>NC_069659.1:297310800-298549862 GCF_027244095.1 Hemicordylus capensis | reverse complement strand
ATCGCAGAGCTTGATCCTTCTATTGCTGTGGTGAGTGCGTGTCTGCTGTGCACTTTCATGTGGTCTGAAAGCTCTTTATCTGGAACAGCCTTTCAGCTATCCAGTTATCTCCAGTTGATTGCTCTTCCTTGCAAGGACATTGGTGCAATGCAGTCTTCTCTCTTCTCACTATATAAAGTCCCCATATCTTTGCTATCTAAATGTGATTGTTTTTCAGAATGTATCTAAGCTATATTCACTTTTAATTTAAAGCATGAGAGATTACTATTTTTCATCTTACTTCCTGTTTTAGGTATTCTAAACCATTTTGCCTTTCCTTTGCAGGGTTTTTTCTGTAACAAAGAGGAAGACTTCAATGATTGGTGCCAGCAAATCAAGAAGGTTTGTTTGAAACAGGTTGTTTGTACTAAAGAATATATATTGTCTGGGGGGGACGTAATGGCTTATAAAAAGGGATCCATGTACAAGTTTTCAAACCTTTTGATACTGTGACATCCCCTCCCCCGCAAAAGAAAAAAACCAGGGGTTTTCAAACTATGGGTTGGGTCCCCTGAGGGTATTGCAAACAACTCTAGAGGAGAGAGCAGACTTGTTCTACAGGTGGTATTATGGGATATTTACTATATGCAAATACTTAAGTTTTCTCTCTTCAAAGCATAAGGACTCTAATACGCATTCAAACATTGCCAGTATTAGTGTTGGTTCATTAGAGAGAGAGAAATCCCAAAGCAATAGTTGAGTAATATTTTATTGGGACCAACCAGCTTTTGAGTTCCCTAGAATTAGAATTATTTGAGACTGAATGTGAATCTTGCTTGCTTGCTTGCTGATTGATTGTTAAATTTATATACTGCCTTTCATTAAAACAATCCCAAGGTGGTTTACAGCAAAAAGTTAAACACAAGATGGTAAAAAAGACACAAAATATTAAGTGAAAAATATTAAACAAATCTGATTAAAAATTTAAAACAAAAGCATAAAAGCAATACAGAGTATAAAGAGCATCAGCAGAGAATCAAATAAATGCCTGGGCAAAAAGCCAAGATTTTACACTCTTTCTGAAAGCTGTGATGGAGACCAAGGAGCGAATAGCCACCGGGAAAGCATTCCAGAGTCTGGGGGCAGCAACAGAGAAGGCAGTGTCCCGCATGCATGACAACTGATCCTCCCTCATTGTCGGCACCTGGAGCAGAACCCCATCAGATGACCTTGTCAAGCGGGCAGTAACCCTTGGGAACAGGCGGTCCTTCAGGTATCCCGGGCCCAAACTTTTAAGGGCTTTAAAGGTCAAAACCAGCACCTTGAATTGGACCCGGAAACAAACTGGCAGCCAGTGCAGCTCTTTCAGGATGGGTGTGATGTGCTCCCACTGGGCAGCTCCAGATAAAATCCTAGCTGTAGCATTTTGCACTAGCTGCAGTTTCTGGATATTCTTCAAGGACAGCCCCACATAGAGTGTGTTACAGTAATCTAGCCGTGACGTGACTAAGGCATGGGTAACTGGCCAGATCTGCCTTGAGAAAGGGATGCAGCTGGCGCACTAGCCGAAGCCGTGCAAAGGTACCCCTGGCCACCGCCTCCACCTGAGCTTCCAAAAGCAGAGCTGGGTCCAGTAATACCCCCAAGCTGCGTACTTGCTCCTTCAAGGGAAGTGCAACCCCATCCAGAACCGGTAAAATCTCTTCATCCTGATTGGTTCTCCTACTGACCAACATTATCTCCATCTTGTCCGAATTCAATTTCAGTTTCTTAGCCCACATCCAACCCATCACGGCCTCCAGCCCCCGATTCAGGACATCCACCGCCTCCCTAGGATCAGGTGACAAGGAGAGATAGAGCTGAATATCATCTGCATATTGCTGACAACTCAGTCCAAGTCCCTGGATGACCTCTCCCAGCGGTTTCATGTAGATATTAAACAGCATGGGGGACAAGACCGAACTCTGTGGGACCCCACAGGCCAATGGCCACGGAGCTGAGCAGTAGCCCCCCCAGCACCACCTTATGAACCCTTCCCCCAAGAAAGGACCGGAACCACTGCAACGCAGTACCTCCAATTCCCATACTCGAGAGGCGGCCCAGAAGGATACCATGGTCGATGGTAACGAATGCCGCCGAGAGGTCCAGCAGAACCAACTCTCCCTGTCTAGTTCCCAGCGTAGGCCATCCACTAGAGCGACCAAGGCAGTCTTAGTCCCATATCCAGGGCGGAAGTCAAGATTGAAAAGGGTCCAGATAATCCGTATCATCCAAGACCCTCTGCAGCTGGGACGCCACCACACGCTCTATCACCTTGCCCAAAAAGGGCAGGTTAGAGACCAGTCTATAGTTGTCCGGGTTGGAGGAATCAAGGGAGGGCTTTTTAAATAATGGTCTTACCATCGCCTCCTTGAAGCACGATGGCATCTTGCCCTCCCTTAATGAGGCATTAATAATCACCTCAAACCATCTACCTGTACCCTCCCTGGCAGCTTTTATTAGCCATGAAGGACAAGGGTCAAGAGCACACGATGTCACCCGTACACTGCCCAGGATCTTGTCCACATCCTCAGGCTGCACCAACTGAAAAGAATCCAACACAATAACACCAGATGGTACCAGAGGCATGTCTGCCAGAACTGCCAAAACTCTGGAGTCCAAATCAGCATGGATGCAAGCAACTTTATCTGCAAAGTGACACGCAAACTGATCACAGCGGGCTGTGGATTGTTCCTCCAATTTTTTCTAAAATTGTGGAGTGCTAGTGGAGAAAAAGCTAGGCGTGATGGAAAAGCCCAACGCACAGTAGTTGTAACAGCCAGATGGAGTGCATGGGGTATTATGCAGATTTAATTAAATTAGACAGTGCTGGCTATAAAACAGATTTCAGCTTGCACCAAGGGTGACTGGGACAAACAAGAAAGCATAGTATTGTTTAAAAACATAGGACAGTGTTGGTTTCCAATATTTGTGTGGTTTAGGTGAGTCATGACCATCTTCCTCTTTAGTTTCACACATGTGCATTTTAAAGATAAAGTTAGATTTCTAACACTTAAAGAAAGAAAAGATATAACTGAACAGTATCTAGCACCATAACAATGCCTGAGATGTCCCCATTCATTCTGAAGGATATATAGGTTCTTTCTGTGCCTTTTTGCATCTGGTACAGTTATAAAGTAGCTGTTTCCTTCTTAGGACTGACTGACTTAACTAAATAAAATAGAGTCATCTGTGTGCATAGCACTTTACAAATAATTAGAAGACAGGTCCCTGTCCTAAGGGGCTCACAATCTAAAATCATGTGGTAAAGAGAGGAAGGGAGAGGAGTGGAGGCAGGGATAAACTGGGGGAAAAGATGTGGTTATTTCAGTTATACGTAAAGATAGAATGGAGACTAGGGAACTGGCAAAAGGCTTCGTGGAAAAGTGAGTTTGTAGTATAAAGCAAATAGAGGCGGTGGCATAACTGAAGCATTCTGGGAGCACTTCTAGACTTCACAGTAGAAGAAAAAATCAAAAGCAAAATAATGAGGGAGTCCAGATCTCATCTCAGTCCTGTGAATTGCTGTCTCTGATTACCCACATAGGTAGGTAACAATCAGAAGAGCTAGGAGAGTCAAAACATTCAAGTGGGTTGCTGGTGGTTGTTTTTCACCCTTGTTCCATAGGTAGGGCTATATGTAACTCAAACTATCATGAGTTTCCTTCCTTTGTGTAATTCTCCTTCTGCTAGTGATAGGGTCCTATTCAAGTCAATATATCTGAGCAAAAATAAAAAAGGGTGTTTCATGGGAGAAGTGCAAATCACATATGGGATGCAGATGACATAGGAAGCTGCCTTATACAGAATCGGATCATTGGGCCATCTAGCTCAGTGCTGTCCATTCTGATTGGTAGCAGCTTCTCCAAGGTTTTAGGCAGGAATCTTTCCTAGCCCTACCAGGAGATACAAGGAATTGAAGCGGAGACCTTCTGAATGTAAGCAGATGCTCTACTACTGGAGCAATCAAAACTTTTTTTCATTCAAAAGGGCAAGAAAGTTAAAAAGTTGAGATTCTTAGGGTGCTGAATTTTTCAGCCAATACCTACTCTCTATGTGAGTTGAGGAAACCTTTGCTTTTTAAGATGGTTTGTACTGATACGCGATGTGGCTTAATGGCGATGGTATGATCTTGGTCAGCATTAAGTCCCTTTCCTTTCATTTCCTGCAGCTGTCACTGATCAGAGGAGCCCTGCCAATGTTTGAACTGGTTGAACATCAGCCTTCACACTTCTCTAGCCCTGACGTTTTGAATCTCACTCCAGGTAATGCTTACATTTTTAACCATTTAAAGGGTTAGGTAAGAATGTCTTGATGCTTATGGATTTCTTGATAGTCCAAATGCATAATTATGTTGAAAGCTGTAGAGGGACTAAAATGTGCATTGGAAGAAGGGTGGGATACAGATCGTAACAAGAAAATTGTAATATTTTGTTTGTAAGTCTGTTTGGCACAACAAACTCTTGCAAAAACTCTCGAATCCTAAAACTAGATAGAAGTGCTTGTCTTCATGCAACATTAACACAAGATCTTAGCATAACTTCATAATCTGTCGCATTATGGTAATGCAGAAGTTTGCCTACTCAAATGCAAACATCTATTTGGTTGCAGAGCAACTTTTGGGATCAGGCCATTGTTGGAGATGACTGATCAATCAATCAGTTTATTGTGGTCCAAAACCAAACTACATAAGTACAGATTATACCACTTACACCAAAATGAACAAGGAGAATTATGAAAAGTTTCACATACTATACTATTCTGTGAGCATTTCCAAATCCATAGTCTTCAGTAGTGGGTAAATTTCACTTGAACATATAAGGTGCTGTATATTAGGGATGTGCACAAATCTCTGTTCGTGCAGTGGTTCAAATTCAATCCAGTATGTGGTTCTGCAAACTGTTTTGGTGGTACAAGAGTGGTGCCAGGTAGGGGGAGGGTGGGCAGCAAGAAGCACCTTTAAAAGTAAGTACAGCAGGTCCTTATCTGTGTGACAGCTGCTCCAGGCAGCTTCCTGCTGCTGTGGCACTCCCCCCAACAGCTCGCACATGGCTGCACAGTGCTGGGACACACATGGCCTCTGTGTATGCATGGAAGCCAGTTGCATGCTGCCACCACCATATGGGCTGCTGGGAAGAGCGCCACAGCAGGAGGAAGCTGCATGGAGCGGCTGTCACACAGATAAGGACCTGCTGTACTTACTTTTAAAGGTGCTTCTCGCCGCCACCACCACCTCCCCCCGCCCCCACTCTTGAACTGCCAAACTGATTTGCAGAGCCATGTACTGGTTCAAATTTGAACCGCTGCACAAACTGAGGTTTGTGCACATCCCTACTGTATATTAAATTAGCATGAAATCTGAATGCTCCCAAGCCAGAGTCCCCCAAGCAAGCAACTGTTATATTGTCACCATCATGCATTTGTGTCTGTCTTCCCGTGCTCTTTGATGTTTTGTTTTGGCATTCTAATGATACACTTGGAGGATGGAGGACAGACGCCCATGTCCCCAGGAGAGAAAGCATGTCTGGGCACTCATTAAAACTTTCAATCCAAATACTTTATCTAAACAAAAGCTAAGAGTTTTATGCAGTGTGGATCATGTGCTTGTATAAGTATAGTATGCAAGGGAATTCACACAGCTATTTCAATTTGAAGAGTGCATCATTGTGACAATCTTAAGATGCTACCATTTTCCAGCACAAAGTAGTATACAGATATTCAAAGACAACTCCAAGTTCAACTGGGCAGGAGCCTGTTCAATGTCAGCTGATCAGAGTGACACTTTTTACTGCCTGAGCAAAATTTCTGTGTTGTGCTGGCTGTTGAAGCAGTCTCAGTCTAAAGGATTTTGTGACTTGATGTGTGTTTCTCCAAGTGGTATGAGCTGGTTTAAATAAATACAGGTCTAAACTAATGATGCATTTACCTCTTGCCTTGCAGACTCTTCTGATGCAGATAGACTGGAAAGATTCTTTGATTCAGAGGACGAAGACTTTGAAATCTTATCACTTTAAAAACAAATACCAATAAGAAGCTAACTCTGCCAATCTGTGTTGTGGGGGGAGGGGAGCTCCTTGGAGAGCCCAGGGCTACCAGCTTTCATAGGTGCTTGTTGACATCCCTGCCTCCCATCCACCCCAGCATTCCGTGCAGCCTTGGAGCAGAGTGGATTTTCTGCAGTGGGATCAAGAAACGGGTCATCATTAAGGCCTTAATAGCTTTAGCCAGGCTTTCTCAGTGCAAGAGTACCTGCAGGAGTTGGATGCAGTGTTTCCTAGGAGCTGAAGATTATTTTCATGTTAGCAGGCCCAAAGGCCCATCCAGAGTAATAGCAAAAGCCCTTCTAGGTGCTTGGTTCTTAAAAGTTCTCTCTATTATTAGGGAAAGCTTATCCCGTTTGCTTCTGTCTCCCCTTTTTGTAGTTCGGTGTGGAAACCAGCATATGATGATGGCAGATAACTGTCTCCCTAGCCCAACAGGCCATGTTCTACATCACTTGTGGGTATGACTTCTTTCAAGACGGAATACACCAAGTGCTGGTAGTCCTGCTCTAGTTTCTCAAATATAGTGCTTCCACACAGACAGATTACTGCTTTTGAGTTCTGAAATTTTGTCCTATTAAGCCACCATACCTCTGTTCAGTGGTGTCATTCTATAAACTACAGAAGCACATCACACATAGCAAAACTTACACTGAGAAGCATGGGCCGAAGATATGGCTTTCAGGATGTGGAGTAGGGAGAACAGAGGCAGCTGCTCAAGCAGTGAATATTTCAGAGGCCATTCACAGCATCTCCAAAAGGATGAATGGGCAAAGTTAGGAAGGGCATGGCTTCATTAAACATAGCCTCTATTTGTTGGGTATTTTTCTATTCCATATTAGAAATATGGTGGCTGCTACTTAATAAAATGTGATGGTGGAAACCTACCAGTTCACTTGAATTTAAAGTACCTCGGCTTCCTTTTGATTGTTTCTTTGTTCTTTTTTTTCTGATCATGATATCTGGAGATTGTAAATTGATATAAAATGGGTTTTGCTTTGCTGACACCAAAACATTTTAAAAGCCTGGTTTGATTAGTACCAGAGGCAGGTCCCCCTCAGTTTCCCTTTTTGAAACACTACACACAGTAAGGCTTTGGTTGTGTGGTGGTGATTCACTTGTTTTTCAGTTTCATGTTGTGATTCTCAGTGAGGTATAAACGCAGCCAGATTTGCTTATCTGGTTTCTGAAGAAACTCTTGGCGAATTCTGGCTATCTTGAAAAGTTAATTTACAGACCTTAACCTAGGCTGAAGATTTTGACTGTTGCACTCTAAAACAGTAACGGGGCTCCTTTGTTTAGCAGGAGATGCAGGGAATGGCTGGATAGGACCCACGTTTGGCACATTTTCAAAGTTGAATTATTTAGCTCCACCAATGGATGCTGCAGGTGGCAAATATGTTTACAAAGCATTCTTTCCTGCATTTATCAGCAGCACCATCAGCCTAAAGGTGGTAATAACCACCTATAAAGTAACTGCATACAGGAGTAACTAACCTATTGGCGGTTGGTAGGTAGCTCTGGCTGCCCCTTATATTAAGCTGCCAGAAGGCAGAGGTCTGAACCACAATGCTTATCTATCATTATGTTATAACTTGCTGTCTTTCTCTTGCTGTTCCTCCTTTCCTCTTGATCATAGACTTTTGGAGGGAGAGGAGGCAGAGGAAGTGGGGCTGTGCTCCATTCATCAACTGCTTTCAATTTGTATCTGAATAAAACAAGTTAAAGTCCTTTGGATTTCTGGTATTTACTTCTTACACTGGCAAATCAAATGTTAAACCAGCTGGAAAATAGCAAATGGGTGTATTTGAGGCACTGTTGGTACAAATCCTGGTATTAAAAGGAACCAAAAAACCACGCAATCCTAACAAGTCTGAAGAAATTAGCATGGTGTTAATACCCTCCCCCGCCCCCCAGTGGTTTTAAAAATTGCTTATACTGAATGCAGTATAAGCAATTTTAACTTAATTTTAATTTAACCTTGGAGTTCAAACTAATTATTTAGCAGGCTTTGGGGAAGTAATGTCCGAATAGATCTATCATATCTGCCAAACTGAGCCCCCTTTACATTTCAAAAAAGATTCATAATATGAAAAATGAGTAAAACTCCTTCTTGGGGATAAGAGGGTTATTCATTTGTTCATGTATAAAGGTTGTGAAAGTTCTTTAAGTGACTTGTAGAGAAAAGCTGGTTATAGTTCTCATATTTGCTTCCGGAACAGACAACTTGACAACAAGCTCAAACTTACTAAAGCCAGAATACCATGGCCATGAATCTTAACTGCACAAAAAGACACATCTCCCCAAAGGGGCATTTGGCTTGTTTCTTTCACCACAGCCTCATTGAACAATAAGTTAAGAGTAGGGAGTATCTTGATCAAAGAAAGCCAAAAATCTCCCTACGCACACTTGCATAGCTCTGTAAATCCTAGCCCAAGTGTCCTGGGAAAAACAGCACACAATATTGACACATACACAAAGCACACATTCAGATGCTAAAATCAAAATGAACATGCATGGGCATACTGCAGTCCTGGCAGAACAGTGATATTTAATGGAATTAAGTTATTTTCATTAGTGTTTACTCTGATTGGCAGCAGCTCTCCAGGATGAGGCAGAGGCTAGTGGTGTGCATGGAACCATGGAGGCGCAGTCCGGCACTGAGGGGGGTTGAACTTTAAGGGCGGGGGGTAGTATTCACCCCTCCCGCCGCTCTTCCCCCTCTGGCGCTGTATTTAGAAGTGAAGTTTTGGGGGCGGCAGCGTTCCTCCCTGCCGCCCCTGCCCCTGTTGTTGCCAGGAAGTAGTGTAAATAACAGCACACATGTGTTGTCACGGTGCGCACGCCTGTCGCCGCCATGTGCGCGCACGCTGCATACATCACACGCACGCTTTGTGTGATGCATGCGGCGCGCACGCCTGTCACCGCCGTGTGCACGCACGCTGCGTGTGATGTATGTGGCGCGTGTGCGCCACGACGGCACATGCGTGCTGCTATTTACACTACTTCCTGGCAATGATGGGCAGGGGCAGCAGGGAGGAATGCTGCCGCCCCCAAAACTTCACTTCTAAATACAGCACCGGAGGGGGAAGAGCGGCGGGGGAGGGGTGAGTACTACCCCTCCGCCCTTAAAGTTCGACCCCCCTCAGTGCCAGACCGGCCCGGTTCCAAACCAGTTTGGAGGCCTCCAACATGGCCTCCGGACCGATTCGTGCACATCCCTAGCAGAGGCCTTTCCAAATTCAGCTATGTAAGACTTTAACTGGAGATGCTAGGGATTTAATTGGAAACTTGCTACATGTGTTGACTACAGAGCTTTAACATCCATCCCATGCTTAGATGCAGAACTTGTAGGAAAGAATGTGTTGTACAGTGTGTTAGTTCTGTATGCCAAAGGCAGCATAGGGCCAAATACCTTAAAAACCGGTCCCGAAAATCACTAGGAAGAGAGATTCTAGAACAAAAAATAATTCATACTCAAGAACTACTGTTTCCTGCAGCCCAATATCTACGAGTGAGCTTAAGCTGTAATAAGCAGACACACACTGGAAAATATTTAATAGGTAAACTACCCACCCTCAAACTCTAAATGTAAACATCACTTTAGATATAGTGTATTACACACACAGACAATCTTGGGGCACTTCTTCGTCACATAGGAAGCATTACTTTTAAGTTGGTAGGTACGCATGTGGGTACAGCGGGAAAGCGTTAAGTGAGGTCACCTATTCACAACTGCAGTCTTTGCTGGAAACATGAACCATGAAGCTCTGATTGCATGGATGAGCCAGAAGGATTATTATAGTGTCATATCATAATTCATGTTACCAACAGTGATTGCAGTTGTGAATAGTCACTGGAGTAGGAATCCCTTATTTTATTGATGCAGAATTGTCACAGGTTGTACCTCTTACATTTCAAAACTTTAGTCTCACTGCTAACTTTCTTATTCCCAGCATGTGTGTGATATACAGCATGATGTATACAGTGTTATGACAGAGAGAAAGCGCCAACTGAGGATGAAGTAGAGTGTGGTCCACTTCCACAGAACCAACAAGAGACATGGCCTTTAATTAATTAAGTCTCTTACGTGATGCCCTGGATCCAGTGGGAAATGATCAAATCGCATGGCAACAAGTTACCACAATACTATCAAATCCCAACATACGAGAGGAAAATTGCTTCATCAAGTCCCATATAGTCCAATCTGGTTTTGTGAGAAAATAAGTTAAAAGAGAAAAGTTACAGAACAGAAGATTCAAATTCCTTCAGGATCATTGAGGGTTATTTAAAACCAAAGTGGAGACTAGGTATACCACAGATTAGATCGTCATGCTTAAATGGAGTCAAAGTTATAGCGGAACACCCACTTTTAAAATAGAAAGGCACACAAACTAACAAATAAAAAGTAAGTCACCAGACAAGTCAAGGAATTTGGTGAGTGCATTGCTATGAGTAATGTCTTTAAACACAACAAAAGAGGAAACCAGCCAGAGACAGAAGAAACATTATGTAATATGCTGAAAAGTAGTACTGGAAATTGACCAGGAAATTCTATGTAAGCAAAATAAATTATTTGTGTTAGCCTTCACTATAGCACGTTAGAGACTCAAACCATTGTTTGGGGAATGCATCTGAAAAACTATGTCAAAATGTAACAAAGGATCCAGTTTTAGAACTATTTAATTATAGAAAAAGTTAGCGTCTAGAAGGCATTCACTCAGGAGTTATTTTAAGAACTAGGAAATTGGCATCTTAAGTAGATGTGTAACACTGCTAGAATAAGGTTCTTTACCAAATGACTGTAGAGCAGGCCCCAAACTTTTGGCTCCTAATATAGTTAGCACAGAGGCTTTTTACGTTATAAGAGAAGTGACTACAGGAAAACATGCTAGAGGGTGTGCTTTTTGTTGTTAACATTATGTAGAGAGATTTCTTTCTTCCGAAAACACGAAAACCTCAGGATCACCCAGTGACGTTAACTAGCAATAGGGTTCCCAGCCATAAAAACAATGAATGATACCTTATGGAATATCCCACTACAGCAATATCCACTATAGACATCTCTGAAAATAATTAGACAAAATCACAGAGGATACACCTATCATTGGTTTTCATCTATGATAATGACATCAAGCTTCTATGTTTTGAGGTGGTATATCTCCAAATATCACATCCTGAAGCTAAAACTACCATATTCTATGCAGCAGCTGGCAGGGTACTGTTAGAGGCAGAACAGCAAAACGGGCATAGCTATAATTGAACACGATGGGGGTGTGGGGTCAAATGTCCCTGGGTCTCCGACGGAGGGGGACCTGGCTGGTTTCTCTGTGCTCCCTCCCTTGTGCCTCTCTGAAGAAGTTTAGGAGGGGTGCCAAAGTCCATCTTTATTTTTTTGGCCCAGGACCCACACCAGCCTCACTATACCCTGCAGCAAACTACATAGCCATTGGCTTGATTCAACAAGGCAATTCTTATAAGAAACAGCCAATAAATAGAACATAGCCTTCATAGCCTTATAATTTAGTTTAAGAATATATTTATCTTCACCAGGTACCATGATAAACTCAGCCTAAGGATCCCTTCACATGTGACTTTTTTCCAACACAAAGACTATGTATTTTTTAAAAAACCATCACACACACCATTCACTGGTGAAGAGTGGTGGGTTTGTTTTTCTACAAGCACATGTATTGGGAAGCTGATGCAGACATTAGCTCTGTGTAGGAAAGAAGCAGGAATGTGCACTGGCCGTGGGTCAGCACCATATAAATGAAAACATCCAAACTTCAGCATCAACAGGATAAGCATTTTCCAAGTTATCTGAAGTCATCCTGTCCAGTACAGAGTGAGTTTGAAGGCATTCAGGTATTTACTGGTAAATCTCTTCTCCACAAAATGTTGCAGCTCTTTAAATAAGCTATGGGGCTAAAAAACAGCAGCCACCATACATTGAGGCATAAGTCTCTCTCTAAGTGGGGTAAAAAGAGCTTGGTCCAAAGTTCCCCCACCCCCATCCCAAGTATTTCTTTCAGTACAAGTCCCTGCAGAACTGCTTCCAAGGGAGACTGGGTTTTCTTTTGTAAAAGCCATCAACTACCACAGGAAGGAAGTTAGATTTTAAAAAGCAAGACTTCAACAGCCCTACTTGGTCTGTAAAGAAACTACAGACACAAACACTGGTGTCTGAAGGTGAATAGCGCATATTTTGGCTAGATGACTTCAGAGGATGCGACCTACTAATTCTATTTCCACAGTTCTCCTACGGGCATGTGCCGAGCCTCTTGCATTGCCTCCTCTGCAAAGGATTTAATTTCGTTGTGTAGATCATCTATGCTCTTCGAAGCATCGATCACCTGTGTCCAAAATTAAAATATGAAAATGAATTATTCTTCATGCATGGTTCAGCTAAGCAAGGAAGTGTCTGTGGAAGAATTCCCACAAGGGACATTTCAGAGTATACTAAAGGCACTACTGTTTGATGTTTTCTCTCACACACCCATTTTACCTTCTAGTATAACTACAAGGAGAACGCTGCAGAAAGTCCCCCACTTTTACACACAATTGCTGAAAAGTGAGACTAGACCACCACTTAAATTAAGCCCATCACGCAAACTGTGGTACCTGACAGAACAACTAATTGTTTATGATTGCCTTGCACTATTATAGGTTGGTGCAAAAAATATAAGCCATTGCAATTAATGAGGCTTATAAACTTACACATACATGGAAGCAATTCCCACTTGTCCATTTCAGATGCAGTGCTAAACTATGTTTTAATGGTATGTGAACAGCATAAGGGAACAACTGGTTCCCCTCACTTTCATACGTGAGAGTGAAAGCTTCTGCTGCTCTTCCTGAGAAAATGCTTTAAGTGTCTGTCTTGTCCTTACAATTTTTCAGCTGTTTTACCACCTTTAAGCTGTACCAGAATGTTACCTGTAAGTACTTTGACTTAAGATATTAGATGGTGTGCTAGGAGTTAGAAATTACTTTTAATGTTATTTTTCGATACCTACCTACTTCTTTACCCTCAGTCCTGTTTCTATAGCCTAATACACTAATTTCTTTATGAAGAAATACCTAGTACTGAGTGTGGTGGTTTAGAGGTTCTGGGGCAGTACTGCCTCCTACGTGCTAGTTACTGGCAGAAGCTACCTTGCTCATGAGTAATCTTAGTGTAGGGCGGAATTAGTTTGGCATCCTGCTTGCAGTGACAAAGAGGGCTAAAGCAACCCTAAAACTATGATTACCTCTTAGTATGAGGGTGGTAGCAAGCTACCAAGATCTCTAGAGAACACTGGAACATGGGTGCATGAGTCAACCACCCAAAGTTCCAATCCATTCCACCACACTCCCCTCCCCAAAATGAAGGAATCAAAATCAAAAGGAATCAAAAGAGGCACCTTTTAAACGTGATGATTCTCTTTATTGAGCAGGGGGAGAGTAACTGGCCCTATCCACCCCCAGCACAGTACCTCCAGTGACTGTTGCTGGTGTCTATCCTATGTTTCTTTTTAGATTTGGGGACAGGGATCCATCTTATTTATTGATTATTTCTCTGTGTAAACCGCCCTGAGCCATTTTTTGGAAGGGTGGTATAGAAATCACTCAATTAATCAATCAAACAAAATGAAACATTTAAAGGAAAATATATTCCCAGCTAATGCTAATAAAAGTTAGAAATAGATTTTAAAAATATATTTAGATTTACTAGTAATTTGCTATACAAAGCTTGTTAGTACTTCTGAATCAAATTTCCAAAGTATACCAAGACAAAAACAATGCCCACTTGAGTGTACTAGAAAAATAGGCTTGGGAACAGTAACTAAAAATAGTTTCCATTTAAACCTGCAGTTTGTTAGGGGGAATGGCAGTAGCAGGGTTAAAGACAGCACCTGCTGCCTCCCATTCCTGCAACAAAATTCCTTGCTGAGGGAAATGCTGTATTATGACAGTCACATATAACTCGTGTTCTAGCCAGTAGTTCTTCAAAGTCAGACCAAGAACTGGGAGCATAGTCACCAGAGAACTACATCCCATCAATGGCTACAGGGCTATCAATGACTACTAGTCTGGTGGCTATAGGCCACCTCTGGCCACAGAGGCAAGATGCCTCTGAATACCAGTCGCAGGAGAGCAACAGCAGGAGAGAGGGCACGCCCTTACCTCTTGCCTGTGGGCTTCTCAGAGGCATCTGGTGGTCCAATGTGGGGGGAAGGATGCTAGAATAGACAGGCCTTGGGCTGGATCTAGCAAGGATGTTCTGATTCTCTTGGCTGAGGAAATACAGAGCTGCATATTTTTAACTTCTCTCTCTCAACCCTAGCATTAACTTGGCTACTATGGTTCTGCCTTCGCTTTCTCTTCTATCATTTATGGTAGAAGATAACTATACCTACAACTGTCATAGCACAGCACTGCTTCATATTCAGTTTTCTGGCCTGAAAACTAGAAAGAGAGCATGTCACAGCAGAGGGCTTTATCTCCCATTCAGGGAAGAGGAAAGGATCAAGGCCACCTTCTGAGGCATGAGCATGGTGTGGGTGACCACATCCAGGCTGATCTGCATTTGTAGAGCAAAAGTTGGTCATGACTAAGCTCTGCTGAAAGCAATGAGATCATAAGAACAGCCCTGCTGGATCAGGCCCAAGGCCCAAGGCCCATCTAGTCCAGCATTCTGTTTCACACAGTGGCCCACCAGATGCCGCTGGAAGCCTACAGGCAGGAGTTGAGGGCATGCCCTCTCTCCTGCAACTGGTACTCAGAGGCCTCTGAGGCTGGAGGTGGCCTCTAGTCCTCCGACTAGTAGCCAATGATAGACCTCTCCTCCACGAAGTTATCCAAACCCCATCTAGTCTTGACTAACTTAAGCCCCATTTGTTTCAATAAGACTTAGTCATAAATTTAATCAGGATGCTGCCCATAGTTTTCTTTCCTGGACTTAATTTCAAGTAACCTTTGTGGCCTGCTTTTCCGTTCAGACGCTATAAAATTTTTAAATCTCCTAGAAGTATCTTTTGGTGGCGGAGAGTGGGGTGGTGCTAAGAAATCTCACTTAGAAGTCTTTTACTAAAGTTTCACCTCTTACCTTCCAGTTCAAAGTTTTATCTTTTATCAGATGGTGGTAGCATTGTAGTACTTTCTCCTGAAAAGACCCGTTTTCATAGCGTTCATTTCCAAAGTCTCCTCGTTTGGCTGCTTCAGGTGTGCTCAGCTGAAGGAAGAGGATCAAGTCTGGCTTTGGAAGCCCCACATCAGGCTGCTTGCACCACTCCAAGGAGAAGTTCTGTCCACAGAGAGATGCAGGGAATCTCAAGCAGCAATCTAATATATAACCTGGACTGTAGTCCTGATCTTCTAAACTGCTTAAATATGATTGAGGCTAATGGGAAGAATTATTATAAGCAGAACAATAGTCCAGGACCTTAAAAGTGATAGGATGAAGAAGCTATCAGAAATAAGTTGGGCCAGATTCACAACATAGTCGTAGTAACATGATTTCAGATTACTTCAAACTTAAATCAGCCAAGATTCTAACATTAGCATAAGCCAGTATATAAATATAAAGCCTGGTGTTCCGATGTAATGTTTTGTGCATGCAATAACTTTGGAAATGAGAGGCAATGTTCAGAAGACAGAGTGCTTGATTTGGACCTCAATTCAAGTGTCTATTATTATTATTATTATTTTATATTTATATCCCGCTCTTCCTCCAAGGAGCCCAGAGCGGTGTACTACATACTTGAGTTTGTCTTTCACAACAACCCTGTGAAGTAGGTTAGGCTGAGAGAGAAGTGACTGGCCCAGAGTCACCCAGCTAGTTTCATGGCTGAATGGGGATTTGAACTCAGGTCTCCCCAGTCCTAGTCCAGCACTAGTCCAACTACTAGTCCAACTCCCCAGTCCTAGTCCAACTACACCACACTGGCTCTATTTAGTGAATGGCCTGAGGCAAATCACAGTTTCAACCACAGCACATCAGCTCCAAAGGTCATAATACCATTTCTCATACTGATAGCAGGAGACTTTATAATTTTTTACTTTGTTCATCCTTCCACGCCTGAGAAGAACACTTTATATTGTTCACACTCCATCTCCTAATGTTTCCGTTTCTCATAGATCCAGCCACATAAAGCAGTAAGAATATAAAAGGAGACCGAGTTTACAAATTCAAGGTTGATTATTTTAGATGCTCTTTGATTTTTTAAAATATTTAAAAGACTGTACCTATGCTATCCTCTGCTAAAGATGCTCAGTTCTTCTGAAAAATAGATTACTGCTTTAAGATGCTATGCTAAGTTATATCAGTATGGGACTCTCTTTCCACATTTGTGAGGTTTATATTTCTTTCCTGCCCTATTCCAAGGGTTGGAAAAGATTATAACCTTTTCTTCTTGTGTTATGCTCCCAACAGCCAAGGCTGCAATCCTATGCATGCTTGTTCGAGAAGCCCCACTGAACACAGACTACTTCTGACTAAACATGCTCAGGATTTGGCTCTTCACAATTTAGATTAATCTCAGAGACAATGGTTTGTCAAATGCCACCCAGTAAGTTTCATGGACTAGCAGATTTAAACCTGCTCTTATGCCCAGTGCTGAAAATTTCTACAGTGAACACTGGCCAATTCAACTTGCTTTAATGTTAGATCTGATGCCCCCACAAACACCATCTTCATACTAATCTAATATGTGATATTTGTGACTCCACAAATACCATACTAAACTAATGTGCTTTTTTAAAAGCCTACCTCTTTAGCACTTGTGAAGGCTACTCCAGAAAAGGCATATCTGTCCACTACCAGAGTCACACCTCGATTTAGCTTCTCTTTAATCATTGGCCTGAACAACAGAAAGACAGACATAGACATAACAATAATCAGGCAAAAGTTGGAACAAAGCAGGGATGTGGGGTGGAAAATTTTCTTGTATTATATTTTTCCATAGAAATATTCTAAAAATGCATTGCTTCATAAAATCAGTAACAAATGGATACAATAGCAGTCAAATTAGGCAATTTCAGTTGTAGAGCTTTTTTCAGATAGCTATCCCTAGGAAGCATGCACGTATAATAATAATAATAATAATAATAATAATAATAATTAATAATTCAATTTTTATATACCGCCCTTCCAAAAATGGCTCAGGGCGGTTTACAAAGAGAAACAACAAATGAACACTCTTCACTTATGTTAAATGTTATATACATGTTTCTTGTGCCTTCATTTTCTCTCTTCAGATTTAAACAAGATAAGAAGAATATGCTGTGTCAAGTCTTAAAAATCTTATACGTATTTCAGTAAAAAGTAATATCTGTGTAAAGCTTTACTTTATTTGAATATAACCTTTAAACAACATTAAGAATGCTTTACTAATTTAGTATTTCAGTTTTTGAAGGAATGAGGCTTGAACATCCTCTTTTTGTATATAGGATTTCTGTATTGCAATTACTTTGCTTACTCTCCGTGTTAAAAAA
Source organism: Hemicordylus capensis (assembly GCF_027244095.1). Lineage (NCBI taxonomy): Eukaryota > Metazoa > Chordata > Lepidosauria > Squamata > Cordylidae > Hemicordylus > Hemicordylus capensis. Next base: position 298,532,325 of record NC_069659.1, on the reverse strand, counting down.
CTGTGCAGCTACTGTTCTACAGTTTGGTTTTGGAGGGAGAAGAATTGTACTGGTTTAATTTTGGAGGGAAGAGAGGGTTTGATTTGATATGGTATGTTTTAAAATAATGGAGGGAATTTGAGTTGTTTTGATTGGTTTGCTAGAAAAGATTTGAAGGGAAAATGTAGAAAATAAAGAGGCTGCCTTCAGCAGTGTTACAGCAAGTTGGAAAGCTGAAGAGAATTCAAGTGAAGAAGTGCAAGTTGCTGTTGGAGACGATCAGGTGTTGGAAAGAGAGCTGAGAAATCACTGGGAGAGTTGTGACTCTCTGGAGGCCTGAATCACTCCTAAAGCAGCTGAAGGAACAGTCTGGGATTTAACCCCCCAACCAGGAAGAAAGAGCAGGACCTGAGGCTGAGCAAGGCACAAGCCTTGCTGCAGAAGCTGACCAGAAGTGATTGCAATGGGACTCTTGATAAGGGCTGTGAGTGAGGGCTCAGTATTAGTGCAGGATAGACTGGACGCGTTTTTCTCATTTTATTTGTTCCTTTTGCTCATATGGTTGCTGTTTTGTACTAAATTTTCCAAAAGAACTACTGTTTTGAATTGAACTACTGAAAGTAAAATTTTCTTGTTTTGAAGTTAAAAATTTGTAGCTTCTGTCGGTTTCCCCACCCTGCACTTAGAAGCCTTTCCACCCTACCTAATCTTGAATGAGACAGAGGTTTGGAGAGCTGTTTTAGTAGACCAGGCCAGAGGGTCTACAAAAGTCTGCTGCCAGTGGTGAAGTTTAAGATCACGGGGCTGGCTGAGTCCAGGCTGTGACACTTGGTAACAGCACAGTGAGATCTGTGACACATTTCAATTACTTTTTGCTATTAGGCTTTCAAATATTTTTACATCACCTAGCATTGCCATGGTGCACTTATTTTAATTTTGTTTACTTCATCTAAGTAAAAGTAACCAAATGACGGGATTCCAGGGATATATGGTCTGAAGACATAAGATACAAATACCTTGTTGAAACTAAGTAGCTGTAGTCTATAGTCCCTCCCTAATAATGAGGACCTTGGAAACAACTTCTCCAAATCAAAAAGACTGCACTAACACAATTGTAATAATAGGAGCGGAAGATTCATGTGGGTACTTTAGTATTTGACAAAAACATTCTTTACACTTGTTCCCAGCGATTAGCAGAAAACAACAGATGAACCGTGTGGTCCTCCAAGTCATTCTTCTTTTCCAGGTAGGAACTTATCAGCCGTCCAATTTCTGTTGTTCTTTCTATAAGAAGAAGAGAAGACAATGGGACAAATATCTCCATAGCTCTGTTAACTCTCTTTCAAAGTTGAAACCATTAGCTTAATGCAACTCTTTCATCTGAGGGAACTTGTTAAAAAGGCAGAAGCTGACATCCAGACTAATGAAGCGATGCTGAACTGGTGCTACAGGGGAGGTGTGGTTTGCTTCTCTCCCCTTCCCTCTGAAGCCAACTTGTCCTGAAAATATATCCCCGAAGGTCACACTGCTCTCAGGGACATATTTTTGAGACTCACAGTCTACTATAAAGGGAAGGGAAGATCAATGAAAAAGTGCACCATAGCACCAGTTCAGTGTTTGCGTTTTGTCAGTCTGGGTGTTGGTCAGTAGCATTTAGTATCAGGAATTATAAATTCCTCAACATCCAAGAGAAGCTGAGAAGATTAGCACATTTACACAACACCAATCCCAAGTGTACATTACATTCACAGTATTACTAAACACACACCAGTGCTAAATCCTCAGTCACTACACTTGTCACTGTATGACAGGAATTATTTTTGCATTCCTCGATCTCTTCCATCCCTGCATCATGATGTGTTCTAGTGCAGCCAGGCCCCCACCCCTATAGCCACTGTGGAGTATCAGTCAAACCCAACTGGCACATACACACTAAATTTGAAACAGAAGCAAATGAAGTATTGTACATAACATGTTTTCAAACAGTTCATAACAGTGCATTTTTCAAAAGGACAATGAAAACTGAAACAGGTCCAGAAGAGCAACAAAGATGTGAGGGGCCTGGAAAACAAGCCCTATGAGGAATGGTTGAAGGAACTGGATGTGTTTAGCCTGTAGAAGAGAAGTTAAAAGGGAGATATAATAGCCATCTTCAAATATATGAAGGGTTATCACAGGGATGTACAGAACATTTCAATGGTGTCGGTGAAACGTTTTGACTCAAAACGGGCTGTTTTGAGTATTTTGAGCTCAAAATGCCCTCTTTAAAAGGGGACTGTTTTGAGCTCAGAGCAGAATCCTGTTTTGAAACATTTTTGAGTGCTATTTTGGAGGCCTGTTTTTCCCTTGCTGTTTTGGCACTGGTTTCCAATTGGCTTGCCATCTCCTTGCTTCTTGGCTTGTTAGCATACAAATCAAATGTTGTCATGGGCAACTGTGCCCCCATTGGCTGGAGGGAGGCGGGGACACTTTTGGGGGAATTTCAAAGTGTATTCAAAGGGACTGGGAGGCAGAGAGAGTCCTTATAATGTACCTCTCTTGAAGAGGATACATCAGAAGAGGAGGAAAAAATCAAGGAAGGTTTGATTTTGTGGTTTTCTTTTCTCAGCACCGAGTATAATATGCTATGCTATTGCTGTTATAACTGTCTGGTTTGCTGGATCTCAGACTGATGAAGACAAAACTTGGGTGACTTCCTTTCGTGAGTTGTGGCCTGTTTTGTTTGTGAGATAATGTTTTGGTAAGAAATGGACAGTAGCAGCTCTCTCTCTCTGTGTGTAATATTTCTTGGTGATTGGTGTGATGAGCTCTGTCTGGTCTTGAGACTAACTTGTGCTTCACTCACTGCTCTGCAATCTGCATTGCAAGGTGTACTGAGTCAAACTGTGGCTGAAGTTGCTCTAGTTGAGCTTATGGCTATGCTTGCTGCTAAATAAAGGTGTTGCTGTGGCAACTGTTGCAATGCTAGGGAGTAACATAAGGAGCCATAATTGTGTGTGAGAGAGCAACTTGTGCCAATGATGTTATTGCAGCACAAGTACTGTTGCTGGCAGTGGATTCTGGGTCAGCGATTCCTTTTTTGGCCTGTGTTTAAAATGGGTGTTCCTTGTGGGGAGGGACAGATTCCCTGTTACTACAGTGTTTTTCAAGGCAGAGTTTCAAAATGCATTGCACTCTGAATGCAGCTTGTTCTGGCCATGGGTAAACTTCATTGTTCCCCATGGGTAGCTCCTAGGGACACCAAAGTGGGTTGTGTGTGGTAGGGCATGATGGGTGCTACTGACCACCCAAACTACAAAAGAAACAGGCAAGCAGGCAATTTTAAACAAAATTTTAACCTTTCCCCCAAACCCCCATAGGATCCATTTCTTTTGAAGGTTGGTTGATAGGTAGCACCCATCACGCCCTATCAAACCCTTCCCCCTTTGGTGTCCCTAGGAGCTACCCATGGGGAACAATGGGGTGTTTCAAGTTTCCCCATTGTTCCCTATGGCCAAAACACATTCTTCCCTATGGCCAAAACACATGAATTGTTTAGTTTGTTCTGATGAAACAACTGGGGACGACCACCGTTTCAATAAAACGTTTCAGCCATCTGCATTTCATTTCGAGCACCAAACAGAACACACAATCTGTTGCATGCACACACCTAGTTATCACATAGGAGGAGGAAGAAAACATTTCTATGTTGCTCCTGAGGGCAAGACTAGAACCAATTTCAACCATTGGTTTGAAATTACAAGGAAACGGATTCAGCCTGGCCATTAGGAGGCATTTCTGAACTGTAAGAGTTGTTTGACAGTTAACAATCTGTGTTGCTCAATGATGGGTCCTCCTTTGCTAGAAGTTTTCATGCAGAGGATGGACACCGTAGCAGTTTCCTGCTCTTGGCAGAGGGCTGGACCAGAAGACATCCAAAATTCCTTCCAACTCCAAAATTCTATTATTCTAAGCAATTTTGCAAAATGGTTTCAAACAGACCCACAGGAAAACACACATCAACTATATTTCCTCATATCAATTATCCAAATGCATAGATGTCAAGTCAGGAAAACAGTGGGGTTACATGCATAAGGACAAGTAACTCAGTATAAAGTTACTGCAGTGAAGGTGCAACCCCAACGAATGAAACTTTCCCCATCCATGCACCTATATGACAGGAAAGGCTGTGCCTGTTGAATTTCAGCCTGGCAGCCAATTTTCAAAGGCGCTGGCGCTCTCCCACGACGGAAAGATAGGACAGCGCTTCTCTAGCACAATGCTAAGGCAATGTAAGGAAGGTGCTGCTGCCCCAGTACTGTAGCCGTACCAGTCCTACACCCCACATACCCGGGAACCGAAGAAGTTCGGCCGGGTGTCCCATCGTCCGCAGGGCCTCCACCAGCCTCCGGCTCTGTGTACTTTTGCCTGCACGGTCCACCCCCTCAAGGACAATCAGCGCCCCTCGTCTGCCCGCCATGATATACACTTGTAGTCACCCTGAAAGAGGTTGAGCAGCTGCAGCTTCCCGCGCTTAGCGAGGGCATAGAAGAGAGCCCGCCCAGAGTATAGAGCGACCGTAGAGTCCAAACCGGAAGCGGAATAGGAGGAGCTACTAGAGTTTAGTTCAAATGAAGCTCCTTTTTGTTTTCTGCCCACAACCCCTCCCCTATCGTATTTTCATTCTTTTCATTTATTTCCGACGTCGGTTGCCTCCGCCTCTCCAGGCGTGCTTGTTGGTATTAACCCTTCAGTGTATTTTCACCTGTGACGCACAACCCTAAGCACAAGTTACTCGGAAATATGAAATCTTTATTTTATAACTGACAGACTTCCCAGGAAGGGTGTTTAGAATTGCAGCCTAAAGCTGCAAATTGTGTGTAAAGTAAAAAACTTTTCAGAGATTTGAAGGCTCCCGTAAATGTGCACGTTTTGGTTGCAAGCTTCGATGGCGTTTGACAAGCAACATGTTCGCACACCCGCCGCGTCGTGCCTGAACAACTGTGGAACTTCTAAAAAGTCATAATGTAAAAGAACGAAGTTAATCCACATATCAGATACATGTAGCACTGTAAAAAGAAAGGAAACTCCCTTGAGGAACCTTCTTTCCTTCCCTCCTCAACTGACAAGATCAGAAACTTCTGAAGCAACCACTTTAGGCTGAAAAATCCTAAATATATACTTACTTGGAAGTAAGCTACGTTGAATTTAGCGTCACTTATTTCTGAGTAATCACATTTAGGATTACATTGCACGTCAATTAGGAAGCAGCTGGAATGGAGACAGAAACAAGTGTAGCCCTCAAGGAATGTGTGTATACTTGTATTTAGAGTCTTTCTGAACAGCGATTTACGAGACAGGTTCCAGAAAATAGGGACAATTGGAGGATATTCTGTTTTATTTATTGTTTCAGTATAGTATGCCGCCTTTCAACTGATGATCCCATGTGGAGGTCTAAAAGTGTAGTGAAACCCAATAGCATTGAAGTCATAGCACAAAGCAAATCCAGACAATTTTTTTTTATCGTTTAACATGGAAGATCTGCGTTACAAAAGTAATGCGTAAAGGCTTAGAAGGGGAAGCAGACTGGCGTTCAAGCAGGCTTTTTGTACCACAGCGGAAAAGCAACTGGCGGGGTGCGATGTTGAAGGGAAAGGATGAGGGAGGCAGGCAGGCAGGCAGCTCTTCCTTCCTTCTGCTGCTTTTCATTTTAAAACGCAAGCCTTTATTTGGCTCTTAAGATTGAGACTCCCATGATGCACCTTTCCTTGGAAGGGAGCATCACTAACTTCAGGAGGATTTCCTTGCGCGTAAAGATGCACAGACTCCTGCCCAGCCCGAAGTTTGCACAGAAGGCGGGAGCGCCAGAGGAGAGGAGAAGAGAACCAGAGCCAGCCGGGACGTTCCAGGCAAAGCCGCGCAGCGCGTCTTCTAATCTGGACTCGCCCCGCCTCCTCATTCAAATACAGCGGAGACTCGGCCAATCGGCGGCGACATCTCATGACTATGGCATGAGGGTTCGGCCGGCCATTCCGAAGCCGCCCGGCTGACAGCACCGAACGCTGGGCCGAAGGGTGGGTGTTGCCTGGCTGGCGCGGGATGGCGGCGGCGGCCTTGTACCTGGAGCACTACCTGGACAGTGAGTGTGTGCGGCGTTGGTTGGCTGGCGGGGGAGGGGGGGGCGGGGAGGGGGCCAAGCGGGGGCCACGCCGGCAATTGCATCTGCGTCACACACCCGGTTGGGGGCAAAGAGTGGGGTTTCTTACTGCGTCATTGCCACGACAAGGGAGGGAACTCCGCGCCGCGGGCTGGGGCGGCTTTTACGCCGCTTGGCCACTAGGGGCCGCTGCCCTCCTCTTCACCACCTGTCGGCGGCCGAGCATCTCTCCAGGCTCGCGGCTTGTCATTATTAGACATACTCCCTCCACGTGGGTCTCAAGGCAAGGGTGGGGTACTAAGGATCCTATGCTCTAAAAGGGTCTGTTGTTCTGTAGTCAGCATTAGGATTGTTAACTCTCATTGAAACGGGTTCTGGAGATTCATTTCCCCCGCCCCAATATTTTTTAAAATATCGCACCATTAAAATCTTCAGAATTGGTTTCGGTAGTCACATTGATACCGATTCCTGGACACAGGGGTGTAGCTATAATTGAGCTGATGGGTTCAAAGAACCCGGGTCCTCCAGCTCCTGAGGGCCCCGCAACTCCACTCTCCTCTGTTTTCTTCATTATCTCTCTCACTCTGAGGGGCCGCCAGGGAGAGTGGCGAACACGGCCCCTTCTCCCCTAGCTACACCCCTGCCTGGACAGTCTTGGAGGATTGGCAACTCATAAATAAGCGAATTGATGAAACAGCTTTGCTTTATAAGAACCAGGTTCGTTAAAGTCTAATAAACATACTGATAGGTACAGCTACATCTTCACAACCAAACTAAACCACACCCACAGAGTAAGCAAGGGAAAGCTGGACTGCTCCATCAAATGCCCCTCAATAGTGCATTCCACATACTACAGTCTATAGAGCAGGTGTTCCCAACCCTTGGCCTCCAAATGGTGTTGGACCACAACTCCCATCATCCTTGGGCATTTGACTGGGGGGTGATGGGAGTTGTAGTCCAACAACATCTGGAGGCCAAAGGTTGGGAACCTCTGCGACTGGGATCTTCTGGGATTTTTGTCACTGCCCTCTCTTTTTCTTTCCTGGAAATCTTCCTGTTCTCTTTAAAAGCTGTATGGTAGCAAGTGGAAATTCAGCAAGTGGCAGGGAAAATATCACAGAATTCCAGCCTGTCCAGTGATGTAGTTGCAGATTCAGAAGTGCCAGTGCCCTCCATGACAGCCCCCATGGCCATGCCCACCCCAACAGCCAGAGTAGCTGAGAAGTACTGGTGCTCCCTCTGTCCCTGCGTGTCCCTCCTCCACTACACCCCCGAGTCTCTCACACAGCTGTTAAAGACACAGGAAGCCATGCAAGGATGAAATGTTGTAGTCTTAGTGTTCTCTCCTGTCTAAGCCCTGTAGGCTAATATCTTGTCAACAGTTTCAACCATCCCAGCTGTCTCATAGGGGTTCTTCATTGCACAGCTCTTTTTCTGTGCCGAAATGAAGCAGATTCTTGCCAAATGCAAAATTAGGGACCACAGAGTGGAAACTTTCAAACCTTAAGGTGCTCAAGTAGCCAGAATACTTCTCTTTTTATCTATACATATAGCACACTGCCCTAATACAATTGGTAGATGATACAGGTGAAACTTGGAAAATTAGAATATCGTGCAAAAGTCCATTAATTTCAGTAATGCAAATTAAAAGGTGAAACTGATATGAGACAGACACATTACATGCAAAGCGAGATAAGTCAAGCCTTAATTTGTTATAATTGTGATGATCATGGCGTACAGCTCATGAAAACCCCAAATCCACAATCCCAGAAAATTAGAATATTACATGGAACCAAAAAGACAAGGATTGTAGAATAGAACAATATCGGACCTCTGAAAAGTATAGTGTACTGTGCTTGATTGGCCAGCAAACTCGCCTGACCTGACCCCATAGAGAATCTATGGGGCATTGCCAAGAGAAGGATGAGAGACATGAGACCAAACAATGCAGAAGAGCTGAAGGCCGCTAATGAAGCATCCTGGTCTTCCATAACACCTCATCAGTGCCACAGGCTGATAGCATCCATGCCACGCCGCATTGAGACAGTAATTGCTGCAAAAGGGGCCCAAACCAAATACTGAATACATATGCATGCTTATACTTTTCAGAGGTCCGATATTGTTCTATTCTACAATCCTTGTCTTCTTGGTTCCATGTAATATTCTAATTTTCTGAGATTGTGGATTTGGGGTTTTCATGAGCTGTACGCCATGATCATCACAATTATAACAAATTAAGGCTTGACTTATCTCGCTTTGCATGTAATGTGTCTGTCTCATATATCAGTTTCACCTTTTAATTTGCATTACTGAAATTAATGGACTTTTGCACGATATTCTAATTTTCCGAGTTTCACCTGTATATTCAGGAGACCCTCGATTATCGCAGAGGTTACATCACATGATATCGCCGCAAAGGCCGAAACAGCAATAATTGAAACCTTGTGCCTATAGGAATGATAGGATTAAGTTCCTGAGTACACTTAAAAAGTATTTAAAATTACCCGAGAGAGACTGAGGGGAAAACCAGAAACAAGAGAGGAGTACATCACCGTACCTTGGCCACTCCAGTTTCTCCAGTAATGCCCCCCTTCCACAAAAGCACATCCCAACATGGCTCCACACTGTCTCCAGAAGTGTCTCCAAGCTGGAAATGCAAGTACCTTTTCACAGCAACAGTCCAGCAAATTGGATATATTAGCATTATCTATATAATTAATTCTCCAAGATGGGCCATGTGCGGGGACGCAGCAGAAAGGAGGCAATTGGCTGACAGGGGGAGGAGGTGATTGGCTGACAGAGAGTGCGCAAGAGTTCCAGCACTGAAGCGCAGAGAAATAATGGTGGCGGCGAGGAGGCAGAGGCAGGCGGGCAAAGCCCCACCAGCCTGAAGAGGTGGGCAGACAGCGGGCAAAGCCCCGTTGGCCTGAGGAGGTGGGAGGAGGAGGAGGCATTGGCAGTGGGGAGAAATAATGGCGGCGGCAGCGAGGAGATGGGCGGCTGGTGGGTAGTCGGCAGATGAAGCCCCGCTGGCTGGGAGGAGGATGCGGCGGTGGCAGGATGGCCTTGCCCAACTAGAGGCGCAGATGCTCTGTGCCTGGGCCCACTAGTTAGATATTAAAAATACTAACAGAAATATTGAGGGTTGTGGTGGCAATGGGCTCCCAAGACCTCCCACAACCCTCAATAAGAGGCCTCGTGGGATCCAGCAAAATTTGCATCCCAGCCTCTGGTGCCAGCTTCAGAGTCAGTGGTATCAGTGAGGTCAAAGCAGCATATACTGTACAACAGGCAGTGGGGGCAGGTTGTAATAGATAATGGGGTGGTGAGGTGGCTGGTCAGTTTTTATGAGTAATTTTATTACTTGTGATTGGTTTTATGGTTTGATGTTTGTATTGAAAGATTTATGGTTGAGCAGGAGCTGTAGACTTTCTCTTCTAAAAGTGTTATTATTTATTTATTTCAGGCATTGAGAACCTTCCCTGCGAACTACAGAGGAACTTCCAACTTATGCAGGAACTGGATCAGAGAACAGAAGGTTCATGGGTCTTCTGTGCCCAAGGCACTTTAGATTTGCAAATCTAAGAATATGAGTGTGATTCAGTAGTAGTGTATTTTCAAAATAAAAGTGAGAAGCAGTTTGTAGTAGAGAACTTGTAGCTCCCAAGTCCTAATCATTCCCACTCAGCTGGGGGTTGAGATTGTGTGTGGCTGCTTCAGGTATTGCAGTCTCTGTGTTGTCTCTGACAAATAGCAATAGCAATAGCACTTACATTTAGATACCGCTTTACAGCCGGAGCTCTCTAAGCGGTTTACAATGATTTAGCATATTGCCCCCAACATTCTGGGTACTCATTTTACCGACCTCGGAAGGATGGAAGGCTGAGTCAACCTTGAGCCCCTGGTCAGGATCGAACTTGTAACCTTCTGGTTACAGGGCGGCAGTTTTACCACTGCGCCACCAGGGGCTTTACAAAGCTTGTAAAGGCAGAATGACCACTTTTTGTCTACTTCCAAGACAGACGCAAGTATGTCCGTGGACTCACATTGTGGCCTGGCATACCTTGCAAGTTGTTGCGAGTGCCGGGGATCTGTCCGCTACAACTGATTAGTGATATATTTGTTATATAGAGCCAGTGTGGTGTAGTGGTTAGAGTGCTGGACTAGGACCGGGGAGACCCAAGTTCAAAGTCCCATTCAGCCATGATACTTGCTGGATGACTCTGGGCCAGTCACTTTTCTCTCAGCCTAACCTACTTCACAGGGTTGTTGTGAGGAGAAACTTAAGTATGTAGTACATTGCTCTGGGCTCGTTGGAGCAAGAGCGGGATATAAATGTAATAAATAAATAAATAGATAAATATGACTGTTGTATTATCACAGGGTTGCTCAACTTCAGCCTTCCTGCAGAAGTTCGCCTACAACTCCTATAATCCCTGGCTATTGGCCACTGTGGTTGGGGATTGTGGGAGTTGTAGTTCAAAAACACCTGGGGGGGCCTAAGTTGAGCAGGCCTGACTGGCACAGGAAGTGGTCCATGGTCTTAGGCCTCCAATACTGTGCATACCTCTTTGGAACCTGAATACAGTGGGACTTGCTTCTGAAAAAACATGAATAGGTTTGGACTGTTACTGTTAAGAGGTTCTCAAGCTGTGAGATGGGCATCAAGACACCAGGAGGGGGTAGCACTTTGAAGTTCTAAGAAGGGAGAGGCTTCTGTAACACTTTCCTCCCACTAGCAAAGATTTAGCATTGCAACCATCAAAAGTGCTACGCTAACCATGGAAGCTGCAGAGGATCAGGGGAACATATCAGAGTTTTGAGCTCTGGGAATTTCAAGCTGCAGCAACTCCTCCCTGTTCTGTCTCCTTCCACAGCTGGCTTATTTTAGGAGATGGTCTGAGTGGCCAAACCGGCTGTTTCATTGAAACAACTTGAAACATTTTGAATATTTTGAGTGCCATTTTGGAGGGCTGTTTTTCTGGGGAGAGCTAGTCTACCGATTGGGGTCGACGTGTTAAGTCTGGAGGGGAGGACTGGTCTACCCAATATGTGAGGTGGGTAAACCAGGCCTCTGAGGTGGGCTGACACACCAAGTCCGGGGTGGAGGCCTGCTCTACCTGCCTCATGTGGCGGGAAGACCAGGCCTTCACTCCGGACTTTGTGCATCAGTTCGCCTTGGAAGACTGGTCTAACTGCCAACCACAATCAGTAGACCAGCTCTCCCTGGAAAAACAGGCCTCCAAGATGGTGATCGAAACATTTCAAGTTGAAGTGGGATTGTTTTGTTTCGAGCTCGAAAGAGGCCCTTTCTTTGGAAAGTTTTGTTTCAAAATTGAAACAATTTCGAGCTTGGAACATTTCAAGCTTGAAATGTTTTGTACACCCCTAGTTGTGACGTCTGAAGGGTTCAAGGGTATTTTGAAGCAAGTAGGTTAGAATATGCCAAGATTGGTAGGTTTGGATATCGCAACTAATCTTGGCATATCCTAACTGAGAAAAGAGGTAGACACTTGTGTGGGAATGGGAGCAGGGAGCGTATGCTGGGGCTGATGAAAGTTGCTCAGAGCTTGGCTGAAATCAAGAAACCAAATGACATCTGAAATAGTGCACTATGTTAAAGACATTTATTTCCATGTAACTTACTAATTATGGGAAATTGATTCCATGATCTCTTACTATATTTATAAGAAACTGGCTTTTTATGCAGTGAAGAGAAATAATTTTCTTAATTATATCTGTGCAAATATAAATCTGTTATTTAAAACCTCTGTGAATGTCATAGGCTTGTCTTAATTACATTGTTTATGGAAATAGACAGAAGGCATAGCACCACACTGGAAATAACAATAGAAAAAGAATGAATTGTGTAATTTGCATTTGCATGGTTGAAAAATGGTGAGGCTTGTGGACATGTCCATATTTGAATTCTCAGAAGCATAACTCAATAATATAGTGTGAACACATTGCTTAAAATTGGTAGTGGTGTTAGAAAATGAGACTAAGACAGACAATTGTTTCATGGTTGCCTAAAAAGTGTTCATTTGTGAAACTCACACCACAGTCATAGACAGGGTTCTAAGTCTGATTGAACTGAACGAAGCTTCTTTACTAGTAAATGTGCTTGGGTTGGGGCTTCAGTCTCATTCATGCCATATCCCATTGCCCTGTAGAAAAGAAAGCAGAAATTGACAGTCTTGCAGCTCAGTACATTTCAACAGTGCGGAGTCTCTCATCAGAGCAACGGGTGGAAATCCTACAGAAGATTCAGAATGCTTACACAAAATGCAAAGAGTACAGTGATGATAAAGTGCAGCTGGCTATGCAGACCTATGAGATGGTAAGATAAGATGAATGGAGTGCTTGTGCCATGGAATGAATAAGCCGCTTTCCGTGTATCTGACTTCCCTCATATCTACCCTTGTAGCCTGTATCACAAGGAGGAATCTTGTTGGATATCTAGTAGCTGTAGATGGACAAGAGAAACTGGGGTTCCATTGTCCAGGGTTCCAACATTCACAGAGATAAAGAAGAGGCAATCTTACATTATACATTCTCTGCTTCAAAATACAAAAGGTTTGGACTGAGATTGTGTACAAGGTTATGATCCTTCCCTGTTTAATCTTTTACAGTCTGGGAGCAATAGAGCACAAACTGAAATTCAGCCTGGAATGTTGGTTTTGGCAATCAGTTGGATTTTTCAGCAGTGCATTTATCAACATGTTTCTCTGTGGCGATGTTTCCTTTCCTCCCTGTAATATCCGGATGGGAAATTTAATGGTTGGCAGGGCTCTTACTCCTTTGAGGTTCCAGACACTGTCTGGAAGTCACAGGACTGGTGGTCTGATAGAATGAGACCAGCTATTATTCATGCCTCTGCATTTGTAGAAAGGGCATGATGCGTCATATATATTAACCCTGGTCTGTATTAATTATACACAAAGATTGGCATAACTGAAAACAAAAATATAGCACAACGTTCTTCATTTTATGGCCCAGGAGCCAGTGTGGCTCCCATCAACCCTAAGTGCAGCTCCCTGACTAACTGTTTATTGTGAAGCTTCAGCTGCAGCTGAATACTCTGCGGAGTCCCCTTGGCACCAGGAGGAGATGACCATTCCTGCTGTGCAGTGCTGCACTTTGCCCAGTGTCAGTGGCGCTCCTTTAAGGGAAACTGAGCCCTCTTGAGCCCCTGTACCACCTTGGAGGGTGTGCATGGGATGCTGGGAAGTGTAGCCTTCCCAATGCTTTCCACACAGAGCTCTTCAGAGAGGGCTGTCTCTTTAAAGGGCCCTCCCAGCCCTGAGAAAAGTGCAGTACTGCACGGAAGTCAGCACAGTGGGAAATGGCTCTCTCATTGAAGAGCCTCACAACTGCTGGCTAAATAAAGATACTAGTGACTGAGGATTTTTTTTCCAAAGCTGTGTGGTTTCTCCCTCTCATGCAGGTAGATAAGCACATCCGACGGCTGGATGCTGACTTGGCTCGATTTGAAGCTGATCTGAAGGATAAGCTGGAAGGCAGTGACTTTGAAAACCCTGTGACACAAAACCTAAAAAGTATGTTCATGGTGACCGGCATGGTCTTGGTGTGGTGTGAAGGTTTCGCCTCTGGCCTGAAATGGTTTAAAAAATAATAAAAATAAAAAGAATTTTTCAATTTCTACTCTGCTCTCTTTCTCAATGGAAACTTTCCCTCTTGCATAATGGAGAGTATCTGCTATAGAAGATAAAAGCTCTTTTTGAGCTTTTTGATAATGTATAGATTAATTCTATGATTGATTTTTAAATTGTTAGTTTTTAATTGCTTTTATGTGTTTTTATATGTGTTTTAAATTGTTTTATCATTGTGAACCGCCCAGAGGGGTGGTATACAAGTGTAATAAAATAAAATAAAATAAATAAATAAATATTTGTGTCCACAACAGGGAGCAAAAAGATAATTAAAGAGAGATATACACCTAGCTGGACTGAAAAAGACCACAGCTTGTATAGCTTACAGCTTATGTAACTTTAGCACAAAGCAGGCAGGGACAATGTGATGTTGCTGATAGCCCAACTACTGAAGGGGAAATGCCCCAGCCTGCTTGGTAGTGATCTGGGGGACAAGAATAGCTATGCTTGAGTCGCTCAAACTGCCCATCCCCGCCAGAGGTGCACCTAAATAATTTTGAAGCCTGGATCTAAAGGCCTTTGGAGGCCAACCCTCCGCCCCTTGCAAGTTAAACATAATCACCTAAAGAAGCACCCACTCAAAGGCCTTTAACATATTCCCATCCCACATATTTCTTTCTCCGCTCCCCGCTCTGTCTCTAAAGCACCCGGCACTGGTCACAAGCACAATCGGCTGCCCAGCACAGTGTGGGCCAGTGGCAAGCACACCACCCAGGACAGACTAAAGAGGATTTGAGGGGGCTCAGAGGTGTGGAGGCCCTGGACTTCAGCCCTGAAGTCCAGGGGTAAGAGCGCCACTGATCTCTACCCACTTGCAGTGTAGTTGTTAGCCAGTCACAGTGGTGAGCTTTGGAACCCTTCAGGTAGGAGAACTAAGCCTACAATTCTGCACACACTTTCTTGGGAGTAAGTCTGTTTGAACTCAGTGAGATGTACTTCCAAATAAGGATGCATAGAATCAGACTGCAAGGGATATGCTAGCTAAAATGTATTACTGCTACTACTAAGCATTTTTATATACTGCTCTTCAACCAAAGTTCTCAACGCGGTTTACATAGAAAAATAAGCATTAAATAAATATTAAAGGTAAAGTGTGCTGTCAAGTCGATTTCGACTCTTGAAGGTCATGTATAGAACAAGACTTACATTGAAATCCTTATAAGATTTTTCAGTAGTGTAGGCAAAGGATTAAAAACATGTAATTTGTTTTTCAAGTTTAATCATATAAGCAGCTGAGGATGACTTACAGGTATGGATATGAGTTATATTTCCTTTGGATTCTTGTCAGATTTGGACACACACAGGAGGCAAATGTCACAAATAGTGAAATCTGGTTTATAAAAATGTTTTTAACATTGTACAGAGGAGAATGCATCATTATTCATCTAAATATCTTGGAAGAAAGACAACAATGTTATTTGAATAATGGTGTGTTTGTATGCATAATTACTGCTTATCTGGCAGTAATTCAGAACATTTGGTTCACTAAGAGCAGTGTTCCCTCTAACAGAGATGCCCAGATGATGTGGACTACAACTCCCAGAATCCCCAGCTGCAATGGCTTTTGCTTGGGGATTATGGGAACTGTAGTCAACAACATCTGGTAATCTCTGTTAGAGGGAACACTTGCTAAGAGTTTTGACTAACTAAGGTTCAGATAATAGGAGAGGGTACAACCTGCTGTGCTGGGCCAAGTTCTAGGATTTTGCCCATGTGTAGCTGCAGTATTGTGTTTATTTAAGGGTGGGAGCTTCCTAAGTGATACCAGAATGGAAAATGATTCTCTGTGTGCTACTATATCTAACTGCTTTCCATTCTGAGTAGAGAGTCTTTTGGGTTGGTTTCCATGTTACCTGCTGTGATTACTGAAGACAGAGTGGTATTGGAGACAGAGGAGGGGATACATCTGAGATGGAAATCGCTGATTTAAAAAACAAATTATGGTGCAATTAACTAAAAATAACTGTTTTTCAGAGGGTCGAACCCCAAAGGATAAGAAAAGCTCCCGGGGTCGAGGCCGGCGACCATCTGAGGATGACACTCCAGTGAAAAAGAAACCAAAACGAAGGTAAGAATTGGTGGCTGCCATCAATGAGCAGCATACTACAGAGATGTCTTGCAGCAGTCCCCACAATTTCACTGGGACCTGTACAAAAGTACTCTGGCATCAGTGGTTTGTAGCCAAAGATCCCTTATATCAGTCATCTCTGGAAATGCCATGTTAAAAAATATTGTGGCTCTTTTGTGGCCTCTCCTAGATTTGAATCTTTAACTCCCAAAGTAGTCCTCTGAACACAGCCTCCTTTTAATTATACTCCATCCCCTGCTAGCTGTAGTGGTGTGCACGGAACCACGGAGGTGCGGTTCGACGCCCGGGGGTGGGGGTGCCTCATTGACCCCTCCCGCCACTTTTCCCCTGTGGGCGCTCCATTTTTTGCAAAGTCCCTTCTCCTGTCCTTGGCCGGAAGTCACTGGAAGTACCAGGTGCATGTAGTTCCGGCGACTTCCGGCCAAGAACGGGGGAAGGGGCAGCAGGGAAGTACGCTGCCGTCCCATGGACTTTGCAAAAACGGAGTACCGGGAGGGGTAAGTGCACCCTTCCTCTCCCTTAAAGAGGCACCCTGCCAGCATCAAACCTTTGAGCCGGCGCCGCCTTCAAACCGATTCAGAGGCCTTTAGAATGGCCTCCGGACTGGTTCGTGCACATCCCTAACTAGCTGTAGTGCCACAAAGGAGAGAAGAGCTGGCCTTGTGGTAGCAAGATGACTTGTCCCCTTAGCTAAGCAGGATCTGCCCTGGTTGCATATGGATGGGAGACTAGAAGTGTGAGCACTGTCAGATATTCCCCTCAGGGGATGTTGCTGCTCTGGGAAGAACAGAAGGTTTCAAGTTCCCTCCCTGGCTTCTCCAAGATAGGGCTGAGAGAGATTCCTGCCTGCAACCTTGGAGAAGCCCCTGCCAGTCTGTGAAGACAATACTGAGCTAGATAGACCAATGGTCTGACTCAGTATATGGCAGCTTCCTGTGTAAACACTTGCTATTGCTTTTACACTGCAAGTGATGTCAGTCTTTAGGCTAACAAGATGACTTCATGCCATGAATAAATTGCTTACATAGGTCAGTTTTCTATTTTGATAATACTTAGAATTTCTCTTGACCTGTCTGTGCTGGGATATAGGTACTATATCACTTTCTGACATACTGGACAAACAGTGTCAGGCTCCTAGTATTATCCTCTTCACAATGGGCTCATAAACAAGGTGCTTTATCCACACCCTTCTATAAAGGAAGCTGGTCTTATTCCCTAGTCCACTGCTTATTCAAAGGGCCTTGGAACAAAGGACACTGTCCTTTGAAAATGTTCCTCCCCCAGCCTCCCTGATATTTTGTCCTGACAACACAACATTTTAACTTTTGTTTAAACATAAGCATCCCTGATTGGCACACTCCACTGAGAAGTTCTCCCATCAAGCCCCATTGAATGGCAAAGTACAATCCCACAGCTGTGCTTTTTAGCACCACCTATTCATTCACAAAATCTATTAAATTCCCAAAATTTAAATGCATTTTGTGCAGCGGAAACACCTAGTCCCTTGTTTTATAGGCCCTAGTCAAGAAAGAGCAAGGCTGATTGTATGAAGAAACTGACATTGCTTGGCTTCCTATTAACTGAAAAATGATATCCCACAATATTCCACTCAGTATTTTTGCAAGTGGAATCTTAGGTGATATCTAGGGTATACCTCTGTTACCATGCATTGGTCAAAAAGCTCATTTATTTGTTTTAAAGTTTCTGTCCTAGAATGTTCTGAATAATATCTGCATTTAGTAGCATATGCACTGCCATGGCAACATGAAGCTTTTAAAAATCTGATTTTACAAGAATTGATATCTTCACTTTCCTGTGGTTTTATTGGTCTATCTTAAAACCTCCTTCCCTTTTGAATGTAACTAGTGGAAGTCCAGAGACTTCCATAGTAACCAGATCCACTGGTATATTCAACTTTTTTCGGTCACCAACCAGAGGAAATTTAAAAAACAAAACACAAAATAAACCATACATATAAATAATACATAGTACATAACATACAAAATAACTGATTACATAAAATTAGTATACAAATATAAAAACCCACGGGGGAAAGCCTATCACAATTTATGATGATGTACTTGAAAAGATAATAATTCTTAGTTATTCAGATGGCATATCCTTGTGGATTCTACTAGCTATAAGACAAAATTTAGCTACTGAATAAGAAACTTTATTGTCATGATCTGAAAGAAGATATTGAGTATAAAATTCATCAGAACAACTTAAGATGATTTCTAAAAATGGAGTTGTATACACACTAAGGATATCCCTATAGAAGCTACAATAAAGTAACATGTGGGCCATTGTTTCAAAAGCTCCCAATTCACAAGGACAAAAACACTCATCAAATGGAACTCTGTTTACACAGAGAAATAACAGACAAGATGGAACCCTGTCCTCAAAGGGCTCACAATCTAAAAAGAAACAAAAGATAAACACCAGCAACAGTCACTGGGGGTATTGTGTTGGGGTTGGATAGGGCCAGTTACTCTCCCCCTGCTAAATAAAGATAATCACCATGTTAAAAGGTGCCTGTTTGCCAAGTTAGCAGGGGCTAGTTCTAGTGAGATACAAAATACAATCTTAAACCACAAGAACTTCTGGTGTTGATTCAGTGTTCATTTGCCTGACGTCTATTGCAGATCTGAGTTAGCCGATACCATCCTGTCAGTTCATCCATCTGATGTCCTGGACATGCCAGTGGATCCCAATGAGCCCACATATTGCTTGTGTCACCAAGTATCCTATGGAGAAATGATTGGCTGCGACAATCCTGATGTAAGTACTGAGATACCCACAGTATGCCTAGGGATGTGCATTCTGGCCCCTCCATCTCTAATTCCACACTAACATCCCAAAGCCAGCCTATCTGGCTTTGTAGATAAAAAGAAGACCAAAATAGGCATCTATTTATGCCATTTAGCTCCCGGGGCCTTCTGATGCCATGTATGGATGCTGCTTCAGACCTCTGCTCCCTGCCAGTGCCATATAAGTGCTGTGTTTTAACTTTGCAGCGCAGGGAAATCACAACTGGTTAGAGAGGAGAGCTGGTCTTGTGGTAGCAAGCATGACTTGTCCCCATAGCTAAGCAGGGTCTGCCCTGGTTGCATATGAATGGGAGACTTGATGTGTGAGCACTGCAAGATATTCCCCATAGGGGATGAAGCTGCTGTGGGAAGAGCGGAAGGTTCCAAGTTCCCTCCCTGGCTTCTCCAAGATAGGGCTCAGAGAGATTCCTGCCTGCAACCTTGGAGAAGCCGCTGCCAGTCTGTGTAGACAATACTGAGCTAGATAGACCAATGGTCTGACTCAGTATATGGCAGTTTCCTATGTTCCTATCTGCAGCACTGTAAGACTGCAATTGGGATCCATTGCAAGAGTGCAGAATTCTAAGTCCAATTTAAGATTCTTTAGCAGCACAGTGCCAGGATGTAGAGTTGGGTTGCCCATTCCAAGAAGGGTTGCAATAGTTGGCTTATTCCAGAACTTGTAATATCATGGACAAAGTGGAGGAAAGAGTAACATTGTAGTTGTATAAGGTCATAGGGATATGGAGGCCTAGAGGAGAGAAAGGGAAGTGTACAGGGCAAAGAATCCCAGCCAAGTGGCCACCAGAAGCTGCCTCCAGACTTGCCCTGCTTTCTGAACCTGCCTTTGCTTTTGGAAGCACTTCTCTACAACAAAACGTTGTAGAACTGTAAGTTTGTAAATAAAAAGGACCATCTGGGATTCTCTGGATTTCATACTGTGCATCAGGTGTCATTTTGTGTTCTCACATGAATTCCATTAAACACAAAATCAAATATGCACTGCCAACTAACTTGCTTCTATTTCGTGTAGTGTTGATTCACAGCATTGTTTACAGAATGTGTGCATCTGGCTGCCGCCTTCTCACAGTGCTTTGCTATTAGAAGTGCATCCTGTGTTTGAATGATTATGGCACTTTCCAAGGGATGAGGAGCTGTTGATTGTGACTGTAATGTACAGTTCTCCCCAACTTCACACTGTCAATATGTCTGATAAGAAAATGTAATACTATTTAGCTTTATAAAACAAATAGTCTTATAAATAGTCATCATCTTTTCCCCCCCACCCCCAAACAGTGTCCAATTGAATGGTTTCATTTTGCTTGTGTGGACCTCACCACCAAACCCAAAGGGAAATGGTAAGTGCCATGAATAACAGCTTTTTAGACAGACTGACTTATTTGCTCTGTGTTGAAAATTAAACATTGTTGTCCTGACATGTCTTGATTCAGGATGTTTTTGTTACCAGGCAGGATTTTAATCTATACTTTGAGAACTGAGGTTATAACCTAGGGTTCTGGTTCTAACCATGTGTTTCAGGAAGCAAGTCCCACTGAATTTAATGGGACTGACTGACATGTTCCACAGCATACTGTGAGTGGTGCAGAACTGCCTGCACTGCCGTGTGCATCTAAAAGAATATTGTTGTTGTGCAAGAGCCTCTTCCTCTAATATGTAAAATTGTGCCATCATGCTTGTGCAATGCTACAACCATTGGAAATAATTGTTTTAGTGTTAGAACATAAGAACAGCCCTGCTGGATCAGGCCCAAGGCCCATGTAGTCCAGCATTCTGTTTCAATTCCTCTGGGAAGCCCACAGGCAAAAAGTGAGGGCATGCCCTCTCTCTTGCTGTTGCTTCCCTGAAACTGATATTTAGAGGCAGTTTCCTCTGAGGCTGGAGGTGGCCTATAGACACCAGACTAGCAGTCATTGATAGACCTGTCCTCCATGAATTTGTCTAACCCCCTTTTAAAGCCATCCAGCTAGTGGCCATCACCACATCATGTGGCAGAGAATTCCATAGATTAATCATGTGCTGTGTGAAAAAAAATACTTCCTTTTGTTGGTCCTAAATTTCCCAGCTTTCAGTTTCGTGGGATGACTCCTGGATCTAGAAATGGGAGAAAAATTTCTCTCTGTCCATTCATGCATAATTTTATACACCTCTATCATGTCTCCCTGTAGTCACCTCTTTTCCAAACCAAAAAGCCCCAGATGCTGTCGGCTTGCCTCATAAGCAAGGTGCTCCAGGCCTCATCTTGGTTGCCCTCTTCTGCACTTTTTCCAGTTCTACATTGTCCTTCTTAAGATTTGGTGACCAGAACTGTACGCAGTACTCTAAATGTGGCTGCACCATGGCATTGAATTGGCCTATTTCACAGCTGCTGCACACTGGATCGACACTTTCAATGAACTGTCCACCATGACCCCAATATCTCTCTTCTGTTCAGACAATGTCTGCTCAGCCCCCATCAGTGTATATGTGGTTGGTTTTTTTGCCCCAATATGCATGACTTTACACTGGCTTGCATTGAACTGCATTTGCCATTTTGTTGCCCACTCACCCAGTCTGGAGAGATCCTTTTGGAGCTTCTCACAATCTGTTCTGGATTTCACTATCCTCAATAGTTTAGTGTCATCTGTGCTTCTTTGGCCGTTTCACAAAACCAAAACCTTAGATTTGCTATGATTAATTGGCAACTCATTTTCACAGTTCCATTGGAAGAACACACACAGTGCCCTCCTCAGGTCAATAATTGTTAACAAATTGCCACAGCATCTGCATATAAAAGAGTTGATATAAATTTGTCAGCTATTTTGGGGAGATGAAATTCCTGAACTTCAAGCTGTTTAACTAAGGAATTAATATAAACATTAAATAATAGGGAAGCCCAAATGCATCCCTGTTTAACTCCTCTTGAGGTAGGAATATAATCAGTTAAATGCCCCCAAGAGCTGCAACTAATTCTGAGGGAAGTATCTTCATATAATCTCTGGATCAATACTTGTAAGCACTGACCAACAGTAGTTCTTTATAATTTCTCCAATAATTTAGTTCTAGATACTGAATCAACTTTAAAATCAACAAATGCCACATAAAGTGAGTTTTTTATTTACCTGAATATTTCCCTATAAGATGTTGAAGGATTAGGCAGTAATCCAAAGTGGACCTTCCTTGTTTGATACTGTTCAATCAACTACGTGTTTCCAGCTGGAGCAAAACTCTTAACGTATGGTTTATCATCAGATATTATCTTTAGGATATGAGCAGGCCAAGGAGACAGTAAAGCAGAGAATAAATGACATTGAACATCAAAATAATATGAATATAGCATCTGGCTATTTGAATCTGGAAATAATAAATTGTAATTCTGAACCAGCAAACTATCTCTCTAGTTTAACAGCCCCTTTCAGTGTTCCCTATACAGTGGTCCCTCGACTTACGTAAATAATCCATTCCGAACGCACGTTCGGAGGTCGAAATTTTCGTAAGTCGAGGAGCGCACCACGGAAGTCTCAAAGCACTCGTAATTCGAGGAAGCCGCATCTAAACATTCGTAGGTCGAGTAAGCAACTACTTCCGGTAAGCAACTACTTCCGGTCTTTTTGTCGCTCGTAACTCGAAAACAACGTAAGTTGAGTAGTTCGTAGGTCGAGGGATTACTGTAACAAGGATTCTCAGATGCTGTTGACTACAACTCCCAGAATGCCCAGCTGCAATGGCTTTTGCTTAGGGATTATGGGAATCCCTGTTAGAGAGAATACTGGCCCCTAGTTATAGAAGAGCTTTTATTTTGGCAAGATGCAATGTCTTACTTGCAGCTGTTTTTGTTTGGAAAGTACCAGAACATTCCGCATAATGAGAGATTATGCTCATGTGACTTGAGTTCAGTGGCGTCAATTGAACATTTCCCCCCATTGCAAGTTTTATAAGGAGATATGGAACTTCTTTATTACCCCTATTTTATTGTCTCTTCCTGGCCATACTGAAGCATTCTCTCTTATTTACTTTCGGACTAGAATGAAGTACAGTAATTAGTCTCAAGGTGGCCAAAGTCTATGTAGCTGTGTGCAGGATCAGGTTATTGGTATTAACCCTTAACTTGGCATAGTCCACCAAGTAACAATAAGATATTGTTGATGGAGCAATATATTATTATGCAGTGTGTGGAAACCTTGTTATTGTATTTGGCCTCTGACCGAAATAAAGATGACGACTACTTAGTGTCATCTACAAATTTGGCCACTTCTCTGGTTGTTGCATAAGCATGGTTTCACAATTGTATGTATTAGTGCAAGAGCACTCTTGTGAAACAGCACTGGCATTCTTTGGATGCCAGCAGCAATGCAGGCAGTTTTTCACTACACACATACGCTGTGGAACATCAGCTACTGACATCTGAGAAGAAACCATTAGGATCAGGCTGCAGTTCTGACTACAGTACACCTTTTTGGAACTAAGTTTCATTGAAATCAATCAGACTTGTAAATCTGCCTCAAGCCATATCATGAACATTAAACACAAAGTTTGTTTAGTTCCCAGGCATATCTTAAATGAAGTACAGTAGTAGCAGCAGCAAAGAGACACAAGTTTTGGGTGGTATAAATATATATTAAATAAATAAAGTGTTGTAACCATTTGAGATCTTGTAATGTACCAAAGAAGCTGGAGAGAATTACTAGGCCCATATCACTGCAGCTCTTCTCTTTAAAAGAAGAAGAAATTGTTGGTTGAAGTGGGAGAATTGAAAAATACCCATTTTCCTTTAGGTTATAATTTTGTGTTGTGTTTGCTCATACAGTACCTACATCAAGATGCTTTGCAATTAGAAATATAGAAAAGGCTCAAAAGCTTGTAATCTAAAATGCATGGAAGAGAGATGAGTTAATTATGTATGTAAGTTTTTTAGTTCCATATTGTTTAGTCTATTCCTAAATGTGAATGCTCCCAAACTGCTGCATTCTTTTCTAAATTAAACATTGTGTTTTGCTGCTCTCAGGTTTTGTCCCCGCTGTGTTCAAGAGAAGAAGAAGAAATAGAAATTATGGGATTCTGAAAGAGAGTTAATATATTCATACATGTTGCAGTATTTTACCTGCCCTTTCCCCCATCAACTTCTTTTGTTAGATCTGATATTTAACTGTTCAGTGGCCAGTTGTGGTTCTCCTTACTCCAGATGAAGCTATATTAATGAAGAAAGGAGAATTGGGGGGAAATTCACTGTGGTGATGTTTCCCTGGGTTATACTTCCATGGCACTGTAATCAATGTTATGAAGTATTAAGAGTAGCCCTGCACTGGAGTTTCTGCTCACATACTGAAGTCTGTGAAATTGCCTATGGCCTTGCAGGTGAAAAGTGATACCATTTTTTTGTCATCAGAAGCACAGTCACTCTACACAATATTAATGAAGGATTTTCTATCTAATTGCACCTTTCCAAAGCTTTATAGCTGCTGACAAGGAAGGAATTCTATTTCTGAATGTACAGTTTTGTTCCTTTAGAGGCAAGTTGCAAAGCGGTGAATAATTCTTTACATCATATTTTCCCTGAAAAGCCCAGAAGAAAAGTAATATGTATTATTTTGGTAAAGCTTGTTTCATAAGTAAAGTTCAGAAGGTGTATACCTCTTCTCATTGTTCCTGATTTATGCACTGCTGCCTCTGGGCTTTATGCTGGTCCCATTGAAATCATGCACCCATGCCTGATGGCAAATAATAAATGCTTAATAAAGGCAAGATATCTAGAAGATGTACATGATATTAGTCTGATTCACTATTAAACAAAAAAAAGTTTACTTTTATAGTAAGGTAAAGCTTTTAGGTGTTGGCTGTTAACAAAGGGGGGGGGGGAAGGAAAACTAGCTTTAAGTGAACAACGGGTTTAAGAAAGGAGAGGTTTCTGTCAGTGTGTAGCAATGAAACCATTTGGTGTGACTTGTACTGAAGTCTGCCTGGTGTGAAGATTCCATGTTCTAATTTCACTGAATTGTCCTCCAGTATAAAACCTAAACCTTGACAAGTATTCAGGTTTCTTAGGTTGGTGGCGGGATGGGGGGGGGATCTTTTTTTCAGAGAGCTGAAAGTGGCATGAACCATCATTGCTTTTGATGTGCACACACATACCATTATCCTTCCAGGTTAAACAGTTTGCTGGGTTTTGTAGTGCTTAAAAAAAGTTATGAATCCAGTTTGATCAGAGACAGTAGCAGCACAAAAGACAGGAGTGTGTAGACCATGGATAATGACAACTCTGCCATACCAGTTCTCTTAAATATGATAATCAGCCTTTAAATTTTCAATACTTCTCTCCAGACCTTTTTTTAATTGCATAAATTAAAACATAGAAAGAGGGGATTGCAACAGATGTTTTGATGTATATATGTCAGCTTCAGTGTTCTATCACTAAGTTTTCAGCTAAAAAAGAGAAGGCAGTTCAAGGGACAGATCTGTACAAAATAGTGTCTCGTGTGTTGTAATTGTGTTTGTATTGTGAGATAAAGATGGTTTTGTGCTTGTATTGTGAGATAAAGATGGCATATGGCTGCAACAGCGCTCATTAGATAATTTTAAAAACAGTCAGAATGTAGCAGTTGTCTAGGTAGACACAGCAATGATAGCTAGCTACTGCGGTTATTAAGATCTCTTTATGCTCCCAAGCTGGTGTAATTGTTTATGCTTCTTTTAAATAGTTGGCAACACATAATGTCTGCAGTGTCTCAGTGAACATTACATTTATCTTGGAAGCAAAGGGAAGAATTAATGTAGACATATTCTGTAGTCAACCATTTTAAACTTTAAATTAAGAAAAACTACTTGTGTTACTGAATGAGTATATATTTCATTTTTTTCTGAAAGAATGTAAGTTCTAATAACTAGTTTTACATCACGTTTTTCCATACTTCTGTCAGATATTGCAATTCACAGTATTCTTTGTATCACTTTAGGTTTTCAATTACTGTATTTACTTTTTGATGTTCGTGTACATTTACATTGCCATCATGAGATGTAGGGAGGGAATCTGGAGTACTAGTGCTCTGTTTGATATTTGCTCCCACAATATAACATCAATGCCTAACTTTCTTTTTTTCAGATTTAAATCTTTAGAGGAATAAGTTGCAATTCTGACACAATTATCCTCTGAATATTAATATGCACAATTATGAACCTTAATTTAAAAAAAGGATTATTAGATCTTCCCAGTGCATTCATTTGCACAGGGGAAGATTATTTTTCGTATGAAGCTGATGTTTGGATGCACTAAGCCTTTAGTTGCTTGTTTTACATTAAAATAAGTCTGCACAAATTGTGGTCTGCTAGTTGCTTGACAATTTCCTGTTTTTGCAGTCCCAGGCAAACCAGAAAAAGGGGATTAACCGAGTACCTGATGGGCTGCATTTAAGTTAGTGGCCCACAACCTGTGGAGGTCTGCATTAACTTTTTGATTATAGCCTGCTTTTCCTTACAAGTGTAAACCTTTTTGTGAGATTTCATGAAATCACTAGTTCCATAATGGTTCATGGCCTTTAACCTGCTACACTGGACTATAAAGGCAAAGTGGCATAATTTTTTCTATAACAGCAATGACTTTCAAGGTCTGTTTCCATTCCCAGGTATGCTGTGTCTTAGGTAACAGAGGAATACTGCTGTACATGGAAATTAATCTGAAAGCCCTCAAAATGTGTTTCTGGAATGAGCAATTAGTGCTGTTATGTATCAGAGCTAACTACTGATCTGGATAGTGATTCCATCAACAGTCATAAACATGGGTTCTGTGCCTGTGCAGACAAACTTCAGGTAGAATTCATTAGCTCCTCATAGTTTAAGATAAAACATGCAGTAGTCTCAAGGCATCAGATATGTTTTCCTTCAGGAGGCTACAGAATAATTAATAGTGGTGATATTTAAAAAAATAAAAACATATTTCACAACCCAACTCCTCAAACATCTCAGAACAGGGTTATAGTGTGGACTGAGCAACAAAGGCATCTCTTGTGAACTCTACCCTCTAATAGAGGTTCTAAGCTGATTGTCAACCACTTCATGTTATTTAGGATGTTTAAGTCCATGTTATCAAAATCAGTACTCTTGCTTCTGGCCTGTAGAGAATGTGTTCTCCAGAATTTTGAATGTATCCTGTTCAATAAGTGTTACTTTGGATTATCAGGGTTTGGAGCACAAGGAAAAAATAGGCCCCTGCTCTTATTTCTTTGAAGAGATAACCTACACATTTTGTGACAAGCTTTCCCCATCCCCACTCCGTAGTTCATCTTATAAGTAAACAAATGACTTTTTGTTCTTGTCAAAGGACTTATGATTCCTTTGTCAATGGAATATTGGAAATCTTTTTATTAAAAATGTGAAAATGTATATCTGTATTTTTGATCATGTTATAGATACAATAGGTATTGTTATAAATAAAATATTTTTGGGAACAAATATCTGCATTTCATTTTATTTTTAGGTAGAATATTGTACACAAAGGGCAGGTTAAAATACTGCCCTTAGAAACTATGTATGCATAGCTTGTAATTTGGTCTTGTTAGCTGCTCTAACTCAGCAGAGAATGTGGGGAAAGAAGTATGTTGGAGAAACAAAATCCTGGATTGTATAAAATGTCGAATTAAACTGAAGGCACACTGAGAAAAGAACCAAACATGTTGTTTTTGAAATATACTGCTGCATAACCAGGGCTACCATCACCCTCATTTCCCCTGGGCAGGTCCTCATTTCAGGGGGGGGGGGGAGAGAATGAGGAAAAGCAATCTGTCTGGTATTTGCCCACCACCCCCATGTGGAAGCTGCCAAGCAAGAAGCTAGGTCTTCCAGTCCAAGAGAGAAGCTGGCAAGTAGATCTGGCCACCTTTGCTCCAGTGGCCAGGTGCTACCCCAGCATGGGAGGCCAGATCTGCCTGCCACACACAGAAAGCCCTGGTTAGGTCTATAGGGGGCACCTTCCCAGCCCAAATAATGGGTACACCGGGCAACCCAGCATTCCAGAGGCCAAGTCTACCACCACCGTAGGCCTGCTCAAGTCAGTTGACAGACCTGGCCTTGATTACATACATCAGTGGCCACCACTGTGGCTGGTAGACCTGCCTTCTGTACTGTTTGTTTTCAAAAGGTAATAGGAAAGGTGTCTTCGTTTTTCAAGTCAAAAATACAATCGTCCCATGCACCACCACCACCACTAGTGCCTGCCGAATTGGCAACTTCAGCATGCTGCTACGATCCAGCCAGGAGGGTGCTGCCCTGGAACCCACGAGCAAGAAGATGGTGCAGCAGGAACAGTTCCCAGCGGTGGATTTTAGCACCTCAATCTTCAGAGCTGCATAAACTTCCTAACAGCGGGCTGACAACTCGGCAGAGCCAGAGTCGAGGGAACTGCCGCCCCCCGCCCTTAACAGTGCCCGTCACCGTTTTGGGCGATGGGGGATGAATTCACATCCCTTTCCCCTCTCGCGTGGCTTTCACGCTCACACCATCCCTGCCCACGGCGACAGCACTGGCAGTCTGTTGGGACTGGAGGCTAGGCTGCGTTTGTCTGTCTGGGGGAGGTCAGCATTTTTCATCCGTAAAGTGGACTGACAGTCTGTACTAAAAGAGCGAGCCATAGCAGCAAGGAAAAGCAGGCAGCAAACACACAGCAACCACCACCCACGGCAGGGGGGGGCGCCACCCCGACGACCTCTAGCTGAACCTAAAAACGCTGGATTGCTGGCGGAGGAGGAAGAATTGACCCGCCCACCACACGCGTAAGCCGAGCGCAGCACAGCAGGCTAGCCTCAGCAATGATCCCTCCCTCCCTGCCTTTAGGCCACGCCCACACCATCTCTCTTCTGTGTTTGGTCTGGAGAAAAACGAGGAGGAGCGATCAGCGCAACATCTGGACGTGCGCAAGGATTTATGCATGAAATCCTAGGCGGGCCCAACTGAAGGTGAGTGTGCAGAAAGGGCAATGGCAAGTAAGGGCGAGCCAGCTGCAGACCTCAGCTGGGCCGTGTGTTCGGGTGCTTCCTGTTCTTCCCAAGCCTGCTCCCAGGAGCCCCCACCCCATCCGGCGCTTAGTAGACGACTAGATCAAAACGCTTCCTACAGGGACATGGAGCGTCTCGCGCTGCCCTTGTCTCTCTCTTCGAAGCACTTACCGTATTTTACGGACTATAAGACGCTACGGACAATAAGACGCACCTTAATTTTAATCCAGTTTTTCAGAGTTTTAACATATTAAACTGTTAAAACATATAAGACGCTCCTGAATTTTGGCGGATATTTTTCGAGGAAAAAAGTGAGTCTTATAGTCCATAAAATACGGTAATCGGTTCCAGTTTATTGCTGCCGTGCTTAATGTATCCCCAGGCTGTGCCTAAACCCTAGCCCCCCCGCCCCAATCTCCAGATATTTGCAGACAATGCCTGACTGGGCAAACAAAAAACCTTTACGATGGGTGGCCCTGTTATACTTCGCAGGTTAGAGCAACTGTCCCTTTTCAGCCCAGCATAGCATCCCTTCTGTACGTGTGTGAGCTCGAGAGAGAGAGAGAGACCTTTTCGGACCGGGATCCATTTCCCCCCATTTATTTAGTATGTAGACGACCACTTTGAGAAGCTTTTGTTGTTGGGCAAAAGGCACATAAATATATGTACTACTACTACTAAGTGAGAAAGCATACAGGTCCCTGTTGCCTGAACATGGAATTGGCCAATACTAAAAAACTAATTTTCAGTTCAGTACTAAACCCCCCCTGCAAACTGGGCAAAGACAAGGCACCTTTTAAAGTGGCGACTCTCTTGTTTTTAGCAGGTGGAGAGCAAGCAACTGTTCAATAAAGCAAGCCTTTTCCATCCAGCATAGTATCTTTCTGGTTGCTGTTGCTGAGGTGTGTGTCCCTTGCTTTTCTTTTTAGAGAATGATCTTCTTTGGGACAATAAATATTTCCAAGAAACCAAAAGTTTTGAGAACTCTTTTGTTGAAAAATTGTATATAAATATTAATAAATAATCTTCCTGTGCACATTGATATACGCTCAGGGCTAGAACGCTGGGTACAGTTGATTTTCCATTCTTAGGGCCTTTGAGAAAACTAGCGGAAAAGGGAGTTGTGCTTTTTGCCCAACCCAAATGCTTAAGTTGAACTGTGGGCCAGAAAGTGTCAATAATAATAACAGAAAAAGAAGGAAGGGGATGAGGCAAAGGAGCTGGTATGGTGCCATTTCACCTTCCTTTCTCTGCAGACCACCCCTTGGGAGAGCATTAGGTGGGCTGCCAGCAGGAGTATAGCAAGGTTGAAGTGGGCCATGGGACAAGAAATGAAGATGGACCCCTGGGCCCCTTGTCTCCTCCTTCTCACTCCCCCCACCCCCATGCCTTTGCTGCAGAAGAAATATAAGGACATGGTAAAAAACAAAACATTCTTGGCATGCCCTTTCTTTCACTCTTCTGCAAATAATATCACACACACCAACCCGGAGCCAGCAGCTTACCAATGAGTCAGTTGAGGGAAGAGTGTGCTATTTCCCAGCCAGCAGCCCCCTCCCTCATGGGCCCAGAAACATTTCCCCCTCTTGTTTAATTATAGCTATGCCCCTGGTTGCTGGGCTGCTTCTGAGAACTGGCCCAGAATCTGCCACTTAAAGCAACACGCTTCACCCTGTAGATGTCAAGGGAAGGTGGTACTTCTTTCACGAAATTATAATTTCCCTACCAAGAAGCCCAGAAAGTGAAAGTTAACCAGGGCAGGATTTCACAAGATGAGATGAAGACAGCACCATCTGTGGTATGCCACAAGCTCTCCTGAGTGTGCTGTTCAAAGGAAGGTTTCTTCAGTTGTGTGATTCTGAAGCTATTCTACACATAGTCATGATCTTTTACTTCCTAAAGGAGTTCTCTTTCAAGGTGATCTCTCCTGAAAAAAAAAAAAAGTTGAAAATAAAAATCTGAATGCCATTTGGAGGGAAAGAATCACATCTTTCTTTTGTCCTTCAGGTTAATTATGGCTGTTTCCAGCCTTGTCCGACATCGCCCATTTCTGCACTGTTGGACTTTCAGATGCCAGAGGAGATCCTTGAGTTCATGGATCCGTGCTACCTCCCAGTGTCAATTGAAGAAGAAAATAGCAGAACGATCGAATATGCAAATATTCATGCCTTCCATACAATGGGGAGTCAGTCACTTGTCCAAGAGAGGTCTGCATGCTACCCTGCTTCACCTCCAGGAAGTGATGCTGACCAGCGAGCGATATGGGGTGCAGAGACTGCCTTTTTCTGAAGTTTCTAGTGCTGACTTATCTTTTTTTGAAAACCTAATGCCAGGCAGAATCATCACAGATCTAAATGAACTGAAACTCTTCAATGTGGACTGGTTGAAGTCTGTGAGAGGTAAGTTGTTTTCCTTTTTTTCTTTATTTGCACATCTAAGCCCTATTCATATGTTATGTTGAACACTCATACAATGTGTATACATCATATGTCACAGATCCAGACTTTTTCACAGGTATTCAGTGTTCCCTCTAACAGGGGTTCCCAGATGTTGTTGCCTACGGCTCCCATAATCCCCAAGCAAAAGCCATTGCAGCTGGGGATTCTGGTCAACAACATCTGGGAATCCCTGTTAGAGGGAACACTGCAGGTAGTCCTATGTTTGTTTGTTTGTTTATTTATTTATTGAATTTATATATCGCCTAGTATAAAAATCTCTAGGCGGTGTACAGAATTAAAACAAAACATAATATAATATGTTCTGCTGAATACGGGCACAACAGTACACTTCCAAATAGCAGAATTCTAAATTCTTATTAAATCTAGTATCCTGCATTTGAAGGGGCCTGTACCTCGGCTCACTTTTAAATTGATGTAGACATGTTTACAGACATCTAAACATAGGTATAAATGTCTGAATAGGATGTTGGCCTAGCTACCATCATCCATTCTCGTTATATTGCACAGTGCAGGTCTCCTTTAAAAAATGCACTTTAACTATAACTCTGTTTTAAAGTTTTGATATTTGCATACAGTGTTTTAGCCTTCCTATTGCTAGCTGATTCAGAAGTCCAACATAGTTATTTTGGCAGAGTGGGTTGATGGTGAAGGGAAGTGTAGGCCAACCACCATTATTTACTTCAAACAGATGTTATGGCATCTTGTTTACATTGCAGGCTGCAGTAAAGTGCTGCTGAAGCCACGGACAACAGAGGAAGTATCTGAGATTCTCAGGTAACAAAAGCAGCATTTTTATTAAAGTAAGCAAATACTGTTAGAGACCTCTGTAGAGGTTGTTCCGGATAATGTATCTTATTTCAGTATTGATCATACACATTTTAAAAACAGGAATACAGGATTCTGTACTTCTCTGATAAGGATTTTATTCAATGAAGTCGTATGAGGTTATCCCAAAGTTCTTCTTTCCTCCGTGTCCCATACCCTGTTTGGTGGACATGGGAAGGGGAAGAATGGGCCAAAGTTTGTTACAGTCACGTGAACTACCAGTACCTCTGTTTGCATAATTCCTCATTAAAGAAAAGCCCATAAGTTTCTCTCCTTCCTCAGTTCAACTCACTATCAACAGGAGCTAAAGAGGGTCATGCTGAGGATTTAAAATGAAACAGTCATCTATGTGAATATGGCTTTTAGTACTGAAGACATTAATATTGAAGAGTTATTTCTCACTTAATTCCTAGGAATCTAATCAGTGCCTGAACTACCAAGGGGCCAGAGAGATCCCAGGCCCCTTGTGTTTGATTTGTTTGTATATCGCCCTTCCAAAATGGCTCAGGGCGGTTTACAGTTAAAACAAACCACTAACAATAAAGAGCTAAAACAAATTAAAAACAATATAACAACTAACAATTTAAAAACATTTTAAAATAACAATTAAACCATTACAGTAATTAAAACCCCAGAAATCAGGTTTTAAATTTTAAAATAAACCAGATTTTAAAACCCCCCAAATCTAGGATGCTGAGTGAGCTTGGGTGAAGAGACGGGTTTTCAGGTGTTTTTTGAAAATTGCCAGAGATGGGGAGGATCGTATCTCAGCAGGGAGCGCATTCCACAATCTCGGGGCAGCGACCGAGAAGTCCCATCTCTGTGTAGCCACCAAACGAGTTGGCAGTAACTGGAGACGGATCTCCTCAGATGACCTCAATGGGCGGTGGGTCTTGTAATGAAGAAGACGTTCTCTGAGATACCCAGGGCCTAAGCTGTTTAGGGCTTTGTAAGTTATAACTAGCACTTTGTATTTCGTCCAGAAACCTATTGGCAGCCAGTGTAACTCCATCAGTAAAGGAGTAACATGGTCTCTCCGAGATGACCCAGAGACCAACCTGGCTGCCGCGTTCTGAACCAACTGAAGTTTCCGGACTATGTACAAAGGTAGCCCCACGTAGAGCGCATTACAAAAGTCAAGTCTGGAGGTTATCAACAGATGTACCACAGTTTTGAGGACATTGATCTAGAGAAACGGGCGCAGCTGGCGTATCAGCCGAAGCTGATAGAAAGCACCCCTGGCCACCGCCTCAACCTGAGAAACCAGGGAGAGGTGTGAATCTAGAAGTACTCCCAGACTGCGAACCTGTTCTTTCTGGGGAAGTGTGACCCCATCTAGAACAGGTAGATCAAAATCATCTCTGGAGTTCTGACCCCGCACAATAAGTACCTCCATCTTATCTGGATTCAGCTTCAATTTATTCTCCCTCATCCAGCCCATTACTGCTTCCAGGCAGGCATTTAAAGAGGATGTGCCAGCTCCTGAAGAAGTTGACATGGAGAAGTAAATCTGGGTGTCATCAGCGTACTGGTAACACCCAGCTCCAAATCCCCTGATAATCTCTCCCAGCGGTTTCATGTAGATGTTAAAAAGCATTGGAGAAAGTATGGAGCCTTGAGGGACGCCATACTTAAGCTCAGAACTCAAAGAGCAACAGTCTCCAATTGACACCATCTGGAATCTGTCCGAGAGGTAGGAGCAGAACCAGTGTAAAACAGTGCCTCCCACCCCCAACACTCTCAGACGTTCCAGAAGGATACTATGGTCAATAGTATCGAAAGCCGCTGAGAGATCCAAAAGGACCAACAGAGTCATACTTCCTCTGTCAATAGCCAATTGGAGATCATCCATCAGGCCGACCAAGGCAGTCTCCACCCCGTAGCCTGCCCGAAAGCCAGTTTGAAATGGGTCTAGATAATCAGTTTCCTCCAAGACCGCCTGGAGCTGAGAGGCCACCACCCTCTCAATTACCTTGCTGAGCCATGAGAGGTTGGAAACAGGCCTATAATTGCTCAACTCTGAGGGATCTAATGCAGGCTTCTTTAGAAGAGGTCTAATGATTGCCTCCTTAAGACGAGGCATCCTGCCCTCCCTCAGAGAAGCATTTATGATTTCTACCAGGCTGTCTACAACAGCCTCCCTGCTAGATTGAACAAGCCATGTTGGACAAGGGTCAAGAGAACAAGTGGTAGACCTCACCACCCCAAGCAGCTTGTCCACATCCTCAGGAGTCACAAACTGAAACCGATCCAGTCGAATCGCATAAGAGGAGTTGCTGGACACCTCCAGTTCAGGCATCAAATTAACTGTGGTGTCTCCATCTAGATCGGCCCGAATCCGAGAGATTTTATCTGTAAAAAACTCTTTAAACACATCACAGCGGGTAACTGATGACTCCAAATTCTGGTTTGGGGGGGGGCGGATACCAGTCCCCTCACAACCCTGAACAACTCCGCTGGGTGTGAACTCACAGAGGCAATATGGGCAGAAAAGAAACACTTCTTTGTAGTACATATTGCCTGAGCATAGATCTTTAAATGTGCTCTATGTCGTAGTCCATCGGATTCGAGTCGAGTCTTTCTCCACTTGCGCTCCAGTCGCCTACCTTGCCGCTTCAGCCCCCGCAGATCTTCCGTATACCAATGGGCCAGTTTTGAAGTGGGTCGGAGGGGACGCTTGGGAGCAATCGTGTCTACTGCCCTGGTGAGCGAGTTGTTCCAGTTCTCAACCAGGGCATCAACAGGATCACCAGCAAAGCCAACACTGAATCCCTCCAAGGCTTCTTGGAATCTTACTGGATCCAATAACCTCTTCGGACGGACCATTCTAATGGGCCCATCGCCCCTGCAGAGGTGGGAAGTGGCTGTAAGTCCCACCTTAACCAGATGGTGGTCCGTCCATGACAACGGGGAGATCAAAGGAGTCCCCACCCACGGAACACAACCCTGATCAGAGTAGAAGACCAAATCAAGTGTGTGACCTGCAGTATGCGTCGGTCCAGAGACCACTTGGGATAGGCCCATAGCTGTCATGGCCGCTATGAACTCCTGAGCTGCCCCGAACAAATTGGTCCCAAAATGAACATTGAAGTCTCCCAGCACCAAAAGTCTGGGAGACTCCAATGCAAGTTCCGCGACCAAGTCTGTCAGCTCAGTAAGGGATTCCGTTGGGCAGCGGGGCGATCGGTACACCAACAGAAGTCCCAGTCTATCCCTGGTCCCCAAACTTGAGTACACACATTCAGTATGGTCCGATACCCTAACAGGGACCCTGGTGAGGGAGATGTTATCCTTATAGACCACAGCCACTCCACCTGTGGGCAGGGGCCTACGTCCCCTCACCTGCTCCTCTACAGAATATCCTGGAGGGAGAAGCCGGGACCAGACTGGACCACTAGCCTCCCCCAACCAAGTCTCGGTAATACATACCAGGTCGGCCCCTTCATCCATGATCAAATCATGGATGAGCTCAGGTTTATTTTGGACAGACCTGGCATTGCAGAGGAGCAAGGTAAGGCTATGTGGGTTGTTGGCAGTGCTCCCCGAGGTCAAAGAGCTGGCAGGACAGCTGGAAGGAGAGACAGCTAATAAATTTCTGACTACCCTTCCCCTGGAGCAACCTGCTGACCTGCCAACGTTTCTTCTTCTATTACCCACCACCACTGGAATAGCTGCCCCATAGTCAACGAAGGTGCCCCCTGTTTCCCCATCTCCAGATGAACCCAAACACATTGCAGGAACTTCAACCCAATTCCCAAACAGCTCAAACTAATTAAACAGAAGCCCTCTAGCCCTCACTCCCCCCCCCAAGTGGCTCCCCCAAAGGGGTGACCCCGTTTGGTGTCGCCCCTTCAGTGGCAACCCCGCCAGTGGCGGGCCCGCCACCACAAGCAGCCTCCTATAAAGCCCAAGACTGAGCAGATGACCCAAGGAACAGCTGAGTCACTCGGGCTGGTCCTAGTCCTTCACTTACTCCCCACAGATGTGACCTACAGGCAGCAACTCCACAGGGGAAGCAGGAGTAGGCAGGCAGCAGCAGAAGGAGGAGCCCCCAAGACCCACCTGGTCTCACACCCCAGGCAGTATTGGGTGGGAAGCAGATAGACTTCTCCCACTCCTCTGCTAGGCTTCTGACACCCTAAAGCCACAAGCAGCCTCCTATAAAGCCCAAGACTGAGCAGATGACCCAAGGAACAGCTGAGTCACTCAGGGGCTGGTCCTAGTCCTGCACTCACTCCCCACAGATGTTACCTACAGGCAGCAGCCCCACAGGGGAAGCAGGAGTAGGCAGGCAGCAGCAGAAGGAGCCCCCAAGACCCACCTGGTCTCACATCCCAGGCAGTATTGGGTGGGAAGCAGATAGACTTCTCCTGCTCCTCTGCTGGGCTTCTTCTGTTTTGTGATGGCTTTTTTAGCTGCTGTTTCTAGAAAGCTGCAGGGGTCCTGTATTTGACTAAAAACTGAGGGATGGGGTTTGTGGATTTCATTAAAAACCTTGTTCTTTCTCCCATAATTTTTAGATTTTTAAAAAATTTAGATTGTGAGTCCTTTGGGAGCAGGGAACCTTTTTATTTTATTTTATTTTATTTTCAATATAAAAAGTACAGGCCAATCTCCAATCTCCCTTGGTTGGGCAAGGCCATTGAGAGGGTGGTGGCCGACCAGCTCCAGGCAGTATTGGAGGAAACTGATTATCTAGTCCCATTTCAAACTGGCTTTAGAGCAGGCTATGGGGTTGAGACAGCCTTGGTCGGCCTGTTGGATGACCTTTACCGGGGAATCGACAGAGGGAGTGTGACTCTGCTGGTTCTTCTGGATCTCTTGGTGGCGTTTGATACTATCTACCATGGTATCCTTCTGGATCACCTGGGGGAGTTGGGGATAGGGGGCACTGCCTTGCAGTGGTTCCGTTCCTCTCTCTCGGGGAGATTCCAGATGGTGGAGCTTGGTGACAGTTGCTCCTCAAAACAGGAGCTGTTATATGGAGTCCCTCAGGGCTCCATTCTGTCACCAATGCTTTTTAACATCTACATGAAACCGCTGGGTGAGGTCATCAGGAGGTTTGGTGCTGGGTGTTATCAGTATGCTGATGACACCCAAATCTACTTCTCCTTTTCATCTTCAGGAAATGGCACTCATTCTCTAAATGCCTGCCTACAGGCAGTAATGGGCTAGTAATTTGGGATAACAAATTGAAGCTGAATCCAAGCAAGACGGAGGTGCCCATTGTGGGTGCTCAGAATCTGAGGGGTGAGTAAGATCTTCCTGTGCTGGATGGGGTTACACTCCCCCAGAAGGAGCAAGTGCGCAGCTTGGGAGTACTCCTGGACCCAGGCCTCACCCTGGTATCTCAGGTGGAAGCCATGGCCAGGAGTGCTTACTATCAGCTTCGGCTGATTCGACAGCTGCGCCCATTCCTTGAGGAGGATGACCTCAAAACAGAGGTGCATCAGCTGGTAACCTCTCGGCTTGACTATTGCAATGCGCTCTACGTGGGGCTGCCTTTGTACATAGTCCGGAAACTTCAGTTAGTTCAGAATGCGGCAGCCAGATTGGTCTCTGGGGCAACCCGGAGAGACCATATTATGCCTGTCTTGAAACAACTGCACTGGCTGCCAATATGTTTCCGGGCAAAATACAAAGTGCTGGTGATTACCTTTAAAGCCCTGAACGGCTTAGGTCCGAGTTATCTTACAGAGTGCCTTCTTCTGCACGATCCCCACCGCACATTAAGGTCATCTGAGGAGGTCTGTCTCCACTTACCACTGGTTTGTTTGGTGGCGACTCAGAGGCGGGACTTCTCTGTGGCTGCTCCCAGGCTGTGGAATGCACTCCCAGCAGAAATTCATAATCTTAATTCCTTACTGACCTTCAAGAGAGCCCTTAAAACCCATCTGTTTGGCCTGGCCTTTCAGGGTTTTTAATTAGTTTTAATGTTAACTTGGTTTTCAGGGTTTTATTTGTTATGATAGTTTAATTGTTTTTTAAGATGTTTTTTAATTGGTGTTAATATTTATATCTGTTTTAATTGTTATTGGTTTTAATGGTTTCTGTTTTTAATTGTAAACCGCCCTGAGCCATTTCGGAAGGGCAGTATAAAAATCAAATAAATAAATAAATAAGAAACTGCATTGAGAACAGTTTTTGTTTAAAAGTAGTATATTAATAATTCAAGCACTAATTCTATGATAGACTCTTAGATGGCATAGGTTGTTCCCATGTAGTTACATTAAGGGATCTTGGACTGGTTCCTCACTTACAATAGCTTAGCCCATGTGATTAGGAAGGGTACACATCAAGAGTGTGCCCTTTGTGACGCCGTCCACAGATGTCTCAGGGTCTTCCTGGCACATCCCCTTTTTGTGTGTGAGAGGAGGCTGCTCATCCAAATGCCCCCTCTATACACACTCCAAATACTTGTTTAAACAAATTCTTTTATGTGCCCATCCTGATACAGCGCATGTCGTAATGGATGTACTTTCAGTGCATCACCTTTTTAATTGCGTGAGTGGGAAATAGGCGTGTGTCCGAACCGGTCCGGCGGCCATTCTATAGAATGGCCGAACTGCCGGACCGGTTCTGCCCTGGTTGGTCCGGGTCCGGGTGGGGGGGTATTGCTTTAAGGGCGGGGGGGGCTTGTTTACCCCTCCCGCACCTCTTTGCCCCTGCCAGTGGCCGTAATCTACTGTAAAATTGGGGCGCTGGAAACCAGCCGCCCCAGCCGCCGCCACTTCCGCCGCCCCCCCCGCGAGCAAATTAGAGGAAAAAAAGGCTACTGCCTACAAGGAAGGGCTACTGCCGCCCTGCCGCCCCCCCCACCCGCCACCCGCCACCCCCCCACGAGTGCTCACCAAGTTAGAAGAATTTAGAGAGTTGCTCGCGAACAGAGCTCCTCTCTTATCGAAGCCTCCGGCCCAACTGGGGCCTTGGGCGCGTGCGCACGCGCGCTAGAGCTCTTTATCCACTAGAGCTTTTGCCAGAGGCCCGGTCTACCCACCGGGAGGAAGCCGGGTAGACCGGGCCTCCGATCGCCGGAGGCCCGGTCTACCCGCCGGGAAGAAGCCGGGTAGACTGGGCCTCTGATCGCCGGAGACCCGGTCTACCCGCCGGGAGGAAGCCGGGTAGACCGGGCCTCCGGCGATCAGAGGCCCGGTCTACCCGGCTTCCTCCCGGCGGGTAGACCGGGCCTCCGGCAAAAGCTCTAGTGGATAAAGAGCTCTAGCGCGCGTGCGCACGCGCCCAAGGCCCCAGTTGGGCCGGAGGCTTCGATAAGAGAGGAGCTCTGTTCGCGAGCTCCTCTCTAAATTCTTCTAACTTGGTGAGCACTCGTGGGGGGGTGGCGGGTGGCGGGTGGGGGGGCGGCAGGGCGGCAGTAGCCCTTCCTTGTAGGCAGTAGCCTTTTTTTCCTCTAATTTGCTCGCGGGGGTGGGGGCAGCGGAAGCGGCGGCGGCTGGGGCAGCTGGTTTCCAGCGCCCCAATTTTACAGTAGATTACGGCCACTGGCGGGGGCAAAGAGGCGCGGGAGGGGTAAACAAGCCCTCCCCGGCCTAAAAGATAGGCTCCCCTTTGGTGCTGGTCCGGACTGCTCCGGACCATGCACATCACTAGTGGGAAAGTATCACTGGAACTGGGCCCTTGTGTACTTTTCAACTGACACAATCAGGAGTAGCCAGAAAACTTTCAGAAGCACTAAGAAGACCGCAGAAAGTATTCCTACTACTATACTGCTTTTCAACAAAAGGTTTTCAAAGCAGTTTACACAGAAAAAGAAATAAGCTGATTTCCTGTCCCCCAAAGGACTTAAGGTCTAGAAGTAGATTGTATTTTTATTGGTCCTAGAGGCTTATACTTCTACAAAGAAACAACTGAAGTACTGTAGCCTTTAAAGGGAATTAAAGATAAACTCTACCATCGACATTTGGCTTGTAGATATTTGACTTCCAAGTCCTAATAGAAGGCTGCTATGCATATTGTCATTTCCAGTTACAATGGCCAACATGATGGGTAGCTCTCTGTCAACAGTAGGAACCCACTGGGGCTGCTGCACAATTTAAAAGGCAGCTCTTCCAGGCAGCAGAGCAGTGCTCCTCAAAGGAGTGCTACGCTGCTGCCCAGAAGTGGTTTAAAGGCATTCCACAGCAGCCCCATTGCTACACCACCGGCGCTGCTTTTTAAGTTGTGCAGAAGCTCCGGGTCCCACTCCCCCTTTCCATGTGCTCAATGAATGTGGAAGGGTAACTACTGAAGAGATCTTAAACTGTTGCTGAGTTTCACACCTACATAATATTCAAAGGCATATATTCCCCATAGGAACAAGACCACCATGGGCAAAATGTGTTCCTTTTCAGGTACTGCAATGAGAGGAATTTGGCTGTGAATCCTCAGGGGGGTAACACTGGCCTCGTTGGGGGCAGCGTCCCTGTCTTTGATGAGATCATTCTCTCCACAGCTCTTATGAACCAAGTCAACAGCTTCGACAATGTTTCTGGTAAATATATTTTCCTAGGGAAAAATGGCTCATCTAGTAATCCTCCAAAGCTTACCATCCTCCTAAGAGGTTTTGACAGAGAAGACAAGTTGGAGGGTTCCTGAATCCAGGAAGCAAAGGTTCACCCCATCATTGCAACAGGACTTGAGCCTAAAACAAAGGAGAGATAGAAGGGGAGGTTATCTATTCAAAAATGTTAGTAGAACATTAAAGGTAAAGTAAAATGTGCCGTCGAGTCGGTGTTGACTCCTGGTGACTACAGGGCCCTGTGCTTGTCTTTAGTAGAATACAGGAGGGGTTTACCATTGCCATCTCCCACGCAGTATGAGATGATGCCTTTCAGCATCTTCCTATATCGCTACTGCCCAATATAGGTTTTTCCCATAGTCTTGGAAACATACCAGCAGGGATTTGAACCGGCAACCTCTGGCTTGGTAGTCAAGTCATTTCCCCACTGCCCCATTAGGTGGCTTAGTAGAACATTACCTGTTATCAGAGAACGTGCAAAATACCAGGTGATTTGCAAAAAATGATATGCCCTTTCTAATGTTGGACATGTTGCTTGCTCTAAATGAAGAGAGAAGTAGAAGGCAATTTGAATGAGAGATGATTATGGAAAACAAAGATCCTTGATACAGCAGGTCCTTGCTACGGCAGTTTTAAGGGAGATAAATGTTTAATGTTACTGACACACAACCCATGCAGAGCCTTGCTGATGGAATAGCTTTCTCATAATATGAGAGCATCGCTTTGGCCCTGACACTATTTTTAGGAGCCATGGAGCCTCTCTAAGCTCTGTAGCAGAATGTGGGTGTGGTTTGGAGGAGGATAGCGTGAGTGCACTTTCATGAACCCGGCACTTTCATCAACAGGGAAAATAATACTGCGTGTTATGTGAGTCAGTGAGGCAAGTCTCATGATCGGTGAGACTCCCCGCAGACGATCCAGGCTGTAGCCCTGGGCGGCCAGATCACCCGCCCCCACGACTGCCAGCTTCGCCACAGAGCCGTTGGGGGCTGCGGGGGCCATGCGGCCCCCGGAAGTTCCAGGATGCCCCCGCATGAGCGCGTGGGGCATCCTGGAGAGACCCCCAGGGCCGGGAGGCTGGCTTCAGCCTTCCGGCAGGGGATCTCCTCATGTGTTGCCATGGCGTGGAGCCGCAGTGCGGCAACACACAATCGAAAAGACGGGGTTAGCAGAGTGCTCGCTCCGCTAACCTCGTCTAACGGGAGAGCTAGTTAAGTGGGTTACCCGCTTTGAGGGCACTGGGCTTGCCTGCGAGCCTGGGTTTCTCACAATCGCAAAAAAGTGGGCTAGGCTCCCTTAGCCCGCTTTTTGGTGATCGTGAGGATCGCCTCACTGTGTTGTCAAGCCTCTGATTGTCCTCTCACTGAAGAAAGGGCAAAGGAAAGGACAAAGGCCCTACATCCAAAGTAGCTATCTTGGGGTTTGAATTGCTCTATCAAAATGGATGTTTGCCTTCAAGTCTCAGACTATAAATTGATGCTTGTGTTTTAGGAATCCTGGTTTGCCAGGCTGGCTGCATTTTAGAAAATCTCAGTCAGTATCTGGAGCCACTGGATTTCATCATGCCTCTTGACCTTGGAGCAAAGGGAAGCTGCCACATTGGAGGGAATGTGGCAACAAATGCTGGTGGTTTGCGACTCCTGAGGTACGGCTCTCTCCGAGGGACGGTCCTGGGACTAGAAGTGGTAAGATGGAAGTCTAAAAGTGACTTCTGCATTCTATCTTCTTCCTGTTCTTTTATCCGTTTACTCTTACCCCAGATGTACTTTCTGTTACTCACTGAACTGTAATCTCCTTATTCCACTTCAAATGTAATCTTTCTTTATTTAAAGTAAAACATATCTTTATAGGGATTCTCAAACTTGGAGAGAAGGACATAGATACATGTATATATCAAGGACATCGATACATTTCTTCCTTCCCTTTCAGGTGCTGGCTGATGGCTCCATTCTGAACTGCTTGACATCTCTGAGGAAGGACAATACTGGCTATGACTTGAAGCAGCTTTTCATTGGATCCGAGGGGACCTTGGGGATCATTACTGCTGTGTCCATCCTCTGTCCACGGAAACCCAAGGCTGTGAATCTGGCATTTCTTGGTAAGAGCTGTTCTAATCACTGTTTCCAGGTGTGGTGTTAGTAACTCCTAGTCATATGCAGCACAGGCTGGACTTGGCCTCCACAGAGCTTGGGGAGACACTTACGATCCTCCAAGGCCAGCCAGGTTACATTTAGCTTTTATCACCATTTCTTAATGTGACGAGACTAGTACTATTAAGAAAGAAGTTGAGATGAGAGCAAAGAAAAAAATTGACACAGATAGCAGAATGCCTTTTTTCTGTTCAGGATGGGCTTTGCTGGCTGCCTCGTTTTGGAGGCTGAGTAGAAATTTCTTGCTTCTCAGCAAATTGGTCAAGCTGGAGAGTTTGGGTTGGTTGGTTTTTTGCTTGCACCATTCTGTTCCCACTTTAGGGAACAGTTCCCACTTTTAGGTCACAATGGGCAGGCTCAGTGTAGGCAGATAGAGATCTTGGGAGGTATTTTGCTGGTGATAATCCTTGGGCATGTTTTAAGGGGAGTGGGGTACTGTATAAATCAGCCCTTAATGACTTGATGGGCGCGAGGACCAGAATTGTGACTCCCACTTAATTTGTTGGCATTGCCCACCTCAAAGGTTGAACGGCTAGTAGGTAGCAGGGTGATGTGTCTGAATGACCCTGACCTCCTCTGGGGTTGTCAACGAGGAACAGGGATCAGAACAGCTCTAATCCAGGATGTGATCACCCAAGTAGTCTCAGGGGAAGGCCTCTTGTGTCTGACCTCTGGCCTGAGTTAGTGCCTGCACTGATTTAAGGGTGGAGCTTTGACCTGTTGCATATTTATTGTTATATTTAAACAAAGTTGTGGCCCTTT
This sequence comes from Hemicordylus capensis, assembly GCF_027244095.1. Taxonomy (NCBI): domain Eukaryota; kingdom Metazoa; phylum Chordata; class Lepidosauria; order Squamata; family Cordylidae; genus Hemicordylus; species Hemicordylus capensis. The sequence goes on along the minus strand of NC_069659.1, from coordinate 298,488,950 downwards.
CCCCCAACAAGAGTTCTGTGGACTGGTTCAGATAAACATGGTTCTCTACACAGGATACCGTTGGGGCTGTGGTGAGAACATGCCTGCTCCTGTGTTACTCAGAGACATGCCAAAGTGTTCTCAAGCACATCCTTTAATGTGTGAGGCGTTCATTGGAATTACCCCTCTAAATGTGCTGCAAAACCATATTTAAACCCTGCGCTTACCACCTGAGGCCATTGCCTTGCTTTGCCCCATAGGGGAGCCACCCTCTGGAATTGTAATAAATCACCACCATCTTTAGTTGTGTGTGTATGTGTGTAGCATCTAATATGCACCTAACACTGTGTGAAAACAGAAAACACCACTTCCTGCTTGCAGGCTCATAACCTAAAAATGAGACAGAAGAGGAGAGTTAGAGGAAAAGTGAAAACTTTGCACTAGCTGGGAGAGAGTGAAAGAAACAAAAAGAGTTAAAGAATACAGTCATTAACCTAGGAATCAGAAAGAAACAAAATAGTTAAATAGGATGGGGAAATAGAAGATAGCAAAAATGGGTTTTCATTATTTCTTAAAATGAGAGAAAGAGGAGGCCAGCTAAATATTTAAAGTGAGGGAGTTCCACCTAGAATTCATGTAATTTCCCAATGGGTAATCATTTGCCATGAAGCTGCTGTTTGTGGCAAATCATAACACTGGCTTTGACTGGGACAGATAGTGCCTCCTGTATGTGGAAGGCAGCTCAGTAGTTGGCTAGGACAGGCTAAGCCCAGTTTGGTTAGGCCAAGCTAAGCCACTTCCTTCCTTTTCCTGTACCCAAAATCAATGACCCTAGTCATCTCTGCACAAGTAAAAAGTCCTTTTGGACGTGACTGTATGTTTCATTGATTCATCTAGCAGCTTTTGATTTCTCTTTTAATAAATTCTTTTTCTTTCTCTCCTTTAATGCTGATTGTCTTTGCACAGCTTGTTCAGGTTTCTCTCAGGTCCTGAGAACCTTCACTACCTGCAAGGGCATGCTAGGAGAGATCCTGTCTGCATATGAGTTCATGGACAATGAATGTATGAAGCTGATTGAGAAACATCTCAAACTGACCAATCCAGTGGCAGGTACCAGCTAGTCACGTGCAAAACTTACAGAAGGAATTCAATTACTGGTTTCATTTCCCCAAACAATTGATATCCACAGAAAATTGAATGGCTGAATTGGAATCCACTGGTTATGTAGGCACACTCTCAGTTTGTTGTTTACTCAGTTGTCCAATGAATTCACAAGTCCTGAATTCACTTTTGTTCATGGTTGCACTTCACGTGGGTTGTATCTTAATGATGCACAAACACTTGTGCAAGCAAGTTTTACTTGATGTTGCTCTGCATCATGGGATTGATATTTTAAAGCACTTTTTATTAAGCACTTTACATGTTTTATTGCTATTCCAGAACTTGAATTTATTACACCATCTATAATGATGATCTATCTGCCATTATCCAATGTGGAACACCTGAGGAACACAGGAGGGGACTGATAGGCTTAGTTAAGTGATTCTTGGCATTGGTGTAAAAATGATGTGATAGGATTTGATAACACTACATTGGACATAAATGAGTTAAAACATTTTACAAATGCAGCTATTAAGGGGATGCATAAAGTTTGTTGATATAAGCATGATAAAAATGAAAATTTCCCAGTCCAGGAAAAATGTGATGGATTTACAAAAACAGCATGGCAGATTTCAGTGACCCACATTCTCCACAGGAGAGCAGGACAAGAGCTCCACCCTCACAGGGAGCCTGGCTGCACTGAAGGCTTGCTCCACAGTGCAATGGGTACACAATGGGTACACAAAAGGCCAAACTAGGCATGACATTAAATGCATATTTGTCCTAGTTTGGGAAGTTTGTTATCTTCCGATAGTTTGTTACTATCTGAGTAGTAGCAGTGCAGGACAGATGTAGAAAGTGCTTAACTTGTTCCTCACTGTTTTACTGCTGAAAATTGCCTGTCCTCACAAGATTGCTGTAGGCCATAAAGGTGCCATTTTCTGTAATGACCTCTTCTGGAGTCCAGAGCAGCTTTGAGGGCAGTGGTTTCTGTGGGCAAATAACATGGAGGGTGTTTAACCTTTTACTTCTGTACCATGATCCCAGTCCTGACTGGACTTCTAAATGGCTGCTATTTTAAGATAAAAGAACTTCCCAAATTAGATAATGATGTGTTTAATGTCATGGCAGCCACCTAATGGCACAGTGAGGAACTAACTTGCCTAGGGAGCAAGAGGTTGCTGGTTCAGATCCCCCTTGGTATGTTTCCCAAACGATGGGAAACACCTATATTGGGCAGCAGCAATATAGGAAGATGCTGAAAGGCATCATCTCATACTGCGTGGGAGGAGGCAATGGTAATCCCCTCCTGTATTCTACCAAAGAAAACCACAGCGCTCTGTGGTTTCCAGGAGTCGACTTGACACCAACTTGACGGCACAACTCTTACTTTACTAGTTTGACTAGAACTTTGGTTGAAGAGTAGTATATAAATTTTCGTAATAATAGTAGTAGTAGTAGTTTGCCCCTCGGATGCTAATGTGACTCAGCATATAATAATAATAATAATAATAATAATTTGATTTCTATACCGCCCTTCCAAAAACGGCTCAGGGTGGTTTACAAAGAGAAATAACAAATAAGATGGCCCCCTGTCCCCAAAGGGCTCACATTCTAAAAAGAAACATAAGACACACACCAGCAACAGTCACTGGAAGTACTGTGCTGGGGGTGGATAGGGCCAGTTACTCTCCCCCTGCTAAATAAAAAGAATCACCACAGTAAAAGGTGCCTCTTTGCCCAGTTAGCAGGGGTATGACTTTTATACACCTTTCCTTTGATCAGTCTCCACTGGGCAGGATACAATCAAAAAGTGTTTTAAAAATATCGAAAATACCAGATGAGCATCACTTTCCTTAATTCTGCCTGATTCAGTAGACACCTTTCTAATGAATGTAGCTTAATCTTTAGCTGTAACAAATCGCTATGTGTCTCATCTGTGCATCTCTGCTGATTGTGACAGCCTGCTTTCTTATTCTTCCCTTACATTTCCAGAAAGCCCTTTTTATGTCTTAATAGAGACTTCAGGTTCTAATTCTGCCCATGATGAGGAAAAACTGAGCCACTTCCTGGAACATGTCATGGCCTCTGATTTGGTGACAGATGGAACTCTGGCCTCTGAAGATAAAAAAATAAAGGTAACTTCCCCCTTTTTGAAAAAGTTCTTGGCTTTTTGTTTTGAATCTGAACAATATATGATGAATGTTCAGCAATTTGCTTATATGGCATAGATCAGTGATTCCAAATTGATAAGCATTCAAAAGAAAAAACGTGGTTTATTTTTGTTAGTTGTTTCTAGGTCTGTTCTACAGTATATCTATTTAATCTCTCCCTGCCCCACTTCCCCCTTATTGTTAACTAGGCTGCCTACGTATGACTGCAGCCTTTAATTTGTTATATTAATCAATTAGAAGCCTTTTAAAGTAACTAAAAAAGTATCTCCAATTAATTGAGTGACTTTTTAAAAAAGTTATTTTTTAATATAAGTACTAAAAAAAATTAAAATTTTAATGTTTTCATTTGTGGATTATTTTTAAATTGTTAAATTGTTTTAAGTTTTTGTATATATTTTAACTTGTTTTATACTATTGTTAACTGCCCAGAGATGAAAGTTTGGGGCGGTATAGAAATGTGGTTAATATAAATAAAATAACAAAAAATGCAGGTGATGGGTGTAATCAAGACTTCTTACATAAGGAACACCTCTCCTGCAATGGCACTTGCTACAGTATATATACACAGTATGTATATATATGTGTGTGTGTGAATGTATATATATATGTGTGTCTGTGTATATATATATATATTATATATATTTATATATCCTAACCCGGACCTTAAGATCTCCTTTGGAGGACCTCCTCCGAGTGCCCCTGCCAAACAAGGTGAAGTGGGTAGCTACTAGGGGAAGGGCCCTGTTTATGGAATAGCCTCCCCAGTGAGGTTTGCCTGGCTTCATCACTTTGTTCTTTTAGACTCCAGGTGAGGAGCTTTTTGTTCACTCAGGCCTTTTAAAATGTTCATCTGATTTTAATTGATTAAAAAAAATTTAAATTGTTTTGTACTGTATTTTGTATTCCCCCCCCCCATGAGTGTGTTTTTAGCTCATGTTTTAATGTTGTGTTGTAAGCCACCCAGAGAACAATTTGTTATGGGGCAGCTAACAAATAAAGTTGTTTATTGTTTATCATCATCATCATCATCCTTGTTGTTGTCTAAAATCAAAGAAAATACATTTTTTCTCCAAAACTGTTGATTTAGTCATATGCAGATCATTAAACTGATTAGCTAACAGATTAAAACTCATGTGATTAACTGAGGTTTCTTTGAACCTGTTAATTAGAAATCTTCAAATAATTACATAGTTTGGCTTCAGTATGAAATAACAAGGGAATGTCCTATGAATGCCCAAGCTATTATTTGCCAGATAGCTGCTCTAGGGGCATACCTTGAGTAGGGGGAGGTGATTTTAGGCAAGAAAAAAACACAGGAGGAAAGCCTCCGCACTATCCCCACACTGTGGTTCCCATTAGCATGTGTGTATGATGATAGTGTCATGGCTTTCCCTCCCCCCCACAGCTACTATTTCTCCAAAAAATAAAAATATGTTCTGATCACATCAAGTGTTGAGCTCAGGGTTAAGATGCAACAAGGTGAGGCTGAAGAGTACTGGGCAGGGGCGAAGGAACCATTGAGCATGGGAGGACAGCTGTACCCCTACTGCCAGGTTCTGGGGTGCCTGCCAAAGCACCCCCTCGGCCAGGGCACCTCCTTGCCTGCTCCCATACCCAGCTGGCGAATGTAGTACTGGGAATGTGAAGCACGCCCCTCTCCTCCCCAGTCAGTGTGTCACTGTAACGCTGGCTGGGCTCGAGGGGAAAGCCCAGCCAGCCAGCGTTTCAATGCAGTGCTGACTAGGGAAGATAGGAGCAGGTCCGAATGGACTCAGGGCAGTTGCCACACCCCCTGCGCCTGACATCAGACACGGGGGTGGCTAGTACGGAGGACGGGGCCAGTCAGCCTCTACAGAACTTCCCGTCAGTGGTTCATTGAATCACTGTCTTTCCCTGCCTCCCAAGCAGGCAGGGAACATAAGAACATAAGAACAGCCCTGCTGGATCAGGCCCAAGGCCCATCTAGTCCAGCATCCTGTTTCGCACAGTGGCCCACCAGATGCCAATTGGGAGCCTACAGTCAGGAGTTGAGGGCATGCCCTCTCACCTGCCATTACTCCCCTGCAACTGGTACTCAGAGGCACCCTGCCCTTGAGGCAGGAGGTGGCCTACAGCCCTCCGACTAGTAGCCATTGATAGACCTCTGCTCCATGAAGTCATCCAAACCCCTTTTAAAGCCATCCAGGTTGTTGGCTGTCACCACATCCTGTGGCAGAGAGTTCCACAAGTGGATCACGCGTTGTGTGAAAAAGTACTTCCGTTTGTTGGTCCTAGACCTTCTGGCAATCAATTTCATGGAGTGACCCCTGGTTCTAGTGTTGTGTGAGAGGGAAAAGTATCTCTCTCTCTCCACTTTCTCCACACCATGCATGATTTTATAGACCTCTATCATGTCTCCCCGCAGTCGTCTTTTTTCTAAACTAAAAAGCCCCAGGTGTTGTAGTCTTGCCTCATAGGAAAGGTGCTCTAGTCCCCTGATCATCTTGGTTGCCCTTTTCTGTACCTTCTCCCGTTCAACTGGGAGCTCCCAGTCAGCCATTCAACGAACCAGCGACTGGGGAAGCTCTGTAGGTGCCCCCTGGCCCTGTCCCCAATACTGCCCCCCCCCCGCATCTGATGTCAGGCGCAGGGGGTGTGGCTTGGGGCTTGGGATACATACATGCTTGACAGTCACAGGAGGCAGGGGAGCCACCGGCTGCCCAAGTGCTCCCTACGCCCCTGGTACTGAGTGACCTATGTGGGGCTAAAATAGAAGGAGAGCTGCAAGAAAGACTTCAGCTGTTATCAGTGGAAAAGCAAAACAATATCAGTTTGCACTAAAGTAACTTTTGGTGACCCACTGATTTAGAGAAAGTTTACTGTTCTTCAAAGATCAATAAGTGCTTTTGACAGTTGTATGCCCAAGTAGCAGAGAAGGCAAACTTGTAGTATTTTTAAAAAACAGGCCGCTTTTCTATAGCCATCCATGGAGAATGAAAATGAAGGCATTTGGTCCTTTTGATTCCATTCAGATCACTGCTTTGGTCAATTTCAGGCATTATGGGCTTTACGGGAACGGATCACTGAGGCCCTAACGCATGATGGATTCGTTTACAAATACGACATTTCGCTCCCTGTGGAGAGACTTTATGACCTTGTGACTGACATGAGGGCACGGCTGGGCAAACGTGCCAAGAATGTGGTGGGCTATGGCCATCTTGGTGAGTTGGAGCATGCTTAAAGACAAACTGCCTTCCTTTGCCTTTACTGATCTGGATTTAGAGTTATTGAAGCCAAGAGGCGAAGAGACAGAGCCATGAACTCAGAAGTCCTTGGTTTCAAATATTACCTCTGCCATGGTCTACAAAATGGCTTTAGGCAAGCCTCTCTGTCTCTCAACCCAACCCCCCTGCCCCCCGCACCCTATCAATGGCTACTGGTCTTGATGGCTCTGGGCTGTCTCCAGATTCAGAAGCAGCGAGCCTCTGAATATTAGTTGCAAGAGAGCAAAAGTGGGAGAGGGTCTGTGTCTGCCATCTCCTGCTTGTGGGCTTCCCGGAGGCATCTGGTTGGCCACTCTGGGGAACAGGATGTTGGACTTGATAGCCTGCACTAGCAGGGCTCTTCTTATGTTCTTGTGTAACTTGTTCTCTTAATGATAAAAATGATAAAAGGGGACAAACTGAAATAGTCTTGAAATGCCTTATTTATCTTTGTAAACTAATTGGAGGCAGGTGAGATTAATGAGGGCTGGAAAATGGCAAACATAGTGCCTATTTTCAAGAAGAAAGAAAGGAAATACAGAGAACCATTGTACAGCACAGCCCATGAATGAATATGTCATTTGCTTTCTCTTTTAAAACCATCCAATTCCCAACTCTGGTTTGCTTTGGCAGGAGATGGGAACTTGCACCTGAATGTCACAGCTGAGTCCTATAATCATTCCCTTCTGGAGGCCATTGAGCCATATGTGTATGAGTGGACATCCCAGTATCGTGGAAGTATCAGCGCAGAGCATGGGCTGGGATTCAAGAAGAAGCATTATATCCACTACAGCAAGCCCCAGGAAGCAGTCCTCCTCATGCAGCAGTTCAAAGCCATGTTGGACCCCAAAGGGATTCTCAACCCTTACAAGACATTACCAAGCAAGTCCGTTTGATGCTTCCTCACAGGAAAAGGAGTGGGGTTTTGTATGGAGATTTTCTAACACAGTATCATTCTGTAGCTGTCAACACACTGTGAAGCCAAAGCCTGAGGTTTGCTTTTTTCAGAGCATAAGAGTGGTCAAGGAGTGGAATTTTCCTCCCAGTTCCCCCACCCGACCCCAGCAGCCCATAAGCTCTGAATTGTCTGAAAAGCAATGAGCATTTGTTGCTTTATGCACTCAGTTTACTAAGGATCTTCTTATCTTCCAGGCTTTAGAGCGGTCTCTGTTCTTGAGACTTTGTTTTTATCTGCACACAAATAAATTTGGGGTGCTGTGAAACTCCGTAGAATGATCCTGTGGAAAGAAAAACATCACTTTCAGGAGAAAATCCCAGGTGGCTTTTCCCTCTCCTCAATTGCCCAGGCACAAAATACAACCAACACCTGCAAGATCCTTGAAGAAAAGAAGAGAGGGTTTTCTGTGCATTGATTTGAGAGTGGTAAATGAACATTTTACCTTTTTTTCATGGAAAAATAAAACAGAATGGAAATATTCTCTTGGTTTTCTGCTTTTGATGGTTCTAGGATTCCAGTACAGCCTTTCTTTGTTGACTCCCTGTCCTTGTTTTACATCATTTGTAGCTTGTGCTGCTTCAACCAGTTTGAATAGCTGGGCTATACGATTATTAAATCCATACACAAGAAATAAAATAATCTTAAATGACATCTAAGCTCAGGCTGAAACTAGACAGGGTGGAGCAACTGATGTGAAAATCTATCTGTGCTGATTTCCCTACAAAGCGCAGGACATACGATGGAGACCATATCAAAAGGATGTTCTCATAAGCTGCCCAAACAAGATTAGGGCAGCCCAGCCTGGGTTGGGCTGCTCATGTGGGGCGCTGGGATGGAGTCCAATCCTGGTGCTACCCTCGCAGATAGCTCAGCTTTTTATCCTGGCCTTTAGCCAGGGGTTAAGGGTGCAAGCAATGGTGGGGCCAGGGTCGTGTGTGTGCTTGGGCTGCATGTTGCCCAGGCACACACAAGAGTCAGGCGCCTGGAGCACCCCACTCACTGGGGAATCATTAAATGCATTGCACTGCTTGCATGGTCAATTTAGGGATTCCTGGAGGGATTCATTTTCCTGACCTCCAGAGATCCATGCTGCCAGGAGCAGTGCGGATCATGTGGGTGCGTGAGCAGAGTGTCCCACACATCGACTGACTGGAATTGTTTCGGGGAGAGGTAAGCTCGATCTTGTCTTTCCCCTGCGCCCTCCCCACCCTCAGAAAATGATCGTGTGCACGACCTTGAAGTGTAGCTAACAGGAGGGACCCTGAGGGATCTAGGCTTCTCAAGGGATGTTTCAGGCCCTTTGAACTTTCACTGAAGAACGAAAACAGGAAATAATGTGTGGAGATAGAAGGAGATCTATAACTTATGGAGCCTCAGGGAGAAGAATTGAGGCAATATTCTACCCAATAGTCTAAATGCTTCCACCTTCCAACCAATGTATTTATAGGCACATAACTGGAATATTTGAATGGAGAAGCTCTGAGTGGAACTCTGAGACGCTTGCGCAGCTTTCCAGCAACCAGGTGGGCTTCCCAAACTGCCCTGCAATCACTCCCTGCCTGCCTCCCCAAGCCCCTGAGAACTAGTGCTGGGTGGACAGTTAGAACCGCCCCCGCAACACACACACACTACCTGCGTTCTGATGCCTCCTGGTGGTCGGGGCTGGGATTTCTGACATTGGAAATCTGAAATTATTGACACACACACACAGTCCTAATATTTGGTTTAATGTGTGGTGTTGTAACTTCTCTCCCCCCCTCCTTTTCAAACCCAGGCCCTTACCCTTTTGCTAAAATAAACCACCTTTTGATTTTGTAACTGCTGGTCTGTGTTTAGTGTATCTATTCCTAAAACTGCCCACAGCCTAGCTGTTCAGGGCACATTGTTGTAAAAAGGGGATAGCTCAGGGAATAGCCATCCTACCCTGCCAGGAGGGCTGTTGCAACACTCAGCATGGAATCTAACATCCTCAGTAACTGAAGCTGTTCATAAATTATAATGTGCAAGAGTACATTACAGCATATGATAAAAATCATATTGCCTAATCAAATGTCTAAGCAAAGCCTTCGTTCAAAATGAGTTTTAAAACAAAGGCTACATTTGATCTGGAAAAGCAAGAAGATGTCATGTCACATGTGGAAAGGGTATTTATTTATGTACTGTGACTTCAAGGGGGTATATAGCGTCAAGGACTTCAATCAGTGTATTTGTTAATAAGACCCTGCATAGCCCACTTCCATAGCTCAGAAGCAGCAAAACAGGTTTGCATGTATTACATAGAAGAACTGGGTGTTCTACAATAGAATCAATGGATTTAAGGGACCTAACCACATGGAACTGAGGCCTTTTCATGCAATGTTGTTTATAAATTGTGATTTTGCCATGTCTGAGATGTTAAAACGGAATGTGGTAGGGTAAGGGAGACGAAACATATACATAAGATGGAATAAGGGAATATGACAGGGTAAGAGAGAAGAAACATACTAAATAAGAATGGCAAACACAAGCCTGGGCAGAGCTCACCCTCTTGAGCAGCCGCTGTTTTAGTTCTCTTCTTTATCTTCCACAGATTTAGTGGAGATTTTTGCCTGGCTTTCTGCTTTTTTTTAGCCTACCTTCCTTAAGGAAAAAAGTAAGCTTATGGGATTGCCTGACATGCTGTTTGTGCGCCCCCTATCAACTTCGCAGTGCCTGGACCAATATGAACCACATTGGGTACAGTTGTAAGGACACACAGGGACACCTCAATGGTGTAGTTTGTAATGACGTTATCCACGTCAATTCAAGATGGGGGATATATGAATGTTTGAGGCGCAAGAGGACAAACTTGTGGATCGTCTAACTGATTTGAACCAAATTTGGTACACTTGTAGTAACACATAGGGATACCTCAACGGCATAGTTTGTGATGATGTCCTCCACCCTGAATCAAGATGGCAGATGTGTGAACACTTGAGGCACAAATGAGCTAACTTGTGTACCGCCTAACCAATTTTTGACCAAATTTGGTGCATTTGTAGTGAGTGACGCAAAGGGACACATCAATAGGGATGTAGTGACACATAGAGAGACCTCAAAGGCATAATTTGTGATGATGTCATCCACCCCAATTCAAGATGGCAGATGTGTGAACTTTTGAGGCGCAAGTGGGCTAACTTCTGAACTGCCTAACTGAGTTGGATCAAATTTAGTCATAGAGATCGTGAAAGGAAAGCAGGCAGAATTTCTTGTATAATATATACAAGATATATATTGTAAATATCTATCTATCTATCTATCTATCTATCTATCTATCTATCTATCTATCTATCTATCTATCTAACTGTATATACAAGGCATGTTACCCTTCAAGGCAACCCCACCACTAGGATTATATTATTTTTCTGTGTAAACCGCCCTGAGCCATTTTTGGAAGGGAGGTATAGAAATCAAATTATTATTATTAATAATAATAATAATAATAATAATAATAATAATAATAAATAGTTAATAATAGCAGCTTTACAGAAACATTACTAATTACAGAGGGTGCCTGCTATATCTGGTACATGTATGTACATGACTGCAAACCACTAAAGTGAATTTAAATCCATTGAAATCAATGGGCTTCAGGGCACCTGAAACAATGGATTGTGATAACTACATTTAATATATTTTGAACCAACTATGTAATACAGCAACCATATAGGAAGGCCAAGGGAAGCTACACAGAACACCATACTTCAATATAGAAAGTTTTATTGGTTTTTGTTTTGGCAAAGATTTGTCAGAAATACATGAGTCAGTGCCACTTTTCCAAAATATTAAAGTCAGGCATATTAGATATAGAAAAGTTTTACATACAAATTATGTCCAGTCCAGGCTATTTGAGGAATATAGCTGTATAAGTGACATTTTGGGGAAATACTGTGCCCTGTAGAGATGCAACAGGCAAAAATTAATCAGGGGTATCTCTAGGAAGTGGTTGGGGAAGCTGCACCCATTGAATTTCTCCCCAGCCCAGTGTCCAGCTGGGGACAGACCAACGCACAGTGTGGGTGCATGCAGCCTCATTTCTAAAGCCAGCACAATATATCAGACTGTACAAAGTCTTTACAGCTTATATGGCATGAAAGCATGGAAAGAAGAAGGGTGCCTTAACTTGCCATTTCTATGCTTTTTAGAGCACGAGTGAAAAATGTAAAGTATTTTAACTCTCATCTTAAACCGAAGGTTTTTGGATTACTGAATTACTTATGCACTGTGAGAAGATTTTTTCTTTCTTTCCTAGGCTGTGCTTAACCAGCATCTAATCGGGACTGATAACCAGGATCCAATCCTAGTTATCTATCCTAGTTAAATTCTAGTTAACCTCAGCAATTTAACCAGGATAGCCCGGAAATTCCAGGTTCTCACAACACGCTATTCAAGAGTGTGTAGGGCTCACTGATCGCAGCTAACTCTTTAAACGCAATCATTTTCATAATGAGAATGTGACCTTGATAGGGGCCCATGACACTCATGAAACCATGTTCCACGAAGAAGAAAATGAACTACACTATCCAGGCGAAATATTGTACTTTTCATGTACCAGATCTAGCACTTTGCTCACAAAAATCTTTTTGAAACAGAAGTATTTTGTTGATGGAACATGTGGAGAGGGTGGATTACATACACATACAAAAAACAATGCTAATATGGAAAGATGGGTAATTGGAAAGTCTTGGAGGAACAGATCCTGAATTCTACCACTTGAGGGTGCTGTGACCATATTGCCTAAACCATGTTTTTAAAGGTTTTTTTCCTCCCCAATGCCTTCTGAGATTTTAGCTACTGGATTAGAAATAAAACTACTTGGGACCACTTGGGATCTGGATGAGATGAATGAGGTCTGTGATCAGATCTCTTGTCTCTTTTAGGGATGTGCCTGTACTGTGGTTAGAAGCGCTGTTCGAGCACGTTTCAGGAGTGGCATGGGGAGCTTTAAGAAAGAGGAGAACAGGTCCTTACCTGCTCTCCACTGCCCCATGCAGCTTTCGGTTCAAGTACCCCTGCATGGCACAAGCATGCACATGGCACCCACGCATGCATGGGCACCATGTGATTTAGTTTAGAAAAAAGACGACTGTGGGGAGACATGATAGAGGTCTATAAAATCATTCATGGAGTGGAGAAAGTGGATAGAGAGAAATTCTTCTCCCTCTCACATAACACTAGAACTAGGGGTCATCCCATGAAATTGATTGCCGGGAAATTTAGGACCAGCAAAAGGAAGTATTTTTTCACACAACACATAATCAACTTGTGGAATTCTCTGCCACAAGATGTGGTGGTGACAGCCAACAACCTGGATGGCTTTAAGAGGGGCTTGGATAACTTCACGGAGGAGAGGTCTATCAACGGCTACTAATCAGAGGGCCACCTCCAGCCTCAAAGGCAGGATGCCTCTGAGTACCAGTTGCAGGGGAGTAACAGCAGGAGAGAGGGCATGCCCTCAACTCTTGCCTGTAGGCTTCCAGTGGCACCTGGTGGGCCACTGTGTGAAACAGGATGCTGGACTAGATGGGCCTTGGGCCTGATCCGGCAGGGCTGTTCTTATGTTCTTATGAGTGCTAGCGCCACACAGAGGTACTTGGACTGAGCTTCCTGCTGCCCCAGCAGGAAGCTGCATGCGATGGCAGAGAACAGGTAAGGACTGCTCTCCTCTTTCTTAAAGCTCCCTGAATGTGCTCGAACCATGCTTAAAACTATGGTTCGAGCTCATCCCTAGTCCCTTTATATATTTTATTAAAAGCTGCCACAAGAGCCTTATTCAGACATTATGTGGTACACATGTAGAGATGTCTGTACAGTCCATGTTTTTGTGTGAATGACTACCTGTGATCTTTTAAGAAGTGAACCTGGGTACAGGTTCCTCAGATGCATGGTACAGATAGTGCACTGCTGTATCTGTGTTCAACATGTGTGAATAACTCTACATATGTACAGATCTGTACCTATGTATACTGTATTTCTACTACTACTACTACTACTAATAATAATAATAATAATAATAATGTGTCACTTTTCAACAGCAGTTTATATAAATAAATAAATAATAAATTAGATGGTTCCCTGTCCCAAAAGGGCTCATAGTCTAAAAGGAAATATAAGCTAAACACCAGCAACAGCCACTCTAGGGATGCTGTAGAGAAGTTGGATTGGGACAGATGCTCTCTCCCTGCTAAATGTAAGAGAACTAGTAGATAAGGCCCATCATTGATTGAGCAAAGTCAGTTTGTGTAGATTACAGTTCTAGGAAAGTTCAAGAATTTAAATATATGTACAGGTGGACCTCATTATCCACAGGAGTTCTGTTCTCTGGATAATTGAATTCTGGATAATGAGCCATTGGGGCAATGGGACGCGGGGGGTTAGGTTCCTAGATGCCTGAAAAAAGGATGAAAAGAGGTGAGAAATGGCAGAAATAATGGAAATAAAGTGCCCTACCATGCTTCGTGAGGCTGCAGCTGACCCTCATTCCCTCACCAAAGTCCAAAATCTGCCATTTCCCCATAAATTTTCTTGGGAATTTTTAAAAAAACAACAAATGAGCCATGAAATTATTCATTTTCTTAAAATGGTGGCTAGATATGATCATGGGGGTCATTTCTGGCCACCCCAAAACCATGGATAGGTGGAAATTAACCCCCCCCCCACACACACATATACGGAGGTTGTGTGTCAATTACCCAACCACAGATACACAAAACTGTGGATGTTGGGTCCATGAATAGTGAGGTTTGCCTGTAATAGAATTTTTTATTTATGTGCTTGCAAAAGGGAACTAAAAGAACAGTTTGAGATTTATAGAATTTCAAATTCAAACATTATTCTTTTTGTATAATGACCATATATGGTAAATCTGAATCTTAGTAAACTGAATCTGAGAAAGACCTTCTGCTTTTTTTGGGTGCTATGTTATTTTGGAATTATTGGTTTGATTATTAAGTGTTAAAAATCTACTGAGAACAATAAGTTAAAATATGGTTATTAATTCAGAATGTCTGCTAACCCCCCCCCCAATTAAATATGCCCCCAAGCATATTTTGGTGTAAAAAGTGGTACATTCAGCTATTTTAAGATGCAGGAGTGTTCATGGAAGATTTTGGTGTCTATAGGTAATTGGGAAGTATAATATTCAGAACTTTGTCAAAAAACTACCAAACTACCAAACAATTATTTAAATTTTCCCTGAGTTTATTCCAGTACAAAAAGTAGTGTATTCAGCTAATTTCACTGGCGGGGTTGTGTATGCAAAATTTGTAGGGCATCAGGAAGTATGACTTTATTCGCACAAACAAATTATTCAAAATGTATAATAGTTAACTACTTTAAAAGATGCCTCTTTGCTCATTTAGCAGGGTTGAGCACTACACACTCCTGCTAGTGTTGAACATAACTTGTGAATAGGGCTTTAGTGTCCTGATTCAGTTTAGGACTGCCTGCTGGAGGAAGGGATAATTTTAATCCTTTCCTCGGGGAAACACCATTCCTGTACTTGAACACCCAGGTTGTAGCTGTTGCAAACTAGTTAATCTTTATCTTCCTGAGAGAAATATAGCAATTAATGGATGGAAATCAGAGGGCGATCTCTCCTATTGTTTTTATTATTGCTGGGTGATTATTTTAAATGCCTGAATCATTCATACCTGTGACCGCCTTCTGGTAGCTAATGATTTCCCCTATACAATATTTCATGTCCCTGAGATGCCAGACAAAGCAGCCAAGGACAAATTCTCAGACAGCTTTAAGTTTACTCTTTAAGAGCTGCTGTTCTGAGCTCAAGGGCATGGGGAGTTGAGTTCTGTGTTAAGATTGCTCCAGAGGGTGTGCAGAATGCTCTTTCTTTTTCTCCTGGCTGCTGGGGCAAAGAACTGCTCACAGTCACCATGCTTATGATTATAAAAGCCATATTTTATAACCTTTTATAACCACCATGCCTGAGATTATAAAAGCCATCTTTTCCTGCAATTAAGATTTTTTGACATCTGGATATATGGATCAGGATGTAAGTAGAATGATTTATGTTTGTGTACATTTTCTTTTAAAATTGCCTGTAAACCTCTGTTTCTTGATCCTTACACAACAAGCCACACTTTTTATCTTTTTACTGAAATAATTGTCTGTGTGCTGCTGCTGGGTTTTATACTGTTAGTTGATTTGCCAAGACCATGTACCTAGGCTCCTTCCTTCACAAGTCCCCTTGAACTCAGAACGGTGCTGGATTGATGCAGTTAATATTTAAACGTAGTTCTGGACGTGTGCTTCTGTTACCCAGATCTTCTCACCTTCTTGAATTGTTCTGTTTAAATGAAAAAATGGAACTGTAAGAAACCCTTAAAAAAAAAAAAAGCCCACAGCAATAGTATTTCATTAATTCCCACATCTTTCAAATTGAATATTAAACTATTTGATATGGGCGGAAAGTGTAACACTGAATTTGAGTTTGTGTGGCAGCAGAGTGTGGGCTGGCTGGCTGTGTGTGTGGAATGTGAAGAGGAATATTAAGGGATGGTGGTTTAATGAAGTGTAGATGGGTGATTGTATGCAGGTGAATTTGGGATTATATAGGGCTATGTCTTGGTATTCATTTTATTATAATTATATGTATTTGTGTATATTTATATAGGCATTATTCTAAGATTTGATAAGGAAAATACTAATTTCATGGACATACCAGACCAGTATAATTGTATGTGCGTATGCACCCCAGACAAAGAGGTACTTTTTATAGAAGTGGCTATAGGAGGGAGAGAGAAAATGTCTCTACTGCATAGCATCCTTTCTAGTGGCTGCTTTCATGTATTCCCCTAGTATCTTATTTTTACAGATTGTGAGATCTGAGACAAGGGACCACTTTATTATTTCTTTTGCTGTGTGAACTGCTTTGGAAACATTTTATTGAAAAGAATTATATACATCATAATAATTACACGGGCATGGGGGTGTCTGTATATTATGAGTGGCGTGGTAAAACATCATTCTGTCATGTTATTTCACCCAGCCACCCTGACCACCTGAAACTTCTCAAAGCTTTCCCTTTGCACTATTTTGCTAGAAGCCAGGGGCATTTTTATGCTCAGAACAAGGGTGACTGTTTTTTTTATTGAAACTGTGGGGAAATGCCAAAATTATGAGGAGCGGAATTTGAAAAACAGACATGATACCTCAAGTCCACAACTGAATCCCCCCACTGCCCTGCAACCCACCACTATAATTATAATGGCATTTTCTGCATCCAAATAAGGGAGCACAGACTGACTCAATTTCTTCGGGAAAAGTCTCTTTAGATCAGAGCTGCTCAACTTCGGCCCTCCTGCAGATGTTGGCTTACAACTCTCATGCTTTAGCCTGCAGTGTTCCCTCTAACAGAAAATCCCAGATGTTCTTTACTATAACTCCCAGCATCCTCAGCCAAAGCCCACTGCAGCTAGGAATTCTGGGAGCTGTAGTTAACAACATCTGGGATTCCCTCTTACAGGGAACACTGATAGTCTGTCTTCTATACAAGTCTCCTTCATGGGTTTGTCAAAGAAAATATGTTGTGAATTTCTATACATTAAGAAAATGGATGGTATTATATCATCAAATTTGCATGTGCCTGGATCAGTTAGAATGTTTGAAGGAGTGTAGGATGCCCTGTAGCGACCTGTGTTTCAGACTGCATGAGGTCCCCTGGCACGAAAGCCTCGCTCCCCTTTAATATATGGGGGGTCTGACTCTGACCCCTCTGTGTTATCCCCACCTTGCCACCATCACCACTTCCTCCTGCCTCTGCCTCCTCACTTTGTGCCAGCTTTTCCCGTTTCAGATACTCAGAGCCACTTAAATAATGTTGACATAGTTGTTCATTGATTAACAAAGGAAGGCATTTCCCACCCTGAAGTTTGTGAAGCTAAAGTAGCAAGATATGATAGTAACTACTCGCTTTGTATTATCTGTCAGAGAGAAACAAATGAGGCATTGGTGGAGAAGCCTGTTGCTATTGTTACCAGCTGAGCTTATTCTGCCTGCTCCCAGAAGCCTCCCTGGTTGCAGCTACAGGCTTGGAGACTGCATTTTTGCTATGCTCAGGAGCTGCACTGCAATGTGAGCTCCCAGTCTATGTTATACATGGGAACAAGTCACTTAGTTGGCAGTGGACTGATCACCCCTAGATTTGGCTGCAAGCCCCACAAATTGTAAAGGGGATTCGCTTCACACTCTCTATGAGGGGTGCCCAGCTAAGCAGACTCCCAGGACTAGCTACTGCAAGTGTCTGGCATCTGAGATCATTTCAGCCTTGGAATGAAATCTAAACTCCCCTCTTCCTCTTTCAAAGAGAGACAATACCTAGCTATCAGGCTAGGGAGAAAAGATAGATAAGACAAGTTTCTTATCTGCAGCCTCCATTACAATAGGGATGAGTAAGTGATGTAACTTTGAAAGTGTGCCTATTGAAACTGTTGATAGAATTATTGGGAGAGTCAGTCCCAGCACAGGATATTCTTTAAATGCACCTGCACTCTCCAATTGTCCTCACAATCACCCTTGAATGCCATAGGCGATTCACACACATTCATACCCAGAGAGGACTAAGACACAATGGATGGAAGAAAAAAAAAAGGTTGTCTGGGCTCTGCTGTTCAGCAGAGCAGGACAAAAGACAAGTGCCCTCAAGGCATGTTTTGGGATATAAGTATCCCTAATTCCGTGACCCAGTGTGCTTCCTCGTGTATATCACACCTGGGACTCCCACTGCAAAATATCTCAGTGCCTCTCACTCTGGAACCCAGCAGACTGCAACAAGAGACTCCAGCAGAACACCTTGGTGTTCCCCTCTTCAGGACAGGTAATATAGCCTCTCGCCTGGCTTCTTCAGGGCTGAATCTATCCCTTTCTCTTATTTCTGAAATCTTGCCCCTCTATCTTAAAGTACCTCTCTAGCCCGCCTGGGAATTTACAAATAATTTGGAACTTTAAGCTACATGTGCCTTAGAATAGTCTGTTTCTTAGCATATTTTCAGTGCCTTTAAACTAGGGCCACATAGTAATTTAGTCTGATTTTATTTTTAATAAACTCCTTTTGGATTTAATTCAAGCCTCTCTCTCAAGCTGATTTTCTTGAGTTCATACACTTGCACAAATTAAGGCTGTGCCCTGTTTTGAGCTAAATTCCCCACATTCACCCGAACTGGGGGGTGCAGGCCAATCACCCTTGAGGCAGTTTTATTAACACTATATCCTATGAAAAATTACTGAGCTTTATGAGGGAGTGTGCTCAATATGGAGACGAATGTTTTCCTGAGATTAGTAGGCATCTCAGTGATGTCACATGGCAAGATCTTCAAGCAAAAGGATGTTTGTGGCATATAAAATGTTATCAAGAGATTGTTCATACCAAAATGCTCAAATGTGCCAAAGAACAATATGAAAAAAAGATAAAATTGAATATTGAGGAAGACCCAATACCGTCAAGCAGTATCTTCACTCGATCTTCATCATCAACTTACAAAAGGGATTTGTGTTCTTTTTGAGAAAATGAACCAGGTTACAAGACCCCTTTGCATTTAGTTGCTACAGAAAATGCTGGTCAGTCACTTAAAGATGCAGTTGAAAGAAGTGGGAATGAGAACTGGAGGCTTTACAGACAGGGCTTTTATTTCAAATCCACTCCGGATTGGAGTGTGCCAGTCCACATATTAGCTGGATTTACCCCGAAGTCCCTGAGGGCTATCAGCGAATGAGAAGGACAGGACAGACAGGGCTTTGTCTCCCCCCGAGTGGAGGCTGCGTATTCTCGCTTAGCCCGAAATATGTCCGGCTTTTTAAAAAAATCCTCTAGTTTCAGAGGCTTTTGAGAAAAACAACAATCCAGGTCTTCTGTTATGCCCCACAGTTTATCTGAGTGTAGGGTGGTCATGCCAGTAAATCGCCATTTTTCAAAACTGTTTTGGGTATGGTCTGCTCTAAGTGATTTGCAATTGCAAGCACTGGGGGTGGGTGGGAGGTGCTGTTGCAGATTGGTGATACTCTGTTGCAGGAGTCCAGAAGGGGAGGGGTAGGGAGAAATTCCTGAGTTAAACACAAGCACAAACTGCAAAATGTGTGTCTTCCTTTATTTTACATAGGCTTTAGATATGCAGAATGGATGTAACCTGAGCCCTTTTTTGTCTGAGCTGATTCCATTAGGTGTGTGGGGGTGGGGGGTGGGAGAAACATGAGGTGATGAAGGCAGTCATTCACAAAGGCAAGGGTTAAGCATCTTGCTCTTTGGTCCAGCCGCTGCTTGGCAACTTGTTAGAACTGTCCTTCCGCTCTTAGCTGTCAAACTAAAAAACAACAACAACACTCTCTTGCCTCTTCCTCTGTGGTGTGATTTGTGATTGGTTGGAGGAAAAACCTGGAGCAAGTAGGTGGGAACACACAGGAAAAAGATCTGCCAGGGAGTGTGCGGGGAGGAGCTGATGGCTATGTGAACTGTCAATTTAATTCCCCAAATTAAACATCTTGTGAATCTGCTGCAAAGCAGATTTGCTCTTCAGATACCCCACAGCATGAAGCCATGTGTGACTAACTCCCTGCTTGTCAAACTTGGTACATCCATTGATCCTCAAGATGCACATGCTATTGACATAAAATACCACAAACGGTGCTGAGCAACATATGTAACAAATGTCAATTGCTCAGCACTCAACCCACAAAAACCAAGCAAGGTGAATGAGGTGGCAGCCAAAACTGAATCCCTTCATCTGCTTGAGAATACATTGTTGGATGGAAATATAGATACCATGGCTCATCTTCAAGAGGCATACAAGGGAATCCTAATGGCAAATAATGTGGACAGCCATCCCAGCTGCAAAAAAATAAAGCAACTTATACAGCATGATAACCAAGTGTAGAATTCCATAAACTAAAATGAGTGAATGAATCAGAATGTTTTTCTATCAAAATTTTAAGAGATGTTACAATTCAGTTAGCAGAAGAGAGCAACACTGATGAAAATGATGACATGAAAATATTCTATGATGCTGCTAAGATTCTACAAAAATTTATTACCAAAGCAGAGAGGTGGGTATATTCTGGTTCACTTACAGAAGTTACAGGTCGGAATGTTCCATGTGAACTGTATAGCTTCTTCCGTTGGGTTCTCAAGGGATCAAACACAAGCCTATCCACAGGAAAAACAAGACTGTGAAGTCAACCAGCATGCCATGAGTTTATCTCAGACTACAGTGTCTTTATTTCTGTCCCAGGACCAGGAGGGTTTACACACAAGGCTTCTGCCCCAAATCTCCTTCAGAAGAGAGTGTGTGTGTTCATCCACCAGCCAAACTTACCTTGAAGTTCCTTCAAGATCTTTGGACCCACTCCACGTACAAACCGGCCTTTGTGATGCTAATTCTAGCTTATCTCAGTATATGTCCGGGTTCTTTAAATGCTGGTTTTAAGCTACCTTTTCTGAAAACGCTGGAGCAAATAGGGAGAGGTACTGACGTACAATCATTGGCATGATAAGAGGCATGCTCTCTTCAGAAATGCAGATCTATCTCTGCAGGGAGCTCTCTCTCACACCCTCCCATTGGCTAGAAGGAAAATACTGATGCCTGCCATGTGGATTTGTTTCAAAAGAAAACCGAGAGCGGAGGGGAGGGGCTGCTTCCCTCAATGCCGCAAGTGTACTTCAAAGTAGCTTCGCTCAATGTTTACCCCAAAGCCTGAAGCCAAGTGTGAACAACTCCTAGGTCTAGAACAAGAAATCACAGACTCTAAAATCCAGATCAGAAATAAATCTTGAAGACTCTATAGGGAATACGAACTCTCGGTTGTACCAAGATCTATGTTTGTTGCTGATGGTAGAAAACAAAACAAAAGCAGTCTGATGGCTATTCTGGAAAATTTACGCACTGGGGAAGACACATTGTCTGATGATGAGGATGCAGAGCCACTAGCCATGAACAAGGGAGAAACAGAAGCCATTCATAGTGAGCCTAATTAGTCAGCAGCATTTGAGGTAGATGGGATGGCAGAACTCCAGTCACTTCATAAGCCGAACAGTATAAAAAACTGCGGCCAGCTTGCTGAACATTTTACAGATTATTTTCTATCAAAATACAGAAACTATGATGAACTTCATGTGGTATTTGACTGCTATGACATTGATATGTCATTCAAGACAACAACACGTGAAAGAACAAAAGGGCAACAACCGGTGATAGCTTACCACATCACGGATACAACAAACAGAGCAAAATTAACAATGAATCGGCTTCTTTCACATGTGAAAACAAAGATGGAACTAACACATTACTTTTCAACCAAGATACTGGAAAGAGCATATACAAATGGTAAAAATGTGGTAGTGGCATGGGGATGTGAATGCAGAGCTACACACAGAGATATGAGCCAACTTCAGAGTAATCCTTTTTTTACTGATGGGAGAAATGGACAGATTATTTCAACCAACAGTGACTGGCTTTGGGAATTATAGTGGGAGGAGGAGGGTCTGTTCTTCTAAGGGGGGAAAGTCATGCCACTTGAGGCGGGCTCTCTCCTTTGTCCCCTCCTCCTCTCCTTCTGGTCCTAGTGATCAGATTGTAGCCTCCCATGGTCTCAGGATGCTGTTGTTTAATGCCAGATCTGTCTGTTATAAATCTTCTTCCATCTTTGATCTCCTTTTAGATGGACAGGCAGATTTGGCTTGCATCACTGAGACCTGGTTAGATCCAGATGGGGGTGTTCCCCTCACTGAGATGTGTCCACCTGGCTTCTCTGTGTTTCATCATCCCCGAGGTCACGGTCGGGGTGGTGGTGTTGCTGTGATTTTTAAAGAAGATTTTATGTTGATCAGGGGCCCTATCCCACAGGTGATGGGGTGCGAATGTTTTTCTATAAGTCTGGGTCGACGTGACAAACTTGGGCTTCTCCTGATTTATTGACCACCTCGTTGTCCATCTGCTGCCCTTTCCGAGCTCCTTGATTTGGTATCAGGCCTGGTGATTACGACCCCTAGACTTATGGTTCTGGGGGATTTCAATCTTCCAGCTCCTGATGGAGGTTCGATGGTTCGGGAGTTCATGAGCTCTATGGCTACCATGGGCTTGTCTCAGATCATTTCAGGCCCGACTCATGTGGGTGGACATACCTTGGACTTGGTTTATCTTTCGGGGCAATGGCAGGCAGACCTGGTCATGGAAAATATTGTCATCTCTCCCCTGCCATGGTCCGATCATTTTCTGATTAATATGCATATTACAGTGGCCCCCTGTCTCTACCGGGACAGCACTACAATACGGATGGTCCGCCCCAGGCGCCTCATGGATCCTGTCAGATTCCAGGAGGCTCATGGGGACATTCCTTGCAATCTGGTAGGCATTTCTCCATCACAGCTCGTGGAATCTGGAACATCGGGGCCATGAGGGCGTTAGATGAAATTGCCCCCAAGTGTCCTCTTATGGTTCGTGGATCCCGGCTCCCTTGGTTCTCTGAGGAGCTTAGGGAGATGAAACAGACCAAAAGACTCTTGGAACGCCGTTGGAGGAAAACTGGTGCCGAAGATGACCAAATATGACTACTTGCTTATATTCGGGAATATTCTAGGACGATAAGAGTGGCGAAATCCCACTGTTTCTCCACTCTTATCTCATCAACTGACTCTCGTCCAGCGGCCTTATTTTGGATTACCCGCTCCCTTCTTAGGAGAGAGGAGCCGGTAGATGTTCAATCTGGCGGCTGTGATCAATTTGTTCAATTCTTTGCTGATGAAGTCACCCACCTTCGGATACAGTTGGACTCTACTTCTATAGGATCTGATCAGATAGAGGAGATTCCGCCCTGTGATGTTATATGGGACACCTTTGAGTTGGTCGAGGATATGGACACGATTCTCTTGGGTATGGGTGCGGCAATATGTTGCTTGGACCCTTGTGCCTCCTGGCTGCTTAGAACAGCTGGTGGGAATGTTAATTCTTGGCTACGGGAGTTGGTGAACTCCTCGTTACATGAGGGTTTCATACCAGCAGCCCTTAAAGAGGCAATAGTTCGCCCTCAGTTGAAGAAATCCTCCCTGGACCCTGAAGTCCTTGACAACTATAGGCTGATCTCCAACCTCCCTTTTGTAGCGAAGGTGTTAGAGAGGGTTGTATGTGCCCAGCTTGAGAGGGTCTTAGAGGAAACTGGCTATCTTAATTCTTATCAGTCAAGGTTCAGGCCTTGGCATAGCACAGAAACAGCATTGCTCGCTCTGGTAGATGACCTTCTTCGGTACCTTGATGAGGGTAGTGTCCCTCTCCTGGTCCTTCTAGATCTCTCAGCAGCTTTTGACACTATTGATCATGCTATCCTCCTGGACCACCTGCGTGGGTTGGGTATCGGGGGCACTGGCTTACAGAGGTTCTATTCTTACCTTAGCGGGCGTGTCCAGTCGGTATGCATTGAGGACAGATGCTCTGACCCATGGCCACTCCTTTATGGAGTTCCCCAGGGTTCAGTTCTTGCCCCTGTCCTCTTTAACATCTATATGGAGCCGCTGGGTCAGGTCATTTCGCAGTTTGGGGTGAGATTTCATCAATACGCTGATGATACTCAGCTGTATATTGCCATCCCAGACCATTCTGGAGATGCTGTTTCTGTGCTTACTCGATGCCTGGAAGCTGTTAAGTTCTGGATGAATCAAAATAAGCTCAGACTGAATCCTACCAAGACTGAACTACTCTTACTCAGCCCTCGTACCGGTCAACAGCTGGATGTGAACCTTGTTTTAGATGGGGTGGCGCTGCCCCCGAAGGAGCTTGTACATGACTTGGGGGTCCTTTTGGATTCGCACCTCCTGCTTGAACAGCAGGTGGAGGCTGCAGCCAGAAGTGCCTTTGCCCAGCTCCATCTGATTCATCAATTACGCCATTACCTTGATCAGCAAGCATTAATGACAGTGACCCATGCCCTTGTTATCTCCCGCCTAGATTATTGTAACGCTCTCTATCTAGGGTTACCTTTGAGGACAATCGGAAAGCTACAACGGGTCCAGAATGCAGCGGCTCGTTTACTTATGGGTGCCAGAAAATATGACAGGGTAACACCTCTCCTGCAGTCATTGCACTGGTTGCCTATTCGCTACCGAGTTCAATTTAAGGTCCTGGTTTTGACCTTCAAAGCCTTGCAGGGTTTGGCACCTGTTTACCTACAGACCCACCTCTCCTATCCAGTTACATCTCGTCCGGTCAGATCTGGTCAGATGGCCCTTTTGTCAGTCTCCGATTTCCGAGAGGTTCGGGGAGCTAGGACCCATGAAAGGGCCTTCTCGGTTGCCGCCCCACTGCTCTGGAATTCCCTTCCCCTGCAGATTCGTTTAGCTCCTTCTTTGTCGATTTCTAAATCTTTATTGAAGACTTTTCTTTTTCACCAGGCTTTTACCCTGTAGTTTATCTATTTCCCCACCCCCCTGTTAGTTACTTTAGTCTTATTTAGAATGTAATTTTAATGCTGTTTTGTTTTGCATGTTTTTGTACACCGCCCAGAGTCTTTGGAGTGGGCGGTATATCAAATGTTTCGAATAAATAAATAAATAAATAAATAATTGGGAAGAAGCGGATACAAAGCTTTTGCTTCATGCTGCTGATGCAACTAACAAGGGGGCTTCTAGAATCAACATTCACTCACCAGACACTGATGTTTTTGTGCTAGCTCTTTGACAGTACCCAGAATTATGCGCTGACACAAATTTTATTACTGGAAAAGGAGAGTTATATTGCACTATTCTTCTGCTCCTCATATATGAAGCTCTTGGACCCAGCAAGGTTTCTGTTTTGCCTGGCTTACATGCTATCAGTGGTGTAGACAATACTGGAGGTTTTGCAGGGAAAGGCAAACTAAGTTTCTGGAAAGCTTTCAAGAATGCCAATGGTCGTATTATAAGTGCACTTGCAAGCCTGGGGAAGGATTTACTCCCCAGTGATGGCACATTTGCTGCCCTTGAGGAATTTATATGCCAGGTTTACTTGCCTCGTACACAAATCTCACAGAATGATAGGTTAAGGTGGTCAAGAAACAAGCCCAATCTGAGAACCTTCCTCCTTCAAGAGATGTATTACACTGTGCAATACTATGAGCACACCATCAAGCAATAATTCGGAATAATGATATGAGTGTTAAGTATGCAATCCCATCACTTGAAAAATATGGCTGGAAAATGGAAGGAGATGTCTGGATACCAATATTGAACAATCACCTCCCAGCTCCAAAGGCTGTACTCCAATTGGTGAGGTGTGGGTGCACTACCTCCAGATGCCAGGGAGGAAGATGCAGCTGTCGTAAAGCAGGGCTGATCTTGTTGGGAATTCTCTCTGGTAGGAGAAACCCTTTTTCATTATAGCAGAGTGCACAGAGGCACAACACAGTGGAATTTAGTAAGGCATGCGTGTATGCTGAGAGTAAAATAACTTGGAGCCAGTTCATAGTTTCAAATCAATATAAGTGGTATTTATTAGAGAACTCCATTCTAGATAGGAAAGTGAGGAGATGGGATCTCTAATCTATCTATCTAGCTGGATGCAGATGGATTCTGCATTTCTGTGCACATGGTGCAGGGGAGAGGAGCTTGCATGTTGCAAGGTAGAAGGAAGGGAAGAGAAGGGAGAGAGGAAGTGACAAGGCAGGCAGGAAGGAAGAGTCCCTGAGAGTAGCAATCTATATATCAAAGGGATTGTGTCAGAACAGTAGAGAAGGGATGACCAGTGTCTTGACCCTCTAGCCCTCTGACTCACTAGTCTGTCCTCCACTGTCATTGAGACAAGAGACAGCGCATAGTCCTTCACTTCCAACAGATCTGCTGCGACATGTGTTCCTGTGCACCTCAAGATACACAGTGCCTTGTGCTCCCATCTGGTGAACTTGCCAGCTGGGTGTGGGAGGGTCAGGAGCAGAGGTGTGCACTGGGCGTGGGGGTGCCTTGGCAGCTCTCCCAAATCCTTGCAGCCGAGGGATGCTCACCCCCCCCTCTGCTCCATTCTTCTCACATGCCTGTGTCTGCTTCTTCATTATGCCCAGCAATATTAAAGCAGTATTTTTCACTTTCCTTGTTCTGAACATACTTGTATTGAGTGGTGCATATGGAATCCTCTGTTTTAAAAAGCAAGCAAATTCCATTAAAGGAAAGAACCTTTTGGTGTATGGGGAAAGTTATGGGTGTGGCAGCTCCAACTGAGCTTCAAAAAAAGGAAGTAAATTCAATGGCCCATGATGTTCACACCATGAGGATATGAGATCTGATTTGAGATATTGTATTGGCTTACAAAATCCTAATCACGGAACACAATTTGGCTAGGTACTCCATACAGTCCACTACCTGAGAAGGCTGATGGCAACAGTAAAAGATGGGGATTAATGTTACAGCAATGCTTTAGGAAGAATTTGGTTACGTGCCTCTCCTCTGAGCATACGGTGAGTGTTGTTACCTCAGCAGGCAACAACTGCAATCAGCACAATTAGTCCTAGAGTCCACACTCCAGAGACCAACACAGAAATGAATTCATTTTTTGTTTGCTACATTTTTAAACCATCCACTCTAGTAGCCTGGGCAGTTTACAACCAACCAACCAAACAAACAAACAAGCAAAAAGCTAAGTCAAAATAACAGTTAAAATAAGTAAAAAGTTAAAACCAACAGTTAAAATAAGTAAAAAGTTAAAACCATTTAAAACCATGTAACTATTTGCAATAGTGTTTTTATAGAGAAAACCTTTTCATTGCAAAACTGGGGCAGAAGCTGGCCAGATTTCAGTTTTTTTAAATCTATGATGTATGATCAAAAAGCTTTTATGCATGTAAGGAAATTAAAATCCTTCAGGACATTTGAAAAATCTTTATCTCCTACTCATCTCTCTGCTTTGAAAACAGACTGGTAGCTTTTTAAAAAATTCTGACTGTACTCAGTTATTGGCTTGCTGTCCTGACTCACAGTGTGTGCTCTGAATTTCCTGCCTTAGTTGTGTCTATCATCTACCATATTTACCCGAATAGAAAATGACTCTGAAATTAAGATGACTCCCTAAAAAACAGGGGCTAAATAATATATAGAGGTGTGATGAAATGGTGCAGGACCACTTTTATGCAAATGAGCTTAGAACCCCACCCCACCCCGGCCTTCAAACTTCCCCCGCCGGGTTCCGTGCACATCCCTACTTCTCCCATCTCTTCAAGTGACTTCTCTCTTAGCTGCTATTCTTGAAGCTCTCTTGCTTCTCTGCTGGGTTCTTCTGATCCTCTGCCTTCTGTGCTGACTTTTTTCTGGCTGCATCAACTACCTGGCCAAAAGTCAGCCCCTTTTTATACACCTGTGGCCCCAAACCCTTCTCATCGGGTCTTTTATGTGTTGGACTTTTAACTCAGACTTCTGATTGGATCTTTTTATGACACCTTTTTGACCAATGATGATCTGGCACTGCTGTGCAATCACCTATTTGGGATTTCAGGTCTTCATTTGCATCTATTGAGGGAATGTATTTATGTATTGTATGTTTTTTAACTTTTGTAAACTGCCTTGGGATTGTTTTTAATGAAAGGCGGTATATAAATTTAACAATAAATAAACAAACAAACTCTGGAGAGCTGTCTGTCATAAGAGGCAGTTAGACAGTGAGAGGGAAAGTTCCGTTGGAGTGGGGATTTGGGTCTAGTTAGGGACTGTCTCCAGGATGGGTTTTCTGAGATGCAAAGTATAAGACAGTCTAGAATAAAGGACTGGGTTATTGGAAATAAGACAGTCTGAAACTATGAGGCTATTCACACACACACACGTGCAAAACTGGGCTAAGGGAGCCCAGCCCGGCTTTGCATGCACGTGTGAACTGCCAGGACTGGGCCTGATCCTGGTGGCACCAGTGTGCACAGTGCATTATTGGAGCTCTGGGGGCGGGGTGACGTGAGGGCGATGTGTCCCAGCACCCCCACCCTTGGAGCTGCTGACAGCAGCCGGTGCTTGTTTGGGCAGGCAACTGCTCGTCTGTGGGAGGTAAGCTCTTTTGGGCTTCCTCCCTGCAAACCCAGTAGCCCTTTCTCACCACTTGTGAGAAATGGCTCAAAGACTGGGTGAAATACAGTTATGGAAATGCAGGGCCGTCCCTAAGGGTTTGCAGGGCTGGGGGCAAATCAGCATGTGCGGGGCCTCCTTAACCTTTCATATGATTACAAAAACATACTGTCTGATGACATACTGTGTAAATAGTCTGAGTGAGTGAGTGAGGTTTTTGGACACGTCCAACCAGCTCAGACATAAAGTGCATTTGTAAGGGGGGGAGGGTTTAAAAGCACAACACATGCCCCTTGCTTCACAGACAGTTCTCACTCAGACATTCTGGATTGCAAACCAACTTGAGTATAGTGCATGTACAAATAAAATGCCCTTAGGCTTAACTGGTTAAAACATTTGAGAAGCCCCTGGGTTTATATAGGAACATGTTGGCTCTTTCCTAGTTAGGAGGACTTTGCCCAAAAGCATTTGCATGTTGGCCTGCAGTTCCTCTACTATCCAGCTCTTTCAGAGGTGCACTTAGGTGATTCTGGAGCCTGGACCTAAAGGCCTTTGGAGCACACCCACCTCCGCCTGGATATCCCCCTCTTGGTGCAAGTTGAGCATCACACACACACACACCGTGACAAACACAGTATTTTTTAACACGTATATTATTATTTATTATTATTATTATTACATTTATATCCCACTCTTCCTCCAAGGAGCCCAGAGTGGTGTACTACATACTTTAGTTTCTTTCACAACAACCCTGTGAAGTAGGTTAGGCTGAGAGAGAAGTGACTGGCCCTGAGTCACCCAGCTAGTTTCATGGCTGAATGGGGACTTGAACTCGGGTCTCCCTGGTCCTAGTCCAGCACTCTAACCATTACACCATGCTGGCAAATATGCATTAGTAGAAACATTACGCAACCTAACATATTCCCATCTCACATATTTCTTACTCCCCTCTCTTCTCTGTTTCTAAAGCACCCAGCACAGGCCAGCAGTGACCACACCACCCAGGACAATCTAAAGAGGATTTGGGGTCCCCCAAGGGGTGTGGAGGCCCTGGACTTTGGCCCTGAAGTCCAGGGGTAAGAACACCACTGATGTACTGATGGCATATGGAGTAAAGAACTAATGCTTGACTTCCAGAATTCTTGGATTTGAGTCTGACACAGCATTGACAACTTGTGAATCATCCCCATTGGGGATGGTGCCAGTGAACGTCCAGATTATAGGATATTGATTTTTCTTAATCATCATCATCATCATTATTATTATTACATTTATATCCCGCTCTTTCTCCAAGGAGCCCAGAGCGGGGTACTACATACTTGAGTTTCTCTTTCACAACAACCCTGTGAAGTAGGTTAGGCTGAGAGAGAAGTGACTGGCCCAGAGTCACCCAGCTAGTATCATGGCTGAATGGGGACTTGAACTCGGGTCTCCCCGGTCCTAGTCCAGCACTCTAACCACTACACCATGCTGGCTCTAGTTGTCAGCATTCGTAATTATAATGATTGGGGCCCCAGATGCCTTAAGAATTGCCTGCTCCCAGCTGAATCTATATGCCTGACCATATAGATTCAGTTCTACCAGGTTCAATTCTACCAGGAGGGCTCTATTCCATGTGCCACCACCTGTGGAGGCACATTTGTGGTGCATGCTGGACACAGCCTCCTCAGTGATAGCCCGCAGATCTGGGGCTGGCAATGTGTGGCTCTCCAGCTGCATACCTGCCAACATGTCCCTATTTTCCCATTCACCTGAATGGGAAACTAGGGACATGTTGGCAGGTATCCAGCTGTTTCTGAACTACAACTCCCATCATTCCCACCTTTAATAAATTGTGGCTGGGGGTGATAAGAATTGAAGAATTGAAAAGAATTCAGCAACATCTGGAGACCCACACATTGCCTACCTCTGCCCCAGATTATGGAAGTCCCTAGAAGAGATCTGTCCTGCTCATTCCCTCCCAGATTTCCAGAGACAGGTGAAGACAGCCTTATTTGATCAGGCATTTGGGCTTTCAGTGTATCAGTAGGTAAGATGGTTTGGATTTTTAATTGATTGATGACTTTAAAAAAAACCCATTTTGATCATTTATGTGTTTTTAGTTGTTAATTTTTTAGACTATTATGCATCACCTTGGAGACCTAGAATGAAAGGCAGTCTAGAAATGTAGCTGTCCATAAATACATACATACATACATACATACATACATACATACATACATAAAGTGAAGGAGGTCTCATGAATTTCAGAAAAGGGATTCTAAACCAACGTGTTTTGAATTGCAACTTTATACTACATTCCTAAGCATACGTCAATAGAATTTATTGTGTTTACATTTTAATTTGCTTAATCTCTTTGAAAATATTGAGGTTTCAAATGTCTCAAGATCACTAGAATAAACATAGAACATTAATTTTACCACAGAATGTGTGATGCTGTAAAACTAGTCTTAAGTTAACTCACATGAAATAAACATAAAATTCAACTATTGACCTCCATTAAGCCTCACAAAAATGGAACAGGTTATTTACTGTTACAAGTAATACTAGATGATGGCTATTTCCAATACAGAAACAATCATTTTATCCTTTCAAGGACCAGTTGGAGATCAGGACCAAAGTGTAGGTGGACCACCAAAATATTCACCATCAAAAACAAAAAATAGTGTCTTGTGGCACCTTAAAGATTATGAGATATATTGAAGCATACATTTTCTAGACTAGAGCCACTTCCTCAGGTGTATGGAATGTTATTCTAATTCGACAGGTATGTATATTCATGGTTACAGCAAAAAATGTGTAAACAGTGGGGCCAGATGGTCATGGATTATGAGAAGTACAGTCTGTGACAATTCTATGTAAACTTTACATATATTTCAGGTAAACACACTGTCATGGTGAGTTTGTCTTCCCATGAAAGGCAATTACTGTGAAATGACAGTTAATTTCCACCGTATTTAGAGTAAAGTTGCCTATACATTTAGTAACTTCCTAAACATATGCATGTAAGAAAATAGTAGCACATAAACATGCATTCCCCCCCCCTTTTATTTCTGCTCTCTAGGGCAAAATCATAATGCAGAAAGCAACATAAATGCTCAGAGGCAAACAAATATTTGAGAGAAATGCCATATCGATAACAAGTCCACCATGGCCATAGACCAGGCCTGCTCAACTTAGGCCCCCCAGCTGTTTTTGGACTACAACTCCCATAATTCTCAGCCACAGCAGCCAATAGCCAGGGATTATGGGAATTGTAGGCCAACATCTGCAGGAGGGCCGAAGTTGAGCAGGCCTGCCATAGACCAAAACAATAGCAAACCCTTAACAAGATTTAGCAATAGCAATAGCAATAGCACTTACATTTATATATCACTAAGCGGTTTACAATGATTTAGCATATTGCCCCCAACATTCTGGGTACTCATTTTACCGACCTCGGAAGGATGGAAGGCTGAGTCAACCTTGAGCCCCTGGTCAGGATCGAACTTGTAACCTTCTGGTTACAGGGCGGCAGTTTTACCACTGCGCCACCAGGGGCTCTATTTAGGCTTCCTTGCTTCCCCCCACTCCAGCAACAGCATTCTTCCCATCCCTCCTTCAAGGAGGCTTTACAGACAGGGCCTTCAGTTTGAATCCCCCTCTGGATTGGAGTGTGCCAGTCCACATATTAATAGTTTCATTTACCCTGACGTCTCTGTGGGCTATCAGGGATGAGTGCACACCTGACTCTGCTTTTCCCCAAATTACTGTTAAGAATTACTGCACATTCTTGCTTGGCCTGAATTATGTCAGGGGTAAAAAAATCCTCTATTTATGGCCGCTTTTTCTTTTCTTTTTCTTTTAAACCGAGCTTTCTGGTATTCCCTGCAGATTCTCCCGAGATGTGTGGAGTGGCCATAGTAGTAATTCAGCTTTTTTTCAAAATTCAATGAAGGGGAGTTTGACAGCTGTACTGGGTATGGTCAGGTCTGCTCTGAGTGATTTGCAATTGCGAGCATCGGGGATGGGCGTGGGGGGACGCAGAGTTCAGTTTGGGTGCCAGCTATCATTACTTCCCATCTCCCAAGCACTGAGCAAAATGCCATCTGAATCCAACTGAAAGCCAAGCAAGGGGGCTGGAAAGGGGGAAAAACCACCCCTCCCTCCTCAGAGGATCCACTGCTGGGCCACTGTGGAGCAAGAGGAGGAGGGGAGATAACACAACAATAAAAATCTGGGCTGGGAGGGGGGCTGGCTACTCTTCCATCTCCTCCTGAGTGCAGCGAACATGTAGAGCCGGGGGTGGGGGGGGAAGAGTGGCCAAAGCGAAAACCTTAAGTCACCACTGCCATCTTCATAAACACCTCAGACACCAACCAACCCCGAGAGAGGAGGGAGGAAGGGATCAAGCAGAGGGGAGGGAGGAGATGGGGGAGACTCCTCAGCCGTGGCTGGGTTCTTCTCTTCCCCCACAGCCACCGCCTCCCTCTGTGTACATGATCAGGGTAGGGCAGGGAGGGGATCACTTGGCCATGGTGAGTTGGTACCGAGGGGGGAGGAGAGGGGGGAGAGAGAAGGAGCCTGAGTGAATGCAAGTGTTGCTCTCCCTCTGTCAAACTAACAAAAAAAGAAAGTCTCTGCCTGTGATTGGTTGGATAAAAAGCCCGGAGCAAGCAGTGGGAACGCGCACAAGAAAAGATCTGCAGGGATTGCAGAGAGGGGCCAAGCCTATGTGAACTGTCCATTTAATTCCCCGAATTACACATCTGTGAATCTGCTGCAAAGCAGATTCACTCTTCAGATACCCCGCGGCATGAAGGCATGTGTGTATAACTCCCAGGCAGCAACCTTCAAGGGTCAAGGGGGCTGCATTCCTTCTCACGAAGTCTCCAGGATCCACATATAAAATAACATTCTGTGTCTAGCTTGATCTGTCATCAAAGTATCAATAACAAAACTGAACTTTGAGACAACTGCTTCGCCCTTATTCAGGCACAAAGTCCACGAGATTATTATTACAAGACAGCTTTTGAGGCTTCTCAAAAAGAAAGCTTTTTATACCAGGCTTTCTGTGCTTGGTAGGCTTGTCACATAAACTCTGTGTTGTTGTTTTTTGTCTTTCACCTGCATTTCATTCATGTCAGTATAAGCAGCAGCATTCCATCCTTGGCATTCACATTTAAGGATAATCTTGGTTCGCTGGCACCAGACCACTCCTTTTGTTCCCGCCTCCTTATTGTAGTGATGGATGGCTGAGTGGCTCCACACTGGGACAACATTGTTTTGAGCTGGTTGACGAGGAGTCCACATCCTCTCACTGCAGTGGGATGACAGGCAAAATGAAAGGCAACTGGAGGTAAGGAAGGAGGAGTAATAACTTTGCAGAAAACTTTGGTGAATATGTGATGTCTCTGTGTCAGTGATTAATATATTCCCTGCTACCTGGGCAAAGAGTTAGCTCTGCAATTAGTGATTCTCTTATATCTTGTTTCCTTTTCTATGTAAACTGCTTTGTGAACTTCTTTTGTTGAAAACTGGCATACAGTAAATGTAATAATAAAATAATAATAATAATAATATATAATAGGGGGAGAGCAACTGTTCCTCTTCAGCTCAGCATAGTCTTTCTCTAGGGCGTTTGCTGTCATCTCCTTTCTGGCTTAATAAAGAAACAGAAAGAGATACAGTTCTTTTTGGGACAGGGAATCATTTTTTCTCAGACCCTTTACTATATAAAGTATGATACGATTTTATCTTTTTTGAAAGGTGGTATATAAATATTGTTGTATCTGTGGGTTCAGGAGCATAGCAAGGTGTGAAGCTGGGCGGGGGGGGCCTTCCCTCGCTGCTTCTTCAGAGACATGCAAGGGGGAGAGCAAAGAACGATTTCAGGGGGCCAGGGACATCTGTCCCCCCCTTGTTCAGTTGTAGCTGCACCCTTGTGTGGGTGAAAGAGTGGCTTACTTGGGAGATGCTGATTTAATTCAAGCTGACTATGTCTCAGACCCAGTGTCATGAGACTGGAAAGAAACATTGGAGGAATGCTTTAGATTATACCTCTTACACTGTCTGTGTTTTTCCAGAACTCCCATAACTTGGCAAAGGGGCACCTTTTAACGTGGGGATTCTCTTCATTGAGCAGGGGGAGAGTAACTGGCCCTATCCACTCCCAGCACAGTACCTCCAGTGACTGTTGCTGGTGTCTATCCTATGTTTCTTTTAGATTGTGAGTCCTTTGGGGACAGGGAGCCATCTTATTTATTTATTAATTTTCTGTGTAAACCACCTTGAGTCATTTTTGGAAGGGCGGTATAAAAATTGAATTATTATTATTATTATTATTATTATTATTATTATTATTATTAATAATAATAAAATTACCTGTAGCCAAAAATTGGTGGGACCATAAAATTGAAAAAGTTGTAGAAAATGAAGATGCAAAAATATTATGAGACTTCCAACTACAAACAGACAAACATCTGCCACACAATACACCAGATATAACTGTAATCGAGAAGAAAGAAAAACAAGTTAAAATAATCGACATAGCAATACGAGGGGATAGCAGAACAGGAAAAAAAGAAATAGGAAAAATCACAAAATACAAAGATCTACAAATTGAAATTGAAAGGCTGTGGCAGAAAAAGACCAAAATAATCCCAGTGGTAATTGGCACCCTAGGTGCAATTCCAAAACAACTTGAAGAGCACCGCAACACCATAGGGGCCACAGAAATCATTATCAGTCAATTACAAAAAGCAACTTTACTGGGAACAGCCTATATTCTGTGACGATATCTATAATGACAGCAACAACATTGATAATAAAATTCCGCCATCCCAGGTCCTTGGGAAGGACTCGATGTCTGGATAAAACAAATCAGTCAATAACACCTGTCTGACAAGAACAAGAAATAATAAATTAATAAAGGCACATGAAACTCCAGAGTCAACAATGCATGTGGACAATGTATTCTCCCTGAACTCCATAAAGATTTGCTGGTACTCTGTGCCTACCTGTTCACTACATGCCATCATAACTTTGCCAAATGTTACTCAGAATGCTTCTTTCTTCCCATGTCAATTTGTACATCCTAAACTTGCACAGAGTTTTTAAAAGGTTTAAAAAATAATAAAAAATTAAATAAATACAAATAATTTGAGCATTAGCAGTTGCTGGCAGGACAAGTCCCCTTTTCAGCGTAATTCAGTGTGATCCAGTTGATGCCTGTTGCACAAATCGCTAGGCTCTCTTTTAGCTGGGGTAGGGGAATGTTGCAAATTAAGAAAAACAGCTCCCACATTGGATACAGCTCGTCAGGGAGACCCTTTGAGAGTTTTCTGGGCCACCAAGAGTCAAATACCTTCTTAGCCAACTGTCAGGCGTATTTCATGGGCCCCTGGCCAGCTGCATCCTCTGGTTACTGCAAGAAAAGCTTCCAGCAGTTTCTGTTTTCTGGGTTATGGCTCCTGTTTTCTGGTTTATGGTCCCGGGCTTAACTGTGCCTTGCCCTGTTCCTCCTTTCTTGTTGGGCTTGGGCAGCTCAGCAAGGGATGTGAAGGTGAAACTGAAAAGGGACTAGGAGCTTTTCCAGACTGCCTGCTTTACTTCGGGGATGTGAAGGTGAAACTGAAAAGCATGGGCGTAACGATAGGGGGGCAGGGGGGTCACGTGCCCCCGGCGCCACTCTGATTGATCACGTGGGGGGCGCCAAAAAGTACCCCCAAGATCCCCTGCCTTTTTCGGGGGGAATTTTTTTTTTAAAAAAGAAAAAAAATTTTTTAGTCAACCCCCCTCCCCCTCCCCCGGTCCCGGCACCAGCTCCGGCACTGGGCGCCGCGTTTGCCGTCCCGTTTGAAGTGCCTGCCTGCTTTGCAAATTGCAGCGTCGGCAAGGCAGCTCTCTTTGTCTCTCTTCACACTTGAAACTCCGAGAGTCCTCTGACGCCAGTCGCGCATGCGTGTTTGGCCTGGGAGAGCTCGTTGCCTGCACGTGCACACACTTGCCGTGCGGTGCATCAGGCTGGAAAGGAGCGGACCGGGGAGGACAGAGGAAGGAAGGATTCGGCAGCCAGCCAGCGTAGGAGCAGGAGGACAAGCAAGGACGGAGCATTGAGCAAGGAAACAATAGGTGTGTGTGTGTGAATGATATCAGATAATCTCTTTCTCTTTCGCGAAATCTCGTCCTCCCAGCCGCAGTGACTTAAAAGCCCAGCTTTAGGGGGCTCAATAGTCTATTGTGTGGGCTGGGGGAATCCAGCTGTGAGCCTGCCCCTGAGGGCTTAATTCAGTCAAACTGCAATAGTTAGTCCCAGCTTGATCTCTTATTCTGATTTAAAGAAATAGCTTCCTGAGTGAGTCCTTACTTGAGAATTGCATGAAGTGAATTATGTCGGCATTCAGCGCGCAGGCAAAGATATGTGGTTTGGTTCCACTGACCCTTCTGGCTCAGCGGGTTTGCTGGGTTGTTGCTGTTTTTGAATAAACTGAAAACCTGCTATGCCCGTCGCCTGTTAAGCCAGAGGGACCGAGTGAGGAGAAATGAGCCCGATGCAAAGCAGCAGCCGCCGCCTCTCTGCAAGAGCTCCGGCTGGCTTCAGGCTCCGCGTTTCCTATGGAGGCGGCTTCTTTGTGTCAAGCAGCTCAGGGTCGCACCTGACCCCCTTTCCCGGCACGTGGAAACAGCCCCCCCCCCGCCGGGCGCGCGCGCTCTGCCACCCTCTGCAGCATCACCCCATCTGGCTGGCTCTCCGCGCCTTTCTCCCTCCCTTCCTCCCTCTCTTTTTTCTTGTCTGACTTCCTTCCTTCCTCTCTCAGTTTCTCTCTCTCTCGCGCTTCCTTCCTTCATCTCTCTTTCTTTCCTTCTTTCTTTCTCTATCTCTTCCTCCCTCCCTCCCTCTCTTTCTGCCCCCTCTCTTTTTTCTTGTCTGACTGACTTCCTTCCTTTCTTTCTCTTCCTTCCTCTCTCAATTTCTTTCTCTCTCTCTATTCCTTCCTTCCTCTCTCTTTTTTCCTGTTTTTCTTTCTCTATCTCTCCCTCCCTCCTCCCTCCCTCCCCCTCTCTCTCTCTCTGCCCCCTCTCTCTTTTCTTGTCTGACTTGCTTTCTTTCTTTCTCTCTTCCTTCCTCTCTCAATTTCTCTCTCTCTCTCTCTCTCTCTCTCTCTCTCTCTCACTATTTTATGCTTTTATGGTTCTGCTGTTCTACTTGGTTGTGGGTTTTTTTCATTGGTTTTCCATGATTTGTCAGTCACCCTGAGAATAGCTATTCTGAAGGTCAGGGCATACATTTTTTAAATACCAGTAAATAAATGACAAATATGTCAATGCTCACTAGGACATTTCAAAGCAGTGTTTTATGTGTTCCGTTTCCTTGTGAGAAAAGTATACTGGAAATGTATTGTGTAGGGCTGCCAAGTGGGGAAAGGACAGCTTTTTCTTTCCCTTGCATGACAAGCTGCACCTGCTGAAATTCCCTCT
This sequence comes from Hemicordylus capensis, assembly GCF_027244095.1. Taxonomy (NCBI): domain Eukaryota; kingdom Metazoa; phylum Chordata; class Lepidosauria; order Squamata; family Cordylidae; genus Hemicordylus; species Hemicordylus capensis. Next base: position 298,451,012 of record NC_069659.1, on the reverse strand, counting down.
TCTCTGCATCTCTACAGGAGACCTGCTCTCTTTTCCATTTGGCAGCCCTAGTATTGTGTGTCTGAAATGTCAAAGGAGGGAAAAGACAACTACTACTTTTATCACAACATTGATTCCCCCAAAGCAACAGCACACCCTTGTTGCTTCTTGCAGGCAGCTTCAGAGGCTCAGTCTCCATTTGTCCTTCTTGTCCTCCTCTGCCCAACTCATTCCTGTAACTGGCACAGACAGATTTTCTCTTGCTAGTCGGGAAAGGGAATGGGGGGGAGGGGGAGGGACGGGCTGTTCTCCTCAGCCACAGTTTGCCTGCTGCTGCCCGGCACCTAAACCTCCACCAATTTAATTAACCAAGTCTAAACCTCCACCAAGTCTAAACCTTCACCAATGTAATTAACTAGACTGAAAATCAGATGAACAGTGAATAAAACTTTTATGGTTCAATTTTATGGAGCAATTAGTGATTATTTAAGCATGGTGCTGCCAAACACTTTGTAAATAAAACTAGTAGCCCTTGAAAAAAATAGCTGGAATTAATTGTAGGTTGGGGCCGGGGGAGAAAGTATATACTTCAGCATTTAGAAGATCAAGTGAGTCTTTTTTTATGTTCACTAAAAAAAAAATTGCAAGTGCAAAAAGGGAAATTTGCTTACAATTATGACTTATGTTTCCATGTGGTTTCTTCCATGTCACATGGAAGAAACCACATGGAATCATAATTCATAATTGTGAGCAAATTTACTTTGAGTTGCTTGCACAGAAATAGGAACAGCTTAGTAAAAGCTAATCATTCTGGACGAGAAAGCTGAGTTACATACTTGGATGGAGAGAGTGTGTGTCAGATGTTGGGGGGGGGGGCGTAATTTCAGTGCTTGCCCCAGGCGCCATTTTCCCTAGTTACACCTCTGCTGAAAAGGGACTAGGAGCTTTTCCAGACTGCCTGCTTTACTTCAGGGGAAAGTGGCTTAAGTTATCATGAGTTAGGATGAGAGTATATAAACTGCTTCCCCTCCGCCACCAGCAAATAATCCTAAATAAGCAAAAATCGAAGTAAGGCTGGGCCTTTCACATTGCTGCTGCCACCACCCCAGCTGCCTTTTCCTTCCCCACCTCTTCCACTTCCATGGGATACTTTGTTATTCCTAATAGGCTTTCCAAGGGGTTTATATACACACACATACACCCCTTGGAGAGCCTTGGATATGTATGTATGTGTGTGTGTATTTATTTATGTATTTGCTGCTTTGGTGGTATAGCACCATGCTGCTCTACCACTAGACCAGCATCTATCTATCTATCTATCTGTTGTAAACCACCCAGAGATGTAAGTTTTGGGCGGTATAAAAATGTTTTAATAAATAAATAATACATAAAAATATCTAAAAGGAGTGAGGAAACACTTGGAAAGCCTATTAGAAATGACAGAATATCCTACCAAAGAATTTTTAAAAGTGCAACTTCTAAAGGACACATTTACTCCATATTTACTATAAAGGCAAATCATCAAGAAAAAGCTGAATAATGCTGCTCTCTGTATGAATGACGTCTTGCTGTTGTTGTACTGAAGTTGCTGTAAATTATTCCTTCATATGATTGTACCCTGACCCTAAGTGTAGGGAAGCTGGAGTACATTTTAATTATTTTTAGTGTTTTATATTGTGTTTTAAATTTTGTACACTGCCTAGAGATATACATATCAGGCAGTATAAAAATATGATAGATAGACAGACAGACAGACTGCCATTTGGAAAAGCTCTAGGTGAATCTTCTTCCCAAATTTCTCAAAAGCACTGTGGCCATGGGCCAGTTCTTGTACAAGTGTGGTGTCTGTAAATATAACTCATTTATCATGGCCTTAGCCCAGTCCAATAAAAAAAATAAATGAGCAGGATCAGACAGAATTTATCTTTTGCCCATTGTAAGCAATTTCCATTGGATGTTTCAGTTGAATTACATATAGGCTTGGTGGGTGTGGTGGGGTACCCTGGAAGTTGTGCTAGCATTTGTCTGAAGGGCAGTGGTTTGCATTTATGGCATGCATATTTCTTTAAACTCTTTTAATACTATATTTCCACCTCATGTACTCAAGGTGGCTTGCAATGTTTACTCAAAGACAAACTAATAGCAAATAATAACAATGTTAAGCCAGAAAGAATAAAATCAGAAATATGTTCATTCTGATGCTGTCTGAGCCATGTGTAAGCCTAGGGCAACTAACAACTACACCTAAATAAATGCAGTCATATGAAAGAAAGAAAGTTCGGCAGTCTATTTTATACAGCAGTTATTTTTGTTATTTGAACAAAATCCCTAAAATGATAGTTAAATGATAATGAAATCTTCCCAGCAAACAATCATTGGGGGGAAAAAGAGGGGGAAAGGAGTTAATCCTGAGTGGTGCCCAGGACCTGGTGCAAGATGTCAGAGTAGCAGAACCATCGGGTTATAGTGACCATAGTGTGATCCAATTCAGCATATCTGCAAGTGGAGAATTGTCAAGGAATTACAGCACAGATGCATTGGACTTCAGAAGAGGAAACTTCTCAAAAATGAGGGGACTGGTAAAAAGGAAGATGAAAGCAAAAGTCAGGAGGGTAAAGGCTCTGATCAGAGATGCATGGAAGAGAGAGGGGGAGAGAGAGAGAGAGAGAGTATTTGAAGTATTGAAGGAGAAACCAAATTTCTAGACATGCTAAATGACTGTGCCTTAGAACAGGGATCCTCAACGTTGGGCCCCCAGATGTTCTTGGACTTCAACTCCCATAATCCCCAGGCCCAGGGGCCTTTGGCTGGGGATTATGGGAGTTGAAGTCCAAGAACATCTGGGGGCCCAACGTTGAGGATCCCTGCCTTAGAACACCTGGTCACAAAACCAACCAGAGAGAAGGCAACCCCGGACTTAATCCTGAGTAGGGCCAGGACCTGGTGCAAGATATCAGAGTTGCAGAACCATTGAAAAACAGTGAGGGAGCAGTTGCAATTTGGAGGGACACGGAGAGCCCAAGCAGAAATGTAGAAATAAATCCCTGATTTAGAACACACACAGAGTGAGACCAAAAAGTAAGGAGAGAAACAGAGAAAGAAGGGGATTGGAAAGAAACACAACGCAGCAACAATAGAAAGAGGGGAAGAGGCAAGAGCAGCTCCAAAGTGGTGTAATGGCTTCAGTCCCTACCCCAGCGGTCGGAGAGCAGCTGATGGCGGGTTGTTGCTACTGTCTCTGGAGGTTTTTTTCTCAGTGATCCCACTACACCTTGTCTCCTACATGCAAGTTTTTTGTTTTTGTTTTGCCACCGTCCGTCCCCACTGCCTAGCTTCCTTCCCGCCTACCTGCTGTACTACTGCTGCTCACAGCGCACGAGGCAGGCAGGCTGCTGCTGACCCGTCCCTCTCTTGCCTGGATGGAAGAGAGAGGGTATGCAGGCGCAGCTGGTCTTGCCTTTTGAAGGCAAGGGAAATGCCCCCTCACACACCCACACCATCGCTCTCTGTGGCCCGCAGGCAGCTGCAATAATCAGGGAGGGCAGGTGCTGCGAGGTAAGTGCGTGCCCTGCCTGTGCCATGGGAGATGAGACTGTCCTTGGGGGGCCCTTTGAGGCAGCCGGGCCCGGAGACAACTGTCTCCTCTTGTCTAACATACTGTACGCCCATGATCAGGGATTCAAATCAGCAAGAGTTTGAGGAGCATATAACTAGAATTGTCAAGAGGAATAACAAAAACTTCTTTAAATATATCATAAGTAGAAAACCTGATAGGGAAGAGGATGAGGGTGTGAAAGGGATTATTGAGGAGGATAAAGAGATTGCAGAGAAGATGAATGAGTTCTTTGCATCTGTCTTCACGGTGGAGGATACTGACCATATACCCTGTCCAGATTTGAGCTTTTCAGGTTTAGTGGCTGAAGAACTGGGCCAATTTGAGGTGACAAGGGAAGATGTTCTAAACTGTCTTGAAAAACTAAAAATTAACAAATTTCCAGGGCAAGATGGCATCCATCCAAGAGTTCTGAAATAATTCAAATGTGAAACAGCTGATCTCTTAGCAAAAATATGTAATTTGTCCCTACAATCAGGCTCTGTACCAGAGGACTGGAAAGTAGCCAATGTAACTCTGATTTTTGAAGAAGGATCCATGGGGGATCCAGGAAATTACAGGCCAGTCAGCTTAATTTTGGTGCCAGGTAAATTGATGGAAAGCATACAAGGACAAAATTGTTAAACATATAGAAGAAAAAGGCCTTGCTGAAGGAGAACCAGCATGGCTTCTGCAAGGACAATTCTTACCTCACTAAACTTTTGGAGTTCATTGAGAGTGTCAACAGGCATGTGGATAAAGGTGATCTAGTTAAAATAATATACTTGGGCTTCCAAAAAGCTTTTGACAACGTTCCCTACCAAAGGCTCTTGAGCAAACTTAGCAGTCATGGGATAAGGGGACAGGTTCATGTGTGGATCGGTAACTGATTGAAGGACAGGAAACAGAGAGGGTAGGAATAAATGGACGGTTTTCACAACGGAGGGAAGTAGGAAGTGGAGTCCCCCAGGGATTGGTACTGGGACCAGTGCTCTTTAACTTGTTCATAAATGATCTAGAAGTTGGGGTAAGCAGCGAAATGGCCAAATCTGCAAATGACACTAAACTATTTAAGGTAGTGAAATCCTCAATAGATTGTGAGGACCTGCAAAAAGATCTCTCCTAACTGGGGGAGTGGGCGACAAAATGACAAATGTGGTTCAATGTAAGCAAGTGTATAGTGATGCATATTGGGGGGGAAACTCCAACTTCACATATATGCTGATGGGATCTGAGCTGTTCATGACTCACCAGGAGAGAGATCTTGGGATCATGGTGGACAGGTCATTGAAAGTGTAGACTTAGTACATGGCAGCTGTGAAAAAGGCTAATTCCATGCTAGGAGTCATTAGGAAGGGGATTGAAAATAAAAATGCTAATATTAAAATGCCCTTATATAAATCTATGGTGTGGCCACATCTGGAGTCCGCATTCAGCTTTGGTCACCATATCTTAAGAAAGATATTGTAGAACTAGAAAAGGTGCAGAAGAGGGCAACCAAGATGATCAGGGGCCTGGAGCAACTTCCTCATGAGGCTGGGCTATAGCATCTGGGGGTCCTTACCTTGGAAAAGAGGCAACTTAGAAGAGACATGATTGAGGAGTATAAAATTATGCATGGAGTGGAGAAGGTAGACAAAGAGAATTTTTTCTCCCTCTTTCACAACACTAGAATCAGGGGTCATCCCATGAAACTGAAGGTCAGGAAATTTAGGAGGAAGTAATTTTTCAAGAGGAAGTAAATTTACAAGAGGAAGTAATTTTTCACACAGCATACAATTAATCTATGGAATTCTTTGCCATGAGATGTGGTGATGGCCACTAGCTTTGATGGCTTTAAAAGAGGTTTAGACAAATTCATGGAGGACAGGTCTATCAATGGCAACAAGTCTGGTACTGTGGGCCACCTCCAGCCTCAGAGGCACGATGCCTCTCAATACCACTTGCAGGGGAGCAACAGCAGGGTGTGCAGCAGTATGTGCTGCAACAGCAGCACATACCTCTTGCCTGTGGGCTCTCCAGAGGCATCTGGTGTAGGGGTGTGCATTTTGGAATTTTCTTGTTTCGATTTGTATCCGAATCGAAACATCCCTGTTTTGTTTTGTACCCAAATTTTCTGAATCCGAATCAGCCCTGTTTTGTTTTGCAGCCAAATTTTTCGAATCCGAATCAATTTGGATTTTTAAAAAGGGTCCCAGGGCAAAAAGAGTGAGTGGTGGTGGTAGTGTCCAATGGGTGGAAGCTACCACCCAAATTTCAAAGGAATTAGGCAAAGGGCTGATTTTTTGTGTGAACTTTTTTAAAGTTTACACATCTTTAAGAATTTTCCCATAGGGAATAATGGGGATTCCAACAAATGTATCGCTTCAAATCAAGGGGAAAGGGATGACCCAGAGCAGAGTGTGGTGGGTGGTAGTGCCCAATGGGGGCAAGGAAACTTCCAGAATTATTTCAAAGGAATTGGGCAAAGGGCTGATCTTTTGTGATTTGTTGAAGTTTACGTGTCTTTAAGATTTCTCCCATAGGGAATAATGGAAGTTTAAGCAGCCCCATAATTCCACTTGGGGGGCACTGGGGTTGCCCAGAGTGAGGGGTTGTGTAGTGCACATAGGGTGCCAACCACCTACCTACAAGCCTGTGGGGTACTGGGTTTTGTTGTTTCTGAGGTGTTCATTGTAGATTCTCTGGCAGCATATGAGATTTTCAGTGAAAAACAAGAATCCACTCTCATATGCTACCAGAGAATCTACACTCAGAACACCACACAAACAGCAGAACCCAGCACCCCATGGGTTAGCAACCCTTCTCTTGGCCAATGTGGGGTCAGTAAAGAGTGGGAAGAAGCAAAAGAGCCAATGGGGAACAAGGAGGGAATTGTCAGCAGGTTAGCCCATGATTTAGGTCACTGATCAGAAGGCTGGAAGGGTGGGAAATTCAAAGAGATGTCAAACACAAAATGGAGACTCACTCAGAGATAACTACAAAATGGAGGTCCGAAACAACAAAACGTTTTGTAGCCGAAACAGGGACGTTTTGTTTTGTATACAAAACTTTTGGATCTGGAAAATGGGTGTTTTGTTTTGTCTACAAAACACCCGAAACAGGCTGTTTTGGGTCCAAAACGTTTTGTATCGGAAACGTTTCACACATCCCTAATCTGGTGGGCCACTGTGTGAAACAGGACACTGGACTAGATAGGCCTTGGGCCTGATCCAGCCGGGCTGTTCTTATGTTTATTTGTTTATTTGTTTATTTATTTATTTTATTCGATTTCTATACTGCCCTTCCAAAGGGCGGTTTACACAGAGAAATAATCAATAAATAAGATGGATCTGCTAACTTGGCAAAGAGGCACCTTTTAATGAGGTGATTCTCTTTATTTAGCAGGGGGAGAGTAACTGGCCCTATCTATCCCCAGCACAGTACCCCTCCAGTGACTGTTGCTGGTGTCTATCTTATGTTTCTTTTCAGATTGTGAGCCCTTTGCGGACAGGGAGCCACACTATCTGTCTATCTATTTATATCTATGTAAATTGCTTTGGGAACTTTGGTTGAAAAGCAATATATAAATATTCATCATAATTGTATTCATATATAACCCAGGAGCAGCTGATGCTGTGCTCACACCAGATCCCAAGTGCAGACGTTTTTCTGTGATGGGGTGGAGGCAAAGACTGAAATCCTATACCAACTTATACCCCACTTATCCCCATAGGATAATCAGGGGTCATCCCATGAAATAGATTGCCAGGAAATTTAGGACCAACAAACGGAAGTACTCTTTCACACAACACATAATCAACTTGTGGAATTCTCTGCCACAAGATGTGGTGACAGCCAACAACTTGGATGGTGTTAAGAGGGGTTTGGATAACTTCATGGAGGAGAGGTCTATCAATGGCTACTAGTATGATGTTCACTTACCTGGGAATACACCCCACTGAATTCAATGGATTGGCTCAGTGTGTGTGTGTGTGTGTTGCTTCCCCTTGCACCCACCCCCTATGCCCATGCCCATGAATTAGAAAGCTGCCACAGTCAGACATTGTCCATCTAGTTCTGCACTGTCTACACTGACGGGCTCTCCAAGGCTTCAGGAGGAGTCTTGCCCAGCCCTACCTGGGAGCTATTCGCACATGGCTTCATGCTGCAGGGTAAATGTTGAGCGAAGCCACTTCAAATCACACTCACGACATTGAGGGAAGCAGCCCCTCCCCTCTGCTCTCAGTTTTTGTTTTGATGCAAGTTCACATGGCATGCCTCCATGTTTTCCTTCTAGCCAATGGGGGGCGGGGAGAGAGAGAGATGACTAAAGAGCTACATCTGCATTTCAAAGACAGTATCCCTGTTATCATGCTAATGATTCTACATCAGTGCCTCTCCCTATTTGCTCCAGCGTTTTCAGAAAAAGTAGCTTAAGACCGGCATTTTAAAAACCCGGAAATAACTTGAGATATGCTTGAATTCGCAAGGCAAAGCCTGGTTTGTGTGTGGAGTGGGTCTAAGGAGCTCGAAGGGACTTCGGGGTAAGTTTGGCTGGTGTGTGAACGCACACGCTCTCTTCTGAAGGAGATTTGGGGTAGAAGTCCTGTTTGTAAAGCCGATGCTAAAGATTGAAACTGGGACCTTCTGCATACAAAGCAGATGCTCAGCTCCTGTGCTATGGCCCCATCTGTAGTTGAGTCATTGTTCAGTGCTTTGCTTCCAGGCTGGTTGCGGGAAATGTTGCTCTTTTAACATGGAATAAACTTTCTCCAGTATGTTCTGTGTAATATTAGAATAAATATGATGTGGAACACCAGATATGTTGGCTGGGACTGCTCCAGCCTCCTGCCTGAAACCATAGCCTCTGCCTGAAACCATGAGCCTCCATAGCTGGCTGGTTTGTTTCAGTCCCTGAACAGGTGCCAGTTGGGGATAGCTCTGTTTCAAGTGACGGAAGGAGAGGCTGCTGCTTGAAACGGAGCCCACCTCATCCTTCTACCTCTGTAGCAGATTTGCAGGGACTGCAACAGATTTGTCTGCTTCTGGGATTTATTTTTAACAGCTGTACAAGTGCCAGTTCTGATTCAATGGTGCTAGTAGCATGTTGGGCCAAGCTGTGTTACACATGAGATCCATAATCCTGACGTTTTAAACTTATGAGATCTCTCTGTTTACCGTCCATTACAAACCAAATACACAATACATGGAAGGAGGTCCTAGGGGACCCTGGCAGGGAGGGGTGTGTGTGTGATCTGCCATTTTGTTTCAGTACAGCAGCCACTTAAAGTATAGAAAACACCCTTTGGTAACACTCATGCTGACAAACCAAATTCACAGCACATGGGACAGATCTTAGGTAAGAATAATCATGTCAAAAGAGGCGGAAAGTAGGCTCCATGAATTCTGCTTAGAACTACGTGTTATTTTTCCTTTAAAGCAGTTGTAAGAGGACTCCACATTTGACTGGGGAAGTGATGAGGGGGATGTGTGTCTAACCACCCCTGCCCTCATACTGTTTTCATTTTATAAAACTCTTTTCCTCAAGCTGTTAGCCCCAAGAAGGAAGGATTCCCCTCTCAGGACTGGCAGCAATTGGGTGTGTGGTGGGGGAAGAAAAGAGCGCAGAGGGAAGGACAGACCCTGATGAGATGTAGTGAGATGGAGAGAGAGTCGATTGATGGAGGTGGCAGATTGGTAGAGGTGCCCCATCCTCATCCTGCACCCACCTTTGCTAGCTGCCTCACTTTAGCTCCTCCCCTTACATAGCAGCAATGTACTACCACCTGCTGCCACTGCTCCTCTCCTGCCACATTTTCAAAAGCCAAGAGGAAGGAAGCAGAAAGTAGTGTTGAGGAGGGATGGTGGGCTAGAGCAGAGATGCTAGCCTTCTGTGAACTGCTGTTGGCAGGGCGGGGAAGAAGAGTCCACTGGGCTTTGGGGTACAGTGGTGAGTGGTGTACTCTGTAAACCATAGGAAGGGTGGTGGCGGTAGAAGGATGGGGGAACCCCAAATGAGGGTGGGTGGGGGAAAGAGTGGCAACACAACTTTTGCGCCCTAGGGAGAAGTGCTGGTGATGAGAAGAGCTGAGGGATTGGAGGAATCACTTGCCAAGGGTGGGTTGTGCTGCCTCAGGTGCCATGGGGTTTGGGGCCAGCCCTACGGGACAGTTAAACTGAAGACGTACCTGTTTAATCAGGCCTTTACGTTTAAAAGATTTAAAGTTTATGTTGTTAAACTTAGTTTGAACTTTAACAACTTTTTAATTGTTATAAATTCAAATTGTTTAATTGTGTTGAATTATTTTAATGTTTTAATTGTTTGGTTGTGTTTTTAATTTTTGGTACAGTCTATATACTGCCACTGAGAGATGCGTAAGTTGGGCGGTATACACATATGAAAAAATAGCCCCTTATCCCAGCACCATTAATCCACTCAGATAAAGATCCCCTCCCTCCCTCCCTTCTGGCAGCTATTAAATAAGATGAAAAATAAGCTGGGAACTCCAGTGAAGGCTCTCTTGCATACAATGTGATTTGGCCCTATATCCTGTCCCCTATGCAATGGATGAAGAAGAGACAGCTTTGTTGCCAAAGATGAGGGAGTGGGGTAGTTGAGCTGCCTCTGGGGTTTTATATTGTTTCGACAGTCTAGCCATGCTTTTTGTTATGCAAATTCCTTGCTCATAGCCCAGGAAGGGTGGTTGTGGTTTCCTCAATGGGAGCTAATGGTTGGGAGATATCTGGACATCTCTCTTGAGTGCTAGTCCTCAGAGCTTTGAGAAGGTGACCTGTTCTTGACTAAAGAAAGGGCTGGTGTGAGTGGGAAGAAACAGTGGCTTGCAGGGGTTTGTTTTGTTTTTGGAAGCAAGAGACAGAGACAGACAAATGTGAAGAGACAGGAAGAGAGCTGAAGGCAACTGGAGAAATACCCCTTTCTGCAAATCTGTGAAGTATTTACTTTGCCTGATGCCTGGTAGGAGTGCCCCTCCTGCTCGCCACTTCCGGCACTCTACTTGTATATTTCTAACATTAAATCTCCAGTGTTTTTCCCCCAAAAGAAAGCAAGCCCAAGGTAGCATTTCCCTGAGAAGTCCTACTGCTCCAGGAAGTGGGGAGCATGCCAACCAGGACATGGGCAGTCCAAAACATTTTGCTGCCTGAAGCAAATGCCAATATGACCCCCTCCATCTGCAGGTGGGTGGTCAGCATTCTCAGGGCCATGCTAGTGAGGCAGTGGCAACAACACAGGATCACTCTCAGATTGTGCCACAAGTCAGGCAGTGGTGGCAGGGGTATTTCTAGCTCAACGTGGGACAAGGGAGGACATGTCCCAGTGGGGCAAGGAGGAGAAAATGAATAGCACACCCTAGTGAGGCAAGGAAGGGTGGTGGCAATGGATTGTGGGTTGGCGCCCATGGTAGTGAAGGCCTAGCACCTGCTTCACCCCTCCCTGAACCCACGGCTGAGGCAACCACCTCACCCTGCCTCATAGAAGGGAAGGGCCAGCCCTGAACCAGAAACATATGCACTCCAGCAATGGGAAGGGGAAGCACACAGGTTATGTTCAACACCTGTACTATGAGTGTCCAGTACATAGGTTAAGTCATTCACATGGCATGTTGAATGCAGGTTCATCAGTACACTTCCTATCTTATCATGCATTTGAGGGGCCTGCACCCGGGTTCACTTTAAAAATGAACCTTGGTACATCCACTCACACAAAAACATGTATGAGTGTACAGATATCTGTACACCCGCACAACATAATGTCTGAATGGGGCTACGGTATAGAATGAATATTTTTGAAAGATGGACAGAAATAACTCAACTCTTTTTTAAATGCATTTGCTTCAGTCAGTGAATTACCAAGTTAAAGTCCAGAGAGGGCTCCTGCATCTTCCAGAACTGTCTGAAAGGTAGATTTCATCAGTTGTAACTTTCCCCATCCCAGTGTTGCAATAATGAGAAAGTCACACCTAATGAAATGCTCTCATCCATGTATCTCTTGAATGTGCAAGAGTCCTCTTAAGGATCTGTACTGAGCAGTCCTGTTTTTCAAGAATGATATTCTTCACCTAAGATATTTGCCTATATATATGTGTGTGTGTGTGTATATATATATATATATATATATATATATATATATATATATATATATAAAAATATATATAAATAAATTAATTGGTGTATATATATATATATATATACCAATTAAAACATGATACTTGCAGGGATTACATTCTAAAGCAGCTGATCCTTCGTTCAATAGAATTTTCTTTGATTGTATAAACAAGGTTATAGGTCTTTAATGTTTAACTTTCTCTACCTCAGGCAAAAGAGCATTGTGGCAGCATAACAGTAGTGTCACGGATATTTGTGTGTACAAAGCAGGAACGTTAAGGTTGTTGTGTACAGTAGATCAGCAGGGCAAATTGTTCCCCCACCCCGATATATCTATGTAAAAAGAACTTTAGACCCACACAGGATTAGCATTAAGAAAATAAAAACATTTATTAAATGTCAGTGGATGTGAGCTGCTTGCATCATATCTGTTTTGTAGGCTATAGAAAACTAGCATTCCTTAAGCAAGTCCACTGTGTTTTATGGAACATTTTAGAAAAAGGGGCCATGACCTTCCTTTAACTTCTCGAAGACTAAATGCAAGAAGGAGAAAAACAAAAACAAAACCTTTAGTCAGTGGTATTTTATAGTTCTAAAAGACAACAATAACAAACCATGGAAATATACTTTAATTACTTTGTCCATTTCCAGAATACACCTTGGCAATACAGGGGGTTAAGCTGTATACATAACCACAGTATTGGTAAAGGCATAGCTATTATTTATTCACTTATTTTATGCAGTTTGACCCCTCTCTTTCAGCCAACAAGACTCCCAGAGAGGCTTTAATCAAATCAATGGCTGATGTTCTCCACAGCCCTTCAGCAACAGCTGGAGGGCTGCGGGTCCACAAGAAGCCTTCGGAGTCCGTGCACTGAAAGATTCTTTGTGCAGTGGATGGTAGAGATGTGAACAAACTGGTTTGGAGGCCTTTTTATGGGCCTCCGAACTGGTTCGAATGTCCGGCAGTTCGGCTGATTCGACGGTGGGGGGGGGATCTTTAAGGATAGGGGAGGATGCTCTTACCCCTCCTGCCGCATTTCCCCTGCCAGCGCTGCCTTTTAAAATGGTCCAGTAAATACCTCCTTGCCACCTCAGTGCCTCCTTGGACCGAATGTGGCCGGAGGTGCCCGGTGTGCATGTGCACAGATGGGCACGGAGGGAGGGGGGGTGATTTTTGTGTCTCTCCCTTTCCTCCAAAAGCCCTGTCTAGGAATGTGCATGAAACAGATTTTGAATTCTTTTGTTTTGAGCTTGAAATGAAATGCAAAATGGCTGGAACATTCCATCAACACAGCGGTTGAACTGGTTGTTTCGACAGAACAAAAGTGGAAATGTTTTAAGTATTTCGGCCATAGGTAACAATGGGGAAATTCAAAACACCTCATTGTTCCCCATGGATAGTTCACAGGGACACTAAAGTGGGTTGTGTGGTAGAGCATGATGGGTACTACTTACCACCCAACGCACAAAATAAACGGGCGAGCAGGTGATTTTAAACACATTTTTAACCTTTCCCCCAAACTCCCATAGGATCCACTTGCCCATTTATTATTTTGTCTGATATTTACATAATACGATTGAGGTCAGAGATCATACTGAGATCCTTTGGTGTTCTACATCCACTAATCTCTGCAGCCTGGGCCTGGACAAGGCCAAAGGACAGCATGTGACAGTCCATAGGACAAAAATTTCTCCCTTAGTGCCATCTCCCAACCCAATTTATAATTGTCAGCGAGCACCAGAGGGGCCAAACCCACAGGACACAATTTGAGCGTCAGCCAATAGTTGCCCATCAGCATCCATGCCCTTGCCTCCACTCTTAGAATCCCTGTCTCCAACCTCTCAAAATTACATTGAACATGCATCTAGGTACCCCAAGAATTGCCCTCAGGAATTTAGTTTGGACAGCCTCCATCTCCTTATGCTTGATGTAAATTCCTAGTTGTGCGCCATACAAAATTTGGGCTGACTTGGCCTCAAACAGCTTCAGGGCAGCTGACACCAATTCCACTCCTTTGCCATAGAAGAATCTTAATATAGCTGTGGAGCTTCTCTGAGCTGACTGCATGGCATTGTTGATGTGAGGCTTCCAAGAGCCCATAGCACTAAGAACTACCCCCAGATAGCTAAAGCTCCACACCTGTTCAGTTTCCTCCACTGGAACCTGGTTGACTAATCTTAACGGTTGTTTTATAGAACAACCCGCTGTTACCTTCCAAAATTGTGATGGATTTTTAGCCTTGGGTTAGAAGATGGCAAGTTTCTTTGATAGCAGCCTGCTTTTCCTCTCTAAGTCATAGTTTGTACTGTGTTTATTTTAAGGAGGAGGACTTCCTGCACCAAAACTAAGGCCAGATTTTGCCTGGAAGATTTAAAACTTTGCACTAGATTCTGTCTTGCCAAAAGACAATCCTAGTCACACCAGGTTTGAGACCTGATCGCAATATTGGGTTTATCCTTCTTTTGTTCTTTTGCATAGAACTCTTGCAGTTTGCCTATAAACATATTGTACTTATTAAGAATAGGCTCTTGACTCATCTCCCATTGTGAGTGCAGTGAAAATTTCAACCAATTTTGGTTGCTTCAACCAATGTGCGCATGCCACCGCATTCTTATCATTCCATCTTGCGCTCACAATTGTTTCTCTGTTTTCCAGCTGTGGTGCATTTATGTTCTCTAACCTACTTGGAGTCCAAAGTAAAAGTAAAGTTGTGCTGTCGAGTCAGAGTAACAGCAGGAGAGAGGCCATGCCCTCAACTTCTGCTGTAGGCTTCCAGCGGCATCTGGTGGGCCACTGTGTGCAGGGCCGGTGCTAGGGTTTTTTGCGCCCTAGGCGAGATCACCTTCTGGCGCCCCCCCCGCCACACCCCCAACATACTGTGCATACATAACACATGTTTGCCCACCATAAGCAGATTCCTACATCAGATGCCAACATGCAGTATATACTCCTATGTTGTGGAGGAGGAGAGCTGGTCTTGTGGTAGCAAGCATGACTGGTCCCCTTAGCTAAGCAGGGTCCACCCTGGTTTGCATTTGAATGGGAGACTAGAAGTGTGAGCATTGGAAGATATTCCCCTCAGGAGATGGAGCCACTCTGGGAAGAGCATCTAGGTCCCAAGTTCCCTCCATGGCAGCATCTCCAAGATAGGGCTGCAAGAGACTCCTGCCTGCAACCTTGGAGAAGCCGCTGCCAGACTGGGTAGACAATACTGAGCTAGATAGACCAATGGTGTGACTCAGTATATGGCAGCTTCCTATGTTCCTAAATACTACTGCAGCACACACACAAGACACCTGTCCCATCCTGACACTCAGCCAACTTCCATAATCAAGATCCTACACACACACCCACAACTGCCTACTCCTAGATTGACAAGGAATACAAGCCACACCTAATGGCACAGCAGGGAAGTAACTTGCCTAGGGAGCAAAAGGTTGCTGGTTCGAATGGAAACACCTATATCGGGCAGCAGTGATATAGGAAGATGCTGAAAGGCAACATTTCTTACTACGTGGAAGGAGGCAATGGTAAACCGCTCCTGTATTCTACCAAAGAAAACCACAGGGTTCTGTGGTTGCCAGGAGTCAAAACCAACTTGATAGCACAAGAAACCACACCAGGGCTACCAACTTTCCAATAAGCCTCTGTACCCCCTTCTCAGTGTTCCAACAAGCCAGCAGCCAAGTCAGGTAAAGAAACATCAAATTGCATTTCACTTAAAGCAAACATTTATAGCCAGGAAGGAAGGAAGGAAGGAAGGGGGAAGGAAAGAGATAGATACATAGACAGATAAATAGACGACAAGTAAGGGAGAGCGAGTGCTTGAGAGAGAGAGAGAAGGAAGGAAAGAGGGAAGGAAGGAAAGAGATAGATAGATAGATAGATAGATAGATAGATAGATGATAGGAAGTGAGGGAGAGAGAGAGAGAAAAAGAAAGGCAGAGAAGAGGGAAGGAAAGAGAGAGAAGGAGTGAGGGAGAGTGAGTGAGAGAGAGAGAGAAAGGAAGGAAGGAAGGAAGGAAGGAAGGGGGAAGGAAAGAGATAGACACATAGACAGATAGCTAGACAAGAAGTGAAGGAGTAAGGGAGAGCGAGTGAGAGAGAGAGAGAAGGAAGGAAGGAAAGAGATAGATAGATGATAGGAAGTGAGGGAGAGAGTCATCAATCAATGACTATCAAACACTAAATAAAGGTCATGAATTATATCCAAGTGGACTGATTTTAGTACCATATTATTAATTTTTCTTTAAAGCTTTTCTAGTGCAACACAGCTCTCATATCAGAAGTGCTTGGTTATTATCTGCTTTAAAAATAATTAAAAATTATTATTATCTGCGCAGGGCTGCCTGCCTGCAGTGGAGCTGAGCCGAGCCGAGCCGAGCCGGGGAAGGCCCTCTGCACATGCTGGGAAGTCGGAACGACTCCCCAACGCCAAGAAGTTTAGAGCGCGCGGCGGCGGATCCGCCTCCTGGACCGGGAGCGGACCACGGTGGGCCGGGGGCTCCGCGATGGGGCTCCCCCGGCGCGCCCTCTTCTCGCCAAGCAGCCTCCTCCCAGCCCGCTCACCTCGGCTTGCCGCTCACTGCGCCGCGGGGCGCTCTTGGCGGGGCTGTCCCAGGCGCCTCCTGCCGCCGCCGCCTCCGCGCACCCCCCTGCTCCTCGGGCCCGGCTTCATCGCGCGGCAGCTGCTCTGGCAGCGGCGGGGCCAGGGACTGGGAGGGGCTTTTCAAGGCGGAGAGGTGGCACCCTCCCCGTCCCGCCCGACAGGACACACCCCCGCCCAGCGCTGGGCTGACGGGACGGGAGGCCCAGCCAGCCTCTTCTTGTGCCCGGATCCAGATCCCGAGGGCAAGGCTCCTTCGGGGCGAAGGGGTGCCTCTGAGCACGTGCAGAGGGCCCAGGGGTATGGGGGAGGGCATGCGCCGCTGAAGGGGCAACGAGCATTTCGGAGCGTGGGAAGGAGGCTTTGTCCCGGCGGGGGGACTTTTTGGCGCCAGCGCCCCCTCCATTTTGGCGCTCTAGGCAACTGCCTAGTTCGCCTTAATGGACGCGCCGGCCCTGACTGTGTGAAACAGGATGCTGGACTGGATGGGCCTTTGGCCTGATCCAGCAGGGCTGTTCTTATGTTCTTATGTCCTGACAACCACAGAGCTATGTGGTTTTCTTTGGTAGAGTAGTTTACCATTGCCATCTCTCACGCAGTATGAGATAATGCCTTTCAGTATCTTCCTATATTGCTGCTGACCAATATAGGTATTTCCCATAGTCTGGGAAACATACCAGGGGGATTCGAACCAGCAACCTCTTGCTTCCTAGGCAAATTACTTTCCAGCTGCTAGACAAGTTTTATTCCTAACTTTAAAGGGAGATGGTCACTATCTAGCCTCGGTTCCATCCTCAAATATTCTACGTTCTGCATCAGATTTCATGAAGTGAGCCTGTGGTCTACGATAGACTTCCTTCCACTGGACAATATGTAAATTCAGCAGGTCTATAGATGGGGACCAAACCATTCAATAAAACCAAATCCAATTTGTTGACCAATTACATCAGGCATAACCCCACATAATTACATTTATCGTCTTTAGCTGTTCTTGGCATAGAAAAGTCCTATAAAACCTCTATTGGGGGACTACTTCTAAATTTATTGTATAACATAGCATCATCTGATCCCAATCTAGCATTTAGATCCCCTTCAATCATTATATAT
Source organism: Hemicordylus capensis (assembly GCF_027244095.1). Taxonomy (NCBI): domain Eukaryota; kingdom Metazoa; phylum Chordata; class Lepidosauria; order Squamata; family Cordylidae; genus Hemicordylus; species Hemicordylus capensis. The sequence goes on along the minus strand of NC_069659.1, from coordinate 298,433,618 downwards.
GTAAGTCACCTAATGTCGTAGCGAGGAAATGACTTGACTAGCAAGCCAGAGGTTGCCAGTTCAAATCCCCACTGGTATGTTTCCCTCTCTCTCTATCTGTTCAGTCGTGTCCGACTCTCGGTCACTCTATGGATCAATGCACTCCATGCCGTCCTATCTCGTACAGCTTCCTTTAAGTTTACCAGACTATGGTAAACACCTATACTGGGCAGCGGCGCTATAGGAAGATGCTGAAAGGCATCACCTCATACTGTGCGGGAAATTGCAATGGTAAACCCCTCCCCGCCCCCAAGAAAAACCACAGGGCTCTATGGTTGACATCAGGAGTTGACATCAACTCGATGGCACACTTTACCTTTACTTTACCAATCATTATATATGCTTTGGGTGGAGTTCCAAACAATTCTCAATGAAACTTCTCACCCTATTCCACTGATGCCTACTTGATTGATAAGTACATAGTGGGGGGAAGTAGAGCGTAATCAGAGGTGTGAAACAGCAACCAGGTGACTTGCAACTCAGTAGCTATTAGTGTACACGCACCCACCTTGGGTCTACCTCCTCGAGTGTTAGGAGATGTATTTCAGCAGGCGCAGCACAAAAACCATCCAGCTCCACCTTATCTGTAGCCCAAGTCTCTTGTTAAGAAATTACATCAAATGTTGTCAGATAATTAATAAAGCTTGGGTCAGATTTTCTCGACATCCACCCCACTATGTTCCATGCCACTTGGATAGTCAATTTGCCTGGGAAGCTATACTTTCATCACACGGCTGCAAATGCTCATCTTCCCTCCATTGCATGCCTATCAGAGGTGACTCTTCCATGCCTTGCCGTGAGGGAGACTGCAAGACTCTCTCTCCTCCTACACACGTTACCCCTCTTCCCATTGCACGAGTACAGTAGCTTGTGCTCCAATTATTAATGAGATTGTACTGTCGTGATCAGGGTCAGAATAAAGGCAGTCCTCATCATTACTTTGAAATGGACTGCCAGCTCCTTAGATGTTTCCTCCATAGGTCCAAGCAAGGGTGGTAATGGGCCCAGCAGGTCCACCAGTTCCTGGAGAATCTCCGGCAACTACCTGAGCATGGGCAGCAACGTGCACAGAGGGTAAGAGATCACACCAGCATGGAAGCCTGCAGCAGCTTATGTAGTAGGAGCAGGGCTGCCGAGAGCAGGTTCAGGCCCCAGTGAAAAAAAACTTCGATCCCCTGCCGCGAGGCCCCCACCACCACACTGACGCTCTGTTCAAATTGTGCAGGTGCGCTGGAGCGCCTCGCAGTTCTCAAGGGCTGCTGGGCCGGATGGTCAGGCTCAGCAGCTTCTCCCGCTCTGCACGCTGCCCACCACCACAGGGGTGCTTGGCTCACACACACACACCCTCCACCCCGGCCGCGCACATTGCAGCTAGAATTATTTTAAAGGTTTGGTGGTTTGGCCTCGTGGCGGTGGGGGTCAGCTCAGAGGGCTGGGGGGTGGCAGGAGGCAAGACAAAAACATATGCAACATAGTTGGGCCCCGGGCCCCCTTCCAGGCCGCCAGGCCCTGGTAATTTAGCAATAGCACTAGCACTTACATTTATATACCACTCTATAGCTGGAAGCTCTCTAAGCAGTTTACAATGATTTAGCATATTGCCCCCCAACATTCTGGGTACTCATTTTACCGACCTTGGAAGGATGGAAGGCTGAGTCAACCTTGAGCCCCTGGTCAGGATCAAACTTGTAACCTTCTGGTTACAGGGCGGCAGTTTTACCACTGCGCCACCAGGGGCTCTTATTTGTATTGGCTCCCCCGCCCTCCACTCTCATCGGCCCTGACTGGGTGTAGGATCACACTGGAGCTTGCACAAAAGCTTTGAATATTCACACTTTATTGCTATATGGAAGTGGTCTTAGTTTTTAATGTGCTATAAGATTCTTTTTTTGTTTTAGCCTGTATGATTACTGTTTATTCCTTATAGATAGTGCCCACTTAGCTCATCTGTGAATTGACTTGCTTGTAAGCACGGCAGAACAGATTGTGCATGTGGACTGCAAATGTGTGAAAAGCAATCCTGGAGTCTATCAAGAAAAGAAGAAAAATAAGAATAGATGCAGACACAGACATCTCCAGTCACACCTGGCCGAAGCACTGCCACTCTGTCCAAAACTTGCCCTTACCTCACGCTTTTATGACCTGGGACTGCTTTGGTTTCATTTTATCCTGAAAGAAAACTCCATGGAATCTAGTTAATCTCTGGTTTTCTTTCTCATTGTTCTTACCATACAATGAGTACCCTTAGTTTAAGACCTCTCTGCACATTTGGAACAAGATTCTCCACTGTGCTCAGGTTTCCATGCTGCACAAGATACTTTTCACAAATCGCAAAGAGAGCCTTTTATACCAGCCAGAGATAATCAGTGAAAAAATTTTTTTTAAAGCACAGAACCACTCTTTGCAGGTACAAAGGTGACAAAATGGATGTTTTCAGGGGTCAGTTAAGACTATATTTCATCCAGCTGGGCCCTCCTTGAATAAGGATATGTGCACAGCATGAGCACACAAGGCTTTCCCCTTTCCCAGTGTGCTGGGGCACTGTTCTATAATCCTGTGGGAGAGAAGTTCATCCAAATTGCCTCTCTACATATGCTACAATTACTACTTTACAGTAAAACATGCACACAAGAACATATATGTGTGTACAGAGACCTGTACGCTTGTCCAGTGTAAGGAATGAATAGGGTTCCTGTCTCTGTATATCCTTATTCTATTAAGCTATGAAAGTTTAAGGTTAAAGACTAATCAATTGCCCCAGGAAAACCAGAATGAAATGTATGGTAGAGATATAATGAGACAAGGAACATAGGAAGCTGCCTTATACTGAGTCAGACCATTGGTCCCTCTAGCTCAGTACAGAGACTGGCAGCAGCTTCTCCAAGGTTACAGACAGGAGTCTCTTTTAGCCCTATCTTGGAGATGCCAGGAAGGGAACTTGGAACCTTCTGCATACAAGCATGCACGTGCTCTTCCCAGAGCGGCCCCATCCCTTAAGGGGAATATCTTACAGTGCTCACCTGTAGTCTCCCATTCAAATACAAACCAGGGTGGACCCTGCACAGCAAAGGGGACAATTCATGCCAGCTACCACAAGACCAGCTCTTTAGCTGGTCCGTTAGCTCAATTCGGTATTTGATTCCCTTTATTCTTATATTTTTCTGTAACTGAGGGCACACACTTCTAATGCTATGGCCATCATTCCTGCTTGAGATTTACCCACCACCAGATGAAGACTTCCAGGATCTCCCTACTTGTCCAGGAATTATTCCTGTATGTAATTGTCTGATGAATGCCAAGCACGGGGAGCATGCCATCTGTGTAGTGCAGCACATTCCTTGTAGTGCTCTGCTGGATAATGATTAGTACGATCCATGAGCTCAGGGTTTTTTGAACATTTAAAAACTGCCTGCCATCCACTTTCTTTGCCAAGCACTTGGGAACTGCAGTACCTCAAGCTTGGTACATCTCTCTCTCTGTATATGGCACTCAAGCTTCTACCCATCAACCCTGGTCTCATCCTGTCGATTTTTGTGAGCCTCATTTCCAGCAGAGTGTCCTGGAAGACTTCAACATTCCTCGTGTGGTTTATGGATGGTGCCTTTTTTGGATGTCAGATTTGTGTTCGTTGATTCCCCCTCTCCATCAAGACTGACTGTCCTGTGGGCAATAGAAGGGCTTTGTTGACAGATGATGGTATATTTCACATTTGCAGGTGATTGTGCTTCAATTCGTAGGATTCTGGGAGAAGCCATGACAGCAAAACTGATATAAAATCAGTGTATGTTTGGAGCATAGATATGTTCTATTACTATTATTGCAATTAAAAATGCAGACCATTCCTTGATTCTTTTCTAGGTATTTTCAAAAATGTACCTGCCTCACCCTGTGGCTTGGAGTAATGATCTTGCTAGGATACTTTCAGATTGATGTAAAGGTCATCAAGTAAGTTAATTTTCTAAAATGGCTATATCAGAGTATAACCAGGGGTGGCTCTCCCATGAGGCTATGTGAAAGTGACATCCTCAGGTGGCATGTGTGCAATGGGGTGGCAAGGGCATCCCCCCTGCCCTGCTTCCAAGGGCATCACCCCACTTGTCTACCGCCCCTGCCCCGCCTGCTCTCCCTGTTTTCTTCTTCTGCCCTACTCCCAAGCTGGAGGTTGGCACTGATTCTGCCCTTCTTCTCCAAACCAGTTTCACCTTCAAGGGCACACGCGATCCTCCAGTCAGTGCTCGCTGGTTCCTGTTTCAGGCAGCATACATCTGGCTTTGCTGACCCACCTGATGTTCGCCATCACTGCTATGCTGCTGTGGGAGGAAACAAAGCATACATGCTTGATGCTGGAAGGGAGAGACAGTGAGGCTGTTCTCAAGAGCAGCCTAGCCCAGACTGGGGCTGCCTAGCCTGGACTAGGCTGCTCGTATGGATCACTAGGATCTACACGGCTCCCAGCACTTCCACCCAGCCAAGCCATACTTTTAAGCCCATCTCTTAGCCAAGATTAAGGAGTGAGGGCTTCCTTAACCCAGCTGCTGGGATTGTGTGTCTCCTCAGTCTGCATGCAGCCCAAGGAGACACAGACATGGGCTTCCAGAGCAGCGTTTCTCAATGATTTCGGAGTCACTGACCGGTAAATTCTTCGTGCGCAGTTTCCTGGACTAGCAGTTAGTACAGGGGTTGCCCCCTCATCGCCACCCCTTCCCCCAGTGATATCATGCACAAAGGGGGTGGGGCCCAGGGCCTAGGTGAGCTCTCCAGAACTCATTTCTAGGCAGGCAGCCCTCGCTGCTGGATAACGTTCATTTTGAGGCAGCATAATGAACATTATCCAGCAGTGAGGGCTGCCTGGAAATGAGCTTTGGAGAGCTCCCGGGAGTAGCCCCCGCCAGCCCAAAATTGTTGGGGTGTATGTGATTTTTTAAATTAGTGATATCTCACGGATTGGCACCCAACACCTCGTAGACTGACACCAGTCTGTGGACCGGCGGTTGAAAAATACTGGTCTAGAGCACCCATCCGATGGGAGAATCCCCCAATGTACTGTGCTCAGTGCATGGTACGTTGTGGGAGACCCAGAGGCCAGGATGCATCATCCCTGCATCCAGAACTCAGTGCTGCCTGATACAGTGCTACTTGTCTGGGAGCACAGTCTGCACTTCCAGCAACATTTGAAGGATTGTCTGGCGGGAAAATAAAGTTTTGCAGCCCCCCTTCCCACACAGTCGTGTGAATAGCTCCAGTGAGAAAGGAAGAGAGAGAGAGAGAGAGCGCATTAGTGCTGATGCAGCAGTATAATGTTGGCAGTGAGAGACAGATGATACAGGAAGCAGCAGGTACTGACTGGAGGATAGAGCATGCCCTGGAAGGTGAGGCTGGCTTGAAGAAGAAGGGCAACATAAGTGTCGACCTCCAGCTTGGGGAGCAGGGCCAGTGATGGGGGGGACTGTGAGGGGGCAGGGCCACCTTTTCCAACCTAGCAATGCCCCACATAGCACCACTGGCCCATGGAGAATGAAAGAAATCGGCATCTGCTGCCATGATAAAGGGATAGAGGTGCATCCAGCCAATGATTGGCATTTCCTGGCTGGGCTCAGTTCTCCCTGTGGGCCGCCCCAAAGTACTGGGCCCTCAGCACCTGCCTAAGTGTGCTTCTGCTGGCACTGTCTCTGATCAAATCATCATATCATATTCATATCATAATCATAATTTCATATTCATATCATAGCATTATGCAAAAATAATGCTATTGAACTATGTGTAGCCCACTCCTATTCATATTTATTCAGAAGTAAGTTTACTCCCAAAAAAATATATGTAGGGTTACAGACTTAGGTAAAAAGATCCTCCAAGTTGGTCCTTGCTATGGCAAACATTCAAGTGGCAACTTAACATGGCTTACAATGAATGGGTGGGTTGGGGGAAAAAACCTTATGCATAAAGTGGTACAGTATATAATGGATGGCATAATGTGCAGTGCTCCATGTGCATTTAGAGCACTGCAAGCACTGCTGTATCTTCCTAATTCAAGTTGTGAAAGTGCAACTTGCACAAATGCTGAATATGTGCAAGGAGACTTATGCTGTCGCACAGCCATTGGAAACAATGGCTGCACAATCACACCAATCTCTTGTACAATTTTGGCATTTTCCCATGTGTGTGCTTTAGCAACTTGCATTAGGAAGACTCAGCAGAACCTGCATTGCACTAAACACACAGAGAGCATTGCACAGTATGTCAGCCAATAACAAGATAATAAATAAATGATAAAATATCTCATCAACTGATTCTGGTGATTTCTTGTTCCCTTTGCTTATATTTTAAACATATATTCAAGAGGAAAAGCATTCAGATGTTCAGTTGGCTAAATAAGTATATATGAAATATATATATTTGAAAAATATAGTTAAAAGAGCAGCTGAAGTTACATCTCAGGAACATAAGGGGCAGTCTATAGAAAAAGCTAGAAATCTAGCAGAAACAAATGGGTATAAATTCCCCTTAAGAAAAACAGGGGGATCCAAATATGTGGCAGATTTACCTTTAACTTAATATCCCCTTTATCTCTAACAACTTCATTAGGCAGTGTCAGAAAAGTTTAAGAACACATAGGATCAAGGCTAATGTAGTGTGCACAACCACCAAGACTTTGAAATGGCACCTAGTAAGACTAGGCAATACGATTAAAAAGTGCGAAATTAAAGCCTGCCCAGTCTGTGAAACTCAGGAAAGGATTTGAAAGCAAAAAGGAGTTATTTACAAAATTACCTGTACAGAACTTGGTGAAAAGTATATAGGGGAAACAGGAAGACATTTGGTTACTAGATTCAAAGAACACCTAGCAGATGCCAAACATATAAACAAGGAAAGGCCATGGTCAGTTCATATGAAAAATAAACACAATGGGAAAACAATGCCTCTTAAAGTAAGCATCTTAGAGTCTGAACAATGTACACGCAAAAGAAAGATAAGGGAAGCATTGTATTTAGACAAGTAACAGCTTGGGGTTAATGGTAAGGAAGAACTGAAAGAAATTGTAAAGTATATAGGCTATTAAAGGGTGAGCAGTAATTGAGTTTACACCTTCCCTTCTTTCATTTTTCTGTTAGAGTTAGTGTCAAGCAGGCAAAGCTGTGAGTCCTCAATTTCTGTCTTCCCCTCCTCCCTCCCTCCTTCATGTGTCAATCAGGTGCCTGATTAGATTTATGGGAGAGTACTTGGTCACCAGGAGTCGACACTGACTCAATGGCACAATTTGGGATATAAGAGTGTGGATTTCTAAAGAGTGAGATACGGAACACTGAAGTTGATGTTTGTACGTCGAAACACTTGTTCTTTATTTGCAGTTTTTAATTTTCGTTTAATCTATGTAATAAAAAGGTCTGGAGAGAAGAATTAAGTATATATTGTTTTTAAAATGAGTAACGTTGCTGCTAGCTCTGTTACCTGCATGTGATCCCAATAGAAAAGCCCACAGAAGTCCACAAGAGTGTGTAGATGCTGAGTAAGCTCTCACCTTCAACTTACTTGCAACCTATTTTCAAAGTGCTCTTTATTGCCAACTGGAAAAGCCCTTAGACTAGCTTAGAATAATCCTGATGGAGCTATATTCATTTATTTGTCTTGTTGGCAGTGTTCTTTTTCAAACTGGATAGTGAAAGCCAGGATATAGCAGTGATAATAAGTATTGTCAAATGAGAAAGGTGTTTTCTAAAGCTTAAAAAAATCTCTCTTTTCTTTTCCTAATTACATTTTATATTTATTTAGACAGTGGCCTATTTTCACCTGGGACATCAACCCCTGTCAACCCACCAAAAATGTCATGTTCCTCAAGACCCACAAAACTGCCAGCAGCACGGTTTTGAACATCCTCCTTCGCTTCTCAGAGAAACACAACCTCACTGTGGCCCTTCCAAATGGCCAGAATGTCCATCTGGGCTACCCTAGCCACTTCAAAGCTACATTTGTTGAGGAGTTCAAAACCATTGGCCAAAACTTCAACATCATGTGCAACCACCTAAGGTTCAATTTACCAGAGGTAAGTGCACAAAAGGAACCCTACACAACTGCTGTGTGAGGCCTAATATTTTGGAGATGTGTTTTTTTAAAAAAAAATCTGTAAAATTGAGTCATAGCAAAATTTCAGGTGAATTCCCACCGAGATTTTGGGGGGAATGAGATGTGATCAGCATGTGAGACCAAATCTGATTCTGCATATCTAATTGCACAGAGGCCATATTCTACCAGCACTCAGATAGTGCAGATCTCCCATCAGTCTTCTGAGAGTTAAGCAGCAATCTTAACATAGTCCACATGTTTCTATATAATACCTTCCCCAGCGGTGTAGCTATAATTGAACAAGTGGGGACAAATGTGGGCCTTTGAGGCGGGGCCGTGGCTTTGCACTGGCTGGGCAACAGCTCACTATCTACTTTTCTGCTCCAACTTCCCTGAGTCACTGGCACGTTGCTACTCCTAATTGGAGGACTCATCTTGGCTTCAAGCAGAGGTACACATACCGTATTTTAAAATGTCTGAGCCAGGGAAATGGGCATGTGCAGGTGTGTGTGTGTGTGTGTGAAAATGTCTGCATGCATGGGGAGCAGGGGGCGTAGCTATAATTGAGCGAAAGGGTTCAAAGAGCATGGGCCCCCAGCTCCTGAGGGGCCCTCTAGCTCCCTCCCTCCCTATTTTCTTCACTGTCTCCCTCACTCTGGGGGGCCGCCAGAGAGAGGGATGAACACAGGCCCCCTCTCCCCTAGCTACACCCCTGATGGGGAGTGTGTGATATTTGCACAGGAGTGAGATGCGCCAAGAATGTTTTGTTTGTCACCATGTCCTTACAGTTCTTCTGCAGTAAAGATAGGAGTGGGGGGGGGCAGGGGGGAGAAGAAGAAGAAGGTTGAAGAGACAGGGGCCCATCTTGATTCCTTGTCCCAGAATCCACTCCAATTTTGCTACACCCCTGACCCCGCCGCTCCTTCTTTTAGTGTTGCTTTCCACACTTGATTTAAAACCAAATTACAGATTCACCATTACGTGGCACAACATTTTCTGGGCAGTACCATGTCTGAATATTCCCATCATATCAAAAGCTCCCTACAGATCGAAGACTAACGTGCAGTGGTGGCAGCTGGTCCCTCAAGCAGGGGGTGGGGGCAGAGGGTAGGAGAGAAGAGATACCAGTCATAATCTTGGTTATACAATGGCTCTCTTTTATGCTACCCTCAGTTTTTATTGTTTTATGTACCTTATTTTGCTATTATAATATCTTATTGTTATGAAAATATAAAAGTAATGCATTTATTCCTAGAGGGGCCAGGCATGGTTCTTGATAAGAATAATAAAAAGTAATGATGAGAGGATTCAGTTGAAGCAGTCAGGAACAGCTTCTTTATCATTTGAACAATGCTTGCGCTCCAGAAGTTCTCGCTTCAGAAGTTCTCCAGAACAAAGCAAGCAAACACACACACACAGCCTGCTTAACACCCCCACTCTTTATAAAGTCTTCGGCTCCTCCCCTTGGTAGAATCACATTTCACTATAGGCATGTGACTTGGTATTCATTTTTATTCATTTTTATTTTATTTGTTTATTTTACGTCCCACTCTTCCTCCAAGGAGCCCAGAGCGGTGTACTATACTTAAGTTCCTCCTCACAACAACCCTGTGAAATAGGTTAGGCTGAGAGAGAAGTGACTGGCCCAGAGTCACCTAGCAAGTATCATGGCTGAACGGGGATTTGAACTCGGGTCTCCCTGGTCGTAGTCTAGCACTCTAACCACACCACGCTGGCTCCCAGTATTTCCAGTGGACTTTCAGAAAGCACCCACTTTTATTTGGGCATTCTTGTCATTCATTTTAGTACAACCAAGTTATTAATCCCTTTGGGACTTCCCCCCAACTTTCTGGGAACATAAAGCGCTGGTGCAAACACTTTTCCACAGTAGGGTGACCTGTGCAACTGCTTGCAGCTGAGTGGGTTGGCATGCCTGCCTCTGAGTGTTTTCTTATAGCAAGCACACAGCAAAATCTCCACACAGAAATACTATCAGCTGGGCAAGAGAAGGGAAAAGGGGTGAGGTGGCGGGGAATGCAAGAAAGAAAGAAAACTCCCATGGGCAAAATAAGGGGAAAGGAGTGGCTGGGAGGTGGGGAATGAAATAAGGGAAATTCTCCTGCTGGGCAAGAGAAGGGGAAAGGGGTATTGGGGAGGGGGGAGGATGCAAGAAAAAAAGAGGAAAAAGAGGGGGAAAGGAGGGGGGGAAGGGAGGGGAAAGAAAACCCCACTCAGCAACAGTTGGAAAAATGGGCAATGCAAGGGCAGAAAAAGAGAAAAGGGGTGGCTTGAGTGGGCGAGGAATGCAGGAAGGAAGGAAGGAAGGAAGGAAGGCCTCACAGAGAAACAAAATGGAAAAGGGGTACCTTGAGTGAGGGAGAAAAAAAAGAAAAGAAAAGAGAACCCCACTGGGCAGGGCCCATCAGTAAGGACTAAAAGGGAGCAACCAAGCAGACAAATGCACTTGTTAAGAATGAAAATTTATGGCAGAAGCAGAAGAAAGAGAGCCATTCTTCTCTGAAAAGAAGGGGAGCTCACTTGAATCCTTCCTCCCTGCGGATGGAGCCTCCTCTCTCCCATGATTGGCCAGAAAATGTGCCAATTAAGCTATCCTGATTGTTCAGGGGCTCTTAAAAATATAAAGGCTGTGGCAATCAGCCTGTATATTTATTTTTACTGGTTTTTTTCATTGGGAAGGGTGAGGATGGAAGGGCAAAATAATACAGACTGTTGCAACCAGCCTGTGTATTTTTCCTTTGGGTGGGGAAAGGGGGTGGTGTTTGCAAGCTCCTATCTCTTCCCATAAAATAGCTTTCTCTCTCTCTCTTTCTTCTGATTAGGCTGTAAGTTCCCCTTCTTAACAAAGGCATTTGTTTGCTTGGCGGAGGGGGGCACAGATTGCTGACTCTACATAGGAACATAGGCAGCTGCCATATACTGAGTCAGACCATTGTTCTATCTAGCTCAGTATTGTCTTCACAGACTAGCAGCAGCTTCTTCAAGGTTTTAGGCAGGAATCTCTCTCAGCCCTATCTTGGAGAAGCCAGGGAGGGAACTTGGAACCTTCTGCTCTTCCCATGGTGGTTCCATCCCCTGAGGGGAATATCTTGCAGTGCTCACACTTCTTGTCTCCCATTCATATGCAACCAGGGCAGACCCTGCTTAGCTAACAAGACAAGTCATGCTTGCTACCACAAGAACAGCTCTCCTCTCCACAGACCCACAGTATTAAAATAATACAAATACTAAATTGGAATATAAAAATACAAATCTAATTAAAAGTTTAAAAAACATGCACAATAAGACCACAGCAGGAGCAACAAAAACATATTCATATAAATGCCTGGGTAAAAAGACATGATTTCACTTTCTTTCAAAAAAACTGTGGTGGAGACTGAGGAGTGGATGCCTATTGAGAGACCATTCGAAAGCCTGGGGGCAATAAGTGAGAAGACCCTCTTCCATGTGCATGACAGCTGAGCCTCCCTCATTATTGGTACTTGGAGCAGAGCTCCCTCCAATGACCTTGTCAAGAGGGAGGAAACCCTTGAGAGCAGGCGGTCTCTCAAATATCCAGGGCCCAAACTGTTAGATTAAGAACCGTTAGATTCCTCAGGGAATTTATGATGCAGGGAAGCATTCCGGTAAATGATCCTTTTGGGCCCCAATACCTATTTGTATTAGGCAGTAGGTGCTGGGTGGCAGAAACTGGTTCATTTCCTGAATGTGAAGACTTTGTTTATGAAGGAACTATTGCCACGTACATTTGTGTGACCTCTCAGAGCCAAACTGAATTTTATGAAACAACTGTATTGTTGCCTCTAATTTCTAATTACGTAGTTTTATAGCTTGTTACATCTTATCTCTTTAGGTTTTATTAGGAATAAAGGTATACAGTCAGACCATTGGTCCTCCATCTAACTAAGTATTGTCTACACAGACTGGCAGCAGCTTCTCCAGGGTTGCAGGCAGGAGTCTTTCCCAGCCCTATCTTGGAGATGCCAAGGAGGGAACCTGGAACCTAGATGCTCTTCCTAGAGCAACCTCATCCCCTAAGGGGAATATTTTATAGTGCTCGCATGTAGTCTCCCATTCAAATGCAACCAGGGTGGACCTTGCTTAACAAAGGGTTAACTTTGTTTGCTTGCTAACACAAGACCAGCTTGCTAACACAAGACCAGCTCTCCTTGCTAGACCAGCTTTCCTTTGTTACAACTTATCTCTTTAGCTTTTTAAATAGCACAGAACATCCCCCTACTACTAAACTTTTTAACTTTTATTATAGCTTATATTATTTTTATTATAGCTTAGTCGTTGCTCTAATTTCATAGCTTTTGTAGATTTTCACAGATTTTAGCTTTAGGACAATTCTATGGTTCTTATGCTACCACCTTTTATCTCTATAGTTATTATTTGCCTTTAGGCATAGACCTTACTGTTATTAATGACATAGTTGTTAAGTTTATAGTTTCTATATTCCAAGCTACCCACTCCAGTTACAGAGTAGAATGCAGAGTTTAGTTGTTGCAGCTATTTAGAAAAGACACATGGAGATGCTTGTAGAACTAAATACTAAGTATTTATTAGTGAAGCACACTTTGGATAGGAAAGACCTATCCTTAGTCTAAAGAACTACATAATGAATAGGTAGGGGGAGAGAGAGATATGTTTCCATCTGCTCTCTAAGAGGAAAGGAAGGGATTCTGACGCTCACAGGAAATACCTGAGGAGTCCAATCAGGGGTCACAGAGCAGAAATAGGTAGAACAGCTAGGGAGGCCCTTACTCACCAATGCCCCTAGTGGTCATTCAGATAGTTAGTACAAAAGATCAATGCACTGAAACTCCACCTCCAACACCTTCTACTATATGCTGGTCAAAGATTGAAATAAAGATATTAATTGATTGGATGTTTTGAGGGAAACACGGTGTTCTTACCTTGTGATTCTCTAGTAACGTTATTGCGAAGACAAGGGAGGAACCTGGGCTGAGTTCCAGAGAAAACAATCTAGTGAGACAGTGCACGGTGTGGTACCAAGAATCTGATGCGGCTATTTATAGCAATGATCAGATTGACTGGTGAGCTCTGATGCTTTCATATGCCATACACCAAATTGCACTAAACCTGCTGAGATCTGCAAGAGGCAAATTATATCAGTCACATTAATTTTAAAGGAAAGCAGGAACGCTTTTGCTGACTTCATTAGAGGCTGTGCTCACTCTCTTCTGTCTTTTACTAAACAGATAAGAAGAGTAATGCCGAACAACACCTTCTATTTTTCTATCCTGAGGGACCCTGCTTCATTGCTGGAATCCTCCTATGTTTACTACAAAACCTATTGCCCAGCTTTTAGAGAAACTAAGGATGTGAATGAGTTTCTGTCATCTCCATTGTCATACTATAATCTAAGTGAAAAGAGATACAATGTTTATGCTCGGAACAACATGTGGTTTGACTTCGGCTACGACAACAATGCAGTGTATGATGAGTACTATTTCCAATCTGTCATTCAGGACATTGAGCAGAATTTCCAGTTGATGCTGATTGCTGATTATTTTGATGAGTCCATGATCCTTCTGAAAAATGCTTTGTGCTGGGATCTGGATGATGTGGTTTATTTTAAGCTGAACAGCAGGAGCCGAGACAGCGTCCAGAGCTTGACTCCAGAGAGCAAGGAAAAGGTGAAAGAGTGGTGCACATTGGATTGGAAACTTTACAATCACTTCAATAATAGCTTCTGGATGAGGATTCAGGAGACGCTGGGCCTGGAGATGTTATACAAGGAGGTGAGCCTTCTGCAGAAGAGGCAGAAGGAACTGATGGAGACCTGCCTCTTGGAGGAAACAGCAATTGATAAAACCAGAATCAAAGACAAGAAACTGAAGCCCTACCAGTCAGGGCAGGCCAATATCCTGGGCTATAACCTTAAGCAGGATTTAGACAATACAACCCTGAAAATCTGTCAAAAGATGATAATACCTGAGCTCCAGTATATGGCATACCTGTACAGTCACCAGTTCCCAAACAAGACGAGAAAACCCATAGACTTTCCCACTCAGCAGAGATGAGATCCTATCATAAGAACATAGGATGATACTTCATCACAGCACCCTCAATCTGTGGCATCCAAGGCCCTTTTGCCAGAGTGAGTTAGGCGTGTTCCCAACCAGAATCAACAACCTTCTCCACAAACACATATGAGGCAGAAAATACTTTATCTGCATGAGTGGGAGCATGAGAGTGTATGTTTTTAAGTAGCCCTAGAAAGTGACTTTCTGCCATGGGGTGAAGCAGAATGGACAGGAAGAGAAGGGAGATATTCTATCCATTTTGTTGCTCTGCCCTGCTGTATCTTAAAGGCAATAATAAAGTATTTAACAAGAAGTTATGGTAAGAACTAATCTGCCTACTTTCCTTTCTCTATAATTTTAATTGCCATCTTTACAAGTTAGCCTGCTTCTGTCTCATACGTGCACACATCCCGGTACAGAGTACACTTCTTTGCAGTAAAGAAGCAAACAGTACTTTGCAGTAACTAAGTAAACAGAACAGTAAAGAAGTGTTACCATAATGCTGGTATTCTTTGAGCTCTTATGACAGATGGCAAGTGCCTCTGTAAAGAGGAAGAGGCTGTGCATATGCAAACAAAACTCTTAAGGTAATATAAGTGCCACCCGTGAAGAGCCAAGATCAGAAACAGGCAGTCTGAACAACCGGACCTCTCTGTCTGGTCCATTTTAATTTCCTGCATCCAGCCCATAGGACAGGTGGGTGCACAAAATGCATCCAGCAACAAGGCCACTCCAAGCCAGACAGGCCACTGTGCAACTGGCTACAGAGCAGCAATATGAGGTTCTCTGGATCTACCAACAAAACAGTCTTGCAAGTCCTGGCCAACCCACAGTGTAATGGAACAAGGCTGCATTAGAAGGACTTCCTCTTGGGGCACATGACTGAGGGATTCCTTACAGCTTGGGCCCCTTTAATTACTAGGCTAAGGCTAGGAGGGAGGGGGAGGGAGGGAGGGAGGGAGGAAGCAGCTAAAATTGCATATTTAGGCTCCCAAGCTTCTTCTGTGATGGCCAAAGCTTGCCAGTACACAAATGAAGAGGGCCCATAGGAGCTTTATGCTTTAGGCCCTTCCCAACATTGGGTGTCACTTCCTCACCCTGAGCAGGCATGGAGCTCCAGAGATGATGCTCCTGAATCACCTAGTCCCAGCATACAATATCAAGTCTATCTCATATGGTAGAAGAGGCTTCACAAACAGCTTTCAATTCTGCTTGCATTGTGAGAGGCATGTTACACCCTTCCTGTTCCTTCTGAACCTGTAAAATGTGTAAATAAACATTTTTTAAAAAACAAAAATACAGTGACTTTCTGTTGGGTTTTCATCTAAATAAAATTAACCCTGTTTGTTTATTGTTTGGTTTTGGTTTGTTTATACCCCATTTGGAGGTGGTGGTGGTAAGCCAAGGTTGACTCCCAACATGACTGCCAATAAAGATGCATGCAGAGGTACAATATAACTGAAGACACAATATGTGAGGATCAGTCTCTTCTGGCTTCGGCAGTCCAGGTTCTGAGTTCTTCTCTTGAGGTGGTGGGGGTGAGAGAAAACTCAGGATCTGGCTGATCGTACAGATGCTAAACCACAGAAACAGCCCCTCTGATGGTCTGTAGAGTCTTTTAGTATTGGGCAGTTGATGGCATGGGCCATCTTCAGATATAACTTGTAACTGCAGGTCCAGTGGACCCACATTTTGCCTGCAATCCCCCGGCACGCTCCCAGACAACAACCCTCCTCAGTCTGAGGGCCGGCAAAGCAGGCAGGCCTGGCTGTGCAGGCTTCCTCCGACCCTGGAAGGACAGCCTGCACCAGCCAATAGAACTGAAGCCGCAGCAGGAGCTTCTTCCCTTAACTCTGGTTTGGGTGATCCACCCAATCTGGGTGAGATCACTGTGATCAATGGAGCCTTGGGATCCTCAGTTAGGTAAGTGTAACTTAATTGCAGGTGAGGATTCAATTGGAGGCTGCAGTCCTGGGACTGCAGTTCCGGTCGTTCAGATGTCACAGGGGGCCAACCTGAGGTGACTTTGCCTCAGGTTTCCTGTGGTGTTCGAAGGCACGCCATAGTCTCAGGATCCAAACTCTTTTCTCCAGCAGGGAGTTATTTACACATGGCTTCATGCCGTGGGGTATCTGAAGAGCAAATCTGCTTTGCAGCAGATTTACAAGATGTTTGATTCGGGGGATTAAACTGACAGTTCACCTAGCTGTCGGCTCCTCCCCTTACACTCCCTGGCAGATCTTTTTCCTGTGTGTCCCCACCTACTTGCTCTGGGTTTTTTCTCCAACCAATCACAAATCACACCACAGAGGAAGAGGCAAGAGAGTGTTTGTTTTTTAGTTTGACAGCTAAGAGTGGAAGGACAGTTCTAACAAGCTGCCAAGCAGCAGCTGGACCAAAGAGCAGGATGCTTAACCCTTGCCTTTGTGAGTGACTGCCTTCATCACCTCTCTCTCTCTCTCTCTCTCTCTCTCTCTCTCTCTCTCTCACACACACACACACACACACACCCCTAATGGAATCAGCTCAGACAAAAAGGGCTCAGGTTACATCCATTCTGCATATCTAAAGCCTATGTAAAACATAGGAAGACACACATTTTGCAGTTTGTGCTTGTGTTTAACTCAGGAATTTCTCCCTACTCCTTCCCTTCTGGACTCCCACAACAGAGTATCACCAATCTACAACAGCACCTCCCGCTGCAGTGCTTGCAATTACAAATTACTTAGAGCAGACCATACCACAAACAGTTTGGGAAAATGGCGATTTACTGGCATGACCATCCCACACATAACAGAGAAACTGTGAGGCATAACAGAAGCCCCAGTTCCTCCCCTGCCCCAAGTCTCTGAAACTAGAGGGTTTTTTAAAGCTGGACATACTTCGTGTTAAGCCAGAACATGCAGCCTCTATTAGGGGGGAAACAAAGTCCTGTTTTTCCTGGTCTCTGATAGGCTGCAGGGACTTCGGTGTAAATCCAGCTAATATGTGGACTGGCACACTCCAATCGGGAGTGTGTTTAAAATAAAAGCATTGTGTGTAAAGCTTCCTGGAACTGCAGATGGACTCAGAGGGTGATTGATGGTAAGTTAGCAGTGTTGCCAGGTCAGAGGCATCTAAAACTCTAAGATCTGAGGCAGGGCCTAATGGTGGCCCTGGTGTGATGGGTGTGGTGATGTCACAAGACTGCCAATCCTTGAAAAAGGTGTATGTGGGGGGACAAATCTGGTTAATGGGGCATATTCCAGCAGTAAAAGGGCACAGCCCGATGGCATCCCCAAAATGGTCTGAGATTAACCTTTGCTGCTTGAAAAAAAGAAAAAGAAAAAAGGTGGAGAACAGGGTCATTTTTGGTAAACAGGCAACCTTCATGGTAACAATGCCAGCCCACAGAAACAGCCATTCCATTGATCCCTGGAAGCTGGCACTGAAGACTCTTTTTCCTGGTGCATACTAGCACTAGATGAAATAGGGACAACATTGGCTGCATTTGCATGTAACGCGGAATAGCAGGTCCAATGGACTGTGGTTCCACGCCCCCTCCTCCCACTCTCCCATCTGAATCTGGATGTACTGGAGAGCAGTCTCTCTGCACTCAATGAATCTGCAGAGAGGCAAGGGAGGTGGCTGTGTGGGCTTCCTTCAGATTGGAGGGTTCAAATTGGAGTTCCAAATATGAACCCCCGGTTTCGTCACTGCATGTAACCCATGTGCCCGCATTCAGACATAATGTCAACAGAACCGCAGGCCTGAAAACAGCAGCCTTAGCAGGAGATGAGAAGAAATACTGGAATATGCAGGGAGGTGGAATTTTGTTTCCCTCCATGCTGCGGACCCAACAAAGATCCTTCTCCCCTCCAAGCTGCTGTTAGACCTAGAAGCCTATGGTAGGGTCCCTCTTGCAACTGAGGAGTGATTTTTGTTGGAACTGTGGTGTGGATTGAAGGGGTTATATAGGACTGAAAGACTGAAGGGGTTAAACATTCCCTCCTCCCTCCCTGCATGCTACAGTCCCAATCCTGGTGCCCCCCCCCCCGAGTACTATTATAATTTTATTTTAAACCATGAATTCCCTAATGATGCATGTCATTTGATCCTGAAACTTGCTTTGTGTATGTGGCATGAATTAACATATTTAACTATCTGGTGGGATATGATGTATATGACAACATTTATGGGACAGGGACTTTAAAAGTGTATGTAGGCTGAAATGTCAGTCTTTGGGGCAGCCTTATTTAATTAATTATTTATTTGATCGTCCTTCAGCTAATTTTGTTCTTAGGCTGGAGAGTTCCTGGAAAACTTAAGGCTGTGAACTGGAACGCGAGGCCCCCTGAAAGCAATTTCCTGTAACAGAATTTGATAGAAACTCATTCTGAGCTTTGTTCCATCTTCTAGTACTGTTGTAGTCACTGCTCTCTTTGTGTTCAGTTTGCTTCTCCTTGCTTTGTGTTTTTCTTTAATGGGAACATTTGGACTCAGCTCAGTGAACCATAAATAACTCTACTAGCACGGATACTAGTCCCACATGGAAATAGAATTATTAGTAAAATTAAGAATTTTTAACCCACGTTAACAATTGCCTTCATTCAGGAAAAGAGGCAATTAAGCCCCAGGGGGTATGGGGTATGATAGCACAGTTTCCTTGTGGTGGGGGGCAGTTTGAGTTTACTAGCAAAACCAAAGAATAACTGTGGTGATTGCTGGTGAGTTGCAAGTCTGGCATCCTCACACACCAATGAGTGCACAGTTGCAAGCAGAGGGGCAGTGACCCACTATTGCCTCAAGAGAGAACAGATATTAATTGGCCAGGACTACTGTAAGCTGCTACATCTGCTTCATCCTTTGCATTTCTAGCTCTTCGGGTCAACAAAGGATGTGTAGCTAGAGACATGAAGACATGTAGCTTGAGAAGTTAAATAAAAAACACTATGCAAGTACAGAGTTTAAAGCAGCCCTGTTACCTCCTCACAAATGATGCTCACAGATAAGCCGGCATTTGTCTGAAGAGATGAACATTGTATGCATGATTGTGGCCAGGAGGCTGATCAGGAGGCTGGTGCCCCCCCCATCCTGCCAATCACTGAAATACCCACAATAATGAATACAACGTTTGTCTCTTCAGACCAGCACCGGCATATCCATGAGCAGCACCTGTGAGGGGGTCAGTGATAGGGATAGGGTGGGACTTTCAGCCTTATTTTAAATGCGGTACTTGCATACAGTGTTGGGTTTAAAAAAAAAAAAAATGTCTGAAGAGGGCTATAGTCTAACATTCTAGCCACCTCATAGGGCTTGGTTTCCAGACTCTGCACCATCTTTGTTGCCTCTTCTGATCCATCCTGCTACAGTTTATTAATGTCTTGCTTAAAGCACAGTGCCCAGATCTGGACACACTGGCTGACATCCAGACTAACCTTGCACACTCCAAATATTGCTTTGTGCATGCAACAAGGGACAATTTTTGCTGATTCCCCCTTTCCTTCTTCAGCCCTTAGTGCCTCCTGAAAATATGTCCCTAAAGGACCAACAATCCTCAAGGACAGATTTTTGGAAGGCAGAGGGCTGCAGAGGGAGGGCAGGGCAGCAAGGTAGGAGGAAAACCTGGGTAGAAGTGATTGTGTAGAAGCAATGTAGGAGGAAAAGCTACCCAGGTGTTCCTTCTACCTTGCTTCTACACAATCACTTCTACCCAGGTTTTTCTCCTAGCTTGCTTCTACACAACTGAAAATTGGGCGCACACACTGTTAGAGGTTGTTGATTTTTACCCACAATAGGTAAAACAGCAGAGCACTAAGGAATGAGCACACACTCCAGTTACAGAGTAGGTAGCAGAGGATGGTTTGGATACTGCAGCTATTTAGAGAAAACACATGGAGATCCTTGTATGACTAAACACTAAATATTTATTGGTTAAATACACTTAGATAGGAAAGACCTATATCTAATTTAAAGGACTACATAGTGGATAGGTAAGGAGAGAGAGAGAGAGAGAGAGAGATGTTTCCATCTGCTCTCTAGGAGGAAAGGAAGGATTGTGACTCAGCACAGGAAGCGCTGCAGAGTCAGTTCAGGGGTCATAGAGTAGGGACAGGTAGGGAGACCCTAACTCACTGTCTCTACTCCCAATGCCCCTAGTGGTCATTAGGACAGTTGGTGCAAAAGGTTGATGCACTGGAACTTCATCTCCAACACACACAGCTCCCAAACCTGGGTAGAACACAGTTCTTGATTATGTGAAGGACCTCAACAAGTTTGTTGTATTTTCTTAACAAAGACTTAAATACTGGAGCGGAAATTGAAATATACCAGTAATCAAATCCCCATTCAGTCATACAACTCACTGGATGATTTTGGGCCAGTCCTGTATCTCTTAGCCTAACATACCTCACAGGGCTGTTGTGAGGAGAAAATTAATCATGTACACCACTCTGGGCTACTTGGAGGAAGAGCAGGATATACGTGTAAAAACAAACAAATCAAGTTCTTCATTGTATCATGTATTGGGTCTATTGCCAAGTGAGGTCTAATCAGTGCAGAATAGAGTGCATTGGCCAGACTTTCTCACCAGTTACTTTCCATGATCTGGACACTATGCCTCTGTTAATGTAGCCCAATATTGCATTATGCTTTTTAGCAGTTGCACCACACTGCCAGCTCATTATCAATCAACCACTGAGACATCTAGATCCTTTCCACATGTTCTGCTGCCAAGGCAGGCCTCCCCTACTCTATACTTGTACATTTGATTTTCCTTACCTAAACACAGGACTTTATGTATTGCTGGTCAGAGACTAAAACTGAACTGAACTGAACTGAACTGTCTTTACATTTATCTCTGCAAAACTTAATATTTTGATGCTGGCGCAAGGTTTGAGCTGCCAGGATCATTTTGAGTCTTGATTCTGTCTTTTTAGCTGTGTCCCTCCCAGATTTATGTCATCTGCAGATTTGATCAGCATGTTGGAGACAGAGATCTGTTGGGGACACACACACACCCGCCGACCCCAACATTAAACCCAGAATACCAACCCAGAATTGTGTAGGATTCAGGCCTGTGTCTGACTCCATTTTTATTAAGAGATCAATTAATGCCTGAACTCAAGGTGAACTGACCAGTACATGACTTGCCTCTGAGATGGATGCTAATTGTTCTGTGAAAGAGGAGGCAATCAAGCATTGTATTGTGAAATGGACACTCACAGAAACACAAGGGCTAGGCCTGAGCTATCAATATGTTAAAATGTAACTCACTATCAGATAATGGATGTGGAAGAGGCCAGAGGCTGAGCTCCCCTTTCCTGTTGCAAGAAATCTATGTTAATCCTTGTCAATGATGGCTCTGCTCTGCCCAAAGGGGATACTCAGTTGCTATCTATAGAAATTTGACTCTAGGAAAACACCTGTAGATTTAGTCCTTTTATTAACACCTTTTAACACCTTCTTCACACCTTCTGGGACAAGGCCAGGAATCTGGGGACAAGAGAAGAGGCCCATTTGCAGCTCAGAGATACAGATTTGCTTTGGGCAAAATAGACCGTCCCCTCCCCAAGATAGCAGCTAACAGAAGATGGGATTCAGATCTCCCTGGACTGAGCTAATATCCTGAATAATTAAAAGACAATATCCAGCAGGTAACAGCAAAGTGTCACCTCTTTGGGACCCAGGAAGGATGAGGATATTTTGAATAGACTCTATGGAGATCAATGGAAGATACAACTATAAAGAATGAGGCTTACTGGACATGAGAGGAGAACTGGTCTTGTGGTAGCAAGCATGACTTGTCCCCTTAGCTAAGCAGGGTCTGCCCTGGTTGCATCTGAATGGGAAACCCGATGTGTGAGCACTGCAAGATATTCCCCTCACGGGATGAAGCCGCTCTGGGAAGAGCAGAAGGTTTCAAGTTCCCTCCCTGGCTTCTCCAAGATAGGGCTGAGAGAGATTCCTGCCTGCAACCATGGAGAAGCCGCTGCCAGCCTGTGAAGACAATACTGAGCTAGATAGACCAATGGTCTGAATCACTATATGGCAGTTTCCTATGTTCCTATGTAGAGTCAGCAATCTTGCCCAACAAGCATACTTGCTCAAGAGCCATCCCAGATTTTGCTGCTAAGCCACAGGGCAACAAGCAGGAACTCTGTCCATGGACAGGAACTGTCTGTGACTTCTGCTGTGCAGTGAGAAGTCAAGACTTACCTAGCCATGGTGCTCTCACCCTCTGCCTCGCTATGAGCAAACTTCCTGTTTGACCAGCCTGCTTGACCATCGCTCCCAAGCTGCTGTTCCCAACTACAGCATCTCTCCTTCAGCTGAATTCTCACTGCTCTCAAAGCCTCTGACCCTGGTAATATGCTGCCTCCATGAGCTTTAGATCCCTCTTTGCTCTTCCCTACTAATTACTGCCACCGCCTTCCTAAGCCTTCCCTTGTTAGTTAGGCACATTGCACCATACCTTGAATTGGAAATATGTCTTTAATTTGGATGATTTGATCCTGATGAGCAACTTTCTATAATAAAGCCCATTGAACTTTCTGAGTCTCTCTCTCTCACTCTCACTCTGCGCACGCGTGCCCAGATCCTACATGGTCACCGTATAAAAGAACTGGTCACTTTGTGACACTGATGAAACAAGCCTAGTTTTGTATGCTAGCTCCTGAGCATATCTAGTATACAGATCAGGCTTGGTTCACAACAGTTCCAGAGCATCGACCTTTTGCACCAAGTATACTAATGGCAATTAGCCATTAGTATACCCTGCTAACTTGGCAAAGAGGCACCTTTTAATGTGGTGACTCTCTTTATTTAGCCGGGGGAGAGTAACTGGTCCTATCCACCCCCAGCACAGTACCTCCAGTGACTGTTGCTGGTGTCTATCTTATGTTTCTTTTTAGATTGTGAGCCCTTTGGGGACAGGGATCCATCTTATTTATTTATTTATTATTTCTCTGTGTAAACCGCCCTGAGCCATTTCTGAAAGGGTGGTATAGAAATCGAATTCATCATCATCATCATCATCATCATCATCATCATCATCATCATCATCATCATCCCAATAATAATAATAATCGTAAGACCAGGAAAATCATGACCATCAATCATGCTCTGCACCCACGCAGTGATGTCGATAGGGAATACCTCCCTCGCAGCTCAGGTGGAAGAGGAATGCTGCAAGTCCATCAAACAGTAGAGGAGGAGAAAAGAGGCCTTGAAGAATATTTCAAGGACAGTGAAGAAGATGCACTTAAAATGGTCAATAATGCGAAACTATTCAACACCAATGAAAGAAAGCAGGCCTACAAGAAAGAACAAGTCAAGAACCGAGCAGAAAAATGGAAAAATAAGCCACTGCATGGTCAATATTTGCACAATATAAGTGGAAAATCAGACATCACCAAGACCTGGCAATGGCTTAAGAATGGCAACTTGAAGAAAGAAACAGAGGGTTTAATACTGGCTGCACAAGAACAGGCACTAAGAACAAATGCAATAAGAGCAAAAGTCGAAAAATCCACCACAAACAGCAAGTGCCGCCTTTGTAAAGAAGCAGATGAAACCGTGGACCACCTAATCAGCTGTTGTAAAAAGATCGCACAGACTGACTACAAACAAAGGCATGACAAGGTAGCAGGGATGATACACTGGAACATCTGCAAAAAATACAAGCTACCTGTAGCCAAACTTTGGTGGGACCATAAAATTGAAAAAGTTGTAGAAAATGAAGATGTAAAAATATTATGGGACTTCCGACTACAAACAGACAAACATCTGCCACACAATACACCAGATATAACTGTAGTTGAGAAGAAAGAAAAACAAGTCAAAATAATCGACATAGCAATACCAGGGGATAGCAGAATAGAAGAAAAAGAAATAGAAAAAAATCACCAAATACAAAGATCTACAAATTGAAATTGAAAGGCTGTGGCAGAAAAAGACCAAAATAATCCCAGTGGTAATTGGCGCCCTGGGTGGAGTTCCAAAAGACCTTGAAGAGCACCTCAACACCATAGGGGCCACAGAAATCACCATCAGCCAATTACAAAAAGCAACTTTACTGGGAACAGCCTATATTCTGCGACGATATCTGTAACAACTGACAATAAAATTCAGCCATCCCAGGTCTTTGGGAAGGACTCGATGTCTGGATAAAACAAACCAGTCAATAACACCTGTCTGACTGTGTAAACAAGAAATAATAATAAATAAATAACTAGGGGCACTGGGAGTAGAGACAGTGAGTAAGGATCTCCATATCTGTCCCTATTCTATGACCCTTGATCTGACTCTTCAGCACTTCCTGTGCTGAGTCACAATCCTTCCTTTCCTCTTAGAGAGTAGATGGAAACATCCACTTATGGAATTCTCTGCCACAAGATGTGGTAATGGCCAACAACCTGGATGGCTTTAAGAGGGGCTTGGATAACTTCATGGAGGAGAGGTCTATCAACGGCTACTAGTTGGAGGGCTGTGGGCCACCTCCAGCCTCAAAGGCAGGATGCCTCTGAGTACCAGTTGCAGGGAAGTAACAGCAGGAGAGAGGGCATGCCCTCAACTCCTGCCTGTGGCTTCCAGCGGCATCTGGTGGGCCACTGTGCGAAACAGGATGCTGGACTTGATGGGCCTTGGGCCTGATCCAGCAGGGCTGTTCTTATGTTCTTATCTCTCTCTCTCTCCTTACCTATTCATTATGTAGTTCTTTAGACTAAGGATTAGGTCTTTCCTATCCAAGCGTACTTAACTAATAAATACTTAGTATTTAGTTCTACAAGAATCTCCATGCGTTTTCTCTAAATAGTTGCAACAACTAAACCATCCTCTCCTACCTACTCTGTAACTGGAGTGAGTGCTCTGCTGTTTATCTCTTGGGGTAAAATTAACAACGCCAAACACAGCATTCCCCCCTACTCCCCCATCCAAGTCATTTCTTGAAGTGTAGAACAAACAGGGTCCAGGACAGAACCCTTGGAACTCCAGCTGACACCTCCCCTCCAGGCTGACATGGAGCCGTTCATTAACACTTGTTGGGTACAGTTGCTCAACCAGCTGTGAATCCAGCGGGCAGTAGTATAATCCAGCTCTCATGTTTATCATAATCTTGTCAACCAGGACATAATGGTTCATGGAAAATGCAATCAAATACTTTGTTGAAATCAAAATCCAATGCTAAAACAACAGAAAAAGCCCTTCAGGGTACAAAGAGATCGGAAACTAGCGGCAATACTTCCTCCTTTTGAAGCCCTACAGCATTGAAGAGGGGAGGGGGGAATTTTTACTGCTCTCCCTTCTATTAACTTGCAGGAATGTGTCCCTGAGAGCTGCACAAGAGAATTGTGGTGGAGCAATTGGGTTCTTTGCTGCTATCACGGCTATAAAATAGATCCTAAATTGGGCTCTAATCCATATTCAGCTGGATTTGGGATGAGTCCATCTCAATATGACAGGACTTCCTGCACTGTTACTCTAGCCAGTATCCCTCCTGCTTCATTGTCCTCTGCTCTGGGGAATACAAAAGTACTACATGATCTCTAATACTGTGGAATACTAAAGTACTGCATGAGTTCTGAGGAATACTAAAGTACTACAGAGGGAGAATGAGGGTGCTTAGGGAGAACTCTGACTACTGCAAAGGTCATTTCTCTGTTCCAAAGATTGACCAAGGTACCGTCAGGACCACCAGCCCTGATTGCAGGGAAATGTCCTATAGCTGTCAGAAAACCTAGTAAAGTCTCAATATATGTGCAAGTTTGCACCATGAGAGTTCCCTGCAGTCTGTGTTCTCCCAGCTTGTTAAAAAATAAAATAAAGTGATGTCCATGGGTACCTGCACATGGACATTGCTGACTATGTCCTCACTGTGTTCTGACAATGCAGTCTTTGTCCTCCCTTTGTTGATTAAGCTAATGGCTGCTGCTGGCTCAGTGCTTTTTCCCAAGCATGGAACATCTAGAGGGCCCACTAGGTCAGAGGTGGGGAGGGGGGCTTGAGAGTGGAAACATGACAAATGAAAGAAGGCGCTGTGAAAGAGAAGGAAACTGCTGAGATTGCATCAGTCGGCAAAGTGACATTTGTAGATGGGTATAAACAGGGTTCCGATGCAGACAGATCAACACAAGTAAGTATCACTGTCACTGGCTTTGGCGACAAAAAGACAACCAACCAGCCAGAAAGGGGGACCAGGTTTGTGGTTTGATGCTTTCTTTGCTCCTGTAGTCTCTGTCTATTTCTAGCTATTTTCTTCCTCATTACTGTGTCCTCTGCCTTTGGGGTACATCTAGGCTATGTTTTGCTTCCCCACTTCCCAGTGTCCTTATACATGGTGTTGTACTGTTCTTGAACATTTTCTGCAAGCTGCTCTAAGAACTGAACTGAAGAGTGGCATATGAATATCTTAAATCAATTCAGTAACTAAATATGCTAACATCCCTTCCATTTCCTCAGAGAAGGAAGTGAAAGGAGATTGTCCTGTGTCGGACACTGTATAGGGTAGGTGCTGTTTCTGTTCCACCCTCCTGCCCCCACCATTCAGTAGCAACAGTCCCCACACAAATTGTGCATTCATCGCTGTTGTGATTGCCCTGTGGAATGTAGCTGTGCCTCTGTCGTCAACACTTACTGAACATTTTTTGTAATGCAATTAGTGATGAGTGAAATAACTCCGCCCCCCGCCCGCTCCTCCCTACACTATTTTATGTAATGATTCTTAAGATTAAAATAAAAAATAATTATCATTGGGAGGAGTGTTTTTTCCAACAGTACATCAGCATCTAAGATCAAACATCATAGAAGCTTTTGGATATGAACACCAGCAAGACTACCCCAGTTACCTTCACCATCCTCAGCATTCTACCATTTTGTAAACATGTTGTTGTTGTTGTTGTTGTTGTTTTTGAAACAATCTTTGGAAGCTGTATGCTTCGCTCCTGCTCACCCTTATCCTGCAACAGGCATCTTACTAGATTACATCCCTGCAGCAGGGCTGGTTTCCCTGCCCCCCTCTATTGGATGGGATGTTGCCTTATATTGTAATTGGAAAGAGAACTGTGAGAGCATTGCATAGAGTCTAAAATGCAGTTGAGGCTTTGGCTGACTGCATAGGAAAAGGCAGATTGAAAAAGACCTCTTGCAAAAGCCTGTTCACCTCACACAGAGGGGTCATTACAAATGTGTTGCATGAAAGCTTGTTCTGTTGTCTGTGTGGGCTTCTTGATACCTGTAGGTGCTGAGGGTCTTAAGCTTGGGATTCTAGGGGCAGGGCTCAGGTACCTTCCTCTTTGTGCCATTAAAAAGGTTCACAGGAAGAAGGGCCAACTGACCTGAGTCCTCCTGCTCCAAGGCACCTCCTGACAGTGACTGCAAGACAAACTTCAGCCAGGAAGAGTCAGGTGACCTGAGGAGCCCTAGAATCCCTAATGGTCCTAAGAACTGCTCTGAGCTTGGCTCTCCTGTCTGAACTACAGCAGAAAATACTAACCGTTTTGACTGACCAGCAGCCTGATTTCAGCTACATTATCTGCCTTTGACCCTTGAATTCTTGTGCTGGCCTGTTTTGACCAGGACACTCACATCAGGCCTTGCTGGGCCCTGAGAATGGGGACACAAAGGGACTTGAACCCTTCTCTTGGGGTGCTACCTGGCACTTATGGATTGTATAAGTGATAAGTGCACACACCTGTAACTGAAACAGCACAAACCAGTAACTGAACTATTATTTATTTATTTATTTAAACAGTCAGACAGGTATTATTGACTGGTTTGTTTTATCCAGACATCGAGTCCTTCCCAAGGACCTGGGATGCCAGAATTTTATTGTCAATGTTGTTGCTGTTATTATAGATATCATCGCAGAATATAGGCTGTTCCCAGTAAAGTTGCTTTTTGTAATTGGCTGATGGTGATTTCTGTGGCCCCTATGGTATTGAGGTGCTCTTCAAGGTCTTTTGGAACTGCACCCAGGATGCCAATTACCACTGGGATTATTTTGGTCTTTTTCTGCCACAGCCTTTCAATTTCAATTTGTAGATCTTTGTATTTTGTTCGTATATTTTTTTCAGTTAAGCGACGTTTCTTCCAGTAACCTTGCAGTCTCCAGCCCTGGTTGCTCAACTGGAGATCCTGAGTCCTGTTGCCCACTTGCTACCAGATGTCCAGGGACTACAGCACCTGGCGTGGTTCTTGTTGACCCAGGCGACAACCGATCCGGTATAGATTTATTAAAGTTACGTCTCACCATATTGTTGATGGGAGAGGCCCCCTTGTCTGGCTCCTCTGGTGAGACCTGTCCAGTATGGTTGGACCTCTGGCATAGCTCTCACCTTCCTCAGAGTATGCAAGCCCCACAACCACGCCAAGGTAGTGCCTCACTGGGGGATGATGATGATGATGATGATGATGATGATGATGATGATGATGAACATATATAAATCACCCCATCCAGAGGCTCTGGGCGGTGTACAACAGCTAACACTTGCAATTCACTGGGGAAAATTGGTGCAGAAGACTGTTGAAGAAACAAAAACAAACACAACTTCTCTAAGAACTGCCTCTAATTTCTTGTCCATCTGGGCATAGGACTTGTTCAGGTCCTCAAGGATATCATAAAGGCCCAACCACTCACACAGACTTCCACAGCAATATTTCCCCAGGGTTGTGGGATTGGTTCTGTGGAAGTCATGCTGGCCTACCGTTGCTATGTGTTGATTGGTGCCTTCCACACATGACTAATATGGGGTTGTTGGCAAGCATCTATTATATTAATTCTCCTGGGTGTGCCTTGGAATGTGCGTCCCAGCACCCAGCTGATTGGCTGGGCGGTGAAGGCGCCTGATTGGCTGAGGCGCACCCAGGAGAATTGGCCAGCCGGGCGGCAGCGGAGTCAGGGCGGCAGCGGGCCCAGCCTCTGAGGCGAGGTGGCGGCGGGCCCGGCCGCAGCGGCGGCACCTTGGCTGCCACAGCGGCACTCGGCCCGGCAGCCTGGGCACGGCCAGAGACTGGGGTAGGTGGGCGGGGGGGGAGAGGTAGCCGGCCCCAAAGAGTGCACAGATGCTCTGTGTGGGGGTCGGCTTGTCATCAAGAATTTTGAGTGGTGGTAGAGTTCTTACAGATACTGCAGGAGTGACTGTTTGTTTCCCTGGGTTAGATTTTGTTTCTACTGCTATTCTTCTGCTTTTGACATTGCTGCTGAGAGAGTCTAAGAGTTCAACTATGTTAATGGTGGTGCAGTGTGGGCATTGCAGGATCATAGGCAGGGGCGGAGCTATAATTGACCTGACATATTTAAGGAACACGAGCTGCTCACCGCCACGGACCGCCTCATCCCCACCATCCCACTCTGCTCGCTCGCCACCTCTGTGGTGGCTCCTAAAACTCCAGGAGCCACAGTGGCAGCTCTTAAGCATTCCCTGGCCACTGGTCCTGGAGGGTCAAGGGGCCCATGAGGGACCCGCCACCATGTACCCCATGCCCACCATTTCCCATTTGCCCTTGGTGGTGGTGGCAGATGGGCTTCTCCTCCATCCCCGGCTGGCGCGTTGGGCAGAGAGAAGCTGGCACACCGGCCAGGGAGAAGCCCACCCACCCACCTGCTGCTGCCACAGGTAAATAGAGGGAAAGCGCGGTGGTGGGGCTGGAAAGTAGGGGGAGTGCTTTCAGCCTGGGGGCACGCAGGAGCCCCCCAAAACAACTTTGTCCCCGGGCCGCCAGGAATCTCTCCACTGGTTGTAATGTTTTAACTTTTTGCTGTCATTTATTTTAACCAATGTTTTAATTTCTCTGACGTCATTTATTTGTTTTAACTAATGTTTTAACTTTTCTGTTGTCATTTTTGTTGTAAACCACCCAGAGACATAAGTTTTGGGCAGTATAAAAATATGTTAAATAAAAATAAATAAATAAATAAAAGCTACCACCTTAAGCTGGGTTCAGGAGACTTCAGGGAGCCTTTGTAGATGCTGGATTAGAGGTGCGGGGGACACACACAAGATACAGGATGTGTCCTTTTGTCCCTGCGGTTGAATTATAGACAGCCTCCACAAAACTTCATACCACTTCCTGTAGCGATGGCAGGTCTGTTTCAGGAGGTTCTATTTCACCTTTTTACTGCTGCCCTCAATTAAGGTATTTGGTTTCAAAACCCGCTTGTCATGTAAATCAGTAATCTTCCTCATCTATTGAATTTTCAACCTAGAAAATTCCAGAAAGGAATCAGACACCAGGTTTTTAATTGCTTAAATTTGCTTTATGGATTTGAAGAAGTTGGATTTAGAAGAAGTACAGCAAAGTACAGTATAATCCTAACAGTCTCAATTATGAAAATACCCTCCTCCTTTCATCCCTTTGCATTCTCTTTCACACCTACCAAGAAAAAAATCCCCAGACTGAGTCATATGCTTGTATAGTTGGGCAAGGCAAACTTCTTGCAAGGCTTGCCAATCTGCCCAAACAAAACATCGATGACTATACTCAGTTGACGTTACTTCTTCAGCAGGGCTGGAACCACTCTCTGAGACTGGGAGTGGACCTTTCCAGGCCCCTGACTACTTCAAAGAACATGGCTATATTACAAACAGATATCCGTTTTATACCAGGTTAACTATCATGGCTCCCCTGCACCCCCAAGAATCCTGGGAACTAAAATGCCAAACATTGTGTTAGAGATGGCCATCACCACCACCACTATCTGCAACCTGTATTATTGGCTGAAGCTTGATGATTGGATTTAGGCTCCATAACTATTGGTCATATACAGCTCCCTGGCAGGACTCTCAAATGCAGGCCTGCAGCAGGGTTTCCCCTAATTCAAGGGAAGAGAAGCAAGGGGGACACTGGAGGCTGGGCACAGATAATTCATTATTCCTGAGTACAAAACACCCTGCACAGGATTTCAGTTTTTTTGATTCCCTGTAGAGAGGATTAGGAAACAATTTAAGCTCGCAATGAGGATACACCCAAGATCTCTGCTTGGCATTTTAGGGTTTTCTCTCCTTGCAGCGGTTGCAATGGGCTCTCGCCATTTCCCTTCCCGGACTGTCCTGTTTGAAAGGGAGACAAGTGGAGTGACATACCGAGTGCCAGCGTTAATCTACATTCCCTGTGTAGCCAAGCTGTTGGCTTTTGCTGAAGAGAGGCTGAGTGTTGATGATGCTCATGCTAACCTACTAGTGCTGAGAAGGGGCACCTTCTACAAGAACTACGTGGAGGTAAGCTAGAACAAAGCCTCTCTTGCTGAAACCACAGTTGGTGTAATATTTGACTTATGTTCACAAATATTCAGTTGAGCTTTGGATGGAGATAGAAAAGCACATATCATTCCTAGACGTTACAGGTTACAGCAACAAGTTACATCAGAGAGAACAGACTTTGCATCCTGTGATGCAGGAACTTTCAACCTTGACTGCCCCATTCCTGGATCTTTCTTTAAAAATCCTTCAATTAGTCTCTCTTATCTAGCAGCTTGTTCTCTCCTTTTCTTTTTTTTACTTACTTGTGGCACACACACCTGGTAGGGGAGTGGGAAAGGGGGATCAGGTGATCCTACACCTTGCCCATAATCTCTCCAGGGAGGTGGGAAGTATGTGCCTCTGTCACATTTCTCCATAGCAACCTTCTCCAGGATGGGAACCATCCAGGATCTAGAGTCTCTAGACCTCATTGCCCATGACCCAGTGATTACATGACAAAATAACAGCCAGCTAGCTAACTACCTACCCCATACGCACAACCATACACACATGTAAATAAATAAGTCCTTTATAGATGTAATTACTGGATGTAATTTAACATAATGATAGTATAACGCCAGATGTGATGTAACAGTAGAGAATATAAAACATATATAACAGTATAATACGTAATCAGTCGTAGTAAAATAGTAAAAGCTTTTAGAGACAGCTTTTACTACTGTGATTACCTTGAATTCCATGTCCAGACTCTGTTCTTGAAAGAACAGGGTCTAGACATGGAGTTAAAGCTAACAGAATTTTCTGTTCCTTCATAGCTCCTAGCTGCTACAGTGTATAGTGATTAATGCTACAGTCCTATGTACACTTCCCTGGGAGTAATCTCAGTTGCACATGGTGGGACTCACTTCTAAGTAAACATGCATAGCATTTTGGTATAAGAGAAAATGCTCCCCCACCCCCCGACTGAAGCTCAGCTCATGAAGTGAAGAAATCTTACATGAGGCTGAATAGTGGTTATATATATGAAAGTCATGCTGTTCTGGTAGTGGATGAATACAACTGAAGGAAGTCCGGGCGGGTGTGTGGCTGGGGGAGTCCGTCATGTGACTTGCCTCTGGGGGCCCCCCCAAGGCAGTGGGCCCCCAGACAACTGTCTCCCCTTGCCCTATTATAGTTACGCCCCTGGAACAGAGTTGTTATTGTAAGGATTTCTGAGTTAAGGCACATGAAATGCTCTGAGCATACATGCAAAGCATATTACAATGAAGGATGTGCAAAGAAAAAATCATTTTTGTTAAGTTATGAATTAATTCTTTTTTTGTTTTTATTCATTCATTTTGTTTACATTTTGTTTTCCCCTCCCCCCTTTGTTTTCTTCTCTCTCTCTTTACTGATTTCTGTCACCACCTATGGCCGCAGTGGAGTTGCTTTGTATAGCCACCTTCTGGCAGCTGCCATTTTGTGTTCCCACAATGTCCTGGTAACAGTATCAATCCAAAGCACTGTGGAGGAAAATGGTGACTGCTGGTGGGAGCTGCCATGTTTATATGGCACCATTATTTTGTTTTCCCACAATGCCCTGAACATAGCATCAGTCCAGGTTGCTGGGGGAGGCAGAGGATATGGTAGGTGGTAGTGGGGGTTGATACTTTATTTTCCCCAAATGCCTTATGTTGACATTACATCCAGGGCATTGTGGAAAATAAAATAGCAGCTGCATTGTTGTGCAGAGCTCCCCCAGTACCATTGAACAAAGTAACCACCCCTGCCCCCACAATCTCAAATATGTAATGAATATGGTTCCAGAAATGAACCTCATTCACTACACATCATTTTCAATTTGTGATGAATAAAGATTGGATCAAATGGGACCCATGTTTCATTTGTCGCTAACTGAATGGACAACTTCATTCAGTTCCACATGTCATAAAGGAATGAATCACCATATTGTTTACATGGCCACCTATCCTGAGATAAAACAAGAGCATTTGATTACCTGTGGGCTCTCTGTCTTGCTTTTAATAGCCTTTAACTTTAGATTAAACCTACTCTGTGTTGGGAATTCTCTGTGGTGAGAGAATCCCTTTTTCATTATAGCAGAGTGCACAGAGGCACAACACAGCGGAATTTACTTAGGCATGCGTGTATGCTGAGAGTAAAGTAACTTGGAGCCAATTCATAGTTTCAAACCAATATATAAGGCATTTATTAAAGAACTCCATTCTAGATAAGAAAGTGAGGAGAGGATCTAGCTAGCTGGATGCAGATGGATTCTGCATCTTCTCTGAACACATGGTGCAGGGAGAGGAGCTTGCCATGTTGCAAGGTAGAAAGACAGATAGGGAAGAGAAGGAGGAAGTTAACCCCTAAGAGTACCAATCTACATATCAAAAGGGATAGTGTCAAAGCATAAGAGAAGGGATGACCAATGTCTTGACCCTCTAGCCCTCTGACTCACTAGTCTGTCCTCCACTGTTTGAGGCAAGAGACAGCGCAAAGTCCTTAACTTCCAACACTCTGGTCTGTGACCGTAATAAAGATTGGATTGCACTGTTATCAACAAATATAAGAGAGAATGGGCCATTTTCTCAAAATAAGAGATTCTGTGAACAAGTCCAAAACAGACAAATGAAGAAGAAATGAAAACAAATAAAAGTGAGACTCCTAAGCTCTTTTGCTGTCTTTCTTTCCAGTGGGAAGACATGCGAGCCCTTGAAACTGCCACTCTGGCACACCATCGGTCCATGAACCCTTGCCCCATCTATGATGAGTTCACAGGCATGGTTTTCCTGTTTTTCATTGCTGTGCTTGGCAGGACCCCTGAAGCCTTTCAGATCATCACTGGCCAAAATGCTGCCCGCCTCTGCTATGTGTCTAGTTCTGATCAGGGCACAAGCTGGAGCCATGTGACTGACCTCACCCAGCAAGTTATTGGCATGTCAATCAAAGGTAGGAGTTGGAGAGGCAAACATAGGATTAATGAGAGGGAAAGTGGAGTCTGGAGGGACATCAGAGCAGGAGGTTGGTCCTCAGTGGCCTTGGCTAAGCTCCAAGACAGGCTGGCCTGGGGTCCAGCCTGGTCAAGGGCAGACTAAGGTTTGATGTCTTGGACCAGGCAGACAAAAGCATGATCAAAGCTGGGCTGGGGTGAGGCTACTGGAGTAGGTTAAAGGCAGGGTGAGGTGAGTGTGCATAGCTATTTCAGACAACAAGTTGCTCAGACTCCAGCCTGGCTTGGAAGCAGAGGTTTTAGAGGAACTGATGCATCCTCATATTAGGCTAAGGGGTCAGCTGACTTACATACAGACTAGGGGTCAGCTGACAATGCTCAGCCCAACATTGAAGCCTAGAGGGAACCCTTGCTCCATGGAGGCTTAATGTGCTTGACTTGTTGCATGCCCAGGACACAGATGGTAAGGGAGGTAAGGTGTTTCAGATGGCTGCTGAACATCCCAGTTAGAGTCCCCCTTCCTGGTGCTTTATAGCTTGTGACACAGCCTTTTCCCCCTTGATACAGATTGGGCCACTTTTGCACTTGGTCCTGGGCATGGCATTCAGCTCAGGTCAGGCCGCCTTCTGTTGCCAGCCTACGCTTACCACATCGACTGCAGAGAGTGCTTCGGGAAACTCTGCAAAACAACTCCTCATGCATTCACCTTCTACAGCGATGACCATGGACTGAGCTGGCACTTCGGTGAGTTCATCCCAAACCTACAAACTGTTGAGTGCCAGATGGTGTCTGTGGATGAGGAAGATGGCAGCAATGTGCTTTACTGTAATGCTAGGAGTCCCCTAGGCTTCCGAGTGCAGGCGCTCAGCATGGATGATGGAGCAGTATTTCACTCAGGGCAACTGGTGCAGAAGCTTGTGGAGCCCCCTCACGGCTGCCATGGCAGCATCATTGGGTTCCCAGCTCCACTGTACTACCTGAGTCACCACAACCATGTGCTCCAGGAAGAAACATGGTCGGTGGAAGGCTTGGACTTCCTCCCATGGACTGGTACTTATAAGAGACACCAACCTCCTCCTGCCCCACCATCCACTTCTCTTTGCAACCTATCTCTATCCCATCAACAACAGTATCAGGAAAGGTTTGCAACATCCCGGACTTCTAGTGGTCATCACAGCAACTTTCTTGGCCACACCTATTCAGCTAAAGCACATATAGATCAGGAACATCATGAAGCAGGAAATATTTCAAAATCTAGCTTTTACTTCCAGATACCAACATGGGTGTTATATTCCCACCCAACCAGCTCCAGATCCAGAATCAACCTGGGGGTTTACCTCAGCACATTTCCCAGAGATGCTGACAGCTGGTCTGAGCCCTGGGTTATTTATGAAGGCCCCAGTGCCTACTCAGACCTGGCCTATGTTGAGCTGCCATACTCAGAGGTCTCCATAACAGGAATCCCAGCCATAGCCTTTGCTTGCCTGTATGAGAATGGGGTCAGGTCCCCATATGAACAAATCTCCTTCAGCATGTTCACGCTGCATGAAGTTCTTCAGAACATCCCTCTGACAACTTCTTTTCCAGGCTCGAAGCAACAACCAGGTGGTAGAAAGAGAAGAGGGAGGAGCTGTGTCATCTCATAAAGCTCAGCTGAAGGGAATAGTTTTTCTGATTCACAGAAGGCAAGAAAAATGCACAACAGGAAAACAGCACCAAATCACTAATAGCAGTTGGACCTGAAGGAGATATAGCTAGACGGTGGCAACGCCACCAAGAGAATGTGTACTGTGATGCTGCCACTTTAATAAGCAATACAAAACACTCAGGGTGGGTTCATATGCCCAGTTGCATAGTTGAATTTCCTCTATGCAATAGTATCAAGCTTAGGCACATCTATGATTGAGTGGAGGAAGTAGCACAGGAAATGGTTACGCATAATGGCTATGATACTGTGCTATGAATCAGGAATTCAAATCTTCTCTCTGCCATGAACTCACTAAGGATTTTCCCAGACATTCATTTATAAAGTGTTTTTTTTAAGCTTCCAAGATAGCTACTCACAAGCTTTCATGCACACTGCCAGACGCTAGTGTCATCTGCTATGGACTCCCTTGTAGTGTTTTCTGGCACTCTGGCCACACATTGAACATGGCCCTCATGCTATTTTTACAGTCCCACTTGCTGGCCAGCACCTGCAACTCCATCCCTTTTCACTCCTACCTAAAAGTAGTGATGAAAAGTGACAGATTAGCAAGTGCTGGACAGCAGATAGCACTGTAAAAATAGCGTGAGAGTTGTGCTCATCATGTGGCCAGAATGCCAAAGAACGCTACAAGGGAGGACAGGAATCTACAAAAGAGTCCTTTCAGGGCCACCCTGCCCTGAAACAGAAGGCTGCCAAACCACGGTTGGACGAATGTCTGCAATGCGATTTATGGATTCAGACTGAAACCACGGGTTCTTCAACCTCCAGTTTCACGTTACATGCAAATTCAGCCAATGATTCTGTGTTCAGTGTAGCTGGGAATTCATCCAGAAGACTAGTTTGCCAGTCAGGACTCTCTAGGTTATTTGTTGCTTCACATGATGGTATTTGCATTAACTTTCAGAGTTATCATGAGAGTTATCAAATACTTCAGAGGGTCTCTAGCCCGCAGGTTGATTTCTGGTGACTCACCAGCTACATTGAATATGGAATCATTGTTAATCTGTCCTAATATCTTAGCTTGATTTGTCTGGCAGTATTAACTGTGTTTGTGTTAATTATTGCTTTCCTTCACCTCTATTCTCCTTCTTTGGAAGACACTCCAAGGGAATTTCCAGGCCAGGTGATTACTTTCCAGTACAATAAATATACTGTTGTTTCCTATTTGTTATGCATTGTTCAGCTGTATTCCCTCCTGGCCAAACTTATTTGGGGGAAAATTATTTCATCTTACAATTCTTTCTTCACAAAAGCAAATCCATATCTCTTGTGATTGCTGATAGAAACTGTTGTTGAATGAATGTCATTCACCTGTTGGCTGTTGTCAGTCTAGTTAAATTCCCACACATCCCCTCAACTTATTGTGAACTTTGCCTTTTTGTGTGTGTTAATGGTGTCAGTGGCTCAGAGGTGCACTTTGGTAATTTTGGATCCTGGACCTTTAGAGCCCCCCCCGAGCCCCCCCCCCCAAATTAAACATCATCCCCCTACACACACACACACACACACACACACACACACACACACACTGTGACAAACACAGTATTTTTAACATGTGGGTTCTTGAAGGCACAAACAGCAACTAACTCACAAGAATGTCTGGATATAAAACAGGTATATTAATGCAAATATGCATTAGCAGAAACATTTCAACATTACAACTTAACATATTCCCATCCCACATATTTCTTTCCCCACTCCCCCCTCTGTCTCTAAAGCACCCGGCAAAAGTCATAATCACACTTGGCTGCCTGGCGCAGTGCGGGCCATCACCCAGAACAGACTAAAGAGGATTGGGGGGATACCCAGGGGATGTGGAGGTAAGAGTGCCACTGCAGTGGCTATATGCTTTCCAAATGTGCTACACAGTGCTAAAGTGTTCATCAGGGGGTTTTTGTGGGGTTTTTTTAAAGGGTTTAAAGCAACTGGGCTGCATCCTTCCTGGTGGTTCTTGAAAAGGTTAATTAAATATCACAAGGCTTTTTTTGGCCACTTACCAATGCTCTGTGAAAAGTAGGCCAGAAGCCAATATTTTGGCTGGCAAATTCCCACCCTTGCAAACATTGCCCCTATCTGCCACCTACTTATGTGATCAGCAAACCATGGGATAATCTTTCTCTCTTGCCCATCTCTGTTCCACCCTCTGCCTTCTCACGCATCTCTCTCTCACACCACTATCTGTCTCTCTGTCATGTGACCTTCTCTTCAGTCTCTCTTTCCCACCTCCTCCTTGAGACATGTGTGCTGTTTCTGCTGAGGCTTCACCACCAAAGTGCAATACAGTACAAGATGATAGAAATGAAGATGGATCATCTTGCTCATTTACAATGGAGAACCTTACTTTGGGAACTTATGTTGAAAAGGAGTATATAAATATTCTTAGTATTTGCATTTGTATTCTTCGTATTCATACACTGTACACTTGTACAAGTGTTGAAAATAACATGTGAATGGGCCTTTTGTGTTTCATTAATTAAAACCAATGTAGCAGTTGCAAAGTATGTGAAATAGAAATGTCCTTCTTTTTTATTTTCTTCATTCTGAAAGTGAAAACCCTAGAGTTCTTCTCAAGCTCTCCAAAGCTACCCTCAGAGGCCCATCTATTATATTAATTCTCCTGAGTGTGCCTTGGAATGTGCGTCCCAGAGCCCAGCTGATTGGCTGGGTGGCAGACATACCTGATTGGCTGAGGTGCATCCAGGAGGATTGGTTGCCATGGCAGCAGCCCGGCCATGGAGGCCAGAGGTGGTGGGCCCAGCCTGGCCGTGGAGGCAAGGCCCAGGAGGGGGGAAAGAAAGGGGGGCAGAAGTGGCAGTGGGGAGGAGTAAGAGTGTATCTAGGGTGGGGCAGGCAGGGCACGTGCCCCGAGCACCACTTGAAGTGGGGTGCCATTTCTTTTAAAAAAAACTTTTTTTAAAGGCTGCTGAAAACAAAATGGCCACTGTGCATGCTCAAATGGCCTCTGTGAGGCCCTAGGCCATACCAGGCCTCACAGAGGCCATTTGAGCATTCGTGGTGGCCATTTTGTTTTCAGCTGCAATTTTTTGAAAAAAAATTATTTTAAAATATGGCCACTGCACATACTTAAATGGTCCCTGTGAGGCCCTAGAGGCCAGCAGGGGGGAGAGGGAACCTTTGCAGACCCCCCCCCAGCCTTTAGGAAGCTCTCCAAAGGGGCTACAGGTAATTTTTTAAAAAGAAAATAATATAAGTCACTGTACACATATTCAGATATGTGACTTTCAGACTTGTATTTTTCCACTGCTATTATGGTAAAGTTATCTGAAAGATGGGTGTCAGATGTTTGGACAGGGGGCGCAATTTCAATGCTTGCCCTAGGCGCTATTTTCCCAAGATACGCCTCTGGGGAGGAGAGGTGGCTGGGCCCGGAAGCAGAGACTGGGGCAGAAGTAGGGGGGAGAGGTAACCGCCGGCCCCAAAGAGCACAAAGATTCTCTGTGTGGGGTCAGCTAGTTCAATTTCTATTTCACATACTCTTCCACACCACTACACTTCCTATCAGCATCATGCATTTGAAGGGCCTGTATCTAGGTTCACTTTTGAAATGAACACAGGTACTGTAATTCACACAAACATATGTACTAGTGTACAGACATCTTTACACTTGTACAGCAAAATGGACTACAACTTCCATCACCCTAGCCACAATAGCCCTCAGTATGGGTGTGCAAGGTTGAGATCTGAATTAAGCTAATGTCTGAATTAAGCTAAAGTGTTGGGGAAATGAGTTATATACTGCAACAGCTTCTAATAGTGGGAGAATGTGAATGAAGTACAATTTCATAAACAACAAGGCTTGTGACAGCTTAAGGATGGACACATTTTTTTCTAGCACAAACGTTTGTGGGAAAGGGCTTAGGTTAATGAAGCAAGAAATTCTCCCTATAATTTCCCTCAGGACATTACTAGCTTGAGCCTGCCACCTGCTGGCTAGTGTTTAGTCAGTGCATCTAGTGGAAAATTGCTCCATGGCAGGGGAGGAATAGGAGAGCCGATGGGGACGTGGCAACTCCTTACAGTGCTAGGCTCTGTGTTTCTTATCCTGCCCTCTTCAAAAGAGCAACAGCAGCTCAGCCACTCTATCATGGCTTTCAGTAAATGCCGTGTCAGCTTTCAGTTTGTTCCCAAGTCTTATGGTTTTTACTGCGGCCCTCACTGACAAAATGAACCCAGTTCTCACTTCCAGACAAGGACTGGTGCCTATGCTAGACATCTTTTAATGCTGGAAATTATGGACAGGGCATTCCCCCTCTTCTTCTCCTTTAAGCGTGCTTGGTGTTGCTCTTTGCTGTCTTCGGATGTTTCTAAGCTGGTTGCCTTTCAGTGTTACAAATGGACAGGGTTTTGTTTGGGTGTTGCTCCTTTTTTGCTCCTTTTTTGAAAGCATGCTTACAACTGCTTTTTGCTGTTCTCAGAAGTCTCTCCCCCCCCCAACATATCTAAATATGTTAAATTGATTTAAACTTCTGGTTTAAATTTCCTTGAATTCTCAATTAGCCTTTACAAATTTCATGGATGTTTTACATTGCTATGTGCTCCAACCCTGATTTACAGGTTGGGCGATCTTGACGGAAGCCTTCTTCACATGTTATTGAGTGCAGTGGCACTCATGGTGACAGCACTAAAAGCAGGGATGCAGGCCTGTCCTGATGCTGTCACTCACCCTGCCGCCGCCACCCCGACCTCACTGCTCACATTTATAGAGGTGTTTGTGTGAAAAAGCACTTGCTGTAAATGTGAATGGCTGTCAGTCACAAGAGCGGCAGCCATCATGGTGACAGTGGGTGCCTTTTTACACAAACGCCCCTGTAACCGTGAGCAGTGAGGTCTGGGGGTGGGGTGTGAGTGACAGCACCAGGGCGAAACTTCCTAAATGCTTTCAGTGCTGCAACCATGAGCACCACTGTGCTCAATAATGTGTGAAGAGGGCTAGAGTGTCCCTGTTAGTGCAACAAGTCCCGAACAACAGAGTGTGCAAGTTTCACCAGGCTTCTATGGACTTGCTAAGGTGGGGGAGTGGGAGGAAACTTTTTCAGTTTCACTACTGGCTTGTTGGTTTGTTTTTTAATGGCAATGGACAGATGGGCTGCTGGGCCTTGAGAGAACTGTGAATATGAGATCATTATACCCAGGCACCAGCAACTAGTCTTCCACAACCACCCTGTTTGAAACACATATTGCACAGCCAGTTCACATCTAAAAGCATTGCACTGCAATTGTGGTGGGCATTTTTAAAATAGTAATAAATAGGCATTTTTTTAAAAATGGAGTGACCACAAGGAAAGCCTGGGAATTAAATGGTTTTGGGTGAATGTGGTCTGGATTCTCAGGGGAAAACAATGAGTGAACAAATTGCATCAATACCAGGCAGTGACAGCTCAAGGAGGTTATCCAAATGGTGATTTACTCCTGCTTCACAACACTTAGGATGGGGAGAGTTCATACAAGGAAGGTATTTATAGCAGTAAAGATATTGAAATATTGGAATAGAAAATGGCAACGGAAATACAAAATGCCATCTGCACACACACACACACACACACACACCCAGGTCACATCTGTGATAACTGTTCTCTGAGCTCTCTCCCTCTCCCTCTCCCCCTCTCCCTCCCTCCCTCCCTCCCTCTCTCTCAATTTGGCAAAGTGGTCTTGCAAAGATCCCTTTTACTTTGTGACTTTTGTAAATATTTTTGATAACAAAATAAATTATAGTAAAGCAAAAGAAAAAAGGGAGGAAATAAAAGAAAAATAAAATTGGCACACAGGTAGTGGAGAATGGCAGGACTCTTTGTATTGAATTTCAAGTAAATTAGTTCATTCATTAATATTTAATTATTTTGAACATTCTTGGAAGTGAAGTTATTTTTTTTACCATGATTTTTTGACATTAGTTCAATTTCAGCTTAAAATATGATTAAAAATCAATTGATTGACTGATTTGCTTGGAATTCAATACACTAAGTCCTGTCATCCTGCATTACCGTTGTGCCAAATTTCAGACCTTTCTGCTCAGCTATTTCTGTGTTCTGATTTTTCTCTTTTCCCCATAGAGTTGGGATGATTGGGATGTAGCACTCCATGACAGTAGCTGGAGCATCGAGATGATCTTGCCTGCTGGTACCTTTGGGCAAAAGCACCCAGAAATACACACACACACACACACACACACCTCTCTTTCTTCATTATCTGGGCCAGAGGGGTGTGCAGCAAGGGGGTGGGTGTGAGGCTGCACTCTGTGCTATAGCCCTTCATTGATGAAAAGATAAAAACATGACTAAGTTATGTGATTTTCTTTGGCATCTAAATGAGCTTGCATGTGAGTAATCTTGTGCAAGACCATTGAAGATAACATTTTTTTCCACAGAAACCCTGAGAACTTTGCATAAGAACCACCTGAGAACTACCCTCTCCACCTCAATACAATACAAAAGAATACAAAAGTTGTTTTGGATTAATTGCTGTGCTTAGTGACTGTAAATTTATTATATTTATTTGTTTGTTTGTTTTTACACTTATATCCTGCTCTTCCTCCGAGGAGCTCAGAGGTAGTGGTTATTTTTATTCTCACAACAACCCTGTGAGGTAGGTTAAAATGGGTTTTATTGATCTCCCACACAGACATCCTTGTGTAAGCACACCAGGAAGTGGGGGGGGGAGAGGGAAAAATGTAAACTGGGCACCTCACGTGCACACAGGTAATCCTTGCTTACCTGGGCACAAGGTGAATGCACCAATAGGAAGCAGAAGGCAGGGCACCCCACCTCCTCTTGAACCCTATTGGTCAGAAATGGACAAGATGGATCAGATCAGGGGAAAGCCTGCAGTGTGAACAAACCAATTTTTTTTTAAAAAAAATGTAAGGAACCACAATATATTGTAATAAAAAGCAGCAATGTGAAAAGCCTCAATTTACTCCAATTTATATTTATTAACACTTATTGATGCTTTTATGCACTTTATATACTCTTGTTCTAACTTACACCACTTTATACCAGAGTACAACCTTGAACGCTCAGTCTGGAAAACCTCAAGGCTTTTGTGTGTCTGAAGCAGGGTGTGAAATGCTGCTCCCTTGTGTGCACCTGTCTTCTCTTCTTCCCCCTTTTTTCAAAATCAGGGAGCAGAAGGGCATCTTGCCACCTTGCACATTCCCCAATAACCTGCCGCTTGAGGCTACAGCCCCACTTCATCTCATAGAAGAGCCGCTCCTGATACTGGGGAAAATAGGTGGGGCTGGAGATAATGGGAGTTGTAGTCCAGCAACATCTGGGGACCCAAGTTTGAGAACCCCTGGCTTAGGGAATCATAGCTGAGTGTCTATATCTAGCAGTTTTTGCACTAGCTCATCCCACTCTTTTCTGTTGACACTGGGAGTGGAGCACTGGGGAACACTGCAGATTGAAGTCCCTCCCCTGCCCCTTCCACAGAATTTTTTTAAAAAAATCTTTAAATTTTGTTTTGACTTTGGTTAAATACACTTCCAGTTTACCAAACCTCTGCAGCATTTCTCTCTCAGCTACGGTTCTCCTGCGATGCTAGGAATGGAAGAAACCATGTCTGAATGTAATTTTCAGTGTCTTTTGTTCTCTTTCTAAATCACTTCCTAATAATCCCATTTAATAAACCACTGCCTGAAATTGCATGGAATTGTTCTCCTTTCCTCCTGCCTGATTGTCCGAAATGAGTTGGCAGCAATCCTATATACACTTACCTGGGATTAAACACCACTGAATTTAGTGGAACTTACTTTTGATTGAACATGCATCTTTTCTGCTGTTGAGACCACAATTTTCTCCTCTTTATTTTTTGAATAAATAAAACACGTCATTTTAAAATAAATAAAACACAACATTAATACAGCACAAATATGTGTGTGTACACATACACTCTCTCTCACACACACAAACACACAAGCTGGGGATAAGAAGGGAGCAAAGTAGTAGGTGGTGGATTGCTGAGCTGCTGATCCTGAGTAGAAAGGCGGGGGGGGGGGCAGCAGCTGCTGCTGTCACTACACTTGGCTGTCTTCACCTCTTTCCCCAATGTTTCAGCCATAGACTATAATAGGAAATTGCTAAAGTGCTTATAAGTAGTTCATTTCTTCTCAGGATAAAAACTGTTTGCATGATAAACCTTTGTGAGGCCATTATATCATATGAATTTGATGCACATA
Source organism: Hemicordylus capensis (assembly GCF_027244095.1). Taxonomy (NCBI): domain Eukaryota; kingdom Metazoa; phylum Chordata; class Lepidosauria; order Squamata; family Cordylidae; genus Hemicordylus; species Hemicordylus capensis. The sequence goes on along the minus strand of NC_069659.1, from coordinate 298,389,421 downwards.
TATCCTGGGGTTTGTCTGAATGGACACTTTGAAGTTTTGAGGCTTGATTTTTGCCATTTGAATCCCCAGTCATAGCAAGATGGGAACAATCAAACTATTGCCCCTTTGATGTGGTTTAGAGGTCTCCAGGAACTTTTCAGCAAATGGCTTTTAGCTTGCATCTCCTCTGGAATCATATATCAGCCGGATTTACCCCAAAGTCGCAGTGGGCTATCAGGACCACTTCACACACAATACTGGTTTTCTACAAATTAGGGCTATGCATTCTTGCTTAGCCTGAATTATGTCTGAGGTAAAGAAATCCTCCATTTGCGGAGGCTTTAAAAAAACAACACACACACCACCAAGGTTTCTGGTATCCCCTGATGCGTCTCCATGATTTGTGGAGGGGCCATTGCTAATAATTTGGCTTTTTTCAAAATTTGAACTTTCGTGATTTTTAAAAATAAATATTTGCTGGGTGGACTTGTGGAACACCAAGTGTCAACAGAGGGCACTGCTTGGCAACTTGTCTCGCCAATTTTCTGCAAGGCTAAATTCCCTTTTGAATTTGACAGCTGTGTTCCTTATTGTCTGCTTTTTTGAGTAATTTGCAATTGTGAGTGTGTGGGGGGAGGGGGTTGTGACATAATTAAAATTCTGTGGAGTTTTTCTAATTCTTTTTTCCCTTTCACAAATTCCTGAATTAAAGCAAGCACAAATGGGAATGCAAAATGTGGACCTTTACTACTGTTCCAAGCCTTCATGCTTTCCAGCCCTCTAACTAAAGGTGAGGGTGGGAGTTGGAACAGCAGTCATGAAGGCAAGTTCATTGTAACAGTCAGCAAAGATCTGGGTCAGATTCAGCAGATTCGTGTTAAGTGTTCTGTTGTTTTGACTAGTCAATCTTGAGGAACGCTGACTGTCAAACTAACCAAATAATAACAATGAAGGAAGGTGTCTCTTGTCTCCCCCTCTGGGATCTGATTGGTTGGAGAAAAAACCCAGAGCAAGCTGTGGGAACACACACAGGGAAAAGATCCACAGGGAATGTGGAGAGGAGCTGACCCTATGTGAATGGTCCATTTAACCCCCTGAATCAAACAGCTGCAAAGCAGATTCGCTCTTCCGATACCCAGCGGCATGAAGCCATGTCTGGATAACTCCCAGGAAGTTTTCCACACCCAGCTTTTAGTTTGCATCTCCTCCGGAATAGAAGGTGTGTGTTCACATATCTGCCAGATATACCCCGAAGTTCTTGCAAGCTATCAGAGAGCACTTCACGCACGATTTGGGTTTTTCACTGTGCATTAGAGTGTAGCCCGATTTATATCCGGGGTAAAAAAATCCACTTTTTTGCTTTGTTGATTTTGGGCAACTTCAAAATCTCAGTAAAGCCTGTCTGAAAAGCCTCTTGTTGCAACACTGAATTAAGAGGAGCAGCAACAATCCTCTGGAGGGGAGAGAGAGAGAGAGAGAGGGAGGGAGGGAGGGAGGGAGGAAGCTGAGAAGAGGGAGTGGGGTGAAGGCTTCTTTCCCTAAAAAAAAGAGCACATTGCAAAAAAAGATCATAATATTGATCAACTGGCTTCACTTTGACAAAAAGGAACCAGAAGAAAAATGTGCTCAGATATGGAAGTGAGTGGGGATGGGGGGCATACCCTTAGGAGCCAACATTCCCATATGTCACCACCTCTGCAAGTAACAACTCCTCTGTGCTATGGTCTAGCTACTCCTTGCACAAGATGTTCTGCTTCTCTGATCAAGGTCGAACAAATGTAATGAAAAAGGCACTGGTGTTTCATGGACTGGCAGGCAAATAGTCAAGGAAGTTACAGGGTGTACAAAACCTCAACTGGACCATCCACAAAATTATCCAAAAGAATCAGCAGTCATGTTGGAATAAACCACTGTTGGAAAAAACTTAAAGAATTCCAAGTCAGTTGTTCTGTGCCACAGCGAAATCTCTCTCAGTAGCTGTGGTTCCAGTCTATATTGCCTGGCAGTGGCTGACGAATTGTGGAATACTGAAAGACATAATTTCCACTGAATTGTGGATGATGGTTGGTGAGTACTGTCTGGCATGAAGCATCTACGTTTCACAGACAACACAATAAAAAGATCTGCATGGAACCTGCAATAAGAAAAAGTCACTGATTACCAACACAGGTTAACACAATCTAATGCAAAAGATTTAGTAAACAATGGTTGTATTTTTACCTCAAAACAGGAAATACAAAATAGGTGAAATGATATTATTTAAGTTGCACAACTTAAAATAGGTGAATGATGTTATTTAAGTTGTACAACTTAGGTATGAAAGCTTTTGAGTTTCCACAAAGCTCTTCAAAGTTTATCTAAGACTTCTGTGCAATTCAAAAGTATCCATATTCTAATGGCAACTTAAACTGGTTCCAGGGGTTGTCCTTTCATGAGGCGAGGCGAGGCAGCTGCCTCAGGAGGATTATTGGGGCACCAGCATGGCAGCAAGATGCCCTCCACCGCTGCCTTCAGAGCAGCTCCTTGGGGCCAACCTGACCCTTGTAAACTCTGCAAGAAGCACAAGGAGAGGAGAGGAGGCTCCTGGCAACCTTCCTCTGTTTTGAAAGGGGGCTGGCCCTCACCAGGGTTTGGGGCGAGGCAGCATCTGGCACCTTGCCTCAGGCACTGCAGTACCTTGAGCTGCCCCTGATTGGTCCAGTAAAGATACAGATGGACCTCATTACCCATGGATTCACGTATCTGCAGTTGGGAAAAAGACTCCCAACCTTGGCATATGCGGGGAAAGGGGGAGGGAAATGCCAACCTTGCATACCCACGAGTCAGAGGTGGCTGGAAATGACTGCAGAGGTCCTTTCCAGCTGCCATTTTCTTTGACGGAGCTGCAAGATGGCTCCTGTCTTTGTTTAAAAAAAATAGTAAAAAGAAGAAAAAACCTGCTGATTTTCAGCCAGTTTGGGGGCACAGCACAACTCAGGGGGAGCAGCAGTGCACAATAAGAAGCCCCCACTGCAAAAATCGGTCAATTTTTGGCCATTTTTGGCCGATTTCCAGCCATTTCCAGCTCACCAGTAACCTAACCCCCACGATCCCATAGCCCCCAATGACTCGATATTCACAGTTTCCATATCTGCGGCTGCAGCTCTAATGGAACCCCCACAAATATCGAGGTTATTCTGTATAAGATAATTAACTACATTGGCTCACCCTCACAGTAATGTATTATTTGCAGGTGTTGGGAGACAGAGAGGAAGAGAAGCTGTACTGTCATTGTTTTCAAAACTAGCAGAGGGTACCCGGTTTCCAACATTAGCAGCCAAAGCTAGAACAATTCCCCACAGTGCTAATTCTTCCTACCCAACTCCTTTTCACAAATCTACAAAGCTGCTTGACCTCTTCATGCTGCTGAAAATAACATCACAATCCTCAACTAGAGCTCAGGTCAGTTCAGGCTGACACCAGAACGCAGTTCTGTTGCAGTTGGTCAACTCTTAACAGGAAGTTTTACCATGAGGTTTTTGTTTTTAGCTCGCATCTCCTCCAGAATGGAGGGTGCAAGTACACATATCGGCCAGATTTCCCCCAAAGTCCCTGCGAGTTATTGCGGAGCAGTCTACACGTGCAATTCAGGTTTGCAACTGAGCCCGAGTGAAGCCCGATTTATCTCCGGAGTAAAAAACTCCACTATTTTCAGTGGTTTTTTGAGACAGCTTTAAGTTCTCAGTAAAGCCTCCCGGTAAACCGGCAGTAAAATCTGCTGTGCATAAAACCTCTATGTAACCTTTTATATTTGATCTTTGAGGCAGTTGCAGGACCAACATGAAGCCTCTCCAAGGCGCTTTCCAGATTAAACCCTACAACAGTATCACAACGGATCTGCTAAGTGTGCTTCTGTACTTCCTGTGTTGTGACGCCACAGTCCCTGCACTGACAGCAAGGTGCCATTCACATTTACAATGCCTCCTTTCGGATTTTAATGTTGCAAGTCTGCTGTAGAAAAATAGCTGTATTTTCCTGTTGTAGGTCTGGGGATCGTTTTCAATACGATCCTACCAAGCCAAAGCGTTTCACCCCTGTTGTCGCATGTAATCTGGAAAGCTCCCAGGTCAACCAGCATGTCATAAACCCTCAGTGACTTATAAGGGCAGTTCACATGACCATAAACCGAGTAGGAGACCAGTTCTACTCCACTTTGGGAGCTAGGCACACTCCTGTTTTGCATCCATGTGTTAGATACAAGCTAGGCAGGAGCTTGGTCATCTGTCAGGCCCCGGCTGGAAAGGACAGTTGCACCCTACCCAGATCCCAACCCCAGCTTCTGAACGAGATAGGTGGAAATTGTATCCTATCCACCTGGGGCTTGACAAAGATCAAGCGCCTCACCTCCTTCTACCTTGTTTTTATCTAACACACAATCGTAAAATGGGAGCGTGCCCAGCTTCCAAAACTAAGTAGGACTAATCTTCTACCCAGTTTATGGTTGTGTGAACCGCCCTATATTCTGTTCTACCTTGTCTCTTATCTCCCACCACCCAGCTCATTGCTCAAGAGAGTCTCTTATGACTACTGTGATCAGGCTGGGGATGGAGCTATAGCTGAGGAATAGAACATCTGCTTTACAGGAAGAGGGCTCTAAGCTCAATCTCTGGTATCTTCAGGTAGGGCTGAGAAAGCCCCCTGTCTGAAACCCTTCAGAGTTGCTGCCAGTCAGTGCAGACAATATTGAGCCTGTCTTGGTCTAAAGCAGCTTCCAATATAGGCCCTACCCTCCTATTTTTGCTTAGAAGTGTGGAAGGAATTTTAGCTGCTTTGTTGTCCCTTGTTGGAATATGGATGGGGAGAGATGAACCATTCATCTAAAAGAACAGAGGACGAGCAATAGAAAACAAGTTATTATATGCATTTAATCCATGTTACCTATTTCTTGTCACATGAGCCACAGAGACATCCAACAAAGCCATTTATAATCAGCAGAGAGGCCAGAACCATCTCAACCATGTTGATGATTAGGAGAGCAAAGAAGAAATAGATGTTCCAGGTAACAACATTTGGTGGTTCAATGCAAACAGAGTTCCAAAGGGAAGGCTCATACAAATAATTCCGAGTCCTTAAAGAAACATATTTTGAATCAGAATGCTGCAGGGAAGTGATATCAAAAAGGAGGACTGTTCTCCTCCTTTGAAAAGGAGGGCTGTTCAAAAACAACAGGGAGATGTTCTTTTTGTTCTGTTCTAAAATATTTATTTTATTTTATTTAAAACTTTTCTGTCCTGCCTTACCAGCACACTGCTGCTTGGGGTGGCTTATAATTAAAAAAAACCAAAGAGGCAACAATCAATTTAAAACCTAGCATAAAACAAAACAGCAGCAAGCTATAATGGCAAATAGGATTACAACAGATTAAAACTGGAAATCTAATTAAAACCAATTATAAAATGCTTCTTTTAAAAGTAAAGTTTTCAGATTCTTTTTAAAACAAATGAAGGAGGGAGGCTAATATTAGACAAAGGTTGTCAGATTAATAGGGTTAGGGTTAAGGTAGATGGGTATCAAGTACTATACACTGATTTCCTTTACTGCTTTTACGTTTACAATATAATATCACATCTGCCCTTCGCTGTTAGCATTGTCTCAAGATCAGAGACATGTGGATGACCTTCCATCTTGATTTAATGGGCTTTGGGCAGTCTTAACAAAACGTTCAAAAATGGTCATCATTGGTCCACTAGAACTGAAGACCTCTGTGTCTTAGGATCCTTCGAGCTCACAATTGTCACTTCTTTGTTGATGTCCTAATTCACTGATCTTCTGTCACCATAAAGTTCCTCAATAGGTGGCACAGGTGCTACCCTGAACCTTTTCCCCACCAGTACCATTTTTACCATTCATCTATGCTGAAATGTTTCTTTATGTATAACAGGGGTGGGGAACCTTGGCCCTCCAGCTGTTTTTGAACTACAACTCCCACCATCCCCAGCCACAATTAACAGCTGGAGGGCCAAGGTTCCCCACCCCTGATGTATAAGACAGGTGACCTCTTCCTGGACAGTAAGTCAAGAGTGAATTAGCTGTGCACTGTCCCTTGAGTACAGGCTGGCTTCCTCTCTCCCTCTGTTCCTTGCTGCAGGCCTGGGTTAGAGACCCTGCCAGGGAGTTGTAAATGAATCCATTAAGTTACCAACACCTGTGTGGAGCCTGAATTCAAAACTCAAAATTCATCAGACAACACACTGTGGGTTAGCCAACCTCATAACTGAAGTACACAGATGTAGAATTTCCAGAACTGAACAGAAACGGATTCTAATTTAATTGTGTTTTAATAGTTTTAACTTTTTAATTTTAATTGTTGAAATGTTTTAATTGCATACAGGAAGCATCAAGCTACCATTGGCCGCTCACTTTTAGTGCCACGACCCTTAACAGATTTCACTGGAAGACCATTCTAATTTTTCACCATGAAGCAAAAAGCTCCAGTTCTTAGAACATATTAGAGCTCATTTCAATTGAAGGATGAGAGCAAAATAGCATTGGCTCTTATATAAAGTGGCCCATGAACTCTGAGTCCCTTACCCGCTTTTCAAGGCCTGGTGGCTCATTTTAGGGAATGGATAACCCCATGACTGCATCTTCATGTCATCGCGGGTGACATTATAGAGACAGAGGGGTCCATCTGTCACACCCACACCAGACAAAATAAAGCAAGTGGTTGATCCCAGCAAGGCCAGTACTGATAATACAATGGAAAGGAACATCTGTGGGCAAAAGAAGCACAGAAATTAATGCTCTTCATGGGACACCTCTTCAACTACACTACATAACCTCAGGGAACTGAAGGAACAAGATTGAGGACTGATAAACGGCTTGGGCCCTGGGTGTTTAAGAGAACGTCTTCTTCGTCATGAATCCCACCACCCATTGAGATCATCAGGAGAGGTCCATCTGCAGCTGCAACCAGCTCGTCTGGTGATTACTCAGGGATGGGTCTTTGCCACTGCTGCTCCGAGGCTTTGGAACGTACTCCCTGGAGAAATAAGCACCTCCCCATCTCTAACAGCTTTTAAAAAGTCTTTAAAGGTGCATCTGTTCACCCAGGCTTTTAATTAAATATTATTTTAATAGTTTTAACACACTTTTAAAATGTTTTTAAAATGTTTTTAAATTGTTGTCATGTGTTAACATTTTCTGTTGTCATTTTGTTTTAACTAACGTTTTAAATTTTTCAGTTTTTGCTTTGTTGTAAACTGCCCAGAGATGTAAGTTTTGGGTGGTATAAAAATCTGTTAAATAAATAAAATAATAAATAAATAAATAAATAAAATGTGGACAGATTTTTACACCAAGAACTGTTAGGGACTGTGAGAGTTTGAATCGGGAACCTTGGGACTTGAAGCTGGAACCTAACAGATGTGTGAACTTCAGGGCCAAACTATGTGTGATACAGAAGGTCCACACACACATCTCCTGACTTTTTTTTTTTTTAAGTTAAAAAGCAGCCAAAGAGACTCAGCTTAGCTCAGGACAGTGGCACTGGAAGAGAGGTATATTTAATCCTCCCTCTTTGCCATTTCTTGACTGAAATCACCTCTCAAATCTTATAAGAGCTTCATTGGTGGGCAGGCAGGTGTGTGGCGGGGAGAACAAAACCTTTTTCCTTCCAGCAGCCTTCTCACAAAGAGTAAAGCTTTCTTCCTTCACTACTAAGGAAATGAGAGGTGCCCTGCTAGAACCAGCCAAGCCCTATCTAGTCCATCTTCCTGTTTCCCAGAGGGGCCAACCAGATACCTCTGGGAAGCTTGCAAGCAGGAGATGAAGGCATATCCCCTCTGCTACCAATGTTTCCCTGCAACAAGTCTTCAGAGGCATCCTGCCTCTGAACCTAGAGCTAGTATATAGCTGTCAAGATTAATACCCATTGATAGACTTGTCCCATAGCCACAATTCCCCCCATATGCACCTGGGATTAGTGGGGGGGGAGACCATTCAGATGAAATGGTGTGACACTGAGGCAGGCTTGAGCCAGGTACATTTATTTTCTAGAAATTATGCACTGTTGCCTTCAGACCTATTAACCTTGAAGGAACAAAGAAAGGGCAGAGTTAAATGCACCTCAGTCCTTGGAGAGCCAGTATGGTGTAGTGCAAGGATTCCAAACCTGTAGTACTCCAACTGTTACTGAACTACAACTCCCAATAAATTGTAGCAGGGGATGATGGGAGTTGTAGTTCAGCAACATCTGGAGTACTACAGGTTGGGAACCCCTGGTGTAGTGGATAGAGTATTGGCCTTGATCTAGAAGGTATGTTTAAAATAGGAACATAGGAAACTGCCTTATTTTGTTTGTTTAAAATATTTATCCTCCCCACTTGCAGTACACTACTGCTTGGGACGGCTGCCAAAGTCATTAAACCCAATACACTATAAAAAACAACAACTGATAAATAAGAAACTAAAATCAAATCTCAGTTAAAACCAAAACCTAAAATTATTATATTTATTTATTTATTTATTTATTTATTTATTCATTCATTCATTCATTTATATACCACCCCAAACCAAGGTCTCAGAGCGGTTCACAACAAAGCAATAAACAAAACATTAAAATCAATTAAAATTCTAAAAACAATTTAAAACAAATCAATAAACAGTCTAAAATTTAATTACAAGTTAAAATGTTTAACGTTAAATGAAAAACCCTCCAGATACAATCATAGTTAAAATGCCTCTCTAAAAAGATGGGTCTTCAACAATTTTTTTAAGACCCTGAGGGAGGGAGCATGGGAGAGCTCTTTTGGGAGGGTGTTCCAAAGTTGAGGGGCCTGCCTTATATCAGATCAGACCATTGGTCCACCATCTAGCTCAGTATTGCCTACACCAGGCCTGCTCAACTTTGCCCCCTCCAACTGGCTTTTGGACTACAAACTCCCATAATCCCTAGCCACAGTGGCCAATAGTCAGGGATTGTGGAAGTTAGAGTTGAAGTCCTACACTGACTGACAGTGACTCTCCAAAGTTTCAGGCAGGAGTCTTTCCCAGCCTTTCCCAGAAATACCAGGAATTGGACCTGGGACCTTCTGCTTGTATACCAGATGCTCTGCCACTGAACTATGGCCCAAATCAGTGCCATGAGCAGAGAAACTAATCTTGTCATAAGATTCTACTACAAGCTACATATGTAGTAGAATCTTACATTCTACTACAGAATGTAAGAAGGCCATTTTCTTATAGTTACAACTGGGGCCAAATGACACATTGCATGCACATGTAGTTCAGCTGGGTGTGTGTATGTGTGTGATGTTTGTGTGTGCATGCATACATGCACACACTTAAGTTAAATCACCAACACAGGGGGCCCTAATCAGGACGCCTCCAAAATACCAGTTGCAAGGGAACAATAGTAGGAGAGGGGACATGCCTTCATCTTCTGGTTATGTAACTTCCCAAGGCAACTGTTGGGCCGCTGTGGGAAACGGGTGCTGGACTAGATAGGTCTTGGGCCTGATCCAGCAAGGCTCTTCTTATGTTCTAATTAGAACTGGGATCGTGATATGTAGGGAAGTTGCGTTTCCTGCAATCTTGACAGGAAAAATAAATCAGAGGACCAAGCTACACATTTAACATAATGTGTGGTTTGGCTGTCTTTGAATCTCAAGCCACAACTTTTTGGGACTGGTGAACAGCTAACCACCTGGACTTTTTATCTGCTACGGAAATGCTGGATTCCACCTGGCACAGAATGGGCAATTTCTCAAAAACAAGGCCATGGGCAGGCCATGGAATTTTTCACACAGCAGGCTTTACCGCGAGTTTTTTTTGCAAGGCTTTACTGCAAACTTAACACTATCCAAAAAACTTGATGCAAAAAGTGGATTTTTTAAAAACCTTGGTTATAAATTGGGTTGCACTCTAATGAGCAGTGAAAAACCCAAATCATGTGTGAAGTATTCCCTGATAGCTCCCCGATAGCTCACAGGGTCTTCGGGGTAAATCTGCCCAATATGTGAACGCACCCACTCCATTCTGGAGAAGATACGGGCTAAAACCCAGTTGTGGAAAACTTCCATGCCCACGTGGACCACCCCTCTTGCCTCCTCTTCCCCCTCTCTCCATCACTCAGGGCATTGCTCACCACTGCTCCTGCAGCAACGGCCAGTTTCTCTGCTGTTGTCTCCTCCCAGGAGGGGAAATGGAGGAAACTAGTGCTGTGCTGAGGAGACACGTTTCCCCAGCACAGCCTTCTCTGTCCTCACCTCCTCCTAGAAGAAAAGATGACAATGGAGAAGCAGCCAATGTTGCAGGAGCAATGGTGGTGGGTATAGGTGGCCAGACCACACCCCAGAAAGAGAAAGAGGGGGCCAAGAGGACACAAAGGGCGGGGGCAATGGAGAGGAGAAGGCTTGGTGGCAGTGGACTGGCAGCAGGCAGGCAAGGTGGTGCCTGTGGCAGGGACAGGGTGCTGCCTATGCCACCCCATGCCGCATTGCCACTTCACGCTCCCTTGCCACTTGAGGCGATGTCAGCCCGACTCTTTAAAGGACTGCCCCCGAAACAGGCAGTTTTTCAATTAAACCATTCTCTTTTGGAAAACACTGCTATGTTTGAAAACATTGCAAAGGAGATTCTTAAACTGACCCCCCCCTTCATTTATCTTGTATGTTTATTCTGTATTTTGTAAAGGCTTTTAACCATACACAACAAAACTCTGACTGACTGATTGAATTAAACCATTGGAATTCAGGTGGAAATCATTAAACCACATCATCAATGGAAGGAGACCCTTACCTTCTGGCAAGTTCCAAAGCTGCAGGAAGAGCGCTGCCTCCATCCCACAGCTGTGATCTGAACTGCAGCAGGGAGGACCTGGGAGACAGACATGAATCAGAATGAACAGCATTTTCCAGTGCCCCACAGTTGCAGCTCATGGAGAGTCCTCTGGTTTGGGGCTTTTTTTTGTTTAAAGGTCATTTAGTGAAGCAGTCTTTCCTAAATAAGGGTATTTCAACATGATAAATATATTGTGGGTTGAAAGCACTTCTCTCCCCCCCCCCCATTAGTAAAGCAGAGCCTCCAAGTCTTCTCCTCAGGTTTCAGTAATGTTTTGGAGATACTGCATCTCTGAGGCAGCAAAAGCACTATATTTTGTAACTCCAAAATTGCCATACTTTTCACAGAGACTGCATCCACGGTGATTGTGACTGCAGTGCAAAGTGTGATTTCACAAGTATCAGAGCCTTATACTGGATTATCATTTGCAGCACAATTACGGACAAGCAACCCATCTTATTTTCCTATCCCCATCCCAATCACATGCGATTGATCTTTCATGCATGTCAAGCACGCATACAGGGAGTCCCCAACTTACAAACAGGTTCTGCCCCAAAAGTTTGTAAGTTCAATGTTCATAACTCGGAACGCATATGTTTCCTATGAGGGACGGCTTGTTTGTATGTGTAGGTTGGCATTTGTAGGTTGGGGACTTGATGTTGGAATTTACTGTGTAACATTGTCTCAGTTCTTGTCCTAGACATGCTTGTTTAGGGCTGGTTTCAGCTAAAATATGAAATCGGAGGCCCCTTCATTTCCGGTTTCACTAACTGAACGTCTGAACCTAGGGAACTGTAATGGACCTGTGGTTTCCCTCCCCTAACTCCATCTGTTACCTTCAGGTTTTTTTAAGTTATACCACCATAAATTGTATTTTGGCAGCGATCAAGGTATGTCTTATCCAGGGATTACAGTTACACTTTCCTTAAACCAGAGTTGAGGGAGGAAGATCTTCCCTCACTCTGGCTCCTATTGGCTGCATGGGCTGTCCTTCAGAAAAGAAGGAAACCTGCACAGCCACCTCCCCTGCCTCTCTGCAGTCTGAACTCAGACCGGAGAGTGGGAGTGGGGCAGAACTGCAGACCCACTGGCCCTGTGTGTGTGTGTGTGTGTGTGTGTGTGTGTATATATAAATTCAGGCTTGGGGGTGGAGTCTACTTTTCAGTTAAGCTTCTTACTTGTCCAGAATTCAAACAGGGAGGTTCTCTATCACTTGCATATGAGATTTTTATGTTTGTTGGTTAGTGTTTAACTAATAATAAATGACCAAGCTCCTGCAGCTAAAGCCAAACTTCCTTTGCAATCAGGGGTGTATCTAGGGTAGGGCAGGCAGGGCACATGCCCTGGGTGCCACTTGAAGGGGGGCGCCATTTTTTAAAATTACCAAAAAAAATTAAATGGCTGCCAGAAACAAAATGGCCATTGTGAATGCTCAAATGGCCTCTGAGAGGCCCTAGGCCGGGCATCCCCAAACTGCGGCCCTCCAGATGTTGCTGAACTACAACTCCCAGCATCCCTAGAAACAATTTTTTGTGGCTGGGTATGCTGGAAGTTGTAGTTCAGCAACATCTGGAGGGCCGAAGTTTGGGGATGCCTGCCCTAGGCTATGCCAGGTCTCCAAGGCAATTTCAGCATGCGTGGCAGCCATTTTGTTTTCAGCAGCCTATATATATATATATATATATAAATGGCCATCGCACATGCTCAAATGGACCCTGTGAGGCCCTAGAAGCCAGCGGGGGGAGGGGAAACCTTTGCAGACTCCCCCCCATGGCCTTTAGGAAGCCCCCTGAAGGGGCTACAGGTAATTTTTAAAAAAAATTAATATAAGTCACTGTACACATATTCAGATATGTGACTTGTATGTGACCTTCAGACTTGTATTTTTCAGCTGATATTATGGTAAAGTTATCTGAAAGATGGGTGACAGGTGTTTGGACAGGGGGCGCAATTTCAGTGCTTGCCCTAGGCACTGTTTTCCATAGATATGCCTCTGTTTGCAATTACTTATAAGTAATCAGTCTGCAACACTTCATTAATTTAATATGCTAGGGAGCTTCATTTGTAAGTATGAGTCACTTGTACATTGGGTGTTTGTAAGTGCCTGTACAGAAAGGCTGGTAACTCCAAGGCCTTATCCATCTGTACATAAATTCTTTAGGCATTGGGATCCAAGGCAGAATACCTCTGATGCAGCTCCTATAAGATGAGTATGATATAATAGCTAGTCTTGTAACTTCACTTTTATATTTCTCTTGCTCAAGGGACAATCATGTTTGCTGCATCCATTTCCATTTCTCTGTAAGGGCATATCCTTATTCCTAGTCCAGTGTGTAAACTGCAATGTTGCATACTGTCTGTGTGTGTGTTTAGTGTGATAAACAAGAGTGGCTCTTTCATGAGGTGAAATGAGGCAGTTGCCTCAGGTGGTGTGCTGGGACACCAGCAGGTTGGCAAAATGCCCCCTCCCCCAAGCCATCATAGCAGCTCTCAGGACCAATCTGACCCTTGCAAGCTGTGCAAGAAACACCTCTCCACATGCAAAGCTTGCAAGAAGCACAAGGAGAGAAGAGGAGACTGCTGGCGACCTTCCCTCCTCCCCATCCCACTCCCAATGCTTGCAAGGGTAGGTAGGTTTTGAAAGGGGGCTGGCCCCCACCAAAGGCATGGGGCAAGGCAGCATTTATTGCCTCGTCTCAGGCACCTTGGGCCACCCCTGATGGTAAGACATGTAGTAGTAATAATGTAGCAGCTACATGAAGTGATGTAGACCAGGGATTCTCAACGTTGGGACCCCAGATGTTATTGGATTTCAGCTCCCATAATTCCCAGCCAAAAGCCACTGGGCCTGGGGATTATGGGAGTTGAAGCCCAATAACATCTGGTGACCCAACACTGAGAATCCCTGATGTAGACTATGGCTGCTGCATCACTTGATTTTGCTGTCCCTGCTCTTCAGAGGCAAGATGCCGCTATATCAGTAGCAGGGGAGCAACAGCAGGAGAGAAGGGGTGTCTTCATTTCTTGCCTTTGGGTTTCCCAGAGGCATCTGGTGCACCACTGCGGGAAACAGGATGCTGGACTAGATGAGTCTGATCCGGCAGGGCTGGTCTTATTTTCATTTGGGAGAAAAGGGTTTGTGAATTATGACATGAGCTTTCCAAGCGCATTTGATTGCAAGACCTTTCATGGAGGAAGAATGGCAGAAGGTACAAACCATGTCAGAGAAATAACCACTTACCATCAGGCCTCCTCCCCACACTCCTGGCATTATTACAGCCTTTTTAGTGATGTGGCCCATCTTTAGGTACTGCCATTCCCAACTGGGAAAGAGGAGGAGAATATTGGCAAGAATGGAAAGCAGGCCCAAAGTAAGGAGGCATGGGCCTAGGATCCGAGCACATGTCCCCACACACATCGCTACCAGAGAGCTCTGCAAAGGTGAAGGAAAGAAGAAGAAAGAGTCATTGTGTTCTCTATATCCTGGAGCAGCCTTCAGATGCCGCTGGAAGCCACAGACAGGAGTTGAGGGCATGCCCTATCTCCTACTGTTACTCCGCTGCAACTGGTACTCAGAGGTATTCTGCCTTAGAGGCTGGAGGTGGCCTGTAGCCCTCAGACTAGTAGCCAATGATAGACCTCCATGGTTATCCAAACCCCTCTTAATGCCATCCAGGTTGTTGGCTGTCACTACATCTTGTGGCAGAGAATTCCACAAGTTGATTATGCGTTGTGTGAAAAAGTACTTCCCTTTGTTGGTCCTAGATTTCCCGGCAATCAATTTCATGGGATGACCCCTGGTTCTATTGTTATGTGAGAGGGAGAAGAATTTCTCTCGATCCACTTTCTCCACACCATGCATGATTTTATAGACCTCTATCATGTCTCCCCGCATACGTCTTTTTTATAAACTAAATTATCAGGATTATCAGGACTGATAATCAGGTTATCAGGATTATCAGGATTGATGATCAGGTTATCAGGATTGCATCAAGTTAATACATAAGTGTTTTGTGCTAAGTATTATTGCTACTAAAATTAATAGTAGGGCAGTTAAATGGCAAAATGTGGCTTATTGGCTAAAATATGGCCAGTGTGACTTATTTCCTAAGGATTTAGGACTGGGGTGATGAGAATTAATGGCATTAGTTAATGAGAACATTTTCCCCCTTATTTCCTGTTTGCAACAAAACAAAACAAAACAAAAAACCAGATTAAAGATAAAGAAACAGAAATAAGGGAGATACATGATCAGGTTTCCGGATTTTTTAAATGATCCTATTTTGATCTGAGCAGCAGTGCTTAGAAAAGATATATTTAACCCTTCCCCTGCTGCACCATTTTCCTAGTCTAAATTTATGCCCTCTCCAGCTATTATTAGTCCTGCTGGGACTTTTACATGCATCTCCTCCGGAATGGAGGGTGCTTGTTCACATATCAGCCGGATTTACCCTGAAGTTGCAGTGGGCTATCAGGGACCAGTTCACACATTATTCTGGCTTTCACCGAATTAGGGCTGCACATTCTAGCTTAGCCCTAATTATGTCTAGGGTTAAAAAAAATCCTCTATTTGCAGCAGCTTTTTCTGAAGGGGGGGAAAGAGGATTCTTGTATGCCCCGATGCTTCTCTGCGATGTGTGGAGAGGTAACTGCAAAAAAATTGGCTTTTTTCAAAACTTGCACTTTCATGTTTTGTTTTGTTTTAACTATTTGCTGGGTGGATTTGCAGAACACCAGGAGTCAGCAGAGGGGGCTGCTTGGCAACTTGTCTCGCCAGTCTTCCGCAAGGAAGGAGAATTTGACAGCTGTGTTCCTTATTGTCTGCTTTCCCGACTGTGGCTAGCTTTGCTTGGGAAGAATCCATGCTGGTATTGAAATGGGCTAAACAGAGGGCCAGTGCCCTTTCGGAATCTGTAATAAGATAAATATAGCAAAGGGCTTTGGACACTGCTGTGTACTCCTTCAAGGCTGCCTTCCTTCCCTCTCCCCCATAGCCTGCCTTTTCTTAGCAAGCCGGCTGGAAACTGAAGTTTGGGGGCGGGGGGGAGAGAAACTACCTGTGATCAATCATGCAGCTTTGGCAGTGTTTACCTAGGACGGAGCACAGGCAAAATAGAGCCAGCCACAGATGCTTTGGCTGGCGAAAGGGAGGCAGTGTTGTGGTGCAAGGAGCACAACTTTCACAGGTAGGCTTTGGGCAGGGGGAGATCATGTTTGCTTCTGGCTGTATTAAAAAAGTTTAGTGAACCTTGAAAATCCATTCCAGGCTGGGCTCAGAGAACAGTCTTGGCAAGTCGTGGTGGTGGTGGTGACCCTTATAAAGAAAGGACTGGTGCAAGGTTCATTTGTGGGGGTGGGGGCTAATGGAGGGGGAGGCTTTTCACCATGTGTTAGAAACTCAGAGCTTAATTTTCAAAAATGAGAGGTGCTGGGACTCGGTTGTGATCACAATGGCACTCTACACATGCTCAAAGGGGCTTTTTTTCTTGCTTCACATAGTTTGGAATGGTTCTAGTTGGGTCCAAGTACTAATTAAGCCCTGTCAAAATGTGAATTGTCAAGATGTCAGCCCAGGCTAGCGTCTCTCCAACTTCTCATTCATTTTTGCAAGTTGAGAAAGGAAACTTTGGGATAATTCGTGTGTGTGGTGCGGGAGGAATCGCTGAAAAATAGAGCCCATTGATTTTGTTCACATGAATAAATTATCCTAGAGGATCCCTCAGTTATTATGCAGGCTGTAAGGATAAAAATGACCCTGCAAAATTGGGAGTGGTTTCTACAAACATTCATGCAGATACATTCGCTGAGATAATGCTTTGAGTTAAGCATTCTGTTGTTTTGACTAGTCAATCTTGCAGAATGCTAACTGTCAAACTAACAACAACAAAACGGTTTCTCTCCTCCTCCTCCTCTGGGATGTGATTGGTTGGAGGAGGAGGGAAAAATCCAGAGCAAGCTGAGGGAATACACACAGGTAAAAGATCTGCAGGGAATGCGGAGAGGAGCCAACCCTATGTGAAGGATCCATTTAATCCCCCAAATTAAACAGCTGCAAATCTGCTGCAAAGCAGATTCGCTTTTCAGATACTCCATGGCATGAAGCCATGTCTGGATAACTTCCTGGGGAACAAATACAGCTATCTATGTGGTTGCATTTCTTCCCCCAGGAAGTTTTTCACACAGGGGTTGTAAAGCTCTTTGGCTTGCATCTCCTCCGGAATGTAGAGGGTCCATTCACATATCAGCCAGATTTACCCCAAAGTCTCTGCGAGCTATCAGGGAGTACTTCACACACAATTCGGGTTTTTCACTGCATGTGAAAGTGCAGCCCAATTTATATTTGTGGTTAAAAAAAAAAATCCACTTTTTGCTTTAGGTTTTTGGGGTAACTTTGAGTTAGCAGTAACTTCACACACAATTCGGGTTTTTCACTGCATGTGAAAGTGCAGCCCAATTTATATTTGTGGTTAAAAAAAAAATCCACTTTTTGCTTTAGGTTTTTGGGGTAACTTTGAGTTAGCAGTAAAGCCTTGCAGAAAACTCATGGCAAAGCCTGCTGTGTGGAGAACTCCCAGCAGAGCTAATAGCAGCCTCTGCAGGGCAATTTAGATCAGGAAAATAGGGATGGGGAGGGCAAAACACCCCTTCCCCAGTGCTGCTGCCCTAATCAGAACTGAAGCTTCCAGCAGCTTCTTTTAAGTAAAAAAACCCCCAACAAAACAAAACCCACTGGTTGCTGGTTTGGCTCTAACTAGATACCTGTAAGTAGTCACACAGTCACAGAAACCAGAAGACATACATCCTCAAAATGCAAAGCACCAGGCACTTCTGTTATGCAACATGGCTGTTAGTGGGTGATGTACAGATTTGTCAGAGACACAAGGGCACATAGACTATTAATAGATCACAATGAAGTACTGCTAAAAGCAGACTAGGAAGGCTTTTATGGGGCATCCCCATTGTCAAAAAGGTGTTGAATGAAAGAGTTCACAGGCTCCCTATTAAGCTAACCTGAGAGGATCCACATTAAGTCAAGAGAGCAGCAAGGACACTGTTGGTAAGATGAAGTGCTTTTGCAGTGTTTTGCAATGGGAACTTCCCTTCTGAACTTACAGCAGCTTTTTTAAAATCAAGACTGAAGGAAGGAAGGAAATAGGTAGATATCACCTCCCTGAGTGCCTTCTTTTTAACTTACCAAAAGCGGGGGGCGGGGGGGAGGACTAATGATCTGTCTGTTTTGACCCTCTGTAGGGCCTCCCTCTCTAGGAGAATTATGATTGCATAATTTATTTCACAATGTGTATTATCATAATACCACTTTTCCACAGAAAAAAATGTCAATGTGGTTTACACAGCAAAAGGAATGCTTGCTTGTTCCAAAAGGGCTCACAGTCTAAAACACACACACACACACACACACACACACACACACACACACGAGGCACCAGCAATACCCACCGGGTGAGATGTTATGCTGAATTAATTGGGGCAATAGCCCTGTTTGGAAATTATAGAAAAATGAAACTCTGCATGAGTCCAGAGTCCAAAGCGGAGCCAGAAGTCCTGCCTTGACCCATGACTCCCCCACCACCACCACTCAGCACGCCACTCACAGTTACAGCAGCGTACATCTGAAGAGGCAAACATCATCTCTGAGTTGGATGTGAAGGCCATATCTGAGGGGTGCATGGATGGAAATTGCATGTTTCCAGCAACAAAACACTGCCATTTGGGTGCTGAGAAAACCATATTCCTCCCACCAAGGTGCTATATGGGGAATGAGGCCTAGAACCTGCACAGCAACTGAGTAACAACCGCACAGTGGTCAATTGATGCTCTGGCAATGCCCTGAACCTGTCTCAGCAGGGAACTCCAAAGCAGATCACTCCAGTTTGTCTTCCCTGCGGCTCAGAGTCTTTGACTGTTTGTCACCTCAACAAACCCACCATAAGATCCAATAATTCATTATTCCCTGTCCTTGACTTACCTTTGAGAAACAGAATACAGTGATGCAGATGACAGGAGTTGACGATCACCTAGTGCTGGGCTACAAGACCCAGTTCCTACCAATGACTGGTGCCAGCATTGCGATATATGGTTCCTCTAGACAAGGCAGCGAAAACGTATGACTATTTATAATTTTCTCTCTGAGGCAATCCATGCATACATCCACTTCTTTTTTCCCCTAGATGGTCAGACCCATTGAACATCATTTTTGAAAAAAATCACATGCCCCATCTCCCCATGATGGGCAGTTCCAGCCACACATATTCACAGAAGGAAATGAGTAATGAAAGAAGAGAGCTCCTTCCGTGAGGAAGTAGACTTATGGGAGTTGCATTTGGAGCAAGATTGCAAAAACCCACATGCTCAAAATAAACAGCAGCCCTACTGACATTCCAGAAGGGTGGCTGTCTTGCTACACTGCAGGAACAAAAAAGCTCAGTGGGAGAGCACATGCTTTGCATGCTGAAGGTCCCAGGTTCAATCTCTGGCATCTCCAGGTAGGGCTGGGAAAGATTCCTGCCCCAAACCTTAGAAAGCCACTGCCAGTCTGTGTAGACAATACTGAGCTAGATGGACCAGTGATCTGAACTGGTATAAGGCAACTTCCTATGCTTCCTATATTACTTTTGTCCTAAACTCTTCATAGGAACATAGGAAGCTGCCATATACTGAATGAGAGCATTGGTCCATCTAGCTCAATATTGTCTACACAGACTGGCAGTGGCTTCTCCAAGGCTGCAGGCAGGGATCTTACTCAGCCCTATCTTGGAGATGCCAAAGATTGAAGCTGGGACCTAGATGCTCTCCCCAGAGTGCCCCCATCCCCTAAGGGATTCCCCTAAGGGATCCCCTAAGGGATATCTTACAGTGCTCACACTTCTAGTCTCCCTTTCATATGCAAACAGGGCAGACCTGCTTAGCTAAGGGGACAAAGCATGCTTGCTACCACAAGACCAGCTCTCCTCTCCAGAAAACCATGGAGTGCCTTAGAGTTCACCAAGGCAGTGAGGGCACATTGGAGCAATCATTCCAAGAATGTTGGAAATTCTCTGTGGTGAGAGAATCCCTTTTTCATTATAGCAGAGTGCACAGAGGCACAACACAGCGGAATTTACTTAGGCATGTGTGTATGTTGAGAGTAAAGTAACTTGGAGCCAATTCATAGTTTCAAACCAATATATAAGGCATTTATTAAGGAACTCCATTCTAGATAGGAAAGCGAGGAGTTGGGATCTCTAATCTATCTATCTAGCTGGATGCAGATGGATTCTGCATCTTCTCTGCACACATGGTGCAGGGAGAGGAGCTTGCCATGTTGCAAGGTAGAAGGACAGGTAGGGAAGAGAGAGAGGAAGGAGGAAGTGGCTGGAAGGAAGTTAGTCCCTGAGATTAGCAATCTACATATCCAAAGGGATAGTGTCAGAGCAGTAGAGAAGGGATGACCAATGTCTTGACCCGCTAGCCCTCTGACTCACTAGTCTGTCCCCCACTGTCTGAGACAAGAGACAGCACAAAGTCCTTTAACTTCCAACAAAGAACACAAGTGATCTCCTGATATCAGAGATTCACCAGAGCACTGGCAGAGTCAGTGGTCCTCCTGGCAAGGGAGAACTCCTCAAAGGCTGCCTGGAAAACAAGCAAATCCATAAGCCTCTGGGGCAGAGCATCTATTCAAACTACCACCTCTGCAGAGGGCAAAACCTGCATCAAATCTAAACCCCAGTATCTGTCCATGTCAATGGAGTTCTATCAAATCCCCCACTCCCAGGCCACCTGTATACCATCCAACAAAAACCAAATGCAGAGTGTATCTTGCTACATGGGTAGGGCTCAGCACCAATTGAGATAGATCGGGGATTATTATGGCAGCCTAGAAATTCTGAGCTGCGCCAGTCAGGGTTACCTCAGCATGACATTGAAGTCCCCCCCAAAAAAATAAGCCAAGGGGAACCCACCACCACCTCAGAAAATCCCCATCAGCTCAGGCAGGGAGTGTATTACACAGCAGAGTGCAAAAGTGAACCCCTATCGAGTGAACCCCTATCATCCTATCTCGGAGGCCGATCCTCAAGAACAAATTCTGGGACTGTGTGAGAAGACACATGGATAGGAGGATGGATTCACAATAAATTACTGCAACTCTACCTCCCCATCCATCAAAGTGAGTTGGCGAAAAGATCAGGAGAACTTTGATGAAAAATATTCACACACACACACACACACACACACACACACACACACACACACCTCATGCAACCAGGTCTCCATCACACCTACCAGGTCAGCATGTTTGTCAGAGGCATTGACAGCACTGGGCCACTTGAGAACACACCCCAGGTCAATTCTTTAGTGTCTTACTCCTCTGTGCTGCCTGACATTGGTGGACGCATTGGTGATGAAGAACACAGGGTTCCTTTTAGGGAGCATGAAAAGGTTTAATTATCAACATGAGACAGGGCTGTGGCCTGAGCCAGGCCTAAGGGTTTGGGCCCCAGATCTTTTAAATACCTAACAATGTCTCCAGTGCTCATCCAGAGTAAGATCTAGATACCTAGTCGAGATATGTTTTTGCTTTTGCATGGGATGACCAGAGTTAGGGTTAGGGTTCCCTTGAAACTGAAGGTTGGGAAATTTAGGACCAACAAGAGGAAGTACTTTTTCAAACAGTGTATAATTAATACACTGGCTAGAAGCCCAGCAGAGGAGAGGAAGAGCCCATCTACTTCCCCCTTCAGTGCTGCTCAGGGTGGGAGACCGAGTGTGTGCTGTTGGCTCCTTCTGCTTCTACCTGCCTGCTTCCACTTCCCCTGTGAGGCTGCAGCCTGCTGCCTCTGGGTAACATCTGTGCGAAGTGTGTACAGGACTAGGGCCAGTGGTGGGTGACTCAGCAGTTCCTGGGATAAGCTGCCCAGCTCTGGGCCTTTATCTGAACGCTGCCTGTCACCCCTTTGGGGGAGCCACTTTAAGGTATAACAAGGTTGTGGGCCAGGTTGTTTGGCTCAGAATCCCTTGAGAAGGTGGGTAGGTATTTAAATTTGGCTTCTGTTTGAAATCCTAGGTGAGGTAAGTTTTAATGTGTCTGGAGATGGGGAGACAGTGGCTCTATCAACTGATTATGGTGCAGCTATTCCAGTGGTGGTGGGGAATAGAAGAAGTAACACTGACAGGTCAGCAGCCATTGAAGGGGAAGGGGAAGCAATGGCCAACCACACACAGAGCCTCATCTTACTCCTTTGTAATGCCAAGTCAGCCCAGAATAAATCTGAAATCATCCATGATCTGATTCCGGATGAAGGGGAGGATCTGATATGTCTTACAGAGACTTGGTTGGGGGAGGCTGGTGGCCCGTTCTGGTTCCAGCTTTTCCCTCCAGGGTATTCTGTTGAGGAGCAGGGGAGGGGATGTGGGCGGGGAAGTGGAGTGGCTGTGGTCTATAAAAATAATATCCCCCTTGCCAGGATCCCTGTCGAAATGTCTGACTATATTGAATGTGTATACCTAAGTTTGGGGACCAGAGATAGACTGGGACTTCTGTTGGTGTACCAATCGCTCTGCTGCCCAACACAGTTCCTAACTGAGCTGATGAACTTGGTCTCAGGCTTGGCGTTGGAGTCTCCCAGGCTTGTGATGCGGGACTTCAATGTTCACTTTGAGACCAATCTGTCCAGGGCGGCTCAGGAGTTCACAGTGGCCATGACAACTATGGGCCTATCCCAAGTGGTCTCAGGACCGATACATATTGCTGGTCACACGCTTGATCTGGTCTTTCACTCTGAACAGGGTGGTATTCCATGGGTGGAGACTCCTGTGATTTCCCCATTGTCATGGACGGACCACTATCTGGTTAAGGTTGGACTCACGCCACGTCCCACCTCCGGAGGGGCAAGGAACCCATTAGGATGGTCTACCCAAGAAGGTTATTGGATCCAATAGGATTCCAAGAAGCCTTGGAGGGATTTAGTGTTGGCTCAGCTGATGATCCTGTCGACACTCTGGTGGAGAATTGGAATAATCAACTCACCATGGCAGTGGACACGATCGCTCCTAAGTGTCCTCTCCGGCTGACTTCTAAACTAGCTCTTTGGTATATGGAAGAACGACAGGGGCTGAAGCAGCAAGGTAGACGACTAGAGCGCAAGTGGAGAAAGACTCAACTCTAATCCAACAGAGTACTACATAGAACACATCTGAAGATCTATGCTCAGGCAATATTTATTTATTTATTTATTTATTTATTTATTTATTTATTTGATTTATATACCGCCCTTCCGAAATGGCTCAGGGCGGTTTACAATTAAAACAGAAAACATTAAAAACAATTAAATCTGAGATACAAATATAAATACCAATTTAAAACAACTTAAAAAAACAATTAAACTATCAAAACAATTAAAACCCTGAAAACCAGGTATTAAAACAATTAAAACTGATTAAAAACCCTGAAAGGCCAGGCCAAACAGATAGGTTTTAAGGGCTCTCTTGAAGGACAGCAAAGAATCAAGATTACGAATTTCCGCTGGGAGTGCATTCCACAGTCCAGGAGCAGCTACAGAGAAAGCCCGCCTCTGAGTCATCACCAAACGAACCGGTGACAACTGGAGATGGACCTCCCCAGATGACCTTAACGTGTGGTGGGGATCATGTAAAAGAAGGCGCTCTCTAAGATATCTTGGACCCAAGCCGTTCAGGGCTTTAAAGGTAATAACCAGCACTTTGTATTTTGCCCGGAAACATATTGGCAGCCAGTGTAACTGTTTTAAAACAGGCATCATATGGTCTCTCCGGGTTGCCCCAGAGACCAATCTGGCTGCTGCATTCTGAACTAACTGAAGTTTCCGGACTACGTACAAAGGCAGCCCCACGTAGAGCCAGAGGTGTAACTAGGGAAAACGGCGCCCAGGGCAAGCACTGAAATGGCTGGAAAGAGGGACAGAAAGTGTCGGAGTCATTCCCCTGCAAAGGCTTGCCTGAAGCTTCCTGCCATATCTCCCTCTACCCCACTACCTGATGGGTGCCCCTAGACATGCTGCAACTATATGCGTTGCCTGACAGGGAAAAGTTGAGAACTTATCAGCTGCCTTGTACAACAGGTGAAATTGACTACAAATTATAAATTGCACAATGAAGATTCTTGTGCCATTGCAGGGTCACTGATTCACCAAAACCCCAGAGTTATGGTGGAATGCAAGACTGTAATGGGCTTCTGTGCTGATTTTTTGCCTGTGGTCTGCAAAACCGACAGCCGCTCTTGGCACAAGCTCAGAAGTTGACTATGTTGACCCAGTGAAACAATCTTTAATGGCTACAGTTGACTAGAATGTTTGAAAATGGGCATCACAGTTATGGAACAATCTTAGCAAATCATGTAAATATTAAAGCACCCTCAGTCTTCTGTGGTCTCTCATCCAAGGGAAGCCAAATCCAGATAGCAGACCCCTGGGATTTCTCATCTCTTGGAGAACTGGTGAGCACTTCAATAATTCCTTGAGCAAGCAATTGGCTTGGAAATGTCCAAGTTTGGAAAAGAAAGGGCATGCACATGCAGCACATGAAGCTGACTTTGAAAGCAAGTCATGAGTCTGACTGTTAGAAGGGGAAAGTTGTTTTCAAAACCCACATATTTGAATCTGGCTCTGCTTGCATCCAGGGAAGACTGCGTTGAAATCAAAGCAGTTGCACTGCAACAGGCAAGTTTTCTCAGGCAGCAACAACTGTTCACCTGATGCCTGATAATGTCGCCAGTGGCCCAGCTCTCTCTGCACTCCAGTTCCCAAGCACCATTGCAAGCACACAGGAATCTCAGCAGGGAAGCATCCATGAGCACAAAGTTACAAGCCAATTGGATTCCAAATTTGTTTTAGGCCTCAAAATAAAACTTTCCCCCTAAGTATTCCACAATGGCCCTCGTAATTGTTAAACTGATTTCAAACAGAGCTGAGTTTGACTTCCACAGCCCAGAAAATGGAAATGATGGGCCATTACAATCTGTGCAGTCTACAAGGCTTGCCTTCAGACATAAGCTTATTACCGGAGATTTTACCGGTTCTGGATGGGGTTGCACTCCCCTTGAAGGAGCAAGTACGCAGCTTGGGGGTACTACTGGACCCGGCTCTGCTTTTGGAGGCTCAGGTGGAGGCAGTGGCCAGGGGTGCCTTTGCACGGCTTCGGCTGGTGCGCCAGTTGCGTCCCTTTCTCGAGAAGGCAGATCTGGCCACGGTTACCCACGCCTTAGTCACGTCGCGGCTGGATTACTGTAACGCGCTCTATGTGGGGCTGCCCTTGAAGAATATCCGGAAACTACAGCTAGTGCAAAATGCGGCCGCGAGGGTTCTATCCGGAGCTGCCCGTTGGGAACATATCACCCCCATTTTGAAAGAGCTGCACTGGCTGCCGGTTTGTTTCCGGGTCCAATTCAAGGTGCTGGTTTTGACCTTTAAAGCCCTAAACGGTTTGGGCCCGGGGTATTTGAGGGACCACCTGCTCCCAAGGGTTGCTGCCCACTTGACTAGGACATCTGAGGGGGCCCTGCTCCAGGTGCCGACAATGAGGGAGGCCCAGCTGTCGTGCACTCGGGACAGGGCCTTCTCTGTTGCTGCCCCTAGATTCTGGAATGCTCTCCCGGTGGCCATTCGTTCCTCAGACTCCATCACAGTTTTTAGAAAGCTTTTAAAGACTTGGCTTTTTACCCAGGCTTTTACATAATCGTCTTTTACTGCTGTTCTTGTGTGTTTTTATCTGTTGTCTTGTTTTTATGCTTGTTTTTAGCTTGATGTTTTTACTGCTTTTTATTGTATGTTTTTAATTTTTGTAAACCGCCTTGGGGTTTTCTTTTAACGAAAGGCGGTATAAAAATGTAAAAATAAATAATTAATTAAATAAAAAGCAGTTGATGATGTGTCCTGGGTAATGACCCATTTTTGCTGAACTAACACATGTGGCTTTCATATGGATGTATCTGCCAGTTATTAGGGAAAACATCTATGAGAGGATCTCATTGTAATAAACAGCATGGCATATAAAACCAGGGTGGGGGGGATAATGCACCACTGTCAGTGTACCATATTTTGGCTGCAGCTTTTTGTATCATTCTATGCCAGCCATTCTCAAAGTAGATTGACCTACACAAACCAGCAGTTTCCACCAAGAAAAAAATCCCCTTTATATATAGTACAACTCACAACACTGTATCACTCTGCAGTTTTTCTATAGGAGGAAGAAAGCGGCTGTGGCATCAGTGGAAAATGTTGCAACCCATTCCTGTGTCCTGGCTACGTCACATCAGCCAACACTGCCTGCTCGAATCAGCTGTTTCCTAGAAAACAAATCTGACCCTGTGGCTCCAGCACCCACATTTCCCTTCCCAGAGAAAGCTGAGCTTGGCCTGACACTTCTGCATTTCAGACATCTCATATGGTGCCTACACTCCTTTCTAGCCCACCAATGCTAATGAGCAACATGTCATGTGCAGGTGCATCATGCGGAGCTATCACAACTTATTAAACCACCCCTGCAATTAGTGATTGCTGAGGAGCACAGAGCAATCACCACAGGCAATCATGAGCTTGCTTGATCTACCAAAGAGGTACGAATGCCAGCAAGATGCCTTTTATTTGAAGAGGTCACACATGCATGTGTCACCCATTATTATAGAACATTTACTCACAAATTTAACGAAATGTCTGCAGGGGGTAGGGCTGGAAAGTCGGCTACTAATTCCACAAAATAGGCCAGTTACCAAAACAAAATTGCCATAAAGCAGTGGTTCCCAACCTATGTGGTCCTTCAGACGTTGCTGATCTACAGCTCCCAGCATCCCCAGCCACAATAAATTGTAGTTGAGGATGATGGGAGTTGTAGTTCAGGAACATCTGGGAACCTCCTACAGTAAAGCAATCCCACTCATGTTTCCGTGGAGCTATTGTGACTTCCATTATTATACTTTATCCTGAATTTGAGCTTGCCTAGGAAAATGGGACCACCTTAAGTGCCACAGCAGGGAAATGCTTGACTAACAAGCAGAAGGTTGCCGGTTTGAATGCCTGCTGGTACTATATCAGGCAGCAGCTATATAGGGAGATGCTGGAAGCATAGGCTAAACTAGGGTGGGGCAGCCAGGGCATGTGCCCTAGGTGCCACTGGGGGGTGCCAGTGCCATGCTGCCCCCCACTCCCTCCCCAATTCACAGATTTTTAAAAATTAATTAAAAAAAACAACAACCTGTAGCCCCTTCGGGGGGCTTCCTAAAGGCCGTGGGGTGGTGGTCTGCAAAGGTTCCCCCTCCCCGCCCTCGGGCCTCTTAGATCACCGCCGCAGCCCATCCCAGGCTGATTTTCAGGCCTACAAAGATCAGTGCAGTGGCCATTTTGGAGGTCGCTGCACATGCTCAAAAGACCTCTGCGAGGCCTGGCAAGGCATAGGACCTCACAGGGACCATTTGAGCATGTGCGGTGGCCATTTTTTAAAATAAAAAAGGCTACTGAATACAAAAATGGCCACTGCACATGCTCAAATGGCCTCTGTGAGACCCAAGTCTAGATTTTTCCCTGATATAGGGAATAATAATAATAGGGAAGAATGCAAAGTTGTTGGCAAGGAACCCGAGCATTTAAAAAACAGATATAAATGGCACAAAAGTATGTGGACAAAACATCCTTTAGAAAGACAATGTTGGTTTAATACCTTGTAAGCTGGCAAAACTGAAGGGTTGTGGGGAGAGGCAAGGAATAAAATGGAAATATTCACTCGCATGCTGTTTTATTCTCTATACAGAACTCTATCTTTATCTGCATATTTGTCAAGCAATCTGATTATAAGGTTTGTGGGATTTCAAACTTGGAAAGTGACTGCCTTTAACTTGTGTGGTGCTTTAAAAAAACAAAAACTGTTGTAAGAATTCATACCCAGAAATGTTGCATTTGCAATGTATTGCCATCCCTGTGTTGCACAGTCTTACCATACTGAGAAATGGTTTGTCTTTTGAAATAAGTGGTTAATGTGCGGCAAATTATTCCCTTCAATTTAGCTGAGTTGTACTCAGGTTTTTATTGCCTGTGCATCCCAAGTAGATTTGCTCAAGTTTCCTTGCCTTCTAAAAAAAGTTATATT
This sequence comes from Hemicordylus capensis, assembly GCF_027244095.1. NCBI lineage: Eukaryota > Metazoa > Chordata > Lepidosauria > Squamata > Cordylidae > Hemicordylus > Hemicordylus capensis. The sequence goes on along the minus strand of NC_069659.1, from coordinate 298,361,509 downwards.
TTAGAATGTATTTTTTAAAAAATCAAAGCAACTCCCTTTTTACTTTGAACACAATTGTTTTTAAAAAAACACATTGAATAGTCATGCTGTGATTCTGACTAGTGCATTTGATAAACTAGACATAAAGTTTACTGTCCAGTCTGCCTGTTGCCTGCCTCTGTATTGAACAAGGGAGGTGTAACTTATCCAAGGCACCATATTTGTGTGCCTACTTAGTTCATTTATGGCAGAACTCACTTTTGAAAGGGTTGTAATGCTATGAAAGTGGCTGGTGTCCACCATCCAATACACACTATCACAGACCATATGCTCTTACTACCGTATCTGTCACAGCAACAGATAGGAAATGGGATATGTGTGCAATAGAATTGGGTTTTTTGTTTTGTTTTTACCTTTAGACCCAGGAACTTGAGGGGATAGGGCAGGGGCAACCTTTAACCAAACTTTTGCAGTGTGGCGGAGACAGAAAATTGGTGACGGTACAGCAGGGTAGATTATTGTTATAAATTCTCTCTCTCTCTCTCTCTCTCTCTCTCTCTCTCTCTCTCTCTCTCACACACACACACACACACACACACACACACACACACACACAATTTTTTCTGATTCGAATATCACACTGTTTTGCTGTTCTGTGGCTAGTTGCAACTTCCACCTTCTTCCTGATCAGGCTGCTGGATCCAAGCCTATTGGTGGCGCAGTGGTAAAAAATTGCTGCCCTGTAACCAGAAGGTTACAAGTTCGATCCTGACCAGGGGCTCAAGGTTGACTCAGCCTTCCATCCTTCCGAGGTCGGTAAAACGAGTACCCAGAATGTTGGGGGCAATATGCTAAATCATTGTAAACCGCTTAGAGAGCTCCGGCTATAGAGCGGTATATAAATGTAAGTGCTATTGCTATTGCTATTGTAAGCTGCTGGATAATTTCAGATTGCTTGGGGCCCCTAGGATTTCCCATTGCAGCATCTCCCTTTAAGGCAAAAGCTGTTTGGACAGAAAAAACCCAGCCCTGAATTTCTTGGAGGCAGCAACCTGTAGTGTGGTGTGCTGAGGTGGCAGAGCATTTGCTAAGAGAGCTTTCACTGCTTAGTTCTATGGAGGCATGCCCAGCACATGGATGTGCTGCGTTTCCTTGGGAAGGCAACTGGCACATATGTGCCACATGTGTGGTTGTATATGTGTGTGTTGCTTACAACCTGTTTCTCCTGAAAGTGTCTGAACTTGTATTTTTGAGCTGATATTATGGTAAAGTTATCTGAAAGATGGGCGTCAGATGTTTGGACAGGGGCGCAATTTCAGTGCTTGCCCTAGGTGCTATTTTCCCTAGATATGCCTCTGGCTGGAAGGCATCATCTCATACTGTGCAGGAGATGGCAATGGTAAACCCCTCACAAATTCTACCAAAGAAAACCACAGGGCTCTGTGGGAGCCAGGAGTCGAAATTGACTCAACAGCACACTTTACCTTTAGGAAACTTGGATAATCTATACCGAGACCATGTTTTACCGCAGGCTTCCTAGATATTCACCTTCTCCTGGAGCATATCACGTCTGCCTCTTTTGCAGGGGGACTGCAAAGACTGCCAGCTTTCCTATGCCCCTGGCCCTAAATCAGCTGAAATCAGTCTCTCAGGACTGGGCAACTGCCTCCACCCACCCTCAAGCACTCTGTTCACTGGCCCAGCTGGATGCTTAATTCCTCTCCCTCGCTCATAGCATGGATGACCAACTGATAGTCAGCAGGCCAGATCTGGCCCTCACAGCTCTCGTATCTTGTCCCCAGCAGCCCTACCACATTTCAATCAAGGCATGGTAAAAATGTTCCTTAGAGTTTCACAAAAGAAGTTTGTTTTCAAAAGCTGAGTGAGAGAGATACTCCACACTCTACATCACTTTAGGCTGGAATGCCTTGACTACTCAGATCCTATTCCAAGTAGTTTGTTTTGTTTTGTTTTTTTAAGTGGAACCTGACAACCCTTGTAGGAATTGCAGTGTGCAATAAAATATACTTCCAGCCCAGCTCCAGATGCAAGAGTTGGTAATCTCTGGGCTAGTTTGCATGAACTTTGGCCCAAAGAGGGTGGGGACATGCCAAGAACACCCCTTCCCTGATGTCACTGAAGGACACCCCGGCAGCATGTCAGGACATCCTTCAGTGACATCAGGGCGGGCTTGGTCTCACCACATCCCAACTCTCTTTATGAGTTTGGACTGATGTTCATGAGAATTGGTCCTGTGGCTTGCGATGTATTAATCCATCTGATCATTTCAGCACTCCTCTGTTATAAGCAGCAGTGGGGAAATGACTTGACTAGCAAGCCAGAGGTTGCCGGTTCGAATCCCCGCTGGTTTGTTTCCCAGACTATGGGAAACACCTATATCAGGCAGCAGCAGTATAGGAAGATGCTGAAAGGCAACATAGAAATATAGGAAACTGCCATATACTGAGTCAGACCATTGGTCTATCTAGCTCAGTATTGTCTTCACAGACTGGCAGCGGCTTCTCCAATCATCTCATACTGCGCAGGAGATGGCAATGGTAAACCCCTCCTGTATTCTACCAAAGACCACCACAGGTCTCTGTGGCCACCAGAAGTCGATATCAACTCAACTGCATACTTTACTTTACTATTAGAAGCACGTCTGGTATCAAATTTGCTGAATTATTCTTGTACAATTGGTTGATCCATAGAGACACAGTGAACATGCTAGTCCATAGAAACAAAGTGAACATGCTAGTCCATAGAAACACAGTGAACATGCTATACTGTAGTTCCTGTTCTCCTTCAGATCTTCTGCTTTTAAAAGCCAGTCTTGTAAGAGTTGCACAATAATTCTGCATCTGGCTGCTACAAGCAGAATGTCTTGTATTTCCCATGCTCTTTCTCATTGCAGTGACTATTAAAAGCTTCATTAGCAAACTGTGGGAAGTACAATCAGGGAACTTTAACTTTTGAAACAGGCTGAATGAACAAACAAGAAAAACGCCCTGGACTACAATTGTGACGTGCTGTTCTCACCCACACCTTTGAAGCATGATCAGTTGGAGAGGAGACATTTGCTCTTTTTAAAAATGGATACAATTTTCATCATGGTAATATCACATTTGCACAGTTTCAGATATTCACAAGGCAGGTTGGATTTGTTTCAAATTGGTTCTTACCAATGGATAAAGAGTTTTGTTTCATTCATTCATTCATCCATCCATCCATCCATCCATTCATTCATTCATTCATTCATTTTATTTAACGTATTTCTATACCACCCAAAATTTGCATCACTGGGGGGTTTACAATTACAATCATTTAAACAAATGTTACAATAATTTAAAACCCAACATTCAAAGTATGAAAACTATAAATCTAATTAAAAGCCTGGGTAAACAAATATATCTTCACTGCCTTTTTTAAAGTTGCCAGAGATGGGGAGGCTCTTATTTCAACAGGGAGTGCATTCCAAAGCCCAGGGGCAGCAACAGAGAAGGTCCATCCCCGAGTAGCCACCGGATGAGCCTGTGGCAAATGTAGACGAACCTCTTCAGAAAATCTCAACGGGAAATGAGGTCATGGTGAAGAAGATGTTCACTTAAATACCCAAGGCCTAAATTGTTTAGGGCTTTATAGGTAGCCAAACCTTGTATTTTGCCCAGAAACCTATCAGCAGCCAGTGTAGTTCTTTCAACACAGAAATAATATGATATCTCTGAGATGATCCAGAGACCAACTTGGCTGCCACATGCTGTACCACCTGCAGTTTCCAGACTACATACAAAGGCAGCCCCACATAGAATGCATTACAGTAGCACAGCCTGGAGGTTACAAGCATAGGTTACCTCACTGTTGTGAGGTAGTTCCTCTCAAGAAATGGATGCAGCTGGCATATCAGCCAAAGCTGATAGAAAGCACCTCTGGCCACTGCCTGGGACACCAGGGAGAGGTTTGGGTCCAGGAGCACCCCCAGTCTGCATACCTGTTTCTTCTGGGGGAGCATGACCCCATCCAGAACTGGAAGATCAAAATCGTCTCCTGAGTTCTGACCCCGCACAATAAGTACCACCATCTTATCTGGATTCAGCCTCAGTATGTTATCCCTCATCTAGCCCATCACTGCCTCCAGGCAGGAATTTAGGGAGGTTATGCCTTTCCTGATGATGTTGACATGGAAAAATAGATTTTGGAGTTATCAGCATACTGATAACACCATGCACCAAACCTTCTGATGGTCTTTCCCAGCGGCTTTATGTAGATGTTAAATAACACCGAAGACAATATGGAGCCCTGAGGGACACCATAGGAAAATTCAGATTTGGAAGAACAGTCTCCAAGAGATACCATCTGGAATCTGCCCATGAGGTAGAAACGGAACCACTGCAAAGCAGTGCCTCCCACCCCCAATCCCCTCAGACATTCCAGAAGGATATTGTGGTCAATAGTATCGAAGGACGCTGAGAGATCCAAAAGAACTGAGTCTCACTCCTGTCAATTCCCAGTTGGAGATCATCCATCAGGCTGACTAAGCAGTCTCCACCTCATAGCCCACCCAAAAGCCAGTTTGAAATTGGTCTAGATAATCAGTTTCCTCCAAGACTGTCTGGAGCTGGGAGGCCACCACCCTCTCAATCACCTTGCCCAACCATGGAAGGTTGGAGACAGGCCTGTTTGCTTAACTCTGACGGATCCAAGGCAGGCTTCTTCAGAAGCAGTCTAATGATTGCCTCCTTGAGACAAGGGGGAATCCTGGCCTCCCTCAGACAACATCTATAATCTCTACCAGGCCCTCTACAACAGCCTCCCTACCCAATAGTATAAGCCATGTTGGGCAAGGATTAAGAGGGCAGGTGGTAGTCTGTACCATTCCAAGCAACGTGTCCACATCCTCAGGAGTCACAAACTGAAACTGGTCCAGGTTCATTGCATAAGAGGAGTTGTTGGACACCTCAGCATCAGACACTGTAACAATTGTGGAGTTTGAATCCAAGTCAGCCAGAATACGAGATATTTTGTCCACAAAAAAAACTCAATTAAAATTGCAGCGAGTAATTGTTGGTTCCAAGTACTGATTCAAGGGGGAAGGGGCACATACTAGCCCCCTCAGAACCCTCAACAGCTCCACTAGACATGAACTTGCTGGCGTGATACTGGCAGAAAAGAATAGCTTCTTTGCTGCATGTATTATGTAATAATCTGTCGGATTCTAGTTGAGTCTTTCTCCACTTGCTCTCTTGTCGTCTACCTCACCGCTTCAGCCGCTGTAGTTCTGTATACCAAGGGGGCAGTCTCAAAGTGGTTTGGAGAGGATGCTTAGGAGCGATCGTGTCCACTGCCCTGGTGAGTTGACTGTTCCAATTATCCACCAGGGCATCAACAGGGTCACCAGCAGAGCCAACACTAAATCCCTCCAAGGCTGCTCGGAATCTTATTGAATCCAATAACCTTCTTGGGCGGACCACCTGCAGAGGTGGGACGTGATTGTGAGTCCAGCCTTAATCAGATGTGGTCCGTCCATGACAATGGGGAAATTTTTATTTAAAACCCGCTACTTTTTCAAAATTTAACAACACATCCTGTATAGATGAAATAACCTGTAAGGGATATTCTATCAAGGTAATGTCATCTGCATATAAACTGATCTTATGTTTAGTACTATTAATGGTTAGTCCTTTAATCTCTAAAGGCCTGAGATAAGGGCTCTATGGCAAGTACAAATAGTAGAGGAGAAAGTGGACATCCCTGTTGCATGCCCCTTTTGATACTGAATGTTTCCGAATCCAAGGAATTTATTCAAACAGTGATGTAAGATTCACTATATAGTTGTCTGATAATATTAGTGAATGCTGATCTCATTTTAAGATGATCTATTAACTTGACCAAATAAGACCATGACAGATGATCAAAAGCCTTGAACATATCTAAGGTGAGTATGGCTGAGGGGATGTTATTCCTTTTACTGAAATATATACAGTTCAGTATGCGATGAATGGGATCTGCAATCTGCCTTCCTTTTATAAAACCCTACTGGTCTGGGTTTATATACTGGACTAAAAATTTGTTTAATCTTTTCGCTAAGCAGGTTGTAAAGATCTTGAGATCTTGATTGGGCAAGGCAATAGGTCTATAGGATTCCACTAACTCCTTAAGTTTTGGAAGCACAATAATCCTAGAGTATCGCCCTAACTTGGGAATCACTTGACCTTCCAGAATGGAATTCAATAAGGCTACGAGTCTGGCTATCAATATATCACCAGATTTTTTATAGGCAAGGGCTGTAAGACCATCCGGGCCTGGAGATTTATGTCTCTTCAGTGATTTAATAACTTCTGAGCGCTCTTCATTAGTAAATGGTTCATTTAGGCTGTGCCTATGATGGTCCTGCTTCGAAGGGATAAATACTGCCTCGATAAATTTGTCAATTTCAATACTGTCTGATTGGTCAGGGGAATATAAATTTGAATAAAAATTAGCAAAGGACTTGCATATCTCTGTGGCATTAATTATTTTTCTACCATTAGCCTCTTTAATTTGCTGGACTGAATTGCACTTTGCCCTTTTTTTTCAATCTGTTTGCCAACAGTTTAGAACTTTTATTCCCATGTTCATAGAATCTAGTGTTGGTCATGGCAGTAGCTATCTTTTGGCACTCAAAAGTCTCCAGTTTCTTTTGCTTCTGTAATAATTTCTTATAAATCCTACTGGAGCCAGTGTCTTTATGCTTTGTTTCCAAGTCTTTGATTTGTGTTAAGAGCTCATTAATAGCTTTAGTATTGCTTCTTTTCATTAAAATGGACTCTTTAATACATTCTTGCCTCAGGCAAGCTTTCATTGCATCCCAATTAATTGCTTTGGGAATATCCTGATTATCATTATGTCTATAATATTGCAGTATGGAATTATTGTGTCTTATTACAATATAAATCTTTCTAAATCAGAAATCTTGGGTACTGGGATGAGCACCAAGTCTCAAAAGGACATATTTAAATCCTAGGGCATCATCAAAGTCCCTAAAAAGATTTGATATCGGGGAGTGCACATTTCCAAGAATCTCACAAATCTTAAACATTGGAATTTCACTCCAGTATTAAAATATATCAAAATAAACATTTGGAAGTGGAAAGGGATCAATCTGTCCTGGCTGGGGCAAGTAGCAGTACTTAAAATGTATTTACTACCCAAAATTATTGTTTCTGTTTCAAGTCTTACCAATTACTTTATCTACTAACACTCTTCAGAGATGGCAAAGAATGTTTATCTCTTTTATTCATGCTAACAAAAAACCAAGACTTAGATATAGCATTCTGTACACAAAAACAGCTAACGGTGTAATAGGAATCCCATACCTACCTGCCTATTATGAGGCTTTTCACCTCCGAAATATCTTACAGATGCTGACCAAAGTCGACATTAACTCTTGGGTTAAGATGGATGTTGCTGATCAATACTCTTATAGAGTTAATACCAGATTGGATTACCAAGTTTAAAGCAGCAGACAAGACTTTTTTGAGTGCCACTTTCAAGAATTGGACAAAATGGCATAAAAGTTCAGTGCCCCCTTATTCACCTCTTATTCCAATTTTTGTTACCCCAAATTTGTTGGACTATTCACATCTCCTCAACTGTTGGAAGCTATGATCTGGAAGTTGCCAGATTATGTAACTTTTACCACTGTGGAAACCCTATTGACCTGGAGGCTATAGGGGAAATTCTGGGTCCTCTGCACTGTATATAGATACATCTTTAACAACGCAGATTCTTTATATCCACCTCAAAAATAACAGCACAAGCCAATAGACATTAACAAAATTTGAAGTTCTGGTTCTGGAAGCCTGGACTCCCTCAAAGGTGTGGTTTCAAAATTATATGAGCTGATCATAAACCACACATTTAACCCACTACCTGGCTGTAAATCATCTTGGGAAAATGATTTCCAACAGGAAATTAAAGACCAGGAGTGGTTGAACATATGGAAATGCAAGCCAGTTACTTCCTCCTTGGCCCAAATTAAGGAGAACTTTCTTTAGTTTTCCATCGATGGCACCTGACCCCAGTAAAATTAGCACACATTCATAAAGAGTATCCAGACACGTAACTATAAGGGGGCAGGCAGGGCACGTGCCCTGGGCGCCACTTTGGTGGGTCACGTGGGGGGCGCCAAAAAGTGCCATGACCCCCCCCCCCATCCCTGAAAAAAAATTTTTTTTCAGGGCGGCAGCCGCACGCCCTTGCCAGCTCACAGCACTGCCGCTACCTGCGCCCTGGCCGGTGGGCGGCCTGACGGAGTTGTCGCGTGCCCCCTGGGATGGCTTGTGGGGAGTGAGCACGGTGGTGGGCAGTGGTGGGCAGCGGCGGATCGCCGAGTACAGAGCGACGCTGAGGCCTGCTGTCTGGCCCAGCGTCGCTTCCCAACTGCAAGGTGCGCCTGCGCAGTTCTTATTTCAGAGGCAGAGCTTGCCCTGGGCGCCATTTTCCCCAGTTACGCCTCGTATCCTCCATTTTGCTGGAGTGGTTGTGGAATGAAGGGTATCTATTTTCATCTTTGGTGGACCTGCCCCAGGGTCTTACACTTTTGGACAGAGGTATTCACAGAGATGAGTAAATCAGAAATCACAAATCAGAAAATAGGATTATGCCCCCAGCTGGAGTTAGTGAATATATTTTCTGGGGTCAATACAGATGCATCATCAAAACAATTAGTAGTGTTTATGGTAACCACTACCAGGTTAGCTATAGCCAAGCACTGGAAATATCAAAACATGTCAATGGATATCTAATACAAGAACGTATGGCATATCGCGATTTCAGAAAAGTTAACCCATATTATTCGGTCCTGTGCAAAGCAGACCACAAATAACTCTTTTTATGTAATTTGGTCAGATTTCATTCTTTACACCAATTGGGAGAATTATGGTTGTTTTCTTACCCCAGACATTATTAGAGTGTGGATGGATTTATGAATCGGGGTTTGCGGTAAGAAGTTTTGCTGTTTGTGTTTGGATCAATTTTGTTCTGCACTGTGAATTTTGTTCTAATTAAGCTTTTATTAAAGTGTGTGTGTGTGGGGGGGAACAATGGGGAAATCACAGAAGTCCCCACCCACAGAACACCACCCTGTTCAGAGTGAAAGACATGGGCATAACTACGATAGGGCAAGGGGAGACAGTTGTCTGGGGGCCCCACTGCCTTGAGGGCCACCCAGAGATATGTCACATGACTCCCCATTGCCCACCTGCCCAGCCCCAAGGCCCCTCACTCAGCAAGTCCCAGTTGCCCTGTTTGCCCTCTCTCCTACTTGCCCTCCTGGCCGGCAATCTAAGCTGCCTGCAAGCTGTTAGAGCTCCTTCTCTCTCCGCCTCTCAGCTGATCGGCAGGTGGGCAGGGCTTCCAGAGAGGCCTCTGTGCAGGCCTCCCTGAAGCCTGAACTCGAGTGCCAGCAGGCAGCAAGGAAGGAAGGACGGAGGCAGGCAGAGTGGCCAGTGCGGACTGCCCTTACCCACTGTCAGCAATCTGGCCACCCAGTAGGGAAGTCTAGGATGATAGTTCACCAAAAGACCAAACTGGGTTGCAGAAGCGGAACACGGCTCGGAAATATTTCTCTCTCTCTGGCTCAGGCTGAAAGCTGTCAACACCAGGGATGACATAGGTTGCCTTCTAGTGGCTAACTGCAAGTTATAGACGTGCTTTATAGTCCAAGCTGATAACAGCTGGCAGGGATTCAAGGCTTATCAGCCTTCTGCAAGAGGTGCTTACTTCTGATGGTTTCCAGTTGTGCCTGCCGTCTTGTGATGCGCCTCTGCTGTGGAGTCAGTGGGGGTTGCCTGCACAGCTCATCCTCCGGTTCGTCCGTTGCTGTCTCTGCTGCCTCAGACTGCTGTTCCTGCTCTGAAACATCAGCAGGACCTGCCTCAGCCATCTCTTGGGAACCGACAGCCGGGCTCTGCCCCTCAGGCACCCCTGCATCGGCTGAAGGGCTGTCAGCTTCCCTTTCCTCCTCGCTATCTGAGAGCGAGGGCAAGACACCCAGCACAGTTCTCTGCAGACCCTCTGCCCAGGCCAGCCAGGCCAGCCTTTGCCAGTAATGGAAGTAAAATGTGAATTCCTTTTTGTGGTTACTACCACCACTACCACCACACACACACCCCACACACCGCAATATAAGGATTTGCTTGCTTGCTGTAGGGCCTTGATATTGGGGGGAGAGACTGAGAAGTCTCTGAATATTTAATTTGAAACAGATTGGAAAATTTGCAGACTTTAAAAAAAAAACTATCTAGAAAGTCCTATAAGTGGCTTGTTTCATGGCAGAAAATTACAAAAACTTCTGGAACAAACAATGAGAGACCACAACCAGCCCTACTTCCACACTGGGGAGCAGGGAGAATTACTTTTAGGACAGAGGGCGTAACTTCAGGAGCTCCTTGAGCCCTGGCATGTCTCATCTATCTTAAAATTTTACCAAGAAGAGGCAGATTCCTCATTCTTCCCCCTCCCCACACACACACCTCTTTTTCTCCTGAGGAATGGTGCTAATTCTTGCTCTTTTCTCTGTTTCTCCCCACCTATCTTACTTGCTTCAGTGGGACTTACCGGTCTCCTATAGGGAGCAAAATATGCTAGGAGCACAAGTTAGTTTGGTTTGCTTTACATCCCTGAGCATGTGCAATCCTATATGCACTTACCAGGGAAGGATCTCAGACATTTGAATGCAATGGAGTTTATTTTTAAATAGACATGCTTTCCTTGCTAGTAAGTCCTTTAGGTTTCAATGAAATGTACTTCCAGCTAAATGTGGTTAGATTTGCTGCCTGAGGCTGCAGTTCTCCACACACTTACCTGGGACTTTTACACACAGCAGGCTTTACTGGGAGGCTTTACTGCGAAATTGAAGTTGTCCCAAAGAACCAATGCAAAATAGTGTGTTTAAAAAAAACCCAAAAAACTTCTGGATATAAATCCAGCTACACTCTAATGAGCAGTGAAAAACCTGAATTGCGTGTGAACTGCTCCCCAATAACTCACAGGGACTTCAGGGTAAATCTGGACAACATGTGAATGTAGCACCTCCATTCCAGAGGAGATGTGTGTTAAAGGAGCCAGCGTGGTGTAGTGTTTAGAGTGCTGGACTAGTGGTTAGAGTGCTGGACTAGGACCGGGGAGACCCGAGTTCAAATCCCCATTCAGCCATGAAACTAGCTGGGTGACTCTGGGCCAGTCACTTCTCTCTCAGCCTAACCTACTTCACAGGGTTGTTGTGAAAGCGAAACTCAAGTATGTAGTACACCGCTCTGGGCTCCTTGGAAGAAGAGCGGGATATAAATGTAATAATAATAGTAATAATAATAATAATCAGACAAACATCTGCCACACAATACACCAGATATAACTGTAGTCGAGAAGAAAGAAAAACAAGTTAAAATAATCGACATAGCAATACCAGGGGATAGCAGAATAGAAGAAAAAGAAATAGAAAAAATCACAAAATACAAAGACCTACAAATTGAAATGGAAAGGCTGTGGCAGAAAAAGACCAAAATAATCCCAGTGGTAATTGGCACCCTGGGTGCAGTCCCAAAAGACCTTGAAGAGCACCTCAACACCATAGGGGCCACAGAAATCACCATCAGCCAATTACAAAAAGCAGCTTTACTGGGAACAGCCTATATTCTGCGACGATATCTATAACAACAGCAACAACATTGACCATAAAATTCAGCCATCCCAGGTCCTTGGGAAGGACTCGATGTCTGGATAAAACAAACCAGTCAATAACACCTGTCTGACTGTGTAAATAATTAATAATAATAATTAAAGTGTGAAAAACCTCCTGGAATCAAACTTTACTGAATTTGTTCAGAATTCTGAGAAAACATACATAAGCTCACACTGCATGGTCTCCTTTGCTAATCTGAAGTGAGGGGCCCATTTTAATAATTAGTGTTTCTAGTGTGTTCTAGGCATTAAAAGTAGCACAGATATATAGTATTCAATGTATATCACTCTATATTGTGAAGTGTGCATCTGTGTAGACAGTGAAATGTATTTCCAGGCAGCATACTTATTTTGAAATATCAGACTTAAGTCTTTGGGAGCCTGGGGTGTGCGGAGGCCCTGGACTTTGAGGGGGGCGGGCATTTTAAAATCTCGTCTCTGGGCCCAATTAAAACATTATATCTCTAGCACTGGCAAGAGAAATGTACTACCCTTTGCTAACATCCCTCCCCTAATATAACACCCCCCCTCCCCACCCACCCCCCTCTCTCTCAACCCCTGCTAACTTGGCAAAGAGGCACCTTTTAACGCGGTGATTGTCTTTATTTAGCAGGCGGAGAGTAACTGGCCCTATCCACCCCCAGCACAGTACCTCCAGTGACTGTTGCTGGTGTCTATCATGTTTCTTTTTAGATTGTGAGCCCTTTGGGGACAGAGAGCCATCTTATTTATTTATTCATTATTTTTCTGTGTAAACTGCCCTGAGCCATTGGCATCATCTCATACTGCGTGGAAGGAGGCAATGGTAAACCCCTCCTGTATTCTACCAAAGACAACCACAGGGCTCTGTGGTCGCCAGGAGTCGACATCGACTCGATGGCACACTTTACCTTACCTTTACTACACAGGTGACTTAAATATCTGTTAAGAGAATGGATAGACATGTACAACATGATTCTGATAGGGACTGGCTTCTCTTGCTTATTGGTAGGACCTTAAAGTGCACTCTCCAAAGTTCAAACTCCAACCTTAAGGTGATACCACCAGTGTTAATATCACGGTGGCATCAACAGGGGGATTGTTACTAGCAAAGCCTTTCTGTCAGCTCTCAGGAGCCCCGTTTGTGTTTGAGTATCCAGGCTTGGAGATCTCACTCTGTATATGCTCAGGAGCCTCACAGTATCATGAGCTCTCCATTTATAGCACATGGGGACAGGTCACTTAGTGACAGTGGGCCAGTTGCCCCTAGATTTGGCTCCTAACAAACAAATTGTAAAGGGGAGCAGATGCACGCCCTCCCTAATGCTGATATATGCTAAGTAGACCCCAGAAGTTAACTACAAGCAAGTTAACTCTCTATCAAGACCACTCAGCCCTCAGGGTGAACCACCTTGTCTTTCCCGCCTTTTGCGAAAAGGATAGGAGCCTGCTAATGTGCTCCACTGGAAAGGGCACAGACAAGGCTTGCAAAAGTAAATGTGCTCCCTCACAAAAGAGGTTGAGCAAGCGATACAAACCTAAGATATGCATCCATTAAAAGTGGTGATTGGATGACTGGACTTTCTGTCTATGCAGTTTCCCCTTCTCACATCTATGCACTCTGTTTTCATGACAAAAGCCTTGGCATACCTTGGCAATTCCCACATTGTCACAAGCAGGAAGAGAGATAATAACAATGGGATCCCAGCTGGTCCCTGCCAACACACCTATCAGACAGCAACGGCCAATCGGAATTTGCCTCCAGGATATGATTTTGGGTATAAGAACCCTCAGTTACATGACCCAGTGTGCTCCTTGGGATCTTCATGCTCCTTGGGATCTTCATGCTCTCTATGCACCAGCTACCTTGGAGTTACCATCAGCTTTTTGGATGATTTAATGTCCACAGGCCATTACGCAAGGCTGTGTTCAGTACTTCGTGCCACTCTCCAGATCGGCTTTCTTGCCCAGCCTGATCTTCCCAGTCTTCCTCGTTAACATAAGAAGCTTGGTCCATAGAGGAAGCACCCTCCTGGATTCACCTCTACCGACTAACCCCTCCAACCTTCTTGTACAGGCCTTGGGCCGAACTGTTCCTGAGGAACGGGGTTCATTGGCGGTTCCTAGAACCTTTCATCAAGACCAAGTGATATGATCTTTGCCACTCCCTCAGCCCAAATTCTATCTCTACTCCCCTTTCTTAAATCTGCTTCCTTCTCTAAAAGCCTGGGAATTTGCCCACCTGGGAATTTACACAATTAGGACTCTCAGCTAAAGTGCCTCATTGCAGTTAAATGTATTTTTCGCCTACTTTCCAGTAGGCTTATGAGATCACCAGGCATTTCGTGTGTGTCCCCCCCCCCCCCGCATCAACTTCACAATGCCTGGACTGATATGAACCAAATCGGTTACAGTTGTAGGGACACATAGTGACACCTCAACAGCATAATTTGTGATGATGTCATCCACCCTGATCCAAGATGGTAGACACATGAAGATTTAAGGCACATGTGAGCTAACTTGTGGGGTGTCTAACTGATTTGAACCAGATTAGGTACAGTTTTAGTGAGTGACACACAGGGACACCTCAATGGCATAGTTTGTGATGATGTAATCCACCCTGATTCAAGATAGCAGTTGTGTAAACTTTTGAGACACAAGTGGGCTAACTTGTGAACTGCCTAACTGATCTGAACCAAATTTCCTACAGCTGTAGGGACATATAGGGATGCCCAATGGTGTAGTTTGCAATGATGTCATCCACCCCAATCCAGGATAGTGGACATGTGGACATTTGAGGCGCAAGTGGGCTAACTTGTGGACTGTCTAACCGATTTGAACCAAATTAGGTACAGTTGTAGTGAGGGACACCTCATTGGTGTAGTTTGTGATGTTGTCTTCCACCCCAGTTCAAGATGGTGGACACATAAACATTTGAGGCACAAGTGGTCTAACTTGTGAACCACCTAAATGATTTGAACCAAATTTGCTACAGCTGTAGGGACACATAGGATTCAGATTCATTTATTTACGGTCAATGACCAAATAAGCACTACAGCAAAAAACAATACAATAACATAAGTAAAAATTTAAAAATCAGTTTGCAGACATCTTATTTTACATGCCTCCAAACAAAAACAAGCAATCCTATGGGTGACTTCTTCATGCTTATCTTCTAAAAAATAAACAATAAAATGTTCCTCAGATCAATCCAAGTGTTTCTTTTGATAGGGATCGATCTGAATAGAATGGGCGATATCATAAAAAGGGCAGTTGAACAAAATATGTGTTAATGTTTCCACCTCAGCAGCTCCACATGGGCACAAACATTCCTTCAAGGGAATCCCTCAAAACCTGTCCTCCAAAACAGCTGAAGGGAGGACATTAAAACGGGCTTGAGAAAAGACCCTCCTCAGCCTGGGTGTAGGCAAGTGTGTAAGGTATGCAGCTGGCCTTGGGTAATTTGGGAAGCCAAGATAATTATATCTAGAAGAAATCAGGCTAAGATCACTCTGCTTTTCTATGTCTCTTACCTTCTGTGTAATGATTTTTTTTTTTGGCCTGATCATAATTTAGTGATTGTATATATTGCTCCGAGAGGCCACAATTACACAGGGTCTCATGTATATTCCTCCCCCAAGTGGAACAGAAATCATTCACCAAAGTTAGTGAGCCTAACTCTTGGGGGCAGCTGTTAAGTTTAAGCCAATATAAAACCGCTTGCAGCCGGGCCTGGGCAGTTAATCTAATAACGTCTGCTTCCAAACGCAAAGCTGCGTTCGGGACACAGCTGGGAAGTTGGAAGATGTCCCGTAAGAACCTTGACTGAACAACTTCAAGAGATTTTAAGTTCTCAGCTGAAAAAAAATCTGGGCACCATACAGCATCTGAGCCCGAGGTTTCGACTGTTATACCCTTAGCGCTGTCGGGATTTTCTGAGCGCCTTTAGAGTAATGGTGTCGTTTGTGATGATGTCATCCACCCCAATCCAAGATGGCACGTGTGTGAACTATTGGGGCACAAGTGCACTAACTTATGGACTGTCTAAGCAATTTGAACCAGATTTGGTACATCCGTCGTGAGTGACACACAGGGACACCTCAATGGTGTAGTTTGTAATGATGCCATCCTCCCCAGTCCAAGATGATGGACACATGAACATTTGAGACACAAGAAGTCTAACTTGTGGACATCAATTTGAACCAAATTTAGTCCAGTTGTAGGGATAGTGAAAGGAAAGTAGGCAGATTCGTTCTTACTAGAACACCTTGTTGATAGTAATATTGCTTTAATCACACAGTTCTCTCCTTTGTACCACTCCCTACAATAAATATCTTTTTATTTTGAAACTTAAATCTTGTCTCAATCAGTCAGTTCCTGAGTCCATACTTTGCGCATATTAAAATCTAACATGAAACTGTTCCTTTCTGAGCTAATTTCCCCCACGCAAGCCCAAAGGTAGATTTCGGGGTGTTCACCAATCACCCCAGAGCAGTTTCATTAACAATGCTTTCTTCCAGTTTGAAAAGCCAGTCTTAACAAAAGTTTCATTTGCATCCTTGTCTCTTGAACATACTCCTGATTACAACAGTGTGTCTAAATATCTTCCCAGTTTCTTAGGTAACTTGAACTCCTCCACGCTCCTAACTTTCAATATTATTCCTGCGGGTATGCAAGATACCTAAAGTAGGATCTTGTCAAGTCATTCTATAATTCTGAACCACCCCACAATTCAGGTGATTAGAAAAAGCAGAGACATAGCCAGCACAAGTCTTGCTGGTAAGCAAAAGCTACCATTAGCAACCAACCCTAGAAAGGAGCTGCTCCATCCCCTTATGGTAGCATGTCACTGCATACAGTAGTTCACAACGGTATTCAGGGCAACCACATACAGCGGTTGGCAGCGGTATTCTGGGGCGGCTTGAAGAGGAGTGCAGCTTGAAGTGAAGCAGGCGTGTGTGCCCTGCTCCCTGCATTGGTCAAGCCATGATGCTGCCCCACTCCTACATCACTGCCCCTGCCCCCAGCAGCTGGACTTGCCACTGAGCTGAAAGCTCCACTCTAATTGCTGTCACTCTTCTTCTCTGGGGCATTCAGTGCTGTTTTCCAGCCAGCATTAAGCATCGCCAGCTGGTCTGTCTCTTTCCTTCAGCAAACATTTGTGCTGCCACCTCCATTTTTGGAACAGATAAAAGCACGGACGTTACTTGCTGGGAGAGTGTGCATGCAAGGAAAACCAGCCGCTATGATGCCTGCCTCTAGCTAGTGTCGCTGCTTGCTGTAGCAGGCAGCAGATGTCTAGGATCAGCTGGTTTAATGACATTATGATGTTATGTGGGGATGCATGGCTGCCACTGACCTGGATCTCTCTGGTAATGATTAGTTAAAAAAACCAAAACACACCACAATGGGACATTATGTGGATTATTTCCCCACCTCTATTCAAATTTATTTATCTTATTTATTTATTTTTACATTTATATCCCGCTCTTCCTCCAAGGAGCCCAGAGCGGTGTGCTACATACTTAGGTTTCTCCTCACAACAACCCCGTGAAGTAGGTTAGGCTGAGAGCGAAGTGACTGGCCTAGCTAGTTTCATGGCTGAATGGGGATTTGAACTCGGGTCTCCACAGTCCTAGTCCAGCACTCTAACCACTACACCACACTGGCTCAAATTAATTGACTACCATATGTGAACACTCAAGATGTCACATTACACATTTCTTTAATCAAAGTTTGGCAGTAGCACATGTAATTCAGTCCTGGTCCATGCAATTTTGTCTCCACGCAAAACATTTATTCTGTTGTGTTCCAGGGGACCATTTGCTTCTAAAATCAACAGGCTAAGAATTAGTGAAAAGGTTTGTTTTATTTTCCAGGATCAAAATATTACAGTAGGAAGGGAATTTACACATATTTATAAAAATGCAGCAGTTACATATATAGATCAGAAGTTGCCTTGAGTTTGGTCCTGCCCGTTACAGCAAGCTGAAATCTTCTCTTCTCCCACCCACCTTAGAATTAACTCATCATTACAAAGAAAATGGCTTCTATTGAAAATGTAGGTCACAATTCTATACAGCTCAAGCTATAAAATTTCAATCAGTTTAAGAAGATAATCCAAACTTTAAAAGGTCAACTAAATGTCTTATCAGTTTCCATACTCCTGATTACAACAGTGTGTCTAAGTGATATCTTCCTAGTTTCTTAGGTAACCTCAACTCCTCCACTCTCCTAACTTGCTTTTCAGTTTGATTTGTTTGGAATGTGCCTTTCAATATTATTCTTGCAGGTATGCAAGATACCTAAAGTAGGATCTTATTTGTCAGGTCATTCTATAGTTCTGAACATTTTGGCATACTACCTTTGCCACTAAAATACTAGCATTAACATTTGTTGATTTGCCAGGTGGTGCAAGATGAAGATGAATAATGGAGATGAGCCATAAGTTTTAACAGCAAAAAATAAAAGTTTAAATAAGAAACCTAGGGGGTTAACATGACTTACACATGGCAAACCTGATTAAGACTGCCTCTGCAAACAGTAGCACAAGGGAAACTATTCTAGCTAGTACAGATGATCTTGTTAAGCTTCCAGGCACCTATGGACAATCCCGAATCAGGCACAAGTGCCTTTCAGAATTAACACATAATCTAGGACAATATTCCTTCTTGAGCAGTCAATGTAGAAAGCCTGCAAGAGTACCTCAGTTAAGAAGAGCATGATTTCAAGTGTCAGAAGTAATATACTCTTTATTTGTAATAGAATGTATATGCTGCTTTTCTACTGTCAAGGCACTTTTTATGGGAACATTGGTGTTGAATACCTCCCCCCAGCCCCGCCCCCGACTGTGAATCTTGGAACAATCCTACATAACTTTATGTTAATCTGCTGAATGGTTCTAAGGACAGAGTAAAACATACTAAAAGGAACGGTGAGGCTTCTATAAAGGTCTAAATTCTGATTCATCAGAGCTGCCAAGTTAGAGATGGGAAGAGATAAAGAGTTATCACTCATTTCAAGAAGCATCTGAATTGCCTAAATAACGGGTCAAACTAAATAATAGGTCAAATCACAGAATTTTTCCAGATTACTCTTCTTCTGTGTTGGAACAGTGCTATTCTTCTTCCTACCCCATTTCCAGTCCACTTTATACAGTTTGCTATATCAAACTGTTTCTCTATGAGCACTCATAGTCCATCCAGCATTTCTCATTCAGGAACCATGCACATCACTTATCTGTCAGAGGATTTTGTATAAAGCAGCTGCAAAATAGCTGATCCATGGAACAGTCATTTTAAACAGTGATTAAGCAAAAGGGACATTTACCTGACTAATTCCAAAGTACTGTGTCAAGTCTGTTTTAAAGTCAGTTTTGAATGCAAAAATTCTAGATTATAAGGAATAATCTATTTGTGCTGCTTGTGTAGATGCCCATAAGATTCCTCCTCTTCAGTCTACTTAAGTTGAATACAACAGCTCAGAAGAATATTGCTGGGCATTAAGCACTGATAACATTTCATTGATCAATGCCTAAATAGATTAGTTGCGGAAGAAATACGAGACAAGGAAAAGCAATACTATTAGAGCTCAACAGACATTGAAAAACTTAACCACCAAGGACAGACCAGAATTAACTGTGTTATCTTGCAAACGCCATTCCTGACAGCCAAAGCCATTGTTCATTCCGTAGGCAATTCTTGAACCAAACTTGGTTCTCTCTTCGTATAATTGCATTTTGCAATCTGACTAGAGTAATACCAGGTGAGCAACAACACTTTCTCCTCAAAGTAACAGAGACCTTAGCATGATCTCCTGAAGCAGGCAGAGAGCAAAACAAATGCTGGCAAGATCACTGCATGTCAGCAAGACTGAAGGCATTCATAATGTAGGCAGCTTATACAGATGCACACCAAAGGTTTCACAGGCTTGGTGGCCAAAGGAATTACTGTATACTGGATAACTATCGAGATTTCCTTTTATAGCCTTAACACAAGTGACAGAAAAAGCAATCTACCATATATTGCATTGTGCTTTAGCAGTGGCACCAAATTAGCTCAGCTGATGTAATGGCATGGACTGTTCAAACACACCCCAAGTGTCCAGGGAACAGAGCTCCCATAAAGTTTGCAGTCGAACTGCTGAGTGTGAGGGAGGGCGAAAGCTGTCCATTTGGCTAAAACTTCACACTTGTCTTATGGAGAGCGGTAGCTTTGTGGTGCAGGCTGGGCACCTGAAAGATCTCTGGAAGCAGAGGCAACAAGGGACAGGAAACCCATTAGGGGCTGAAGGATATGTGGTATATAAATATCTGTAGTCGAAGTCAATAGACCAAGAAACAGAAACCTAATAAAATGATAGATGAACAAGAAGGAAGCGTGTGGAAAAGAGCAGAAGCGACATGAAACAAAGACAAGGAGGGCGAGAAGGGGCTCAGTTTCACTTACTGATTATTAACCAGCCAGTTATTTGATTGCATATTTCTAGTTTCAAAGAATACCTTATCCTTGTCAGCTATGCATATCAAATGTTTGCTGACATTTGTTCCCAAGAAGAGAAGCTCCAGGCCTTGATAGGGAGGTCAAAAGCTAGATATCTTATCCCACACTATCAGCTTGCTCTAATCTTGAATTCCTGCCAGCTGTATGGGTGGTTTTTTAAAAAAAAACACACAAAAGTTCAGTTTGGGCCTTTGAGAGATAACACTATGTTCTGTAATTGTGGTGATGTATTTGAACACAGTTATTAAGTCGTCTTATATTTGTTGTTTTAAGGGAAGGAGGAAGGGGTTACATGCTTTCATTCTACAATGCAGTAGAAGTATTTTGCTCTCAGGAACAACCTTATGGAAAGTTGAGACTTAGAGATGAAAACTGTGTGGTGAGAATATGGTCATCATGCTGCAAATAGCATTGTGTTTGGGGTCAGATATTGTCAGACCCACATTTCTTGTGTACATGTACTTTCTGTTGTTGCTAAAAACAAATCAATAGCTGTTTGAATAGCTAGAGTTCAGAACCACTGACACTGTCAATCTAGAACCATTTTACCCTGCTTGCTATTCATGTGTTAATTAAAGGAATTAAAAACAAAAAAGCACAAGAGATTGCCTTTTCCTTGTAACCCAGAACCTATACAAATAAGTCCATTAAAACCCAATATAACAGAATTTCAGTCTGGCGTGGTGAATCAAAACACCTTTAAGTGATGACAGAAAAGGTTTAATTAGTTTTACATTCATAGTCAGCATCTTGCCATATTTCACTGTCTGTACAATCCTGATAGAAAACAACCCCTTTCCCCTTTTAATCATGAAAAGGAAAGCCCTGCCACTCTAGACCAAGCAGGAAGGCTTAGATGACAATAGCTAGGATGCACTACATTTACTGGCTACATCACCTTCTTTTAAAGCAAGTCATCCCATCCGTAACAAATGGAAAATACATACAGGTCAATCCAGACAACTGCTCCAACGTTGATAATTCAGGGCCCTTCCTGAAACTGCGCTTGCTATGACTTCCAAAGGACTACAAGGGTGCTGGATTCACAGCTCAGTTTACAATTCCTTCACAAGTGGGCAGGACTCAGGGCATTTTCACACAACAATCTTGGCACATGCTGGCTACTTGGAAAGCCTGCAGACTGTGGCTCCTAATTCATGGCTAGGTTGTATGAATCCATTGCCACATGCAGGAATCAGCAGGATGTTGTCATCCCAAGAAAAAGCAACGTGTTTTCCAATGCATGCTGAAAACTGATCTTGCGTGTGGTAGTGGGAACACACAATTGCCCCCATGCTGTCACTCTGTACTCAGATGGTTGTGCAAAGAAGCCTTTAGTGGATGGTCATGAGACTTCTTAGAAATAAGCCTTATTAAAGCTTTTCGGGGGGTGGGCGGGAAGGAGAAATACTCCTTGATCCTCTTGCTCAGTGTCCCCAGCATGCTGGATGTACAGACAGCCCTTCCTATTTTGAAATAGCATTAGCCACCGAAGCATGCCCTCTCCCAGCACCAAAGCTAAGTAAACCTATCCTGCTTATTCCACACGACTCACTTGCCAAGAGTAGCATAAAGGAGGGAAAGAAAAGGGATGGTGAATGGCTGCCCGATTTCCGCTCTGGAGTCCCATGGAGTCAACTGCATACACAGTGAGTTAGTATTGTAGGCAAAGATGATGTATTGGGGAAGATTGTGAGAACTAATTCCTTTCCTGCACAAACACAGTCTCTTGAGGACAAAGACCAGCCTCTTGTAATGTAATGTCATAGTCCAGATGGGAAAGTTTCCTCCGAGGAAAGTTGGTGAGGAGTTCAAAACGTTCATTGGGGTATCCTTTTGACTGTACATGTTTGATGAGAGCCTGCACAGAAAGGAGAAACCAGAGTCAGTCATGATGTAACAGCACACAATAGAATGTTGAATGCAACAGAAGAAGGGATTACAACTTGCTCACCGCTGAAGGCTGCATCAGTAAATGAGAAAAAGGACCGCAAGTCCATTTGCTTATTACAATCAGCTGTAATTTTAAACAACGCAGAAACATTTGGAAGATGCCTAACAATAGTAGGTAGACATTCAACATTTCTTACCCTCGTGAGAGAAACAAATTAGCTTCTGAAAGACCTTGATATATAGTCATAGCACTTGCACAGAAATTTTGGAAGCCCTGCAGTTCTTCAAGGCAAGTGGGTGTCTCAAGTACTTCCTCACTAGTTCCTGTCTTCCTACACCACAGATGGAGAGGAAAATGGGATCCTAATGCAAACAGCACAGCATATGCCATGCTTTCAGACCATGAGATATGGCACCTGCTGTATCTCATTTCCCACTCTTTCACCTTAGCACTGAAAGCAGCAAATTAAGTCTATGTGTCAGATTCCCACAGAATTCCCTTGCTTATTGGGCAAGAGGAACTGTTTAAAGTGGTGGTTCACATATACTTAGCAGGTGGAGAGCAACAGTCCTTATTCATCCCAGCACAGAATTCCTCTCAGTGTCTCACATGTTTCTTTTGGGATTGACAGTCCCTCTGGGTCACAGAACCACTGCTTCATTCTTTTAACTTCTTCTATCACTACAATTATTAGAAAATTATTAGAGTGGGGGAAGAATGAAATCTAGGATTCCCATGATTCAAATAGAGTGTGTGTGATGGTAAATTTAGACTTCTGATGTCGGAAACCTCTCCCAGCCACCCTCTGCCCACCAGGAGGCATCAGAACATGGAGTAAGTGTCCAAGATAGTGCA
The DNA here is from genome assembly GCF_027244095.1 of Hemicordylus capensis. Classification (NCBI taxonomy): domain Eukaryota; kingdom Metazoa; phylum Chordata; class Lepidosauria; order Squamata; family Cordylidae; genus Hemicordylus; species Hemicordylus capensis. Next base: position 298,338,583 of record NC_069659.1, on the reverse strand, counting down.
GCGGTGATGAGGGACCTCTAACTGCCCACCCAGCACTGGCAAGGGGGTGGCTCAGCAGTGCAGAGATTCTTAGGAGCTTGGATAGGGGCAATCAAGGAGTGACACACGGCAACCTGGGAACCCTGCATGGGTGTCTGGGGACGGTAGTTCCACTCAGAGCTTCTCAAGTTTGAATAAACTGTCTAAAAGGTTTTTTAAAGAGCTTTTTGTTGAAAAATGGTATACAAATATTGTTAAGAACCAACCTGAAACCAAAGTATCAGGAGGACAATCTCCTCCCATATTTTACTTATTTACATTTATATCCCACTCTTCCTCCAAGGAGCCCAGACCAGTGTACATGCTTATGTTTATCCTCACCACAACTCTTGTGAGGTTGAATCTGTACATTCTCTACAGTTATCTAGAGATGCCCTCCTTTGTGTTTCACCTTTAAATAGGAAAGATAGTTGATGAACATGCAGGAGAGACCCTTCTCATCAGCAGCACCTAGCCTACAGAACTCCCTCCCTCATGAGATCCATCCTTTTTCCTCAGTTCCTTGCTTTTACCATTGTTTAAAGACGTATTTATTTAAAGTTGCTTTTATACTCTCATTTTCCCCTGTCTTCTGTCTATAATTTGGTTTTGCTAATGACTCTTCTGGAAATCCTTGTACTGTACTTATAGTATTTTTTAGTTTCTTGGGTTTTTAAAATTTTAATTTTAATTTTATTGTTATATATTGACATAAGCTGCCTTGAGTTTGTTGAAAAAGTGGGACACAAATCATCTAAATAAAAAGAGGAATAAGTGCCCCCTCCAAAGTATTCACACACACACAGACTGGAAACAACATTAAGATGCACTCTACTGGAGTCTTCCACTTCTACTTACCAGAAGCTTAGATTGTTCAGGCAGTGAAATTTGTTCCCTCTTCCCATCTGGATACCTTAACATAAGCTGTGCCTTTGGTCCTAGTAGAAGAAGGTTACAAGTTAAATTGGTCATCTTAATTTACCTTTAGCTGATAATTAAAAAAACAACTCCACACAAACACTAGTGCAGGGATGAATGAAGTTGCAAAAGGTGAACTCCCTAAAACTTTGAGCTTGTGGGGATGTAATTTAGTTGGTAGAACATATGCTTTGCTTCCATGCATTTTAACTAGCATTTGTATTTAAAAATGAATCAGATGGCAGGTGATGGGAAAGATCTCTCAAAGCTGCTACCAAAGTAGGCAATACGGAATTAAGTGGACCAATGGCCTGACTTTGTATATGGCAGTTTCATATGTTCCTTTTGCAGTTGTACAGCTACTTTCTACATATTTTTGCAATCATTTCTTCACTGTCACCAGAAAAGACCCACAATGAAAGAATTCTACATATAAAACAATATTAATCTTCCAGTTAACCAATCTAGTTTATTGCAGTCTCATTTAAACAAACTTCTGTTTCTCTGCCTCCTCTATCTAGCTATCATCCTATTGCTCTTTTAAGGTTTGGGGTTTTTAAAAAACATTTTCTTATATCTCGCTCTTCCTCCAAGGAGCCCAGAGCAGTGTGACATATACTTAAGTTTCTCCTCACAACAACCCTGTGAAGTAGGTTTGGCTGAGAGAGAAGTGACTGGCCCAGAGTCACCCAGCTAGTCTCATGGCTGAATGGGGATTTGAACTCGGGTCTCCCCGGTCTTAGTCCAGCACTCTAACCACTACACCACACGTGGCATTGGTCAGCAGTCAGAAGTGCCACTAGGTTGTCAGTTAGTGGGTCTTCATCATCTCTTTCTCAGTGGCTCGTCAAGATTCTGTTCTTCTTTCCCTCCTTTTAGTAGTTAAAGTTTGCCTTGTAGTAAATTCATCCATCCTTGATCATCATTTCTATGCCAACATCCAACTGTATTTTTCTGCTCCTTCCCTTTCTCCATTCATTTTTTCCTTCTTGCAATTTCTGCATGGATGCTCCAGCAACAACCTAAACTTCATATGGTTTTCCCCCCTCCTAACCCTCATGTTCTCTTTATCTTTTTCTCAATACAGTATATAAAAAAACCTTAACAACAGCCTTGCTGGATCAGGCCCAAGGCCCATCTAGTCCAGCATCCTGTTTCACACAGTGGCCCACCAGATGCCGCTGGAAGCCTACAGTTGATTATGCGTTGAAAGTGTCGACTCAATGTGCGGCAGCTGTGAAAAAGGCCAATTCCATGCTAGGGATCATTAGGAAGGGGGTTGAAAATAAAACTGCTAATATTATAATGCCCTTATACAAAACTATGGTGCGGCCACACTTGGAGTACTGCATACAATTCTGGTCACCACATCTAAAAAAGGACATTGTAGAACTGGAAAAGGTGCAGTAGAGGGCAACCAAGATGATCGGGGGCCTAGAATACCTTTCTTATGAGGCAAGACTAGAACACCTGGAGCTTTTTAGTTTAGAAAAAAGACGACTGTGGGGAGGACTATAAAATCATGCATGGTGTGGAGAAAGTGGATAGAGAGAAATTCTTCTCCCTCCCACATAACACTGGAACCAGGGGTCACCCCACGAAATTGATTGCCAGGAAATTTAGGGCCAGCAAACAGAAGTATTTTTTCACACGACGCATAATCAACTTGTGGAATTCTCTGCCACAAGATGTGGTGACAGCCAACAACCTGGATGGCTTTAAGAGGGGTTTGGATAACTTCCTGGAGGAGAGGTCTATCAGCGGCTACTAGTCAGAGGGCTATAGGCTACTTCCAGCCTCTAAGGCAGGATGCCTCTGAGTACCAGTTGCAGGGGAGCAACAGCAGGAGAGAGGGCATGTCCTCAATGCCTGCCTGTAGACTTCCAGCGACATCTGGTGGGCAGCCACTGTGTGAAACAGGATGCTGGACTAGATGGCTTCGGGCCTGATCCAGCAGGGCTGTTCTTATATTCTTATCCCTCTCCTGGTCAGTCACCGACAGCTCAGATCCCATCAACGTATACTTGGGGTTTTTCGTCCCAATGTGCATCACTTTTCATATATAAACTTGGCTGGCTTGCTCGCTCGCTCTCTTTCTCTCTCTCTCTCTCTCTCTCTCACACACACACACACACCCCCTCTTTTTAAAAATTAAAACATTTCATGCCTGCCTCTCTCCTGAATTAAAGGCAGCTCACAATATGCAACAATTTTGAATTGTTACCAAACTAAAGTTTTCTCACTAGAGGCTGGTGGCTTTTATTTCTGAACTCTGCAAAACTCCTTTACTTTTCTTCCATTTGTATCATAGGACATGACTTAGAACTAGATTGTTCCTCATTTGTATTTTTTTTGTTTCTTGATCTTCACTACTTCCATCACAAACAGTTACTTTTTGCTCTGAATTGTGCTGCCCCAAATATCCACTTAACACCTTGATTGTGCTCCTCTGGTCCATTCCCTTTTGTACTGTCTTGTGTTTAAATTACGGCTTTGTACTTTTAAAGTCTTGATTGAACTGGTTCCTTTCTCTGCACTTGTGTGAACTCCTACTACATGCCATCTTTCATTTGTCCCACTCTGGATTTTCTTGCCTTTTCTTATCTAATAAGAGATAAGAAAAGGCAAGAAAATCCAGAGTGGGACGATTTACCTCACTTTCCCCCTTTTTAAACACACATCCTTTTTCTGTTGGCCTTTACTCCTTAAGTGTTGGTCCTGTGTTTAATTTTTTTTTTTTAAGTAGTAGTAACAGCCATCTTTTGTAAGTTGCCGTATACCTTCCTACTTTCATGGAAATATTAATTATTCACATAAAGTAAATCTCTGCAGGACTGAGGTCTGCAAAGATGCATAATATTTATGCTTTAGTAATATGAACTGACCAACAGGAACTGATAAATCTTTGAAGGATTGAAGATATTGGAGGAATATAGATTGTATGGGATTTGTACTAGCAAAGACAAAAATGTTGTCCAACATTTCTGTTAGAGCAAGCCCATGATGAACTATAGAATCAAGAGGGAAATTTAATGGCTACAAGTCTTCGATATACACCTGCGGGGGGGGGGGGTTCAGCTTTCAAACTACAGGATGAAAAAAGAATGTGGTACAGACATTCTAAATTTAAAAACTTGTAATGAGTACTTTCCCTCCTTCTTAGATACATACACATATTTAGGGGAAGAGCAGTGTTCCCTCTAAGAAGTATTCCCATGTTGACTACCTCCCAGAATCCCCAGCTGCAATGGCTTTTGCTTGGGGATTATGGGAGTTGTAGTGAACATCTGGGAATCCCTGTTAGAGAGAACAATGGTGAAGAGGATATGCATCTTATTGTATTCGATTATATGTATTTCAGTATTCATATTGTGGATACTGTCCAGAGAGTAATCAGAACAGCTGCCAAGGAAAATTTTGGTTAAAATATGCCTGGCACTTTCAAAGAAGTTCAGTTGTGGCAACTTGTTAGGCTGATTTACTATACTGTAGAATTTGCAAATTTTTCCTTGGAGATGTTATGTGATGGATATGACAGACATATTTTGTCAATTTTATTATTGTATTGTGGGTGATGTATAGTAATAACTGTCAAATGCAAGCATCAGGTTTTTATATTAACCAGTTTCACCAACTTCAAAGCTTCTAGAAACAGGTAGGAGTACAATTAAATGCTGAGCTTACCGTTCACATTCAGCTCCTTCACTGAAGCTTCTGGCTTAGCCCCAGCCTCCTCCAGTACCCCAGAATCCATGCAAGACAGTCCTTGATGGTTTGTTACCACCTCAGGTTCGGTCCTTGCTGTGGGTTCAAGGTGAGGCCTTTTGCCTTCCTCTTTCCTGCACCCCAAGTCCTTGTGTGGAGACTTCCTAGACTTGGCAGGATTGTCGGGTTCATCATCATCAGAACCGCAAACAGAAATAAACTCCTCACTTCCAGAGAAAAGCTCCGATTCAGACTCCTCATCTGATCTGCTCTCTTGTTTGACTTGTTCAGAGTCGAAATGCGTCTCCTGTAGGGAGGCTCTGATGGCAGCTTCCAACTGACTATCTTCACTCGCATCAATGAGACTCTCCTAGTCAATGCAACCATAAAATAAAAGATGAAGAAAATTACATTACAAATATACACTAAGAGCCGGGGGGGGGGGAGGAAAAAAAAGAAAATTAGGATTAAGGAGGCCAAATATTTCTCCTTTTCAATAACATTTTTGTTTCCAGACATACATATTTGTTTATATGCAGGGTTTTTTTTACAATGTAACAAAGTGGTTTACAAAAATATTAATAGAAAGATAATACACAATTTAAAATACCCCTAAGCAAAATACAACATAAAACAAAGTGATGAACAATTTTAAGAAGCAGAACACAAAATCTGTGTGTGTGTGTGTGTGTGTAAATAAAAGAAAAGGCTTAGGTGGTACGTGGCAAGCTCGCAGCAGCTGCAACCAATCCCACCGAGGAAAGCAGTGGAGTGCAAGAATGCTGCCACGTCAAACACCTTCTTTCTCTCTGGCTCTGAGGGTAAGGGGTGGCTCCTCTGGCTCCCCCACCCCCGCCAACCCACACACATGGCAACTACAGGAGAGAGGGAAGGGAGGAAAAGACAGAGCCCAGTGGGCGGGTAAGGAAGTGGTGGCAGTGAAAGTGCGCCCGGTGAGGAGGAGTGAGCGAGCGGAGAACAAGCACAAGTGAGGAAGCCGAGCCCCAAGCATGCCTGTGGTGGAGGAGAGAAAACAGAAAACTAGCATGCCAAGGAGAAAACTAGCCTGCTGTCTTTGTTTCCTAGGGATGGGATGGGATGGGTGGAGCAAAGCAGGCTAGTGGATGGGTGGGGGGAGAAAGAAAAAAGGTTTGTGGGGGGGGGGGACACATGGCAATCAGACGTGTGTGTGGTGGTGGTGGAGGAGGAGGAGCAGCCGCAGAGGGGCTCAGGTAAGGGGGCTGTGGCGGGGGGCAAGGGGAGCAATAAAGTACTAGTGTGATGCTCTGCGGGGGTTAAGCTAGTACAAAAAAAAAAAGTGAAGGGAACTATATTTCACTGCAGTTTTGAGTACTGTTATTCACTGATACAAATGTGCTTAATATACCTTCTCCCAGTTATCACACAACATTCTACTCACAGAGCGAGTGCGTTTCTGGGGAGGGCTTGTAGAATGTCCATCCAGTTGTCCATGCTCACTTAGGAACCCAGTCACTTGGTCTAAAAATGAAGTTACATCTAACTGGTGCCACTCTACTAGCTTCTGTCCTGTTGAAAGAGTACAGCAAAAACGTATTTTAGCAACAGGGATCTCAAATAATAACCAAAATAGCAAACGGAACAAAGCGAGTAGACAGGTGTACTTTTGCTCTGTGATATGCTGGAAGTGCATAGTCACAGGTGTGTTATACTTAGGTTACTTACCTATAACTGTAGTTCTCGTTGTGATCTATTGTCCATTCTGCACATGCGCAAACCACACCTCTGAACCTTTCAGAGACAGATCTGATTTTGGCAGTAATCTTGCCTCCTTATAGTATCACAAGCACATACCTACCCACACCCTCAGTCTCCGACCTTCACAACAGTACCCTAAAAGGTGACCACTGCAGCAGGGAGGGTTGTGTGAATGGACAATGGACCACTACGAGAACTACAGTAACAGGTAAGTAACCTAACTTTCTCTATAGAAAGAACACATTACTCCTTTGTTGATGGAGTTACACTGGCTGCCAACAGTTTTCTTGGCAAAATACAAAGTGCTAGTTATAACTTATAAAGCCCTAAATGGCTTAGGCCCTGGGTATTTAAGAGAGCGTCTTCTTCACTATGAGCCCCACCGCCCATTGAGGTCAGTTGAGGAGGTCCGTCTCCAGTTGCCACCAGCTCGTTTGGTGGCTACACAGAGACGGGCCTTCTCGGCTGCTGCCCCGAGATTGTGGAATGCACTCCCTGCTGACATACGATCCTCCCCATCTCTGGCATTTTTCAAAAAACACCTGAAAACACATCTCTTCAACCAGGCTTTCTCAGCTTTTTAAAACTTGTTTTCAAATTCTTCTGATTATTTAATTGTTGTTTTATGATGTTTTTAATTGTTAATTATTGTTTTTATGATATAATTTTTGTTTTAATTATTAATTGATTTTAATGGTGTTTTAATGTAAACCGCCCTGAGCCTTTTGGAAGGGTGGTATAAAAGTTTTAATAATAAATAAATAATAAATAAAATAATAAATATAGTGGTCCTGCGGTCCCAGTTACACTTAGGAGACTAGTGAGCTACAAACCTGGATGGAGGGTGAAGCAGGCATCTGTGTGACATTATTGCAGGACTGTTTTCAGAATTGCTGCTCCAAACTGAGCGTGACTGTGGACCTGGTGTCAAGAGCGTAGTGTTGAACAAAAGGACAGAGGTCCACTCCATGCCGCTGCTCTGCATAGGCATCTAGTGGAATTCCTTGTAGAAAGGCTGTGGAAGCTGCCACAGCCTTCGTTGAAAGGGCATGGAGGGTATCAGGAGGATTCCCAGTTGGACAGCATGTATGCTAGTCCGACCGTAGAGGTGATCTACGCTGAGAGATGTTGACATAAGACTTTCTTTTCTTTGTTCGGACCCACAAAGCACACGAAGAAGGCAGTGCACTGTCTAATATGAATAAGACAAATATTTATATACCGCTTTTCAAAAGAGGTTCCCAAAGCAGTTTACATAGATATAAAAAACCAAACAGGCCCGTGTGTGGTGCAAGTAGAAAGACAAGGTCTGTCTGACATCCAAGTTATGCCAAGTCCATTCTGAATCTGGTTGGGAAAGAAGACTGGTGGGCAGATGTCTTGGGAGACATGGTACTGTGAGATCACCTTTGGCAAGTATGTTACTTCTAAGCAAAGGAGCATTTTGTCCTGTTGTAATGACAAGAACGGTGGGTCTGCCCAAAGGGCACGGAGTTATGATACTTGGCAGGCTGAAGTGATGCCTGGAAGAAATGCATTTTTGAAGGTAAGGTATTTGGCCATGGGCTCAAATGGCTTCTGTATCAATGAGGTAAGTACAAGTTTTAAGTCCCAGGAGTGAGGGGTCAGTCTGGGTTTTTTTAGTGGGGGGAACAAGCTGAGAAAGCATTTGAAGAAGCATTTAACCAGTTCCTTGGAGAATATGCAAGCATGTGTGGTATGGGCCGCGATGGCAGCCAAGTGAACTTTCAACAAAACAACAGATAAATCCCAACTTTTTCAAATACAACAACAGATAAGAAAGTAAATTAAGGCTAAGGGGAGACATTCTTTGTGACAGCAAAACTGGTAAAATGTTTCCACTTTGCCTTGTAGGTCAAGCGTGTTGACTGCTTCCTGGATGCCCTGAGGATATTTAAGATTTTGTGGTCTCATGTCTGTTCAGGTGAATACGCCAGACTGTAAGATGAAGGCTTCCCACACCCAGGTAGAGCGCTGTTCTTTGCTCCCTGGTGAATAGGTCAGCACAATGGGGTAGAGACACATGTTATGTATCCGATAGGGATAGGAGAGTGGCAAACCAAGCTTGGTGTGGCCACCATAGGATGCAGTTCAAGTTATCCATCCAGATCTTCCAGAGCATCTTCAGTATTAATGGAAACAGGGATAACATGTACAAGAGTTTCAAAGTCCAGGGAGATAGGAAAGCCTCTCCTAGTGATTTCAGTTTGTGTCCTCTTCATCTGCAAAACTCATTGCAGTGCTTGTTTTCTAGTGTTGCAAAGATATCTATTCATGGTTGGCCCCATAGCTGGAATAGTTCTTGTACTATTGTGTGGTCTAGGGTCCACTCATGTGAGTCTCGCCGTTTCCGAAGGCTTAACAATTATGCCCACAAGTTCTGTTTCCCTGCTATATGGTTGCTGATGGCCAAATCTGGCTTGGCTTCTGTGTGGAAGGCCTGTGAGAAAGGCTTCCGGAAGGAGCTGAAAGGCTGGTAGCTGTTCCGTCTCTGTCCCTGTGGATGGAAGGGTTAGTAGGAAGGCTTCTGATGGATGACCTGGAATGTGGTTTAGATTAATGTGGTTGATAAGGTTGTAGGCCTATGGACTTTGCAGTCATTTTCAACATGTGCACTCTTTCCAGAGTGTCATCTCTTTCCCGAATAGGTTTTTGCTGTCAAAGGGGAGATTTTCAATCCTTAGCTTAGTTTCAGCAGTAAATGATGTAGATTTCAACCAGGTGTCTCCCCACAGGGCTATGCTGCTGCGATGGTTCTTGATCCACAGTCTGCTTAATGGAAAGCTGAATGTAATTGCTGTTTGGTAATCTGCAGTCCTGAGAGGAAGGTCATTGCTGCCTCAATGGTCTATCTGTAGTTGATTAACAACAGTTCTAGCTTTTTGAACAGAAAGTGGGTATAAACGCACCATGCATCTTTGGTAAGTAGAAATATGTAGTTGGAGGCTGGCTGTTGTGTAGATCCTCTTTCCAAAGGAGTCTAATTTCCTGCCATCTTGGTCAGTTGGTGACGATAATCATTTCTGTTTAGTGCCCTGCTGTGATGATTCTACTATGATTCTACATTACTATGATGGAGTTTGGCTTGGGGTGTTTAAACAAGTAAGGGGCATTATTCTGATGGACAATACAAGTTTTCTAGTCTGTTGATGGTAGGCTGAATAGAAGCAGGTTTCGCCCATGAGCCTTTCACCACTTCTGTGACTGTGGGTAACAACAGCAAGGAGACTGGCAAGGTCGTTGCTGATTGTACAAGACCAAAAACAGGGGTTTTTGTCTCTTGTGTAGTCTGTTCCAAACCCAAAGAAGATGCCATTCTTTGTATTAGTCCCAAATATGGTCGGTAGTCATCTGCCAAAGAAGTTGTTCTCTCACTGCCTATCAACTCCTCTGAATGGAGAGAGTCCAGCAAGAGTTCCAAGTCTTTTTGGCCTGACAGGGTCTCATCCTCCGTGTCAGACACCACCAGGTCCCTTGGAGGGCTTGGAGCCCTCGGTTCTAGTACCAGTGAGCCTGGGTTTGATTTCATACCTACTTGGGCATTGCGTTCCTTTGGCCTCTGGTTTGGTTTGGATTCTTTGGTTGGCTTATTTTTCCCAGGCGTAGCTGCGGGGGCTTTAAGTGGAATGGGTCACAGGTGGCGAATTGGAGTTGGAACAAGATCTATAGTGTCTGGGGCTGTACCTATTCCAGTCATCAGGTCTCCAATAACTGCGTCCTCTTGGATGACATAGATCATGGTTCCATTAGAATATACTCTACACAGGGCCTGTGGAACATAGGAAGCTGCCATATACTGAGTCAGACTATTGGTCTATCTAGCTCAGTACTGTCTTCACAGCCTGGCAGTGGGTTCTCCAAGGTTGCAGACAGGCATCTCTCTCAGTCCTGTCTTGGAGATACCAGGGAGGGAAAACCTTCTGCTCTTCCCAGAGCGGCTCCATCCCCTGAGCGGAATATCTTAGTGTTCACATGTAGTCTCCCATTCAAATGCAACCAGGGCAGACCCTGCTTAGCTAAAGGGAGAAGTCATGCTTGCTACCACAAGATCAGTTCTCCTGTGGAACTCCATGTCATACCTTTCAGGGCAGGCCTCATATCTGTACTCAAGGGAATACTCGTATCTCCTTCTTTCCCAAAATGTAAGGCATTTACTTCCATAGTCCCTGCCTGGGGATTCCAGGTCACCCTCAGAATGTTGGGATTGCTGGTCAGGGTCAGGTTCCCATTCTGGTGGCAAATTGAGATTCTCTTCCCCTTCTGAGTTGGGTGCCGGGTCCAGATGCAATTCCTCCTCGAAATCCAATAACACTGTTAGTACTGGCGAGCTAGCTACAGAAACTGTTGCTGCTCTGCGATCTGGTGAGGCAGATACTTTCTTTGCCCCAGGTCTGATGAGGACTTGATCTTCTTATGGGGCTTCCTGTCCCAATGCGTCATAGCCCTTGGGTTCAACAATACTGGCTGCTCTTTAGGTGGTGGGAAGGTGGGACTGGGTTTCTGTACCAGCGAGGCCACTTGAGATGTGTCGGGTTTGAGCGAATCAGACTTTTCCTCAAACTGCATGTTAAGGAGCTAGTAAGGGGCTCCTTGATGCTGAGCTGGGAGGACCTTTCTTGTAGGATAGAGTTAGCCCACAATGCCCTCACAGAGGAGTGCATGGAATCTGAAGGCCTGATTTTGGCACACCTGTCTGGTGAAGGTGAGGCAGAATTCACACTGGTCAACTCTGTGCACTTCTCCCAAACACGTGAGGTGCTCTGCATCGCCAGAGGATAGGAGTTTCCTGGAACAGGACAGCAGAGTTTAGAAATGGCTCTAGGAGCCACAGACCATGCCGGGGGCGGAGGGCACAGAACAAACTAAAAATGCCAACCAATTGAGAAGAAGGAGATAATAGAAATCTGGAATAAAAACCAAAAGCAATAAGAGGCAGAAAGATTGATAGATGGTTTTTTCTTATTCTTTAAGACTCTCTCACAGATAGGAGTGACAGGAAGGTTCTCTGGTGTCGCTGCTGCGGAGGTCAGAAAAAGAATGAGGGAGTGGGCAGATAAATACTTGTGGTATTATAAGGGGGTGGGGCTATCGCCAAAATCAGATTTATCTCTGGAAGGTTCCAAAGTGTAGTCTGCACATGTGTAGATATCCTAAGAGTGACAGGACAATAGGACCACTACAGAGAATATAAAATTCACTACCAATATACACGTAAATGAAGCTTTAGAGACAAAAGCAGTTGCCCTAAGAACAAGTGACAGTACAGGAAGAGATATTAAACTCTCTTAATCCCAAATGCCAAATAATCAACCTTAGCCTGATGCTTTCAAAGTAGGGATATGCAGAACATTTCAACTCGAAATGGGCAGTTTCGAGATTGAAACAAAACACCCTTTAAATAAAACAACACCATTTTGAGTCTAAGCATTTCGATGTTTTAAGCACAATTTTTGAGGCCTTTTCCTCCCTTGCTGACTGGTTTTCTGAAACTGGCTTCTGATTTTCCAGCGTGATGTAGTGGTTAGAGTGCTGGACTAGGACCGGGGAGACCCGAGTTCAAATCCCCATTCAGCCATGAAACTAGCTGGGTGACTCTGGGCCAGTCACTTCTCTCTCAGCCTAACCTACTTCACAGGGTTGTTGTGAAAGAGAAACTCAAGTATGCAGTACACCGCTCTGGGCTCCTTGAGAGGAAGAGTGGGATATAAATGTAAAAATAATAAAAAATAATAATTTACTTGCAATCTCCTTGGTTGGCTCATTATCATACAAATCAAATGTCATGGGCAACTGTGCCTCCATTGGCTGGGGGGGGGGGTGAGGGAGGAGGGGGGAACATAAAAGGAGGGAGTTTTAAAATGTATAGGGACTGGAAGGCATAGAGAGACTTTATAATGTGCCTCTACTGAAGAGGATACATAAGGATGGAAGGAAGGAAAGTTTGATTTTGTCTTTTTCTCAGCACTGAATATAATATGCTGTGCTATTGCTATATCTATCTGGTTTTGCTGGATCTCAGATTGACAAAGACAGAACTTGGGTGCCTGCCTGCCTTGAACTGTGGTTTGTTTTGTTTTGTTTATGAGATAGTATTGTGGCAAGAAATGGATAGTGGCAGCTCTCTGTATGTAATATTTCTTGGTGATTGCTGTGATGAGCTTTATGTCTGGTCTTGAGACTAACTTGTGCTCCACTCACTGCTCTGCAATCTGCATTGCAAGGTATACTCAGTCAAAATGTAGCTGAAGTTGCACTAGTTGAGCTTATGACTATGCTTACTGCTAATGATGCTGCTGTGGCAGCTGTTGCAAAGCTCGGAAAGAGTCATAAATTGTGTGAGAGAGCAACTAGTGCCAATGATGTTACTGCAGCACAGGAACTGTGGCTGGCAGTGGATTCTGGGTCAGTGATTCTTTTTTTGGCAATGTTTTAACTGTATACAAAATGTGTGTTTGGTGTTGGGAGTTTTACTTTGTAATTAGCTTCCTGCCAACTTAACAAGTGGCTAGCTAACTATCCACATGTAAGGAAAGCAGACCTAAAGATCAGGTACTTGTTCTATTGTAATCATATTTATTTCATGATGATTGGTTTCCCCTCTTACCTGTCCTAGGGTCTAAGATAGAGACATAAGGAAAGTCTGCCAGTTTGTAGAACTGTATATACCTTTGTCCTTCCTCACTGTCATGGTATACCTGCAGAACAGCAAAGAAAAAATGTTACTGCTTGAACACATTCCAGTATTAAAGGGACTTCATTTGGAAAAATAACCTAATTTTGAGCTACAACATGGCTCTATGTGAATAATTCCTCTGCCCTTACCAAACATTATTTGGGCAAGATTAGTGAAGAAAGGGCAAATACTGGAAAAAAGTAGCCAGAACTAACCTTTCAATCATTTAGGGTAAGAAAACCTCCTTACCTGCCAGAAAATAAAGTGTTCCCGGATTATGTTTTTCACAGCCTCATTGCTCCAAACATCACGATTCAAACACTGACAGGCAAAATCCTGCACATTCTGTATGTTAATCATGAGCCACTTGTTCTGCATCTGACCACACTCCTTGGCCTAGAAACAGAAAGAATACAAAGAACATTAGTTAAAAATGAACATTAGCAGAAACAATGCCAGCAATGATGGCTACAACTTATTGTGCCAGGCTTCACTAAAACCTCTTCACACTGGAAAGTACAATCAGGACTCAAAAAGGTAATCCGCAAACAAACCTGACAAGCAGCGTGCAGGGTTAGAGGACGCTGCAGGTCAACTTGTCATATTAAGGATCACACTTTGGTAATCCCAAGGTGGTGGGTGTCAACATGCCAAGCACAAGAGAGTGGGGGGCAGAAGAACTTTTATTTTAAATTCAGAACTGAGAGCGGAAAAGAAAATCTGGACAAAACATTTTGGAAGAATATGAAGCGAGTCAAGTTGATCTGACTGCAAAACAGACCAGCTGGTTCAAGAGGCAAAGTTGTGGTAGATTAGCATTATTGATAGATTTGCAGTTTCTTGTTCCACTATTCATTCCCTCTCATTTTCTGTTCATTCTTATATGCTATATTTTGGTATTATTGGAAAACCAAGAATCATTTTCTGATGACCATTCAGACTGCAAGTGGGGGAGGTGGAGGGTTTGAAGTTGCAGGAAGAGATCTTACTGGTTTGAGTCACAAAGCTGGCATTGCCTGATTGGTTGGTTGCAAGTTAATGTAGGAGTTTGATCAAGAATGTAATTCTGATCGCTGAATTGTCATACCTGTTGAAAAAAAGAGTGCTATATCAAAAATTGGAATGCTCAGATTTCCTGAATAAATAGGAAAAAGTGCATGGACTTCCTTAAGGGAAATTTATTTAAGAGTTTGCACCTGAATTATTCATGAAAGGGAACAAGGCTGAAGCCAAAGCACTCACCTATACTGGAAGAGAGTAATACTGAGTACAGCTAACTCTTTACTAGAATTTTACATCAAGCAGCGTTCTCAGGCCAACCACTAGTGTTCTAGTGAAGGCACTTTAATACCAAAATATACACTCTTAGAATATAAGTTCTTAAATAATTTGAACAATCTGGTTTAACTCAAAGGAAGCTATAAAACTTCATTTTAATTATGCCAGCTCTCAAATGTTCTCAATATGCTAGCTTGAACAATTAATTTTTCCTGGGAGGAGGTTAGAGTAAACTGGTGGGGACTGTAGATATAATCCCAGTTCAGACTTTGTAGCCATGCACAGTAATACATCGGCATGGCCCAGCAAACACTGAGCCCATATATTAAAGCCCTAGGAAAGGGTGTTGCAAAAGAAAGATGTCTGGAATGTTTCAAGTGTATTATCAAGTATCTGAAACTGAACAATTGGTATATACATTCAAAAAGAAGTGTATGGTAAACATTTAGCAATATTGTGAGAATTTTAATTATTTGATAAATGATTGATGTGGTATAGAAACAAAGACTATATGCAGTAGCTAGAGTAAACACTGCATGTGCAGAATGCTTCTGCTTACACAATGTGAGGAGTGGTGATTTTCATTAATTCCCTCTTGCCTCTGCCACTCCCTGTACCCCCTGAAAATAGATTTATAAGAGTTGGGGGACCTATGAATATCCCCCATACGCTGAGAAGAAGTGTCCTGCTCATGCAGCTTTTACCATGGATGCTACCCTTAAAAAATAAATCTGAATGGCAGACATATAAGCTGCAATCATAACCCCTTATTTGGAATCAAATGGTCTATATTGCACAAGAAACAAGCAGTGACAATTAAATGCTTGCATGTAAAAAAATCAGTTGAAATTTTGATCTTAACTTGCAGAAGTACTTGAAGAAAATTATATCAAAGTTAAGATCAGGAACTAGACCACAGTCCAGCTAACACATTTCTGGAGCAGACCAACACCAGCAACTAAAAGATAAATTTCGTCCAAAAAACAACTACCCAATTGCTATTAAACTGTATAGTCAGTTTATTGTTAGTGATACACAGCTATCTTCAAAGCTGTATGTATTAATTTTGTGTTCAAATTGCAGAAGTATTCATATATCTTGGGAAATAGCCAATTCATGAACTCAGGGTAATACACTGTGCCGTTGGACTGGTATATGGTTTACGCTGCAATAGTTTAAGTAAAATGTCTATTTCAAGTTTAGTCAACTTTGCTGAAGCAAATTATTCAAAGACCTATTCAACAATAGTAGTAGATGCTTGACTTTTATTTTACGTTAATGTTTACATTTTACTTTGAACTGCAACATCCTTAAACATATTCTCAGTTTTACAGTTCCTTCTACATACCATAAACTTAGATTTAGGGTAGGTTCAGACAACCCACTGCACCAACCACTGGTTACAGTGAGTGCGCACTTCTGACATGAGTCACAAATTCAGCTCATTTGGCAATGGGTGAATCCAGAAATGTTGGGTTCCCAAGCAGCACTTCCCTCCCGCCACCCATTTGTAACCAAGATTGAAGTTGGATGGCAGTGGAGGGAAGTTGTGCTTGGGAACCCAACATTTCTGGGCTCACACCACATGAGCTTGACTTGTGGCCCAAGCTGAGCACGTGCTCACTAGAACTGACGTTTGTGCCAACCATACTTGCAGCCAGTTCTCTGAACTCACCTTTAATATGGGTATGAAACCTCTCAACACACACAAGATGAACATATATTTAAGAAAAAATGACTGCAGAGCTAAGAAATAGCAATTTTGATGACACAGTTACAGAATGCAAGTGAC
Organism: Hemicordylus capensis; assembly: GCF_027244095.1. NCBI lineage: Eukaryota > Metazoa > Chordata > Lepidosauria > Squamata > Cordylidae > Hemicordylus > Hemicordylus capensis. Next base: position 298,322,441 of record NC_069659.1, on the reverse strand, counting down.
TGTCCATTGTGCTCTTCCACTGATTTAGCTTGGAAAGTACTGGCTACACATTTGTTCTGAGCAATCAACAAGGAAAAACATCGAAGCACGATTATGGGATATGCTATTCTTTTTTTTATTAAGGTCTTACAGCTTGAATAAACGGTTTTAACTGTACAGAGAGGACAAAAGGATAGTTAAAGTTGTAGAAGAAGAAATGCACATTGCAAAGTGCTATGGAAATGGATGATTATCTCAACATCAGTTTTCATAATAGTCTGCAATGTACAGATTTGAGCTTGGCAGTTTTGTTTTTTTACATTTTATATCCCGCTCTTCTTCCAAGGAGCCCAGAGTGGTGTACTACATACTTAAGTTTCTCCTCACAACAACCCTGTTAAGTAGGTTAGACTGAGAGAGAAGCGACTGGCCCAGAGATACCCAGCAAGTATTTTGGCTGAATGGGGATTTGAACTCGGGTCTCTCCAGTCCCTTTAACTAGCATATGGTCAACTTTGTCTGGGTTTGGAGCAACAAGACAGACAGAGGGCAAGCAGGGTTATAGAACCAGACAGATAGAATGAACAAAAGGCCATCTACTTCAGCAAGGTAACACTATATCACTCACCATATTGCCTTTGCACATCACCCCCCCACCCTCACACAGATACCAGCCAACACAATACAAGTTTACCATATAATATTAATACTTAAAAATTTGTTGAAAGATTTGTAATTGTAATTGCACTCAGTTAGGATAACAGTGGTGGTTAAACGATTAAATATTGGAATCAACCTCCTAAGGGGTGGATGGTTTCTCCAACAGCTTTCAAGTTGTAGTAAAATAATTTTAATATAAAGTATAATGCCAAATACAAATATACTAGCTGACCCTGCACAGAGCATCTGTGCCGTAATGCACTGAGCCTGTGGTATCCCGTCCCCACAACTCGCTTGCTCGCTCCCCCCCACCTTGCTCGCTCGCCCCCCCACCTCTCACTCGCTTTCCTCACAGCCCTCTCTCTCTCTGTCCTCCGTCTTTCTCTCTCTCTCTTGCAATTCTCTCTCTCTCCTCAGTCTTTTTGTCTCTGTCTCTCAATCCTTGCTCCCCCCTGCCACTGCCAGGGCCTGTTGCTCGCTCGCCTGCCAGCCTCTGAAATCTCTGCCGCTTCACGATGCAACCAACCGACAGCCGACAGCCGCCCGCAACCCCCAGAGCCTGCAGTCAAACTCCTTTTGGCTTTCTGGAGCACCGCCCACCAGCCGTCTGCAGCCACCAAACTCTCTGCAGCTCCCAAAGCGGCTCCCTTCCGCTCCCGAGCAGCTCCCTGCCACTCCCAGCCTCCAAGCTCCCTGCCGCAGCGCAGCCCACCGTCAGCCACCTGCAGCCCCCAGATCCAACTGTCCAGCTCCCGAAGCCGCCCCCAGCCTCCGAGCTCCCTGCCACTTCACAGCGCTCCCTGCCACTTCACAGCGCTCCCTAGCCAAATGTCAAACTGCTTTCCAGCAGCCCGCCAAAGTCCCTGCCGCTCTGGAACTCTCCCCCCGTCAGCCAATCGCCTCCTTTCTGTCACGTCCCCACGCATGGCCCATCTTGGAGAATTAATTATATCGATAACTTAAGAAATTAGTCTCAGGAGCAGTTATGCAAAATTTAAAAAGTAATGAGTGACTAAATATGCAAAAGGGTAAAGGCACATGAGAAGGAGTATCACTGCCAGTTTATGGAGAGATACATTGCAAGAAACCAAGGGGAACAAATCTGTGTGGAGGAGAGCTGGTCTTTTGGTAGCAAGCATGAATTGTCCCCTTTGCTAAGCAAGGTCTGCCCTGGTTTGCACTTGAATGGGAGACTACATGTGAGCTTAAGATATTCCCCTTAGGAAACGGGGTCACATTGGGAAGAGCATCTGCATGCTTGCATGCAGAGGATTCTGAGTTCCCTCCTGTCTCTGGCATCTCCAAGATAGGGGTGAGAGAGCCCCCTGCCTGTAACCCTGGAGAAGCCACTGCCAGTCTGTGTAGACAATACTGAGCTAGAGGGAACCAACGGTCTGACTCTGTATAAGGTAGCTTCCTAGGTTCCTATGGATTTTTTTGGCTAACATTTACATGAAAAATGCAGCTGTCTATCAAACTATCAAACACGGAACAAAGATGGGCCCATGGATGTTCACAGGGGACAGCGGCGATTTTCCCCTTGTAGGCACGGCTGGATTAGGGTCCATTTACATATTTTATATATATGTTTGTATACATATACTTTGTCCTGCCTGGAAAAATTCCTGCAGATGCCCATGGAGGAGTTACAAGCCAGATAACAACAACACTGTTGGCCTATGAAGAGCTTATAGACAAACTGCGCTCTAACTCTGGGAGAGCTTCAGGAAACTGGTTTTATCCTTATGAAGAAGTGGAGAAAGAGATATGAAGATGAGCTTACTTATAAAGATGGTGTTGCACAGGTTTTAATTCTTGAAAATATGAACGGACTGATACCGTGTCCCTATGGCCATAATGGTAGGGTTTCTTGCAGCCCAGAAGAAGAAAATAAAAAATGTATCCCTTGACTCATTCTGCATGTTCTACTACAGAATATTCTTTAATTTATACACACATTTGTTTGCATATAGCAATCTTTAAAGGAACTGATTTATTGGTCAACAGCTGTAATGGATACAAAAATTTCCTATATTATTAAAAATCCCTTTATATGTTTTTAGGACAATTATTTAGTTTCTACTCAGTTTAAACATACATTAAAATTATCTTCAGTGCAACAAAGTCCAAAACTAAAGGCCTTGACAAATTTTGCTGGGGGGGAAATTATACACTGAACTACCTTATACCAAGTCAGGCCATTGGCCAATATAAGCCAAAACTGTTTAGTTTGACAAGAGCAGTTCTTTCACGTTTCAGGCAGAAGTCCTTCCCTGTCCTCGTATGCCAAAGATTGAATTAGGGATGTTATATACGCAAAGCATGTTCTCTACCAGCCAGTTACATCCCCTTCTTTACTGGGAAACCCAAATGTTTCAAAGCAAAGAAAAGCAACTCTTAGAAGGTAGGGGTGTGCATGAAACTGGTTTCACCAGTTTGGAAAGAATTTGAACTGGACTGCGGGTTCCGTGACCTGATTTGGTCAAACCGACTGGGTGGTCTGGTCCTTTCAACTGAATGGGGTCAAACCAGTTCGGTGGGCTTGTAAAGGGGAATCTGGCGAGGATTCCCTTTTACAAGCAAAGGCGAGTGGGAATCCTTGAAAAGTGTTCTAAAGGGCAGCCAGGGGGTGGCGGCCAGAGAGCACCATTAAAAAATTACGATTTTAACTGGCCCGGCGGCAGCTCCTCGAAGCCCTCCTGGCACAGCCCAAGTGTGTGTGGTGCTCCCTCCACCATTCCAGCCTCTGCAGGTAGCAGCACAGTTCCAACCTCTGCAGGTAGGTTGCTGGAGGGACCGCTACACTCTTGGGCTGTGCCAGCGGGGCTTCAAGGAGTGGCGATGGCTGCTGCAGCTGCCACCGGGCCAGTGAAAACCTTAATATTTTAAAAGTGCCCTCTCGCCACCAGATGCCCTTTAGAAGATTTTTCAAGGATTCCTCCACCCCTTTGCTTGTAAAGGGGAATCCTCACTGGAGTCCCCTTTACAAGCATAGCCCCTCGAACTGCACCAAACTGGTCTGCCACAGACCGGGCTTGGTTCGATTGTGGACTGAACACTGAACCAGTTCATGATCGAACAGTTCATGCACACCCCTATTAATCTGATGTTAACAAATTTGCTGTTTATGTACACAGCTTACCACTGAATGGAACTAGAGCCTTTCCACACAATTCACTCATACATAGGTATCCATAACTTCTTTAGTGACATTTATTGAAAAGCTTTTATGAAAGAAGTATGGGGAGAGAGAAGAGAAGATGAAGATGAGAAGAGGAACACAGTCACAAAACTGCACTCTCTCAGAACTTCAAAATGATGAAGACTAGCTCTGTGTCAAAGTAATATAAACACAGCGGGCTACCTTAATATACAAGCAAACTCTTTGAATATACGGAATCACCATACTACAATTTATAGACACACAAACTGTGCCCAAGCGATCACAAAAGTAACTGTGCTGAAGTTTAGTGACCTACTGTTTCAAAACTTCCTTTATGCATCAAATCAATTGGAGGCCTGAAGAGGTCCGCAAGGGTGGTGAGTTTCTTGTCTATTGCCCCTCCATTCCTCAACTCCTGCTCCTGCCGAACTGTAGAGCCCCAGAAGGAAAAACAGCGAGTTAGACCAAATATTCATATGCTCAGATGCCCTCCATCAACTATTAACAAAATGTTTTAAATTTTGTTAATCTACAAATGGAAGAGGAGTAAGAAAATATAAGACCGTGACCTAAAAGTCTACAATGTGCAACTTCAATAAAGAGATAAAGACATTTAAGTACTGCTCATGTTTACGAATGTAAAATACCTTTCTACATAAGTGACCATCAGTAGATACTGCTACAAGCTTATCAATTTTTTTTTTTAAATTGCCCAGCAAGGAGGTATTCGCTGCCCAAGTTTAGAACTGAAGTGTTACAGAAATACATTTTTCAGCCTTCTGGCAAAATCTCTCTTTTTACATCTGCTCTTTTTGCATCAGAACAGCAGGTTTATGTTTAATAAGGAACACTTCTGCTTATGAAGCATTTCCAGTTTAAAGGGAATATACTTTCCCCCTTTTTAAGATTTTTTTTGACAGGCACAAGAGGCTACAGAGAAGACCCCCCCCCTTTTTTTTAAAGATTGTGAGCCCTTTAGGGACAGGGAATCATCTTATGTATTTATTATTATTTTTCTATGTAAACAACTTTGAGAACTTTGGTTGAAGAGTGGTATATAAGTATTCGTAGTACCGGTGGTAGTAAGTAGGAGAGGAGAAGAGGGATTGGCAAAAATTGCACCCCATGTGTGAAAGAAAGTGCTCTGCAGGTGCAAGTCTCAGTCGGGATGCTGTGTGTTATATTCAAAAACCCTTTTCTCATACAGCTGGCACATGCACTTCTGAGAAAGTACTGAAGTATTCATATTTTCACTAACTGCTCTCAGGCAGAGCAAATTAACTTGTTTTTAAAAGAAATAAGTGGAGGAGAGGTGATACACACAGACAGAGAATAATTCATTAATCTCAATGTTTTTATTACAAATACTAAATAATAGGAATTGTTTGACTACTTTGTGATAGAAAAGAAAGGTATTTGCACACAAAAACCTATGGAGGAGTAAAGTCAACATATAGCTTTCTTTATTTTACTGAGGCAAGAATTCTGGTAAAGGATCTGTGTTTGAGGAAAAGAGGGAACAGTGGCCTCAGTCTTCTCCACCACTCCCCCCTTTCTCCTTTTGTAAGGCCAAGAGTGATACAAGTTTCTCGGGTAGGAGCAGGGCAGCAGCATTTCCTGTTCATTCATGGCCAGGTAGAGTCATTTGAGGCACTACTTGGCTTCACCCCCTCCTCCAGGCTGAAAGCTCTCCGACTTTGTGCTGTGCTGGGTCAGTGAGAGTGGTGCTTAGGGGAGCAGCAGGCTAGCATGACTTCAAACTGTGTCAAAAAAGAAACTTGAGGAGTGTGCATCTTCAACTTCCTTTTCCAACAGCCTGAGCCTGGGCTGGCCTAGTTGAGAGGGGCAAACGTAGAGGCCTGACGGTACAGCCACCGCCCCACTTGGCCAATCTCTGACACCACCCTTGTTCTAATGTAATAAATTATATTGCAAATGAAAGTCACCCACTGCAACTAGCTGGATTTCAAATTCTAGTTGTACTTCATGAAAGCTACCACATATTTAAGGACTGCAACCAACAGTGAGCAACTTGGATGGCTTCCTAAGACTGAAGATGCATCTCCTATGCCGACACAAAGGGCCTTTTTCTATTACAGTCTCCTCCCTCTTTGCAAAGTGATCCTATGCACATCGTAATGCCACCGCATGTGGGGCTAGCGGCTGCTGCTTCTTCTTTTTGCTTGCTTGATGCAACTCTTCACCAGTTCTATATCAATATGGAACTGGCTGGTTGCACAACATAGTACCAGGAGCTCTTTGGAGCTCACACTGATAATCCGAGATATAACCAACAAACAGTGTGAAAATATATACCATAATGATCCACAGATACCTACTGGTTTCTGTCTGGAAATCCCGAAAGCCATCAAATATTGAACGAGCAGGTCTGCGTCTTTTTGGAGCTTAGTATAAACAGAGTGTAAGCATAGATTAGTCATAATAATCACGCTGAAGATCCATGGTAGAAAAGGCTGAAGATTCAAGACAGTTTTGTACTCATGGCTGACTGGATCACCTCAGAATGTCAAAAATGCATTATGCTATTTGTGTACACATGGGTACTATCAGCACATGACTTCTATGTTCTCAGATGATGTTTGAACATGTTGATGAATATGCTGCCTGTCCTGTCGTCACCATACCTACCAAAGGAGGAATGCCCAGAAAAAGCCACAAGCATAAAGCCAGTTCCCCTGGGCAAGTTCTGTTCTGTTCAATTCCTTCAACTGATACCATGCATTTTATTTGTCATTTCTCTCTATCTGAAATGCCCCCAGAATTAGGCTACAAATGCAATGCTTGAACATTACATTGTTACTGCTGGACTGCAACACAAAGTGCTGCTGTAGCCACGAAAAAAATTGCAGCACTCTTGACTCCCACAAACTTTGCCAAAAGTGGCAGAAAACTGTGTTAAAAGGATATTCAGACAAAGTTAACAAGAACTCGATTGCCTAAGAAGTTTTACTAAGTTATTAGTAACACGTAACATTAATGGCTGCCCCATCCTAAATGAATAGGATGAACTAACTAGACTGTAAGCCTACAAATGAGGCTTGTATTTTCATCCCTGTACATTGCTTAGCTGCTTTATAAATAAATGTACAACAAATGGATTTTAGAGCAGTTACTTTCCCCTATAAAAGTGATCTGTGTCTTAATTAACCCACTGTCAAGAGATAGTCACCTCCTGCAAGACATTCTCTGACGATTTTCCTACTTTTGGGTATGCAGCTTCATACATCTCTGGGGCAGTCACCAGATCTCATGTTATTTTATTACTTCAATCACACTTTTTAGTGTGTAACATTACAATTTTCATCTAATGTCTTCTAAACAGCTAGCCCCTGCATTTCTCAGTATGTCCCAAAGCAGTACAGGTGGCCCTAGTTAATCGCAGTCCCGGCACCCGCAGTTCCACATATCCACAATGGGATATATAGACCCGACCTTGGTGTCCATGGCAGACCGGTCTCACGTATCTCTGGGTTTTGTTGCGCAAATCCATTCATATATAGTCATGCTCTTCCTGCATATGTTCGTGAGTAGCGAGAGGAGTTTTGAGGAGGACGGAGAAGTGATTTGCAACTGAGTGATTTTTGCTTCAAAAAGACAATTTCAAGAGCATTTGGCAGCCCTGGGCAGACTTTGGTATTCTCAGTGATCCATTGAGAGCCTTTAGGAGCCATTTCTCTAGAGCTCTGGGGGACTTTTTATGTATTTCTTTGGAGCCTCTGCAAGCCTGTGAGAGTCCTTCTTCAGACATTCCTGTGCAGCATCTTGGAGGATCCTCTTGCAGCATTGTGCAGTCCTGGTAAGATGTTAATTATCACTTTAATAAATTTATTTTTTTATGAAATTCTTTTTTTTAATTTAAAAGTTCACATAAAAAATTAATTTTAATCTTGTTAATTATAGTACTGTGCTGTATAATTGTACTTAATTTAAATTGCAATTAAAATTTAATCAATTGAAGTTTCTAAGTACATACTGTACCATTAAAATTGATTTTAAGCATCCATTCAAAATTGATTTCAAATACTATATCTGTTAAAAATTGATCTCAAGTATTGTACTATATCCATCAAAAAATTATTTTAAGTACGTATCCACTGAAAATTGATTTTAATAATCAGTTACTGCACTGTCATTTATCAGTGTTGTGTTTGTGGGGGGTGTCTTGCACAATTATTGTACTGTACTGTACATCATTGTACAAGTTTTTCCTTCCTCCACCGTCAAAATGTGGTGCAAGCACACATCAGAGAGCTCTGCTGAGGGGAGTGGCAAAAGGTCTTGCAAAGTGTTGCCCTTGAGCAAGGTGACGCTGCTGGACAAGTTGGCTCATGGGGACAGTGTGGCATCCATTGCACGACATTACGGCATCAATGATTCCATTGTCCACTCCATCAAGAAAAGTGAAGCCAGTATCTGTGCAAGTGTGGTGTCCAGCACCTCTTGGAGTCTGAAGGCGACGCTACATCTATGCAAACCCCACATGGAACAGATGAAAAAGGCCCTCAGTTTGTGGACAGAGGACTAAGCCCAGAGGAACATGCCACTGAGTGAACCTGTCATGAGTGAGAAAGCGCTGTGTCTCTACAGGCAATTAGTGGTGGAAGGCGATCAAGCAGCAGGAACATGTGAAGGTGCTGAGCATGGCTTCCAGGCAAGCAAGGGCTGGTTTGAAATATTCAAGCACCGCTATAGCCTCCACAGTGTCAAACTGGCAGGCGAAGCAGCATCAGTGGACTATGAGGCAGCACAAAGATTTCTGGCAGAGTTCCAGTGGCTGATTGAGTCCAGAGGATACAGGCCCGAGCAGGTCTTCAATGCTGATGAGACAGGCCTGTTCTGGAAACAAATGCCATCCCGCTCCTTCATCAGCAAAGAAGAAATAACTGCTTCTTTATGGGTTTCAAGGCAGCCAAGTACCGCCTCACTCTGCTGGTGTGCAGCAATGCTGCAGGGGACTGTGTGGTTAAGCCCGTGCTCCTGTACCAAGTACAGAACCCTTGTGTCATGGAAGTGAAGAATAAAAGCCAGCTTCCCATCTTCTGGAGAGCCAACACGAGAGCATGGTTGACTGCAGCAGTTTTCTCTGACTGGGTCCACAACTGCTTTCGGCATGAGGTGCAGAGATATCTGGCCTCAAGAATCCTACTGGTGCTCAACAATGCCCCTGGCCATCCTGAAACCCTGCAGTTCACACACCTGAACCTGCAGATCACCTTCTTGCTGCCCAACACCACTTCCTTGATCCAACCGATGGACCAAGGTCTGATTGCAACTTTCAAGTCCTATTACACTCGCCGCACCTTCAGGATGATGCTGGATCTCATGGAAGATGATCACTCTCTGTCAGTCAGCAATTGCTGGAAGAGCTGCAACATTGCAGACTGCACTGAAACATCACAGCATCTCCTGCAGAGATCAAATCCCAGACATGGACCACAGTCTGGAAGAAGTTGTTGCCTGGGGAGGTCACCTCTTCATCTGCTGCAGCCATTCCCTCAGTAGCTGACAAAGAGGAGCGGATCACCAAACTTGCAAACTCTGTTGGTAGAGAAGGCCTGCAATGCATTGAGCCACATGGCATGGAGGAACTCTTCCAATTCCATCAGGAGGAGTTGACAGAGGAAGAAATGGAGGACATCATCCAGGCAGCTCCTGAGAGTGAGGGAGAGAGGAGAAAGAGGAAGCGATGTTCCCCAAGCCCCTAACCACAAAGTTCTGCAGTTGGGGACTGACGGACAAAGTCTTCAAGACTGATCCCATGATGGAGTGCAGCTTCAAGTTCAAAAGGCAACTCCAGGCTGCTTTACAACCCTATAAGGACACGTACCAGGCTCTGCAAAGCAAGGGGAAACAAACGACCATCACCAGCTGCTCTGGAAAAATAGCTGCACCCACCACCACAGCTGTGGAGTGGTCATCATAGGAAAGTGACACCTGAACTTTCCATGGCTTCGAGGAGGAAAAGGATGACGACGATGATGATACAGGCAGCAGGTCTACCTCTGCAGAGCCTGCTTCTTCTGCTAGCTGAACTGTGCTCCAAGCAGAAGAGTGAAGATGGAGTGCTGTAAACTCCAGCAGTGAAGTGAAAGAACTCCAGTACTTTTTCAGTTTGACTTTTGCTATTGCTGGATGGAGACTGGACTGGAGAGAGAGACTGTTGCAAACTCCAGAAGTGGAGTGAGGTAACTCCAGGGCTTTTTCAGTTTGATTTTTGCTGCTGCCAGCCAGATACTGGAGTGCGGGGGAAGAGAGATTGTTGCAAACTCCAGCAGTGGCGTAAAAGAACTCCAGTGCTTTTTCAGTTTGACTTTTGCTGTTGCTGGCTGGAGACTGCACTGGAGGGAGAGAGAGGGAGTGCTGCAAACTCCAGAAGTGGAGTGAGGTAACTCCAGTGCTTTTTCAGTTTGATTTTTGCTGCTGCCAGCCAGAGACTAGAGTGGGGGGGAAGAGAGAGTGTTGCAAACTCCAGCAGTGGCATGAAAGAACTCCAGTGCTTTTTCAGTTTGATTTTTGCTGCTGCAGGCCAGAGACTGGAGAGAGATATGGAATGCTGCAAACTCCAGCAGTGGAGCAAAGAAACTCCCCCAAGTGTGTTTACTTGAAATGTATCGAATTTTGTGCTGCCTCTTTGGCAAACCTACCAACAAACCACGCCAGGGGTTTGCACTGCTAAGTGATGGACTTCAACTGTGGGGTGGGGAAACTTCATGATTACACATTACTGTAGGAGTAATTACTGGGGACCACTGCTGGAGCATCTGGAAAGTGGGAGAGCTGAGGTGGCCAAGGTACCATGCTGTGCTCCATCCTTATTTCTGGTTATTTTCCGGTTATTTTCCAGGGCTCTGGAACCTAACCCCCCAATCTCCATAGACTCAAGGTCTCGTTATTTGTGGTTGTAGGCTGGAAAGGAACCCACGCGAATAACGAGGGCCACCTGTAGTTTTCCTTAAAGGGCTGGCTATGCGGTCCCTGTCACAACCTCACCTTGTTTTAAAAACAAAACAAAACTTTGTTTCCATTCAATTTGCTAATACAATAAAGAAAGTCTATCAGACCAGGACTTTGGAAACTGTATTTAACCAGAAGGTCAAATAAAGCCACGGACTTAATCTATTTTCATAGTATCTTAGTTTCTAAATTCTCAATAACAATACTTGGAATGTATGAAATCTACTACTTAGTACACACTGAGCATTATAAATTGCTAATTAGAAAGAGCCAATGCAGCCCATCAGATAGAACATTTTACTAGAAATCAACTAAGTGGTGACTCAGATGGGTCAATATCATTTTGTCTCAGTTCCCCACCTATAAAAATGGGAATTACAAGAGTACCTTTTACAAAGTATAAGGAATGTCATGTTCCCAAGAGTGCCAATTAAGTCAGACTTTTATGCATGATTAGCTCTCCTGGGAATGTGAATGGAGCATAAAGACTTCAATACAAATGGCAAGATCACATGTTGTAACTATAAACTTCCTTGGAGGCCTTCAGGAGAGCCTTAAAGACCCATCTTTTTAGCTCGGCTTTTAATGATATCTAGATTTGATTTTAATCTGGTTTAATTTTTATTTTAGTTGTTTTATTATGTATTTTTGATTTTAATATAAACTGCCCTGAGCCACTTTAGGAAGAGTGGTATATAAATTGAATAAAATAATAATTTAGAAAAACAAAGAGCAGGGCCGACACTGTATTTTGCCACTAGAGAAGATGAGAATGTGCTACCCATGTCTCCAACATTGCCCACCCTCCTTGCCAGCCCCACCTGCTGCTTCACCAGTGCAGATGCACCCCAGCACCAGCCTCACCTTCCAGCACATTGCCCTCTGGGCAGCCCACACTACTGCTTTTAGCTGCAGCGTCCCGCTGGCCTCTCTTTATTGTTGCTGTTGCCCAAGGACAATCACTTATGCTCTCTCCTGCTATGACCTAAAGACCAAATTTGGTGCTGGAGCAGTAGTGGGAGAGAGAGCGACAATGAAGAGAGACCAGTGAGATGCTGCAGCTATAAACAGCAGTCTAGTAGACCATCCAGAGGTCAGGATGTGCCAGAAGGCAAGACTGGTGCTGGGGGGAGAGGGTCAGCATCTGAGCTGGTGAAGCAGGGGACTGGTGAGGAGGGCTGGGCAAGTCAATGCTGCCTCCAGACAGGGCCCAGGGCCAGTGAGGAGGAATATACACAGGGAGAGCAGCAAGGTAGGAGGGAGGCTGGGGTGGCAGCAGTGGAAGGCAGGTGAGTGATGCCCCCAAGGCTCCCAGCAGAGGGGAGGGCAGGAAGCCCATCATTGTTGCCTGAGGCTGTTGCCTCATCTTGCCTTGTGGGGGAGCTGCCCTGCTACAGAGGGCTGATGGACAATAGTTACCTAGAACAGAAGGCATTGGCCATTTCCCCCCACATTAGTCACTATTACATTTGGAGGGCAACACATTAAAATGAAGCTCACTTACCACCAAACAGAGGCTCAGGTTCTACTAGTATTTCCTGCTTTTGAGGAATAGGTGCTCGTACTTCATCTCTGTAAAGAACACACAACAACTTGAGCATTAAAGCAAGTGCCCCACTGTCTGTCAAAGGTTATGCCCACCTGAACCTGTACCTGGGGCTTACAACCCAGTTCAGGCAATACAGCATGTTAATAATTGGTAGACAAAGTACAAATGTTCTTTAGGACATACAAAAAGCATTCCATAAGAAAGCAAACAAAAATGTATAGAACCTAAAGACTGACAAGAGAGCTTTTTCACCTTAAATCTGTCCTGCCACAATTATCCACATAAAGTTTGGAGCAGGAACACTGGAGTAAAGACTAGCAAACTGAACTCCCAACAACATTTATGTTTCAACATATTATGTTAAGCAATTCAGTTGATCACAGCAAGTTCAGAAACAGGATTTTCAGTGATGCTAGCTCCCCACCCCCACCCCCTTTCTTTTTTTTGGCAAGCGATGGCTTCAACAATCTACTTACTCCTGGTGGTACTCTATGTAATACTACTGTGAAATTTCTCCACAACATGCAATGCAACTAGGAGTTCACCATGAGAGGACAATGCAGTGGTCATTTTTTAAACTTTCCCACAACACTAAGAAACTCAATTATTCCAAAGGAATATGGAAAGTGGACTAAGTCAACCATTTTTTTAAAATTCCCAAATATGTTTATCATTAGTCCAGTTCGTACATTAATCAATGAACTAGGATTAAATACAGTGAGAGAAATAAGTATTTGATCCCCTGCTGATTTTGTCCGTTTGCCCTCTGACACAGAAATGACCAGGCTGTAATTGGAATGGTAGGTTTATTGTAGCTGTGAGAGACAGAATAACAACAAACCAACCCTCAAAAGCCCAGTGCCCAAAAGTCAGCAATGGATTTGCATTGTAGTGAGGGAAATAAGTATTCGATCCCTTCACAAAAGATGTCTTAGTACTTGGTGGCAAAACCCTTGTTGGCAATCACAGAGGTCAGACGTTTCTTGTAGTTGGCCACCAGGTTTGCACACAACCCAGGAGGGATGTTGTCCCACTCCTCTTTGCAGATCCTCTCCAAGTCAGAAAGGTTTTGAGGCTGATGTTTGGCAACCCGAACCTTCAGCTCCCTCCACAGATTTTCTATGGGATTAAGGTCTGGAGACTGGCTGGGCCACTCCAGGACCTTCATGTGCTTCTTCTTGAGCCACTCCTTTGTTGCCTTGGCTGTGTGTTTTGGGTCATTGTCATGCTGGAATACCCATCCACGACCCATTCTCAATGCCCTGGCTGAGGGAAGGAGGTGCTCACCCAAGATCTGATGGTACATGGTCCCGTCCATCGTCCCTTCGATGCGGTGAAGGTGTCCTGTCCCCTTAGCAGAAAAACACCGCAAAAGCATAATGTGTCCACCTCCATGTTTGACAGTGGGGATGGTGTTCTTGGGCTCATAGGCAGCATTCCTCCTCCTCCACACACGGCGAGTTGAGTTGATGCCAAAGAGCTCGATTATGGTCTCATCTGACCACAACACTTTCGCCCAGTTCTCCTCTGGATCATTCAGATGTACATTGGCAAACTGCAGACGGGCCTGTACATGTGCTGCCTTGAGCAGGGGGACCTTGCGGGCACTGCAAGATTTCAGTCCTTCACAGCGTAGTGTGTTACCAATTGTTTTCTTGGTGACTATGGTTCCAGCTGCCCTGAGATCATTGACAAGTTCCCCCCGTGTAGTTCTGGGCTGCTTTGTCACCGTTCTCATGATCATTGCAACTCCACGAGGTGAGATCTTGCATGGAGCCCCAGACCGAGGGAGATTGACAGTTGTTTTGTGCTTCTTCCATTTGCGAGTTATCGTGCCAACTGTAGTCACCTTCTCACCAAGCTGCTTGGCGATAGTCTTGTAGCCCAGTCCAGCCTTGTGCAGGTCTACAACCTTGTCCCTGACATCCTTCGACAGCTCTTTGGTCTTGGGCATGGTGGTGAGTATGGAAGCTGAGTGATTGCTTGCTTCTATGAACAGGTGTCTTTTATACAGGTGCTGTAACAAGCTGGGATTAGGAGCACTCCCTTACAGAGGGTGTTCCTCATCTCAGCTCGTTACCTGCATATAGTGAAAAGACACCTGGGAGCCTGAAATCTTGCTGGTTGATAGGGGATCGAATACTTATTTCCCTCACTACAATGCAAATCCATTGCTGACTTTTGGGCACTGGGCTTTTGAGGGTTGTTTGTTGTTATTCTGTCTCTCCCAGCTACAATAAACCTACCATTCCAATTATAGCCTGGTCATTTCTGTGTCAGAGGGCAAACGGACAAAATCAGCAGGGGATCAAATACTTATTTCCCTCACTGTACTTCAATGTTATAAAGCCCTTACCTCACATCAAGCAAACATCCTTTGATAAAACAGAGTCAAGAAGTAACTTACCTATGATAAAATCTAATTTAAGAACCCTTCACTTCCATAGCCAAGCAACTGCCATCATTTGCAGTTACATGGGCATGACAAGTGTAGATGTTCAGAGCTGCTATACAGAAATTAGAAAAGACAGAAGAAATGCAAGTGAGATGGTACTTCAGATGCAACAGCAGAAGTGGGGGAATGTGCAGAGTGGATTGATTTAAATCAAGATTGCATAATCACCAAGGAAAAAAGGCAGATTTAAACTTTTTTTAAAAATTATTCAGATACTTCCTAAATAAAAGTGCATTGCGCTAACCATAATATATATATTGATTGATTTAATCTTGTTTCACTGTGACAACAACCAGATCTCACTTCTCATTGTTGTATTCCCTTACATTTGCCATATTTTCCTTTTTTAGCCAGTGAAGAGATTTTTTCAAAGTATTCCAAAATTGGGTCTCTTTTTACATTCTGCAGACCTGGCAGGCTTTTGTAAACAGATACAAGTTGGAATCAACACTAGGAGTGCTTCTTCTTTCCAGTGTTGCTTTCTGTCTTAATTTGCCCCTTCTCTTCCTTATGGCTGCTCTGTGGTCCTACCTCATCCCTACTTTCAAAGAAGGAAGTCAATGGGTAAGTCACTGTGCCCAAATGGATCTGTAGATGACACTTGTGGTGACACGCTAGTCCTTGGCCTCCAGTAATTATAATTAAGTCATAATTATAAGCAGATGTACCTGGTTGGCCACTGCATGAAGCAAGATGCTGGACTAGATGGGCCTTTGGCCTGACCCAGCAGGGCTTTTCTCATGTTCTTACTGTGCTGTAGGACTACTAAAGAGGATGTTTCCCCCACAGATCTCTCTTTACAGAGAAAAACAGCCTTTCATAAGCAGGACATAAGTTCAGTTTTAAGATATTTAACATTTGCCTTCAGATCATATTTTAAACCAGGTTATTTTAAAAATAGAAAGTTACAGCTTACATGTTTAAAAGATCCGATTTAAATCAGGAACATCAGATTTAACATTTAAAATATTTGATATTTTTTTAAAAATAGTTTCATCTGCCCTGAGAAAGTCTAATTGCATGCAGTTAGTACCAACATCAAAGGCTTTGGTGAATCTAGTCAACTCTTTTCTCTTGTAATATAATGTCAGATTTGTAATTGTATTTTTACAATTATATCTGAACAGGAATGAAGACTGAACAGGAATGAAGAGCAAGTTGGGGGGGAACTTTTTAAAAGGGGACAGCAGGCCTGGCACTGCATAACCTGGAACTTCTGCCTTTTCCATTTCTTTGAAATGTGCAAAACAGACTAAGCCATTAGACAGACTCCTAGAGCAATAACAAAACAGAAGTAGTTTATTAAGCGAAACCAATAAGCCCACAGTATCTGTACTTTCCAAAGGTCAAAGCTAATTCCTATGGATATTTCATAAAGGTACGTACTCTGCATGTGGTCGGAGATTTGATACACTTGCTGAACTAGTGCTGGGCTCTTCAGCTATGCCTCCACCATCAAGGAACATAGTGACAGCCATTTCCAGATTATTATTGCATGCTTCAAGCATATGTTTGCCTACACTTTCACTGGCACCTACAACAGAAGAGAGAGAAAGGTCAGTCTTCAAACATATTTAAAAAGTAAAACAGTAGATGAACACTTAGAAAAAGCAATTTAGTTTATTAAAAACCATTTCATTGTATAGAAAGTTTGCTTTGAATTTTGTGTTTTTGAAAGGATTATCTGAAACAGCCTACACATATTACCAAAGCACAATTAGGATTATCTTTTTGCTCTGCACCACAGGGAAGAATTCAGGACTTATTCCATACTAAATACATACACAAATCCTATTGGTGACAGGAAGCATTCCAATACAACATCCCTCTTTTTAAAGAAGCTGCTGCCAGTCTGTGTAGACAATACTGAGCTAGATAGACCAATGGTCTGACTCAGTATATGGCAGCTTCCTATGTCCCTATGTTAGGAAGAGAGCTGGTCTTGTGGTAGCCAGCATCAATTTTCCCCTTAGCTAAGCAGGGCTGCCCTGGTTACATATGAAAGGGAGACTACAAGTGTGAGCACTGGAAGATATTTCCCTTAGGACAGAGGTGGGGAACCTTGGCCCTCCAGCTGTGGGGAACCTTGGCCTTCCAATTATTGTGGCTGGGAATGGTGGGAGTTGTAGCTCAACAACAGCTGAAGCACCAAGGTTCCCCACCCCTGCCTTAGGGGATGGAGCCGCTCTGGGAAGAGCAAGAAGGTTCCAAGTTCCTTCCTTGGCATCTCCAGGATAGGGCTGAGAGAGATTCCTGCCTGCAACCTTGGAGAAGCTGATGCCAGTCTGTGTAGACAATACTGAGCTAGATGGACCAATGGTCTGACTCAATATATGGCAGCTTCCCAGGTTCACTCCCTCGCTCCCCTTGCAGTCTGAAATGCCTGTAATAATATGGAGCTATGACCAGGCCTTCACAGGTCTGCTTATCAGGTTGCCAAAGCTATGAGTACCCCAGCACTCTGTCAAGCTTCTTCTCTAGGATGTCCAGCCACACACAGAGATCTCCTCCCACAAGTTCTCATGAATTGCAGAGAACTCAAGGAAATTCTCATTTGTTGTACTGAGCTTTGGAGAAAACAGAAGCTTGTGCCTGCTCCAAAGACAAGTACAACATAAGACCTTCCTGCTCTCAAAACTTCATTTGTTCTTTTGCATGCTTCAAAGCTCAGCATGACAGGAGATCCTCAAACCCATTATCTGAGTCTTCTGCACACACCAGAGACCTTGGAGAGGGAAGGGTCAACAGTAACCACAAATATAATGCCCTGGCTACAGAACCAAGCCAAAATTTGTGGACTCCAGGCTATGACTTCACTTCTCTTTGACTCTTGTGCCTACAGTGACATCAGGACAAACAGGAAGCGCTCCCTGTTCATATAAGGTATTTCCTTTTTAACAAAACCAGGCAGATCAACCAGAAATAACTGGGTTGGACACACCTGTTTCCCAGAACTTGGCTTCAGCTTCATGCAATTCATATAGCAAGAGAAGAGTGAATGAATGTGGCATCTTCCATAGACAGAATGCATCTTTACTTTGATGAGAATAAAGGCCCTTAGATCTACATTGATGTGTTCTATCAATTACTAATTGCATCATCTCTCCTCTTTCCATAAGCCAATTTCTCAAACTTGGTTCCCCAGATGTTACTGGACTGCAATTTCCATCATCCCCAGCCGCAGTTGCATACATGGTTTGTATGTCAAACATCTGGGGACCCAAAATTGAGGATGCCTGCCATAAGCAGTTAAATTTGTACTCATTGCATTTGAATGCGGGTACTGCAGTTTTTAACTAACCAGAGTTAAAATAGGCCATGCTATGAAACCACAGTTTGAGTATGGTTTGATTATCTGACTTTTCCCAACTCTAGTTTGTTAAACTACAGTTCCCTGAATTCATATGCAACAGAGAACTATGACTTGTTCTTAAAGTGAAAGCTTTCGTGCAGAGATTAAGAGAGGGGGAGCATGCAAACACAAGGCTCATTGTGGCTTGTGTTCATGATAATCTAAATAATGGTTTGATTATTGTTTGAATCAAGCCTGCAAGCATGCAGCTTCTTTGCAAATCTCAAGAACCTGGTGGGTATGCCTCTGTGTGGCCCTCTCCTTTCCCAACAAGCTTGAACCAGCCTCACTGTCAGATGGCACTTTGGTGGAAAACAGTGAGAAGTGGCTACTGGTTGCTGGGGCAACAGGGTTGCATGCAGGGGAGAATCTGGGGCCAGAAAACTCAAAAGAGGAACTCGCACAAGGCAGGAGTTCCTACCCTAAACAAGGCAGAGTATCTCAGAAATGCTACCTGTTCCACGCACAGGTACAATAAGACAGGCAGAGCTGAGGGGTTTCAATGCGTGGATGAGATGTTGGCGCCGGGAGGAGGGGTTTAGATTTGTTAGGCACTGGGATACATTAAGGGGCAAGCAAGGCCTGTACAAAGGGACATGGTGCACTTGAACCAAGATGAAACCAGACTGCTGGCACTTAAAATCAAAAAGGTAGCAGAGCAGCTTTTAAAATGATTCCTGGGGAACAGCCGACAGGAGCTGGACAATATCCAGTTCGGCAAATGCCATCCCTTAAAGTGCGAGGGGGCAGAGAATTCAGATAGAACAGAATGGGACAGAGCAGAACCACGAAAAGAGCAGACAGGAGGCTGTGCCAGCTGGTCAAGGAGTCAAAAGAAAGATAGCAGACACCAGGGAAGAGATTGAGTATATAGGTGCTTATATGCCAATGCCAGAAGCCTCCGAGCCAAGATGGGTGAGTTGGAGTGCTTGGCTACTAACACAGAAATAGATATAGTGGGCATAACAGAAACATGGTAGAACAGTGAGAACCAGTGGGACACTGTTATCCCTGGATATAAACTCTATAGAAAGGACAGGGAGGGGCGCCTTGGAGGTGGAGTAGCACTGTATGTTAAAGAAGGGATAGAATCTAATAAAGTAGAAAGCCTAAGTGGACCGAAGTCCTCCACAGAAACCCTGTGGGTGACAATGCAAGGCCTGAAAGGAAATGTTCAACTGGGGATGTGCTATCGCCCTCCAGATCAAAATGCTGACAGTGACTGGGAGTTGCAGGAAGAAATCAGGGAGACTTCAAGGAGAGGCAGGGCAGTAATAATGGATGACTTCAATTACCCACATATAGACTGGGTAAATTCACAGTCAGGTAATGACAAAGCGGTCAAATTTCTAGATACATTGAATGACTGTGCCCTAGAACAGTAAGCCTTGGAACCAACTGGAGAGAAGGCGACCTTGGACTTTATCCTGAGTGGCACCCAGAACCTGTGGTGCAGGCTGTCAGTGTCATCAACCGTTTAGGGAACAGTGACCATAGTGTGATCAAATTCCGCATACATGTGGGAAGAGAATCACCAAAGAAGTCTAATACAGACACTTTGAATTTCAGAAGAAGAAATTCTCCAAAATGAGGAGTATGGTGAAAAGGAAACTGAAAGGGAAAATCAGGAGAGTCACTTTGCTTCAGAATGCATGGAGTTTACTCAAAACCACAATACTAGAAGCCCAGTTAGATTGTATACCCCAAAGGAGGAAAGGTACCACTAAGTCCAGCAGGATGCCAGCATGGATAACAGGTAATATCAAGGAAATCATAAAAGGGAAGAAGACTTCCTTTTGGAAGAAATTGGAAGGCCTGACCAAATGAGGCGAACAGAAAGGAACACAAACTCTGGCAAAAGAAATGCAAGGTGACAATAAGGGAGGGGAAAAGAGAGTTTGAGGAACATTTAGCTAAAAGCATCAAGGGGAATAACAAAAACTTCTTTAAATACATCAGATGCAGGAAACCTGCCAGGGGGAGGTGGTTGGACCGCTGGACAATGAGGGAGTGAAAGGGATTATTAAGGAGGATATGCAGGTTGCAGAGAAGCTAAATGAATTATTTGCGTCTGTCTTCACGGCAGAGGATTCTGAGCATATTCCTGTTCCTGAAACAGGCTTTTCAGGGATGGAGGCTGAAGAACTGAGTCAGATAACAGTGACAAGAGATGATGTTCTAAACTGTGTGGAAAAACTGAAAACTAGCAAATCACCAGAGCCAGATGGCATCCATCCAAGAGTTCTCAAAGAACTCAAATGTGAAATTGCTGATCTCCTTGCTAAAATATATAACTTATTCCTGCAATTAGGCTCTGTACTGGAGGACTTGAAAGTAACAAATGTAACACCAATTTTCAAAAAGGGACCAAGTGCGATCTGGGAAATTACAGATGGGTTAGCTTTATTATTATTATTTCGATTTCTATACCGCCCTTCCAAAAATGGCTCAGGGCGGTTTACAAAGAGAAATAACAAACAATTAAGATGGCTCCCTGTCCCCAAAGGGCTCACATTCTAAAAAGAAACATAAGACACACACCAGCAACAGTTACTGGAAGTACTGTGCTGGGGGTGGATAGGGCCAGTTACTCTCCCCCTGCTAAATAATGAGAATCACCACGGTAAAAGGTGCCTCTTTGCCCAGTTAGCAGAGGCATTGATGGAAAGCGTCCTCAAGGATAAAATTGTAAAGCACATAGAACAGGCACTGCTGGGGGAGAACCAGCATAGCTTCTGCAAAGGTGAATCTTGCCTTTTGGAGTTCTTTGATTGTGTCAACAAGTGTGTAGATCAAGGTGATCTAGTTGACACAGTATACCTGGACTTCCAAAAAGCTTTCGACAAAGTTCCTCATCAAAGACTCTTGAGAAAACTTAGCAGTCATGGGATAAGGGGACAAGTACATATGTGAATTGCTAAATGGCTGAAAAACAGGAAACAGAGGGTAGGGATAAATGGAGATTTTTCACAATGGAGGGAAGTAAGAACTGGGGTCCCCCAGGGATCTGTACTGGGACTGGTGCTTTTTAATTTATTCATAAATTATCTATAAGTAGGGGTAAGCAGCAAGGTTGCCAGATTTGCAGATAATAACAAACTCTTTTAGGTAGTGAAAACCAAAACAGATTGTGAGGTGCTCCAAATGGATCTCTCCAAACTAGGGGAGTGGGTGACAAAGTGGCACGTGCGGTTCATTGTTGGCAAGTGTAAAGTGATGCATATTGGGATAAAAAACTCCAACTTCAAGTATATGCAGATGGGATCTGAGCTGTCGGTGACTGACCAAGAGAGGGATCTTGAGGTTGTGGAGGGCAGTGTGTTGAAAGTGTCGACTCAATGGGCAGCAGCTGTGAAAAAGGCCAATTCCATGCTAGGGATCATTAGGAAAGGGATTGAAAATAGAACTTCTAATATTATAATGCCCTTATATAAAACTATGGTGTGGACACACCTGGAGTACTGTGTACAGTTCTGGTCACATCTAAAAAAGGACATTGTAGAACTGGAAAAGGTGCAGAAGATGGCAACCAAGATGATCAGGGGCCTAGAGCACCTTCCTTATGAGGTGAGGTTACAACACCTGGAGCTATTTAGTTTAGAAAAAAAATGACTGTAGGGAGACCTGATAGAGGTCTATAAAATCATGCATGGTGTGAAGAAAGTGGATAGAGAGAAATTCTTCTCCCTCTCACAGAACACTAGAACCAGGGGTCATCCCATGAAACTGACTGCCAGGAAATTTAGGACCAGCAAACAGAAGTATCTTTTCACACTACGCATTATCAACTTGTGGAATTCTCTGCCACAAGATGTGGTGACAGCCGACAACCTGGATGGCTTTAAGAGGGGTTTGGATAACTTCCTGGAGGAGAGGTCTATCAATGGCTACTAGTCAGAGGGCTATAGGCCACCTCCAGCCTCAAAGGCAGGATGCCTCTGAGTACCAGTTGCAGGGGAGCAACAGCAGGAGAGAGGGCATGCCCTCAACTCCTGCCTGTAGGCTTCCAGCGACATCTGATGGGCTGCCACTGTGTGAAACAGGATGCTGGACTAGATGGGCCTTGGGCCTGATCCAGCAGGGCTGTTCTTATGTTCTTATGGAGAGCTGTGTAGGGCACTATTTAAAGTTCAGGTGGGCAACGATAAATCTTAACATGTAAGGAGAACAGCACTGTCCTAAGAAATGCAAGATTCCCAGGGAATCTTGAAATACAGCCAGAAGATTGTTGATCATGCTAACAAAGAGACAATGGAAGTAGTTGCAGAGATATCTCCCCACTCCTTATACTGGACTCTGAGGTCATCAAGGTGGTTAGCACGCAACCTGGAGGCCTGACAGCAATAATCTAAACCAGGTCATGATTTCCCAAGCTGAGAAAACTCATGGGATCTGCAGCAAATACAAGTTCTATAATGTGGCTAACATTGTACCAGACACATCAGTCTGACAAACATTGAAGAACCAAATGCAACCTTTTAAAACCCAGCATTAAGTGCACAGTTATAAAGAGATTATACTTGA
This sequence comes from Hemicordylus capensis, assembly GCF_027244095.1. Taxonomy (NCBI): domain Eukaryota; kingdom Metazoa; phylum Chordata; class Lepidosauria; order Squamata; family Cordylidae; genus Hemicordylus; species Hemicordylus capensis. The sequence goes on along the minus strand of NC_069659.1, from coordinate 298,299,784 downwards.
TATGCATGAGACATGCATTCATTGTGTCTATAAAGGATTTTTTCAAAGTAAAAACAAATTATTTCCCTCATAATATTGAGGAGACAAAAGAGGTTTCATCTTTATGTAGTGTAGTTAAATGGAATTCGAAGGAAAAAACGGAGTCTAAAGACTGCAATATAAAAGCATCTGAACATGAGATCCCAAACATAAGCCGTTCTCTCTGGTTTTCTTCAGAAATGTTTTTTGTAATTGTTTAAGTCAGGAAATCATCTGCCATACTTTTTCTTTTTGCCCCTCTATTAACAAAGCAGCAAATTTATACCAGAATGGTTTATAGCTATGCAATACAACTCCATTGTATTTAATCTACCCCAAACAAAATGCATCAAACTCTACCAAAAAAAAAAAAAAGTTAGAGAAGTCAATGTCACCAATTTCATATTCATTAGACCTATTTACATGTTATGTTCAGTGCATGTGCACTTATTCATGTCATGTTAAACGCACGTCTAGCAGAACACTTCCTATCTGTATTCTGCATTTCAGGGGTCCTGTACCTAAGTCCACTTTTAAAATGAATGCACATACTATCATTCACACAAAAACATGTACCATGTACAGATACCTTAAGGCACACATGAAAAAAAGTCTGAATATAGCTATTATTTAACACAATTTCTGTGATACCATATTTGTTTCTCCCCACCCCCGGACACAGAATCAGAACCATTTGTCAGGTGAAAGAACTTGAGCAAAACACAAATATGTTGTTTTAAGATGAATATTCAGTTTACTATTATGACCACATTCTATTTAACAAATAAAACTTTTCACAGGCACACTAGCTTCCCTAGGGTAAAGCTGCTTCAGTACCAAGGATTCAATAGCAAAACCAATTAAAGGAGGATGATTTAACCTGGTGCAATAGATTATAACACGTACACATACTATGCCTCTTTCTTTAGGAGGGCATAGTGTCCCCCTCTTGACCTGAATACAGACCTTTTGATAACATTTGTAGCAAGAGGAGTAATCTATTTTGATATAAAAGTTAGGCATGAAAAAGGGGCTTCCAAAACATAAGCATGACTGTTTCTATGATGTTTTACGGTACCAGGTTAAGCTGTGCACAAAGTCTAGCAAAGTTTAATTGAAATCAGTCAGAGCTAGAAAAGGGGCAGAAAAGGGCAACAAAAATAGTCAAGGGATTGCAGCATTCCCCAGAAGAAATGACTAAAGAGACTGGGGCTTTCTGATTTAGGAAAGAGAAAGAGAGAAAAGAGAGTGAGATAGTGAAATAAAGGATATTTATAAAGTTATCAAAGGTATAGAGAAGGTCAACAGGGACACTGACATCATGCACCAGGTCCTGGGTGTCATTCAGGGAGGGGCACCTTGGAGATGGAGTAGCACAGTATGTTAAAGAAGGGATAGAAAACAGCAAGCTAGAAAACCTAGGAGGACCAGAGTCCTCCACAGAAACCCTGTGGGTGACAATACAAGGACTAAAAGGAAATGTGCTACTGGGGACGTGCTATCACCCTCCAGATCAAAATGCTGACAGTGCCTGGGAGTTGCAAGAGGAAATCAGGGAGACTTCAAGGAGAGGCAGGGGGGTAATAATGGGTGACTTCAATTATCCACATACAGACTGGGTAAATTCACAGTCAGGTAATGACAAAGAGGTCAAATTTCTAGATACGCTGAATCTGAATTTCTAGATACACTGTGCCCTAAAACTGTTCGTCATGGAACCAACTGGAGAGAAGGCGACCTTAGACTTAATCCTGAGTGGCACCCAGGACCTGGTGCGTGATGTCAGTGTCACCGACCCTTTAGGGAACAGTGACCATAGTGCAATCAAATACAGCACACATGTGAGGAGAGAATCACCAAGGAAGTCAAACACACTTTGAATTTCAGAAGAGGAAACTTCTCCAAAATGAGGAGTATGGTGAAAAGAAAGCTGAAAGGGAAAATCAGGAGAGTCACTTCACTCCAGAATGCATGCAGTTTACTCAAAACCACAATACTAGAAGCCCAGTCAGATTGTATACCCCAAAGGAGGAAAAGTACCACTAAGTCCAGGAGGATGCCAGCACGGATAACAGGTAAAGTCAAAGAAGCCATAAAGGAGAAGACAACTTCCTTCTGAAACTAGAAGGCCTGCCCAAATGAGGAGAACAGAAAGGAGCACAAACTATGGCAACAGAAATGCAAGGTGACAATAAGGGAGGCAAAAAGAGAGTTTGAGGAACATTTAGCTAAAAGCATCAAGGGGAAATAACAAAAACATCAAATACAAATAACAAAAGCATCAAGGGGAATAACAAATACATCAGAAGCAGGAAACCTGCCAGGGGGAGGTGGTTGGACCGTTCGACTATGAAGGAGTGAAAGGGATTATTAAGGAGGATATGGAGATTGCAGAGAAGCTAAATGAGTTCTTTTCATCTGACTTCATGGCAGAGGATACTGAGCATATACCTGTTGCTGAACCAGGGTTTTCGAGGACAGAGGCTAAAGAACTGAGTCAGATAGAAGTGACAAGAGACAATGTTCTAACCTGTCTGGAAAAACGAAAAACTAGCAGATTACCTGGGCCAGATGGCATCCATCCAAGAGTCCTCAAAGCACTCAAATGTGAAATTGCCGACCTCCTTGCTAAAATATTTAAATTATCTCTACAGTCAGGCTCTGTATCGGAGGACTGGAAAATAGCAAATGTAACACCAATTTTCAAAAAGGGATCAAGGGGTGATCCAGGAAATTACAGGCCAGCTAGTTTGTTCCAGGCAAACTGATGAAAAGCACTCTCAAGGATAAAATTGTAAAGCACACAGAAGAACAGGCCCTGCTGGGAGAGAACCAGCATAGCTTTGGCAAAAGTAAATCTTGCCTCACTAACCTTTTGGAGTTCTTTGAGAGTGTCAACAGGTGTGTGGATAAAGGTGATCCGGTTGACATAGTATACCTGGACTTCCAAAAAGCTTTCAACAAAGATCCTCATCAAAGACTCTTGAGAAAACTTAGCAATCATGAGATTAGGGGACAAGTACATGTGTGAATTGCTAACTGGTTGAGGGACAGGAAACACAGGGTAGGTATAAAGGGAGAGTTTTCACAATAAAGGGATGTAAGAAGTGGGGTCCCCCAGCGATCTGTACTGGGACTGGTGCTTTTTAATTTATTCATAAACGATCTAGAGGTTAGGGTAAGCAGTGAGGTGGCCAAATCTTGCAGATGACACCAAACTCTTTCAGGTAGTGAAATCCAAAACAGATTATGAGGTGCTCCAAACGGATCTCTCCAAACTGGGTAAGTGGGAGACAAAACAGCAAATGCGGTTCAATGCTGGCAAGTGTAAAGTAGTGCACACTGGGATGAAAAACCCCAACTTCACATATACGCTGATTGATCTGAGCTGTCAGTGACTGACCAGGAGAGGGATCTTGGGGTCGTGGTGGACAGTTTGTTGAAAGTGTCAACTCAATGGGTGGCAGCTATGAAAAAGGCCAATTCCATGATAGGGATCATTAGGAAAGGGACTGAAAATAGAACTGCTAATATTATAATGCCCTTATACAAAACTATGGTGCGGCCACACCTGGAGTACTATGTACAATTCTGGTCACCACATCTAAAAAAGGACATTGTAGAACTGGAAAAGGTGCAGAAGATGGCAACCAAGATGATCGGGGGCCTAGAGCACCTTCCTTATGAGGTGAGGTTACAACACCTGGAGCTATTTAGTTTAGAAAAAAAGACGTCTGTGGGGAGACCTGATAGAGGTCTATAAAATCATGCATGGTGTGAAGAAAGTGGATAGAGAGAAATTCTTCTCCCTCTCACAGAACACTAGAACCAGGGGTCATCCCATGAAACTGACTGCCAGGAAATTTAGGACCAGCAAACAGAAGTACTCTTTCACACAACGCATAATCAATTTGTGGAATTCTCTGCCACAAGATGTGGTGACAGCCAACAACCTGGATGGCTTTAATGGTGGTTTGGATAAATTCATGGAGAAGAGGTCTATCAATGGCTAATAGTCTGAGGGCTATAGGCCACCTTCAGCCTCAGAGACAGGATGCCTCTGAATACTAGCTTCAGGGGAGTAACATTAGGAGAGAGGGCATGCCCTCAACTCCGGCATGTAGTCTCCCAGTGGCATCTGGTGGGCCACTGTGTGAAACAGGATGCCGGACTAGATGGGCCTTGGGCCTGATCCAGCAGGGCTGTTCTTATGTTCTTAAAGAAGTTTCCCTCTCTCAGAATACTAATATTCAGTTAAGCTGATCAGCAGTAACTTCAGGAGAGACAAAATAAAGTATTTCTTCACATAAGTTGTGAAGTCTAATACTAAGCTATAAGGACAGTTAATGTGTTATCAACAGCGCCAAAATTCACACTTCTCCATGGCTAGGCTCCATGTTGTACCAGTAAATGCTGTTTGTAAGTTGCCCATTTCAAGTGGTTATCTCACACAACAACATCATTACCACAGATCCACACAACTGGAACATTCAAAATATTATTGGTACAACATGTAGCTTAACGAGGGAAAGTTATTTTTTGAATCCATTATGCTGCACTAGTGTACATATTTCAGCTTTATTAGCTTAAAAAACCTGATATATACGCATACCATTGGCTTTTATATCAAAGGCTAGTAACCACAATAGCTGAATGGCACTTCTATATTCAGAAGCAATAAACTTCTAATTGCTAGACACTAGGGGCAAGTGACGGGTTGACTACTATTATCATGCTGTGCTTCTGCGCTCCAGAAGGGGTTGGAGATGTGACGTAAGGCTGGCCACTGTGAAAGGCAGAATGCTGAATTAAGTAGGCCTCAGTCGCCAGGAGTCGACACCGACTCGAAAGCACAACTTTACTTTTGCTCTGATCTAGGAAGGCAATCTTTACATTCTGAATTATCTTCCCCTCCATAATTTAGCAAAATTTCACCTTAAATATACATACCATAGTCCATTTTGATGCGTGGGGCACATACATGGGGCAAGCACGGTTTAGAAGTCTGATAATAAGGAGTGTGTCTGAAAGACCTTCTTGCTCTCAAAACACAGTCCCTAGCAAGAGTAATAGCAGCTTCACCTGATGACTAATCTACTTAAAAGGGTGTTTTGTTCTGAGGTATTACTTCCATCAATAATTACTCCACACTGCACTTCAACTCCCCCAGCTCAATGGCAACTTCATTAGCATTACAGAAAGCAAGACGTCGAGACGGTAATGACTGCCTTTTCTCGCACACCGAGTGAGTGGGAGACGGGTGGGGATTTCTAGTGACAGATCTTGCACGACAGGAATCGAGCCTCCCCTTCAGCGCCTTCGCTGCAGTGCCCCCCCCCCGCCCCTTCCATTATGTTCTTTCCCACAAAGGGATTTCCCCTCAACTCCTATACAACACTCCTCCACTAACCAGGGCTCCTCCAGCAACAAGAGCCTCAGACTCCATCCCGGATCCCCTGACAGAGCCCCATTTTCTTCAGGGTCCCCCACCCCGCTCGCCACCATCCCTCCACCTGGCCGGAGCCGCCGCCCGCCTGAGCTCCCTCCTTTCTGTCTCCCGCCAAGACCCCCACAGACATCGCTCTCTTCCGGAGCTCTCCCCGCGCCCGGCCTTGCAGCCCTCCTTCCCAAGGCTGAGGGGACCTCGGGCCTCCGGGGCCTATTCCGAGTCTTCGCGCGTCTCACCCGTGATGGCGGTGAATTGCTGGATTAACTCCTTCAGCGCCGAGGCGGCGGCGGCTGAGCCTCCGGGCGCCGCCATCTTGCCGCCACTACCACCGAACAACAACACCCGCCACCTGCCGGCCCCAGGGCGCAGGCGCAGAACCACCGCGCCCCAAGTCCCCCGGCTGGCTTTCAATTTCAATATCGAGCTTTACTAAAAGCCAACGCGAAAAGCACTGGGCAGGGAAGGGAAGAGGCGAGCATATGTTGGAGCCTTCCTGTCTCGATGGCATCGCCTTTCCGCCTGATGCCCTCTAGCGGCAGGTGGATTTATTTCTTCCCTTGACACACGAGACCGGCGAAAACCCACTACGGAAGCCGGAATATTATGGCATGAATAGACAATCACGGAAGTAGCCGTGCGATTCTCCTCCATCGCCCACTAGAGGCGGTGCCTTGCGAAGTCTCGCCTCAAAGTGTTCGGCACGGCTAAGAAAAGGGGCGGGCCCGTCTAAGATGGAACGCTGGCCTGACACATCCTCGCGCTTCACAAAGAAGAGCACGAACATAGATCACAGTAAAGGCTGCGATAGGCAGCCTGCAGCAGGGTTTAGTCCAGGCCGGCTCAACTTGGGCCCCTCAGCAATTTTAGGACTACAACTCCCATAGTCCCTAGCCACAGTGGCCACTAACGAGGAATGATGGGAGTTGTAGGCCAACATCTGCAGGAGGGCCAAAGTTGAGCAGCCCTGGTTTAAGTTTTTTTTCCAACTGCACAAACTGGTGCAGCCCCCCCCATCCCCAATCCATAAGCGCCTCCCACTTTTTCTGGGGGGGGATTTAAAAAAACAAAAAACAGTGGGAGGGGAAAATAAAAATGAATGCTGGACTAGGACCTGGAGACCCGAGTTCAAATCCCCATTCAGCCATGAAACTAGCTGGGTGACTCTGGGCCAGTCACTTCTTGCTCTCAGCCTAACCTACTTCACAGGGTTGTTGTGAAAGAGAAACTTAAGTATGTAGTACACTGCTCTGGGCTCCTTGGAGGAAGAGCAGGATATAAATATAACAACAACTGAAGATTCAGAGAGGGAGGATAGAAAAATGAGACAAAAGAAAAAGGAAAGTGCCTTGCAAAGTATTTAACTACATTTCTATACTGCCCTACCCAAAGGCTCTGGGGAGTGTATGATGGATGGATGATTTACCTTCCCTAAACTATAGGGACTGGGACTCCCTCTCTGCAAAAAGTGTAATTGGGGGAGGTGATTATTTATACTCTGTAAAATTTATTGTGTACTGTATAGCAAAATGGTTGTCCTACAAAATATGTTGAAAGTTCTAAAGCTGCCACAGAATAAAGGCTCGTGACAAGACTGCTCAAAAACTGCATAGCTGTTCCTGCCCTTAATGTACTTTAGCTGCAAACCTGTTGAAGAGACCACAAAACATGAAGAGGTTTGACTTGGACACAAAAATATCTAACTTTCATCTAACAGGGTAAACATTTGGAAATAAGTTCACCAGGAATTGATGGAGAACCTTTCAGAAGCCACACATTTTACCACAAGGGGAGAAAATGGAGCTAGAAGGTAGGGGAGTGCAGATAACCATACAGACTATCAAGCAAAACAGACACACACTCCTCCTATAGTGTAAAAATAAACTCCTTGTCTTATTTTTCTCTGGAAATGTACATTACTATCAATAGATATAATCATTGTGTCTGGAAGTCCTGAGATCTTGGGCCAAACCTAGTCTGTAATGCTGGATGTGGCCTAAGACCTCAGGACTTCTAGACACAACCTGTAAAACAATCGATAGTCTCTAAAGCCTGACACTGCTGGGCTTAGGCCTTGTTGCAGTCCCAGGGTCTTTCTGAGATGTTGCCTCCTGAACTAAACTTTTTGGAAGTCTAGGAATGTGATATGAGCATTTTTCAAGAATTCTACATTTCTTAGGGAGGGTGAAGGAGGCACAAAACTAATGCAGATAAAGAGGAATAACAAGGCCCCAAAGGAACCTGGAACTTGTAATATGTCATAATAAAGTCCTGAACTGCAGCTGCTGCTATTGTAGTTGGGAGGAGATAGAAGAGTAAAACTACGAGGAAAACAGAAGCCTACGGAAAGAGCTGGAAGCACGGTTGGCCTGGCCTGTTTTGTGCTGTCTGCTAAAAATGTGAAGGGCTGAGAAGGAAGAAGTCCATTCAGAGGTAGCTGCTAAAGAGAACTGCAGCTGATAGAGTAACTTGCTAAAGAAGCTCAGCTTTCACTAAGCCGCTTTGTCTTTGGAGAGAGTTTATTACTGGCTAGGACATGGCAAGTACAAGGCCTGTGCTGTGTGATTTACATATTTAGTTATTCTGCTGTCTTACAGCCATTCAGTTGTATCCCTTGGATTCACTCCTACTTTTAAAATCCTCTTGGTAAGTCAATTGGTATACTAATTTATATCAGAATGAAACAACATCAAGACTGCTGGTACAAAACCAGGCCTTCTGCAACGCTGGCTTGTACCATCCAACAATGCACCACCACCTATAGCAGCTTTGCTAGCTGATATGCTTCATGCACCACCTATATCACAGCCATGCTGTTTGCGTGTAGAATTGGTTTTGACCAGTCAAGCAGTATATCAATCTGCTATTGATTAGAAGTTATGAAGATGGAAAGTCTTATTTCTTCCTCACCTATTTCTACAACAATTTCTTATTCAATACTGATATTTCCAACTGCACAAAATTTCCCCCCACTGCACAAGATGTGTCCAGCTGCACATTAGAATATACTCTACCTGCAGGTGTACATTCCCCACTCACCATGAGGTTTTCCATGCTGAGAATGGAGCACCTGCTACACTTCTACTTGTCAAAGCCACAAAGCTTGCTTCAAGAGGATAACCAGTTGCAACCCTCAGATAAAAAAATAGCATCCAGTCTAATTGTCTCCGATTTCAATTATGCATAGTCATGTCTGGATAGTCACTAGTGGCTAGGTTATTTTATGGTGTTTCGGTCGGAGGTGTTCTTTTTCTCTTTTTTCTTTTTTGGTACACTACATCCATGTACCTACCTTTTTGCCAATCAACTCAAGGCAGTTTAAAACTCAGAATACCGAGTTGCACTCAGTATCCTGAGCGCACATTTTGAACTGAGTGCAAATTCTATATAAAAATTTTAAATCATTTCAGTACATCACACAAGCACTTTAAGGGGAAAAGCAAAATAATTGCTCTAGAAATTGGGCCTCAGTTTGTGATATGGACGCAAGTTTAAGGCGGTACAGAAATATTTTAAATAAATTTGTAATCTATTGAACACAGCACACATATTACAGGTGACTAATATGAGTAAGCTAAATAATGAGAGTAAGGTAGATACTCTTTAGACAAGCAGGACTTAGTAAAATTTGGGGGGATAGGGGCTGGATCTTCCCTCTTGTAAAATGAACATTCAGTTCCCAACAGAGATCTCTAAGAATGCTTACAGCTGAAGGAAACCACATAAAATGAATTGAATCAAAGAGATGGAGTAAGTCCATAACAAGTAATAAATCACCAGAATGAAAAAGGATTAAAAAGGAAAAAGTACATAGAACTAGAGGTAACCCGCGTTAAAAGTTATCTACCAAAGTGAGAAAAATGCAAAAATCTGAACTCAAGTTGCTGGGGCCATGAACAAGTATGCCTTGTTAGGATCTGCTAAATTCTGTAAAGAGAATTCATACCTCACCAGTTATAGACCCAAATGATAGTCAGTAACAGGCTAAAATGTATATCTGGACTGTGACTAGAAACACAGTGACCAAACTTGGAGCAGAGAACAAGATTTGACTTGTTCCTCTGACCACTGTGCTACATCATAACAAATTGTTTACTTTGATCTCATGTGTGTAGTGTTTTGTTTTAGTTCAATGTCGCTTTGTGCTTACGGCCCTTGAAAAAATAGCACAGTTCTAGAATTCTCAGAGGATATTCGTAGAAAGAATGAACTTCTTCATTCTATGAAGTCATGGCTAATATGCTTTACTGCAGCAATCTTCGCTGGCTTTCAAGCAGGGGCTACTTTAAAGCTTTTTGTCAATGTGAGAGCTATTTCCCACCAGACTGACCTCTGTGCAATGCTGCACTTTCTCCAGCACTTTCCCTGGTGGGGGGGTCGGGGGCTCTTTAAGAGAAACATAAACCTGTGCCATCTTGGAAAGTATATGCAGAACACTTAGTCCTTCCCAGCACTTTCCCCATACAGCTCTATGGGGAAGGCATTGGGAATGATGGAATTATTTCCCAGCACTCCATGTACAAAGTGCTGGCTGGGGCTCAACGGGGCTCCATTTCTCTTAAAAGAGGCTCACCAGCACAGAACAAAGCACAGAGCTGCACAGTGGGAATGGTTGCCTCTGTGTGATGCCAGGGGGGCTGTAAGAGTATTTGGTTTTGGCCAAAGCTTTGCACATGCCTAAAAGACAATCAGTCAGGGAACAGCACTTAAGATTGATGGAAGCCACCACTGGCTTGCAGGCCTTGTAATGAAGAATACTGCTTTGTTGTGTAGTGTATATGCTATGGATCCTATGAGTTGTTGAAAGAATGGATGACAGCATCTACCAACATATATACAAGCCTGTCAGTATTAGTAGTACATCACAAGGCTTTGCACTTTTAAGTATTTAGAATATATTTGACCAATACAGCCCACAGTCAAAACTCTACGCATGTTTGTAACTGCAATGCTTCCATGTTGTAATATGTTTAGCCAAACAAAACATGGGGATGGAACTCAGGTCTGACAACATGATTGCCACCAAGTTATTCTTCACTACTAAATTTAATGGTAACTGGTAGCTTTGCAGGTATGATTGTGTAAATTTCCTAGACGAGCCCCAAGAACCACACCCTGAGGAAATTCAACATATACAGATAATGTGCAAGCCTTTCATGTGATTTTTATTTTTATTTTAAGGGAACCTAGGACCTTCAAAGTTCTCTAGACAAGTTTGAGGAATTGAGCAAGGGGCCAGCCCAAATACAAAAAGCATAACTTAAAAGAACCTATTCCCGCCAAACCTCAAGAGTGTAGCCATAGAATACAGCTCTAATTAGGGGAGAATTAGAAGAACAAGCAATTACATAACAGATGCACTATAAGCAATGTTGGAAAAACGATTTCCCTTAATCAGCTTTAGTTTTTGTTGCTCCCTTGGGGACTACTGGATTTAAGGTGATTTTGTCCTACACAGTTTTTAAGTCAATCAACATCTTAACTGGTTTCTTTACAGAGGGGCAGGGCTGGGGAAGCAACCAGCAGAGCAGGTCCTGGGTGTAAGGGGGAGGGACTGAGTCAGAAGCAAGGTGATCTTATGAGTGAATGGGACCCACCAAGGCCCACACATAATCTCAGCATACAAAACCTTATATTACAGTGAATAAATGAAGGCTTGGCATGCCATTTCTGAAATGTTGCTGACCCCTGAACACAGAGGCTACTATTACAGATTTAAAATGCGCACCTACCCATTAACTATTTTTTGTCCTTCCTAATAAATTAACAACAAAAAGACATTTGTAATTGATTTTAAGAATGTTTTTTCCTAGCAGTCCACAAAGACAGAATTATTCAGTACTAAAAGTTTGTTTCTCGGCATGAAGCAAACTCACAAGACCTCAACAGCTGTGTTTCATTCAACATCTAGGAAAAAGTATACATGTTGCAAATGTACAAGAGACAAACTAATAACAATGACACGAAGATGAACTTCTCCCAGGCTCAGTTAAAACATTTATTTTTAGGTCTGGGTTCTGCAGAAGAACTGGACAACAGTAATAAGAACAAATTCTATAGGGCTTGTTTGTTGCTTGTTGTCTGCAAAGACCAGTGTATTATCTGTAAAAAGTTTCTAGCATGTTACTTATAAGTAGTATAATTTGAAAATATACATAGTATACAAAATACACATCGTTTTCTTGCTGACTTTGGGTTGTATATAGATCTCCCAGGTACTTCTTTCCATGCACACAAAGGCTGGATATAATCTACCATTTACTAGATATTATTTCAAAATGTGTTAAATAGTTTAGGTTCCCTAAAGAACTGCAGCGGGGCGGGGGTCCATTCAAGATAGATGGGTTCTCTCTGACTTGAAAGCCATTCTGATAGATGTTCTAAACAAATGCAAATTTGTATTTCAAAGAATAGAAAATCTGTTCATATGGGAGCAGTATATGGCATCTTAATAGTCAATGGCAAATATGTTATGGGGAGATGTAAAGAATGAATTTGAGACACTTGCTATTAAATCCAGCTCCTTGCAGTACCTGCCATATCCAGCACCAGTGGAGCCTCTTCTACACAACTGAAGCCCAGAGATATGGCCAGAAAAGGGTGCAGGGATGCCCAGAAGGCACTCAAGGCATCCTCATGTGCCTTCTCAGGCTTCCCCATGGGCTCGGGCTCTGCAGAAGAGGTCCCCCACCAACCCATGTCAGAAATGGCAAGTTCTGCATGGAGTTGGCTATGCTAGGAGTGCCTGCCTTCATGTGGCACCAGAGGTGGTGGTGGTACATACATTCTCAGAAATGGACATTCCAACAGGCCTAATTAACACTTCATTCAATATGGGCAATAGTATCAATCATATCAACTTAAGCATGAGGGTGTTCTAGTAAAATATGACCTATAACATTCACATTTACTCGATACACAGAAATGTTATTGTTCCCATAATCCACCTCCATTCACTTACTACTCTTGAGTGTGGGCCTGTGGGGGAATATATCACTGGAAGCTGCTTTGAAGATACATTCTGGGACAAAAGCACAGCATCAACATAAACTATATAGGCTGGTAATCTCTCGTCACTCAGAATAACTTGTTACCAAGCATGTTAAATAACTCAGAACAAGAAGTCAATGTAAATGGACATACAGCAGGCATTACTGGTTCCCAGCCAAGGAGCACATTAATTCTGAAAGCATATTCTCTACATAGATAATGTAACTGAATCAGCTTTCCAAAAGGTAATTCCTTCTTTAATTCCCAATAATGGCACAGTGCCTTCATAGGAACTCCTGACCTCCTATTTTGAGGAAGACTTCTTAAACATCTGAAGAATTGTTTTTTGTCTGTTGGGCAGCAATTCTGCATTCTTAGAGCTGTTGAGGACACAGTTCAAAACATTTCCTTCTTTTACACCAGGTGACTTTGTCCGGAGCTTGTGAGAGGGTTTCCAATTTTCATTGTGAGAAGCTCTCCGCAATTTGTGTTGACCTGCTTCAGTTTGGCTGTTTGGAGGCATTGAGTTATTTGAAAGTTTGCAGGATTTCCTTACAGGAGAGGATTCCGTCGCTGATGGAGATGTTTTGGGGCGCAAATGGTACTCATCTGGAGAGCCTTTTTTGCGATTTGTTGTCTTCTGTTCTTTGTCTATTTCCTTCTGAAGCTTCAAAGCTAGACGTCTGTCCTCTTCTTCTTGCTTATACCTTTCATAAAGCTGCTGCTCCAAACTCATCTGCTTTTGTATATCAAACTCCTCTTCATCTTCATCACTTTGTAAGGAAGTTTTTCTTCTTTTATCATTCAAGCATGAATCCATGGCTGTCTCAGGAGAATCTTGAGATTTTCTCTTTGTAATACCTTTAGTGATTGGAGAGCCACTATGGTCTTTATTTTCTACTGGGTTGATTTCCAGCACCTTTACTAAGTCACAGGTTGCAATGCTGCTGTTCTTCTGGTTATCGGATGTTGCAGAAATTAATGTTTCCTGAAAAGAATTGATTTTCGCATGTTTTGCCAAGTGCGTATTTCTTATAAAATTGCCATTTTTAAAGTCAGAACCAGCTACACCTCTCTTTGAGAAAGAAGATTCTGTTGCAGGGTCTTCCCTATGCCCAATACTGGAAAGCTCATTTGCTAGTTCATTTACCTGATGACTGGAAAAACATGACAGATCGCGGCCAAGAGGGCTAGATTCAATTTTAGTGCATATATTTAATTGTGGCATAGGTGAGTCTAAAAAGGATTCTTTAGTATTCCTCACCTCATTGATCATCTGTGGAGACAATGTGGGCATTTCATCTTCTTTTCTTTCCTCCCCACACGTAAAGTTGTTTTTAGTGCTGTTGTTCTCCTGGACACAAAACAGAGCACAAATTAAGCTGTCAAATACAGAATTTACTTTTCCCCAGATTCTTCAAGCAACTTTTTAAATATGAGAGAAACTGGAATTCTTGTTGTACAGACCATGAAAATGCATGTTATATTAAGTAGTAGGCACACGTTCACAACTGGGATTCAAAAATGTATAGTTTTAAAAGTTTGCTCTAATCAGAGAAGGTATCACTTCCACCACTAAAATATAAGATTATTGTATTGATTACCCCAGAAGATGAGCCAATGATTTCTTCCTCTAAATTTTTGGAGAGCAGCTTTGAAGGAAAAGCAGTACTGGACTTTGGAGATAAATACCTTAAGAGGGAAAAGGAGGAAAATAAGCATATTTGCAGCTTGTGAAGAGTAAAGCCATAGAATATATATATATATATATATACACACACACACACACACACACACAGTAGTCCCTCGACCTACGAACTACTCGACAACCAACGTTTTCGACTTACGAACGACAAAAAAGACCGGAAGTAGTTGGCGGTTTAGATTTGGCTTCCTCGACTTACGAATTTTTAGATGCGGTTTCCTCGACTTACGAGTGTTTCCAGACCTCCGTGGGTGCGCTTTTCGACCTACGAAAATTTCGACTTACGAACATCCGTTCAGAACGGATTAACTACGTAAGTCGAGGGACCACTGTATATATGGGCAAAGCCAGCATAGTTGTTAACAATCTTTTATTTCTGAGCAGATGTATGGCAGTATTATACAACTCAGCTTCTTTTTTCATGGGTTATTGCAAAAGTTGCCGATTTCATGGCGGGTGGAGATATGAGCTGCAATCATCAATGTCTGTAAGTATAGAGCTTTTGCTCTATCTTGTTTTTACTCTTATTTTTTATTCTTTAAGAACATTTGGGGGGTGGGGTGGATCCAAAACCTCCATGATAACAATATCTTAATACAACCAAATGGCTAGGTCACAAAAGCATTAGGAAGACACACCAACCCAAGCCAGAACCATAAGGATTGTTCCAGAGTGTTACTCATATCAGTTTGATGCAGCAATCACAACAGTCTTGCGGCACATTTAAGATTAACAAATTTATTGTGGAAGAAAACGTACATAGGCCAGAGTCCATGTGCGAAACATGAGGTGGTCACCTAAATGTCTAGGTGTATATACCCAAGTCAAAGAAATATATATATACATTTTTACCAGGTGAGGCTATAAAAGATGGAGATAGGTGCATCGTACTCCAGTTAAAAAACCTCAGAAGAGAACTGCAATATAAAGCCAGCAATCTGACAAGCTTGAGCTCAACAATTCTTCAGAATAGTTAGGTCACTGCAGAAAACAGCTCACATACACAACAACTGCAGTGGAAGAGAGTTGGTACAAGCAACTCTCGGCACCACTGCAACCCCAATTCTGCCCAGAAGGCATTGCTGAAGGTTGAGGGACCCATGGCAATGACATGAGCTGTGTCATGGGTGGCTGAAGGGGGAAAGGGTCTGGAAACTTTGCATACATGTGCTAGCAGGGTAACCTTGCCCTCTTCCAGGTTCTCTCCCTCCAGTCTACCAATGATGCAGCCCACATCTTTACATCCTTTTGGCAGGCTCAGTGGGCTGCAGGGGCCCTAGGAGTTATATGCATTGACTCTCTTAAGCTGGTGTCGCCGTGTATGTGAATCACTAATTATCCCCCTTTACATGTTATTTTACACCCCTGATTTTGCTATACTTATTCATCACTAGTGGTTGCTAATCAGGAATGCTAACACCTATGCTAACTGGATCTTGTGTTCATTTGTGCTCTGTGTAGTACAGGAGAACTCCAGTATCTGTGGAGGTTCTGTTCTCCACTCCAACCGTGGAAAATGGAACCATGGATACCAAGGCTATGGGACTCAAAGGTTTAGGTTCCTGGAGACAAAAAATTGCTTTTGAAAAAAAATGCCATGTTCTCCAGAAATTCCTCCCACACGTCCCAATTCTGGTCCCCTCATGAAAACTCGCTGGGTTTTTTTAAATTTTAGAACAAACGAGTCACAAAATGGCTCTTCTCCGAATGGCGGCCAGCTGCCCCCAACCTGGGGATATGTGGAATTAACCCTTTTTATGTTTTCTTCTGCACACACCAAGGTTAGGTGTCAATTACCCAACGTCATATATGCGAAACCACAGATGCTGGATCAGCAAATTGAGAGGTTCTCCTGTACTGTGACACATCTACAGCTGGGTCTTGCATTACTTGATCCTTTTGCCACACTATGTTTTCTATTATCTTTTCCTCATGTCTTCAAGGTACACATCCTTAAATGAGCATACATTTGACAAATGGGCTCTGGCTATATATTTATGCTACATATTTGTTAGTCCTTCAGGTGCCACAAGACTGTTTGTAGTTTTAGTAGGGTCACAGATCCAATGGGACACCATCCTGTTCTTGAATCTATAAGGATGGAGCAACACTTTTACAAAAACCAACATGTACAACAGAGGACAGATTACTTCAGTAGAAGTAATGTACAGATTACAGGGCTATGTTCAAAATATGCACATCAGTATAAGACAACTACAACACAAAAGCAAAATCCAGTTACAAGAATAAAATTGCAACCAAGCTAGAATACCATCTTACTTGAAAATGAGAACACTATCTACTAGGTAAGGTATTATATCTTATTGAAAATATTAATTGCCAATAGTAAAATCATATTGCAAAGTTCCTGTCATTCCACATAATGCAAGTATTGAATTTATGCATCACCAACAAATATTGGGACAGATGACTGAACTTGACTTACTTAATGATGTTTCCAGACTTGCTTGATTTATTTTTTGATGTTCTGCAGGAATTAGACGGGGATGGGCCAGGAGACAGACTGCTAAGTAAGTGCTCCTCACTAGAGCTGTTCTTAAATTGCAAAAAGAGAGAGACACACAAATGAAAATAAGCCTGCCTTTAAATTAGGCATGTGCCCGAACCAGTTTGGCGCCTCCTTAGGGAAGCAGCGAACCGGCTCAGGACCCACATCTAAACCACTTTGGTGGAATAGGGATCAGTTCCTTTAAAAAACAGGTAATCAGGTCCTTACCTGCGCCTGAACAACGTAAGGCCCGAGGGCTGGATCTGGCCTGCAGGGACTTTTTTTGCTGGCCCCAGGGGTGGCCCAAAGTATTGTGGTGCCTGAGGTGAGATGCAAAATGCCACCTTGCCCCATGGACTTGGTGGAGGTCAGCCCTCTTTCAAAATTGATCTTTGCAAGCGTTGAAAGTGCATGGGGGGCAGGGAAGAGGAAAGGTTGCCAGGAGCCTCCTCTTACATTCTCATGCTTTGGGTAACTAATAATTGCTTTCATCAATATATTTTAAATAATTATTAATGTGCTGAAAATTTACTTCGGCCCTTGCATACAAGTCATGTTTGTTTCCAGCCCACCAGGGTATTTGACTTGTACACCCCTAGCTTAGGCTCTCCCTGCTTCCTTTTTAACACCTTTGACTTTTAACATTCTTTGAGGCAAGACACCAGAACGTCTGTGGACATGAGACGGCCTTTAGAGATGCAGATTTGTTTGGGGAATGTCAATAGAACAGATTCTTCCCAATAACAGTTAATGACAACAGGAGATGGAATTCAGACTGATCTGATCAATAATTGTCAGGAGACAGGATCCAGAGGACAACAGCAATTGACACCTTTTGAGATTCAGGAAGGATGCTGATATTTTGAAAAGACTCTATATTGAGGTCAAATGATCGAACAACTATAAAAGTTGAGCTCTCTGGAGAGGGCTTCAGTAAGCTTTTGACTAACAAGCAAAGCTTACTCATTGCTCATTTCTTGAACCTGTTGCTAAACCACGAGGCAGAAATAAAGGTTCTTCTTGACATAGGCAAGAAATTACTGGTGATCCTAGCACGTGGCTAGAGATAAGAGAAAATTTCTACCTACTATTCAGCAATATCCAACATGACTGCATGAGGCCTGCCTGAATTTCGCTCCCAAGCATCGGACCCAAGCTGCGCACACTTGCTGTCCCACGACAAGACCCAGTAATATGCCTCTCTCAAGAACCAGCCTTTGCCTCCAACTTCCCTGCCCCTCACTAAACCCTGGTGCTCTGCCATTCCCCCTTCTAAGCAACTCCCTCCCCCACTTCTTCTTTCTAGTTTCTCTATCTCTTGTTAGAAGTAATTACTGAGATGACATGCATCTCCACACATATGCTAGTTAGGGACACTACTTGGTTATTACTAGTAGCTATGATTGATTGTTTTGTTTCTTGCTCAGTTAGATTGATGCCGTGGATCTGACAATCTTTTATACTCAATAAAGCCCACTGAATTATGTGAGAGAGTTTTGGTCTTTCTACCTTCAAGCCCAGAACATACATGGTCACCGTATAAAGAACTGGTCACTTTGTGACACTGATGAAACAAGCCTAATTTCCTATGCTAGCTCCGGAGCATATCTAATGTACAAATCAGGCTTGGCTCACAAAACTGTGCCCGGAAAAGTGGTGGGACAGCAGAGGAACAGTTAAGGACCTGCTTGCTTGGTTTTTAAAGGAACTGATCCCTGCCCCGCCCACAGCTGCAGGAGCTAGTTCAGGCACATCCATACTTTAAACAGTGGATCATACACTACATTCACTTCTTATCAGTAGAAGTTAATTTAGCACATTGCTAATACTGTGAAGGATTTAGCCAATTAATGAGCAAGTTCTGATACATCCACTCCATTCTAAATATTGAAAACCTCAGAACACCTGCTGTTATGCAAAGCTCTCCTGAACTCTGAAACAAAACGCTACTGTATTTACCCAAATAGATTACTTAAAAATAGAGGTTAAATATAGGTTATACCTGTATTTTCCTGAAAGGACAACAACTTTGAATTTAAGATGACCCCCTGATTTCTAATATCAAAGAACTTGGGAAAAACCTTGGATTCCAGTAAATACAGTAACATGGTGGCACCAGCTCTCCCTAACTGGGGGTGAGGAGAGAACAGGATGCATGATGGAAACAAAGAGGACTGCTAGTTCCTTCCCCTGCTCAGAAGGCCAGTTCTGTGCTGCTTGGAGTCTAGTTCAAGAGCTCATGAAACAAGACTTCAAGTGGACTATAGCAATAGCAATAGCACTTACATTTATATACCGCTCTATAGCTGGAAGCTCTCTAAGCGGTTTACAATGATTTAGCATATTGCCCCCAACATTTCTGGGTAATCATTTTACCAACCTCGGAAGGATGGAAGGCTGAGTCAACCTTGAGCCCCTTGGTCAGGATTGATCTTGCAACCTTCTGGTTACAGAGCAGCAGTTTTACCACTGCGCCACCAGGGACTATGGCACAGCACCAACGAAATAAGAAAATATTCTATCATGGGACCCCATAGCCTCCTATCACTGCTCTTGGCCTTTACTTAGTTTAATGTAGGAATCTGATTAACCAGTTACATTTGCAGGTTTGAATGAGGGATGCCTTCACAACAATTCTTATCTGAAAGCAGCATTGTTAAGCAGAAGTGTTGATGAATTACCCCAAAGACTTCTATCAAAAATAGTGGGCAGCACTATACGTCTGTAAGCATAGTAAGCAAGGGTCGATATGTGATCCTGTGAATCTGAACTTCTGAAATAATTGTAGATGACATTCCTATTGAGGCTGCACTCAATAGGAATAAGTAATCCACAGTTACTTCAGAAGTTCAGATACACAGGATAATATACTGATGATGATCAGTCTGGGTTTATTCCCAGCTATAAGTTGGCAACGAATATTAGAAGTTTAATTACAGCAATACACAAGCATAAACAGAATAAGGAAGTAGTAATAGTATTCTTAGATGCAGAGAAAGCATTTGAGTCAAGTTTACATTCTTGTGGTTCATGCTCGAAGTATTTCATATCATGGGTAAAACTTCTTCTTTACATTGTAACACTGAAAAGGCATTTGATGATTTAATAAAGTAATCTTTCAATTTTAAAATTCCTAGCACTCTGAGATGTCTACATCAAGTGTTAGAGATTACTTAAATGTCTCACCTTGAGCAAACTTACCAGACTGAAACTCAGTTCGCGTGCTAACATTTCATCTTTTAATAATTGTTCTGCCATCTGTTTTTTCTTTTCTTCCGTTACCCTCCGCTCTGCCTCCTCTTCTGCCAACAGCCTTTGAATATACTCTTCACTTACTTTGCTTTCTTCTTGTTCATGAGCTTGTCTTTCTGCTTCCACCTGAAACAGGAGTTCGTTATTTTTAACCTCTTATAGTTTATAAACTAAATACCTTAATTCTTGAAGCGCAAGGGATGTGTTTACTAGGGGTGTGCAAACAGGTTAGATGGTGAACATGTTCAACGTCAAACCAAACCACCCCCCATTCGGTCCAACCCCGGACTGAACACCCCGCAAAGTTTGCGGGGTTCGCAAACCTGTAATTTTAAATAAATAAATAATTTTTTTAAAAAACCCTTTTACTCAGCCTCAAACCGAGCCAGCCAGTTCCATGCACATCCCTAGTGTTTGCCAAACAAATGTTCACACATTTTGTTTTGGCTTAATAGCCAGCCATTATTTGTGGTTATTATTTACCCTCCCCTTCCCTGAAACAAGGATTGGATGCAGGGGCATAGCAAGCTGAGCAGCAGCCCAGGGACAAGCTACTGCCACATTTCCTCACCTTGCCTCCACTGCTGTGCTTTCTCCCATCCCACCACAGAGGCTGGACACACTCCTCTCTGCTGCATCTTCTAGGATGGCTGGGGGGAAATGCAAGGTGACTTCCTTGCTCCCTCCAGCCCATGAAGCACCTGCTTCATAGCAGCTGGATGATTCCTTTTTCTATGAGCATCCAGCCAGTGTGAAGCAAATGTTGTGCGAGCTGAGGATGGTAAGGAACATAGGCAGCAGGCTCAATGTGGTAGGAATGCAGCAGTGAGAAGGCAAGGCAGTGCGGGGGAGAAATGCCAGCACAAAATGGAGCGTGGGGGGGCTTAGCAGCCCCCACCCCACACTCGGCATTGCTTTATTGTTCACACACACCTGACTGGAAATACATTTTTATGGAATCTTGGAAAATAATCAGTGCATTCTATTCAGCTTTCTAGATTTACCTTGGTAATCTCAGCTTCATATTCTTGCCTTAATTCTCCAGGCTTACTTAAGCAGTGTACTGGCTGAGGTATGCATGCTATCCAGAGAAAGAAGGAAGTATCATTATTATGTACACACATTATTTTAAGACTGCAGTTCCTATGAAGCTGTGGCAACATTATTTTTCAAGCTGCATTGTCACCTAAATGCTACATGACAAACTGCACATCTTAAATCACATCATTAATCACAATCAACTCTAAGCAGTTAATAAATCCCAAGTACTTTCTTGTAATTTAAGTTATTCTTAGCTTCCCTAACACCGAAGGATCAAAGTAACATATAAGCTTCAACCCTTTAGGAAAGTAATTGCAATGATTTTCAGCAGAAATGCCACAGCGCATACATGTTTAAAAGTTAATTTTCAGCACCTGCAGCATGTACGCTGATGCAGCGCGTATGTGCAGGTTCCACCAACGCTCCTGTGGAACCCACATTCACAGTAATCTCCAAGCATACTATAAGAAATTATATCTAAGGACTGGAGTCTCTGTACTGATCTCACGCAACACTCATGATGTTCCGTTTAGCTGAGGAGTTTACAGCGTTTTTGCCTAAAATTATGGCATTTTCTTTCCAGCTATTTGCTATTCTTATCCCTAAACTCACAAGTTACTCACTCAGTAATAATTATTACTGTTTTCTTCATGAAATCACTTTTGTGGAAAAAATAAATGCATAGCCACACATTTATCAGGGTGTGGGATGACAATCCGGCCTTTCATCAATGGCTACAAATACATAAATTATTCCATTACTGCAGTCTTGCAAATAAAATAGCAAATATTGGTGCCTACAAACATTTTACTAGCCCTTCCACCCACATTCATCAATTTTGGCACACTGGTGATTAAAAAAAAAAAAGCAAACCAAAACCTTCAATTAACCAATCCTCTGAGCTTGCAAAAGGTTTCCTGCCTGTCACATGGAGACAATTCTTACTTACTACTGACTATCACATGAGATTTATATTACTGCTTTCCCCTGGACATTATGTAATTGTTGCTTAGAGGATTTGGATAAACATACCTATATACGGCATGCCAATGTTACTTACCATCTTCTTCTAGGTCCTGTCCATTAATTCTACGTTGGCATTCTTCTGGGAAATACTTTTGAATCTTTCCCCACAATTCTACATTAACAAGAGTGTTTTTGCGGGCATTATATCTTGCCCAAGAAGAGACTCGCCGACGGCAGAAAGGGCAACACAGACTGGCTTTTTCCACTGTAAGCTGGAAACAGGATTTGCAGAGAGTGTGGTGGCATGGCAATGTGACTGGTTCCAGAAATATTTCCATGCAAATATTACAACAACAGTCTGACAAGGAAAGTGGAGCCTCCAATTTCTTTGACATTTTCAGTCCAGGTAGAGAAGGTGGCTAGAGCATCATCAGCTTCTGAAATAAGTAAACATAATCTGCTTAGAACTATTAAAAAAACACAAGTTGTATCTGTTTACCAACTTCTACATCATCTATTTGACTCTCCTTAATCATGTTCTTAATATCCTCCCCAATGTTTAACCTTCCTTTTTTCACATCTATCCCATTGTTCATCATCCCATTGTATGTATCTCACTTGATACATAAGCTACATCACCAGCGTAAAGAGCAGTCATCAAGTGTTAAATCATGTCAATAAATTCAGTATTCACTATAGCAGACTCTCCACCTTATTTTACAGTTCCCATTGCCAACTTCGAGATTCTATGTTAGCGTTCAACTTTATGGTTTCTATGAACCCAGCTTGCTAACAACTATTCCAGCAAAAATGGTAGTAAACTGAACGAGACTTTCCTTGCATTGCAGATTTGCTTCCAAAATATATATATATATAGCCTGCCTGCTATGTTCATAAGATCCAACATACAAAATAATCATTTTGGATAATCAGGGACTCTGTTTCTGCTGCACAAGGAATAAAACAACCACTCAATTGACTGCTTCTGATACAGGAACTAAAAACATTTTTGACACATAACTAGCAGGTAAACAAACAAGTATAGCTTTTAATCCAGGGTTCAGTTAACACCATGTTGTATGCTGAAATTTGGCCACTGATTTCAAGTTTCACACAGGTAAAGGGACAGGTTTAATCCAGTTTTCTGGCTGGATTTCAAACAGGTTTGCAGCAGGCAGGGTTTCTTCTATTTGGGGCAGGAGGTTGGAAGCTGGAATGTACTGAAACAAACAGTGCACAGGGTAATTCATTGTTCCTGAATGGTAGATGTTTATTAGCAATATGCTTAGAGAAACACAGTATGATACCTAACTTCTCTTATTAAGTGGGGTGAAGTTAAACTTATAACACAAGGAATGCTATCAGCACCTATATTTTACTGACTGAAGTGGGCTGGAATTCTACATAGCAGTCCAAATATGCACAATGGAACTGACAGAGAAACTTGCATCCCGCCGCCCCATGCCTGCCCGCCCATACCTGCATCAGGAGATCCTCACAGTTTAAGTAGAGCTGTAGACCTGTTACAGTATGTTCATGTTACACAAAGGTTAATTTTCATTCAACTTATTCTGAAAGGATTGAGCACTGAACCTTTTACAAACTATGCAGGCTTTTAATAACAGCCTATCAATTAAGTGACTGAAATAATATACTACACTCAGAAAGTAATGCATGCATGGTGGTGGCAAGGAAGAGTTTGAACACAACATTCCACTTTCATACAATTTCTTTAAAACATTTCACATAGACAGACATAACTCTTCATATGTGATAAATTTCTGTGGACTAGAGTCCACCATATACTATAATAAATTGTTTGGTCTTTATGGGGCCACAAGATTCTTTATTGTGCTTGCTGCAGCAGACTAACACACCTATCCTCAGATGGTGCCAGAATTCCAAAAAAGTAAAAATTTTAAGCAAATTCCAGAGTTCCTGAAAACCATCTGAGAGCAAGTTTCTATCAGATAAGTGAAATTTCTCAGGAAGGTTTCTTCCTGCAGATCCCTGCACGAGCTGTTACACACCAAGAAACACCATCACCCCTGTGTCCCACCTGCACTGAACCTGAAACCAACCCACATTCAGTGATATCCATCTCCTAGCTTTGGGGCTGTTATTGGAACAAAGGTGATGGTGCTTCCTGGTTTTTATTGTAACCACCCCAAGATTGTTATAATCAACTTACTTAACTAATAAATATTTATTAATTATACGTGTACACCGCCCCAAACCTCCATCTCTGGGTGGTTTACAGCAACATAAACAAAACAAAACAAAACAGAAATTAAAACCTTAGAACAATTTAAAACCACAGGCCTAGTTAAAAAGTTTAGGGAAATAAATAGGTCTTTTAAAGGCTTTTTACCTGAGAAGAAAAGAGACTTGTGTGCAATACGAAGTTCAGAGGAAACTTCTTGTCTGTGTTTCATTCACAACCGTTTCACCCCAGAGCAGAACATGCAGCCCGAATCCAACTATCCGGCTTGTTTGCTTTCACACGTTTCCTTAAGTGGAGAAGCTGCGACGACAGCTCTTTTAAAGGCCAGGAAGACCCCCAACTTCCATCCTCACCACGCAGATGCCCTTCCTAAGGTAGGGGCTCGCAAAGGGGGCGGGCCTTCACCGTTCCGTCGCTTACAACAGCCTCCCGCTCAAAGGGCTGTTGCTGGGCACCAAGGACACCCCAGCATGTCTGCTGCACGCACAGGGCAAAACGCGCGCGAAACCAACGGCTCCTTTTCGACCCCGAGGCGAGCCCAGCGCCAGCCCAGCCCCTCTCTGCGCACACGACACGCAGGGGACGACGGGCCCAAGCCCCGCCTACAACAAGCTGCCTCGGCACACAGCCTTCCGCTTCCGTGTTTCCCGCCCCCCCTTTTCTAAGAAGTACTGCACGTGGCCGCTTAAATGTGTTCTTTTAAGACCTTTAAGGCGTTATGTTGCCTGTGTGTATAGATATCGGTACAAGTCTGTTTATGCTTTTATATGAATGACTCTCTCTGAGTTCATTTTTTTAAAGGTACAAGCCCCTGCAAATGCAGAGGACAGCGGGAGGAAGTGTTTTGCTGTATGCAGGTTGAAAATAACGCGTGAATAACTTTGCGTGTACAGATCTCTGTGTGTGCGCACTGTACATATGGATGGTATGTGCTTAAACATAAGCTAGAGGCTCAGACTATCCGTAGTTTCCAAGGTCTGACCTTCTTTTCTATAATCTGCCCTTTTAAAATCACTACCCCCATTTTTCTCCCTTGTGGATACCTTGTTCAATTTTTTTCATGCAAGTTACTAGAGTTGCCTTTCCTCAAGAGTTACACACACACAGCCATCTCTTGAAATAAAATTTCAAAGTGAGTGTGTGGCTCTGATGTGTCTCCTGTGCACTTGCATGCAAATAGGTGCACACAATACTAAGACACAGCATATAGTGAATGGAATCCAGTCTTCAGCAATATGTAATGGTGGGGGGTGGGGAGTAATGGAAACATTAAAATGTGACAACATCAACATACATGTTCATCGTGATGATATATCAACTTGTGTTACTTAAATGTGTTAAAGAGAGCCGGCGTGGTGTAGTGGCTAGAGTGCTGGACTAGGAGACCCGAGTTCAAATCCCCATTCAGCCATGATACTAGCTGGGTGACTCTGGGCCAGTCACTTCTCTCTCAGCCTAACCTACACCACAGGGTTGTTGTGAAAGAGAAACTTAAGTATGTAGTACACCGCTCTGGGCTCCTTGGAGGAAGAGCGGGATATCAAATGTAAATAATCAGTTTTGGCTCTTGCGAGTAAGCAAGAGATGCGTTGCATCTGGGCGCAGCTTGCTGTGGGAGGCGCAGAGCACCACCCACTGGGAAGGTGCCGATGGAACTTGAAGAAAAGCAACAGGCTTTTCTGTCTCTTTCAGAGCAGGGAATCTGCAGAAGTGGATTGCAAAGACAGACTCCAGAGGTGGGGGGGTGGACTCGGGCTTCCCTTTGTTCTCCCAGCTGCCAGCAGAGGCTCAGTCTGAGTCAACAAGTCATCAAGTCAGAACAAAGGGACTCTTTTTGTTTTGCAAAGGGACTCTCAAACAAACTTGACCAGAGCCAGGTAGAAAGAGGCTCTCCTCCTCCCCTCACTTGCTCTCTGGGCTAGACTCTCTGTACATGCACATAGTCACTCCTCACCTCATGTGTGAGGCTCTTCAGATCAGAGTGAAGAGAAAGGAGACATGGGGAGCAAGACCACAGGCACAGTCTCATTTTAAAGAGGAAGCATCCTTTATCATTCATATTTCAAAAACAGTAAGCAAAAATGGAGGGGTGTATATGGGGGATGTTTTGTGAAATGGGGAGATATCAGGCATGAAATCACTCTGTGTCTGTGATTCTGGGGATGACAGAGTATTGAATGCAAAACATGCAGTGCCTGTAGAATCCAGGGCAAAAATGCAAAAATGCAGTATGTTGTAGTTGCTTAATGCAGTATAATGTTCAATTTAATTTTCAGTATGATTATTTTGAGTTAATTGAGTAGAATTTACAGGCATAGGTAGGGACTATTTTTAAAAGGGTGAATATAAGGAACAAGGACTACTTGAGTGTTTTGCCTGTTTAATCATGAATGTATGCACAAAACTGAGATTAATTGGCACAAAGAAAAAAGCCTGTGTGTGATCTTGTGTAAGTTTCAATGATGAGATAGAGGGGAGTAAAAAGGATTTTGTGAAGGTGGTTGTTCATGCTGGCCAGTGAATTGCTGTGAAATGAATACCTTACTTATATGTTACACCTTAGTTTAAAGAATATACATACGGATCTCTCTCTCAATCTCTCTCTCTCACACACACTCACACTCACTCCTCATTCAGTTCTGGACATGAAAAGGTAAAGTGTGCTATTGAGTTGGTGGCTACTCCTGGTGACCACAGAGCCATGTGGTTGTCTTAGGTAGAATACACGAGGGGTTTACCATTGCCATCTCCCACACAGTATGAGATGATGCCTTTTAGCATCTTCCATGTAGCATGTGTATAAATGTGGTGTAGTGGTTAGAGTGCTGGACTAGGACTGGGGAGACCCAAGTTCAAATCCCCATTCAGCCATGAAACTAGCTGGGTGACTCTGGGCCAGTCACTTCTCTCTCAGCCTAACCTACTTCACAGGGTTGTTGTGAAAGAGAAACTCAAGTATGTAGTACACTGCTCTGGGCTCCTTGGAGAAAGAGCACGATATAAATGTAATAATAATCTGTAAGGGACAAAGGAGCCATGAGATTTCATAACCCCATGAGAAATGAACCTGTTCTTCTATATGCCATAAATAATATAGCTTGAGAGGCAGATACTTATCTCTTCTCAGCTATCTTGGAGACCTTACTTCTTGTAAAGTCAGAGCCAGATGTGGGGGGCTGGAGGTGAGATATAATGTTTTTGTGTGCCACACTGTGCATGGTGCATTATTTGCAGGTAGGAACATAGGAAGCTGCCATATACTGAGTGAGACAATTGGTCTATCTAGCTCAGTATTGTCTTCACAGACTGGCAGCAGCTTCTCTAAGGTTGCACGCAGGAATCTCTCTCAGCCCTATCTTTGGGCAACGTACTGTATGCTTTGGTAGTTTGTTGGTTCAATTAAAAAAAATCTTATCCTATCCCCCCCCCCCCCCAAAAAAAATCTTGTCCTATCTTTGGAGATGCTGCCAGGGAGAGAACTTGAAACCTTCTGCTCTTCCCAGAGCAGCTTCATCCCCTGAGGGGAATCTCTTCCAGTGCTCACACATCAAGTGTCCCATTCATATGCAACTAGGGCAGAGCCTGCTTAGCTAAGGGGACAAGTCATGCTTGCCAGCACAAGACCAGCTCTCCTCCTATTGTATCAGTTTGAATCTGTAACAGACATTTCCATCAGTTCCCCCTAATTGTCCTTTCAAGTGGCAAACAATCACAGAAGCTGATGACAAAGGTGTGCCTATCTCTTTAAATGCCACACACCTTGGACGGTTCTAAGCCAGGCCTGCCTTCTGACAGCTGGGATGGATTCTTCAGCCTCGAATTTTTCAAACAGGCTTGGCTGCTGTTCCCTGATGGCTTGCTTGAATTCTTGCAGTCCTCAATCTGGTCTCTCTTTATTTTATTTTATTTATTTATTTATTATTAGATTTATATACCACCCTTCCAAAATGGCTCAGGGCGGTTCACAACATGATAAACAATTAAAACAAATTAACAATTAAAATCAAACTATTAAAACTGGGTAGCCATACCCCAGGTCATCAGTATCTAGCCAGCAATGACTCTCTTCCCTGGTAAACTGACTTCCTGAAAGGGAACAGGCACCTTAGCTCTTTGCCTGCCCTTCCTCCTTCAGCTCTGACTCCATCTTCAGCCTTCTTCCTAAGACTTCCGTCCCATGCAGTATCTTCCACCCAATCTGCCTGAAACCCCCATCACAGGCCCTTAAATGTGTGTGAGAGAGAGAAAGAGAGTGATGTGCACACACTGCCTTGAGAGTGCTGCCCAGAACAAAACTCTTTCTGCTCACTGATGGTAAGAGTTAGATGGAATGCTGGTGGGAGGGCAGGCATCTCACAGAAACTGGTGGGGAGAGAGAACTTAAAACAATGCTATTGTAGGACTGAAGGGAAGATTATCAAGTGACTTATAGAGTGAATTAAGATGCCATCCACTTCAGTTTCTAACTATCTTGCAGGAACTGGGCTACATAGGAACACATATAAACTATTTTATTAGCATAGAATTGTGCTTTCTTAATAGTTACAAGTGATACTCCATTTGAAGTATTTATAGTAACCTATAAGTAACAGAGCCAGCGTGGTGTAGTGGTTAGAGTGCTGGACTAGGACTGGGGAGACCCAAGTTCAAATCCTCATTCAGCCATGATAGTAGCTGGGTGACTCTGGGCCAGTCACTTCTCTCTCAGCCTAACCTACTTCACAGTGTTGTTATGAGGAGGAACCTACGTATGTAGTACACCGCTCTGGGCTCCTTGGAGGAAGAGTGGGATATAAAATGTAAATAACAACAACAGAAAACAGAGTTTAGATATCAACAGTTAACGGGGGGGGGAATTATTAAACGAAACAAAAGAAGTACTGTGAAACCCACCCATTCTGCTGAAAACCTGGCGCCCTCCCCACATACACCCCCCCCGCCCTCTCAGTGCCCCTAGTCCGGCCCTGGTCCCTCTGCTCCAACCCGATCGCGTGCTGCTGCTGGCACCGCTGTTACTGTGCATCATGTGGACCTGCCTGGCGCCTGTGTGCAGCATCCCAACCATCTCCCGCTGGCTCCTCCTTCGTCTTCCCGCGCTCCAGGCGCTGTGCTTGCTGTGACTCCCCTCTGAGCTTGTTGCGGGCATTCGGGGGGAAAAGGTTTAAACAACAAGCAGCAGCAACCAACCAAACCAATTCTCTAGCCTGTGTTGTTTTCCTGCGTGCGGGTCCAACCAGTCCCCCTTTCCTGCTCTTGAGGGAGGACGGAGCTGCTTGAGCATATGATATCAGACAGGGTGAAAAGCTGTGGAGGAGCTGCGCCCTGAAAGGAGTGGGAAACAGGTTACCCTTTCCCTGCTCTTGAGGGAGGAGCCGCCTGCCTCAGCATATTATATCAGTGTAAACAATTAGCAGTCTGACATTTACTCAACTAAGTTTACTTCAGCTAAGGTTGAAACCTTAGTATAATTATCCCAACCATATCCAGTATAATTATCCCAACCTGATCCATTTGTTTGTTTTCCTGGCTGTCCATGGTATCCTTAAAAGTCTTCTCCAGGACCAAAGTTCAAAAGTGTCGATGCTTTTTCTATCTTGCTTCTTCAAAGTCCAGATATATTATAGACATAATTATATTATATACAATGTTATGTACATAATTACATAAAATCTTTGTGTATTAAATTTTGAATACACACTAATTGTATTTCAATTGTTTATTTTTCACGATAACTAAGGGCGCTCAACAGGATGTTGCATCTGGGCGCCAGATCCCCTAGAGCCAGCCCTGTAAATAAATAAATAAATAAATAAATAAAACTTGTAGAGTCACGTGGTTCTAGATAGATCTGTGATTTCATTGGGTTGTGAATGTGGTCTGTTTGGAGGCTGAGCATAGACCAAATGTGCTGGCTTGTAGCCAACAGAGCATGGGAACTTTGTTCTAAGATAGCCTTATTTGATTACACTCTGAAGGCCAGCCTCTGAATATGCATGATAGATACAAACATGTCAGAGCTTACTCCATCAGATAGATTTTATTGGAGAGGTCTGTACCACAAAATCTTATCCACAACTGAGGAATGATGTACAGCCTCTACCTGATAAAACAAGTTGAAAATCCAGCCATGCAGTGTTCCCTCCAACAGGGATTCCCAGAGGGAACAGTGCAACCGTGTGAACTCCATCCCTTGCACCAACACAAATGTATGATTAATGTATGCAATCTTCTCTGACCATCATGTAACTTGAGCATGAAAACCCTTGCAAGGGTCTTCAGCAGATAATGGGAGTACATCTGTCTTGTTACAACAACAACAACAACAACAACAACAGAGGATTTTAAGAAGCTTTATGTACAGAATAGGATCATAATATTTAGCATTGATTAAATATTTTTATTTTCAAACTGTTTACCCCACTTTTCTCTCAAAACAAACAATAACAAGGTAATAAACACAATATATTCAAACACCCAAAACAATACAAAACAGTCATCAGGGAATATGCTGAACTTGAGAGTGCTCAAAGTCCCTCTTATACATTATCTTCAAAATCTAAACAATTCTGTAAGATAGGTAGACCAGTACTACTTTCCCCAAATAACAGACATGGATGAAGGTTGAGAGGCAGTCATGCATAAAGCTACACAATGAGTTCAGGACTGAAGTGAGAGTAGAACCAAGAACTTCCCATTGATAAGTAGTTTTAGACAAACACTTCCTTTCTGAAGGAAAATCATTATCTTCAAACTTTTCCATTCTCCACATCTTCAAGCTTTCCTATTTTCCACCACACAAACTGCACAGAGCAGGCTGTGTTTAAAGAGTTGGTTCTTCACCGCTTTGTTTATGACAGAGCTGATGTCACTGGTGTAATTTTGCCTTTGATTAGCAGGATAGTAGCATGCATCATAGCTATGTATCATGAAAAAGGCACAGAGTGCTTTAATATCTGCTTCTTGAAATCCTAGCACATCCAGTGCTGATTCCCATGCTGACCTAATTCTCTGGTTTTTACCTTTCCTCCTCAGGATGGATGAAAGAGTACAAAGGGCTCCTGCCAGATCTGGTAACTTCTGTACCACTTGAGAATGCAAGCAATTAATAGTTTCACAGATGTAGCTGTAGAAAAGGTTTACCTCTATGGAAGTGAATCTGCAAACAAGAGGTGAAATATAATCTACTTCTCAAATAGCAAAATGTCAACAGGCTCAACTTTCATTCCCATTCAGGTGACAGCATGTTGGGTTTCTAAAGCTATGATCCTAAGCATGTTTACTAAGATTTATTATTATTTTGTTTTTAAAGTGTACATCCCACCATTCTTCTTTAAGACAGTATTTTAGTTTAAAATGTATATACTATTTGGCTGCAGGTCCCATTCAGTCCAAACATTTTAGGATTGATCTGTAAATATCACAAACATGGCTACTTCAGGCTTACCATGAATTAATTCCCAGCAGAATTAAAAATTTACATAAAGCAGCATTTTCGCGTAAAACAGTATGGCATAAATAAGTGAAAGGTTAGGACTGCTTTTAATTCCAAGACTGAGTCAAGGATGCTTAATTAAATTGTTTAGCAGAAAAATCCCTCTAGCCTTCTTTAAAGGTTTTGTTTCAAGCATTTAAAATCACTACATGTTCATGTTCTGACAGTGTGGTGGTAGACTATCAAATGATGATCACAACGAACTCATTGTTAATACAAAGGCACAATGACGACTGCCAACTGTTCTCTGTGATACCATTATCAGGCAATCATCATAACAAAGATAATATCACCAGAAGATGAATAGAACTTTGTACAGCTTTTCATTTCAATTTCTCACCTTTCTTCTAGCAGTGATGCCCACATTTCATCCTGTCCCACCTGATCTTCCAGTGCTGTACTCTGAAACTCAAACTTCTTCAATAATTTTTGCATGCTGGAATCTAGCACAGTGAATTGAGCCTCTATAGTTTGCAATTTGTTCTCCACCCTGTTAAGAATTAAAAAGCCAGAGTAAGTGAGAAACAGGAGGTTCCGTGTCTCTTGCACATATTTCGTCATAGTTCCTCCACTCTGTCTTAAGAATCTTAACCACAGGTTAATGTAATTACTTGGTGGATTTCATTAACATTTGACTTTGGCAGTTTATACCTCCTTTATGTTGTGCATGCAGCTAAAACCTGGTATGCTCTAGTACTTATACTTGTGAATTTCTGCCCCTGCAAAAAGCCATCTTAATGGCTCTGCTCATTGAGTTTAAAACCTACAACAGATAGTGGAAAAACAACAGAGAGTGTGTGGGAGAGATGATGTTACAGAGAGAATAATGTGAGCAAATGGTACGACACTTAAAGCTTGGTTATAGCTGAGAATAAGAAGGAAATGCCAGAGAACCAATGGAAGAGGTGGGTTTTAAGGAAGCGAGAGAGGTGGCACCACACACATGTGGAACATGTGTATAAGCAGTGAGGTGGCCAAATGTACAAATGATACCAAACTATTTAGGGTAATGAAATCCAAAACAGATTGTGAGGAGCTTCAAAAGGATCTCTCCAAACTGGTTAAGTGGGTGACAAAATGGCAAATGTGGTTCAATGTTGGCAAATGTAATGTGATGCACATTGGGACAAAAAACCCCACCTTAAAGTATACGCTGATGGGATTTGAGCTGTTGGTGACTGACCAGGAGAGGGATCTCAGAGTCGTGGTGGACAACACGTTGAAAATGTCAACTAAATGGGCAACAGCTGTAAAAAAGGCCAATTCCATGATAGGGATCATTAGGAAGGGAATTGAAAATAAAACTGCTAATATTATAATGCCCTTATACAAAAAGATGGTGTGGCCACATTTGGAATATTGTGTTTAATTCTGGTCACCACATCTAAAAAAGGACATTGTAGAACTGGAAAAGGTGCAGAAGAGGGCAACCAAGATGATCAGGGCCCTAGAGCACCTTCCTTATGAAACAAGACTACAACACCTGGGGCTTTTTAGTTTAGAAAAAAGACAACTGTGGGGAGACATGATAGAGGTCTATAAAATCATGTATGGTGTGGAGAAAGTGGATAGAGAGAAAAATTTCTCCCTCTCACATAACACTAGAACCAGGGGTCATCCCATGAAATTGATTGCCACGATATTTGGGACCAACAAACAGAAGTACTTTTTCACACAACGCATAATCAACTTGTGGAATTCTCTGCCACAAGATGTGGTGACAGCCAACAACCTGGATAGCTTTAAGGGGGGGCTGGATAACTTCATGGAGGAGAGGTCTATCAGTGGCTACTAGTCTGAGGGCTAAAGGCCACCTCCAGCCTCAAAGGCAGGATGCCTCTGAATATCAGTAGCAGCAGGAGAAAGGGCATGCCCTCAACTCCCGCCTGTAGGCTTCCAGCAGCATCTGGTGGACCACTGTGTGAAACGGGATGCTGGACTAGATGGGCCATTGCCTGATCTAGCAGGGCTGTTCTTATATTAATGTCCCCCTTGAACATATAGGGACTTGCAAGGAACAGTTAAGACATTTAAAGGAGACCTTTGGTCATCTGAGGGTGCCAGAGGTACAGAGGTCACAGATGGGAATATCATGAAAGAAAGATAGTGTGGGGCAAAGCTGTGGATAGTTTTAAGAGTAAGAGGGGGCTTGTGCTAGATAAAGAAGGGGATGATGAACCAGAGAAGGCATCTGAGATGTGGCATCACATGGTCAAAACAAGAAGTTTTGGAAAAGAGTTTTGGACAAAAATGGAAGGACTTGAGATTGTAGTGTCAGAGGCAACAGAGAAGCCGATGCTGAAGACAGAATAGACACATTTGGATCTGGTAGTGAGATCAAACCACCTAATGGCGCAGCAGGGAAATGACTTGACTAGCAAGCCAAAGGTTGCCAGTTTGAATCCCTGCTGAAACACTTATAACGGGCAGCAGCAATATAGGAAGATGCTGAAAGGCATAATCTCATGCTGCATGGGAGGAGGCAATGATAAACCTCTCCTGTATTCTACCAAAGACAACCACAAGGCTCTGTGGTCACCTGGAGTTGACACTGACTCAAGAGCACACTTTACCTTTACTTTAGTGAGGAGATCATCTGTGGACCGGTTCAGACAATACTTCCCCAACACATGCAGTTAAAAGGGGGACATGCTGACAGTGACAGTGTGCCTGTCATGATGTCTTTTGTGGACATTCTGATGCCCTCCCAGCACATCCCTTTAACATGTGTGTGTCAGGGGCTGTTCTTCCTAACAGCATGCAACCCAAATATTATAACTGCTATTCATATGAACAGTTCCCTCCTCTCCATGCTAAAGAGATGTGGCAGCAGGGCACTGGGATATCCATGAAGGACATCACTATGGGTGCACTTTTGACCTGACCCCTTTTAATTGCATGGGCTGAGGAAGTATAATCCAAACTGGTCCTATGAGCAAGGGCAGCTTCAGTAGTGTAGAAGTCAGAAGTCAGGTGGGAGGCGAACACTTCATGAGTATGTTGGCAAAAAGCAGCAGCAGGACTGGCCAGAGGATGAGAAATGATAAAGCAAAGGGTATTTTTAAAATAAAAACTGTGGAGACAGTGGCATGTTTGAATGCAGTGGCGAAAGAGCCTGAAGAGAGAGAAAGGTTGATGAAGGCCAGCTCCTTAAGAGATACCTCTAGGCCTGTTCGTGACCATTAGTGTGTGGACTGGAGTGATTGTGAGCACTTTGGGGACAGGGAGCCATCTTATTTGTTATTTTTCTCTATGTAAACTGCTTTGAAAACCTTTGTTGAAAAGCAGTATATAAGGTGGTGGTGGTGGTGGTGAGAACTCCTACCCCTGGCAGTACATGATCAAAACCTCTGTCTGGGTTAGCAAATGCAAGAAACGCACAATTAAGCCAGGTGAGGCATCTGTTGCTGAAATCAGGAGCTTCATGAATGTGAAGTCCTCCAAAGACCTAATAGGCATTCCGAGCATGCTTTGCTCTGCCTATATACTGGGAAACCTCATAATGTCTGTGGCTGCCCTCTGACTAGCTACAAAAGAGCAGGAGGCAGGCAGACCCAGACCTCCTGAAGTTGCTACAGCAACAGGATCAGAGAGTGTGGTTTGAAGAGTGGCACATCCATGGGTGTCAGCAGCTGTAGTCACAGTTCTCTATTGTTTCCAGGCCTGCTGGGTCCCAATGGCTAGGTAGAAAAGGTATGTGGATCTATACAACTAGAAAAGCAGTGTAGGAAAGCTCTCCTCTCCTCCTATCTTGTTCAAGAGCAGGGTGTAAAAGTTAGGTTAGCCTGCTTTGGGTAACCTGGGCTGGAGGAACTTGCAAGGATTCTCACAATCATACAAAGCAGGGTAATCCAGCTCCTACCCTGATTTTAATTGTTGTGTGAACCAACTTACTGTGGAGGGAAAGAGAGGGATGATAATGATGATTCACTTTATTAGCTGCCCCATAACAAATTGTTCTCTGGACGGCTCACCACACAGCTTTAGAACGTTCAATAAAAACGCACATGAAGTCACAACATGTTAACAAGTTATTATTAATAATAATAATAATAATAATAATAATCCTCTCTAATAAAACGCTTGGTGTCCGTCCGTGGACGGACACCAAGCGTGCGTTCGTGCCTCAACTGTTCTGAGTATGCTCAGAACAGTCCAAGAGAGACACGACCGCCAGCACCCGGCGGCCATGTTGGGCGGCCACAAACGGCCGCCCCGAAGAAGCCAGGACTGCGGAGGAGGGAGAGACTGGCTGAGGCGGCGGCAGAGCCGCCGCCTTGGCCATTAGCGGCGGCAAAGGACCGAGCGCCAGGAGCCACCAAACATCTTGGGTGGCCAGAAAGAGCCGCCCCAGGAAGACAGGAATGGGCCCGGGCAGCGGAGGGCCCGGCCAGAGCCGCGGGCCGCGGCGGGTGGCAGGCCCGCCAGAGCCCTGGGTGGCTGGCCCGGCCGGAGACGCGGGCCGTGGTGGGTGGCGGGAGGGGGAATGGCGGCGGGGGTCCAGACCGGCCCAGGGAGACGAAAATGCTGCCGCTGCCGAAGTCCCACCCTCCCTCCCTCCCTCCCAACTTCCGAAACCACCTTACCCCGGCCCGTGACAGTTGAGGAAAGGAAGAGCTCAATTGAAGAGGGAAAGAGGAGCTCGCAAGCAGTGCTCCTCCCTCTACAAAGCCTCTTTCCGAACTGGCGCTTGGGGCGGAAAGGACGCCTCTTGCGTCCTTTCCGCCTAAAGCGCCAGTTCAGGCAGAGCCTTTGTAGAGGGAGGAGCACTGCTTGCGAGCTCCTCTTTCCCTCTTCAATTGAGCTCTTCCTTTCCTCAACTGTCACGGGCCGGGGTAAGGTGGTTTCGGAAGTTGGGAGGGAGGGAGAGAGGGTGGGACTTCGGCGGCAACGGCGGCGGCAATACTTAAAAAAAAAAAAAAAGGGAGAGGAAAAGGCTAGCGCCCGTTATTATAACGGGCTTCAAAATACTAGTAATAATAATAATTCGATTTCTATACCGCCCTTCCAAAAATGGCTCAGGGCGGTTTATGCAGAGAAACAACAAATAAATAAGATGGATCCCTGTCCCCAAAGGGCTCATAATCTAAAAAGAAACATAAGACAGACACCAGCAACAGTCACTGGAGGTACTGTGCTGGAGTGGATAGGGCCATTTACTTTCCCCTCTAAATAAAGAGAATCATCATATTAAAAGGTGCCTCTTTGCCAAGTTAGCAGGGGTTTGCCAGGTTAGCAGGGATTAAGTTAGCACAAAGTTGTTCCAGTAAGAACGAATCTGCTTACTTTCCTTTCACTGGGTGGTATTCTTACGATTGGGAAAAATTGGGCTAGGAAAGCCTAGCCCAATTTTTCCCGATTGTAAGAACCACCGGGCTCAGCTGTGAGCCTGGTGGTTCACAAGCGGGTCACCCTCTGAAGTGCCCCTGCCCTAAAACCAGGTTTGCAGAGCGAGCGCTCCACAAACCTGGTTTTAATAATCGTGAGTAGCCGCGGTTCCGCGCCACTCTTACTCATGAGGAGACCCCTGGAGGGGAGGCATGCTCACACAGGGCATGCTGGAGCTTGCGGGGGCTGATTGGCCCCCGCTCCCCCCAGCCCCTGCCGGCTCCGTCACGGAGCCGGCAATCGTGTGGGCGGCCGATCCAGCCGCCCAGGGCTCCTTCTCTGCTTGTGAGCTGGGAGAGCGAGCTCAGCCCACTCTTCCCGCTCACACTGCAAAACCAGGTCTCACAGATGGTGAGACCCGGCTCACCATCTCTACAACTGGAATTGGTTCAAATTTGGTTGAACCATTTGGTTCAAAACGAAGTCCACAAGTTAGCTTTCTCGCACCTCAAATGTTCATGCATCCGTCATCTTGGATCAGGGTGGATGACATCCTCACAAACAATGCCACTGAGATTTTCCCATGTTCCCCTACAGCTGTAGCAAATTTGGTTCAAATCTGTTAGGCGGTTCATGTGTTAGCCCATTTGCGCCTCAAATGTTTATGCACCTGCCATCTTGAATTGGGCTGGATGGCACCACAAACTACACCATTGGGGCATCCCTATGAATCCCTACAACTGTACCCAATTTGGTTCATATTGGTCCAGGTGTTGCCAAGTTGATAGTGCGGGACCCACACACGGACAGCCGGGTGATTTCATAAGCCTACTAGAAAGCAGATTAAAAACATAGTACAAAACAATTTCAAAACTGTTTTAAAGTCAGTTTTTTAAATCAAATTTAAGAGGCCTGAGTGAATAGAAAGGTCTCTACCTGGCATCTAAAAGCACAAAGTGATGATGCCCGGCAAACCTCACTGGGAAGGCTGTTCCATAAGCAGCTGAGGTTTCTTTAGGAGTGGTTGAACAATAGCTTCCTTCAACAGAGCTGGGACCACTCCCTTCTCAATGAGGTATTTAGAACCTGCTGGACCCAGATAAAAAAATATCTCCCTACTAGCTTTAATAAGCCACGAAGGGCAAGGGTCAAGCGAGCACATGATCGGCCAAACTTGACTGAACACCTTGTCTACATCCTTGGACACCAAGAATTGAAACTCTTCCAGCACAACTGGAACAGGTAATATGCTGGAGACCTCCCCAATGACATTGCATCAACTGTAGAGTCCAACTCATGGCAAATGTGAGTGACTTTACCCTCAACATGCTGTGCAAATGCATCACAGTGTGCTACTGAGGATTCTAACTCATCTTGCCCAGGGCCAGATTTCAGGAGGCCCTGCACCATGCAGAAAAGCCCTGCTGGATAACACGGACAGTATGCAATGGTGGACGGGGAATGGTGGACTTCTGTTCAATCACTGCCAGAGAACAGGTTCGATAGTGAGCTTTAACCTGTGTTCATTCAGACTCACCCGACTTTTTCTCCACTTACTTTCCAGCCATCTCCTAGTTTGTTTCATTTATGTCAACCACCCAAGCTCTCTCCCCATTCCACAGAGCAACTAGACTTTCAACAGGAACACCTGTCATACCAGCTAGAAAATCCCCAGAGCCTTCAAAAATCCATTGGAGTTCATCACTCTCTGGGGGTGGACTGTTTTAATAGGTTCCCCAATCCCCACTCCTGCAGAGTGGTGTGCCCACTGAAATTCTAAACCTCAAAAGGAAGTGATCACACTTCTTGTGATCTAAACCTCAGAAGGAAGGGCACAGATGACACATCCCCCACTTTCAAATCATCATCCTCTCCAGTTTTAAAAAAAACACAACCAGATCCAGAGTGTGCCCAATTCATGTGTTGGGCCAGCACCAAAGTTACAGGTAAGCAACCTGTAGTTATCATGGCAGCCATGAAGTCCTGTGCTGCCCAAGACAAAGCAGCCTCAACATGGATGTTAAGGTCACTCAGATCAATCATTATGGGAGTCCTCAGCACCAAATCCAAGACCACCTCCATGAGCTCAGGCAGTGAGACAGCTGGGCAGCGGGGTGGGCAGTACCCTAACAGAATGCCCACTCTGTCCGAAGAGCCCAGCACTAGAACTCTGAATTAGCACTCACTTGGACAGGGAACCTAGAAAGGAAAATAGAGCTTTTAATAGAATTACAATGACCCTCCAGCCTATGACAACGCTGCACTAAATGCTCAGGTGGGAAAGACTAATTTCTCCCAGCTCCCCCATCCATGTATCTAATACAAACCAAGTCAACCCCTTCTTCCACAATTAAATCGTTCACATCGTCATTCAGGCACATAATTAAAAAGCTAAAGCTACTCCCAATAAGCAGAGTAGAGCCTTTGCCCTCATGGTCCCCAGCCTATGTCAAGCTCGCTGCCCAGGGCTCTTTTATATTGCTAGCCCAGGAAAAGCCTGCTGGAGAGAGAAGAGGAGGGACAACATCTGCTCCCAGGCAGACCCCAGGGTAAGGGACTGGGTGCCTGCCTGTCTGCTTCTCCTTCTGCCCCCCCTGCTTGCTATCCTCCCCCCCCCCCACCCCAGACTGGCTGCTGTAGTGTGGTGAGGCTTTGCAGGACTAGGGCCCAGCGGGTTACTTGGCAGTTTCCTGGATCCCATCTGCCTAGAGCTTGCTGCTCAAGGCTATTTAGAGTGCTTAAAGTATCCTTCCATAGTATCCTTCTGGAGCATCTGAGGGGGTTGCGAGTGGGAGGCACTGCCTTGCAGTAGTTCCACTCCTACCTCTCGGGCAGGTTCCAGATGGTGTCCCTTGGAGACTGTGGTTCTTCAAAATATGAACTTTTGTATGGTGTTCCTCGGGGCTCTATATTGTATCCGATGTTAACATCTACATGAAACTTCTGGGAGACATAATCAGATCTGGCACAGGGTGCTATCAGCATGATGACGACACCAAAATCTATTTCTCCATGTCAGCATCATCGAAAGAGGGCATAACCTCCCTAAATGCCTGCCTGGAGTCGGTGATGGGCTGGATGAGGGATAACAAACTGAGACTGAATCCAGCTAAGACGGAAGTACTCATTGTCCGGGGTCGGAACTCAAGAGGTAATTTTGATCTGCCTGTTCTGGATGGGATCACACTTCCCCAGAAGGGCCAGGTACACAGTCTTGGAGTGCTTCTGGGTCTGAGCCTCTCCCTGGTGTCCCAGGTTGAGGCAGTGGCCAGAGGTGCCTTCTATCAATCTTTGGCTGATACGCCAGCTGTGTCTATTTCTTGAGATAAACGACCTCAGAACAGTGGCACATATGCTGGTAACCTCCAGACTGGATTACTGCAATGCGCTCTGTGTGGGGCTGCCTTTATATGTAGTCCGGAAACTACAATTGGTACAAAATGTGGCAGCCAGATTGGTCTCTGGGTCATCTAGGAGAGACCATATCACTCCTGTGTTGAAAGATCTACACTAACTGCCAATAAGTTTCCGGGCAAAATACAAGGTGCTGGTTATAACCTTTAAAGCCCTAAACAGCTTGGGCCCTGGGTATTTAAAAGAACGCCTTCTTTGCTATGAAGCCCACCGCCACTGAGATCATCAGGAGAGGTCTGTCTGCAGTTGCCACCGGCTTGTTTGGTGGCTACTCGGGGACGGGCCTTCTCCGCTGCTGCCTCAAAGCTTTGGAACACGCTCCCTGCTGAAATAAGAGCCTCCCCATCTCTGACAACCTTTAAGAAGTC
Source organism: Hemicordylus capensis (assembly GCF_027244095.1). NCBI lineage: Eukaryota > Metazoa > Chordata > Lepidosauria > Squamata > Cordylidae > Hemicordylus > Hemicordylus capensis. Next base: position 298,259,031 of record NC_069659.1, on the reverse strand, counting down.
TTTAAAGACGCATCTATTCACCCAGGCTTAACTAAATATTGTTTTAATAGTTTTAACATTGTTTAAAATGTTTTGTTTGAATTGTTGTCGTGTTTTAATTTTTGCTATATCATTTACTTTGTTTTGGGGTTTTTTTTGTTTTAACTGTTTTAATTTTTCTGTTTGTTTGCTTTGTTGTAAACTGCCCAGAGTTGTGAGTTTTGGGTGGTATAAAAATATGGGGGCGGGGGGATAAAATGATGCAGAACGCAGCAGAGACTGCCAAGTCAGCATTCTGGGTCCTCCAGGAAGCTGCAGCTCTGCCACCAAGAAGGTCTGCAGCAATGTTGCTCTCAGAGAGCCTCAGGAAAACCGAGAGGGAGCTGCTGGTACTCACCACAAGCTCTACTCCCCATCTTCCAGGGCAGGGTGACACAGGGTAGATGATAAACTCCCTTCTTCCCTCTGCTAAAGTTGGTGATTAAGGCAAGCCAGCATTACCACATGGCATTTTTGGCAGCTGCTGGGGTCCTCTTTCAACACTGGGTGCCTAAGTGCTACCATGTTAATTTTGCACAGTATCTCTACTAGTCACTCCTGCACTGGGGAGGGAAGCAGCTCTGGGGGCTGTTGTAACGGGTGTGGGTCAGGCTGGTACAATATTGTTCTTTGGTTAGATAAATAGTAGAGGAGAAGGAAGGGAGCATGGATTTTATTTAAAAAGCAGAGAGCCCTTTATAAATATTTCATCCAAAAAACACTCAGTAGCCAGACAGCATGAGAACAGATGATCGAGGTAAACAACTGAACATTTTTCATTTGCTCAGTATGAACAACTGCAGATTACAGCAATTCATAAGTATCTATGAATATCGGCCACAGTGTGCTTAAGCCCATTGATTTCAATAGGCTCAAGCCTCTCTGTGCTGGATTTTGGCAAGCACCTACATGGTTGCCATCACTGCAACAGAACAAGTGAATGTAAGCCAAAGAATGTAAGTGGAGCCCACTATATTAAGTCTGCAAACTTACAAACACTTACCTGGGAGCAAGTCACCTTCAGTTCCAAGAAACTTAAGTTCCAAGCTATAACACTGGGTTGCACAGCAACAAATGGCTAGGAGTTTCTATGCACTGCATATACATTGCTATACACATTTATGATGCACAAGATTTAACACTAGGGAGAAAACCATAGGAATCTTAACACTAGAAAGCTCCTTCTAAAGGAGCAGCTACTCTACTACTCTACCAGGGAAGAGCTACTTCTCTACTCCACCAGGGAAGTCTTAAGTTTTGTACCCACAAATTACTTAAAATTAGGCTTTTATTCTATTCAAAGGCAGCTGCCACCATCAGATAACTGCAGACAGCAATTTCCTAGGGCAATTTCTAGAAGTATGCTTTGGTATTGAATTCCAAGCTCACAAGGACCTGTGCACAGGACAGAGAACATGCCTGTGTGACTGAGGTGCATTTGATTCTAGAAGAACCAAATTAAATATCATTTTTGACCTTGACATGATCACTTCTTCCTCAATATCTGTTCTGCACCTATAAAATGGAAGCTGCCGCTGCCACCACAATTTGCAGGTATGAGAGATGAAAGTTGTAACACATTGTGCACACCAAACTTCAATCCTGAAAACACATTTAGTCAATAGACACATTTAGTCAGTAGACATTTGCTACAAGTACCGTGTTTCCTCGAAAATAAGACAGTGTCTTATATTAATTTTAGCCCCCCAAAATACACTAGGGCAATTAGCGGTACATCAGAAATTACTGCTAGGTCTTACTTTCGGGGAAACAGGGTATGTACACAGTGGATCACAGCCTCAAACTGCTAATATAAACAATTGGACAGCTGGTGGCTCATAAGCTGTACTCCAACATAAAGACAACCTATCTGTACTCCAACTAGTTAATATTTTCATTCCATTTATAATATCTAAAGGGTGAAAAGAATGTCATTAAAAAACTCATCTAATTTACAGACATTAAACTCCAAATACATTCCTTCCCACAGTCCCACCCAGCAAAGCAGATCTTTCTATTATTTCCCCTTTGTGACCTGTTTAATGTCTTGTTCAGAGCACATAGAGATATAGCCTCTCTGGTCATCTTCATTAGAGATTAAATGAAAAGGGTACAATTAAATGCTGGCTTGTTTCTCTTTTGTAGCAGACAGTAAACCATGTGCACCAGGGATCCAACTTTACCAAAGGTCAATTTTCACTTAAAGCTTTTTATAGCCAGGACATCCAAGTATAGCTTATTAACACATGCCCACAAGCACATTTATTGAGCTATAGCAGAGTCCAGCTGTGCCAGTTTCACAAGTTTATGTAAAGAAATTATGAGCTACTTTCATACAAATTACAATAAACTTAAAATCCTAGTGGTCAAATTAATGTATATATAGATTCTGATTATTTTGCCCTGTAGGAATTACACAGTAGTTTAAGCAGTACGTCTGTCTTTTAAAATAACATTAACAAATTAGGTACACCTCTTCTCAGGTAGTCATTTATGATGTACTCAGGTCCTCTTCCATAGAAAGACACACGGATCACATCAGATACAAGAGGTGCATACACGGCCATCCTCCCCACCATCAAATATGCATGCCACAAGCAAGAAAGGATAATTCCCTGCTCATATCTGATTTTTTTTTTAAAACTGTATTTGTATCTCATGGAATTCATAACAGTTCTGTTTCAACTTAGAAGTTGTCTGCTTAGGACTTGTAGTCGTGTCCCCCAGAATATTTTTGTTATAGGCAGCATTTCTCCACTTATTGCAATCCTCCTATCATATCAGTGTATAGCTGAAGAGACACTACACAAGTTGCTTTTTTATACTTTGCTAATGGCAAGGGTGTCCAGAACAACCCTTCCTTGGCAAAAAGATTAGCCTTTTTAAAGCTTACATTGTCAAAATGTGCAAAAGTAGTAGAGTGATTTTAGGATAAATTACATAAATGATTTTAATATCACCAAAAATATTAAATGCAAAACCAGACAGAAGACTTTGAACCTGGGCAAGTTGATAATGTTTAAGCATACCAAATGCATGTGGCAATAAACTAAGGGAATTCATGTATGAGCCAGTAATCTTTGAAAAGAGTTTGCTGAATAATTAATAAGATTATAGTTGTTTTGAACTCTTCATGAATTACAAAGCAATGGGGCAGGGTGGTGGAGGAAATGGGACAGTGTCAAGACTCCATCCTGGATCAATTTAGGATTGTTTCATGCCTCAGTGGGGTTCTAATTCATTCATTCAATTTATATATCACCCTTCCTAAAGTGGCTCAGGGTGATATACATTAAAATCAAACACACATAATAAAACAATTAAAATCAGAACACATTTAAAAGCAGATTAAAACTAATTAAAGTTCAAACTGTCCCCCAGAATATCATCAAAAGCCAGACTAAAAAGAGAGGTCTTTAAGGCTCTCCTGAAGACCTCCAAGGAAGATAATCTTTTATCTTTTAATGGTTTTCTTTTAACGAAAGGCGGTATAGAAATGTAAAAATAAATAAATAAATATCCACAGGGAGCATGTTCCACAACTTAGGGGTGACAACTGAGAAGTCCCAATCCCAGATTGCCACTAGATGAACTGGTGGCACCTGAAGATGGACCCCTCCTGATTATCTTAATGAGCAATGGGAATCTTGTAGATAAAGGGGCTCTCAGGTCACCCAGACCTCAGCCATTCAGGGCTTTAAAGGTCATAACCAGCATTTTGTACTTTGCCTGTAAATGTATCAGCAGCCAGTGCAACTGTTTAAAGACAGGCATAAGGACTTGGAGAAGATGTGGCTTCTCCAAGATACACCAGAGACCAATCTCACTGCGACATTTTGAACTAACTGAAGTTTCCCAACAGCATACAGAGGCAACCCTACATAGAGCACATTGCAGTAGTCCAACCTGGATGTTAACAGCTGGTGTACCACTGTTTTCAGGTCATTCTGCTTAAGGAACAGGTGGAGTTGTCAAATCAGCCATAGTTGTTAAAAAACACTCCAGGGTGAGTCCAAGAGCACTCCCTTTCTGGGCAAGTGTAGCCTCCTGTATAGGAAGTTCTATCCCATCTTGCAGATTACGAACCCCAACAATGAGCATCTCCATCTTGCTTCAGTTTATTATCCCCCATCCAACCCATTATACAAGATACAAATCATTATACCATTATACAAATACAAGAATGAGTACTGTATGGGGTTGGGGTTATGACGTTATATATTTTATAGCATTTGTGTTGCTGTGTATGTTAATGCTTGTAAGCCGCCCTGAGTCCAATGGGAGTAGGGCAATATATAAATCTAACTAACCAAATTATTTCCTATAGTTAGGCATTTAAGTGGCTCCTGTTATTGATGACAAGGAGAAACAGATTTGGGTGTCATCAGCATATTCATAACACCCAGCACCAAATCCCCTGATGACCTCACCCATGGTTTCATGTAGATGTTAAAAAGCATTGGTGGCAGAATGGGCCCTTGAGGGATTCCATATAGTAGCTCCCATTTTGAAGAGCAGCTGTTACCCAGTGCCACCTTCCGAATTCTACCCAAGACATAGGAGCAGAACTACTGTAAAACAGTACCTCCTATCCCCAAATCCCTCAGGCGATCCAGAAGGATACAATGGTCGATGATACTGAAAGCCGCTGAGAGATCCAAAAGAACCAGCAGAGTCACACTCCCACTTGCCAATTCTCTGGCAAAGGTCAGCTATCAGGCCGACCAAGGCCGTCTCAACCTTATGGTCCGCCCCAAAGCCAGTTTGAAATTGGTCTTTTATACATTAAGACTCAAATTCAAAGATGGTACCTATAGTGCAAACTTCAAAATGCATGGAAGGCTTTATGAAACCAACATTTTACTTCTGCAACTAACTAGTGCATAACAAATAGGACAGAATACAAGAATCCAGAGTTCACATCCTGACTAATTTACTCAGTAGTTACTCTAAAGCGACTACTAAATTTCAATAGGACTTTCTCTAGCAAATTTAGTTAGTATGTCAATCAAGGACACTAGTGAACCAAATGAAGTATTTTGTTTCACAGACTTAAACAAAATTGTGTGTTTTTTCCTCATAAACAGATTTAGTAGGTAGCTATTTAACAACCCCACATAAACAACAGATACAAAACTGAGCACTATTTAACCTTAATCATAAGCATCATTACTTTGCTGACATATCTTTTTCAATGTAATGAAGATTATTTGCGAAGAGGTGCACTCTTCATTTCTGCCTTCCATATTAAAATTCAGAGAATTGTGTATATGTATACAGAAATACTTTTATGATTAACAGGATTTTTTATTTCAAGTTCATTTCAAGCTTTGTCAACAGCCAAAATAAATACTTTTCTTTCAGCAAAATATACAAAAGCTGCAATTAGTTTAACTTATTAAAGGTAATAAGAGAGAAGGTGCATCAGAGAACGTTTGGCCTAATATGCTGAGGAATTAGTTACAAAACATGCCTATAGTTCAGCAACAGGATAAACAGATATACTACTAGTCTGATCAGCAACCAGTACTCTCCTGGAGCCTTTAATTTCTGCATATGAAATCCAATTCACCTTTTCTCCATGTTCAATTGTTAATTTTGGTGAAATTGGCTCACACTCATTTGTAAGTTTTACATTCATTTTGTCAACTTTTTTGGTGGTGGGTATCCTACTCTTTCTTTTGTGAAGGGCTTTGACTGGACTCTTCTGTTTTTCCACTTCATTGCTGATATTCCACAACAATACTCTGCCATCATTTCCTCCTGTAACCAACCAATATGCTTCTGGGAGAAAGAAAATCTGCGACACCCCCAAGGAGTGACCCTTAAACGTTGCCTCCTCTTCAAACCTGGCACCTGTTACCCGGAAGATTCTGATTTTACCATCTTCAGCTCCACAGCCAAATACATTGCCACAAGCAGAAACAGAGAGAGAATGGGCCAAGGGTGGGTTAAAGAGTTGACCAGGTGACTGTTCCTCTGCTTCCCCTTCCTGCAGGTTCACAATCCATAGTGGACGAGCTTTCTGCAGGTTCCATAGCATAACCTGCAAACAGAATAATCCAGAGTTAGTATAGGCCCTATGCCACCAAGTAACATACACCAAATGGCATCCTGTTTGAATTACCATACATACAAAGTTAAACCCCACTTATTTATGGTATGTTTACTCTGTCTTTGAACCTTAAGAAGCCCTCAAGTCTGCTTACAAAAACAAAATTATATAAAACTGATTTCGCCTGCTTCCTTCATCCATTACGATCTCTGATTGAAGGGACCTGGCTGGCTGCAGGCAATATAGTCAGACAGACGGACACAGCTCTCAGAGAGGAGCTGCCAAATTATTTTTAAGTTGTCCTATTCCAAGAATCCCTAAACTGAGGAAGCTGTCACAATAATTTCTCTCTCATAAATAAGAAGCTTTTTTCTAGAAACCAAGCATTCGTTCTGTGTATCAGAATCCACTTTCCACAGGATTTAAATATGGCTTTTAATCCAAACGGATCGTATTTCCTTTTATTTTGTTATGTAACACATTCTATCCTATCCCTCAATACATTTCTTTAATCAGGGAAGCTAACAAAATTGTAGTAAAATTTAAAAAGCATATAAACAATATCATGCAGTAATTAAAAAAACAAGACAGCAGATTATAGCATGAAGTCACAAAAGTAAAATACTTATTAAACTCAATTAAGAGGCCTAGGGAAATAAGGTCTTTGCCTGATGCCAAAAAGACATCAGGCGCCAAGCAAGCTTCCCTGGGGCAGCACTATAAAAACTGGTTGCCACAGTTGAGAGGGTGCTTTCCTTCTCTCTGTCTCTCTCTAGTCACTCACTACTTGTCTCATCTCAGATGGCAAAAGCATCCAGGGAGGCTTTCATGTTTTTCACCAGTTTTCTCTCTCTTTTATTTCTCAGTATTCAACTGCATCTCCTTTGGGAAACCTGTCTCACCCTAAATGAATCCATTTGTTTGTTATTGCATTACTTTAATTTCTAAAAAATGTGCTTGCAATAATAGTACTGTCTTCTCAAGTGACCAATTAAAGTTGCTTATGTGGTTTAGGACCATCACAGATTTATTCTTTTCTGCCTTGCTTCCCCTTTGAAAGGATATTAGGAGTGTCAGCTAAGGTAATGACTTAGTTCCTCTACAAAGAAACATACAGGAAGATTACTGTGTTCAGTGGTACATGAGTTCAAACACAAACATAAATAGCAAAGAGAAAAATGTATCAAACATCTTTGCACACAAACTTGTAGAATATGTAATACATAGCATAAGAGCAGATGAAAGCTTGCTAATCACCTTCATATCCAAACCACATGAAACAAGGCTCTGAGGCCTTTGAGGCCGAAACATAGCAGCAGCACAAATATTTGAGTGTCTTCTCAGGCAACGACTTAACTTCTTGCTTTCCAAGTCAATTATCTTTATTGCTCCAGAATCATCTGCAGCAGCTAAGAAATTGTCTGTTTCATTCACTGAAAGACAATTGATTTCTTCCTCATTTACATGGAAACATTCAACTGGTTCTTTAAGACACCTGATATCCAGCACATTAACAGTTTCCCCATGAGAAGCATACAGCCTTCTGGGACAGGTGGGAGAGAATGCAATACTAGTTATATCAGCTGTTTTTTGGAGCCATATCTGTTCTAGTGGACTCCCTTCCTCATTCCAGATGGTGAGCTCCCCTCCTTCAGCTCCTGAAGCCACCAGACCATCTTTGCTCACATTCAAACATAATATTGAAGAAGAGTGCCCACTGGTCCATTTTTCAGCCATAATGCTTCAGGAAAGACTGGGGAAAAAGAAAATTTTGGTTAATAAGGTACACTACAAGTCCCCTATGTAGCTCTAAGAATGCCACAGCAATGGACAGAAAGTATTTTGAGATGTTTTCCCATGACACATACTGGTTAGAAACATAACACAAACTCCAACTATATTGATGTGTCATAGCAGTAATGAACTGCAGCCTTATTAGAGGCAATTCCCCTTGCAATTATGTCTGTTAATTTATTATTATTATCATCATCATCTTAGTGCCCAAGTAGGTACTCTTGGTTCTGAAATTAAGTTTTACATACAAGCTGACTGCTATTCAATGAATCCTTCCTTCTACACTTCAGTTTCTAAATGTAAAGTTACAACTCTGTGCATGCTTACCTTGGAATAAGCCCTACTGAACACAGTGGTATTTACTTATAGTGTCTAACACAAATCCTAAACCTACTTACTTGGAAGTTAGCCCTGAAATAAATAGGACTTCTGAGCAAACATGGTCAGACTTGGGCTGCATGTTACAGTGCAGTACTGTATTTCCAGCATCTCAAAATGTGCTGGAAGTGCCAGTAAGACTCCAAATCCAGTTGTGCCAATACAAGTACAAGGTGAGAAATCTCTTGACCTACATGGATGGGGAGAACAGGACTGCTAGTGTAGCCATTAGACACAATATGGAATCTAAGATATTTGAATCCCAGACTTCTTGGCATGCATACGCAACTGGCTCCTAAAGGCTGTAGCTATGATTCATCCACCTGAATCCACTTTAGTTACAAAAGCAAAAGCAATCTCTGCTCTGACCACTCCCAGAAAGAAACCATGAAAGCTCTCTTTACTAATGAAGCTGCATTAGGCATCTCCCTAAACTTGCTTAACAATCCTTTTGAGATTCAAGGCTCACTCAAACTGCACAGTCACAGCACACAGTCACAACACGATTAGATTACAACCAAATATGTAACCATGAACAAGGCTTTATTCTTCAGAAGCAATTATATCAATCAAGTCGCTTCTTAACTTCAAGAAAACCAGAGTTTGTTTCTGTATATCAAGGACCAATCACTGTCACTTCCCTCATCAGGATGCCTTGTCCAGAGCACAGCCAAACTTGTCAAGAATCAAAATCACTGAGTGACTTCCTGCCTGGTGTACTTGAGGTCCTGATTAATAACCCTCCTGCATATCACTGCACAATATTGGATCACTATAATGATGCTTCATCTTTCAACAAGCATTTTTATAATGGCCCAACAAATACAAACATTGAGAATAAGTGACCAGGCTGCAGTCCTAAGCACAGTTAAGGCCATGTTCCTCTAAAATAATGGAATTCAAAACAAGTGTATTTAGAGAAGACAGGCAAGACATTTGTTCATTCTTTGACCTATGGAGATATTAAGCATGTCTCTTCCCCACCTCCCAAATGTACAGTATAACCTGGAACTACTACAGAGTAAATGTAGTGTCTAAAACTAAACTAAATGACTGCAAATACTCCATGTATATCTTTATTATTTGTTTATTTAGTTAAATTTATATGTCACCCTACTCCCATAGGACTCAGGGCGGCTTACAAGCAAATATACACAACAACGCAATTTCATAAACATATATCTTACATAGCCTCATAAACACAACCTCATAACCACAACCCCATATAATACTCATTCCATATGACATAATAACAGAGGATTAAAGATCACTCTACGACCAGCTATCTCAACGACCGAACACCCAGTGGAACATTTCAGTCTTACATGCCTTACGAAAGGCAAACAGATCATGGAGAGCTCTGATATTATCCGGGAGACCATTCCATAGAGTCGGAGCCACCACTGAGAAGGCTCTGGCTCTCGCTGATTGCAATTTAATATCCCTAGGGCCCAGGATCACCAAGGTATTACTTGTGGCTGATCTCAGGACCTGGTGAGGGACATATCGAACCAGGCAGTCTTGGAGGTATGGAAGAACCACACTGTGTAGGACTTTAAATGTTAAGGTTAATACCTTAAACTTAACCCAGGACTCAACCGGCAACCAATGCAACTGAGCGAGCAAAGGTGTCACATGTGCTCACCAAGGGGCCTTAGTAAGGACCCTGGCCACTGCATTCTGCACCAGTTGCAATCTCAGAGTTAAGCGCAGTGGCAGCCCCACATAAAATGAGTTGCAATAATCTAACCTGGAAGTGACCATCACATGGATCACAGTGGCCAAGTCCGGAGGAAAAAGATAGGGGGCCAGCCGCCGTATTTGGCGTAACTGAAAGAAGGCCTTTCGAGCGACCTCCATGATCTGAGCCTCCATATTCAAAGAGGCATCAAGAATCACGCCCAGGCTCTTCACAGTAGGCTGAGGTATCAAACAAGCACTATCAAGGGTTGGCAAATGAAAACTCCCCCTGACCTCTTGGGGACCAGCCATTTGGATATTTAGTGTTAATATGCTATATGCATAACACTATGGATATTTAGTGTTAATATCCATTTCCTTACAGTGTTCTTCACGTGTATACATTAAACAAAGATTTCTCTGTTCTTTTGCCAGCAGCAAAAATAGACTGCTAGCATGGTATTTAAGAAAGTGGGCACCTACTCTTTGCAAATGGGGTCTTAATTTACAAGGGAATCCCATTTAATTCAGTAGAGGTTACTTCTGTATAATCATCCTTAGGATCATGCCGTACGGGTGAGGAGACAAGCGTTGGCCATAATAGGGTCTCAAGCTTGAAAAGGGCAGACAGAAAAACAAGGGAGAATGGACCGTGACAGGTACTTGATAGTAGCCTAGTCAAGCATTGACAAGACTGGTGAACACCTACAAACAAACACGGGAGGAAGCGAGGGAGGAACAAGAGAACAGGAACCCGAAAACAAACTATTCCTCGCAAGTAAAACAGCAGCAGTAAAAAGAAAGCGTGGAAGACGGTTGAATTTGCACCACCACGACGACGACGACTACTACTTTTACATTTATATCCTGCTCTTTCTCCAAGGAGCCCAGAGCGGTGTACTACATACTTGAATTTCTCTTTCACAACAACCCTGTGAAGTAGGTTAGGCTAAGAGAGAAGTGACTGGCCCAGAGTCACCCAGCTAGTTTCATGACTGAATGGGGATTTGACTAAAACGAGCTGGTAAGTCTAGGAATGTATTTGGAGTCCAGCGCCTAACGCGTTGCCTTGGATGTCATTCCCACATATTCAAGAGAACTGACTCCCAGGTAAAAAGAACCCGGGTGTAGCTTTAACTGGCTGACCAACCATCCCACTTCCCCCACGGTCAGAAAGGCCAACAAGCCCAGCGTTACCTCAAAGAGAACCCGCACACCAATCCGTTCCGTTCATGCAACAGTCACCTCTTCCGGCGAAGGAAAGTTACGTCATCCCTTACTCTTTTCCCTCCTCCCCTTTCTACACTCACAGGTGAGGCGCTTTGCGCATGTGTTAAAGAATCCTCCGACAGCTATGCCCTTATTCAACATGGCTGGCTCACCTTCAGGGCCTTATTCCCCGAAAAAAAAAAGCGCCTCCCTTTCTTATGGGATGCTCAAAGAACGTAGGTTATTCTCCTTGCTGTTCTAACTACGAAACTAAGGTGAGAGGTACCAGTGCCCGAGGTCTCATTAGGCTGAACCGCAAGATCTAAGGCGTTCGTTTCCGCCCGCCTTTGCCGGCAACAGAGGGAGAACGTCGAGCTCCTGCGCCGCCCTTCTCCCTAGCTGACGGCGCGAGCCGGGCTGGTTCGTTGGTTGGCTGGTGGGCTCACGGCCTCGCGCCGCCTTTCGCCTGGGCCGGGGCGGTTGGTTTGGAAGGTGTGTGTGTGTGTGCGCGCGCACAACGCAAGGGTCGGTGGTCGCCTGAGGCGATGGCGGCGGCCGGCGGCGGAGTGCCGAGCTCGGCAGCCGGGTCGGGGGACTGGCGGCTACCCGGGCGGGTGCTGGAATTCGTTTTCTCCTACCTCGAGCTGCGCGAGCTGCGGAGCTGCGCGCTGGTGTGCAAGCTCTGGTACCGCGTCCTGCACGGCGACGAGAACAGCGAGGTGTGGCGCAGCCTGGCCGCCCGAAGCCTCGCCGAGGAGGCGCTGCGCACCGACATCCTCTGCAACGTGCCCACCTACAAGGGCAAGGTCAGGATGGGCCGGGCGGGATGGCAACACTCCTCACTCACTCCCCTCCTCTCCCTTCCCCTCCGCGCTCGAACAGATGGATGAGAGGAGAGCTGCGGTATGGGGCTGGCGGCGGCGGCAGCAGCATAAGCATCAGTCATCCCGCTCCCCCCTCGCTCCCTCCCTCCCACCGCCGCCCGGACACGCCACAAACCCAGCCCTCTTCGTTCCGGTTCTGTGGATATCTGTTTACAACCAGTGCTTAATTTATAACGCTAGAAGTGATGGGGCTCAAGTCTGCTTAGGAATTATACCTTGGGGAGCTGGACACCTTCCCCACCGCTACTTACATCTAGGTGTTTGGAAGGCGAGGCGGCTAAGATTATCCAGTGCTGAGAGAGCGAGCACTTTTGCCCAAGCGCAGAGGCACTTATGACATTGTTCCAAGGTAGAGCTCTGGCACTGGAAACCGATTCTGGTGCTGGTCTCTAGCTCCAGTGAAGTGCAGGCTGCATCTCTCTTGCTCATGCACGTACATGCACGCAATTCCCCTGCTTGAATAGTGTTGTATGGATGTGGCACTTTTGCCTTTCTCCTGTTGGTGCCCCAGATACCTTCTATGTTGTGTGCACTGTGATCCAGATGCCTTCTGGACTGTGGTGTTAAACTCAGGTAGTTATACTGTAGTAGTGTTTAAAGAGCCACTATCTTGAGAACTGGGCTAAGGTGCCACGTTAGGTACAGCGAGTCTTCCTTCCAGCAAGACTGGGAAAGAGCTGGTGCTGAAAAGCTTCCTCTTGCCTGCTCTGGCTGCTTGTTGTGTATCTGAAAGGCCTTGGCAGGCCTGCATTTTCCTGTGCTGAGTCAGGTGCTAATGTCAGCCAAATACTGCAGGTAGTGAAGTCTGAAGTCTTGAACATTCCCTTGCTTTCTGAAAATGATGAAATGTGTCTTTGAATTTTCCATCTGGTGGATGCATAGACTTGGTGAGGATGAATTTTTAGTTACTTTATTTCCAAAGTTGGCCTGCCAGCTTGCAAAAGCAACACAAAACTTCTTGGGACTTTTAATATGTTTTTTATAATATGTTTTTTTTAAAAAAAAAAATGCTGATTGTGTCTTAGGCTATTTGTGTCTAAACATTTCTTCTAGCAATGCTGGTTTTGTGGTTGTTGCATGTTATAAGACCAGCCCCATTTCTTACCTTCCTATCTTAGTTTGAGTTCTCCATGCATCCATACCCATTTTTTCCCTTCACATATTTATTTATTTATTTATTCATTCATTCATTCAATTTCTATACTGCCCTTCCAAAAATAGCTCAGGGTATTGCTTACACAGAGTAATAATAAATAAAAACAAGATAAATAAGATGTATCCCTGTCCCCTAAGAGCTCACAATCTAAAATGAAAGATAAGATAGACACCAGCAACAGTCACTGGAAGTACTGTGCTGGGGGTGGATAGGGCCAGTTACTCTTCTCCTGCTAAATAAAGAGGATCACCATGTTAAAGGGTGCCTCTTTGCCGAGTTAGCAGGGGTAAGCCTCACACCTGGAATAGGGGTATTTGCCTCACACCTGTAATTCTTAGCTTTTATTGTGGTGATACCTAGACTTCTCTTTTAAAAAATAAATTTAATAATTTGCATAATTCACATACTCTTAGTCTGATAATTTTATCCCCACCCCGAAACTTTTCTCTCTTAATTCTCCCATTTTAGGTACGTGCCTTTCAGCATGCTTTCAGCACCAATGATTGCTCTAGGAATGTCTACATTAAGAAAAATGGATTTACTTTGCATCGGAATCCCATTGCTCAGAGTACTGATGGAGCAAGGACCAAGATAGGCTTCAGTGAAGGTCGTCATGCCTGGGAAGTTTGGTGGGAAGGTCCTCTTGGCACAGTAGCTGTGATTGGAATTGCTACAAAACGAGCTCCCATGCAGTGTCAGGGCTATGTGGCACTCCTGGGCAGCGATGACCAGAGCTGGGGCTGGAATTTGGTGGACAATAATTTGTTACATAATGGAGAAGTCAATGGTAGCTTTCCCCAATGCAACAATGCCCCAAAGTATCAAGTGAGTAAAAATTTGGTGCATCCGAAAAAATCTGTTAGATTTATAAAGAAGTGTACCATCAATAATTTTTGCCTTATAGTTTGTGGTTCATCATGTTTTACACTGCAATCCTGTACTTGTTTATTTGAAATGAATTCCACTGTGTTCCGTGGAGTGTATTCCTAGGTAAGTATGCATAGGATTGCAGTATGTTTCTAGTTGAACATTGTAGTAATTTCGAGCCCCCTGTATGACTATTAGATGACAATCTTAGTTTTCCTACTGACCAACAGAAGACCACTTCAAAAGAATTTATGTCCAGGTGGCCCTTGTCACCCGTGGTTCCGGCAACTGCAGACAGGTCTTAGAGAGCTGGTTTCTTTATCAGCAGTGTGAAAATAGGCTAACCCAATTCACAGTTGCAGAGTGGCCAGAAATGACTTCTGGTGTCACTTCTGGCCACTATTTTGAGGCTCTTTCTTTTAAAAAACTAAGCTAAACTCTTTTTTTTGCCCAAAATCCAGCTGATTTGGGGGGTTTTGCTGGGGGAGGGGGCGTTTCTGGAGCCCTGAAGTCCTGGAGAGCAAGGTTCTGTGCAGTTCTACTTGTATTTCTTCCCTATTCCCACTTTTTAGGCATTTTTTCCTGTTTGGAACTAACCCCCCAGTTCCCATAGAGTTAAGGTTTCGTTATTCGAGGTTTCCATATTCACGCTTATAGCTGAGAGCGGAACCCCTGCAAATAATGAGGGCCACCTGTATCAGTTTTTCTCCCATAAGCTGATCTGTCCCAAACAACTGTTTACAATGTTTGTCATGTCCTTTGTTTTAATTTTATCTCCTCCCCATCCGCTTTTGTTTACAGATAGGTGAGAGAATTCGTGTCATTCTGGACATGGAAGACAAGACATTAGCTTTTGAGCGAGGCTATGAATTTCTAGGAGTTGCATTCCGAGGACTGCCAAAGACATGTCTGTATCCAGCAGTGTCTGCTGTGTATGGCAACACTGAGGTGACGTTAGTTTATCTGGGGAAACCTTTAGATGGATGACATTTGGGTTTTATTTTGTTTTTTACTGGACATGAAGATCAAGTTAACAATATGGAGAAACGTGCATGTTGGTTAATAGGAAAGCATGAGCAAAATGTGTGGATGTGCATCCAAAGAACATCCAGGAAAACCAAGACTGCGATTTGGAATTCCAGCTGTGCTGCAGGGATTGCATTATGTTTTCCTTTTTCTGCGGGACCAGAAAAATCCTCAGGGGATTGCAGTTGGTTAAATGGGCAGTTAACTACATGCATGTTGCATAAGATTTTATTGCAAAAGTGGCAATGTGGAATCCTGTACATATACAAGGACATGTTTAATAGAAGTGATTGAGAAAGTTATCTGAGACTTGTAAGTAGTGTGTTTGTGAAAAGATTCCCTTTTTAAAAACTGCTTGTTTCCTTCCCATCTTTCAGCCAGTGTATTTACCAAAGGTAGCCAAACTGGTTGGTTTGTATTTAACAGATTTTAAATGTACTGAGAAGCATGGTCTCTGGACTGCACTTCTCCAGAGCTAAACATCGTGCAGCTACATTGAAGTGTATTTTAAAGACTGTACATACAGAACACTTAAAAAAATGGAACAAAACAAAAGGTTGCTTTTGAGATGTAGTTTTTTTAAATGGAAAAACCACTACATGTCTATTGTCAGCTTCTGTCCAGGAGATGGACAACATGTATACAAGTGCACTTCTTATGTTTTGATGTAAAGCATCTCTTGTGGCAAAAACAGCTATGTGTGCTTAATGTTAAATGGCTGAGATTAAGTTGCTAGAACAGTGAGTGTATGTGGAGGCAAGACCATTTCTAATATGGGTCTCTTTTGCTTAAAATTTAATTGCATTTGGCAAGTGACAATGAGCCTTTAATTTACCATCTAAAATAAATGACTTAAAATTAAACTTGCAAGCTATGGGCACTGTCCACCAAATATTGTTGCTTTTAACCTTCCACTGGTTTTAATCAGAATCATATGGTAGGTATACAGAAGCAGTGCTTGGTGGACTGTGACTTTTTATGGGTCTGCGCATTACTTGCAACCTTTCATTTTTATCTCTAAGCAAAACCTGCTACTTTCCTTTTGATACGGACATCAGACTTCAGTTAGCCTCACATAATAAACTTAATTACGTTGGAAATTTTGACTTCAAAGTACTATCCAAATATTTACTGCTTTTAAAAATGCCTAGAAAAAATATTTTAAAAGATTAACATTTAATTTATATAAATTGAACTTTAAATAGGAATCAGATGTCTGGTCTTCATGATTCATGAATGAGTTCTGTCTTTGGGCTGTGTTAAATCTTGCTATGGACGCTGAGAAGGCTTTCTGCAAAGGAAGGGCAAAAGAATTTGTGGATAATAGACCAACTGTATTTCCTAAAAATCATTTTCTACCATAGTGTTCTAGAACTCTGCCAGTCTGTTGGTGCAAAATTCATTTGCATCTTGCACAGTTTGTATGTCTTAATCCTGCAAGTTTGCAAGCCAGCTTTGGTACTAAAATGTTATTTTGTTGTACTTTATAGAACTATTTATTTAAGGGTAAGTGATAAAACACTTTCTGCACAATCCTATGCATGTTTCCTCTGGTGTAAGTTCTGCTATGTTCAATGGGGCTTACTCACAAGTAAGTGTGCATAGGATTGCAGCCTTTGGGATGAAGGGAGATATTGTTTACACTCTTTACTACAAAATCTGCATTATGCAGTCCTGTAGGCATCTTAGAGTTCCCTAGGTGTGAAAAAAAGATCAATTTCTCTTTTTTAAAATATTATTTGTATTCTTGTTGAAGCCAGGGAAGTGGTACATACAGTTGGATTGAGTTCTGCGGGTGCTGGTAAACTGCTAGGATTGTATAGTTTGGTAATAGGCTTTTAGACAATAGGTAGAAAGTACATAGTTACTGCATGAAAGGATTAAAACAGTACTACTTAACCCAGTATCTTTCAATAGTGCTACTGACCCTCAAAAGCAGCTACAGGGGTCATGGGGTAATCTTCCCAGCAATTAGCCCTGTTGCTTAGTCTTCTTATCATCTGTCTCACCATTAACACATATAGTTTTAATTTTGTTTCCAAAGCCCTGCTGCTGTCTCCTTGTGATAGCTGCAGTCATGTTTGATGCTCGATCTTGGACTGCAAATTGTTTATCTGCCAGTGCTCTGTGGTTAATGGCATGGGATGTTGGTGATGGCATCAGGTATTAGCCAGAAAGGAACCGCTATCACAGGCTGCTGAAAAGGTTGGGGAGAATAAATGGATTTAGAAGAGAGAGGAATGACTCTATGCTGAGAGAGTCCCACGTGGACATGCTCTCAGTGTTTCAGGCTTGGCTCTTTCTACACGTTCACGTCTGCTCACCTCTACACTCAGATATCACAAAATTGCATTGGGGGGCTGCATGTGTGAATCAGTGTGTTGTTTTTAAACTTCTCTGTGTAATAAATCACTTGACAGAACAGGTTCATTACTGGTCTGTTTCTAAAACAAATGCAAGCCTAAGCAAATGAATGTCTTTTAGCACAAGGTACTTGGAATAACTGAATGAAATTGGGGGTGGGTGGGGGGTGTGACTTTAAAAAAAAAGTCTGTTAAACATTGACTGTATACTATACTATACAACATATCACTACAGCAAGATCCCTATGGCATGAGCTAAAATAAAAGGAATAAGCTTTAGTTAGATTAATATATATCCCTGTGCAGTCTTGGATATATTATCCTCTGCACTTATTTATGGACTCCTAAGTAGAGAAAGCTGATCCTAAGAGCTGTGCCAGGGTATTTTATTTGTTAGATTTCATTTCCATTTTTACAGGATACTTTGCCTTCTTTCCCCATACATTTTAGTGGCTTAGTATTCAGGGTGGTGTTTTTTTTGCCAATTAGTCCATAATTCCTTAGGGCACAATGGACAAATGTGTATATATAAACCTCTTATAACTTATTACCTGAAGACCAACTGCAAGCTGTATAAAATACGGAAATAAATTGTTAAAACAAAAATATATTACTTTGTGATGTTGTGTTTCATAGTTGAATGTGCGAATGGGGTAGAGTGATTGATATATCCTGGTGGTCCTAGTATATATTTTCTTTGAATGGAGTATATATAATTTGTATAAAAATCTTGTGATTGGCAAATATCAAAATGTGAATTTCCCTGCATAAAATTCATTGAAACACACAAGATTAGAAAAGGAGGCTTGGGCTGCAGAAACCTGACTACTGTCCTGTGCTTGCTGACAAATTACTTTTGTGGTACAGTATTTTTTGGATAAGGCGCTATAAAAAGATCATTTCCAGTCTCAACAAAGTTACATAAGCAATGTTTGCTTATTGCATAATCTATGATAGGCATAATATTTCTAATTACCATTTTGCACGTAGCCCAGGCTCATGGTTTATCCATACAGTGGCTGCAGTTCTGAAGCTGTCTTATAGTAAGGTCATTGAGCCATCTAGTTCAGTTTTGTCTATCTATATTGGCTGTGGGTCCTCCAGGGTTTCAGATGGGTCTTCCCCATCTTACCTGGAGGTGGTGGAGGTTGAGCTTGGGATCTTCTGTAGGGTTGAACTATTGTTCCTCTGGGGAGCAGGCAGATGAATGAAGGCTTGGGGGAAGAGGTCAGGAGGGCCAAAAGTTACAGAGGCTCCGTTCAGAAATAATGCCAAACCAGAGGTTAATGTGCCAGAGGTTGGAGTTTGTGATGGTCTGAAAGTGTGAAGCTGCAGTTTCTCCACGCAGCCATGGCTCCGTTTTTGCTCAGCCTGAATCTGAATCCTCTGTTTTTAGTGTGTTCTGCCAAAACCTAAAGCCTGAATCTGAATCCTCTGTTTGTAGTGTGTTCTGCCAAAACCTAAGGTTAGAAGGCAGCATATTCTGCCTCCACTATAACCTGGGATCCACTATAACCTGGGAACTGCAGGGATGTGGCATCCCTGTTGCCAAGCAGTGGCAGGTGGAGCAAGGAGACAGCAGAAGGTGGGGCTTCAGCTCTGAGGGGAGGCCAGCAAGAAATGTGGCTACCCTAGAACTGACACATTTCTGGGCTGCTCTGAGCTGATCTATCAATGGTGGTGGGAGGAGCTAGCGCGTGAAACCCAGATTATAGTGGAGGCAGAATTTGGACAACACTATGCTGCCTTCTAACCTTAGACTTTCCATGAGAGGGCCAGTCCACCAGAGAAAACAGAAACACCAATGTGTATCAGCTCTCCATCTGACTGCACTCTGAGGTAAACCTTCCAACTATAGGGGCCCTTGCTGTTGTGGGGCTCCCGGCACCACTGGTTAACAATAGAACTCATACTCCACACCTTTCCCCTTGCACCTGATCCTTCCAGACTTCAAAATAGTCCAGGCCGCTTCATCTGGCTCAGTCTGACACTGCAGCAAATGCAATCCAGCCACTGCAGGGCATTCTGGGATGGGCCACCATGAATTAGAAAAGTCCCTGGCTAGCTAGGTAACCATAAGAAGCTGAACTGAGCATGGAGATGTATTGTGGGGAGACCAGACTCATAAGGGGTGCTTATATTCTCGGTTCCCAGCATTCGCCAGAACCGGGAGGGATGTTGCTGCGGGACCCTTCCTGGGGCTTTGGTGGAAATGTTGGCTGGGCTAGGTAGTAAAAGCCCTCCACCCTGCATGAATCCATCTTCACCACACTGGGAGCATTTCTTGTGTGATCAAATCTGCTTATGAGATTTGGCTGGGATGAGCATGCTTTCACCACGAGGATGGAGCTGCCCCCCCTCCCCTACCAACTGGTACAAAAATAGATCAAATCACCAAAAACCAAAAGGGCAAATCTGAGGGCAGGCAAACACAGCCAAAGGCACAATTGTGCTGAGCAGCCCCCACTAGGATTGTGGCCAATGGTGGCAGCTTCACTGGCATGTTGATGCCCTGCCTGCAGTCTGGCAGCATGAGCAGAATCAAGCTTGCTGGGATGCAGCTTGGGCAGACTAGGAAGAGGGAGGAATTCTTCTGCTCAGAAGCCGGAGATTGCCAAACTGCAGTTAGTCGATTGTCTGCGGCATTGTTCCCAGCTTCACAGATTAACCACCGCTTTGTCTCGAGGTTCCCAGCTTCACAGATATAACCACCGCTATGTCTGAATGGGGCCAGAGCCTCCTGTAGCCTTGAGGCATTTCAGGCTGCAATCCTAAGGTACACGGAAGTTGGGAATATAATTTAAGTAAACATGCTGAGTAAACATGCATGAGACTGGGCTGCACAAGAACAGCTAGGATCTCCAGCCAAGGCGTTAGCAATCCCACGTATCACATTGATACTACTTACCAGGATTTTCTCATTATGCTGAAAAGTGGAAGCTTATGTTAGGTTATAGAATATGTTGAGCATTCATTTAAATAATAATTTAGATATCTGCCTTTGCCTTTCCACTTAAAGGCAGCTAAAGTGGTTTGCATATCCGTGGATTTGACTATTGAGGAACTACTCAAGTACATAAGGACAGTGCTGCTGGATCAGGCCCAAAGCATATCTAGACCAGGATCCTGTTTCACGTCTAGCATCCTGAGTTATCCAACATCTTTTCTAGATCAGTAGAGCTTGGAAGGATCTTGGTTACATCTATACCATTTTATAAGCTGAGCTAAACCATATGTAACTTTTGTCTTTCATTTATATGACAAAAGGGTGTGTGTGTTGGTTTTTTGCCTAGTAGTATAACATGCTGTTCTAGAATCCTTGCAGAGACTGGGGATTTATTCTGGGGTTTTTCCCAATGCCTCATAAAGAGGCTGTTTTCACAAGTAGCAAAGACTAGGCTAGGGCAGCTAAGCCCAGGCTTGGCTGCCCATGGGAACCCGTGGGAGCCTACCAGCTCCCAGCAGTGCCTTGGCGGCAAGCCCGCTTAGGGATCCCATCTCTTAAACAAGGTTAAGGGAGCAAGCCCTCCCTTAGCCACGTTTACTTGACCATGTGTCAGCACTGGCTGCTTTCAGCCAGTCCATCACTGGGGGGATCCCCACAACACACTGTGCACTTATGTGGTGCATTGTGGGATTTCTAGGGGTCGGGACACATCATCCTGACTGTGCTGCAGACATGCAGCACTGCTCATATGGGAGTGTGTATAGCGTTCTGCAGGACGTCTGGGGGATGGGAAAAGTAAGTTTACCAAGCTCTCCCCCCACCCCGCACCCACCCGGTCGTGAGAACGACCTCAAAGAGTGCTTCATCTCAGCCTTGCTTGTGTATGTGGGAACTGAAGACAGGCTCATTGCACAGGAAAAAAACAACAACTTGGCTTGTAACAAGAGTCTACACTAAAGAGAGTTCCAGTCAATTGTAGCTCCTTATAAGTGTACTTATGATACACCTGCTCATTGCATCTACAGTTTACATTTTTAGATACATCTCTATAAAATGTCTTAAGTGTGTTTTCCAGATGTAGAACATAAAGGGGTTTTCAGAAGATATGTCCAGATGTGGCAAGAGAGCACACGTGAATTGCAAGTATTGCTCTAGGTAAAAATGCCCTAAAGACATGTGATTGGACAACCTGACACCTAATCAGTGTGAGTTGCTTTGGGGCAGCAGTTTGATTAGCAAGGGCTAGAAGTGGATGATCAGGGGAAATGTGACTTTCAGCAGACGTTTTGCTGTGTGGTGCAGTTTTAAAGACTTATACAAGCATAGTTCAGTTACACATGGAGCTGTCATGCTGCGGTTGCTAGATTCTCTCCCTTCCGCTTTCATTTACACAATAATAAATAAATAATAAACATTGTTAGCCACCCCATAATAAATTGTACTCTGACTGGCTCACAACAACACAACAGTAAAAACATCCACATAAAACACTCAACTAATAATGCAAGAACACCATGTGTTGCCAGTGTACTGTCATCCAAAGGAAAGTAAACCCTGTAATGCTGCCCTGGAACTTCTCACCATTCAGGGGAGTGGAGAAAGAAACAAATATAAGCAGGTTGTAAACAAACAATAAGCAATCTTCCTCTAAAGAGTTAATGTGTCTACCTCTCAGTCTTCACCACAGAAATGTGCCGACATCTATCTCTGCCAGAATAAATATTAGTCACATTGGTGTGTTCTACATTTGAATGCATATTTTTTTCCTAACAGTAGGGGACAGCAGTTTACACAAAAACTTCATAAAATATAGTACAGACAGAGAGTGTAATAATAATAATTTAAAAAAATCCTCAGAAGCAAACTGGTGTGACATGATCAGTTAACAAAGTTCTAATCTATATTGGTTATATAATTCTAAAACTTTTGGTGTAGGTTGCAAGGCATATGCTGTATGTGGCTGTTCATGACCAATGTTAAAATATACATTGATTGAGGGACCTGTGTGGATCCGATTTAACTTGAAAGTGTTTTTGGAACTGCAACCTGAGAGAACACAGGAATGAAATTTAGAGCTTACCATATGGTGCTTGCTGCCTGCAATTACTGCTTTTATTTCAGTAAACAAGAAGTTTGTCTTGCCACAGGAAAGGACTCAGGGGACGAGGGAAGGCAAAATCATTAATTTCTTTTTGAGAGCCATTATGAATACTAAACAAAAAAGAATAAAAATGTAGAAAAGCTGGAGTTTGGGTTACTCATTGCAGATTCGTTTGATTAGATTAATGAATATGTAGCTGTAGATGCAGCTCCTTATGAAACACAAGAAGTAGATGTGTGGCTGATCTGAGTGTTCTTAGGGTATAATGTGTTTTAAGTGGGCCAGTTTAGCCCCTTCCACACACTATTAGTGCCTCACTGAACACAATAGGACATTAATAGTGTCTCTGATGTGGTCAGACAAAGACCAAAGTAGACTTTGCTTTTTGACTCCGCATTTCAGCTTCTCAGTAACTAAAAAACCTTGATTTCTAGCCTAGGTAAGTGGACAGTTAAAGGTTTTTGGTAATTAAAAAAATGTCTATTATACTTCTTGAGAGAGTCTGGGTCTGTGGAAGTCAGTACTTAACAAGTTGATATTTATCTATACCAATAAAAAGGGCTGCAATTTGCAAGCATATGATTGTCATCTTTCTGTGACTCTAGTCTTTTTCTGTCTATGAGGTATCATTTCCCATACTTTTCAATGGGAGAGTTTCCCCTCATCCAGGAAAGTAATGAATTTTTCTGGAGTTTTGGATTTTTGTGGTAGCATTATGGCCTAAGTCTGGAACCTACCTGCAAAAATGTTGTGTTTGTGTCTTCTATGGTTTAGTCTGGTAGTTTTATGGATGGCAGGCACGGCAGGATGGCAGGTAAATCAGTGAAGACTTGCAGTTTGCAAGCATATCAACATCTTAGCTCTCTGTGGCTCCAGTCTTTTGATATCTCTGTTGGGTATCATGCTTTCCAATGGGACAGTTTTTCTGGATTTTCTGGGGAAAAGATTTATTTTGAGGGGATTTTGGATTTTTTTTGGTACTCTAGGCAAGATCCGGAACTTCCCTGTGAAAACGCCATGTTCCTATTTTTTGTGTTTTGGTCTGAGAGTTTAATGTGAGTGAGTGAGTGAGGTAGGTAGGCCCAAGCAGCTTTATATTATTTCAGAAGAAAGAGAGAGACTTCCGTAGACCATTCCAATCCATGTGTAGGACAGGCACATATGGGAAAAGATGGTTCCCAGGTCCTGAGCCATATCAGGCTTTAAAGGGAAGTATACCAGCACTCTGAATTGTACTTGGAAATGGAACAGCAGCAACCAAAGATGTTTAAAGATGGTTTTGCTAGAACTGGTCCTGGCTAGAAGTCTAGCCACTGTGTTCTGAACTAGCTGAATTTTCTGAGAAGCCTTCACAGGCAGCCACACAGATAACATGTTCTAATCCAGAGATTACCCACATGTCTCTAGGAAGGATTGCAGTTGTTACACTAACCGTAGCTATATGCCAAGAAGGCTATTTGCTTCCAGTGACCAGATTGCTATCTGATCTTTTAGGGGGAGCAACACCACTTCCTAGGTCAGATGACGAGCCACCCACCAACACTATCTCTCTTGCTTGGAGGATCAAGCTTCCATTTATTGACTCTTATTTAGACCATTACTAATCCCAGACACTTATTTAGTCCTTCCATAGCTTCACCTGAATCAGATGGAAAGGAGATCTAGAGTCGGATGTCATCTGTGTACTGATGACACCCCACTCCACATTCCTGGATACATTTACTCAGCAGTTTCATGAGTGCTAATTAGCATGGGAGACAAGATAGGATCCTATGAGACACTGATGTAAGAACCATGGTGTTAAGCAGCAGTCTCGCAGCAGTGAAACTGGACCTCCAAGTAGGAGCAAAACCACTATCTGCAATGTATTTCCTCAGTCTCTAATCCAGATAGCCTATCCCCAAGGATACCATGGTCAATTGTATCAAAAGTCACTGAGTGGTCCAGCCGAATCAACAGGATCATGCACTTCCCTAGCAAAGATAATCTTACAGGCTGTCCATGCAGTTTCTGTGCCAAAAGCAGACCTGAATCCAGACTGAAATGGTTCTAGACAATCTAGAGTTGAGCCTCAGGAATCCTCCGTGTCTCCTGTGCCTTCTCAAGGGACTGGTTTACATGTTATGATCAGCTTTTTAGTTTGGAAAAGAGGCAACTAGAGACACGGTAGAGGTTTATAAAATTATGCATAGAGTAAAGATAAAAATGTCTCCCTCTCTCACAACAGCAGAACTAAGTATCATTCTAGGAAACTGATTGCCAAGAAATTTAAGACCAACAAAAGGAAGTACTTTTTTCACACAACACATAATTCTCTGCCATGGGTTGTGGTGATGGCCAGTAGCTTGGATGGCTTTAAAAGGGGCTTAGACAAATTCATGGAGGACATGGCTATAGACCACCTCCAGCCTCAAAGGCAAGAGGCCTCTAAATACCAGTTGAAGGGGAGCAACAGCATGAGAGAGGGCATGCCCTCACCTCTTGTGAAACCCACAGAAAGCCTGTGGGTTTCTCAGAGGCATCTGGTGGGCCACTGTGTGAAACAGGATGCTGGACTAGATAGGCCTTGGGCCTGATCCAGCAGTGCTGTTCTTATGCCCGTATCACATGTAGAGGCTGTTCTCACATGCAGGCCAAACCAGGCTAACGAGGACAACCCCGGTTTTGTCCACACATGAGAACTGCCAGATTCCGGCCCAGTCTCGGGGGCAACTCAGCAGCAAACTCGCCTCTGGAGCCACTCTCTTAAACAGAGTTAAGAGAGCGAGTGCTCCTTTAACCCCGTTTTTTGGATTGTCTGCCAGCCTTGGCTGCTTTCACTAGGGGCTAGCAGACTGTGGGGCTCCCGGTTGGCTTTGGGGAGGGGGAGGGATCCTCATAACGTGCCATGCACTCACACGATGCATTATAGGAGTACCGGGGTCAGGGCGACACGGGCGATGCATCCTGGCACCCTGAGCCTCTGAGGTTACAGGAGCAGCCGGTAATTGTCTGGGCAGGTGATTTACCCACGCAACACATAGAAGCAGATCCTCTGTGGGGAGGTAAGCTTTTTAAGGCTTCCTCCTCACTGACCCTGTAGCCCTTTCCCACCGATCATGACAAAGGGCTCAGAGACTAGCTGAACCACCCTCCACTTAGCAGCTACCCCACAGGGCAGCCACAAGGGTTGCCCCCACTGTAATTCCCATCTATAATATGTCATATGACCAACTATAATATGTAGACTGACCCATTGTAACATGTGGACTGGACCAAAGCAATGGCCAGATAATACCTCAGTATATTTATTGTATTTATAAACTGCTTAACACATAAATCTTGAGGTGGTGTATGATGATATAAAAGCAATAAAATAAAACACAATTAAAACACTTTTAAAAAATGGTATTAACAAAAGGCCTAAGGAAACAGGTATATCTTAAGCAATTTTTTAAGGCCGCCAGATATGGAGAAGAGCCAGCGATTTTAGAGACCCAGCATGGTGTAGTGGTTAGAGTGCTGGACTAGGACCGGGGAGACCCGAGTTCAAATCCCCACTCAGCCATGATACTTGCTGGGTGACTCTGGGCCAGTCACTTCTCTCTCAGCCTAACCTACTTCACAAGTTTGTTGTGAGGAGAAACTTAAGTATGTAGTACACCGCTCTGGGCTCTTTGGAGGGAGAGCAGGATATAAAATGTAAATAATAATAATAATGCAGCCATTATTATTTCTTGTTTACACAGTCAGACAACCAGTCAATAACACCTGTCTGACTGTGTAAACAAGAAATAATAATGGAGAAGCCCTTATACTGTCACAGAACGCATTCCAAAGCCCAGGGCAGCTACAGAGAACTGAGAAACTAGAGAGAGCTTTGGGTCCAGGAGTACTCCCAAACTACATACTTGTTCTTTCTGGGGGAATGTAAATGTAACCCCCACCTCCACCCCCACTGGACCTCCGAACGAGTTCAGGCACATCCACAATCAGTACCTTTGTTTTATCTACAAGGCTGTCCTTAGAGAGCCCTGGTGGGGTGTGGGGCCCGGGGCAAATCAGCTAATGTGGGGGCCCCTTCCAGTTAATTCTAATGGGGGTTAAAAGAGTGGGGCCTGGGGCAGTCGCCCTGCTTGCCATGCCCTAAGGACGGCCCTGTTTATCTGGATTCAACCTCAGTTTGTTATTCCTCATCCAGCCTGTTACTGCCTCCAGGCAGGCATTTAGGGAAGTTATGCCATTTCCTGATGAAGCTGATATAGAGAAATAGATCTGGGTGTCTTCAGCATATTGTTAACACCCTGCACCAAATCTCCTGATGAAGTTTCCCAGCAGTTTCATGTAGAAGTTAAAAAGCGTTGGAGACAGTATGGAACTTTGTGGAACTCTATACACTAGCTCTTGCTTTGAAGAGCAACATTCTCCAAGATATATTGTTTGTTTGTTTGTTTGTTTATTCAATTTCTATACCATCTGATACCGCCTGGAATCTGCCTGAGAGGTAGGAGCAGAAGAACCACAGTAAAACTGCCACTTGGTCCCCTCTCTCTACAGCAACCCAGCAGTATACCATGGTCAATAGAATCAAAAGCCGCCAAGAGATCCAAAAGGACCAACACAGTCACACTTCCTATGTCAATACCTAATGAAGAGAGGAGAGCTGTTCTTGTGGTAGCAAGCATGACTTGTCCCCTTAGCTAAGCAGTGTCTGCCCTGGTTGCATATGAATGGGAGACTACATGTGTGAGCACTGCAAGATATTCCCCTCAGGGGATGAAGCCGCTCTGGGAAGAGCAGAAGGTTTCAAGTTCCCTCCCTGGCTTCTCCAAGATAGGGCTGAGAGAGATTCCTGCCTGCAACCTTGGAGAAGCCGCTGCCAGTCTGGGTAGACAATACTGAGCTAGATGGATCTATGTGGTCTGCCTCAGTATATGGCAGCCTCCTTTGTTCCTAAGATCATCCATCAAGCTGACCAAGGCAGTCTCAAATCCAGGTTTTGAGAGGCAGGCCCAGTTCAGATGTACAGTTTAACTGCAGTTAAAGCCAACAGTGTTTGTAACTGTAGTATGCCTGGACATGGAAAACCACTGTTAAGCCTAAAAAGTTAACTCCAGTCTGCCTCGTCTAATTCCAGTTTGAACCTGAGATTTCCCCCATGGTTTGTCGCCAATAACTCTGGTTATTCCACCGAAGCCTTATGCCCAAACCCTGATCCGTCCCTAACCACAGTTAAGCACCCAGTTGGACCTTCCCACGGCTGTGTCCTCTGGGCTGAGTGCAATGCTGAGGAAGGATGAGAGTAGAGGGAAAGTTTTATTTTTCACTATTCTGTTTTTAAACAAGGATAGTCAGGGCCCAACTAGAGCGGGGCCCCCTTGGATTCCTTGGTGGTGAAGTGGCTGGCTCAACTCATAATCTCGCAGTCCGCGGGTGGGAAAAGCACCTTAGAGGGCACAGGCATATTCCCAATAGACTGGCCCTCTTACGAGAGTGTTAGCCTACTGAGCAGAAAGCTGCTTGCAGCTGCTTTTGGAGGGCTCTGGCCAGAGTGCTCTGGTGGGGTTTCCCCTCATGACATCTTCCCTGGTCATAGTGGGGCAGACCCCCCAGCATCCTTTGCCCTGCTCTGTCTGCATATCCTGTTCTGGTGAATGTGGGTAATCCCCTCCCGTCCCACAAAGAAAGTGGGATTCCATCCACCCCAGACCCCTGCTCCCCCCAGGGATGGGAGTTTGAGTGGTGCTTTCAGGGTGCGGGGCCACTTGTGGGGGTGGGGGTGCCATGGCTGGCAGAAGCGGCACTGGCATTGCAGGGCATTTGGCTTTTGCTGGGCTCCCCCTGCTGTGGGCAGGCTAGGCGCTCAGTAGTGCTTGGCACACTCCGCTGGCAATCATGTCCAGTCACAGCTGATGCGGTGGCGCTTTGCCCTCAGTCTGGCTGCGGAGCTGGCTGGGATCAGGCTGGGAGGCTGAGTGGCAGGGAGCGGCTCCCCTCTCCCTTGACTCCAAGTAGGCTAACAGTGGTTAGCTGTATGTCTGTGCCGTGAATTGGAATCAGGAATTTTAACTCAGTGCTAACTACAGTTAAACTGTATGTGTGAACCAGGCCACAGTCTCAAAACTTGCCCAGAAACCAGTTTGAAATGGGCTTTGGTCATCAGTTCCGTCCAAGACTGCCTGGAGTCGAGAGGCTACCACCCACTCAACCACATTGGGGCTATTCTCACGATTAGCAAAAATCGGGCTAGGAGAGCCTGGGTACATTCTGGATAGGAAGCGGGAGGAGGGACAAGGAAAAGGGAAGGAATCTAGAGAGTTCATTGAAGGCCCATTACCAGAGATGGGCACTGGCTGTCAGGCAGGCAGATGCTGTAATAGTTCGTGGTCCAAATAGGCTCACAGGTTGGCAGACCAGAGTGGAAGGACTTCCCATGGATCCAGGTGCCCCATGGTGGTCCGACCCAGAACACTCAGCAGTCTCTTCCTTTTATACAGTTTTCCCTTCTCTGATCAGTCTCATCAATCAATGTAACTTTTGTCCTCCCTTCAGACAGGACCCCCTCATGCCTAGACTCCTTATCAAAGCAGGGAATGTGCTCTTCTGCTCTGCCATGGTTCACACCATCCTGTTGTTCCTTGGAGTGTAAATCCACAGCTTTAGCTTAACTGCTTCCTTTCTGTCATATCTCTGGCAAGTTCCTTTTTTTGTCAGTTCAGATAATCTTTAGGCAATTTAGAGAAATGGGAAGAGGAGTTGGGAGTTATCTAGTTAGGATCAGTTCAGCCAAGGTACCAGCAATGCAGCCAGGATTACAACAAATAAGCATCTCAAAAGGCGATATACATTCCAAAGAGGTAGGCCAGATGGCCTGAGGCAATTAGGTAGTCAAAGAGGTATTATCAGCAATAGTCAGCAGTTTATTTCCAGCTCATACAATCTCCAGAATTCTCAGAGTCTCTGTTAGGCCTCAGACATTGTCCAAAGATGGTTCTGTTCACTTGTGAGTTGAAATGGGTGAAACAGTTTGAAGACCCAGACAGGTCCTAACAACTCAGAGGAGCATTTACAATATTTACTAGCCCCTCTCTAATAATCTGATTGTCAGATGCAACAAACCAGATTATGCAAGGGCCAAGAGAACAGACAGTAGTAGTGGTAGGAACACAGTCCAAAGTAGCTTGTCCACATCCTCAGGAATCACAAGCTGAAAGTGATCTGGTCTTGTCCCATAAGAAGAGTTGCTGGATACCTCCATAATAGACTCTGCCATAATTGTGGAATCCAGTTTGGCCTGATTATGAGATATTTGATCTGTGAAAAAATCATTAAAAGCATCTCAGCGGGTAACTGATGGTTCCAAATTTGAATTCAAGGGGGAGAGGGCTTGTACTAGCCTTCTCACAACCCTAGATAACCCCACTGGGCATGAATTCCACTGGACATGACACAATGCAGGCAGAAAAGAACTGCTTCTTTGCCACACATATTGCCACAATCTTCAAATGTGCTCTGTGTTGTAATCTGTTAGATTTGAGTCAGGTCTTTCTCCACTTGTGCTCTAGTTGTCTACCTTACCACTTCAGCTCCCATAATTCTTCTGAATACTACAGTGCTAATTTTGAAGCAGGTTGGAGAGGATGTTTAAGAGCGATTGTATCTACTGCTCCAATGAGTTCGTTATTTCAAGTTTTCACAGAATTGTCAGCAGAGCCAACTCTACCATCTTGGAAACCTATTAGATCCAATAACCTTCTTGGGCAGGCCATCTTAATGGGCCCTTCACACCTGCAGAGATTGCAGGGCTGGACTGGGGGCACTGAGAGGGCGGTGGAATGTATGTGGGGAGGGTGCCAGGTTTTGAGCAGAATAGGTCATTAAGGGTGGGAGTTGGGGTGTAGGGGCGCCATGCAGGTAGGGCGCACCGGGAATATGCCCTGTTGCCCTGTGGGCCAGTCTGAGCCTGAGAGATGTTGTTGCAAGTCCCAGCTTAACCAAATGGTTGTCCATCCATGACAATAGGGAGATTATATGAGTATCCATCTCCGGAACACCTGCTCAGAATGAAAGACCAAATTGAGCATGTGACCAGCAACATGTTTTGGTCTGGAGACCAGATGGGATACACACATAGTTATCATGGCCACTATGAACTCCTGAACCACTCCTGACAACCTGGTCCCAAAGTGATCACTAAAATCCCCTACCACCAACAGTCTGGGTGACTCCAACGCCAACTCCACAACCAGATCCATCAGCTCAAACTCTGTGGGGCAGTGGAGTGATCTGAAGTCCCAGTCTATCTCTGAAGTCCCAC
Organism: Hemicordylus capensis; assembly: GCF_027244095.1. Classification (NCBI taxonomy): domain Eukaryota; kingdom Metazoa; phylum Chordata; class Lepidosauria; order Squamata; family Cordylidae; genus Hemicordylus; species Hemicordylus capensis. Next base: position 298,228,257 of record NC_069659.1, on the reverse strand, counting down.
CAACAGAAGTCCTAGTCTATCCCTGTACTTAGGTACTACACACACACACAAACACACACACACTCTTTATATATCCCGCTCTTCCTCCAAGGAGCCCAGAGCGGTGTACTACATACTTAGGTTTCTCCTCACAACAACCCTGTGAAGTAGGTTAGGCTGAGAGAAGTGACTGGCCCAGAGTCACCCAGCTAGTATCATGGCTGAATGGGGATTTGAACTCTGGATCTCCCCGGTCCTAGTCCAGCACTCTAACCACTACACCACAGTAGCTCATTTCTATATAGGTCAGTTTCCTGACAGGGATCCTGATAAGGGAGATGTTATTCTTATAGACCACAGCCACACCATCTCCTCACCCATATTTTCTCACCTGCTCCACCACAGAGTACCCTGCCAGAAAAAGATAGGACCAGACTGTGCCTCTAGCCTCTCCTGACCAAGTCTCTATAATGCATACTAGTTCGGCTCCTTTGTCCACAATCAAGTCATGGATAATCTCCGGTTTATTTCAGACCAACCTAGCATTACAGAGCAGTATGTAAAAGGTATGAGGGGTGCTCATACATCACAGTGGTGGTAGTTGTCTCATGTTCTGTGATTAAAACAGAGGCTGTTGGTGTTCCCTGTATATGATGGTAATATTGAAGTTGATTAGCTTGTTTCCCCACCAACTATTTATGAAACCAGGTAATGCTAGCAAGAAAAAGCTAAGTATTGATTGGGTTGTTCTTCTAGTCAATTTTTTTCTAGGTCATATATTATATCATCTTGACCCAAGGGTGTGGGTTCTCTAGAATACACATGGGTCTGTGGGGAATTCAGCATAACGTTTTCACTTCTGCTAGATTTAATTATACTTACTTCCTAAATTGAACAAACTGTAGGAGTGTAGATAACATGACTTAAATGCATATGGAAATTGCTGCTTGTTTCCCCCTGCTTACGTCAGTGGACTTTCAGTACATTGTGATTGTAGTGGTTTAGAGAAGCAAGGGAGGAACAGATATATCACATTTACACACACTCACACTCCTGTTTCCTTGCCAGTTCCAGCAGCACTACTTATGGATAAGTTGTTCAAATTCTTACAAGGAGGAAGCTGCTGCTATGGATTTGGAGAGCAGTAATAGCTGATGTGGCAGTGGGCCTGCATAAGATGAATCCCATGTCAGGAATGTATTTTGGGCCCCTGCTGAAGGGGCCCCCATTGCCATGTATATTCTTCCTTTCTTATTACCCTTAAAGCCAAGTTATATGACCAACAGACTTGTTGCTGGACTGTACCACTTCAGACTGTAGGTGAGGGTTTGCATGCTCTGCCATACAAAAATTCCTGTCAAACTAATATGGCAGGAAGTAGTGTGCAGGGAGTTTGGAGTTTTCTGACATAGTCTATAGGCTGAAAATGGACTAGGGTTCAATTAACTGGGATCTTGGAAGGAGTTGCGAGAGGTCTGAAAGACAGAGGGAGGAGACTGCACATTCTGCTGGTCTTAAGCTTTTTGCTGATGTACCAGATAAGAGCCAGATTCTGGGGTACCCAGAAGCTGTGTGCCTTTCCCCCCATATCAACATAGATAAGAAGCATGCTGGGAATAAAATGCCCAAATTGCCAAATGCATAATGGGGATATTCCAGGAGGATCTTGCTATATGTTGAAGCAGTGAGTGGCTCTGTGAGCCAAAGATCAGCCATATTTTAACCGTGGGAGGGTGGGAAGCAGGCCACTCTAGGCTCAGAAATGTGATGTTTTGGCATGGCAACTAGTCTTATGAATACTCAAATGCGCCTCTGTAAGTCAGGGATGTCAAACTGTGGCCCTTCTGCAGATGTTGGCCTACAACTCCCATCATCCCTGGCTATTGGCCACTGTGGCTGGGGATTATGGGAGTTGTAGTCCAAAAACAGCTGGAGGGCCACAGTTTGACATCCCTGCTATAAGTAAAGTAAAGTGTGCCATCAAGTTGGTGTCGACTCCTGCAGGTGACCACAGAGCCCTGTAACTCATCCCCTTTTGCCTCAACTCACTGTTTGAAAAGTGTTCAGATTCAGGGAACAGTGACATAAATTCTGCACATGTCAAATTATTTATAAAATCACACTCTAGAAATCAGCTCATGATTACTTCTCTGTTGAAAAAAGATGGCATAAATTGGCTGCTGAACTGGGAATGCTGATATTGCTTTTGCATTCTGTACTATGTGTTGGAAGTGAAGGACTTTGCGCTGTCTCTTGTCTCAGTGACATAAGAGGACAAACTAGTGAGTCAGAGGGCTAGAGGGTCAAGACATTGGTCATCCCTTCTCTTCTGCTTTGACACTATCCCTTTGGAATGTAGATTGCTAATCTTAGGGACTTCCTTCCTTCCAGCCACTCACTTCCTCTCTCTCTGCTCTTCCTGTTCCTTCTACCTTGCAACATAAAAGCTCCTCTCCCCTGCACCATGTGTGCAGAGATGCAGAATCCATCTGCATCCAGCTAGCTAGCTAGATTAGAGATCCTAACTCCTCACTTTCCTATCTAGAATGGAGTTCTCTAATAAATGCCATATATATTGATTTGAAACTATGAACTGGCTTCAAGTTACTTTACTCTCAGCATACATGCATGCCTACTAAATTCCGCTGTGTTGTGCCTCTGTGCACTCTGCTATAATGAAAAAGGGATTCTCTTACCAGAGAGAATTCCCAACACTATGCTTGGCATGCTAACATTGTTTAATTTTAATTAGTGCCCTTTGGAATCACTGAATTATTACTAAGTTGTTTAGATGCTAGGGTTTACAGGTTTTTCACTAGTTTTGTAATGGTATATTTAACTATGTTGCAGACTTTTCTCTTTTGGGCATCTGGTTTCAATTCTTGCCTAGCCTCCTTCCTTTCCCTTTCTGCTTTCATTTTCAGTGATTTTAATCACTATAAAGGTCAGCAATGTGTTTCTAATCTTATAGTGCACTTCCAGAGCATTCTGAAGTATTAGCAGTGACAACAAGTAAAGGTGGAGGATAAATGAACAGCATGCTCTCCTAGAGGCAGATTGCCAGAGAGAAGCCCTGGACCCCCCACTTCCAGCTTTCAGTGCTCTCCCTGCTTGTGTCTCTTCTAGACTGCCAGAGCTTCTGTTTCTGAACACACACACACACACACACACACACACACACACAGACACACACCTTATAACAGCCCCCTACTCTTAACTGTAGGAGTTGGCTTCTCTAACTCCTGATGGCTATGTCCTTCAAAAACATACCATACAAGGCTATTCCGGCTATTTCCTATTATTGTTTCCTAGCCAATCACTTCTACTGAGGAAACATCAGCTGATTATCCTGGGCTATTAACAAGCTATCTACCTAACAAAGGATTGATCAGCCAGTCATAAAAAGAAACAATTGAAAATGGTGTTTTACTTGGCAAAATGCCCCTAAGCAGCAACTGGGAAGAGATCAGGACCTTGAGAAATGGGGAAAGTGCTAATTAAAAATGCATTTGGGCCATTCCAAATTGATACACTTTGAATCTGAGTGGAAAATATGGATAAATAAGGATGAAATAACAATGAACAGGTGTGTGTGTGTGTGTGTGTGTGTGTGTGTGTGTGTGTGTGTGTGTAGAGAGAGAGAAGGAGGACTGATACATATAGAGATAATTCCCACAATCAAAACCTGTGTTCTACCCAGGTTTGGGAGCTCTGTGTGCTCCCAAGTTTTGGATGTGTGGAAGCAAACTAGGAGGGGAACCTGGGCAGAAGTGATTGTGTGGAAGCAAGGTAGAAGGGAAAGTTACCCAGGTTTTCCTCCTATCTTGCTTCCACACAATCACTTCTACTCAGGTCTTCCCTAGGCTCTTACCTTGCTACCTCATAACCTAAAATTGGGAGCAAAAACAGGTCCCAAACTGGGGTAGAACACAGTTTTGATTGTAAAAATGACCTCATTATTATGTTGGTGCTGGTTCTTGGGCATGAGCCAAGGTGTGGCAAGGTGCTGCCCTCCACCTCATGGCATACAGAGCACATAATTTGTCAACCCCCTGTTCCCAATGTCCCTGACCCAGGAGGAGAGCTGGTCTTGTGGTAGCAAGCATGACTTGTCCCCTTAGCTAAGCAGGGTCTGCCCTGGTTGCATATGAATGGGAGACTTGATGTGTGAGCACTGCAAGATATTCCCCTTAGGAGATGGAGCCGCTCTGGGAAGAGCAGAAGGTTCCAAGTTCCCTCCCTGGCTTCTCCAAGATAGGGCTGAGAGAGATTCCTGCCTGCAACCTTGGAGAAGCTGCTGCTAGTCTGTGTGTAGACAATACTGAGCTAGATAGACCAATGGTCTGACTCACTATATGGCAGTTTCCTATGTTCCATATGTGGCATGTTCCCCACCTGAGCTCCACGCATGGAATGTGGAGCAGGTGCATAGGAATAATAATGTGGGGGTGGGAACAAATGGGCTGTCAGTGTCGGGGGTCGCCCGTAGCTTGCCCCCATCCTCTGTGTTCTGTCACTAGACTCCATTGTGGATGGCAAAATGAGGCCTACCGGCTGGGGTGGAGGAATGACTGTCCAGCTGGCTGATGGGGGCTGCAAAGGCAGGTAGCCCCTGTACCCATTGGGGGGGGGGCATCCGTCATGCCTGCTGTGGCTGCCGATGGGGAATGGGTCTACCTGCCTTTATGTTCCCTGGAGGCTTTACACACATGGCTTTTGGTTTCAATCTGAATGGAGAGTGTGAGTCCACATATCAGCTGCCTTTACTTCAAAGTCCCTTTGGGCTATCAGGGACCAGTACAGACAGGACTCAGTTTCTCCCCTGAATCCAGGCTGCGCATTCTGGCTTAGCCCGATTTATGTCCGACTTAAAATAATCTTCTATTTCCAGCGGTTTTTGAAAAAAGCCTGTTATGCACCGCCACTTTCCTTTGATGTGTGGAGTGGCGTTTTTCAAAACTCAGCGTTTTTCAAAAATCAATGAAGGGGAGTTTGACAGCTGTTGGGTATGGTCTGCTCTGAGTATTTGCAGTTGCAATCACTAGGGGGTGGGGGAAGGGTTTTTAGCAGATTGGTGAAATTCTGTGGAGGGAGTCCAGGGGAGGGGGAGATAAAATTCTTGAGTTAAATGCAAGCACAAACTACAAAATGTGGGTCTTAACATAGGCTTTAGATATGCAGAATGGAGATTGCAGCCTGCTGTAACCTGAGCCCCCCACCTTTTGATCTGATTTGCCTACATTTTTCTTCTTGACAGAAAAATGCAATTATTTCTACTTTAAACTTCCCTGCCTCTGGGCTGGCGGTGGGGGGTGGCATGAGGTGATGAAGGCATTCACTCACAAAGGCAAGTTCATTCTAAAAATCAGAAAAGATTTGGGTCTGATTCAGCAGGCTCAGGTTAAGTGTTCTGCTGTTTGATACCTTGGTAACCTGTCATGCTGTTATGCCGCAAGGTTGTCAAATTAACATAACAAAACCAAAGGTCTCTTACCTCCTTCTCTGTGAGTATTGGTTGGAGGAAAAACCTGGAACCAGCTGGTGCGAATGTACAGGAAAAAGATCTGCCAGGGATTGCGGAGAAGAGCTGATATTATGTGAACTGTCCATTTAATGCCCTGAATTAAGCATCTTGTGAATCTGCTGCGAAACAGATTTGCTCTTCAGATACCCCGGGGCATAAAGCCATGTGTAAATAACCTCCTGGAGGCTTTACAGACAGGGCTGTTACCCTGAATCTCCTTCAGAAGAGAGTGTGTGCATCCACACACCAGCCAAACCTCCCTTTGAGATCCTTGGACCCACTCCACACACAAATGGGGCTTTGTCTTGTGAATTCTAACTTATTTCGGTCTATTTCCAGGTTTTAAAAATGCTGATTTAAGCTACTTTTTCTGAAAACGCCAGAGCAAATAGGGAGAGGCACTGACATAGAAAGATTAACATTATAAGAGGGAAACCCTCTTTAGGAATGCAGATATAGCTCTTTAGAAAGCTCCCCCCCTCCATCAGCTAGAAGGAAAACACAGAGGCATGCCTGTGAACTTGCATCAAAACAAAACCTGAGAGCAGAGGGGAGGGGCTGCTTCCCTCAATGCCACAAGTGTGATTTGACGTGGCTTCGCTCAACATTTACCCCGCAGCATGAAGCCATGTGCGAATAACTCCCTGCTGGCTGTTCTGCTGCTGCTGGCCTGCCTCCCTCCCTTTGGTAACCACAATGCAGTCTAATGCTGTCAACACACTGGCACAAAGACATCACTAGACTCCATCACAGCTGATAAAGGGAGGAAGGCTGGGCAGCTGGGTGGTGCATGAGCAGTGGGTGGTGGCAGTGGGGGCTGCCCCATTTATCATCCCTTGGCCACCCTCAAAGTTGCTAAGCCACTGATGCGGAGCATTCCCATTTCTCCCCCATCCTGATTTCCCATCCCATCCCAATTCTCCTCCTCCCAATCTCTCCCCGCACTCCACCATATCTCCTGGTGTTATGTAGTGGTAGCTGCCACCCGCCTCCCTTCTCCATCTCCTGCCCATCCACCCCCTCCCTGCCTTTTGGAAAGGCAGGAGTTGGGGAACAGCATGGAATAAAGTGTGTGAGGTCAGTCTGCTGCCTGAGGTGACCACTTCACCAGCCAGTTGTATGCTGGTGTATACAACATTTGGAGTATGTGGCATTTCTTTTGCTCCAATTGCACTGATTATTGATGATCTGTTTCCTTTCCAAGCTCAGTTCAAAGTCCTGATTGTTACTTTTAAACCCTTAAATGGCTTAAGGTTGAAATACCCAAATCACCACTTTCCTCCCATAGATTCCTGCCTGCTCACTAAGATCTGTTGGGGTGGGGGTGGGTTTTATTTCCTTCCTTTATCTGAAGTGCATCTGACAGATAAACTTGACAGGGCCTTCTCCATTGTGGCACCCTGGTTGTGGAACCCCTACTTCAGGAGATCCCTTGATCCCTTTTTGTTCTCCAGCAGGCGGTTTGGTTCTGATAGGTATTCAGCCTGTCTGGAAATTGCTCTGTTTTTCCCATGGGAGGTGGGTTTTAAAAAAAAAATTGTCTACTGTGTATATATATATATATATATATATATATATATATATATATATATAATTGGCTAGGTTTTTATTGCATTTATTTTATCAGATTTGTTAGTCTCCTTGGGCACTTCTATTTTAAAAATTGAAAGATGGGATAAAAATATTCCACTGAATAAACAAAATGTGGTACTATCAGAATAATGCTTATGTATGATTACAGGCATGCTATTTTGTGCTGGGTTCTGCAATTTCCTGGAGACACCACTTCGTGAATTACTGGGAACCTCAACAGCATTCTTTTTCCTCATCCTTTGAACTCTGTTTCAAACCAAAGATGACCAACATTGCTGGAAAAGGTAATCAGTCAGCCTCCACAGGGCAGCTGGCCCCCTAAGATTCAGCTAATGGCTTCAATGCTCTCCCCTCCACAGTTTCCTTCCTCTCATTTCCCTTCCTCTCAGTTCCTCCTCATTTCTAAGTGACTTGCATAGGCACAGCTGTTTTCTGCGCAACTGCTGAGTGAACTCGGGGTGGAGTGAGGGTGGGATGGGGAAGGGTGAAGCAGCTTGCAACGCACTCCTTGATCCATGTGACTGCAGTTTCTGTTACTAAGTTCCTTCCGCAAGTTCTAAATTCATCTGATGCTAAGTGAGAGCAAACAGCTAATTTTATTTTGTTTGAGAGATACCGAGAGATTGGCGGTGCTGGTGCAGAATGAGTCTCTTAGATCTGAGCACGTTGCTCCGAGCGGTGAGTAATAAAACCAAAACTTTACTTGGGGGGGGGGCTTAAGAGGGGGAGCTGACAGCAGTGCTAAAATTATGGGGGACATGTAGAGGGAGGACCCTTAATTAAATCCATAAGCCTCACTTCTGAACTCTCACCAATTGCTGCCAAATTCATGCCACTTGGAGCCTTCTAAGAATTGTAACTACGGAGGCTGGCACAAAAGGGGGGGCCATGAGGTTAAGGCCACCTTCTCCCACCCCCCATAACTCAAGCCCCGGATGATGGTGACCAAAGGGAACCACACAATAGGTGGTGCTTCATTCTGAAACACCACAAAAGGCACCCATAGTTTATAGTGTGTCTGTGAGTGCACCAAGGCCACGTATTTGTTCTAGCCATGTGTTCTTGGAGCACATGACCTCAAATTCTGCAGCAGAAAGTTGACCCCCAGTGATACCCAGATGAGAGACATGGAAGGGTGGGGTTTGACATCTGGAACACTCAGTCTGAGAGTTCACTGCTCAATCCCTTTGAGAGTCACAAAGATTTTTATTCTGAATAATGTGGAAGTACCAAGTAAGGAACGAAGGCAGATGGTGGGTGAAGTCTAAGGCATGGAATTATGATGGCAAAGCAAATAACAAGACATTGAGCAGGGCAGGAATTAGAGAGCGGGTTTGCTAATCAGTGGATGAGAGTGAAGGTAAAAAGCCTTCTAACCTTGTGCTCAGTCCATTGTTTGTGTTTTGAAAAGCTAAGAGTTTGCTTAAGCCCAACTCTTAAATAATCTTGACCAGGATAAGGTTAAATCCCTCCCCCAGTACCACGGCTCAGATCAAATTGGCAGCTCCCAATCTGAATACAGCTCCTGTGGCTGTATTTCAGTCAAAACAACGTCAGAAATCTAATCACAGATGTCCAGTGTCATAAAGCTGTCCAGGATATAGGGTCAAACTACACATTATTTTAGGGATGAGTGCTTGCATGCTTCTTTTTCAGATAGGGTCATTTTGCAGAGAGCTGAGGGCTCATAATGTGTATTCCACTTTCTCTTTTAGTAAACACAATTTGAAAAATGTTTGACCAGAAGTGACAGGGGGCAAGAGATATATAGGCCATTGGGAAGTGAAGTCTCTAAGCCAGGGGTAGGCAACCTATGGCACAGGTGCCAAAAGCGGCACACAAAATGATTTTGAGTGGCCCTCACACTGTCTCCCGAGAGGATGCTGCACCACTGGATTTAGCAGGAGCCAATTCTTCTATGCTAGATCATCTTTCTCCTGTGTTCAGAGAAGGATCCTGGAATGTCTCCATGTCTATATCCAGGGATAGACATCATTAGTGGATGTTTCTCAGAAATTCTGCTTGTCCTGGAACAAAGCTTAGACTGGGGAGAATTGATTTTAACCATGGGCGTAGAGTTCATTGGACAACTAGGGACAAATGACCCTGGGCCCAGAGGGTCAGGGGGCTGACAAGGGACTCCCACATAGGCCTCCCCGCTGCCACCACCCCTGCCCTGTAGCTATTTCTTAACTGTTGGCCTCTGGGGATGGGTGGGGGGGGTGAGTTGAGTGAGTCAGATCACCCCAAGTGGCAGCGGCGGCAGCAGGTTATCTCCAGCCAAACTGCGCGCCTGCACAGTTTGACTGTGGACGTTGCATGCCCGGGCATGCGATGTCCATGTTCGAACTGTGCAGGCACGCAGGTGAGCCATAGAGGCCGGCTAGCCACAATGGCCACTGTCACCACCATGGGAGGTTGCCTGCTCTGCTCTCACCCCCCACCTCCCAGAGGCCAGGATAAGAAGCGGCGGGGCAGGGGCAGCATCAGGGGCGGCCAAGGAGGTAGGAGCAGCAGCGGAGAGGTGTTGGTTGTCCTGCCCCTCGCATCTGATGCCAGATGCAGGGGGCGTGGCTTAGGGCACTGGGGCGTGCACACTTTGCATGTGTGATCAGGGGGGCCCCTGTCCAAATGTTGTCCCCTGGCCCCTAAAGATCTCACTACACCCCGATTTTAACGTTGTAAACTCCCACGAGATGCAAGACAGAGAGACAACTGAAACAGGCCAGTGAATTACACTGGATCACACAAAGAGCTTCATTTTAATTTATTTAAAACTAGACATATTAAGCATCTAAAAACATTACAACAACAACAATAGTTTAATTATATAAACAGAGAGACCTTCTACACGAAAATCTACTACTGGCATGCAAAACCTTAAATTAGAGTGCGTATATGAAGACTTGAAACATGAACAGTTTCCGACCTCTGCTCTAAGCCTATTCAGACATATGACAAAGCTGGCATCATAGGAACAAGCAGAGAAACCTCTGGCATATTATTATTAATTATTATTATTATTATTATTACTACTACTACTATTACTACTACTACTACTATTATTTATTATTCAATTTCTCTATACCGCCCTTCCAAAAATGGCTCAGGGCGGTTTACACAGAGAAATAACAAACAAACATGCTGCCAACCCCCTCCGCCTCCTCTTGCAAATGATGATTCCAGCCTTCTGATCCCTGTTTGAAGCAAGCCATAGTTTTTGCCGGTTCAGCTGAATAGGCAAGCTATGGTTTGTGCTTGCCGAAAAGCCAGCATAGAACCTTGGTTTATGACCTTGATTTACATGCAAACACAAACCATAACAGATTAAAAATAAGCCAGCATGGCATAGTGGTTAGAACGTTTGGGAAGACCTGAGTTCAAATTCCCTGGGTTCACTGGGTGACTCTGGGCCAGTCGCTTCTCTCTTAGCCTAACCTACCTCACAGGGTTGTTGTGAGAATAAACATAACCATGTACACTGCCCTGGGCTCCTTGGAGGAAGAGTGGGATAGAAATGTAAAAATAAATAAAATAATTTGTCTGTTCCAACAAACTGGCAAACTATAATTGGTTGCAAATGAAGATTAATTCTCACATGGAGGAAGAAGGAGGAGGGAATGCACCCTTGCCATAGTTTGGCATTGATCTGATGTTCTCTCTCTCTCAAATCACATTTGCTTTAACTTTCTAAAAACTCAGAACTGTATAGAGATGGGTCTTCAAAATCACTCCTAATCAAAGTGAGACCTTTGAATCTGCTCCCTTGACACATACAAACATGATTAAGAGTGACCCTAAGCATGCTAGTAGTATATCTGTACAGCAGAACTGAAAATGTGGGGAAAGCATATTCATTACACAGAGAAAATCATCGGTGGCTGTGCTTGGTGTATAGTTTGTGGTAGATCGGAAATGTTTGAGGGCAAGTCCATGTTTGGCTTAAATGAATGAATGTTAGAAGGCCTTGGAATTATGCTTTCTAATTAGCATTATTTTTCTATACAATAAACAATAACCAAGAAAAGATGGCCAGGACTTTAAAATGAATGTTGTCTCTCTTTGCAGGAGTCCTGCTGCTGAAATGGCGATAATAGCTCTGAGCATTTCTCTGGGCATCATTGTCCTAGGTACAGGATGGGGAAGCAAAGTTACAGCCTACCACAGTCTCTGCAAACTGGTGAGTCTTCTGAAAATCCTGAATGTTCCTTCTCCATAGGGCTTTCTAAAAATAAAAAATGTACAGATTCAATGTGAGCTATTCTCTGAAATGGTAACGGCACCAGCATTTTAATCCCATACCAGTGTTTGATCCAGTGTTAGCAAGAGTCCAGAAATCACTAGATTATTTTAAAAATTTAGGAAGTTTAATCATCATTCTATTTGCCTCTTCATTTTAGGGACAATTCAACCACTTTGATGTCCAATTGGTGGAGATGTTTGAAAGGGCCTTCCCTGTGGTGACAGGGAAGATGTGGAACTCCCTTCCTCAGGCAATCCACTTAGCAATCAGTCTTCCTGCCTTTTGGAGGCTCTTAAAAGACCTGGATTTTTCAGCAGGCCTTTAATTAAATGTGTTTAATGTGTTGTTTTATCTGGCTCTCTTATTATTGTTGTATATTGCTGCATTTTTATATTATTGTGGTGTTATATTTTGTAGTTTGTTATGTAGGTAGTAGGTAGTAGGTAGTTTGTTATGTCAATTTGACAATGAGCTTCCTTGAACAGTCTTTGTCTGGAAAGGAGAGGATGTAAATTCTATGAAGTGAATGAATGAATGAATGAATGTAAAGGGATAACCCATAACATGAGTTTATAGGTTGTTCAAAATACAGACTAATAGTGTCATACAAACCAATAGCATTTCTGTCTCTGTTAAATGATCATCATTACAAGAAACTGCTGTCTCCTGAATTAATATAGATCTGAAATTTTCTGCTGCAGAAACAAAGAGGGAGACTTGATGGGGCACACTTATAATCTAATAATAGTACAATCACTTTTTCCATGTAGTTCAAAATCACATGATTCATCAGAATAAGAAAGAGAAATTGTACTCTTGGCTAGCTGTACAGTTGATGATAAAGGAAATATTGGACAATATCCTCTACTATGGCATTTTATCTAGAGACGAAAACCAGCTAATTACTTAGGATCAGACTAGATGTGACTGAACAGCCAAGCGTATGTCTTAGTATATTGGCCTGGTTTACAAACAAAGCAGAGGGGAGGAGTTTACTCTACATGAAAAGATGTGTACAGGGAAGAGGAGCAAAACCATCCCCCTTACCTTGTTCTGTTGCTTTTAAGCAGTTTTCTCCCTTCCCAGTATCAAGGCTGGGAGAGATCTGGGAGAAAATCAGAGTGCCCCCCGGCCCCGCAGAACTGGAAGATAACCACAGCAGAGTGGAACAGCAGGAGGAAGGGGGTGAGATTCCTTCCCTTTTACTGTCAGGCATAGACCCTCAACGTTTCATAAGCAAAATAGGGCAGAGACATGGATGGCTGCACAATTGTGTCTAATTTGTCCTTTATTATACCTCCTGTCAAGAAAGGTGGAGGGCCTTGCTTGAAAACGAAGCCGTGTCTCTTTGGAAGAGAGCCTCAGCTGTCCAGATCACTCTATAGGCTCCGTAGACCAGATTGCTCTAAAGCATGGATGGCTCTCCAATTGTTTGTGAACTACAAGTCCCATAATGCCACCCACAATTTATTCAACACTTTCAAGCTTTATAATTTTCACAGTGAAAATGGCAAGTTTGTCATTAGTATTTTGGCCCAGCACTATGAATCAGGTACTACTCCCCAGGAGCTTTCTCAGACAGCAGGCTTTACTGTGGATTTTGTGCGAGGCTTTACTGCGAGTTCAAAGTCCACCCCCCCCCAAACGATGCAAAAAGTGAATTTTTACCCCAGATATAAATCGGTCTACACTCTAATTTGTGATGAGAAAACAAATTGTGTATGAAGTGCTCCCTGATAGCTTGCAGGGACTTCAGAGTAAATTTGACCGATATGTGAATGTACACCTTCATTCTGGAGAAGACGCAAACTAAAAGCTGGCTGTGAAAAACTTTCAGTTTGAAGCTCACCCCTGTCACAAACTCACTAAGTGGCTTTAGGCAAGTCACTTCCTCTTGGCTTCCAGCTGCCCATCTGCAATATGTGGATAAGAATGCTCAGTTGGCTTACAGAGTTGCTTGAGAATTCCAGCCTGATCAATCATGTGAAGCACTCTGAACACTCAAGAGCATGATATAAATGCTAAGTGTCACTATTATTATTATTATTATTATTATTATTATTATTATTATTACTGAATATCTGTGTTTCTTCTTGTTGCAGGAGAAGAGAACTGCAGACTGCAGCAGGAAGAGACTAGGCTCTGTCCCAGCAGACCTGCCCGCTGCAACAGAAGAACTTTTCCTGGATGCCAATATTATACAGATTCTAAAGAATGCCTCTTTAGTGTCATATCAAGTCCTGCAGAGCCTCAGTCTGCGTGAGAATGGGTTGGAGCTCATTGAACCCGGGGCTTTCCTTAGCAGCAGGAGTCTTACAAGTCTATCTGTGGCCAACAATGGCCTCTCTGTGAACTACTCTGTGACAGCAACTGCTATATGGACTTTGACTGCCTTGAGGAAGCTGGACCTATCTGGAAATCAGCTCACTGAGGATATGGTGGTCACCATGATCCAGCATTTATCCTCCCTAGAATCTTTGTCTCTGGCCAGGAATGCCATCATGAGGCTGGATCACTCTCACTTTCAAAACCTGCTCCAGCTCCAGGACCTGGATCTGCAGCAGAACTACATCTTTGAGATAGAATCTGGCACCTTTGACGGCCTGCGAGTGCTGCAGCAGCTCAACCTGGCCTACAACTACATGCCTTGCATTGTGGAGTTTGACTTGACCCAACTCCGGGTGCTAAATGTCAGCAATAATCTCATTGAGTGGTTCCTGGCCGTAGAGGATGATATTGCCTTTGAACTAGAAACACTAGATCTCTCCCATAACTGGCTCCTGTTCTTCCCGCTGTTACCCAAGCAAAATAAATTGCAAACTCTGCTGCTGATGCACAACCAGATGAGCTTCTATGGTGATCTTTTCAATCATTCAGAGAGTAAAGTGCAACTGCTATTCCTGGATGGCAACATCACCAACATCACCACTTTCAATCTCTGGGAGGAAAACAACCATGGCAACCTCTCTTCCCTCAGCTTTCTGGACATGAGCTGGAACCAGGTCCGGTACTTGCCCGATAGGTTTTTTGAAGGGAAAGCTTTCCTAACCCATCTGAACATCAGTCACAACTGCTTAGAGTCCCTGCATGTGCAAAGGTGGGAATGGCTGAACACTCTCACTGACTTGGATCTCAGCTACAACCAGCTTTCAGATCTACAGGTGAACTTGAGTTCTGGAGGCACCTTACCCAACCTCCAGTGGTTCAATCTAAGCACCAACAGACTACATGGCTTGCCAGCTAAGCTCTTCACCCACACCACAAAGATCACTACAGTTGACCTCAGTAATAACCCCATCAAGATTTGTGGCTCACATGTTGATGTCAATGGTGCTGCAAGTCCCGACTGCATTGATGTCCATAATGCAGGCTCCCTCAAGAATCTTTTCTTGGCTAGTTGTGACCTAGCCATGCTGGGCAACCACGTCTTTTGGGGGACCTCCCTGGCACACTTGGACCTTTCTAACAACCCCAATGTGCAGCTCGGTAGTTTGGTACCTCTGCAAGATGTTGCACAATCCCTGCAGGTGCTCTCTCTCAGGAACACTAGTCTCTCCGCTGCAAAGACAACTATGGACTTTTCTATCTTTCAAAAGCTGGTCAATCTGGATCTGTCCGAAAACGCTCTGGTCAGCTTCCCCGAATCTCTAATAGGTCTGAGACTGCACACTCTGGATCTCAGGAAAAATGGCCTCCATACCCTACCTCAGCATGCCATGCAAAAGCAACTTGGCAGAAGCCTGCATGTGATCTACCTCAGCCAGAATCCCTATGACTGTTGCAGACTGGGATGGTGGGATGCCCTGCACAGCCTTGGGACCATACACATTGCGGACTGGAAACAAGTCACCTGCAACTACTCCTCCAAGTTCATCAGCGCAGCAAATTTACCCGAATCTGTCCTCCAGGACTGCAAGTGGCTCACAGCAGATATGATGTGGGTGTATCTGGTCCTCTTTCTTCCTACCTGCTTTGCTTTGCTGGTTGCCTTTGTCATCGTTTTTCTGACTTTCAGGCAACGGATTCTGCAAATGGTGAAGAGCAGGTACAAAAGGTCCAGCTCACATGGACTTTGGGGCGCTGGGAAAACACAAGTCACTGAGCCTAAGGAATGGGTGTTGGCAGAATGGGAAAGCTAGAATACTCACTCAGGTGTTGCAGCCATAGATGATGTGGTTCCGACAAGCCACAGTGTGTATCTAAGCTGTATAAGGAGGTGCCTGACAAGTGTAACAAAATGTTCTTGCATGTGGTTGGCAGGGATGGGATGGGATGCATGCAGCTCTGTGCAGAGAGATGCAAAGTCAGGTAGTAATGTTGTAATGTTTTACTTTTGGAAGAGAAGGCCTTTACAAACAAGAAATTCAAGCGTAAGACACTTAATGAGGGGAGTTGAAAATGATGCCTGAATAAATTGAGCTCCCAAATAGATATAGCTTCTTGGGAAAGCAGAAACTTGCTTTTTTTCTTATAGAAGGAACTCCCCCCATCCCCCGCCTAATTGGGCTCATTCATGACTTTGTGGCAGGCCTAATACTGAGGGGGATGCTGTGGTATGAGGGAGGGGAGCAAAGTAGTCCTCACCCAGGGGTGTAGCAAGGTTGTAGTGGGCCCAGAGACAAGATTTTAAAATGCCCCCCTCACTGAAGCTCAGCTCATGAAGTAAAGAAATCTTAAATGAGGCTGAATAGTGGTAACAAAAAGCATTGTGTGTGTGTGTGTGTGTGCGTGTGTGTGTGCACATGCATGTGTGTATATATATATGTGTGTGTGTGTGTGTGTGTGTGTGTGTGTGTGTATCTCTCCATCCTATGTGCCACAATATAACATCATCCTAAATTATTTTTAAAAAGATTTTGTAAATTGTGAACGATGCAAGTCATTTAATGGTAGTAGAGAAAGACATGCTGTTCTGGTAGCTCCAGGTCTTAACACTCACATCAATTTCGGAGGATGAATACAACTGAAGGAAGCCCGGGCAGGTGCACGGTTGAGGGAGTCAGTCATGTGACTTTCCTCTGGGGGGGGCCAAGGCAGTGGGCCCCCAGACAACTGTCTCCCCTTGCCCTATTATAGTTACGCCCCTGCCCCCTTATCTCTTTTGATGGCTCTCACAGTTATTGTTTTTGCAAGACTAGAGGGGGATGATTTGGCTAAAACTGGGTAGACTCAAGGGTGCAGTTTGTGAGTTTAGTTTAGCCTCTCCCTTCCATTGAGCCATACCAGTAGAGCATCTGCCCAGAGTTCAGAGCATCTGCATTTCTCTCTGGCCCATAAGTTTTCCATTCCTCACATTCTAAGGCAATTTCAGAACCTACTGGCTCCTGCAGGTCCATCATAGAAAGAACAACAGTGGGTGTAACATGGGAAAGTCCTGGCGCAATGTTGATTTGAACAGTGTGAGGCAGATTGCATGAGCTGGTTGCTGAATGAATGGCACTTATTCATCTATGGTAAAACTAACACCTGAATTCTTGCACTGGGAGCACCAATGTTGCCTCTGAGCTTTTAGCCAGCTAGAATTTGAACACATTCAACTGCCTTATACTGAGTCAGACCACTGATCCATCTAGCCAACTGCATGCAGAGCCTGTGCTCTATCACTGAGCTACAGCCTATACTCTTGACTTTTTTAGGCTGTCTCTTAATCTGCAGAGCTAAAATAACATTTCAGTTGCTAAAAATGGCAAAAATGTTAATAGCACCTGAAGATTCCCCAGAATCTCTACTTTCACTTTGAAAAAGATTTCTAATCCCCTTGTGAAGAAAAAAAAAGAAATGAAAATTTGTGGTCAGTTTCTGCTACAGTGCTAGAAACCAAGGGATTTGAGTGGAGAACCTTACAAATAGTACTCACACTGCCATGCACTCATCCCCGCGCCCAACACACTCAATGTGTATGAACATTTCTTCTTCAGTGATTCATCAGTAAAAGTGAAGCACCTCCCATTGCTGGGGACAGCACTATTAGAAAAGAAAAAAGAAAAGAAAAGAAAGATTTGGGTTATATCATTGGGATCAATCCTTCCTTGATTGCATCCATCCCTGCCTCTTGAAAGAAACGTGCAGTGGGGGCGAGGTGGGGGGTGGGTGGCACAGATGTGGAACTGCTCCCAACTTTTACCAATGCATTGGCTATAATCTGTTGCAGGGAGATATGTGGTGGTGTTTTTCATTTGTGCCCTAGTAAGATATACAGACCATTCAGTTGAATACTCTGTGCCATCAGATGTGGAATCAATTGTCATCTTTTACCAGCTGCTCTAATGAAAATGAAATGAAGAGGGGATGGGGGGAGAGTGTTTAAAAAAACTGTCTTGATAATGTTTACCATTTTAATATGGCAAGAAATGGAGGCCGCACAAAAAGGTAGAGGTTAAAAGAAAGGAGGCAAGTCTTAAGATGGTATTGTATGGAAAGGTTTATTCATATAAATGAAGATCATGAAAGTCCATGTTTTCCCATGAGTGTTTGTCAGGAGCAATGGAGTGTAATCCTTTGACTATTCTCTTTGGATTTTCCCTATTAGGATCTCTTCTTATGAGCACTTACCTGAGAAACAGGGGTATAGTTATAATTGAACAAGGTAGGACAAATGTTGCTAGTCCTTGGTGGGGGTGCCTGCTGGCTGGATGACAGCTCACTTTGCTCACCCCCTCTTAAGTCACTGGCTCACTGTTGGCTCCTGATTGGAGGATTTGTTTATGCTTCAAGTGAGTCCTGTCCAGGAGGGGAGGGGAGACAAGTGTCAGGCAGCATCCCTCCCTCCACCTGACTGGCTATCTAGTGCTCAGGTTCAGCCCATCCCTCTCTCAGCCTGACTGACAGGCTCAATAGCAATACGGCCCAGAGGATGTAAACAACTATAGGCCTGTGGCCAATATTGCCTTCTTGGGCAAGGCGTGTAGTGGCTCACCAGCTCCAGACACTCTTGAAGGAAATGGATGATCTAGATCAGGGATTCTCAATGTTGGGTCCCCAGATGTTACTGGACTTCAACTCCCATAATCCCCAACCAAAGGCCACTGGGGCTGGGTATTATGGGAGTTGAAGTCCAATAACATCTGGGGACCCAATGTTGAGAATCCCTGATCTAGATCCATTTTAGTCAGGCTTCTGGCCTGGCTTTGGAACAGAAACTGCTTTGGTCACCCTGTGGGATGACCTATACAGAGAGAAAGAGACAAAGGGAGTGCTACCCTGTTAATTATTTTGGATCTCTCAGTGGCTTTTGATACCATTGACCATGGTATATTTTTGGATAGGCTGGCCAAGTTGGATGTGGGAGGCACTGTTTGGAGGTGGTTCTGCTCCTACTTTGAGGCCCATTCCCAAAAGGTGGTGCCAGGGGATTACCGCAACCCCTTGGCAGTTATGTTATGGGGTTCCGCAGAGTTCCATTATTTCCCTTATGCTGTTTAACATCTACATGAAACCACTGGGAGAGGTCATCCAGAGATTTGGCCTAAGGTGTCATCAATATGCAGATGACACTCAGTTGTATCTCTCTTTTTCATTGGACGCAGGGGAGGCGGTGACTGTCCTGAATCGGTGCTTGGATGCAGTAATGGACTGGATGAGGGTGAATAAGCTGAGACTCAATCCAGACAAGACTGAAGTACTGTTGGTCAGTGGTTTCTCTGCCTGGGTGAATGATGTTCAGCCTGTTCTAGATGGGGTTGCATTCCCCCTGAAGGACCAGGTTTGCAGTCTGGGAGTGCTCATCGATCCAGCACTGTCGCTAGAAGCTCAAGTGGCCTATGTAGCTTGGAGTGCCTTTTATCAGCCTCAGCTGATACGCCAACTGCGACCTTACCTTAACAGAGATAGCTTGGCCACAGTTACTCATACTCTGGTAACTTCTCGCTTAGATTACTGCAATGCATTGTACATGGGGCTGCCTTTGAAAACGGCCCAGAAACTGCAGTTTCTACACAATAGGGGTGCAAGATTATTAACTGGTACTGGATGTTTTGAGCATATTATGCCAGTGCATCGTCAGCTGCACTGGCTCCCAGTCCATTTCTGGGCCCAATTCAAGATGCTGGTTTTAACCTTTAAAGCCCTAAATGGCTTGGGACGAGAGAATGCCTTGCCCTTTGTGTCCCAACCTGGACTTTAAGATTCATCACTTTCTTATTTTAGACACCAAAGAAAGACCTTTTTGTTCATTCAGGCCTTTTACATTTTAAATTTTGATCTGATTTTAAGTGATTTGGGGGGGGAAAGCCTTTTAAATTGTTTTGTATTGTATTTTGTATTTTCTTTCCCCTCCTTTTTTGGTCTGTTATGATTTAAATGTGTGGTGTGTCTTTATCTCATGTTTTAATGTTGTTTTGTAAGCTGCCCAGAGAACACATTGTTATGGGAGGCTAACAAATAAAGTTGTTTATTATTATTATTATTTTATTTTATTATCATCATCAAGGAAATATTGCTGAACATCAGCGAACCAATCATCAGGATAGGAGGGAGAGAGGGATGTTGCCTGACAATCCCCCATTCCCTTCTGAAGCTGAGACAGGGCTGAAAAGATCTTCAGTTAATGGTGCTTTTTGAATCCCACTCTTGTTAAAAAGAACAGGGTGAAACCATAGTACTCCTTTCCTCTGCTTTCCCTCCCTCCCTCCAAAATAATAATAATAGTAATAATAGTAATAATACATACATACATACATACATACATACTTACATAATTCCTTAGCAGCTGAGCTGGGTTCAGTTTACTCCTAAATCCTGAGGCAAAATCTGGGGCTCAGTTTCCCAGGGAAAGCTTTTATTGGGTGTGTCTGTCTGTGTGAGAGAGAAATATACAGAGAAAGGCAGGGAAGACACCATGAATGGGTAAATAAGAAAGACAGAAGGGTTGCTGATGTATAAATGTATGAGGTGATTGTGTTAGGCACGTATGCATACCTGCCAACATGTCCTATTTTTCCATTTACCTGATGGGAAAATAGAGACATGTTTGCAGGTATGTGTACAGTATGTTAAAATGTTTCTGAGTCAGGAGAATGTGCATGTGCAACTCTGTGTGAAAGTGTCTGCATGCGTGGCAACTGTGTGATATTACTTGTATAGGAGCTAGAGAAAAGGTGTGCCAAAAATGTTTTGTTTTTCACCATGTCCTTACAGTTCTGCAGCAAAGACATGAGGATGGTGGTGGAGAAGGTGGTGGAAGGGCCTGGCTGTGGCAAGAAGGGTTCTATCTTCACTTCCTTTCCCAGGGGCTATTCCAAACCGGCTACGCCCCTGTTCAGAAAGTTAGTGGAATGCAGTCTTCTCTTTCTTACTCTGTAGCAACCTTTTTCTAAAATGATCTTTCTGAGAGGTTAGTAAGGAACACAAAAGTCATGGTTTGAGTGTCTTTAGTCTTGATGGTTACTTCTTTAAAATGTATTTAATGGGAACGTGATGAACCAATTTATTGTTATACATTGCCCACTTTCCCAAGCAGTGGGACGTTCCAAGGGCACCACCACCTGGGTTTGGCTTCCTTTGGAGGAGTCTTAGGGTGTTTTTGTAATAGTTGGTTACCTTATAAATAGACAAAGAGCGCATCAAATGGAGACATGTGTGTTCCTACAAAGAGTAGATCCAGTACCCCACATCAGAGCCCTGCGCCCAAGATACTTCCAGCTCACAGTGTGCTCTCTAGCTTTGTTTCTCTCCTACTGTTCCCAAAACACGCATACACATGTGCATGAGCGCACATGCACACAGACACTTGCGGGGTGTGTGTGTGTGTCACCTCTTCCAAGCTCTGGTGGCTTTCCACATTCCAGACATCCCAACTTGATTTCTGGATATTTCCCATTAAGAAATCTCTTCTGACCACAACCAAACATGAATAAGCAAGCTGCTTAAACAAAGGAATGGCCAGATGGTCATAATATTAATATTAAAGGCCCAGAATGAATGAAAAAAAAAAGAGTTGAAAGTGTAACACAGCAGAGAAGCAAATCACATCCCTATTCATTTGGCAAGATATTCCATCTGAGAAATGCTAGTTATTATTTAGAGTGGATGCCTCACACCAGTTACTACAGGTATCTACCAGGCCTGGATATTTTACAGAAGCCTGAATGCTGGCAGCAGAGTTATCCTGTCCTACAATAAATTGTAGCTGAAGATGATGGGAGTTGTAGTTCATCAACATCTGGAGTACGGCAGATTAGGAACCGCTGGTGTAGCAACAGGGTTGCTGAGGAATCAGGGGTTTAGGGAGCTTGGCCGCAGCTGGAGGACAAAGTCCTCCAGTGGTTCCCCAGTCCCCTAGGCTTTATAGTCACACAAACAAAGCAAGTGCCCCCCCAAGCCATGTCCCCTGCACCTGACATCAGATGCAAGGGTGTGTGGCCAATGTTGAGGATGGAACCTGTCAGCCACGGCAGATCTTCCCTTCCTCAGTCAGCAGTTCATGGGATCACTGATTGGAAGTTCCTTTCCCTTTCTTCTTGGAGAGACAAAGAAGCTTCCAGTCAGTGATTCCACAAACAGCTGACTGGAGATGGGAAGCTCTGCCAGGGCTGATGGTCCCCGTCCTCAGCATTGGTCCCACGTCTAACGTCAGATGCAGGTGGCGGGGCCAATGCCTGGGAGAGGGTCTGTTCAGACCCTCTCCCATCCCTCTCAAGTCAGTGTTTAATTGAAACGCTGGCTGGCTGGGATTCCTGCCCACCCACCCCAGCACAGGCAGCTTTTTAGTGAAATACTGGCTGGGGAGGAGAGGGACGAGCCTTGTACTCCCAGCCAGCGAATGCCTCATTTGCTGGCTGGGTGCATGAGGGGGCAAGGGGGTGCCTTGGCGCCCCTCCCCCCGGACTATGGCAGCCAGGGGATGGTCGTCTCTCCTTGCCCCATAATCCCCATGCCACTGTGTGGAATGATTTAAAACCACTTTCAGGTTTCTGCTGTAAGTCATTCCACAGCAGCCCTGCTGCTACACTGTCAATGCTGCCTTTTAAATTCTGCAGCAGCCCTGGTGGGTCCCTATGATCAAGAGCTTATTATTTATTATTATTATTATTATTATTATTATTATTAATAACAACAACAAGCCGACCCCCGCACAGAGCATCTGCGCGTTTTTTGGGGCCAGCTACCTCTCTCCCCCCCGCCCCAGTCTCCGGCCAGGCCACCGCCGGCCTCCGCATTCGGGCCGGGCCCGCCGCCGCCGGCCTCTGCATTTGGGCCGGGCCCGCTGCCGCCAGCTTCCCCGGCCAGGCCAGGGCCCCCGCCACTGCTGGCCTCCCCGACCGGGCCAGGCCTGCCGCCGCCCTGGCCTCCATGGCCCGGCAAGGCCCGCCGCCGCCTTTGTCCTCCACCACAGATGCGCCTCAGCCAATCAGGTGCATCCCTCCGCTCCGCTGCCCAGCCAATCAGCTGGGTTGCCGGGACGCATCCCCACAGAGGCTGAGGCACGTCTACGGGGATTAAATATATAGATAGACAATGAACACATGGAAGACTCATTTGCTAGTAAACGGAGAAGAAGTGGGAGAAGTTAACATCTGGAGAGGAATATTTCAAGGAGACTCATTGTTGCCTTTACTTTTTGTAATCTCTCTAATTCCGCTATCTATTATCTTGAACAAAACAAACCATGGACACCAAACTTCAAAAACATCGGTTACGCTTTCCCACCTTCTTTATATAGACAATCTAAAGCTTTACGGAAAGTAGCATCTGAAATTGAGTCCTTACTCAATACGGTTAGAATGTATAGCTGTGATATTGCAATGGAGTTTGGACTGGATAAATGTGCTATATTGGCAATAAATTGAGGAAAAATGACAACTAGTGAAGGAATTGAGATGCCAAACGGAAGCAACATAAAGAGTCTTTCACCTGAGGCAAGTTATAAGTATTTGGGCATTCTCCAAAGCGACAAGATCAAGCATGCTGAAATGAAGACCAAAGTTAGTAAGGAATATATCAGGCGAGTAAGAAAGACACTGAAGTCCAAACTTAATGGTGGTAACGCTATCAAAGCAATCAACACGTGGGCAATTCCTGTCATCTGATATACAGAAGGTATTGTTGATTGGACACAAGCAGAATTGGATGCGCTGGATCGGAAAACCAGGAAAATAATGACCATCAATCATGCTCTGCACCCAAGAAGTGATGTTGATAGGCTGTACCTGCCAAGAAATGAAGGTGGACGTGGAATGTTGCAAGTCAGACAGTCTGTTGAAGAAGAAAAATGAGCATTGGCTGAATACATCAATGAAAGCCAAGAAGAAATGTTACAGGAAGTAAGACAGCACTGTAACAGCTGATGAGAAATTGACGAGAAAAATGGCACCACAAAACATTGCATGGTCGGTTCTTTAATGACATACAATCAGAAGTCAACAATAGCACAATACTACGATACTATCTTTAATTTTTCTTTGGTTATCTTAGACCATTGGAAAGGGCCCAATAATTAAAGTACCAAATCCAGTCAATAACATCTGGTAGACTGTGTAAATAGCATAATAATAATAATAATGATAGAATAAATACAATTTGCAAAGAGGTTAAAAATGTGGCTTGTGAAGGGATTAATTTAAAAACAGGACGAGTTTGTACTAATTATTGTTGTTATACTTAATAATTCTACTTCCACTTAATAATATCTACATTTGAGTTTTCCCACTGCGGTTTAACTGCTTAACACCAATAGTCAAGCTCTTGTTGAAGCAGTTACTGCAGAATATGGGCTGCAGTTCCACAGAAAACTGCCATTTCCCTAGTAAGAAGCTCGCTTGCTATGTATGTAGATTAACACTGACTGCTTGAGGCCTGCCTGTGGTATAGGTTTACAGGCAGGAAAACCACATGCTGAGAAAACCTCAGCCCATGTTCTGTGAGGCACACATACTGCAGAAGTGTGGGTGCATCTTGGTCCTCTTTCAGCTCTGAAATACGAGGCCAGTTTCCAGTTTCCAATAAACAATGCACAGTACAAATGAAAAGGAAGGTACAGGACTATTTCTGCTGTTCACGTTTCATTTTACCTTATCATGTGTGTTGTGAGCTAGCACAACTCAAAGTGATGTCTTGTTCCAGAAAGATGCTAAGAAGGGCTGTCCATTTCATGCATCTAATGAAGAAGATGGATGTGCATGCATATGAAAGTTAATACATACTTCAACAGTCCAAGGTGGTACAGCCGGCTAACTTATTTATTTGCATGCATGGTAATCAGTAGAGAAAAGTTTAAGTGCACAGAAACAATGTTGCAATTAATAGGCCTAAAAGCAAGCCCAAAGCATCTGCATTTTGTGTACCTTTATTTATTTGTTTGTTTGTTTTAAAAGTTATGTTCTGCCTTATGTCTGAAAATGGATCCTCAGTAAGGTTTGCAAATAGTTAAAACATACTATTTATTTTAAAGATTTATATCTCATATTTCTACCTATAACATTCCCATGGCCACTTACAGTCAATTAATACAATACAACACAATAAAAAGCTACGCTGCTGGGACAACTGCAAGGGATATTATGGCCCCAAACTGGGGGGGAAACCAATATAAACCAGATTAACTTAAAACCAGTCCAATTTTCAGTATTTGTGCTGCCGAAACGAGTACTTGTGCTCACTTCAACAGTACTGTTTGCACGATCTGATCAACCTCACCTGATTGCAAAACCTACTTAAAGAAAAATGTTTTCTCATAGCTTTCTGAACATATGAAAGAGTGGAGCTGCTGGGCATCCCTCAGAAGTTAATTTCACAAAGACAGAGTCACCACTAAGCAGGCTCTGAGAAGTCAATTCCACATAAAGGGGGCCACCTTGAGAAGGCACTATTCCTCATAACTGCCTACCCAACTACAAAGGGCAAGAGCACTTGAAGCCAGGCCTCCTCTGTCAATCTTAGAGCGGTGGGGGACATATGGGAGGGGGTGATCCTATTGGTTACTCTGGTTTCAGCCTCCTAACCCTGGTTACCCTCCTACCTTAGGAGGAGCTCCGTTCTCTTGACTGTTGAGAAGCCATGGAAACCAAATGCTTACCAAGAGCTGCTTTAAAATGCATATTGATGCTTAACTGTGCCTTTCTATGCTTTGAACTCCTTTGCTGTTCGGTTCCTAATTAGCCTTCTCTGTTCCAGTTCTGTTCCCCAGGAGGTTGCATGTGTTCTTATCAGGACCATCCTCCTATACTATGGATTGTCTTGTCTTTAAGGAACTTGCAGACTGTATATAATGATCAGAAACAGATCTCTGATGTTTTTGAGATGGCTTTTGGCCAAAATTGCCAGTCTGCTTTGTTCAACACTTTGCCCCCGCCCACAAACACTTTCCCCCCATCATTGTTGTCCCCAAACCAGTTAGGGTGATACAAGGTGCCCTATTATTTTTCAGATGTGCATAATAGTTTCTTGTCACGCTGTTGGGAGAAGCCAGAAATGACTGTGTTTCCTTTCCCTTATTAGGCAGATGTGTTGGCTTCCTCTACCATATATAGCAGCAACAGAGTTTACTGGTTCTCCTTTTGCCAGGAGAAAAGCAACTTCAGTTCAGGATGTGGTTAAGAGCATGGGCATCTGAATTGCCCAACAGAAAATCAGTATGAGGTTCAGAAGAAATAGGAATGAACTTTGCATGTTTTATTGGATCAAACTGAGAACCACATCATTCACAAGGCAAGTTGTAAAGGCAGCATCTGAGCTACTTGGAGCCATGTGGTCTTGTGGGCACCTTTCTGCACTACACATGCTCTCAGCTTATGACTCATTTTGGAGTGGATGACAAAGACTGATCTGGTTTGCTTGCCAGGGCAGATGGTTTCGGGGGTGGGGTTGGCAAGGAATTGGACTGGCTGTCCTTTTGGTCCCTTCCAACTATTTGATGCTATAGGTCAGCTCACAAATGCATGCTCATACAATAACAAAATTATAGAGGAGGAAGGGACTTTGGAGGTCTTCTAGTCCACTGCCGCTGCTGCCACTGCTGGTTTGGTGCCAGAAACTGCTGCAGCATCCCTGGCCAGTAGCTGTTCCACCCATTTGGAACCTGCCAGCAAAGGAGAGCCTACCACTGACTCAACTATTCCAGTACTCCCAACTGCGGGCAGCTCTCAGGCAGAAGCCTTTCCCAGTTCTGCTACCCAAGATCCTTTTTAACAGGGGATACCAGGGATTGAACCTGAGGCCTAAGACATGCGAAGGCATGACCTCTGGTGTAAGGAAGTGGCTGAGGAGGAGGTGGACGGACAAGAAAAGAGAAAATATTTCATATGTTTGTAAAAGCCCTTCCATCTAAGCCCCATATCACAATAGCATGCCCCCCTCCCATCTCCCTCATGATGTATACCACACCATAGCAAAACCAGGGAGTCAGTTTGGCTTGATGCACACACAGGCTGATTCA
The DNA here is from genome assembly GCF_027244095.1 of Hemicordylus capensis. Lineage (NCBI taxonomy): Eukaryota > Metazoa > Chordata > Lepidosauria > Squamata > Cordylidae > Hemicordylus > Hemicordylus capensis. Next base: position 298,201,548 of record NC_069659.1, on the reverse strand, counting down.
TTCAGTTTTGCTTTGAAAGAGAGAGGCTCTCATGAAGGAGTTTACAAGGGTGCATTTTGAGCATGCAGGATTCAGTTGGGTTGACAAAGACAACCACTAGGCTTCACTTCTGAAGCGCTGTACACCAGGGAGTTATTCGCACTTGGCTTCAGGGTAAATGCTGAGCGAAGCCACTTTGAACTACACTCATGGCATTGAGAGAAGCAACCCCTCCCCTCTGCTCTCAGTTTTCTATTTTCCTTCTAGTCAATGGGGGCGGGGGCGGGGGGCGGGGAGATTACTAAAGAGCTACATCTGCATTTCTGAAGAGAGCATGCCTCTTATCATGCTAATGATTCTACATCCGCACCTCTCCCTGTTTGCTCCGGTGTTTTCAGAAAAAGTATCTTAAATCAGCATTTTTAAAAATCCAGTAATACTCGAGATAAGCTAGAATTCGCAAGACAAAGCCCAATTTGCATGTGGAGTGGGTCCAAGAATCTCGACAGGACTTCAGGGTAAATTTGGCTGGTTTCTCTCTCCTGAAGGAGATTCGGAGCAGAAGCCCTGTGTGTAAAACCTCCAGGGGAAGGAACATGGGGCAGATTTTGGTTGCTGTTTCTAGAAGAGGGCATAATACAGGGGTAGGCAATCTTGGCTACCTATCTGATAGATAGATAGATAGATAGATAGATAGATAGATAGATAGATTACGGTCATTGACCCAACAACACAAAATAAAAACAGTACAAATCACAGTAAAGACAATACAAGTAATACAAAATATGTCAGGGTCTTCATAATACCAATAACTCAAACCAGCTCAGGCTTAATCTTACATCTGGCCGCACAAAATTTGGCCACACACAGCATTATGGGTACACAACGATCAGCTAGTAAAAAGGATGCAATATCCATCATCTGTTCAAACAGGAATATTTAATAAAAGGTGGCGGGGGGGGGAGATAAGGGAGATATGAATATCCCTATTAAATAGGAACATAGGAAGCTGCCATATACTGAGTCAGACCATAGGTCCATCTCACTCAGTATTGTCTGCACTGACTGGCAGCGGCTTCTCCAAGGTTGCAGGCAGGAATCTCTCTCAGCCCTATCTTGGAGATGCCAGGGAAGGAACTTGGAGCCTAGATGCTCTTCCCAGAGTGGCTCCATCCCCTAAGGGGAGTATCTTACAGCACTCACACTTCTAGTCTCCCTTTCATATGCAGCCAGGGCGGATCCTGCTTAGCTTAAGGGGACAAGTCATGCTTGCTACCACAAGACCAGCTCTCTTCCCAAATGAACAATATAAAAGGACGTGCGTCACAGTCTCAACGCCTTGACCACAAGGACAGATCCAGTTAGTAATAGGGATTTTATGACATGTACCCTCCAATACAGCCAATGGAAGTGCATTAAAGTGTGCAAGGGATGGGAGAAGGCCCTTCTCTGGGATAGAGTGGTTAAACTCATTAAGTAATGGGCTGGTTTAGGGTAGTTTGGAAAACTACCAAGGACATTTCTTTCAGAGATATATGCCAAATTGCTCTGCTTTTCAATGCCTGCTATACAATGTTTTATAAGCCCTTTGGAAGAATCAGGACCCAGATGCATTAAAAATTGAGGAGAGAATCCGCGCTTGCCCAGCATATCACAGAGTCATTTACACCAACTAGATTGGAAGCCGTCTTCTAAAACAAGAGGGGCTAGTCCTTTGGGGGAGAAAATTATTTTAATCCAGAAGTTAAATACATACATCCAAACCCTGGCCTCCACTCTTGTTAGCCAGGCCTCCAGCCATAGAATGACATTGGGCACATATCTAGGAGCCAAGAATAAAACTTGCAAAAATTTTGATTGGATAGTATGCAGGACACAAATAGCAGCCCCATACAGCAAATGTGAAAGCACTTTGACCTCGTAAACCTTGATTGCAGCTGGTATACAGTGGCCACCTCTGTGGAAGGAAAACTTTAAAATAGCAGAGGCACTTTTCTGAGCATTAATTGCAGCATGCTCACTGTGGTCTTTAACCATTTTCACTAAAGACCATTCCCAGGTATTTATAGGACAGCACAGCGGGGAAATGACTTGACTAGCAAGCCAGAGGTTGCCGGTTCTATATCGGGCAGCAGCAGCAATATAGGAAGATGCTGAAAGGCATCATCTCATATTGTGCAGGAGATGGCAATGGTAAACCCCTCCTGTATTCTACCAAAGACAACCACAGCGCTCTGTGGTCGCCAGGAGTTGACACCAACTCGACGGCACACTTTACCTTTACCTTTACTTGTTCAATTACCTCCCTATTAATCCTCTAGACATGTCTGTCTGTTTGCTTGCTTGCTTGCTTGTTTAATAGCAAAAACCATGATCTTAGATTTCTGGGCGTTCATGGATAAATGCTCCTCTTCACAGCTCTTCTCATGCCAACAGATGTTCTAGATAAAATGACCACATTGTCAGCATAACCGCTATAAATTTGCTGGCTAGTTTAGGAGGGTGGGAATCCGAGTTATCCATACACTCAGAAAGGGACTTTATATAAAAATTAAAGAGGACTGGGGCCAAAATACACCCCTGTTTTACACCCTTCAGTGTGGGAACAGACTGAGTCAAATGTCCTTGGGCACTACATCTCATCCTCAGTGAGTTATTCTTATGCAGCATTTGAATAAGAAGCAGCAGCTGAGGATCAGTGGAGGAACTGGCAAGTTTACTCCACAAACGCTTCCTAGAGATGGGGTCAAATGCCGCCTTAAAGTTAATAAAGGCTGTATACAACGGTGAGTACTTTTCAACCAGATGTTGTAATACTAGGGCCTGATCAAGAGTCGACCGGCCGTCAGGCCTAAACCCCGCCTGTTCTTCCCTTAATATGATCTCCTGCTCCAACCAGACCATGAGTTTAAGATATGTCTAGAATATAATTTACTCATGATACTCAACACACTGATTGGACAATAGAGGGGTCAGAATGCTGGCCTTTCATGTAGATAGGAACTATCACAGCTGTACCCCATTCCTCCGGGATACAGGCGGTTTGGTCGATATAAGTAAAAGGACTTGCAAGTATAGGGGCCTACCATTCAATATTCAATTTTAGATTTCATTACAGCCCTCTATTCCCACCCAGCCATAATTGGAGTGCTGTTTCATTACTTTTGTCCCTATTCTCCATTTTACTCCTCAGAAGCAATTCCCGGCCCTTGTGACCCAGGGACACACATACCTCTCCCTTCCTTTTCCTCTGGCCCAACCCCCTGGTTGACACTGCAGGCTTTGTTCACTTTAACCCTAAATAGTATTTGTTCACTTTAACCCTTACAATAGTATCTTCTGCTGCCTGGAGGGCAGTTATTTAAAGCAATGTGTGGTAGGTGCAGCTTTTACCTCCACTGACACTTTCATGAGACAATCATGCTTTTTAAACTTTTGCCTTCCAAGCAGCTAAAAAAGGCATTCAAACCACATTGAGTCAAATGCTTGCAAGCCTCCTAAGGAAGGGATGATAACGGTTCACAACAATGCAGCAAAGATCACAATCGTGCTGGCTTCTTGGAGTTGAGTGTATTTCCGGCCCAGCTCTAGTTTGTGGTGGAAATGGAGATTGAGACTTCTTACCACAGAGTTGGGCTAACTTGCAAACTCATTCTTGAGTGGCCTGTACCTGGAAGCCGAACAGCCTCAGTATGACTCTAGATTCTGTTCTCCTCCCTACTGTTCTCGGTTTTCACTCAGTGTCCACATCAGAACATTAGTGACTGACAGTCTTGCCCTGCTGAGTGTCAAAATGACATTCAGCCAGATAAACTCAGGCCTTTGGATTTGGCTAACCTCAGAGGGCTGCCTCCAACTGTCTTTACCTCAAAGGTTCCATAGGCTCTCTTTCACTGGCTTTCCCCTTCTGCCTCACTTTAATGCTGCATTCTCTTTCCACCACAGGATTAGTATAGTTTTATGTGATGAATTTCTAGAATCTTTGAGGAATCACTACCAAAGGAGGAGGAGTATGCATGGAATGGCCTTGTTCTAAGGGCTTCAAGGTGAACAGTTACATTTTAAAAAACATATAAAACACTCTAATAAGTGGTGGCAAATAGGGATGTGCACGGAACCGGTTTGGAGACCCTTTGTGGGCCTCCAAACCAGTTCAACAGCAGGGGGTGTCTAGCTTTAAGAGTGGGGGAGGGTGCACTTACCCACCCCCACCAGCACCTGTTTTTTAAAAAGTCCATCGGGGTGGCAGCGTACCTCCCTGCTGCCCCATTGCCCCCATTTCCCAGATATCGGAAGTCTCGGCCTATGCAAGCCAGCACAGGTGTGCGCACGAGCCGGCACGTCGGAGACTTTTGGTCATATCTGGAAAACGGGGGCAACAGGGCAGTAGGGAGGCATGCTGCCGCCCTGATGGGCTTTTAAAAAAACGGACGCCTCCCCTACGCCTTCAAACCTCCCTGCCGCAGTTCCATGCACATCCCTAGTGGCAAAATCTCCAAGTCTACCCGCTTTACTAAGACAAGATTAATTTACCTGAAATACTCCCTGGCAGATTTGGCTTTATATTTTTAAAAAACACTTCCAGTGATGAAGATTCCACAACCTCCTTTTGGTACTTTGCATTGGGCTTCTCTGCCACTAGGCTAATCTGGAAATTTCCCCATATTCTTGAAATAATAATTTTCCTGCAATTTATGCTAATATTCTACCTGCGTTCAAACATATACTAGTGTAATGCCCACCAAATGGTTGGACTGTGCATGAACATATGGACTATAGTTGAGTGGGCAAGTGAATGCCAGCCGCAATAGTCTTTATATATGCTGATTCTGTCCCACCATCTTTTCCTTTGGGCCCTGCTTCAGCCATCTCTCCTTGCCTTGATCCACCTGCCTTTCATGCCTCATTTGCTTCCTCCTCCATTTTTAGACTTCTCAGCTGATCCCACACCAGCTTCTCTTTCCTTAGTCATTTGCATTCTCCCCCACCTGCAAAGAGATCCCTTGTCATCCTTCCTTCCCACAACAAGCATGGTTGTTGGGTTTTTTTTTTTACAACTGAGAATGAAGGGATTTGAATTACAAATGAGTTTGGCAAAGAAGGGAGACTGATCTGCTTTCTGCTAGGGATGTGCACGGAACTGCGGCTGGGCGGTTCAGAAGTGGCGGGGGTGGCGCTTTAAGGGTGAGGAGAGGGTTCACTTAGCCCTCCCACTGCTTTCCCCCCGCCGGCGTCATTTTTTCATATAAACCTTCAGGGCAGCAGTGTACCTCCCTGCTGCCCCGTTGCCCTCCTCGGCCGGAACTGGGTGCGCGTGTGCACGTCCACACCAGACGGGTGCACACGCGACAGGTGCACATGCACCCGGTACTTCCGGCCACCGGCAATGGGGCGGCAGGGAGGTACGCTGCTGCCCCGAAGGTTTTTACGAAAAAATGACACCGGCGGGGGGAAAGTGGTGGGAGGAGTAAGTGCATCCTCCCCCCGTCCTTAAAGCGCCACCCCTGGGGCCTTCGCACTTTGAACCAGCCCCGTGTTCGAAGCTGTTCGGAGGCCAGTAAAAGGGCCTCCGAACAGGTTTGTACACTTCCCTACTGTCTGCTGCTGTCATAAAGCTACTCAGTCTGCTTACTTTGCTAGCCTTGCTATGCTTCTTCTCTCCATCACAATTGTTAGAGGCAAGGGTAATTCTCTCAAGTAAAAGGTCTCGGATATTCCAAAAACAAAGTATGGATCTCCTCCCCACTCTTCTTTCAACCCTCATACTCTAGATCTCCCATCTGGGTTGCAAAGGACTTTACAAAGTGAAGGTGAACAGATGTACATGTGTATGAACAAACTGAACATTATATAGGTGGATAACTTATTCTCAGTGTTAACAATGCCTCCAAATGACCAGGCACATATTAAGGAAACACAACTAAGAGGCTACAGTTGTACTTTCCAATAACAGAGATCAAAATCTGCAATGGTCAAATAAGGAGGGGGAACCCCACCAAAACCCAAAAAGGATTACAAAGCAACGTGAGCCATACGGGTAGACCATAGCTTAGTGGTAGAGCATATGCTTTGCATGTGCTCTATGTGAAGGACCCACGTTGAATTCCTAGCATCTCTACGGAGGGCTTGGAAAACCACTGTCTCACCCTGAAGAGCTATTGCCAGTCAATGTAGACAATACTGAGATTGGTGGACTCAATACTGTAGAAGAAAGCTTCATATGTTCCTTATATTTCCTTGAACAAATCTATATGAAGAGCTCAAACAAATTCATGGAGGACAGGTCTATTAATGGCTACTAGTCTGATGGCTATAGGCCATCTCCAGCCTCAGAAGCAAGATGCTTCTGAATACCTGTTGCAGGTTGAGCTACAGCAGGAGAGAGGGCACACCTTCATATCTTGCTTGTGGGCTTTCCAGAGGCATCTAGTGGGCCACTGTGTGAAATAGGATACTGGCCTAGATGGGCCTTGGGCCTGATCCAGCAGGGCTGTTCTTATGTTCTTTAACAGATTAAGACAATCTTATACAGATTTACTTGGGGCTCAGTAGGACTCATTTCTAAGGAAACCTGCATAGGATTGGGATTTTAAACTACACATATTAGAACAGGAAATGTGGTTTTGGTAGTAAAATGTGATAGGTGATTAACCTTAGCATTTACCTTGTGTTTATTTTGATAGTGTGGAAAATATAGTAAGAATGTAAGTGGTCTTCAAAGGCAATTTCTATAATCAATTAACTAGTCAATGCTTCGCCTGAAAGTGAAGTCCTGTCAAATCCATAAAAAAGAACCCCCATCATATTTATTTACTAATACTTTTAGATCACCAAAGCTTATAATATTCCCAAAACAGTAATATATAATTCTCAAGCTGTACCCTACCTTGAGAACTAATGTTTATTATGAACAAGATTCCTGCCAAGTGCAGTAATGTGGCAAAAATTAACCTGCAAGTGATACAATCACATTGCCCTTTGGAGACAAAATAGGAGAGTTTTTTAATGTATGATTACAGTGAAGACATTTGGGACGTGCATATTTACATACATTGCTTTAACTGGGCTTCTTATCAAGGATGTGAAACTGACAAAGGGAGCCAAATATTCACTTACTGCATTACTAAAATGATTCACTGGAAAGGACCTTAGATAGATCTACTGTAGTTGGCGAGGTATTTTCTAGGAAAAAGCAAAAGGTATCTTTGGCAGACTACTACTGCCCTGATGTATACATCTGTCTTTTCAATCTATTCCTATTTAGGAAGTATCAGCCAAGGCAGAATATCATATACTATTTAATTGTGGTAATTATTATAAACTCTTACAGCTTTTCAAGATTACTTTGTTGGTCAGCCACTTTCTCAGATCTGGCCATAAATAACAGAGATAAATTATGGAAGTAAAGTAATATTACAATAAATATTCATATCAGCAGCACATTAAAAAAATTAATTTGACTTCTAAATTTTACCAGCCACAAAAAAATCCCCTACATGCTTTTCAACACAGCACAGAATATTTAAATATTAACATTCTCATCACAACGTTGATTTTTTCCTCAGGAAGCCATTATTAAAAATCTACATGTGATTTTGGTGTGAAGCAGTAATATCATATTGTGCAGCTAATATTCCTGTCTAATTAAACAAAGAGAGGCATATGAAAGCTAGAGCATTCAAATGACACAAATTTTGGTATCCTAGCTAACTCGAAAACACCTGATGAAATATAAAACAGAGGCTCATTATTTTAATTGGAGAGGGTATGTGACAGCACAAAACTCTTTAAGTCTGGTCATATTTTTCATCAAGCACCTCAAAAGACTTTTTACATAGCATGTTTACATGCTAAGAAAAAGGAAAGGCAGAAGTCTTAATATGTTTTGATGGTACAAAATAAAGCAACTAAATAGCAGGATTGTTCAACTTTCTGTTGCTAAAAATATGACTATGCACATTTTATCTAGATTTTTAGCAATCATGCCCAGTGTGATCAAAGCCCAGGAATCCACCTTGGTTCTGGATCAGAACTCATCATCATCTGATTCTGAATCCCAGCCACAGGATTCAAGGTTTCCATCCTGTGGAAATTCCACTTCTACATTGTAGATAAAGTCAGGATCATCTTTCTTTTTCCTGTTTTTTTCAAATAGCTCATCCATTATTTTTTTCCTTTTGGTTAACTCCTTATCATCGAGTTTGTTTAGGTCTTCCTCTGGATCAACTGATTCTTCTCGTTGAATTTGTTCCAGACTCCGAGTCAAACTTTGTCCCTCTAAGTGGCCTCTTAGCAAACTGTGCAACTTTTGTAGCTGTTGCATTGAGACTCCTTCTAAATAAGTCTTGTGCCGAGGGTTATTCTTTAGTTGTTCTGCTGCCCTGCTGCAATCTGCACCAAAGAACAAACAAACTCAGGTAACAAAAATACCAAAGCACATTTTGGAAAGATGCATTCAAAAATGTTTTTTCTAAAGTTAGTAAGGACTGTTTCCCACCTTGTTTCCCCCCCCCTTACTGTGTGTTTTTTACTTACTATACACAAAGAAGGCTAGTTAGGATCTATGATACTGAACTAGACTGTTGGGCCACTCAACTTAGTACACTGACTGGAAGTAGCTATCCAGGCTTCAAACAGGAGTCTTTCCTAGCTCTTTGAACTAGGATTGAAACTAGGATCTTCTGCATACAAAGCACATGTTCTAACACTGAGCTATAGCTCTGATCAATGCATGTCTGTAACAGGCACATTGATCAGACATGAATCTGAGATGGCTGTCTGGCAAGTTCTAGGAATGTTTTCTATTGCTGATGTGTTACAGATGCACAACTGATGACAAGGTTAATATCTTGGATCAGAGATTTTCAAAGTGCAGTTCCTTGCAAGTAAACACTTTCTGAAAAACCATCAGGATCTAGGAATCCATAGCTCTATCTGCACTGCAGATACCATCATACTTGGTGTGGCTCTGTGAGTGTAGAAGTGGGAGTGGAACTGACATCACACAATATGTTTTCCTTCTTGTACCACGTGTATTGTGTTTTTCACTGCATCTACATGCCTCAAATTCTACCACAGTTACAAAGCTGTTCCCTGGAATGTGGGTGTTTGCCTATTTCCCTTCTAAATTGACCACCCCTTTCATTAGTATTAACTCACTATTTTATTTTGAACCCTAAAGTTCAGCATATACTCCTCAGTCCCCTCCCCTCCCCTCTTAAAACCTATGGAAGTCCTAGGCAATTCCACAACTGAACAATGTAATATTGGAATGGTGTAATTGCAGCAAGTGTGTGTGTGAGACTGCATAAGTGAACAAATGAGGAAGCAGCGCTGCATGAAACAGACAGAAAAAAAACATTCTGTTTTCTACATGCACCACCAGGAACATCAGACAAAGGCAGCAAAAAGATGGTTGGCCCAAAGTGATAAGACTATCATGTTTATCAACAATCTTCTAGTCCTAGGATTTCTGAGCACATCAGTCCAGAAATGAAGACAGTCATAACAGAAGGAGAGAGCTCACAATATACCCTTCAGCTGAGGGATGAAACCAGGTTTGCAACTGAAATAACATCTACTAGCTCAGCCATCAGTTTTACCCCTCCTCTCAGTGCTTTAGATGGGCTGTTTGGCTTCTTTATTGTAAAAAATGCCACGTTGGTAATATATTCATCTGTTCATTCATTGCTTTATTAGTATTTATCTAAATGAACCTTTTTTTAAAAGTGCAAAGTTCTGGGGACTGGATGGGGCAGTTGTTGTTAACCAGGACCATCCCTAGAGGGGTGAGGGGCTGGGGGCAAATCTGCATGTGCGAGGCCTCCTTAACATTTCATATGATTACAGAATCATACTGACTGATGACATACTGTGTAAATAGTCTGAGTGAGTTTGTTTGGACATGCCCAACCAGCTTGGACATACAGTGCATTTTAAAGGAAAACAGTTAAAAAACACAACATATGCTCCTTGCTTAACAGTTCTCACTCAGACCTTCTGGATTGCAAATCAACCTGAGCATACGGCATTTACCAAAAAAAAAAAAAAAGTAAAAATAAAATTGTTTGTTTATTTGGCTGGTTACAGTCAGTTCCACTTCACTAGATGTGAAGTACTCGATGGACAGAAAGAACCCTTTCTGGCAACTTTACTACAGTAGAGAGAGAAACAATTAAAAATCAACTTATTGACCAATCCATTTCATATTAAATACACAGACCTCTCCCACCCTGCCATACATCTGTGCTCAATATCAAAGCCCTATGTCAAGCCATTCCAGAAGATCTAAGGGTGAGGCAAAAGTGGGGGGTCTTTACCCTTTTTTAATGAAGGCTAAGGACAGATTCCTCCACATGGGGGGTAGAATGATGGTCCGGGGCTGGGGGGCTTCAGTTCTAGAACTTTTTATTTTTATTTTCTGCCATTAAGCCACTAACAGGACTTTTAAAAAAATGTTTTTTGCATTTATTTATTTTTTAAATTAAAAACCCATAGACTGTCCAACCCACTTCAATTTAAATATACAGAGCCCTCCCCACATCCTACTCCTGTGCCCAGTATCAAAACTCTATAGCAAGCCATTCCATAAAATATACAAGGGGGGTGGGAAATAACCAAAAAAGGGAAATCCCATACCTTACATTGCTGGCTTTGAGGAGAAGGAAGGCACAGGCTCAGGACATGGTGGCAGGGCAGGGCCTGCACTGGAAAGCATCAGAGACCAGCAGAGAGGCCTCTGGAAGCCCTGCCCACCTGCCAAACAGCTGATAGCTGGGTGGTGGAGAGGGAGCTGTAGCTGTAGCTGGCAGCCTACCCCAGTGTGCAGGGAAGCTTTCAATGGCAGGCAAGCCTCCACTGCTGGCAAGCCTGGCCAGCCCCATTCTGCACAGGAGGTATCTCAGAGTCCGTGCCAGCTGCAGGGCAGGGAGGCAGGTGCAGGGCCTTGAGGAGCGTGGGGCTGAGGGCGATTGCCCTGCTCACCCTGCCCTTAGGATGGCCCTGTTGTTAACACCATAGAAGTCAGCTCAACAGCATTGTGCACAGACAGCTCCCCACAGGCTTATAGACCCTGGTAATTTTAGAGCTGCACTCTGGAAAGGAATTGGTATGTTTGAACTCAACATATTATTACATTTTATATCCCGCTCTTCCTCCAAAGAGCCCAGAGCAGTGTACTACATACTTAAGTTTCTCCTCACAACAACCCTGTGAAGTAGGTTAGGCTGAGAGAGAAGTGACTAGCCCAGAGTCACCCAGCTAGTATCATGGCTGAATGGGGATTTGAACTCAGGTCTCCCCGGTCCTAGTCCAGCACTCTAACTACTACACCACGCTGGCTCTCATAGTGAAGGTGCTTCCAGACTGGCCCCACTGATTTATACATATCATCTGCCTTCTCTCCAAGAGCATTTTCAATTTGGAAACTGAACAGGTGAAGAATTTTCCCCAAACACATGTAATACTACAGGTGTTGAATGTGAAATGTGCATTAAATGTGATGTAAACAATGAGTTATATCCTAAGAAAGTTAGGATTCTTAACTCCTACTGAAATTAGTAAGACCTAAGTTAGTCAAACAACTAACTTGTCCCACTGATTTCAGTAATATTTAGTTGTAACTATCTTACCTGGAATGTACACGAAATGGATTTTGCAATTTGTTTTGACCTCAAAACAAATCGCAAAATTCTCAAATTGACTTGTGGAAACAATGGCCAAAGCTGTTTTGGGTTGAAATAGCAGCCGTTTTTCTGGGGAGAACTGGTCTACTCATTGGGGTCGGTGGGTAGACCAGCCCTCCGGTTCGGACACAGCCTACATTGGAGGACTGGCCTACTTGCAGACCCCAATTGGTACACCAGCTTTCCCCAGGAAAACAGGCCTCAAAGTGGCACTTGGAACACTCAAAATGTTTTGAGTCAAAATGGGGCTGTTTTGTTTTGAGCTCGAATTGATTTGAGCTTGAATCGATTTGTACATCTCTAGTGTGTAGTTAGGTGGCACTATATACAAGGCTTAGCTATATGCTTAGCAAATTCTTCGTTTCCTTCAATTAACACCTTGAATTAAGTAGTCCATCTTTGGTAAAGTTGATCTATTAGACAAACACTTGTGATAGCAGTGGTTTCTATATTTTGAGAAGGGACCAACAGTAGAGTAGCAAAATAAACATGCCATACCTGAGAACTTAGAGAAATTCCGGATAGGCATGATACGCTTGCGTACATTATTCTTGAGCTGATCTTCATAGATTAAAATAATAGATGGAGGCTGTAACTGGATGCCACACTTCTTTGCAATGTAAGACATCACAGCTCCAACTCAATCAGAAGATAGCACACTCACTTGTGTCCACTGAAAGAGTTGAGTGCAATTTTAGAACAGCAGCAGAAAAAACACAACATATTAAATGCTTCCCTTCAGAGTACTTTTAAAAAATGCAATTTAATTGCCACGGGCTTCATCGAGGCATGCTTAAGTGACGTGCTGAATGAAGGCCCTGTAAAAAGCAGTGGCTGCGAGCCGCGAACCACTTAAGCCCCTCGAGAATCGCAGTCTTCAAAAGGCAAACATGGTTCTTTTCAGTGGGTCTGCGAATCCCTTCGAAAGGACCGCAAGGCTCCTACTTCGGCTTCATCTTTCATTCACTGCAGAAACCTCTCAGCTTTAAAAACAGTTTCATTTGCCAAACAGGGTGAGATCTATGGGCTCGCTCCGTCTGTCGGCGGCAACAAGGTCTCCCGTTCTCATATCTGATCCTTTCCCCGATTCTTGGATTCAGTCCGGGGATGGTCTCGGGAGAGAAGAGAGGAAGAAACAAAGGTCACAGTCAGAGCTCCGCGGTCTGTGGCTGTGTTCACACGTAAAACAGACATCGCGAGCCCCCTCACGGGCGACAGCAAAAACAACCACCCCGGACTCACCACGCGCCCGCTCGTCACCATAACAACAACTCGGCGCGGCCACCGCACTAGGACCCCCGATATGGACGTCTAGGCAAATGCCTGTAAAACGAAAATAAAATCTGCTGGGTTGTTGTCTGTACAAGTGCTCGTCACTGTTTTCAAGGGGGGCTGAGAGGGCTCCTTCCGCAGATATGCGCGGGGTGGGTGAGAAGAAAGTCCCTGGTCGAGGTGAGGCAGCAACAGCCGCGCGACAGAGAGAAAAAGAGTCAACACGTGCAGGAACAGCAGCAGGAGAGCGCGCGGTGGCCGCGGGCATCAGAGAGAGAGAGAGAGAGAGAGGTCGGCGCACGCAAGGCTTCCCTGTCACTCTGGAGACGGATTCGACATTATCAGTTCAGGCAGTCAGGTCCTCCTACTGAAGGGCCGGCGTGGGCGTGCACGGAAGACGAGACGGCGGGTGCATGAGGTAAGGGGGTTTGGAGGGCTGTCCCGGGTTTAGTCCTGCCCCTGTCCTGGCGGAGGGGCTGCTGCTGCCGAGTGACCAAGACAAGAGCCTCCGCCCTCCTCTCTCGGTGGCTCTCGGTCTCCCCCAGCCAGGATTCCGTGGAAGAAGAAGGGGGCGCCCGAGGGACATTCTCAGTTCTCAGCGCCCGACTGGGGGTGGGTGGTGGTGGTGAAAAGTTGTTTCCCTTCCCCTTCGGAGAGTAGGGGAGGCTTATTCCTCCCTCCCAGAATTAGGAGACTGCCCGCTCTCTAGTCTGCCTGTCCCGGAGAGCCGGTGCTTGCGGTAGAAAGGTGTGTTCAGAGTAGTTCCTGTGTGCACAAAGAACCCGGGAAAGGAAAATGGAAGTCTTGCGGAAGATTAAATGACATTGCACCTCCTGCCTCATTTCTTTTTTGTAAGGGAACCATCATTCTTCGCTTTTTGGATTCCACTTTGTTGTCAAAAATGACCTTTAAAAAGCAAACTGAAGGTTTGGGTCCCCCACTCCACCCCACCCCGTCACCTTATTGAACAGATTTCCACCATATCATCCTGAATGCTTGCTGTGAAAGAAACTTCTGTTGATTTCCATGGATCTTACCGTATTTGCATGCAAGTCTGCTGAGGATTTCAGGTAGCCTTCATCTGGCATGAGTCTCAAAATCTCAAATAAATATGGATGGTAAAACCAAAATTGCTTATCCATAGATGATGTGTGGTTGTAGATGAGTTGATGGCATATGGTTGGCAACCTAATGACAAACATGTACATAAAGTAAATAATAAATTACCTGCGAGCACACAGTGACTGAGGCCTTATAAGTGTGTTCCTGTGTGCATCATCAGCACTGTTGTTAACTCCTGCTTGGAATTAGGCAAGACATCTTTGATGCATGGTCTTAACCCTGAGTGGGAAGGGTTGCAGAACAGAGCAGGCAAATTTTTCTCCCAAGAGGGAGTGGGACCATTTTGCCCCCCGGATGTAGTTTCTGATCTCCATGATACTTTAATGGATGGAGGGCATTCATTCTCTCTGGGTCCCCTCTGCAGTGTTTCATCACTTCCCAACAATTCCAGAAGTCATTGCAGAAAGCTTCTCACCCACCACACACTGTTTTCTGCTTTCTAAGAATGTCGACAGAAGTGCATCTGCCCATCTTTAATGCAAAAAACATTCAGCTATAGTGAAGAAGTGTACAGTCAGACAAAACATGTTAAATACACAAATATAACTCCTCTTATTTGGCTGTAGTTATTCTAATAATTGTGGTCAGAGTGTTTACATGACCAAACATGGGGGCCTTAAGTTACACTGGCATTAATTTTGTCAGAGATATTATTTATAGACATCTACAAATCCTCTTGCCAGTGGTGAGTGCCCCCAGGCCTTTGGAGAGTAGGTCACTCAGCACCACACAGATCTCACTAGAGATCTCATTTTCATTACCATTTTTGAAAAAGTAAGGAACAGCAGGAATCCTTTCTGAGAGGGCTCCCGCTGTTTCTTACCTTATCGCCATATCCCAGTGCTTCTCTCCTAAGCCTTCTGCCTGTGTGCCAGAAAAGGATCTGAGGAAAGAGAGGAGATTAGTGGTGAGTGACCACAAATAATGACTGGCTACTAACAAGCAGAAGGTTGCCGGTTTGAATCCCCGCTGGTACTATATTGGGCAGCAGCAATAAAGGAAGATGCTGAAAGGCATCATCTCACACTATGTGGGAGGAGGCAATGGTAAACTCCTCCTGTATTCTACCAAAGAAAACCACAGGGCTTTGTGGGTGCCAGGAGTCGAAATCGACTTGACAGCACACTTTACCTTTATTGAGCTAAACCTGTGGGTCCCTGATAATTTATTTTTATGTAGACTATATTTATATACTAGTACTATACAGTATATTTATATACAACTTCTCAATTAAAAAAACACCCTACCTAAAGTACAAAGCAGTAGATGGTTCCCTCTCATAAAGGGGCTCACAATCTTTAAGAAGACTCAAGTTAATCTCCAGCAAATAGCCACTGGAAGGGATGCTGTACTGGGATGAATTTGCTCTCTGCCTTGCTTATATAAGAGAGACACCACTTTAAAAGGTGCCTTTTTGCCCAGTTGGAATTTCAGAAACATGCATGCACATGTGACATTGATGTAAAAATTCCTTTCAGATGGCTAATTGTAGGACCAGTTTGGACATGTTAATCCATATTTTATTCTCCTTTTGAAATGATGATGATTTCCATGTCAGAATATAAGTATATAGATATTTGAAAGTGTCAACCCAAGATTAACTGAGGATTGTGTCTGTATGACCTCATTGTTGTGGAAGTGTCATGTGACTATTGCTGAAAAGTTCAACATAATGTCAGTCTTCCAGTGTAATTGAGACATACAGAACTCAATGTTATTACCAAAGCATGCTGTTGTGTGGCAGGGGTTAGAACAATGCATATGCCCTGAAGACTGTGATGTTCCATTCTGTGTATTTCCCCTCTTCATAGGAGACAGAATTGCCTTAGATTGAGCTAATCCATACTACCCTATGATGGACTGAATTAATTCAGGCTCACAATGTTGACATGAAGAGATCTAAACTTTGTAGAAATAGCTACTATTTCAATAATTTGATTTTTTTCCCCTTGCAGTTTCATTCCAAGATGCCTCAGTAGAAAGAGTCTCCGGATGGGTATCCTGGCATTTTGGTTCACTTTCTTTATTTGCATGCCAGAACACATGTGTAAGTTCAAATCCAATTTTTTTAATAGTTAGTGAGTAAATCATTAGTGAGTAAATCGTCAGGTCGAGAGAGGCTGGTGGTCTGGTTTGGTCCAAGCTTCTCCCAGAGAGTTACTCCATGGTGGGTCAGGTGAGAGGATGTGGGCGTGGAGGTGGGGTGGCTGTGGTCTATAAGAATACCATCTCCCTTACCAGGATCCCTATCAGGGATTTGGCCTATATTGAATCTAGAGACCAGGGATAACCTGGGACTTCTGCTAGTGTACTGATCACCCCGCTGCCCAGTGGAGTCCCTAATTGAGCTGACGGACCTGGTTGCTGAGTTGGCATTGGAGTGGCCCAGGTTGTTCTTGTTGGGGGTCTTCAATGTTCATTTTGAGTCCAGGTTGTCAGAAGTGGCACAAGAGTTCATAGCGGCCATGACGACTGTGGGCCTATTGCAATTGGTCTCTGGATGGACACATGATGCTGGCCACACTCTTGATTTGGTCTTTTGCTCTGATCAGGGTGGTGTTTCATGAATGGGGACTCCTGTAATCTCCCCACTGCCATGGACTGATCACCATCTGGTTAAGGTAGAACTTACAGCCACAGCCCACCTCCGCATGGTGAAGGACCTATTAGATTGGTCCGACTGAGGAGGTTATTGGATCCAATAGGATTCCAAGAAGCCTTGGAAGGGTTTAGGGTTGACTGACTCTGCTAATGATTTTGTCGATGCTCTGGTCCAAAGATGGAATAATAAACTTACTAGAGCAGTAGACAAAATAGTTCCTAAGCATCTCCTCCAACTTGCTTTAATGATAGCCCCGTGGTAGGGTTGTGCACAGAACCATTTTGGAGGCCCTTTATGAGCCTCTGAACCGGTTCAAACAGCGGCTGATTCTGTTGGTTCAAAAGCAGGGGGGTGCTGCTTTAAGTGTGGGGGAGGGTGAACTTACCCCTCCCGCTGCTCTTCCCCTGCTGGCACTCCTTTTTCAGTAAGTCCATGGAGTTGCAGCATACTTCCCTGCCGCCTCGTTTGCCCCCGTTTACCAGATATTTGCCCCGTTTACTAAACAGGGGCAAATGGGGCGGCAAGGAGGTACGCTGCCGCCTCATGGACTTACTGAAAAAGGCGCGCTGGCGGGGGAAGAGCGGTGGGAGGGGTAAGTTCACCCTCCCCCACACTTAAAGCGGCACCCGCTCCGCCTTCAAGCCTTCCCTGCCCGGTTCCATACCCATACCTACCCCTTGGTATTTGGATGAATTATGGGAGCTGAAGCAGTGAGGTAGATGACTAGAGTGCAAGTGCAGGAAGACTCTGCTTGAGTCTGATCGGGCACAACACAGAGCACATTTGAAGAGCTATGCTCTGGCAGTGCAGGTGGCAAAGAAGCAGTTCTTTTCTGTCTGCATTGCTTCTGCAAATTCACTTCCAGCTGGGTTAGGGTTAGGGTTAGGGTTGTCTGAGTTGTCTAGGGTTGTGAGGGGCTAGTATGTGCTACTCCCCCTTGAATTTAAACTTCGAATAATCAGTTACTCGCTGTGATGTTCTTAATTACTTTTTTGCAGATAAGATTTCTCATATTTGGGCTGAGTTGTATTCCACAGTTATTGCAGAGTCTACTGTGGAAGTGTCCCTCAACTCCTCTTATGTGATTAGATTGGATAATTTTCAGTTTGTGACTCCTGAGGAAGTGGACAAACTGCTTCAGACTGTGTGTCCTACAGCCTGTTCTCTTGACCCTTGTCCAACTTGGCTTATCTCATCTGATAATTATATTATCAGAGAGGGTCTGGTAAATATTATAAATCCTTTTCTGAGGGAGGGCAGGATGCCTCCTTGTCTTAAAGAGGCTATTATTAGACCACTTTTGAAGAAAGCTGGACTGGATCCCTCAGAGGTAGCTAATTGCAGACCTGTTTCTAATCTTCCATGGCTGGGCAAGGAGATTGAGCAGGTGGTGGCCTCTCAGCTCCAGACAGTTTTGGATGATGCAGATTATTTAGACCCATTTCAAACTGGCTTCCGTGTGGGCTGTGGGGTTGAGACTGCCTTGGTTGGCCTGATGGAAGATCTTCAACTGGCTATTGACAGAGGGAGTGTGACTCTGCTGATCCTTTTGGATCTCTCTGCAGCTTTTGATACCATCAACCATGGTATCCTTCTGGACCGCCTGAGGGAGGTGGGATTGGGTGGCACTATTTTACAGTGGTTCTGCTCCTAGCTCTCTGCTAGATGCCAGATGGTGTCGCTTGGAAGCTGTTGTTCTGCTGAGCGAGAACTAAAGTGTGGAGTTCCACAAGGCTCCATTTTGTCTCCAATGCTCTTTAACTTCTACATGAAACCGCTGGGAGTGTTCATCAGGAGGGTTTGGTGCAGTGTGTTATCCATATGCTGATGAGACCCAGATCTACTTCTCCATGTCAGCCTCCTCAGGGTTAGGGTTAGTTGAATCCAAATAAGACAGAGGTACCTAATGGCACAGCAGGGAAGTAACTTGCCTAGGAAGCAAGAGGTTGCTGGTTCGAATCCTCGCTGGTATGTTTCCCAGACTATGGGAGACACCTATATCGGGAAGCAGCAATATAGGAAGGTGCTGAAAGGCATCATCTCATACTGCGCGGGAGATGGAAATGGTAAACCCCTCCTATATTCTACCAAAGACAACCACAGGGCTCCGTGGTCACCAGTAGTCAACACTGACTTGACAGCACAACTTTATCTTTACTGACTGTAGGGGGCTGGGTTCAGGGAGATGGTTTAGATCTTCCTGTTCTGGATGGGGTTACACTCTCCCTGAAAGATCAGGTACATAGCTTGGGTGTGCTCCTGGACTCAAAGCTCTTCCTGGTTTCTCAAGCTTAGGCAGTGGCCAGGAGCACTTTTTAATCAGCTTCAGCTGATACATCAGTTGCGTCCATTTCTAGAGGTGAATGACCTTAAAACAGTGGTACATATGCTGGTGACCTCCAGGCTTGACTACTGTAATGCTCTCTACAGGGGGCTGCCTTTGTACACAGTCCAGAAACTACAATTGGTACAGAATGTGGTAGCCAGATTGGTCTCTGGGACAACACAAAGGGACCACATAACACCGGTGTTAAAAGAACTGCACTGGCTGCTGATATGTTTCCGAATGAAATACAAAGTGCTGGTTATTACCAATAAAGCCCTTAACGGCTTGGGTCCAGGCTATTTAAGAGAGCACCTCCTTTGTCATGAACCCTGCTGCCTGTTACGATCTTCTAGAGAGGTCCGGCTACAGTTGCCACCAGCCCATTTGGTGGCAACCCATGACCGGTCTTTCACTGTGACTGCCCCAGAGCTTTGGAATATGCTTCCTACTGAAATAAGAGTATCTCCTTCTTTGTTTGATTTCAGGAAGACCCTCAAGACTCTCTTGTTTTTGTGGGCTTTTAATTAGAATTGCCACCTTAAGTGGTACAGCGGGGAAATGCTTGACTAACAAGCAGAAGGTTGCCAGTTCGAATCCTCGCTGGTACTATATGAGGCAGCAGCGATCTAAGAAGATGCTGAAAGGCATCATCTCATACTGCATGGGAGACGGCAGTGGTAAACCCCTTCTGTATTCTACCAAAAGAAAACTACAGGGCTCTTTGGGTGCCCCAGGAGTTGAAATCGACTTGACGGCACAACTTTACTTTTACCTTTAATTAGAATTAATTTTTAATAATTTTAACAATTTGTTTTAATAACTGTTTTATGCTGTTTTTATTGTGTCATATATTCTAATCTCTTTTGACTTTTAAATATTTTAAATTTTGTATACTGCCTAGAGATGTACATATCAGGCGGTATAAAAATATGATAAAAAAATAAATTGCCCAATGTGGTAATTCAGCAACCATCACACTAGTGTCTTGAATGTGTGGTGTATCATACAGTGCTTAATTGTTCCCTAGAGTTCTACATGTTGATGTAATCTATTTATGCTCGTATACCATTTTTGATAATTCTTTTGTAATCATATTCTAATGCATTTAGTTTGCATGTTCTTTTCACTGATTGTTTTATTCTGTTGAGCAGTATCACTGAGTCCACTGGAGTATCTCAGGACTGTTGTGAAGTTGTTGGATTCTTTCCATAGATCATAAAATTAAAATGAGTGATGTGTCCACCATTGGATGAGGGCAAACAAATATCCCTGGGCTGCCAGGGCACCCCCTTGCCACCCCACCCCAGCCAGCAAATAAAGTGCTTGCCAGCTGGGAGAGATGGACGTGCCCTTTCCTAGCCAATCAGTGCTTTGCTCACCAGCTGAGTGCTTCCTTTCTCTCGCTCTCTCTGAGCAAAGGAGAGAAAAGAAGCACACATTTGGCGAACAAAGTGCTGGCCAGCCTGCTGGGAAAGGGCAAGGGGCCGTGTGTCCAGTGTTGGCCATGCCCCCACAGTCCTCATGCTTCTCACTCCAGGGGTGTGGTAGGCACAAGTGCACATGGTGCAGCAGGGGGGTGTCATGAAGGCAGGTGGTAGCAGTGAGGCAGTAGTCTGTTACAGGGCCACTACCAGCCTCAATATGCCCCTGATTAAAATAGCCTAGAAAGTAAGTATTACAGAAGTGGATATACACCCTGTCCTCTTCCCTAAGGGGTGTGTTGCCACCCCTTTGCAAGAGATGGAGAAAATGCAACCAGCAGTCAGTGGATCCTGCTTTCTTTTGGTGCTAGAGGGGAAAAACCAGACAGAAACACAACTGGGGTGCTCTCACTGCTGCTAAGCTCAGTGATCTCTCTAGTGCAGGTCTGCTCAACTTTGCTCCCCTCCAGGTGTTTTTGGACTACAGCTCCCATAATCCCCAGCCACAGTGGCCAATAGCCAGAGATTATGGGAGTTGTAGGCCAACATCTGCAGGAGGGCTGAAGTTGAGCAGCCCTGCTCTAGTGGAAAAGAGGTGGCAGCACAGCTGGGAAGCAGAGAATGGTGTTGTATTTCCTCTCGGTGGAAAATACAGAACAGTGCTGTTGCGGCTGCTGGAAATGATGTGAGATGGTGGAAGAAGAGGTAGGTAGGCTGGTGCATTTCTAGCGTTGCCAGAACCTAAGGGGTATTCTCGTGGGTCAAATGGGCTGTAACCCAAAATTTGGCTTAAATTATTCCAGGTAAACAGTGGCTGCAAGGCTTGATTAAAATAAATGGCGACTGGATAGTAAAGGCCTATTGTGTGTCATCATCAACCTCCTCATTTCATCTCTCCTGTAAAGGACACTATAGTAAATGTGTGTGTATGAAACAGAACAATAGTCACACTTTACATGTGTTGGAATGGCCTTTTGTATTTTTGAAAAACATAGCAGTGGTGAAAAAAGAAAAGCTTCCTCACCTAATTTGTATTTTGATTTATAGATGCACAGAACACATGTCCTGATGTCATGCAACAACTTTTGAAAGATGGATTTCACAGGTGGGTATGTGACAACCAGATAGATATTGGGCAGTGCTGCTGTCACTAGTGTGTTAATAAGATCAGAATCTTTCAAACGGTTGCATCTGCCTAACCATCTCAGCATATATATGGTCTAAAGAACAAGTGAACTGATGATGTATGGCAAACAACATTTATTTATTTATTTATTTATTTATTGTTAGATTTATATACCGCCTTTCGCTAAAAACAACCCCAAGGCGGTTTACAAAAGTTAAAACACATAATAAAAATGAATTAAAAGTATTTAGCTAAAAATATAAAAACAATCCAATATTAAAATATACAACATACAAAATACAAAAAACTATACATGGATAAAAACACAGAGAAGCAGCAATAAAACAATCACGTAAAGGCCTGGATAAAAAGCCAAGATTTAACCAGCTTTCTAAAAACAGTAATGGAGTCTGAGGAGCGAATGGCCACAGGGAGAGCATTCCAAAGCCTGGGGGCAGCAACAGAGAAGGCCCTGTCCCGAGTGCATGACAACCTAGCCTCCCTCATTGTCGGCACCCGGAGCAGAGCCGGGTGCTCTGGACTACTGGCATCTATGGACTACTGGCATATATGTGGGCATAAATGGACTACTGGCATATATGTGGGCTAGTCAATAATTGTTTATATAAGTGTCAGTCTATGCTCAGTCATATAGACCCATAGGCAGCTCAGCCTTACCTACTTATGTTTAGTCCCATTAGAGTGATGCAGTCTAGAGTGATGAAGTCTTAACTGGAAAGGGTCTCCTCATCTTTAGTTCTCCATTAGCCCTTGTGGAACAGGGATCATTTCCTCATTATTCTTGGTATGCTAACCACTTTGTGAATTTTTTGTTGAAAAGTATCAATATTATTAATATAAATATTAATAGTATTCATAATAATTAGTACAAAGATGATGATAGTGTTCTGTGGTGTGTATGTGATAGTATTCTGTGGTGTGGCTGTTCTTGAAGAGTATTTGAAAACTTCAGCTAGTGCAAAATGCTGTAACCATATTTTTGTCAGGTGCTCAGGGTAAGGTGCTGGTTATTACCTTTAAAGCCCTAAACAGGTTAGATCCGAATTATCTGAAGGACCTCTTGCTCCCAATTGATTCTATTCACCATACAAGATCTCCAGTAGAAGCTCAGTTGTCATCCCTGTGAGATAGGGCCTTCTTAGTGATGGCCCTCAGATTGAAGTGATGGCTCTCAAACAGAAGTTCAATGGGACTTGTTTCTGAGTAGGTGTGCCATAGGATTTGTTGCAGCCCTAGAAAACAAACTGCAGACTAAATATAAAAATACAATTTCATAATATTTAAGAAGTTTTGTAACTTGTTAAATATAAGTTTAAGATAGATTGATACAACTTTGAGGTTGTTTGTATTCTTTGGAAGGCGTTTGAAGTCTGTAGAAAGAGCTTTTCATTTGTTTTCTTTAAATGTTAGAGATCTTCTGATTAGAGTAAATCTTGGCGCTGATGGAGGCACAGGAAGCTGCATGGTGGCAGCTAAAGTACACCTTCCAAAAGGACTTTATGTGGATCCTTATGAACTGACATCTTTGCAAAAGCACAATCTCACTGAGGTAGGACTTCAGGTTGACTTATTTGGCCTCATGTGGAAGTTATTGATTAAAATCCCAAAACTACAATGAAGAGGTTGCCTGCTCTTTGCTTGTTAGAATAGGAAAGGAAATAAAGTATATTAAAGAATTCTTGATTAATGGGGATTAAATCGCTAGTTCACAAAACTGGATTGTGTTTGGAAGAACTGATCTTTGAGTCTTCCCAACCTAAAAGCAATTATTTAATTAATGTATAGCTAGCAAAGGCTCCTGGAATTTGTCTGTTTAAACAGTCTGTCATTTTGCTTCCCTTACTATATAAAAAAATACAAAAAGCTCAAATCTTGAAAGCTGCCATTGTGTTCTGTGTTATGGCTGCGATCCAAAGTGCTGCTCAACTAATTCCATGTGCCCAAGGGTAGTATGCTCAAGCCCTCGGGCATGCCTAAATTTGCTCTTTGGAACGCGGCCACTGGTATTGTAAGGGCTCGCTCTCATCTTACATTACTGTTTCATGTTTTAAATATGCAAGTAAACATAGGAGTGGTTGAAGCCCTGGAGGTGGGGGAGCAAAATTCATAATGCTGTCTTCCCTCGTGGCCAAATTTCCCAGTGCAAGACACAGTGGTAACCAGTACAAAACACAATGGTAACCAGTAGACGCACAGACTAGCAGAGAAGCACAAAGAGAGACACCCCAGTCTCTCCCGTGCTGCCCCCTGATTACCGGCACAGAAATGCTCTTGGTCAGCACTTTACTTTCTGACTCTAAGCACTTCCACCTTCCACTCCCTTCCTTGGCCTGACTTTTCAAAGTCAATGGGGCATGGAGGCGATTGAGGGCAGCAGCTGCTGCGCCATTTCTGAGTAAGATTTGGGGGTGGCAGGCTAGAGCTCGGTGAGCCAGTGGGTCAGCAGAGGTGACGAGTTTGCCACACGTGCCAATCCACTGCCTGAGGTGGCTGCTCCAGTGTGTCTCTTTAGCAGGTCACCTCTCAGTAAACATTGGTAAAAAACAAACCAAACACTGTGAACATGAGCTTTTATCACATCGCAAAGGTTAAACAAGAGTCTGCTTTGGAAAACTCAAAGATTTGCATGTGAGATTCACCTTTGACTTTTCTGATACCTCCAGCAGTTTTTGTTGAGAGGTGTGAGGAGAATAGAATCCTCACACAGCAGAGTATGCTCTGGAGGTAAATATGTTCAGCCTAAGAAATTTTCTGGAGACACTAGGTTTAGTTCAAAAAACAAATAAAACAACATACTCAAACAGGCACTAGCCTTCAACAACTGAACAGTTCTAATCAACTCTTAGCTGACTGAGAGAGACCTATTAACACAACTCCTCATTCCTTAGTGGCCAGAAGAGGTTACTGCAGTGCTAAGAGCAATGCTTTAGAATGAATTGTTAGCACTTACCAGAATGGTCATTCTCCTCAGAAGTATGGATTGCATCCAAGACTATTATGGGTTGCCACGATCTCCTGTTCCGAGACAGGGCCAATCAGAGAGCTTTTTCTCTCTTCCAGGAGGGAGGGGCAATCCCCTCATCTTTCAGTCAGTATCCAGCTCTCCAATGCTCCAGCTAATACGAAATAAGATCAGAAAAGCACAAGAGGCCAATAAGGGGCCAACAGCTGAACAAGAACGAATATAGACTTAACGTAGGCTGACAAACAGAGAAGCTTCCTATGCTAACTCAAACCCTTCAGGGAGACACCACCACCCCTGAAGAGGAAGACCTCCCCACATATATACAGGGAACAGGAAAATCCGGATAAAAGCGGGGTAGACTAGACGAACATGTGGGCGGGTCGGATGCAATCCATACTTCTGAGGAGAATGACCATTCAGGTAAGTGCCAACGATTCATTCTCCCTCAGAAGAGGATTGCATCCGAGACTATTATGGGACATACCATAGCCACTTTCAAATTCAGCAGGAGAGAGAGAGTCTGGTCCTAAACTGGAACTACCCACTGCAAGACTCACCATCCAAAGGAGGCATTGGCAGAAGCCCAATCGTGAATCTTATAGTGTTTAACAAAGGTTGAGAGAAGCCCAAGTGGCAGCTCTACAAATATTGGCCAGGGGGCTAAATTAGAGAAAGCATCGGTAGAAGCTGCACTCTGTGTAGTGTGGGCAGCAATTCCCTCAGGTACAGGCCTCCCACCCATCGTGTAGGCCAAGTGAATGCACTTGCAAATCCAGCACGCCAGGGTAGATGATGAGACCTTCTGGCCCAATGAACAGTCTCTGAAGGAAACAAAGAAAGAGACCCTAAAGGTCTTGGTGCGCCTGAGATAAATACAAATTGCCCTGCGCACATCCAGAGTATGCCATTCCCTCTCCTTTGGAGTGGAAGGACTGGGGCAAAAGGAAGGAAGCATAAGTTCCTGGGCTCTATGGAACAGGGAATTTACCTTAAATTGATAAATGGGGTCAGTACGAAGGAGAACATAACCCAGAAAGACCAAGCACAGCTCTCTCCTTACCGATAGTGCGCCAAGATTGGAGACCTGGCGGGCAGAAGTAATGGCCACTAAAAACAAAACCTTCAGGGTGAGGAGCTGCAACGATGCTGTTCTCAGGGGTTCAAAGGGGCGCTTCATAAGCACCCTGAGAACCAGACCTAAGTCCCAAGTGGGAAACCGAGGGATAGGAGGGAGCTATTAAGAGGCCCCTTTCAGGAACCTTTGAACGTGTGGATGCCCAGCCAAGGAAGGGACCCCCGGGACCTGAAGCGTAGATGAGATTGCAAACATTTGGTGTCGAAGAGTGTTGGGCTGAAGCCCTTTGTCCAGACCCGCTTGCAAGAACCCCAGGACCTGAACTATGGACGCCGACAAAGGTTCCACCCCAACCGAGGCACACCAGTTGACAAAAGTTTTCCATGATACACCCGGGCAGTGGAAGCACGCCTAGATGCAAGGATGGTGTCATGGACAGAGGAAGAATAGCTGCAAGCATCTAGCGAGCTCCACTCAATCTCCAAACGTATAGATTGAGCTACTCAGGCTCTGGATGAAACACTGGTCCCTGGTGTAGAAGGTGAGGGTAGCATCCGAGCGGCATCAGGGTGTCGATTGCCAGGGCCACTAGATCCGAAAACCAAGGGAGGCATGGCCAGTGCAGGGCCAGAAGGATGACCTCTGCCCACAGCTGATGGATCCTCCTAACAGTCTGGGAAAGGATGGGCAGGGGTGGGAAGGCATATAGCAGACCTTGGGGCCAAGGAACGAGCAGCTCATCCACTCCCTCGGCCCCTGGGGAGGGAAACCTGGAGAGGAAATGGGTCACCTTGGCGTTGGCCAGGGTTGCAAACAGGTCCATGAGAGAGACTCTGAATCTTTCCACAACCCTTTGAAAGGCCCAATCGTCTAGAGACCACTCTGCCTGGTCCAACTGAGACCGGCTCAGCCAATCCGTTATGGTGTTGTCTACCCCACTGAGGTGAACAGCCTCCAACAACTGCAAGTTCTGCTCCGCCCAAGCCAGCAGAAGCGTAGCCTCGTGCATAAGACAGTGGAACTTTGTCTCCCCCCTCCCCCCGATGATTGATGTGTGCTTTGACCGTCGCACTGTCTGTCTGCACCAGAACCTGACAATTGCGGACCACTGGCAGGAATTGCATGAGGACGTAATGGATAGCCCATAGTTCCAGCCAATTTATCGACCGGAGACGTTCCTCCAACGACCACAGACCCTGGGCAACTTGGCGGTGACAGTGACCTCCCCAGCCTTGAAGGCTGGTATCCGTTGTTATAATGAGTTGGCTGTCTGACAAGAAGCTCACGCCCCTGCAGATCGCTGGGGATGTCCACCAACCCATGGACTTCGAACCCGAGAAGTCAGAGAGATCCTGAGTCTGGACCTGCCCGTCACGGGATCCTGGAGGGGTAAGAGCAGCCATAGGAGAGGCCAAGAATGGAAGCGAGCCCAGGGAACAATCCCAATAGTTGAAACCATCATGCCCTGCAGTTGGCTCAGACTGAGGATGTTGGACTGGGGATGGAGCAGCAGCCTTCAACAAGCCGAGACCAACTTGTGCCTGTGTTCTGTGTTCAGACTGACAATACCCTTGGATGAATTGATGATAGCCTCCAGATGCTGAATCCTGTTCTGGGGAATGAGAGAGCTCTTCTGATAATTCACCAGAAACCCGTGGACCTCTAGTACTGAGAGAGTCTCCCTCACATCCTCCAGAGCCTGATGGTGAGAAGGTGACCTGACCAAAAGATCATCCAAATAGATGTGTACAGATGAATCTCCCTGGTCCTCAAGTGCGCCACGAGTGCTACCATGATCTTGGTAAACACCCGTGGTGCAGTCGAAAGACCGAAGGGAAGGGCTCGATACTGAAAATGAGCGTCAGCGTAGAAGGAACCGAAGGAACCTCCTGTCCAAGGGGGGTGGCTTGGGACATGAAGATAAGCTTCTTTTAGGTCCACTGAAGACAGGAAGTCTCCCCTCTGAAGGGCCATCAAGATGGAAAGGAGAGTTTCCATGTGGAAATGTCTCACCCTGATTGACGGACTTCAGGTCTAGGATGGCCCTCTACTCTCCATTCTTTTTTGGAACCAAAAAGAGAATAGAATAGACGCCATGCCCCTATTCCCCGGGAGGAACTCGTTTGATCGCCTGTATCCCGGCAAGGTGACGAATGGCCTTCAGCATTAACGAATGCTTGTCTCGCTTGCGGAACCGTGGGGATATCAGGAACTGATCCGGGGGCCGGGAAGCCTAGACTGTACCCCTGTGATATTGTCTGGTGAATCCAGTGGTCTGTACAAGTCAACGGGAACGAAGTGAAGAGGCACTTGCCGGAGCGAGACAGGGCGAAGACTGAAGGATGAGGGGATTGCCCCTCCCTCCTGGAAGAGAGAAAAAGCTCTCTGGCCTGTCTCGGAGCAGGAGGTCTTGGCAACCCATAATAGTCTTGGATGCAGTCCTCTTCTGAGGGAGAATTCTCACTTCTAACAGTTTTCACCTGAAACCTGTACTTGCATTGTTGAGAGACAAGTGCAATAGTGTGACACTGGAACTAGCCAGTTCTTCTTTGCAGGAGTACATTAATCTGGTGTTGTTTGTACCAGGATTATTTTCTGTAATTATGTTAATTATTTTCTTTTTCTGCAGGCTTTGCTGACTGAAGATAACATAGATTTGGAAGTTCCCGAGTACTTAGCCACTGACGTCACTGTCCTCGTTTACATGAGACCTGACGCTGAATGCATTTCCTGTTTTAGAGCAATATTGCCTCTGCACTGCCGGTATCACAGGCCAGCAGAGAGTGATGGAAACATCTTTGCATTACTGAAGAGTCCACAAATATTGATCCGTTGCCAAAAATGTGAGAGTGTTTGACTTTCTACATTTGGGAATAAGAAAGGGATACACGTGGAAGAGGAATAAAAAGGGGCAGTACAGAATAATACATCATTGGGGCAGAACCTTTTATTTTGATAGATATGTGAAGGAGATATCTACATAGTCATTCAGAATTAGAGGAAGCAGTGCTTAACAATTCCGAATAAATTCTATTCTGAGTACTAAATATGTTTTTGCTTCTTCTAGCCTTTCTGTCAATGGAATGTTTGAAAGAAACTGAAATAGAAGCTCCATGTTCTCAGAAGAATACACATACCTGCCACTGGAACAGCATCAAGTTCAAAGCTGTGGGTTCATATATCTTATAGTTATTCCTACAACGTATTTGTCTAGAACTATTTTGAAATGAACTTTTATTCAGGTAGTTGGACCCATCGGATGAAGAAACTGGTTGTGGGCTTCCCAGTGGTTAGCCACTGTGGGAAACAGAATGCTGGATTTGATAGACCTTTGGTATGATCCAGTAGAGCTTTTCATATATTCTTGGTTTATAGTCCTGTGCATACAGTAATTAGTCTGCTTGTCCTGTTGACTTCAGTAGGATTTTAGCAATGTAACTGTGCAGAATTGTAGTTCCAGACAAAAAGGTTTATTGGTTGGACATCTTTTTCTTCCAAATTCTTAATCCAGTGCTGTAGGAAAGACTGAGCAGCATTCACATTAAGTTCTTCAGTATTGTTTCTCAGGAATTACTCTTACTACTACTATTTGGGAAATAAGTAATCTTACTCCTATAGACTGTTTAATTTCAGCAGGACTACACATAACAGTAGGAGTAACTACTACACATTCAGTAGGAGTAATTAGTGCAGATGCTTCCCACTGATTTAAGGAGTTGGCTGCAGAGAATTTTTTAAAATGGAAAGTACCAACATCGTTGGAAGCTTCAATATATCCTGATAAAAGGCATCTGATAAATAAAGAAAAAAAATTAAATAAAGTTAAAATGTGTTGACTTATATGGGAAATACATTTTGAACAAAAGAGATCCTATTTGTCTTTTAACATGCAACTCTCTCTTTGTAGGTAAACAAGGAATTGAAACTGCAAATACCAGTTGGACTCAAATATCACCTTACATTGGTGTGCACGATTACTCTTGTTACCACAATACTGTGTTCCATTCTTATCCTTTCAGGTTTATATGAGCATGGATTGTTCTTTGCTTAGAGCTCATTATAAAAGTAAACAAAAGTATTCAAATTATTGTGCAAGAACTGTCTTTCTGAATAAGCAGACAAACAAGAGATGGGAGCAGAAAAACAGAGTTCCAGCATCACAGATGTGGTGGGGAGCAGGCCCAGGGCCCCCGCTATTTTACTGTCCACTGTTGTATTGGCTTGGCTGTATTGTGTTTGACCAGTCCTGTCTTCCCCTCCCCACTCTGGCCCCAGGATTTTACACAAGACTGGTTTAGTAATGGGTAAATGTCCAGTTACAAGACTGCCACAGTCCAATTCTGAGACAGTGAAGTCTGCTTACTTAGAAGCAGTTCTGATTACCTGTGGTGTGGCTCACCTGGGTGGATCAGACACATTCACAGTATCACAACTTAAGAACTTCAGATTCTTTTAAATTTGTTTTCACTCTACAAGCAGAGTTCAGTCTGTCCCCTGTCTCATAGCCTGGCGATTTATGTAGCTCAAGCATAGTATCTGAGCGTGGGTTAGATGTACTAGGAGCTTCAAACCTCCTAGAAAGAGTAAGGTTTTGGCATAATGTATTCAGCTTCAAATGTGCACATACATTTCTTTTGCCTCTGTTAAGCGAGCCAAGCTCTTACAATTAGAGATCTGAATTGGAACGTGGACTCAAGAACTTGATCTTACTGTTTATCTGCAACAATGAAAGGCTTTGCACTGTCATCAATATGCAAGTCATCTCTAGATGTGGGACTTAGGCTGATCCAGCAGAAGATTGTTCTCTGTGTTTATTGGGCTTCAGCTTGTTTCTTTGAATTGGGACTCACTGATACTGGTGGTGCAGTTAAGAAGAGCTTCACCATGCTCCCTCCCTCAGTGTTCTAAAAAAATTAAACACACATCTTTTTAAAGAGGATTTTTAATGTTTTATCTGCTGCTTACAGGTGAAACTCGGAAAATTAGAATATCGTGCAAAAGTCCATTAATTTCAGTAATGCAAATTAAAAGGTGAAACTGATATATGAGACAGACGCATTACATGCAAAGCAAGATAAGTCAAGCCTTAATTTGTTATAATTGTGATGATCATGGCGTACAGCTCATGAAAACCCCAAATCCACAATCTCAGAAAATTAGAATATTACATGGAACCAAGAAGACAAGGATTGTAGAATAGAACAATATCGGACCTCTGAAAAGTATAAGCATGCATATGTATTCAGTACTTGGTTTGGGCCCCTTTTGCAGCAATTACTGCCTCAATGCGGCGTGGCATGGATGCTATCAGCCTGTGGCACTGATGAGGTGTTATGGAAGACCAGGATGCTTCATTAGCGGCCTTCAGCTCTTCTGCATTGTTTGGTCTCATGTCTCTCATCCTTCTCTTGGCAATGCCCCATAGATTCTCTATGGGGTCAGGTCAGGCGAGTTTGCTGGCCAATCAAGCACAGTACACTGTATACTTTTCAGAGGTCCGATACTGTTCTATTCTACAATCCTTGTCTTCTTGGTTCCATGTAATATTCTAATTTTCTGAGATTGTGGATTTGGGGTTTTCATGAGCTGTACACCATGATCATCACAATTATAACAAATTAAGGTTTGACTTATCTCGCTTTGCATGTAATGCGTCTGTCTCATATATCAGTTTCACCTTTTAATTTGCATTACTGAAATTAATGGACTTTTGCACGATATTCTAATTTTCCGAGTTTCACCTGTATATCTGGTAGGTTCTTTAGTTCTGATAGTTTTTAGCTTTTTATTAAAAACTTTAAATGTAAAACTTTTTTTAAAAAAAATTGTAATTTTAAATGTGGTTTTAGCCTGGTCTTTTAACCTGTTTCACTTTATTAGTCTTTTATTTTACATTGTATCTATTTTATTAATGTTGTGAGCCATGCCCGAGTAGTAGCGTACTGGAGGGACGGGATATACATATTTTAAATAAATAAAAAGATTGCATGCTTGCAGTGCAGTGGGCATGGAGCAGGATTAGTACATCTTTTTGCCAGTGTACAGTTGTTCACTCATTTGGGGCAAAAGTCATAGTGAAAATTAATTTAATCCTCAGTGTTTCCCACAATTTCAAGCCAATGCATATCCTGTTGGGTCATATACCCATGGTCTGGCATATAATCACAGATTTTTTTTTTTTTTAAAAAACATGGTTGCTGGGAGCCTCATTAGCAGCTAAATTGCTGATACTCTGAAACTGGACGGCTAAAAACCTACCTGACATTGAACAATGGATACTTGAAGTGTTGGATTTGGCTGTCAGATAAAAAGTGACATGCCACAAAATGGGGACTGATAAATTCCAGACTATATTATTATTATTTTTACATTTCTATCCTGCTCTTCCTCCAAGGAGCCCAGAGCGGTGTACTGCATACTTGAGTTTCTCTTTCACAACAGCCCTGTGAAGTAGGTTAGGCTGAGAGAGAAGTGACTGGCCCGGAGTCACCCAGCTAGTTTTATGGCTGAATGGGGATTTGAACTCAGGTCTCCCCGGTCCTAGTCCAGCACTCTAACCACTACACCACGCTGGCTCTCCTAAATTAAATAATGGAGTGAATTCTTAGATGTTCAGTTTGAATGGCAGGCTGATCAGAATATAAGAAGATGCACTGTTAAATCAAGGGAATGTATACCCTATATAGTATACCCTATATAGGGAGTTAGGTTGGGATGGATGCAATTCTCCAAAGAGGATGTGGCTGAGAGGGGTTGTTGGGAGAGCCAATGATAGGATTGTTTCACTCTGTAATTCATGACTGGATTAAATTTTAAAAGCCAGTAAACATTTAATTTTTAAGAAGGGAGAAACGTATTCAGCATTGGAAAAATGATCTGATTATTACTGTAAGTATGTTCAATAACAAAAGTCTTGACAAGACTGAAGTTGTCATTCTAAGTGGCAATAACACTTTCGAAGGAAGTATTAAGTGCTCACACACTTTGTAAATCATAAACGGGATTAATCTGACGCCCAGAAGGCATAACAGAACAGGTGGAATTATTCCAAGTCCTGAGAAAACACTTGGGAAACTGGATGTAAATCATTAGTTTTCAAAATACAAGGAAATCCAGAGGGGAAATTGCTTCATTAATGGAAAAACTGAGCAGCTTGAAATGTTTCTAATTTTTATCTTTGCAACTATCCTTGCGCATCACTAGGGGGCATTAGTGGCTGCTAGCCTGCAAAACAGGTTCACAGGGAAATAAATACTGCCCACCCTTTTTTTGCAGAGCATATGAAATCTTTATCCATGTATGCACTGAATAAAAGTAGAAAAGACCTCTTTCTCAGATTCTTCTGTGCTAATATATGGCCGGAATTCATGTAGTCTGGCTGTTCTTACCTGTACTGGTATCTTTAGCTCTTAAATTGCCAGGATTCTCTTTAGTTTTCCACCAAAACTTCGTAAAAGATTTGTGGCATCTTTCACTGCAGGCTGATGAGTTGCTTTAACACTGGTCTTTTGTCCTCCTTGTATAAAGTGCTGAGTGATGATAACTGAGGCAATACTTCAGCTACTACCTCAGTGTGGAGACTGCTCTGCATCTGGTTGGAGGAAGGGAGCCATGAAAACTATGGCAGATGGGTTATTTTTGTTACTCATTATCCATATATGAGCAGCTGTGGCATGTAATGAGAGGACATCTACAAGCCTCTGTTGCTCTTCTTATCTTTGGCTCCTTTTGGTTTAATGTCAGTTTGAAAGTGTTTATACTATCTTCACATCTGCATCTACCCAACTGTGTATAAAGCTGGTCCTTGTAATTGTGCCATCATCTAAATCTTCTCTTTCGGCAAGATTATTTTAAAGGCAATAGATAATAGAATTTTGGATAGCAAATCTGGAATCGTTCATTAGACGAGATGGGTGAAAGGAAACAGCGGCTGACATCCAGGCTAAATCGTTCATGAACAGTCTCACTGAAATGAATGAGACAAGTTAATCATGACTAACTTGACCCATTAATTTCAGTGGGGCTACTCGTGTAATTTAGACTGGATGTCAGCCAATGCCACTTGATGTGAGAAATTTAAATGAGAAAAATTATCATATTGACAAAAGGGAAAGCATGGTTGGAGAAACTGCCAAAAAGGATATGAGGATAGTTTTCCATGAAATCATGGATTTCATCAAATTATCTGAAAGAAAATCTTGCTTGTTAATTGTTTGCAAAGTACCAAGTGTTCATGTCTAAGCAATAACCTGTGCTAGAATTTGTATAAATTTTACTTTGGGAAGATAATTTCAGGATACTAATTAGTTTTCATAGGGCCACTTCATATAATAGACATTTCTTACATGAAGGTAATCTATAGATAGGATTGCTTATTTATGGTCTTGCCAAAACCACAGCACAACTATTTCCCCCACTGAGTAGATGAGTATGTAGCTCATGGATCTGTAGATTGGCAGCTGGAAAAGTTCATTTGGCCCTTAGACCTTAAACGACACATACATTTTCCTACATAGAAACCACTTCTATGCTTGAAAATGCTTAATGTGAAGTGGTGGTCCTCAAGTGTCTATGTGTTGAGTATGCACTGAGAACACTTGTTCATAGAATACAAGCAATTTGGTTGCCCTTTTTAATATGCACATCATGTTCTTGTAACAGGGTGGAGCTCACTGGGAATGAATGCAAGCAACAGTGGTATAGTGGTTAGAGTGTGGGACTAGGACCGGGGAAACTCAAGTTCAAATCCAAATTCATCCATGAAACTCACTGGGTGGCTCTGGGCCAGTCTCTTATCTCTTAGCCTAACTTGCCTCACAGGGTTGTTTTGAGCATGGACATAACCATGTACACAACCCTGGGCTCCATGGGGGAAGAGTGGGGTATAAATATTAAAATAAAATAAAATAATGAATTGATGTTCTGGACTCATTACACAGGGAACTGTCTTATACTGAGCCAGACCATTTAGTTCTTCTAGCTCAGTATTATCTACACTGATTGGCAGTGGCTCTCCAAGGTTTCAGGCAGGAGTTTTCCCCACTGAACTTGGGACTGAACCTGGTACTTTCTGCACAGAGGCACTCTTACCCCCAGCCCCCCCCAATCCTTTTTAGTCTGTCCTGGGTGATGTGGTCACGTTAAAAATGTGTAAAAAATACTGTATGGATGCAGGGTCTCCAAAAGCCTTGAGGTCCAGGCTCCAAAATTACCAAGGTGCACCACTGCTCCTGCATGCAAAGCAGTAGGGATGTTCATGGACCAGTTTGGAGGCCCTTTTATGGGCTGGTTCGAAGGTGGCAAGGGGATATCTTTGAGGACAGGGGAGGGTGCTCTTACCCCTTGTGCCGCGTTTTCCCCAACAGCACTGTCTTTTAAAATGGTCTGGCGGGCCGGCAGCATACCTCCTTGCCACCCCAGTGCCTGCTTGGACTGGAAGTGCCCAGTGTGTGTGCGCATGCACACTGGGCACTAACAGCCCCTTCTGGTCTGAGGAGGCACTGGGGCAGCAAGGAGGTACACTGCTGCCCCACCGGACCGTAAACTTGGGGGCCTAGGAAGGTTAGCACTCCTCTCTGTGGCAGATCTTTATATTGTTTTGTGGAGATTACTAAAAACAATAAATAAGTTGAAAATGGTCATGTGTCTGGTCTTGCAGAATAGAGTCTGAGAGCTGGCAGTGGCTTTGTCCTTAGGTGGTGGTAGTAATCTTAATTTTTTTAAAAAGGAAAAGCAGCTGCTGTATGGAACTTAAGGTGCAATGAAAGGTCAGAGCCTCAGGACATGTAAATAGCATGGGAGGTCAGTGGAAAGATTCCAGCTGTCGGAGACAATCTCTGTATGAGCTGGATGACAGGCATATAGCTGTTGCTGCACTTTTGGCTGCTGCTCCCAATTCATCTCTTGTACACTCCCCCACATCACCATTGTAGCAACAGAAGGTTCATAAAAGGAGTGTGGGAGAATGCTGTATTTGCTGGTACTGGGGTTAACTGTGTGTTTGTTACCAGCTTCTATTTGTGTTCTCTTGCATATATATCAGGAGCAAGAAAAATAAAACACATTTACAGAATATAAGATAAAGCCACCTGATGCACATACTTCATAGGTATCTTGTATTTCAGGGAGATTTTTCTTTTAGAGAAATAAGCAGGAAACCTCTTTCAGGAGCCCATGCTCTTAATTTATAAAAATATATACATTTAGTGAGCTGTAATCTTATAACATAGGAAGCCGCCATAAACTGAGTCAGACCATTGGTCCACCTAGCCCAGTATTGTCTACACAGACTGGCAGTGGCTTCTCCAACGTTGCAGGCAGGGATCTCTCTCAGGCCTATCTTGGAGTTGCCAGGGAAGGAACTTGGAACCTAGATGCTCTTCCCAGAGCGCATCTATCGCCTGTGGGGAATATCTTACAGTGCTCACACTTCTAGTCTCCCATTCAAATGCAACCAGGGTAGACCCTGCTTAGCTAAGGGAACAAGTCATGCTTGTTACCCCAAGACCAGCTCTCCTTCATAGTTTTCTGAACTGATGCTTTTGTTTTTAAGGCTTCCATAAAATGAGAGACTGAGGAAATGTTTAAGCCAGGCCTGCTCAACTTAGCCCCCTGCCCAAATGTTTTTGGACTACAACTCCCATAATCTCCAGACATAGTGGCCAATAGCCAGGGATTATGGGAATTGTAGGCCAACATCTAGCAGCCCAAGCAAATATAGCCAAAAGGAGACAAAGAAGGCTGAAAGGCAACATAAGAACTGTGCTGGATCAGGCCCCCGTCCTATTTAGTCCAGCACCTGTTCCCGCAGTGGGCAACCAGATGCCTCTGGGAAGCCCACAAGCAGGAGATGAAGGCATGCCCATCTGCGCTTGCTCCCCTGCAACTGGTGTTCGGAAGCATCCTGCCTCTGAATCTGGAGGCAGCCTGTAGCCATCAAAGCTAGTGTCCTTTGTTAGATCTGTTCTGTTCTGTGTTACTCTGGATGCCGTGTTCACTTCATGGAAACAAACAGAGGCTCTGTCATATGAGCTCAGTTTTAAACATCTATATGTCATGTAGTCAAGAGGGCATCACTAGGGAGGGGTGTATGTGCTGCTTTCCCTGATTAGGGGTGATTCATAGGGTGTGATTCATCGTCAACTTTCTTTGGGCTTGGCTTGCAGAGATCAGCAAGTACAGCAGTCTAGGTCAGTGAGACATGTGGAAAGAGCCAGTTGCTTTAGGCCTCTATTTCCTTCATTGTGACTTGCTCAGTATTGACACAAGAACAACTCAGTATTAGTCAACATGAGCTAGTGTGCTTTTATTATGTAAAACGATATCATTTTAAGTGAAACTGTAGTGCAACTGTCTAGACCCATATCTATTCAACTTTTGACCAGTTTTGGAACTGAAACGGACTGACAGCTTTTGCTGGGAGAAAGACAGTGAGGTATGACTGGTTTCAGATGGGTCTTTCCCAGCCCTATCTGGAGATGCCAGGGATTGAACCTGGGACTTTCTGCATGCAAAGCAGATGCTCTTCTACTGAGCTAAGGTCCTTCCCCTTCTTGAGTCAGTAATGGGATGGAGGAGGGATAATATATTGAATATAGATAAAATGGAGAGTCTGTTGGTGGGTGGAACTAACCATAGAGATGGTAATAATAATAAACTTTATGTGTTAGCCACCCCATAACAAATTGTTCTCTGAGTGGCTCACAACAGAGGATTAAAACAAATAATAAAAACACACAACACATTAAATCATAACAGGAAAAAAAGGTGAAAAGAAAATGAAAAATACAATACAAAGCAGCTTAAAAACTCATTTTAAAATTAGCATATAGATCAGATCTGAAAATCATAATTTAAAAGGCCTGGGTGAACAAAAAGGTCTTTACCTGGCATCTAAAAGAACAAAATGATAAAGCCAGGCGAACCTCATTGGGAAGGCTATGATGGTAGATGGTAATCTACCTGTACTGAACAGAGACTGCACTTTCCTTTAAAGAGCAGGTTCATAGCTTGGGGGTGCTGCTGGATGCTTAAGTGGCATCTGTATCGCAGAGGGCCCTCTCTGGGCAAAGGGGGATCCTGTCATGGTTATCTACACTTTAATAAGTGGATTACTTTAACCTTAGTCCATGAACCAGGCCCATAAATTTTGGTCACCGATACTATCTCAGAACAAATGCTCATTGTGATTTTTGGCAATGTCTACCTTCCTAGGGATGGAAAATAGTTGATAGCATTGTTGCACTTAGGGTTTTTTCTGTGTTGTCACTATTTCTTTATCTCTACCCCCAAATGATTAGGGTAGAATGGCAGTCATTTTTGCACAGAGGACAGGGTTAGGGTAACTATGAAAAAATTATTGTACTCTCTCCACGGAGTAATATTTGGAGACATTTCCTGCCAATTTTAATTTCCATCTCTAACAACACTGATAAAATGTTATAGAAGGGGTGTGTGTGTGTGTGTGTGTGTGTGTGTGTGTGTGTGTGTAGCTTTTAAAATACCACTACAAATTTGGCTGCTACAGGCCCAATGGCCAGGGCAATAAAATTATGATTATGATAACACACCTAAAACATTGCAATGCTATCACCTATTTTCTATCTCAAGATGCGAAGACCTTGCCAAAAATAACAATGTACACTTGTCGCCCTAGATGGTACTGACCACTTCAACTGGCTCACGTACTATGTGGAGCTGCCTTTGAAATGCCTTTGTAAACTTCAGCTGGTTCAAAACAGTAGCTAGGATGTTGATGGGCTTGCTAGTACAAGCCTTAATTATACCCAAACGTAAAGATCTTCATTGACTTCCATTTTGTTTCCCAGAGCAATTCAGAACTCTGTAAAGCCCCCAGAGGCCAGTGATAATGAGCCCCTTCTGCCTCCCACACCACCTATATGCCCTAGCCTCACAGTGCTTGGGAAGGGTTCTCCCACACCATTACCCCTCGCACACGATGCGTCTATTGCTACTCCAGGGGAGGGCTAGCAAGCATCTGCACAACCCAGTGAGCCACAACTAATTCTGGTTGCCCTAGAGGAACTGCCGCCTCCCCAGCTCCTCCTGCCCTCTACCACAAGTCATATCTCGATGGAGGACCGGGCCTCCACGTGGTGCCTATCACCTCAGAAGCAACAGCAGGTGCACATAGCCCCAAGGAGTATCGCCCTGCAAGTGTCAGGACCTGAGTTGCCATTTGCCAGTGACCCGCATTTTGATGACATTAGCGTGCTGGTCTCATCAGACAAGTTTGCCTGTGCCCATCCCATCAATTAACTGATGAGATGATGATCCATCCCATCGATCAGCAGCGAACATTGGACTATAGAGAAGAGACCATATGCACAAAGGGAGACCAGGCGACCCTAGAGGTGGGTGCTCAGGACTTTGTCAGTATACCGCCTGCAACCCCCGCCCCTCGCAGGAACTTCTGAACCATGAGTCTCTGCCATAGCTGTGGGAGTCTCCCATCCAATCTCCAGTCTACAGTTCTTCTCAATGACACTCGTAGATCACATTTTATCATGGAATGTGGCTGGGTGGGCGGCATCTGCTGCAGACCCATCCTTCACTGACTGTCTCTCACACCATGACATCATTTTGATCCAGGAATCATGGACGTCATGGGAATTATCGTTCAACGGTTTCCACTCTTATACAGTTGGGCTGGTAGTGGCAGATGTAAAGGTGGCATGGCAGTGCTTGTTTCTATCACCCTTCGTGCATCCTCAAAGCTTCTAACCCCGCACAACCAATACAACATGGCAGTCTTGATCCACTTCAGCCACTGCTCACTACTGATAATCAACCTGTAAAGTCTATACAGTCCAGGGCCAGGGTAGCTGAAAGACCACCTGTTAGTGGTGTGCACAAAACTGGATTTTCCAACTTGGCTCGTATCTGAACCAGATTCGAGCTGGCCAGACCTGGTTCGAATTCGAACCAAGCCGGCTTGACCAACTTAAGCTATACTGGTAAAGGGGAATCTGCTGAGTACAGGGGCACTTTCCCAAGTATAGAGGGGTCAGGAGGGGAGTGAATATGTACTTACAAGTACGAGCTGCGGCTGCAGTGGCCATGGGGTGGGGGGTGTTGGTGGCTTCCCCCATCTCCACCGGCCTCCCTGAGTAGTCCAGGCCATCAGTGGCCCGGTTCGGGCCTCTCTGTGCATGCATGGGGGGCATTTTACTGACCGTGCATGCACAGAGACCACATAAACTAAGTGGTCATGCAAATGGTCTTAATGCATTCACAGAGATCAGTAAAATGGCCCCTGTGCATGTGCAGAGGCATGAACCAGGCCACCACTGGGCTGGGCTACTCGGGAAGGTTGGTGGGGGTGGGGGGAGCTGCTGAACTGCTCTCCCCCCCACGCATGGTAGCCACAGCTCGTACTTGTAAAACACCTATTTACTTCCCTCCTGCCCCTGCTTGTACTGGTAAAGGAGTAGCCTCACCAGATTCCTCTTTACCATAGCGTAGAGCTGGCTTGGTTCAAACTGGGCCCAGT
This sequence comes from Hemicordylus capensis, assembly GCF_027244095.1. NCBI lineage: Eukaryota > Metazoa > Chordata > Lepidosauria > Squamata > Cordylidae > Hemicordylus > Hemicordylus capensis. Next base: position 298,161,443 of record NC_069659.1, on the reverse strand, counting down.
TCTGCTGAAACTTGGACAGGCCGATCCGGTTGGACCCCAAACCCATTGAGCCCAGCCAGCTTGACATTGAGCCCAGCTCAAACCCATCCAGCTCGCACACCCCTAGCACCCGCTCACATATGAACCTGCCCAGCATATGAAATTATCATTGGATGCCTTTCTTCAGGTGTCCTCAGCAGAGAGGTTAGATGGGTGGCTACCGGAAATACCTTTTTTTTGTGGTTGTGCTCCACTTTAGGGAAATATTTCTTAAAACCTGGGAATGGGTTTACTCCAGGTGAAGTCCACCCTGTTTACTTGGGTGGTAAATGTGTCATTTTGTTGTAGCATCTGGTTTTAGGCAATTGTTGTTTGTTATGGTTGGGCATGCTGGCTGCAGGAATTATTTCTAACTAGCTTAACCTGTGCTACCTTCTCCTCTGAGACCTCTCCATCCTCACCTGAGCCACACTCCGGCTCCTCCTCATCCATCTGGTTGCTTCCATTCCCCTCACCCGTTAGTCACTCCTCCATCCCTTTACTCCATCTCCCTCACCCCTCTTGGTCACAGCTGCAGAATTGCTGATGCCTATTGGCCAAGCTGCAGCCCCCTATCCCCAGAGACCTCCCCACCCTCATCCAAGCCCCCCTCCCGCTCCTCCCCACAGGAGCAGCAGCAGCGTTTGACCAGGCCCTTCCTCGCTGCCGTCACCATCATGGCTGCTCGTTCCCCTCAGGCCACTGACAGGCCCGGCCCCTCCCTTGCCTGCCTGCCTCCGTCAATGGCCTCGGTAGCCCACTGGTTCCCCTCAGGCCACTGACAGGCTAGGGCCCACCCCTCGCCCTTCCTTCTTTCTCTCTTTCCCTCCCTTCTTTTTTTCTTTCTCTCTCTCTTCCTGAGTTAACAGATCTTGTTTCCTCATCCAATTCACACAACGGTAGCCTCCTTCTCCTGAAGGGGCTCTTTCCTCCCTCACAACCCCTCTCTTCACAGTCCCCTGTCCTCTATCTATCTTCCTCTCCTCTATGATCAAGAACATCTGCTCAGTAACAGTTGCATTCCAACTTACCTTAAGCATTACAGGTAGGGATGTGCACGAAAAATTATCGGTGCCGGCGGGGGTAGGGCTTTAAGAGCGGGGGAGAGTGTACTCACCCCCCCCCGCCGGCGCTCTCTGAATTTTAAGCCCCTCGGGGCGGCGGCGTTCCTCCCTGCCGCCCCGTTCCCCACGTCGGCCGGAAGTGGCTGGAAGTCCTGAGCGCGCGTGCACCCGTCATGCGCGTGCGCGCACGGTGGGCAGGCGGGCGCACGACGGGCACATGCGCGCTTGGGACTTCCGGCCACTTCCGGCCGATGGGGGGAATGGGGCGGCAGGGAGGAACGCCGCCGCCCCGAGGGGCTTAAAATTCGGAGAGCGCTGGCGGGGGAAATGCGGCGGGGTGGTGGTGGGTGAGTACACTCTCCCCCGCCCTTAAAGCCCTACCCCCGCTGGCGCTGAATCCGCCCCCACACCCGAAATGTTTCGGGCACAAGCCTAATTACAGGTTCCTCCTCCCTATTTGCATATGAAATCCACACTGTCCAATCACCATGGTGCCATAGGCTCCTTCTCTCTATCTGCATATGGAATCTCCACTGCCCAATCACCACAGTGCTTCTGCTCACGAACTCTCGCAAGAGTTGTCACACATGGGATTAGCCATGGGTACGCCTTAGAGAATTATATATATAGAAGATAGCTAGATAAAAGATTGAACTATAGAGTTCAGATGAACTAGAGAATTATCTGACCTATGAAGTCACTTTTAACTGACTTATCTGAACTATGTTATCTGCAATGTAGTGAGTACTCATATTTTTATCTGCTCTTTTATGCTTTTATTGTGATTGGCATTTGATGTTGTTAAGTTCCTTCAGTGCGATTTATGGTAGGTAAATAATAAATTGATATGTCGGCGATGCAATGCACATCTCTCAACAAAAGACCTTTATTGCACAAAAACAAATTAATAAGAAAAAGTAAAAGTAATAACTATGATCTTGACAGGTATCTTTGCTTTATTATTTACATCCCACCTTTCCCTTATTGAAGTACTGCTCAAGCTGGCTTACATACATAAGGCAGTCGTACAATTTTTTAAAAAGCAGCTAACAAAACAACCTAAAACACAGTTCAACAGCTACTATAAAATACTGGGTATAAAATAGTCATGAGGCAGATTAAAAGCAGAATGTTTTTACAGAGCAGCTAAAAATTTTTTTAGAAGGGGTCAAGATGAGCCTCCTTAATTCCAGGGTCCGTAAGACTTCTCAACACAGATTACTTACATCTTGTCCATGTTAACATGTGCGACAAGACACCACAATGTGACAACAGGGTTGCTGCATGATGCTGAGGAGCTTTAGCAATCATGGAAAGCAAGTATTGCTGATGGGGTTGAGAAGCAGAATGGCAGTGGTCAACAATGGAGTAATTAAAAAAATAGGAAAGGAAAGGAAAATAGGTTTACTGAGGGTTTGTTGATTTTAATAAAGCTCCTGATCTGCTGTAAGCTGCTCTAGAATCATATCAACATGGGGACAGAGAGCTTGAGAAAATACCAAAGCATTTTAGCATATTGTTCTCCAACATTTCAAAGATGAAAACAGGGACCTATTTGTAACATCTTGATTCCAATACTAAGAATCACTGTCCAAGCATCCCTCGCCTACTATTGCTTAAGGCTCAATTCTGTGTGTTAAATGCCGTGTTTGTAGTTTACTGTACACTAACCTCTTTACAATTCACTTAAAAGCCCAGTAAGATTATTTATTCTTCTGCGTAAACATATACTTGAACAACCTTACCAAGCTGTGCAGCGTGTGACATATCAGGCGAAGGAAATCTGGTCTTGTGGTAGCAAGCATGACTTGTCGCCTTAGCTAGGCAGGGTCCGCCCTGGTTGCATATGAAAGGGAGACTAGAAATGTGAGCACTGTAATATATTCCCCTCAGGGAATGGAACCACTCTGGGAAGAGCAGAAGCTGGGGCGGAGTCACCATTGGGTGAATGGGTTCAAAGAACCCAGGCTGCAGCCAATCAGGGGCTGTGCCTTGCAGCCCGACACGCCACCCGCGTCTTATGTCAGTCGGCATCACTTCACTCCCAAACGGGGCCTTGTGGGAACAAAATCGGCCCACAATTTCTTGTTCCTTGTGGGAACAAAATCGGCCCACACTGCATTGGCAGTGCGGGCTGGAGCAACTCTCCCTACCTCTAAAGGCAGGGAGAGCCACTCCTGGCCTCACTGCCAATGCAGTGAGGCTGAGCTCCCTCGCTGCATTGGCAGCGCGGCCGGAATGGCTCTCTCTGCCTTTAAAGGCAGTGAGAGTTGCTCTGGCCTGCGCTGCCCAATGCAGCACAGGCTGATCTGCCTTCCAAACGGAGCCTACCATTTGGGAGGTAGACCACGCCCCCATGTCTGATGTCAAACACAGGGGCATGGCTAGTCGGGCCCCTGGGTCTGGCGTCAGACGCGGGGGTGTAGCCAGGGGCCGTGGCCAAACATGGACCGCTGCCAGTCTTGCTCCACAGCTGCAAAGATGAAAGATGGGGAATCACAGATTGCACATCAAAGAATGTAAATAAAATACGTGAATAACCTTGAACAGGTAGAAATATTAATGAATGTACAGAACAAACCCATACACAAACAAAAGGTGCAAAAATCCACCAAATAAAGACTGATACAAGATCCGCACAAGGCATCCAGAATACATAGACATGCAAATGCAAAGAATGTGAGATAATAAATATACAATGAACACTGTGAATCACTCTGAAAAGATGGGAATAGCCCACTGTCAAATGGTGGAGAATATGTAAAAATGCATACTCATTTCGAAAAAGAATCTTCACATTGGGAATGGAGAAAATGCAAGATCCCAAAATACCAAAGACCTAGACAAATAACTCCACAAACTCAAAGGTGTCATTCTTCACAAATGCTGATGTAATGGTGCCAAAGATGCCTGAAATAAATCCTCGTAGATGAGATGTAATCGTCCTGAGCAAAGAACTTGTAGAGGAGATGTAATCGTCCGAAGCAAAGAACTTAACAGGCCTCCTAGGTAAACGCCAGTTTCGGAATAGTCTTCATCAGAAGTACAAATAATCTTCCATCCTGAATAGCCTTGTCTCTAAAAGCGGCACAAGTGCCTGCTAAAGCATGCTAATCTCCTGTATCAGCCTTTATTTGGTGCATTTTTGCACCTTTTGTTTGTGTATGAGTTTGTTCTGTACATTCGTTAATATTTCTACCTGTTCAAGGTTGTTCACGGATTTTGTTTACATTCTTCGCTCCACGGCTGAGCAGAAGGTTCCAAGTTCCCTCCCTGGCTTCTCAAGATAGGACAAGATTTATTTATTTTTTAAATAGGACAAGATTTTTTATTTTATTTTTAAAATCCAAGATAGCGCTGAGAGAGATTCCTGCCTGCAACCTTGGCGAAGCTGCTGCCAGTCTGTGTAGACAATACTGAGCTAGACAGATCAATGGCCTGACTCAGCATATGGCAGCTTACTACGTTCCCCTCTGTGGCTTTGCGTACGTTCATAGTACGCAGGCATGGGCGCTCCACTAGACAGAAGATGCAGTCATTCCTCACTCAGGGATGCAATTTACAGAGCGACCTGGGCGCCTGAGGCAGCTCTTCTCGGGGGAATGCGCGCAGTATCTAGCAACTATCTCTGAGAAAGGAGCCCCCCACAAAGACAAATACAGCGGCAGTGCTGGGAAAGGGAGGAGGGACCACAAAATGCCAACAGTCGGAGCTAGCCGAGAAGAGGGATCCCTGCTAACAGGGCAAAAGAGGCTCCTCTTAAAGTGATGGCTCTTTTAGACTTCTGCAAAGAGCAAGCAACCATCCCCGTACCACACAACATAACTTCTCTTCCACAGACTGTTGCTGGTCTCTCTCTCTCTTTTTCTGTATCTTGTGGTCCCCTTTAGGATGGACAGAGAAGCCGACTCTCTCATCTTTTCGGCGCCCTTGCTGCTGGCAAACCCACTGCTGACATGCCCGCGGGGAGACGTAGTGCGCCCCCGCCTGATGGGAGTTGTAGTCTCGGCGCCTCTCCCCCTCCCACCACCTCCCGCGCCGCTCTCTGTACCAGGAGCCGCCTGCCCGGCTCCGCCTCTTCCTTTCCCGGGTTGTGGCCACGCGCGGCGGTTCCGCTTACTCCTCCGGCCAGCCGGTGGGCCCTCCCTGCCATTGTCGGAGGCCGCGCCCTGCCCTAAAGCGGTCGGGCCGGTGGCGAGCGGCTGGGGCCGGTGTCTGTGGAGCCTAGGAGGCGCCGCCGGAGGCAGCAGGACTCAGGAGCTCTTCTCAGGAGGTGGGTCGGTGGGGCGAGCAGGCGCGGAGGGGAGAGGAAGAGGAAGAGGGCTGGTGCTTCCTATTCAGGGGGGAAGGTGGGAGGGAGGAGGACTGCGCTGCCCAGGCCCAGAGGGGTGTTTCCTCGCCGCCCGTCTCCAGTCTAGTCCGCAGTCGCGTCGCCTCCTCGGGGGACGCTGGGAAGGGTCCCCAGGGAGCAGGGGCGAGGGCGGGGAGGAAGGTTCGGCTGCCCTTCTCTGGGGCGTCCCGGGCAGGTGAGTGAGCAGCAGCAGCAGCAGACCTGGGCGTGGAGAGCCCTTCTGCTGGGCAGGCGACTGCGCTCGCCCAGCCACCGCTCTCCGGCCAAGACTTCGCTACGTGGAGAGGCACAACTCGCGCGTCTGGGGCTCTTCCGCGACGCCTTTCGAAACAGACTTGCCAGACGGATGTTGGCTAAGCGGAGGCTTGCTGCTCGGGTAACGGGACTTTCTTCCTTGCCCTTTAACCAGTGTGGCTTAAAAAGCGTGCCCCCCGCCCCCGTCCCTGTCCCTTCTCGTCGTTTCTGAAAGGTGTTTTTCCTCTGAGGGGCTTTGGGGGGGGCTCTCAACAGGGGTCTGCTGCTCGTCGCTTTGCATTCTAGATATGGATGCTCTGGGCGTGGAGCCCTGTGTAGTAGTGCCGCTGGTGGGACCCCCGTCCTCCTCGGCCCCTCTCGTAGCAGGCCCCATCCTAAACTCTGGGTTGCACAAGGTGAGAGAGCACCCCTTGCAGTGCTGTCGCCACTTGTCTGAGCCAGCCAGCCAGCCTTGGGAGTGTTTTACCTGGACAGTGCTTGGGCTTCTCAGCACTGCCCTGAGGGGTAGAACCAGCCCAGCCAGCTCCCTAAACACACCACAGCTTGCACCTGATCTGTGTCTCTCAGTCTTCAGTGTTGTGTTGCCCAGAGAGCCAGGAGTCCGCAAGCCCAGTCCTCAACATCCTGCCACCCAGAGAAAGATGGCAGTTGAACGGCTGCTGCAAAGAGCCAACCCCTGCTCACCTGTGCACTCTTTCTGGACAGCTGGAGGATTAAGTGGCCTTTGGGTGACACAGTCTTAACAATGGCACCACCCAGAGAGAGAGGGAGAGAGAGAGAGAAAGAGTGCACATAAAGGTAAACTATCAGAGGCAACCGCTGCAGCCTTCCCTTGATCGTTTGTCTGTCCTCGCCCAGTGAGTTCCATGGTAGTTAGAATTTGACCCACTGGGACCAATCCTCACCACTATACTGCCTAGGAGGAGTGAGTGGAGGCAGTGGCTGCCCCTGATAGCTGCTTCCTCTCCTCACTTGCCTGTGCTTTCTCTCTTCTGGTTGCCTAACAGTAAGGATTGGACCTACCGTGCACTGCTCAGAGAGGCTAAAAGGAGAGGTGGTGAGAAATGAGCAGAAGTGGCAGAGAGCCACTTCCACTTGCTCTAAATGGCGCAACAAGAAGCCGCCATGCCGTGCAGAGCATTTCAGTTGCTGCACAGATCAGGAGGAGAGTGCAGCTGAGCGAGAAGTTATCCCCACTGGTTACAAGCCCAACTACTGCACTGCAGGTACCTATTGTCCAGCCCCTTCAATTGGCCACTTGCTTTCTCAGAGGCCAGTTTTTCCAGGGGTTACATCTCAGCAGGCCCAGTCAATTGTTGTGTTGCCTACAAGGAGAAGGCAGACAATTGATTCAGGCTGTTAGTTGTTGCTGTCAATTTCTCACCCATTTGGGCAAGAAGCAGTGACTGTAGCAAAGAGTGACCACCTCTGCTTGTTGTCCTGTTGCCTCAAAGCAGTGTTGGGTCTAATACCAAGTTCTATGAAGAGGGAGAGGGCAGGTGGTTGATTGAGGGGAGGCAGGCTGTGCCGGCAGCAAGGAGCTGCCTGCTCTGCACTATGCAGTGGTGAGCGCTGGTGTGTGATTGCAGGATAGTGTTGGGAATGGTGTGTCTGAACCGCTTCTGTTAGAATTAAGAATTGTTTGAGTACTGGGAGGATCTCCTAATCCCACTTGCTGGAGAGCCCATCATTTAAGGATGGGAATGTCAGATCTACTCTGTTTTCGATTAAGATAATGGGGAGTGTATTCTTTGTGTCCTGAGCATCCTGGGTGGGAAGAAAAGGAGTAATTATCTCAAATTCTTCCCTTTTCCCTGTTAGGCTTGTTGCAGTCCAGATTGTTGCATTCTCCTTCAAACTCTAGAGAAGGAAAGTTGGTAGCTCCACTCTTGTTTCTGTACAAAGATAACCATTAATATTGCAGTTTTGTGCTGGTTCTTAGAGCTATTGCAGGGCCCCCCGCCGCCCTGTAATTCAACACTCTTAATTTAGCAGTGAAAGAACATAGGAAATATGTTTAATCTTGTGGTAGGAGCAATTTGTGTTAGAAGCCAAAAAGTATATTTGTAATTGTGTACTAGCTTATTTATACTTAAAAAACAAAACATGGAATTGACATTCCCTTCTAGCCTGTGTGTCTGCTGTGATACAGTGTATAGCTTAATGTCTTAGAAAATATTATCCTATATAGGGAGAACATGTTGACTGTCAGTTGGCAGAACAGAAGTACTGAATATTGCTTTATGGGCGCCTAGACGTGCAAGCTGTTTTTCCATATTGTGTTTGCATCAGACTGAATGAAGAGGTAGAAAGATGTAATTTAGAAGAGCTGGAGATAGTTGTAAATAAGTTAAGATCTCCCCTTGGCTTTGCCTCTACACTACAAGGAAGGGAACACAGCAGTGGATCTGAAATACAGCTATATTAATTACTGGATACATAATGGAAATAGGTTTTCCATTATTTTGTTTGGAAGAATGACTCCAAGTTGCCTTTGTTCATCATTGTCTTATTCTGTTTTATCTTTAGCTTTGCTGTCGCAAAGTTAGATTTTTGGTACAATCTGCCCCTTGCACATGTGTGCTGTTCTGGTAAGGGATGGTTTTTAGGAATTATTTTCCACGTATGCAACTTTGCATGCAAGAGGCTGTAGGGAGAGAACAAGTTGACCCCTAAGAATGCAGAACTCCAGTGATGGGACCTTGCTGCTCCATGGCTGCTATGTTCTTCCATGGCTACAATATTTAAAATGTGTCTTTGAAATCTTGTACCAATGTAAAACTGAAAAACACATATGTTGCATTATATCTATGGACAGTCAGTAGACAAGAAATTAGTTCATAAAAGGATAACCTGGACACAAACAACTCTGAGTACTTGTGAATTTTTATGTAAAATACAAACTGGCTGACAACCAGACTAAGGAAGCACTGGTGCAGCATGGGCAGCAACAAACCTGACCATGCAAATGGCCATTGTGCATGCATGGAGGCCATGTGTGTGCCAGCATAACACACAGGTTGCTGGGGGAGAGCACAGCTGAAGGACGCTGATAGCTGGGGGAGTGCCACCAGTATGGAAGTCGCAGCGAGCGGAGGAGGAGGAGCAGGGATGGACCTGCTCTTTTCCATGTTAAAGAGGTTGGGTAAGCCCTCAGTTTTATTGTGCCACTGTTCAGAAGTTGAATCGCATTTCAAGCACATCCCTAGTGCAGTGTGCGCACTGCATGTCTACATGGGAAGGGTGATTTTAATCAATCCCCTTCTGAAGCCCATTGTGACCAGTGTTCCCTCTAACAGGGATTCCCAGATGTTGCTGCCTACAACTCCAAGCATCCTCCAGCTGCAACAGCCTTTGCTTGGGGATTATAGGAGTTGTAGTCAACAACATCTGGGAATCCCTGTTAGAGGAACACTGACTGTGACTCCTGAAAATGTGTCCCTGGTGGTTGTTGGATGTCACTGTACCAGAAGGAAGGGGTCACCCTTAGGGGCAGTGTTCTCTCTAAGGTGTGCACATGTGCACGCGCTCACACGTTTTTGGATGTCCGCTCAGTCATTTTTAGATCCCGCTCAGGTTGAATCAGGAAGGACCCACTCCGAATGTACATGCACGCACACTGCTTTGATACTGCTGCTAAGAACAAAACTCATTCTGCAAAAGGTGAAAAAAATTAGAGGGACCACTGCTTAGGGGTGATAGATTAAAATTGCTACTCTCCCATAGTGCATGCTACATGCTCGCTTCCCTAGTCTAGATGTTGGCCATTGTATGTTTGTCCTACTATGATTCTGTTGGTATCTCTTCTTTGATTGTAAATTGTTGGTTATATTCTCTGTATGATATGCAGAACTGAAAATAGTTCAGAGGAAGTATCCCTTCTTGGGGGTTCTAGGTATGCACAAGTTTGAAAAATAAATAGCACAATCATAGATGTTACTGTTAACTTTCTGGGTGCTTGGGCAGCTTGGAACGTGCAGCTTTTTTCAAGGATTGTATGATTGCTAGTCTTTTCTTGAGGAGCTCCTCTATGCTTGCCATGGAACTTCTGGGCATTTTACTAAATTACTTAATAAATTTGTATACCACTTGCCCTACGCTCAGAGAGTAGTTTATCTAAGAATAAAGCCAGAGTTAAAATATAAAAACACAATAATTAATAAAAATTCAAATTTGCCAAACTCTGTAAAAACAAATTCTGCAGTCTTCTACATCCCATGACCAGCATAGTCATCTTGGCTGCAAAAAGCGATGCAAAATAGATGTGTTGCAATCCATTCTTAATGCTGTCATGGGTGCACAGGTTCCTGACCTTAGTCAGGAGGTTATTAATAGATCTTTGGGATAATTTCAGTGAAAGTCTTGATCCTAGATGCTGCTCTTGCTGCTTGCGGGGGGAGAGAGACAGATACACTTCATCCGGAGACTAGCTTGTGTAGGGGAGAGACAGTCCCTAAAGTATGTTGGACCGAATTTGTAGAAATTTTAAAGGTAAGAGCTAGCACCTTGAATTGGGTTGGAAATGTCAAAGGCAGCCAGGTCAGTTGCTGGAAAACTGATTGCATGTGGTGGTGTCTTCCTACATTCAGTAGCAAGTGAGATGTGGCATTATACAAAAGCCGCAACTTCGGAATAGCCTCCAAGGGCAGCCCAATATGGAGCTTATGTGGTCAATCCAGCAGCTGATTCTTGAGTTTTCAAAAACAAGGATTATTATGGTGAGACCTTAAAAAGGGGTGGAGCCTGTGCAACAAGTTTAGCTGACAAAAAATATTTCTTGCTGCTGTTTCCACTTGCTAATCCTGGAATAAATCAGGATCCAGAAGCCCCTCCTTCTGAGCTCTGAACTTGCTTAGGGGACAGTACCACCACCTCTAAAATAGGCATAAGTATCTGTATTCAACTTAATTTTTTGACCCCTTGTCCACAAGTTCTAGACATGAGTTTAGAAGGCCCCTCCTTTGATACTGGGTTAATGAAATATAGAGGTGTGTGTCATCAACATACTGATAGCACCTAAATTCAAACCTCTAGATGATCTCCTTCCAGTGGCTTCATGTAGATGTTAAACAGCATTGATAACAACACTGTGCTTTGAAGAACATTGCAGGTTTATTCCTTGGCACTGAGCTCTAATCTTCATGATCACATTCTTAATGTTGTCTGATAAAAATAGATAAACCATTGGAGTGGCAGCCCAACTTTCTAACTAGATGTTCAAGCCAATTTAAAATAATGATATGATCTACCGTGTCAAAAGCTGCTGAGAGGTTCAACAGAATCAGCAGATATTCCTCCAGATCTGGATAACCCATAAGAGTAATTAATGTTGGCTCTGAGATAGAGAGGAGAGCTGGTCTTATGGTAGCAAGCATGAATTGTCCACTTAGCTAAGCAGGGTCTGCCCTGGTTGCACTTGAATGGGAAACTACATGTGAGCACTGTCAGAAGAGCAGAAGGTTCCAAGTTCCCTCCCTAGCATCTCCCAAGATAAAGCTGAGAGAGACTCCTGCCTGCAACCTTAGAAAAGCTGCTGCCAATCTGGGCAGATAATACTGAGCTAGATGGACCAATGGTCTGACTCAGTATATGTCAGGTTCCTATGTTGTCTTGGTCCCTTTCTGTTCACATGGGTCTCTGGCCAGTGTGCTTCACTTGTTCTGCATGAACTGGGAGTGCACTCTAAAATACACTCAAATACACTCAACATTACCAGTGGCTGTGTGTTGCAGGGGAAGGTCAATAGTTGTGGAAAAATGCCTTCTGTTGCTGAGTTTTCTCAATGAGGAACCTTGGACAAGCCTCTTGAGGAACCCCAGCATTCCTCAGAGTAAAGTCTGTGGCATTATGCTTCCATTCTGTTTTTGTGTCTGTCTTCTGTTTCTTTCAATCTTATGTTTTTCTTGACTTACTTTTGTTAATAGATTGACTGGAGACTGATTTATTATGTTTATAAACAACACTTGTTTGGTGTCAAACTATTTTCTTGAAGACATCAAGATACCTTTACCTTCTCAGGTATTTAGTACCTGGGAAGATATATGTATCTCTTGATGTCTTCAAGAAAAAGGGTTTTATATGTTTAAATTCTCGACTGCGTTAGTACCATTTCTGCCTGCTTTATACTAATGTTGGTGGCTATTAGGATCATAGACTGTTAGGAGGGATCTTGGAGGTTTTCTAGTTGGACTCCTTTGTTCAGTGCAGGAAATTGCCACAGCATCCCTGACAGATGGCTGGTCTGCCTCTGTCTCAAAACCTCCAGCAAAGGAGAGCCCACGACTGCACGAGGCTGCCTGCTCCTCTATCAAACAGTTCTTACAATTACGAAATTCTTCCTAATATCTAACCTAAATCTGCTTCCAGGTAACTTCAACCCTCGGGAGCAACAGAGAACAAGGGGGGTGATCCCTTAAGGGCAGGGGAGGGTGCACTTACCCCTCCAGCCGCAATGGGGAACTCAAAACACCCCATTGTTCCCCATGGGTAGCTCTTAGGGACTAAAAGTGGGTTGGGTGGTAGGGCAAGATGGGGGCTACCTACCACCCAACCCACAAAAGAAATGGCTCTTATGGGGGTTTGGGGGAAAGGTTTAACATTTACTAAAAATTACCTTCTTGCCCATCTGTTTTGTGGGTTGGGTGATAGGTAGCACCCATTATGCCGTACTTTGGTGTCTCTAGGAGCTACCCATGGGGAACAGTGGGGTGTTTTGAGTTAGCCATTGTTTCCTATGGTCTGAACAAGCTGCAATGCACAGAGTGCAATGCATTTTGCACCCTTGCACTGCAGAAGCACACAGTAAAGGGGAATTTGTCCCTACCAACACAGAACACACATTTTAAACATAGTCCAAATGGTCAAAAAAGAATAACTGAACACTGAATGAGTTCTTTGCGTCTGTCTTCACGGCAGAGGATACTGAGCATATACCTGTTCCTGAACCAGGCTTTTTAGGGATGGAGGCTAGAGAGCTTAGTCTGATAGAAGTGACAAGGGATGATGTTCTAAACTGTCTGGAAAAACTGAAAGCTAACAAATCACCAGGGCCGGATGGCATCCATCCAAGAGTCCTCAAAGAACTCAAATGTGAAATTGCCGACCTCCTTGCTAAAATATTTAACTTATCCCTGAAATTGGGCTCTGTACCAGAGGACTAGAAAGTAGCACATGTAACACCGATTTTCAAAAAGGGATCCAGGGGCGATCCGGGAAATTACAGGCCAGTTAGCCTAATGTCTGTTCCAGGCAAATTGATGGAAAGCTTCTTTGTGTTTTTATTTGTTGTATTGTTTTTATGCCTGTTTTTATGTTTTTATATTTTTAACATGATATTTTTATTGTCTTTTTATTGTATGTTTTTAACTTTTGTAAACCGCCTTGGGGTTATCTTTTTAACGAAAGGCGGTATATAAATGCAAAAATAAATAAATAAATAAATAAATAAATATAAAGCATCCTCAAGGATAAAATTGTAAAGCACCTAGAAGAACAGGCCCTGCTGGGAGTGAGCCAGCATGGCTTCCGCAAAGGTAAATCTTGCCTCACCAACCTTTTGGACTTCTTTGAGAGTGTCAACAAGTATGTGGATCAAGGTGGTCCAGTTGACATAGTCTACCTGGACTTCCAAAAAGCTTTTGACAAAGTTCCTCATCAAAGACTCCGGAGGAAACTTAGCTGTCATGGAATAAAGGGACAAGTGCATGTGTGGATTGCTAACTGGTTGAAAGACAGGAAACAGAGGGTAGGTATCAATGGAGAGTTTTCACAATGGAGGGAAGTAAGAAGTGGTGTCCCCCAGGGATCTGTACTGGGACCGGTGCTTTTTAATTTATTCATAAATGATCTAGAAGCAGGGGTAAGGAGCGATGTGGCCAAATTTGCAGATGATACCAAACTCTTCTGGGTAGTGAAATCCAAAATTGATTGTGAGCATCTCCAAAAGGATCTCTCCAAACTGGGGGAGTGGGCGACAAAATGGCAAATGCAGTTCAATGTTAGCAAGTGTAAAGTGATGCACATTGGGACGAAAAACCCCAACTTCAAATATATGCTGATGGGATCTGAGCTGTCGGTGACGGACCAGGAAAGGGATCTTGGGGTTGTGGTTGACAGCTCGTTGAAAGTGTCTATTCAATGTGCGGCAGCTGTGAAAAAGGCAAATTCCATGCTAGGGATCATTAGGAAGGGGATTGAAAACAAAACGGCTAACATTATAATGCCCTTATACAAAACTATGGTGCGACCACACTTGGAGTACTGCGTACAATTCTGGTCACCACATCTTAAAAAGGACATTGTTGAACTGGAGAAGGTACAGAAGAGGGCAACCAAGATGATCAGGGGCCTAGAGCCCCTTTCTTACGAGGCAAGACTACAACACCTAGGGCTTTTTAGTTTAGAAAAAAGACGACTGCGGGGAGACATGATAGAGGTCTATAAAATCATGCATGGTGTGGAGAAAGTGGAGAGAGAGAGATTCTTTTCCCTCTCACACAACACTAGAACCAGGGGTCACTCCATGAAATGGATTGCCAGGAGGTCTAGGACCAACAAACGGAAGTACTTTTTCACACAATGCGTGATCCACTTGTGGAACTCTCTGCCACAGGATGTGGTGACGGCCAACAACCTGGATGGCTTTAAGAGGGGTCTGGACGACTTCATGGAGGAGAGGTCTATCAATGGCTACTAGTCAGAGGGCTGTGGGCCACCTCCAGCCTCAAGGGTGTGCCTCTGAGTACCAGTTGCAGGGGAGTAATGGCAGGAGAGAGGGCACGCCCTCAACTCCTGCCTGTGGCTTCCAGCGGCATCTGGTGGGCCACTGTGAGAAAGAGGATGCTGGACTAGATGGGCCTTGAGCCTGATCCAGCAGGGCTGTTCTTATGTTCTTAACCAGAATCCATTGCCAGACACAGTGCCAGGCACAAGTTGCTCTCTCTCACACAATTATGACTCCTTATGATGATGTTGTTGTTGTTTAACATATTTTAAATCACCCAAAACTCACGTCTCTGGGCGGTTTACAATAAAATAAAAACAGAAAGTAAAACATTAGTTAAAACAAAAAGTTTAAAACATATTATATGTTTTATAATATTTAAATATTATATTTAAATATTATACAGTAATATTTTTAAAATATTAAAACAATATTTTAAAACAGCATTAAAACCATTTAAACAATATTAATTAAAAACCTGGGTGAACAGATGTGTCTTTAAAGACTTTTTAAAAGCTGTCAGAGATGAGGAGGCTCTTATTTCATTAGGGAGTACATTCCAAAGCCTCGGCTGCAGCAGAGAAAGCCTGTCCCTGAGTGGCCGCCAGACAAACCGGTGGCAAATGCAGACAGATCTCTCCAGATGATTTCGGTGGGCAGTGGGGTTCATGACAAAGACGATGTTCTCTTAAATACCCAGGGCCCAAGCTGTTTAAGGCTTTATAGGTTATAACCAGGCCTGCTCAACTTCGGCCCTCCTGCAGATGTTGGCCTACAACTCCCATAATCCCTGGCTATTGGCCACTGTGGCTGGGGATTCTGGGAACTGTAGTCCAAAAACAGCTGGGGGGCCTAAGTTGAGCAGGCCTGGTTATAACCAACACCTTGTATTTTGCCCGGAAACATATTGACAGCCAGTGTACCTCCTTCAATACCAGTACAGGAGTTATATGGTCTCTCTGAGATGACCCAGAGACCAACCTGGCTGCCGCATTCTGGACCAACTGTAGTTTCTGTACTACATACAAGGGCAGTCCCACATAGAGCGTATTGCAGTAATCTAGTCATAAGAATATAAGAACATAAGAACATCTCTGTTGGACCAGGCTCAAGGCCAATCTAGTCTAGCATCCTGTTTCACACAGTGGCCCACCAGATGCCTCTGGAAGCCACAAGCAGGAGTTGAGGGTTCTGGAGGTTACCAGCAGCAGTATGGAGGTTACCAGCAGATTGTACCAGCAGCAGTCTGGAGGGTACCAGCAGATGTACCACTGTTTTGAGGTTGTTCATCTCAAGAAATGAACGTAGCTGACATATCAGCCAAAGCTGATAGAAGGCACTTCTGCCCACCACCTCAACCTGGGAGACCAGGGAGAGGCTTGGATCCAGAAGCACCCCTAGACTGCATACCTGTTCCTTCCGGGGAAGTGTGACCCATCCAGAACAGGCAGATGAAAAACCGGCTTTAGTGTTCCGACCCTGCACAATGAGTACCTTCATCTTATCTGGATTCAGGCTCAGTTTATTATCCCTTATCCAGCCCATCACCAACTCCAGGCAGGCACTTAAGGAGGCTATGCCCTCTCCCAATAATGTTGACATGGAGAAATAGATTTGGGTGTCATCAGCATATGTTACTTCCTGGCCTTGAAAACAGCTGCCACAGCAGCAGCCTTGGCAGCAAGCATTGCCATAGACTCAACTAGAGCAACTTCAGCTACATTTTGATTGAGTACACCTTGCAATGCAGATAGCAGAGCAAACCAGAGAGGGAAGCACAAGTTAGTCTCAAGGCTGGACATGGATGTCCTCACAGCAGTCACTGAGAAATAATGCACAGAGAGCTGCCACTGTCCATTTCTTGCCACAACACTATCTCACAAACAACCCAAATCACAACTCAATGAAAGCAGGCATCCAAGGTCTACCTTGGTCATTCTGAGGTCCAGGAAAACCAGATAGTTATAGAAGGAAAAGCACAGCATATTATATTCAGTGCTGAGAAAACAGAAAAACAAACAAACAAAAAAACCCCAAAGCAAACGTTTTGCTTAGAACCCTATTTGTGTGGGAAGCCTTAGCCCAGGGATGGGCAACGTGAGACTCTCTAGCTGCTGTTGGACTACAACTCCCATCATGTCCAGCTGCAGTGAATTGTGGCTGGGGATGCGGGCAGCTGTAGTCCAACCGCAGCTGGTGACCCTCAGGTTGGCCACCTCTGGTTTAGTCTAACCTACAGATGCTGCATAATTAGACGATAGATTGCTGAAATGATAAAACAGATGGCACCACTTAGACTGCAGGTGTCATATCACATTTATGAATGCTCCTTTACATAAAAAATAGCTTAAATTTTGCAAATAGAAAACTAGCACTACAGGGATCAGACTGGGCTAAAACCCATCTTCTAGATGTGCTGTTGTGTGTGTTTTTATTTGTAGAGGAGTATTCAAAAATGCCATCTTTCATCTATAGTCTATAAAGTGGTGTGGCCCACTTTACCATCTATAAAGTGGTGTGGCCCACTTTACCATCAATATTCTCTCTAATTTTTTTCCTCTTTATGGAATGAGTTTTGTTCTGTGCGGCAGTATCAGGGCAGTGTGTGTGCACATACATTGAGAGTGGGGCCTTCCTGATTCAGCCTGAGCAAGATCTAAAATTAACTGAGCGGACATTTAAAAATGTGTGAGCGTGCATGCACACCTTAGAGGGAACACTGTTTACCACCCCCTTTCTACTCCATGTGTAAATTGGGCCTTTAATAGTCAGGTTTCTGGCTTATGTATTCAGAGAAGATAAACCACTTGTTTGTTTTTCTAGCAGAATATTGTACTACAGTTGTTGAGAGTAGAAGTGCAGATAACTCTTTCATATCTCCTTGCTGAGTTGATTAATTAATAAATTAGGGTTTGCTTAGCAGCATTCTAGGATACCTTAGGGAAAGTCTACTCTTCTCTAATATCCTGCTTATTAAAAGTCCTGGAATATCATCATACTACATCCTCCTCCCATAGGGCTGAAAGTTGAAAAGTCTCTCCTTCAAAGTAAGTGTGAGCATTACAGGAGTAAGGCATGTCCTCCTGAATAAAGTTGTGCCGTCGGGTTGGTGTCGACTCTTGGCAACCACAAAGCCATGTGGTTTTCTTTGGTAGAATACAGGAGGGGTTTACCATTGCCATCTCCTGCGCGGTATGAGATAATGCCTTTCAGCATCTTCCTATATCGCTGCTGCCCAATATAGGCATTTCTCATAGGGATGTGCAAACCGGCTCGACGCCGAACGGGTTCGGCGTCAAGCCGGTTCAGTTCGACGAGCCGGGGTCAAACCGAACCACCCCCTTTTCGGTCTGGCCCCAGACTGAACCCCATCAACTGTTCATGCCAGGCCTCACAGAGGCCATTTGCGCATGTGTGGCGGTGTCCAAAATGGCCACCGCGCTGAACTACAGAGGTCCAAATGGGCTGAAGAACTGGCCGAAGGAGGTCAGCGGGAGGAGGGGGAACCTCCGTGGACCCCCCCTGCCTCGAGGACCTTCCCCAAAGGGGAGAAGGTAAAAATTTTTTTTTTTTTAAAAAAAGTTTGTGAACCCCCGACTGGACCGGGGTGGGGGTTTGAGGGGGTGCCGGACCGAACTGGTCTGGTCAGATTCGAGTCTGGTTTGGACTTGAACTGAACTGGGCCTGCCGGTTCCGTGCACATCCCTAGTTTCCCATAGTCTGGGAAACATACCAGCAGGGATTCAAACCAGCAACCTCTTGCTCTCTAGGCAAGTTACTTCGCTGCTGTGCCATTATGTGGCGTCCTTCTGAATAACCCATACATAATTTATTGCTGTTTGCTTGAATTCATCTCAGTAATTCCCATAATTATTCCCATAATAATTCCTCTCATTTTTGTGTCTTCATAATGTTTGGTGTAAGGCACTTTATTTGCTTTTAGTTACCTTATGGATCTAGAGGAAAACTTAGGCAATGGTTTGCAGCCTTCTGAGACACTTGGCTTGGGACTCATCTGTTTGTACTATCTCCTTAAAAAAAAAAAGTACTGCTTATGGGAATGTGGTGCCTCTAGTCAATGTTGGGATAACTTCTGAATTGTTGTGACTATTCTATGGATTGTTCTGTTAACATTTGAGTTAAGTATGTTGTGGTCCAAAACCTTAATGCATTGGTGAGCAAGATATCAGCATCATATTATGGTATTTATTTATTTATTGGTAATTCAAGTAATAATCTGAGGTTGTAAGAAGTTTAATTGCGGTGTTTGTAACTCAGTTAACTTGGGGAGACATGACATACTAAGTTACTAAGATAATTTTGAATTGATCTGATTGTATTGGCCCTTCATCTCAGACAGATACGGTGACAATATTTGGGGGTATTGCCATATTTTTAAAAATCTCTATTTTCATTTATTATTTCTTGCTTGCAATCAGCATAGTGATAAAATCTTGGTCTATCAGCTAAAAGAGCTAAAGAACTCCTGTGTTTTTCAAGAAAACATGCAAACACCTAAACATAGTATATTTAAGTAGTTTAATTGCAAATACTTTGTCACAGCCTCAGGAGCATCCAGGGACTTATGCATTTTATGGGATTTTTATTGGCTGTTTTTATATGAATTAAATTGAACATTTTTTGTGAGTGTGTTTGTGCGTCTCAAAGTTGTACTTCCCAATTACTTGCAGATACCAAATTTTGCATACAGAATTCTGCCACTGAAATTAGCTGGACTACTTTTTACACCAGAATATGCTGTGGGAAAGGCTTTTTTAAAAATAGAATACATTCTGGATATAACCATCAGATTTTAAGTATAATTGTTCTGGACAAATTTTTAACACTCAGTAATGAGATCAATAATTAAAAAATGACACCATGCCCAAGAGAAGCAGAAGATCTTTATCAGATTCAAATTTACCATATATGGTAATTATTAAATAACATGAATAATTTTTGAAGTTGACATCCTACGAAGTTCAAACTGTTTTTTACTTCCCTTTTAAAAGCACATTATTTTTTTAAAAAAGTATCACAGATATTAAAAATTGTATCTATTTTGAAGAGTGGGTTTGTGGATTTAATAAAGTCATACTTCCCAATTACTATAGATACCAAATTTTGTATAAACAATCCTAAGTAGCTGAATGCACTACTTCTTGCACTGGAATATGTTGAGGAAAAGCTGTAAATAACTGTTTTTAAGACAAAATGACTGTACCCAGCCAAAAATCGGCCTCATCTACCAGTAATCAATAGTTGTACTTCCTTCTCTAGAGTGTCTGCTGCTGTGCTTCAGAGAAAGCCGCAGAGGCAAGCAGAAATCTGAAACCAGGAAAATGATTTCACAACTGTCTTCCATATCCTTCTTTTTGAAATAGCTCCCCCTGGGTGCTAAGCTTAGATGATTTATTCTGTATGTACAGGCTCTCGAATGTTTCTAAACTTTTGAATAACAGTGTAAATAATGTTTCTTTGTGTACCTTTTTTTACATAGATGATTTATAAGAACTGCAGTTAGTGATGTATTTGACTAGGAAAGTGATAGAATTTGTTAAGGAAAAGGAAATCACAGCTCGTGCCTTCCAGGGTTATATTAAGGCAGGGGTTCTTAAACTTGTCTTCAGATGTTGTTGGACTAGAACTCCCACCATCCCCAGCTGTCATGACTAAAGGCTTTTTCTGTGTATGCCTGTGCTAGAGGCATATAAAGAAAAAGAGACCATTGTGGGTGGGGATGATGCGAGTTCTAATCCAACAACATCTGAAGACCCAAGTCTGAAAACCCCTGTATTAGTGGATTCCCTCCCCTGTGACCCCCCCCCTTTTATGTTCTTTTTCACAAAATTCTGTTAACCCATTCTGGCTAATTTAGTTTTGAAGTACTCCTAAATGTTGGCATGAAGCTTCATCAGCTTACCATGCTGGTAGCACTTATTGATTGATACTGTAGCCAAAGCAAAAATGGAGCTGCTTGCACAACCATGCAATTTGTTTCGACACATTTCTGTTTTATTCTCTGTTTCTACCCCTGCTAACTGGGCAAAGAGGCACCTTTTACCGTGGTGATTCTCTTTACTTAGCAGCAGGAGAGTAACTGGCCCTATCCACCCCCAGCACAGTACTTCCAGTGACTGTTGCTGGTGTCTATCTTATGTTTCTTTTTAGAATGTGAGCCCTTTGGGGACAGGGTTCCATCTTATTTGTTTGTTGTTTCTCTGAAAACCGCCCTGAGCCATTTTTGGAAGGGCGGTATAGAAATCAAATTAATAATAATAATAATAATAATTATTATTATTATTAATAGTGCCCCAGTGAGGCACTACTTTGGCATGGTTGTGGGGCTTGCATGCTCTGAGGAAGGTGAGAGCTATGCCAGAGGTCCAACCATACTGGACAGGTCTCACCAGAGGAGCCAGACAAAGAGTGCCTCTCCCATCAACAATATGGTGAGACGTAACTTTAATAAATTTATACCGGATTGGTCGTCGCCCAGGTCAACAAGGACCGTGCCAGGTGCTGGAGTCCCTGGACATCTGGTGGCAAGTGGGCAACAGGACTCAGGATCTTCAGTTGAGCAACCAGGGCTGAAGACAGCAAAGTTACTGGAAGAAACGTCGCTTAACCGAAAAAAAATACGAAAAATGCCAACAAGGAAATAATGATCTGCTATTACAAGTCTAGTCCAACTAGAAGAGGTTATTTAAAAAGAATGTACCAAATTTGGAAAGAGAAGCATCCAGATACAGAAATAACAGAACAAAGGCTAGCAGACCAGAGAAGATTCATAATAGAAATAAAGTATTCACAGGAGTTGAGCTGGAAGAATTGCAAAGAGCAACACAGGCTCAAGACATGGAAGAAGAATTACCACCAACTGAAGCAGTTGCTCAGGCGCAGGTGGAGGAGGTGTTGGAAATAGAGGATGCCACTGTTGCTGAACTGTTTCAAACAGGGTGGATTTGATTTAAATCAAACTGATTTAAATCACGATTTAAATCACGATTTAAATCACTAGCAGGGTGGATAAAAATAAAAAAAAAATCTGATTTAAATCAAAAAAATCAGATTTTTTTTATTTATATAGGATTTTTTTGATTTAAATTGGATTTTTTTTTATTTTTATCCACCCTGCTAGTGATTTAAATCGTGATTTAAATCAGTTTGATTTAAATCAAATCCACCCTGGTTTCAAAATCAAAACCAGGCAACCTCCCCTTTGCCTTCACCTCAAAAACACCAGTGCTGTTTAACAGAAAAGCAACAAGAACTAAAGCCAAAAATAACTGAGCACATGAACCAAACAACCACCAGGGTTCGACTTCCAGCTCTAAAAACAGTTGCCAAAAAAACAACTTGCTCAGGTATTAAAAGATGTCAATGCTGCACTTGCAGAAATAACAATCAAGCATTTGCAAGAAACAAACCAACTAATGTACAGTGCAGCAACAACAACAACACAAGAGCTCGGATATAAGATCAATGGACCTGTCAAAAAAGAAAGTAGTACATCACCTAAATGGAAGATTAGATTAGAAAATAAAATCTCCAGGCTTAGATCAGATGCTAGTAAATTGAAAGATATGAAAGACAAGAAGCTGAAGAATGAAAACACCAAACAGTATCTGATCCAAAAATACCACCTAGATTCAAGGAAAATTAGAGAAGTCCTGGAAATAATAAAGCAGCAAATAACAGCAGTGTCAAAGAAGATATGAAGCCAGAACTACACAACACAGGCAAAATCTCCAATTCCAGTCGAATCAGAGACGTTTCTACCAAAGCATAGAAGGAGAAATTGCAAGAAACGTAGAAAGACCAAATAAAGAAGAAACAGTGCAATTCTGGGGGAAATTATGGGACAATCCAATAGATTATAATAAAAAAGTAGGCTGGATGAAAGAGATCATGAATGTAACCAACAAATGCAAGATCTAATAATAACACCAGAATCAATAAGTGAAAGAGCAAAGAAAATTAAAAATTGGACTGCTCCAGGCAATGATGAACTGCCTGGCTTTTGGCTTAAACACCTAACAAGCCTTCATAAACAACTCTCAAAACAGTTCAATCACATTTTGCAAGGAGGTGATATTGAACAATGGCTAACAACTGGGAAAACTCATCTCATCATGAAAGACCCAGCAAAAGGTGCAGTTCCAAGTAATTATAGACCGATAACCTGTCTGCCAACCATGTTCAAATTATTAACTGGAATAATAGCAGATGAAGTGATGCAACACTTATTAACTAACAAACAGCTTCCAGTTGAACAGAAAGGAAATTGCCCGAACACCAGAGGCACAAAAGACCAGCTGCTGATTGACAAAATGATTTTAGAAAATTTCAAGAGAAGAAAAACCAATCTAAGTGTTGCATGGGTTGACTACAAGAAAGCCTTTGATTCATTGCCTCACACATGGATACTAAAATGTTTAGAAACAACTGGTGTCAGCAAAAACATTCAGATATTTATAAAAAAAAGCAATGAGCATGTGGAGTACACAGTTAACAATCAATGGCAAGACACTTGGACAGGTTAGCATTAGAAGAGGCATTTTCCAAGGGGGCTCACTATCCCCTCTGTTGTTTGTAATCACCATGACCCCACTTTCACAAATACTAAACAAAACAGGCCTCAGATACCAAACATCTAAAACATCAAGTAAAATCAACCATCTGCTGTACATGGACGATCTGAATTTATATGGAAAGTCCCAGTCAGAAATTGAATCACTGCTAAACACTGTCCGTATATTCAGTAGCGATATAGCAATGGAGTTTGGACTAGACAAGTGTGCTGTATTAATAATGGTGGAAGAGGAATGCTGCAAATCCATCAAACAGTAGAGGAGGAGAAAAGAGAATATATCAAGGACAGTGAAGAAGATGCACTTAAAATGGTCAATAACAAGAAACTATTCAACACCAAAGAACAAAGCAGGCCTACAAGAAAGAACAAGTCAAGAACCGAGCAGAAAAATGGAAAAAGAAGCCACTGCATGGTCAATATTTGCACAATATAAGTGGAAAATCAGACATCACCAAGACCTGGCAATGGCTTAAGAAAGGTTACTTGAAGAAAGAAACAGAGGGTTTAATACTGGCTGCACAACAACAGGCACTAAGAACAAATGCAATAAGAGCAAAAGTTGAAAAATCCACAACAAACAGCAAGTGCCGCCTTTGTAAAGAAGCAGATGAAACCGTGGACCACCTAATCAGCTGTTGTAAAAAGATCGCACAGACTGACTACAAACAAAGGCATGACAAAGTAGCAGGGATGATACACTGGAACATCTGCAAAAAATACAAGCTACCTGTAGCCAAAGATTGGTGGGACCATAAAATTGAAAAAGTGGTAGAAAATGAAGATGTAAAAATATTATGGGACTTCCGACTACAAACAGACAAACATCTGCCACACAATACACCAGATATAACTGTAGTCGAGAAGAAAGAAAAACAAGTCAAAATAATTGACATAGCAATACCAGGGGATAGCAGAATAGAAGAAAAAGAAATAGAAAAAATCACCAAATACAAAGATCTACAAATTGAAATTGAAAGGCTGTGGCAGAAAAAGACCCAAATAATCCCAGTGGTAATTGGCGCCCTGGGTGCAGTTCCAAAAGACCTTGAAGAGCACCTCAGCACCATAGGGGCCACAGAAATCACCATCAGCCAATTACAAAAAGCAGCTTTACTGGGAACAGCCTATATTCTGCGACGCTATCTATAACAGCAACAACATTGACAATAAAATTCTGGCATCCCAGGTCCTTGGGAAGGACTCGATGTCTGGATAAAAGAAACCCGTCAATAACACCTGTCAGACTGTGTAAAATAATAATAATAATAATTCCTTCCTTATTGCAAGGATTCTGGGTGGGTAATAATATCTTAAACCAGCTGCCCTCTTAAGCTTACTGTCTGTGGAGCTTGGTGGTGCATTACGATGTCAGGCTGGTTTCTTACATATGCTTGGCTTGGACTGTTGAGGGTTTTCTAGATCATCTCTAGCACCTTGAATTAAGCTTGAAAGCTAATGGGAAGCTGGTGCAATTAATTAAGCTTGAAAGCTAATGGGCAGCTAGTGCAATTAATAGAGCATTGTTGTAATGTTCTTCTAATGATCCACCTCCATCACAGAGTGGGCCAGAGAACTATGTACTACCTGAAGTTTCCAAACCATTATCAAGGGGCAGCCTTGCACAAAGCACATCAGAATAGTCTGGCTTCTTAGTTACAAATGAAGGCATGGGTGGTGATAGTTAGGTATGCATCTATGAGAAAAGGTCACCTTGCCCATTAGAACTAGTACAAAGCAATGTTCCCTCTAACAGAGATTTCCAGATGTTGTTCACTACAACTCCCAGCATCCCCAGCTGCAGTGGCCTTTGGCTGGGGATTATGGGAGTTGTAGTCAACAACATCTGGGAATACCTGTTAGAGGGAACACTGGTACAAAGTATTTCTGACCACTATTTCAGCCTTGTGTTGAAGCTGAATATTAAGGCTTAGTAATAAATCTAGGAGCACTGCAAAGCCTGAGTTACCAGACGGGCTAAACCCATAGGTTGTGGGAATTCCAACCCCTTTCAGGTTTGAGAACTTAATGTCATTTTCAGTTTATTGGCCCACCCACATCAAGCCCCTGCCCATAGTAGTTATCACTGTAACAGGTTATCTTCTCTCCTCCTACTTGCAATGTGCGCACATACAGAACAATAACTGGTCCCCCCCGCCCCAGTTGTCTGATTTCATCCAAAATAGTGGGTTGTATTCCAAATCATTACTCAGGAGACAGGAAGAAGATTTCAAAGCTGTAGCCCATATCCAGTAGTTAGGTTGGCAGAGCCCAAGACCCCTGTTGTTGTTGTTGTTGTTATTAGTTCTGTTCCTGTCTCACCTCAGGCAACACATCTTTCCGAGAGAGCTCAGAACTTAGCGTTTTTCAGGCTTGTCTTTCTTACTGCTCTTTACTTTTATCCCCTATTCTCCCTCCCCTTTTCACTGAGCAAGGGTGGGGAGGGAGTCTTTTAGTTGATTTACAAAAATTCTAACCACTTTTTAAGTTTATTCAATTCGGTCCATTGGCTTCCCTTACCTTTGTTTTCGTTATACTTGTTTTCTTAACCCCCCCCCCCCGCCGACTCCTTACGGAGCCAGCACATGCAGGAGATCTCTTGGGGGGCCCCCCTCTCAGAGGGAAACCCTCCCGAACCATAAACAGCTCCAGCAAAGGAAAAAGCCTACAGTGTTGCTTCCCGTGGCAGCAAGCGTCTTCATTCACCGCAGCCCACCGACTCGGGCAGTGTTCCTCCCCCTGCCTCCTCAGCTTTCCTCCCTAGCTTGCCTGGGAATGCTCGTTTGGCTCTTGATGCCGAGGCTTCCCCAAGAAAGGCTCACAAGAAAGCTAAACATATAAAGGGAGAGGGAATTAAGCCCTCCAAAAAACAGAAAGCTACACAGGAGAAACGGCACAAGAAAAAGACCAAGCCTCCAGTAGCACGCCTGAGTGAACACCTGCTTTTACGGGTGGTATGCCAGTAATGCCTTCCTCAGCATCTCCCTCCCTCCCTGCTGCAAGTCCCGGAAGGAGCAATATCTATGGCAGCAGAGACGGGCGACCTGTGTGCACCCGCGGTTGAGACTGGCGATCAACAGGGGGAGGGGGAATCTGGTCCACCGGTCATTCCACCCACATCCCAGCCAGCAACTCCGGGCACCACGAGCCCTAGTTTGGCGCCTGCTGGGACCAGTCAGGATCGACCTCAGCTTCCACCAGAGGGCATGAGTAATTTTCCCTCCCCCACAGGGGTACAAAACAGGCAGCCTGAGCCTTAATTTCAATTGTGGCTAAAGGACTTTATCAGGACAGAACTTGCCACTATTCCTAACTTGCCACAAAAGGGTACTTCCTATCCTGCAAAGCCTATTTTTCTCTCCTCTTCCCCAGGGTCCAGCCCAACTAGAGGAGTCATCCCTCCCAACGAACGTAGCCAATTTCTTCCTAGACCCCCTAGGATTTGCAAATCAAAGAGGCCTGCTTGCCCTTCTCCTTCTTCCTCCTCCCCCTCCTCATCAGAGGAGGACCCTACACCCCCCAAGAAATATGCTCCCCCACCAGTGGCCCCTATCCCTCTACCTTCAGCACCTATACCCCACCGTTCCGCCCCTCCTCTCCCACCCACGACCCCTCACCCTCCTCCACTACAGAGAAAGGCGAGTTATTGCAGGAAGCATCTCCTTCTCAACAAGCCATCTCGTTTAGACTCTTCTAGCAGGCTGATTTCGAGGTTTTATTGGCAAAAGCACAGCAGGTCATTAAGGATGTCTCCCCTGAATCCATTGCTCAGCTGCAACCAGGTTTTGACCAGGTGGTCTTTCCTTCCACCTCAGCCTCTTCTACCTCAATACCTTTCCCCTCGCTCTTGAGGGAAGCCATGCTGTCTGAGTGGAAGGTACCCTTTGCTCCAAAACCAACTACTCCATATCCTAAAAAGCTGTATGCTCTGCTTGATTATGTTATGACCTTGTTAGTCTCTCCTATTGTAGATGCTCTTGTGGCACAACCGGTCTCTGGAACACTTATGAATAAGGACAGAGACGAGCAGCTAAAAATCCCTGAGGATAAGAAGTGCGATTTCCTCCTTCGCAAGGTTCATGACGGCATAGCAACGGTCGTCAGAGTAGCCACCGCCAACTCAATTTTCATGTAGGCATCAGTTTTATGGGCAAAGGAGTTGATTCAACTCATTCCCCTGGACAACAAGCAGTTTAGACAAGGGATCAATAAAATTGCTAAAGCCGCGGCCTTCATGACTGATCCTAGTTTAGATTGCATCCAGCACGCCTCTAGGTCCATGGCTGCTGGAGTGGCAGTGAGGAGATGCCTTTGGTTGAACAACTGGAAAGTAGACAACAAATCCAAACTCAGCTGGGCCTCATCCCCTTTTTTCCAGGGCTAAGCTTTTTGGGGACTCTTTGGAACCCATCTTGGTCGAGACTAGGGATAAGAAAAAGGCTATGCCTGTATCCCAAAGGGAATATACTGGCTGGGTAGGTTCCCTCAGAATACTTTTCCTCCCTATAGGTCCTTCCAGAGACCCTCCTTCTACTTCTCCAGAGACTATCACCCGTTCAACAACAATTCCAGGCCCTCTTGGCGACAACAGGGTCAACACCAGTGATTCGGAGGCAACAACAGGGCCCAAGCCCCTAGACAACCTTTCAGACCGGGATTCCAACAGGAACGAAAACAATGACTCCTTACCTCGGACGCTAGCTCCATCTTTTCGTAACATCTTGGAGCCATTCTACATCAGATGCATGGGTACTAGATACCGTTGCTCAGGGCCGCCGTTTGGAATTCACCTCACATTCTCATGATTCCTACACACGCACCCCCTCATCCAAGAATCTGATGAAAATGCGACAGATGTCTCTGGCAATACAACATCTGATCATGATACACGCTGTCGAACTGGTCCCCCCGATGGAGCACACTCAGGGAATTTATTCCATACTATTCCTGGTCCCAAAGAAAGATGGCTCATGGAGGGCAGTGCTAGATCTCAAGTGCCTAAACCGTTACATTCGGAAGAGAACCTTCAGGATGGAATCCCTCCGCACCATCAAGGAAGCTGTATGTAGCAAATAATTCCTGGCATCTATAGACCTTTCAGAGGCATGTCTCCACATTCCTATTCACCCATCCTACCGCAAATACTTTCGGTTCCAGATCCGTGACCAGCACTATCAGTACAAGGTGATGCTCTTCAGCCTTTCTTCAGTGCCAAGAGTATTCACCAAAATCATGGTAGGCTTGATAGCCCGGATGCATGGGGAAGTGCTACACGTACACTCTTATTTGGACGATCTGCTCATCCGCTCTTCGTCTCTCCTCCAGGCTCACAGGGACGTGCGATGAACCCTACAGCTTCTGGGATCACACGGCTTCATGGTCAACAGGCAAAAGGTGCCCTCTCAATTCCTGTAACACCTGGGAGCCCTCTTTGACACTGTTCAGGGCATGATTTCCTTGACAACCAACCGCAGCAACAAGATCGCAGCATTAATCCTTCCCCTCCTCACCAGGCAGAGGGCGGACATCACCTTCCTGGCACAACTACTGGGATTAATGATATCCTGCATGGAATACAGCCCCTGGGCACACTGGCACTCCCACCCCCTCCAATGGCTGCTTCTCCCCTTCCAGGATCTCCTCACAACCAGAATTCACAAGACAGTAGTAATCACCCCGGATTACTATCCCTACACTGTTGGGTGTCACCGGCTATCCTACGGGGTCTACCAGTCACCCCTCCCCACAGGATTGTTGTAACCACAGATGCAAGCTTGATGGGATGGGGAGCACTACATTGTCTACAACAACTGAACCAGGGAACTTGGTCGCTTAGAGACCTCACTGAGCATCAACCTGCTCCGACTAAGAGCCACCCATCTCGCCCTCAGTCACTTCCTTCACCTGATACAGGACCAATATGTGCTTGTCTGCATGGACAATATAGTCACAAAAGCACACATTGTGAATCAAGGGGGCACCAGATCAGGTTTCATGATGAAAGAATCCACACTCCTATTCACTTAGGTAGAGAAACATCTAGCCTTGATCACAGCCGAGTACCTCAGTGTGACAACCAACCTGATGATGAACTGGCTCAGTTGTCAGACCATTGGCCTGATAGAATGGTCCCTACACACCAAGGTCTTCCAGCAGATCATGGAAATGTTCGAGATTCCAGTTGTGGATCTCTTCGCCTCCCAATCCAATCATCAAGTCACCAGATTTTATACCAGGTTCCACTTACGATTAGCCAAGGCCAAGGACACACTCATGGCAACCTGGTCCCCCGGCCTTCTATACGCTTTCCCACCGATGGCCATCATAGCCAAAGTTCTGTAAAAGATGGTCATAGAAAAGGCAAGCATCATCCTCATCACCCCACACTGGCCCAGAAGACTGTGGTTCATGGACCTAGTCTCCCTGTCCGCCAGGGAACCATGGCCTCTTCCTTGGTGTCAGGATCTGCTGCTCCAGGGCCCTGTACTACATCCGGACCCAGACTGGCTCCAACTTTGTGCCTGGAGGTTGAATGCGTCTCCCTGAAGAGGGCTGGATACACAGTGGTGGTGCAGGATACCATACTGGTGTCAATGAGGCCTTCCACTAACAGAATTTATCAAGCCATTTGGTTGGCTTTTTCCAGTTGGGCATGTTTCTCTCCCATCACTGCAGGGATACTTGAGGTACTGGTGTTTCTCCAGGAAGGCATAGGAATGGAACTCTGCCCCAACACACTCCGCAGACAGGTTTCAGCTCTTGCATTGGTCCTGGACTTTACATCCCACGGTTCTTCCATGCTGCTCCCACACCACAGACATTTCCTAAAGGGGGCCAGCAACCTCTTATCTCCACCAATACACAAGTTTCTGTCCTGAGATCTCAATAAGGTGCTAAACGCTCTCACATGACCTCCCTTTAAACCCCTAGGATCAATTCCCCTAAAAATCCTTTCCTACAAGGTACTCTTTCTAGTGGCCATAACAACTGCACGCAGGGTCTCAGAATTGGGAGCCTTATCAGCACTCAAGGAGCTTTGCTCTTTCAACAAGGAAGCAGTTATCCTTCACTATGTTCATACCTAAGATCAATTCTACCTTCCACAGGTCCAAGGAGGTGGTTCTCCCATCCTTCTGTCCGACTGCACACACTGGATGTATGCAGGGCGCTCTGAATTTACCTGAAGTGTACCAAGACACATCGCAGCTTGGACACCCTATTCATTCCTTTTCATCCTAAGTCTGTAGGTCAAAAAGTGTCCAAGACTACCTTAGCTAAGTGCATCAGGGCCACTATTTGCCTCGCGTACGAGATGTTATGCCCTACCCATTCCAGGGGGCATTACGGTCCACTCTACACACAGTGCCAGTACATCAGCAGCCGCCTAATGCCCCACTGCAGGTCATCTGTAAAGCTCCCCATTTATCAAGCATTACAAAGTTTCATCCTTCCATTCTGATCAAGTGGCCATGGCTCTCACAGTTCTACAGCAGGTTGTCTAACCATCCTTCTTGTCCCTCCCTATCTGTCTCTACCACTTGAGCATGTCCCACTACTTTGGGTGAAATCAGACAACTGCGGAAAAAGAAACATTGGTCTTAGCTGTGAAGGGTTCTTTTTCACAGTGTCTTGATTTCATCCGCCCCTCCCGGAGATGTTTTTCCCTACAACTGGGGATGAGGGCACAGTTGTGGGAGGTGGTGACTCCCGGGGTTAACAGTATTCTCTACCTCTAACTCATTTTTTTTGTCTTCTCTCCATGTGACCTCTACTATCTGCCTATCACTAGTATCTCACTCTGTCACTCTCTCTAGTACCTTAGACTTTTCCATTATAGCTTCTACGATTGCCTGGCTCAACAGGAGGACTGGGGTCTTGTGTTCCGCCTACCTAACTACTGGATATGGGCTACAGCTTTGAAATCTTCTTCCTGTCTCCTGAGGCATGCTTTGGAATACAATCCACTATTTTGGATGAAATCAGACACTGCGAAAAAGAACCCTTCACAGGTAAGATCAATGTTTCTTTTTAGTATCCGAAAAAGTCTAGTTACTTATTTAGGATGTTGCTGTTCCTACAAGTAGTTAAATTCTATTGGCTTCTCATTTTTGGTCTTAAAATATGTATTCAAGCAGTATTTCAGTGTAAGTAATTGCAATGACAGCAGTGACAAGATAGTTTTTGTGTCTTATTCAGGTTGTCTTGCACAAAAGATCCTAGCAGTAAGAATGGGATAACTTGGCCTTATAGTTAGACATAACGCTTTGCATTGCATTTGCTTTTGTATCCCAGTCTTCCTTAAAGCAGAATGCATAGTTCTTCCCCCTCCCCTTTCCCAACTATCTTGTGAGGTAGGTTGTGCCTGAGAAAGAGTAACTGGCCCAAAGTCACCCTTGAGTTTCAAAGCTGAGTGGATTTGAGCCCAGGTCTTCTGTGTCCAGCACTCTTAACGGCACCATGTTGGCTCATGTGAAGCATGTACTTGAAGAAGAGCGTGTGCATTTCTGTAAGATAAATTAGGCTTTGAAAACTTTCACCAGGTCCTGAGGGAAAGGGAATTCCTTGTCAGTAATGTCCAGGGATAGTATTTTGTTAAGAGAACAGCCAGTTTTCTGTGAAGTCGGAAACAGAAAAATGATGGATGTATGCCTTGCTTATCTGTGTGTTGTAACTTGTAACCCTTGCAACTAATTGTTGAGAGCTTTGTCTTAACACTTTTTCTTGAGAATATTCTGGCTTTATGGCCTCTGTAGAGCAAGAGAGTGGTAACCACCTCTAAACCTTCCTTTCTATTACTCATCTTGGGTTGTTCCTTTCTACATATAGGTAATGTTTTCTTTTTGTTTATAGGGCAGTTGTATATCAAATCATAACTTTTGCTACTGTATACAGGTTAAGTACTAATTAACGAGTGTCTGGAGCCTTTGTAACCAGATCATATTTATCTTGAGTGTTCTAAATATAGTTTCTTTTTAAGCATGAGTAAGAAGATCTCTAGAGTTAAATATAACTCTAGGTTGGGAGTAATGTATAAAAGTGAATAGCCCATTCAGAAGGGGATAAAATAAGGATAATCTTCAATAGGAAAATCCTAGGTAATTCATCAATCATTACCCAGTTGTTCACTTGCTGCTTGGAAGTACTGGTGTAAACTGCCTGATTGAAATGTGGATTTAGTGCTTAAATTCTTTCTGCAAATATTACAGAAATTGAAGGCTTTTAAAATTACTAGTGCTTGAATAGTAGTGGATGGTATATTCTGGAAGCTGACTACTTTTTGCTTGATTCTGCAGATTATGAAGTTGATGCAGTTTCATAGTTGATGGTTTGAAAAATAAAATACAGATGAGTTGGTTGCATTAAGTGTCTTGTTATGGATAGTTTTGACAGTAACCTGGTGTCAAAAACTGGTGTTAGAGTTGAATCTTGGATCACAGAATCTATCCTGTAGGCTAGAAACTACTCGCTTTCTCTGGGTGTTCCGCTAAAATGGTTTGTGTTAAATAAACAAAGGCTAGGGATGGTTTAGAATAGGGAAGTGCAAGTGATCTAATAGTTACTGTAGTTGGTTAAAAACCTGTTAAGCAGTGTTATCCCAGTGGTAGCCCATGGTGAATGAGTTAGGATTTAGGAGATTTGGGCATTATTCCTGTTCCTTTCATTGCTTTCCGGCGTGATTGTTGGGCAAAAGCTGCCTTGTGCACTTCTCTGTATACTTTCCCACACTAGAAAAGAAGCAGATCATATGCTCTTTGGTGCAGAAACTTTGCCTTTGTATGTATGTCTGGAATCCTCCAGCATTACGGGTATCTTTTCAGTGGAATTCTTGTGCTTCATATTTGGCTTGTTCTGTGAAAAGGATAAGCCTAAAATGAAACACAAGAATTAGTCATATACACGGGTATGCAATGAAGCACTCTGTTATATCTCATTTGGTTAATATTTAGCTTGAGACACTGTCTCTTTGGGGAAGATAGGTTCGCAAAGAACACCTTTGCTTTTAGTGTTTCTAGAACTTCTAGCCATGCTCTGGTGGTTAGTGATTCCTCTTCTAAACTAGTGCAGGAAGATCTAATATTAGGCAATTGTCGCCCAATATGATAAATTATGTTGTAATGGCTAGTCCATTTGGTCCAGCTCTTGGTCAAAATTCATGGTTTAGGAGCATCCCTTGTTCTGTAAGTGCCATTTCACACACTGAACAGAGGCAAACCAGAGCTTGCCATCAAGTGCAGCTCTTAGTTGATCATATGCTCGAATCACAGCTCCTTGTTGAATACTTGCATGTTGTATTTTGTAGTCATTTATTTGTGTCGTATACATTGTTTACATTTTTAGATGTATACCGAAGATGTTTTAGGTGTACACCTAAATATGTGATTTGCTGAGTGGCCCTTCCTTCTGTTTAGTACATCTAGAAGAAAACAGGCCTAACCACTTCTGTGAGGAATATGAACAGTGCAGAAGCAAATTGTTGATGTTGAACACTGGATTTATACTCCTTTGTCTTTAATTAAAAGCATCTTAAGAGGTCTGGCTGAGCACTGCTGTTTAGTCAGTTATATTCATTTTGAACATTATTTCTCTTCTTTACTTTCCACATGTCACTTCCTGTTCTTTGTATCTTATGTTCAACCAGCCTTCCAGCTGGATAATTTTGAAGTATTTCTTTCCTACCTGGCTTTGTTAAATAATCTCTCTTTGAATTCCAGTGGGATGACTGTGTTAGTCTGTTGAAGCAATAAATAAATAAATAAATACATCTTGTAGCAAACTGAGAGATTTGCTGTTGAGCTTTTATGGATTTGAGTCCACTTTGTCAGATATATATGAAGTGTGATCCTCAGTTGGCAAGTATGCACACACCTAAATGCACTGAGAGAAAACTAATGTATAGTGGCACCTGCTGTCTACATATGACACAAAAGTCAGTCTAGACAAAAATCTGACATCAGATATACCAACATTCAGAAATCAGGGGGTAATGCTTCAGTTTTCCAATTTTGCTGCTGATGTGAATGTTGCCAGACTTCAACAGCAACAAAATTCAACGGAGCACTAAAATGCTAAACTAGAACTGATTAGCAAATTTGGTTTATTCATTTTGGTATTAGGACCACAAATGATTTATCTCCTGCTAGAAGCAGCATAATTAAATTACCTTGTATGCCTTTAAGCCTTGCATGGAAATATCACAGACCTACTGTAACTTGTATGTCTTGGTTTTGGCTACTGTTTACTTTGGTTTTTCCTCTATATCAGTGTTTGGCAGTTTGTCTATAATATCTGACAAATGAAGATCATCCAACCCATGAAGTGAACCCTGATTCACAAAAACTTAGACCACTGTTAGTCTTCAACCCTCATCTGGATTTTGGGGTAGATTTCCACTCCCAGATGCGTAAATGTGCATAAACAAGTAAACCACTGAACTCCCAGTTATGCTCTTGTTGTCAAACTCTTATCTGCACTTTGGTACATTATATATCCACAAGTATGGCTGATCACCAGTTAATATCAATACATTAATAAATTAATATTATTAATAACATTAATAAATATGACGACACAGGGTAGAAAATTACCCCAAAACAAAGGGCTTTCTATGATGGGGTGATTTCTATTCCATTCACATCTAGGCAGCAGCTTTCTGTGTTCCAGTGGAAGCACCTTGGCCTTACAGAACTGAAAGCGTATCTTGGCCTTTTAGTCCTGACTGGTGTGTTTCCTGCCAATAATGAAGCACTCCAGGGTAGTGTTCTCTAATTTTTTTCATCTGTGTGTGCAATGAGTTTTGTTCTGGGTGGCAGTATCAAGGCACTGTGCACGCACATGCATTCAGAGTGGGGCCTTCCTGATTCAACCTGAGCAGGATCTAAAATTAACTGAGTGGACATCAGAAAATATCTGAGCATGCGCACTCTTCACTTCTTAGAGGGAACAGTGCTTTAGGGACTGTGGAAAATAGATTTGGGACCCTCCTGTTTCTGTGCCATGATACAGCTGAGATGATTTGAAGACATTACAAGTAATTTAAGATTCTATGACAAAGCCACATTACAGGAGAGAAGAATGACTGCCAAGCTGGCAACCTTTAGTGGAATCAGGACCTTGTTTGTGCAGGACAGCTATATTCCTGGGTCTGACCAGCAGTTGATGAGCAATTGTTAGGTTTTTGAAGTGCTGTCTTTTCTGGCAACAAATGCCAAGCAAGCTAAAGAAGTACGGTTTGAAAATATGATGGTGCTGTGATGCAAATATCTCACCCACTGACAGGGAATGTTTACCTTGGGAAGCAAGTTGGAGGACTGCAACAAAGACAAGTAGGGACTCTTTGCCCCTGCTGACCGGGCAAAGAGGCACCTTTTACCATGGTGATTCTCTTTATTTAGCAGGGGGAGAGTAACTGGCCCTATCCACCCCCAGCACAGTACTTCCAGTGACTGTTGCTGGTGTCTATCTTATGTTTCGTTTTAGAATGTGAGCCCTTTGGGGACAGGGAGCCATCTTATTTATTTGTTATTTCTCTGTATAAACCGCCCTGAACCATTTTTGGAAGGGTGGTATAGAAATCGAAATGATGATGATGATGATGATGTTTTATCCAGACATCGAGTCCTTCCCAAGGACCTGGGATGGCTGAATTTTATTATAATAACCAACAATATTGATGATAAAATTCAGCCATCCCAGGTCCTTGGGAAGGACTCGATGTCTGGATAAAACAAACCAGTCAATAACACCTGTCTGACTGTGTAAACAAGAAATAATAATAAATAATAATAATAAGTAGGCTACAAATTTGCAGCAATGTGTTTAGCAATGGAACAACACTTGGGGCACTTGTTTAAGTGCATGTAGAGGGGTGATTCAGATAAGCATCCTTCTCACATGATTAAAGAATGTGCCAAGAGGATATCTGCACATCCACTAGTGACATCAGTGCAGGTGTGTTCTTGCCCACAGACCTGATGTTCTTGCTTGTGCAAGGCAATGTTCAGCTGAACCTGCCCTCAGTGAACTGTGGTGAGGGATAACTTTTGCCCCAATATATAGCTGGCAGAGGCTCTCTTGAACAAGGAGTTGAACTGTGTAGGCACTATGAGACGCAGCAAGGCAGACATACCCCACAGAGATGCAACCACATTCATAAAGGGAAGCATTGTTATCTGTATTTGGCTTGGATGGATAGAAGACATTGGTATTTTGTGTACCTTGGAAGTTTGTGTCCAGGACAGCTGACAAGAAACTAAGCAAAAGATGTGATGATTGTGGGTGGCTGGCCTGTAGAATGCACTTGACCAGCTCCCAGATTGCCTTTAGATCAGTCAGAGTGTCTTTTTGGCTGAAATGGTGAGAACTGAGCTATTGAAATATGAAATCTCATTAGTGTGGGGTTTGAAGTGTTCCTTTTTCTTTGCCAATGACTCACCTAAAGTGCAGTTACACAGGGCTTGGGATGTAAGAGTCACCACTGTACTCCCATGGAGTGAAATGTTAAATTATTGTGGGTTCTGTGGCCTGAAAAAGTTGGCCAGGCGCGGGGGCACATCCAGTGTAACCAATGGGACTCTTTGGGAGTTGGAAGATCAACTCATGTGTAAAAATGACTCTGGATGAGGGTTAATGTTCCACAGTACTCTCTGTTGTGTCTCTGAAGGTTCCATGTTGTGCATGGTTATATAGTGAAAAGTGGATACTTGTGTAATTGTTTGTGGTTGAACTGGTTCTTTTCTGTGCAGTGTACTGAAGAATTACAGCCAATGGTAGAGGAAGTAAAAAGCAAAGTATATCTTGTACAATCTTGCGAAATGTGGTTTTGTTCTTAATATAGATCTAATACTGCATTGAAGCAGTAACAGCAAGAGTAAGAAAGAGAGCATGGCAGGAGTTGCATAGAATATGTTCCCTTCCTTTCTGAACCTTTCTTTGCTCTCCCTGGGAAATCAGGCGTCACTCTGGAGCTATTCAGGCCTAATTGGGACAAAATACATATTATTAAATATTTATCTCATCTTTCCTAGAAAATCTCAGGGGAGGCATACATCATCACCTTTCCCCAATTTTGTCTTCTCAGAAATGAAGGAAGGTGCCGGTCCAAATTAATATAGTAAACTTTGGGACTCAGCAAGGGTTTAACCGATTTTTGTTTCATAATTGTATGATATTTAATTTTTATTCACCCTATCGGTATGTGCTTCTAGACTGAAATACATAATTTGGCACTTGCTTCCCTTTCAATGAAAGTACTTTTTTGATACTTCACTAGAGTTTTTGTATTTAAAAATAGTCTTGAAAAGTTTTCTAGGAAAAGGTTCTGGACCTGATTTAGAAGAGTTTGTTTCTGAAAGGATACTATATAGATTACTGATATATTTGTTTCCACTTTTTAACTCTTTTTTTTCTTAATTGGAAGATAGCTGTTCTTAATGAGTACAATTAGAGATGTGCATGAAATGAGGTCCATGTACTAGTTGGGCACCAAACTGGTTCCGACGAGGTGCAAACCAGTTTGGCACCGTGGGGAGAGGAGCGGCGAGCAGGATTTTTAAAAAAGGAGAGCAGGTCCTTACCATGCTGTCCACGCAAACGGTGCCTGCACATCTGCGGACGCTATGTGTGTTCTGGCGCCACACACGGGTTCTTGAGACGAACACCACCGCAGCAGGAAACTGCATACGGTGGCAGAGAGCAGCCTGCTCTCCTCTTTATTAAAAGATCCCGCTTGCTGCTCCCCTCCCCACAATTCTGAACCAGTGCAAGTTTGCAACTGGGAGCTTTTCTTCTCTAATTTTTTTCATCTGTGTGCTCAATGAGTTTTGTTCTGGATGGCAGTATCAAGGGAGTGTGTGTGCATGTGCATTCAGAGTGGGGCCTTCCTGAGCAGGATCTAAAATTAACTGAGCGGACATCAAAAAATGTCTGAGCGTGTGCACATGCGCACACCTTAGAGGAAACAGTGGTTTACAGCATCGTTACTTTATTTCATACAAGAACAACTGTTTGAACCTTAGCTATGTTTGAAAGCAAGCTGCATTAAAATCAGACTTCTGAACAGGAGTTTAGCACAGGTTCACGATATTTTTTTATAAAATCAGATTAAGCCTCTCCAAGTATTTCTCTTGAAAGCCATGACAAAGTGGTTGTCATGTTGTTACAGCTACCTGAGAAGAGCAATGTTTATCTCCATGTGCTGTGATTCTGTATCTCACCAGCAGAGTGAGAAACATAGAGATAATTTTTCAAGTCTTTGCTGTGGTATTCTGCGAATCTCTCTTTTTAAAAAAATATCTGCTGAGAGGTGATGACCAAATAATCAGTGTCGAGGTGTCAGCTGAGTTAATGTGTTCAAACCTTTGTTTCTGCAACACTCTTCAAAAGGTGATGAAGCGGTAGTGCCAGTCCACAGGGATCTGATATTAATATGCTGTTGGTGGACACTAAATGAAATACCAAAATAACCTAGTTCTTGCCCAGACAAGCTGCACTAGGTCAAATGAGCAGGAGAGTAAATTAAGCTTGATCTTCAGAAAGCCTTTCCTGAATATATCCAAAACAGGTTTTCCATCCCCCAAAAAAGACAATTACTAGATCAGTGCACTGATTACTGGTAAGCAGCATTATTGAAGGCCGAATTAAAAATAAATGTGGTAAATAATCTTGTTAAAAAAAGAAAGAAAAAAGAGGCCAGGATTTTCAAGGGTGTTTTGTTCAAACAGCCTCCCCATCCCCACCTCCCATTTTCACTGCAAATATAAGAAATTGCTTTTGGTTCCAGCTGTTGAGTATTTTGACATCGTGGAAATGCTGTTCTGGTTAGTTTGGGTTTGGGCTCTTCTCCCTTCCTCCTGGCTTAACTTTTGACTGAGAACCTGTGTTGCCTATTTAAAGGTGTGTAGGGGAAGTTAATTAGTATATGATCAGATATTTCATTGCCAGTGTATAGGAGACCTGCAATGTGTTATAGTTGGTGTATGTATGTTTTATAGGTGCTGCCATGTTTTGGGTAGAATTTTAATTCTATTACTCTTTTTGAAATGGCTAACGGTAATTCACTTCCTGTTTTTAACAAGACTCTAGTACATAAGAGGATTTCCTCTTACACCATGAACAATCTTCGTTAAGGACCTTTGTAATAAAGCAAATGTTCCTCTGTGTCAGAAGTCAAGAAAATGCTGTCAGCCTCTCCTGGTTTTTAACAAAGTCAAAACACAGGCTGGCTGGCAGTGCATCTTCATCTCTGAAACCTCGGGGCATGTAGTTCGAATTAAAATATATTTTCTTTGTGCTGCCTTGCTCTATACTAGTTGTTAGTTAGTACCCTTCAAATGTTGGGGGTTGTAATTTTTATCTTCCAGTTAATTAGCAGAGCACTAAAGAAGCTACCCACTCCAGTTAGTTTGCAGAGTTTAGTTGTTGCAGCTACTTAGGGAAGGCACATGGAGATTCTTGTAGAATAAAATACTAAGACGATTTATTGATGAAGAACACCTTTGGATAGGAATGACCTAATCTTTAATCTATAGAACTACATAATGAATAGTTAGTGGGAGAGAGAGATGTTTCCATCTGCCCTCTAAGAGGAAAGGAAGGGAATCTGACCCTCACTGGAAATACCTGAAGAGTCCAATCAGGGGTCATAGAGTAGAGACAGGTAGCACAGGTAGGGAGACCCTCACTATCTCTACTTCCAGTGCCCTTAGTGATCATTAGGATAGTTTGTACAAAAGGTCAGTGCACTGGAACTCCATCTCCAACATCAAGAACCTAGATCAGGGACTCCAGGGAAACAAAACGTTGGTAAAAAAATGTTTTTCCCACTCCCCCTTTAGTTAACACAACTGGAGTTGGGACAGGCTGCACAATGCACACAGCTATCAACTGCTGCTTACTAGAAGGTTAGTAGAAAGTTACCACTTCACTTTGCCCCCTCCTAATTAAAATACATACAGCTTCAGTTACCTATAGCCACAGTGCACACCTCCATAGCACACCTCCATAGAGGCGGTCCTCCCCAAAACATCTTGATAAAGGGACATAATTGTTGTAAAGCTAAGGAGCTACTGTTGCAACCACAGCAGGAAGCTGACTGGTGACTTAGAGCACTGATATGAAGCCAAAAGAATGTTGGCAGTGATGGTAGTAGCCCAGACTTTCCAGTGAGTAAGGGAGTCACAGCCTTAGTCTACAATGCTTACCTTCAGAATGGACCATCCCTGGAGTGACTCACGTGATATAGGCTGAACATGTTCTTGGAAAAGGTTATTTCCATTCCTCTTTGTTTCTTGAAAATCTGTGTTTCAGTATTCCATGCCGGAGTGGACTACATTAGGGCCTTAATGCCCTTTGCCTTTACTCATGGAAATGTCCTAGGCAGCCTCAGTGTTGCAGCCTCTGATTAGTACTACTACAACAAATATTTATATACTGCTTTTCAACAAAAGTTTCCAAAACTGTTTACATAGAGAAATAATACTATCGATCTATTGATCTGTTTGATCTATCGATCTTACTTTATATTTATATACTGCTCTTCCTCCAAGGAGCCCAGATCAGTGTACATGGTAATGTTTATCTTCACAACAACCCTATGAAGTAGGTTAGGCTGAGAGAGATGTGACTGGCCCAGAGTCACCCAGAGAGTTTCATGGCTGAATGGGGATATGCACTCAGGTCTCCCTGGTCCTAGTCCAACTCTCTAACTACTACACCACACTCGCTCTAGTGTTGGTATAAATAAATAAGATGGACCCCAGTCCTCAAAGGGCTCACAATCTAAAAAGAAGCATAAAATAGACTCCAGCAACAGCCACTGGAGGGACGCTGTGCTGGGGCTGGATAGGGCCAATAGCTCTCCCCCTGCTCAGTAAAGAGAACCACCACTTTAAAAAGGTGCCTCTTTGCCCAGTTAGCACAAGTTAGTAGTCAGCTCATCGCATGCCCTTCCCAACACAAATGAAATAACCTAATGTTCCCCACCTCCCCCAATAGCTTTTTCATATAGTCTGAGCTTGGCATATGAACGTTTATACAGTATGTATTAACGACACACAAATCTAGCTTCACTATTTGCTCCTATCTCTTTGCAAGTTAGCAGTTATTTGAATACTGATGACAACAGTTGTTCATATTGGCTGATCATTGCGGTTCTTATGTATCAGAATTAATTAAAAATGTATTAAAATTCTGTAGCATCTTGTCATCGACACTTCTAGTCAGCTATTTAAATATTGTTCTAAACTGTTTTGGGCGGTTTATTGTCATAACACGATATCTGTTTTCAAGTTTTGTTGTGACTCTCTTAGTATTAAAGATATTTGAAGCTCTTGGCTGGAGGTTTCTTTAGTTCTTTGTGTATGGTTCTGGAAGGGGGAAGAATAATTGAATTAAGCTTATTTAGGCAGCAGTTGAGGCTGTCCTCTTTTGTAATGAAGGCTAGTTTCCCATTTACAGTTCTAAAAAGTGGGGAAAGATGTGGGTATTTGTTGCAAGTGGGATGAGATAGAACTCTGGAATATCACATGTTAAGTGCTGCTAATACTGTATGAGGTCCTCTTCACTTACTTATGGAGAGGAGATGCAAACAGATCAGCTCACTAAAGATGTGCATCTACCCCTGTTTAAAACCATGTTCCTGGTTTATAGCAGTCTTGGACAAATGTTCTTTGGCTCTAACAGCCCCAAAAACTTAGGAGCCAGGCTCTGCAGGGATGGATTCATCACTTGCTGCCAGCAGTGTCCTCTGCTGCATGGGCAGGTGGACTCCCCACTTTGCTTACTCTCTCCTCTCGGTTGCATTCCCCTGGCTCAGGCAGGTGTTGGACAGGTGCAAGCATGGTGGGGGTAGATTGCTTCCTCCTCCTTTTGGTTGCATCAGTCTATTGCCTATTTGAGCCAGACAGACGTGACTGGGAATGGGGGAAGCAACCCAACGCTACTTTGCTTGCTCACTCCTGTTCCTGATAATGTCCCTCCATCATCTGGCTCAGGTGCCACACTTAAATTTCCAGGCACCATGGCAAGCTGGTGCCTGAGAATTGTTGAGTCCTGGTTTACAGTATCTCTGTGTACCTGTTATGGATTATGAGGAACTATTTGGTCTCTTGCTTCTCATCTGAATCATGAGAGCCTCCTTGTGAATTGCCATTGAACAATGACTAATAGTGACGCTGGAATCAAGAGTCTTTTAAACAGGCCACCAGTTAGGAGTCTCTTAAACAGGTAAAACACAGTTGACAATGCAGCATAGTGGGAACAATCCATTTTGTTGCTGTGCTAGAGTTTTTCTTTCAGGAACTTAGGACTGATTCTCACTTGATTCTATGTGCTTGGGTGCACCCAAAGAGGAATGTGATGAAAATGCATGCCTGCATCCTTCAAATGAGGCCCGCATCTGTATTGCACTCAAGTATGTGTATCCAAATGCAAAGAGTTAAATGAGAATACCCTTCAGCAGGGGAAGGTTTTCTTAGTCTCTCCGTCAGTCAGTCAGTGTACAACTTGTTCATCTAATTACCCAGGAATGAATGTTGTCTTAAATAATCCAGGACAGGTCTCTCTCTTTTAGCCTCCAGTTATGTCACTACAGATTTACTCACACTTTGCTGAATAAGGGAATAGAACATCTCAGTGTTTAACTGGAATGCTTGATATAAGTTTGTTCAGAATAAGCAACAAAACACCTTGTAGTACCTCAACAATTAACAGCAGCTGGGCCACCAGGAAGAGGAGAAGGAGACGGGCGGCAGTAGAGCCACGCTGCAGAGAGCAGCCCAGCTAGGCAGGAGGCAGAGCCGTGCCTGGCCAGGAAGGAAAGTGCTGCCGGCGGCCAGGGATGAAAGAGAGCAGCCTGGCAACGGCTGCGGCAGGGGAGGGCGGAAAAGCTGAGAAGACTGTTGCAGAAGACTGGGGGCGGGCGCAGGAGAGACTGTTGCAGAAGGCAGAGGCAGGGCAGGAGAGACTGGGGCAGAAGGTGCGGGGAGGGGGGACCCGCCAGCCCCAAAGAGCTCACATCCTTTGTGCGGGTTTAGCTAGTGTAAAGTTAAAATGGAAGAGGGAAGTACAGTGGCTGACATCCAGGTTAATGCTGTGCTGATGCACCAGGAGTTTGCATGATGTGAAGTGGGAGGTGCAGTTTTTGGCAGTCATCTCTTCTCTCTGCAGCTGCCTTTGCCTCCTGAAATATGCCCTTGAGAATTGAGGGACCTTCAGGAAATAGCTTTAAGAGGCACAGGTTGCTGCATAGTGATGTACCGGGATTGGTCCGGAGGCCATTCTACAGGCCTCCGGACCGGTCCGGACATGGGTGGTTCGGAGTTCGGGTGGATTGGGATGGGGGTTCCTTTCAGGGCGGGGGGAGGGTTTACTTAACCCTCCCACTGCTTTCCTTACCCCTCCCACCGCTTCCTCCCTCCAGCGCACATATTTTTATCAGTAATTGGGGTGGCAGGATATCTCCCTACTACCCCTTCCTCAAAAGGCTTCAAGAAGCCTTTTGCACGTGTGCACATCGCGCTTCACGTCTCCGTGACATGCGCATGTGTGGCCGCGCATGCGTGCACGCGCAAAAGGCTCCTTGAAGCCTTTTGCAGCCAAGATGTTTGACAGTTGCCCCTCACACAAGAAATTCTGGTGTGAAATAGACTAGAAATTCTAGTCTAGATGGCAAAAAGTGATGATTCACAACAGCAGTTATTGTAAATAAACCAGTTTTTCTGGCTATGCTAAGTTAATCAAAAGTATTGAGATAGGAAAAATAGTTTTCTATTGGATCCTGAACAGGAGGACTCAGACTTGTGAACAAATAGGACCAAATGGCCATGGAATGTAAGAGGGCAATGGGTGGTTTTTCTTACATGGGGATAAATGCATACATGATATTTGAGTCACCAACAAAAGGTGATAATGCAGTTTTCTTGGTTAAATGAAGTTGCTTAACCATAT
Source organism: Hemicordylus capensis (assembly GCF_027244095.1). Classification (NCBI taxonomy): domain Eukaryota; kingdom Metazoa; phylum Chordata; class Lepidosauria; order Squamata; family Cordylidae; genus Hemicordylus; species Hemicordylus capensis. The sequence continues at coordinate 298,117,497 of NC_069659.1, read as the reverse complement.
CTAATGAGATAAGATACCCTTGCCTTCAGGCCAAAATGACTGCAATCGGATCTCTAGATAAATGCTAGTTCAGCAGTTTTCTGCTGGAGTCTGTCTTTGAAGTTCATTTGTTGTAAAATGATGAATTCAGGTCAACAGCAGTGTGTTCTGGGAGACATGTTCTCGCTCTCTCCTGAAAGTTGCTGTTTCTTTGTCAGATTTGTGTCCACATATTTTTGTGTGTCCTGTTTGTCCTATGTAGAAAGCAGAAGGCTGTTGCTGGGAGGTGATAGCATATGTCACACACTGGAGAATGAACAAGTGAATGAGCCCTCATGATATAGGTGATTGATAGCGTTGCTTGAATGATCCACCTAATCCTGGATTTGTTTTCTTATTGGCCAAAAGCACCTCTATCTTATCTAGACCAAGTTTCCATTTTAGGCCACATTCTGCCCTCAGACATTTTTAAAAATTTCTGAATCCATTTTAAACCCCGTCAGTGTACAATATTGGGCTAGATGGACCAATGGATTGAATTGTTGTAGGGCAGCTTCCTATGTTCCTGTGTTGCCCTACTTCAGCATGGGGCACTAGGGATGTGTGAACCGGTTTGAATTCGAACCAAATGGGGTGATTCGATTCAAACTGGTTTGAACCTCCAAAAGTGGGTGGGGTGGTAACTGGCACCCATGGGTACCTACCACCAAAAGCAATCGGACATTCGTACGATTTTTAATGAATTTTGTGAAATTTATTTTTATTTTTTCTCATAGGGTATAATGGGACGCAAACCAGCCCATTATTCCCTATTGTGGAGCACCCATGGGTGCCGATAACCACCCCAACCCCAAAGCAATCGGACACTCCTACAATTTTTTATGAATATTTGAAATATTTTAAATTATTTTTCTCATAGGGTATAATGGGACCCAAACCAGCCCATTATCACCTATTGTGGAGCTCCTAGGGGCTCAAAAGTGGGGTGGGTGGTAGGTAGGCACTCGGGTGCCTACCACCCCAAAAACCCCAAGGCAATCAGACACTCCTCCGATTATTGGTGAATTTTTAAAGTATTTTTGAATTCCTCATAGGGAATAATGAGGATTGCAGCAAATGTATAGCTTCACGTCGGGGGCAAAGGGGTGGCCTAGAGCAGAGTGTGGTGGGTGGTAGTGCCCAAGCGGGGCAAGGAAGCTATCAGAATTATTTGAAAGGAATTGGGCAAAGGGCTGATTTTTAAGTGATTTTTGAAGTTTGTGTCTTTAAGGTTAGCAATGAGAGTGGATTCATGGTTTGTCATTGAAAATCTTATATGCTACCAACAAATCTACACTCAGAACACCTCAGAAACAACAAAACCCAGTACCCCATGGGTTAGCAACCCATGGGGGTGGTTGGCACCCTCTGTACACTAGACCACCGCTCACTCTGGGCCACCCCAGCACCCCACCAATGGCTTTAAGGTTTTTCTCCATAGGGAAGAATGGAGGTTTCAGCAGCCCCATAATTGCACTTGGGGGGTGCTGGGGTGGCCCAGAGCAAGGGTGCTAACCACCCCATGGGTTGCTAACCCATGGGGTAGTGGGTTTTGTTGTGTCTGAAGGTTTATTTTTGAGGTTCGAACCAGTTCAAACAGGTTTGAAACCGGTTTGAATTCAAACTGAGGTTGGTTTGAGAAAAACCAAAACCGAACCACTCCCTCCTGGTTCAAACCCGGTTCGAATTCAAACCGAACCGGACAAACTGGTTTTATGCACATCTCTATGGGGCACTAGCTAATTCTTGCACAATATATTATACACTGAGCCTGTTTTCACATCCATAGATTTCTGGAGTTAGGAGGGAGTTAACCCAGGAATATGTTACATCTGGATTGGGGAACTGAAGGCATGTAACTCTGTCCCTGTTCTACTGGACAAAGAGTAAGAAAAAACTTCTTTGTGTTGTGCTTGTAGGAATGACATCTCTGGCAATGATGGATGCTGTGTTGGCATGGAATGTTCAGTTTAGTCATGTGCACGGACCGGTTCGGAGGCCATTCTAAAGGCCTCCAGACCGGTCCGGGCACGCGTGGTTTTGGTTCGGGTGGGGGGATTCCAAACAAGTTCGGGGGGGGGCTTTACTTACCCCTCAAGAATGCCGCCATATTTCTTGAAGTAAGCGGGCGGCATACCTCCCTGCCGCCCGCTTCATTCCCCCGCCTCCGCGGCTGCTACTGCTGCTACCTTTGAATCAATACGCAATCGGGCGGCAGGGTATCTCCCAGCCCCTGCCGCCCGGCTCTTCAATGCCCCCCGACTTGGCTTAAATGGCCCTGCCGCCCCAGGACCCCTGCCGCCCCTTCCCTTCCCTTCCCATGCTCCCATTCTCAAGGGGTCGGCAGGAGAACTCCCCCGCCGACCCCGTCCCCTTCCCCAGGCGGCTGCGCTCTAAAGTTAGAGCGGGCGGCGGGAGAGCTCTCAGCCGCCCGCTCGCTTCCCCGCTGCGGCACTGCAAATGGCTTCTAGGAAGCCTTTTGCGCAGGCATGCTAAAGGCTTCCTAGAAGCCATTTGCAGCGCCGCAGCGGGGAAGCGAGCGGGCGGCTGAGAGCTCTCCCGCCGCCCGCTCTAACTTTAGAGCGCAGCCGCCTGGGGAAGGGGACGGGGTCGGCGGGGGAGTTCTCCTGCCGACCCCTTGAGAATGGGAGCATGGGAAGGGAAGGGAAGGGAAGGGGCGGCAGGGGTCCTGGGGCGGCAGGGCCATTTAAGCCAAGTCGGGGGGCATTGAAGAGCCGGGCGGCAGGGGCTGGGAGATACCCTGCCACCCGATTGCGTATTGATTCAAAGGTAGCAGCAGTAGCAGCCGCGGAGGCGGGGGAATGAAGCGGGCGGCAGGGAGGTATGCCGCCCGCTTACTTCAAGAAATATGGCGGCATTCTTGAGGGGTAAGTAAAGCCCCCCCCGAACTTGTTTGGAATCCCCCACCCCAGTGCCGGACCGCAACTCCGCGGTTCCGTGCACACCCCTAGTTCAGTTAGCCAGGAAGCCAACATTTACAGGCCAGCTATTGTGAGAGAAGATAAGATGGCTGGGATTAAAATTGCACGCAGGGGCAGGTTGAGGACTGGGAAGAGGTGTCTGGCATAATGAAGCTAAATGACAAGGAGCCAATTGGGGGGGAAAGCCTGAAGGAAAGGTAGAGTATAGGGAATGAAGTGAGAAAGAGGAACCAGACAGAAGGGTAGGTGTGGAATGAAGCTTTAGGAAAGGGGCAGTGGAGACAAGGAACTGAGGCAAGCAAGGACTAATAGAGATGAGGGGCCCTGAAAAACTTGACAGTGCTTAAGTGCTTTGCATGCAGTTTCAGTTGTGGTGTCAATATTATGGAATGTCCCTCACAAGGAAGCTTACTAGACTCCATCATTCCACCCTCAAGTCAAACAAGAAGTTTTGGTGAGAACTAATCTGCCTACTTTCCATTCACTATAATTAATGATGCAGCAGGGAAGTAACTTGCCTAGGGAGCAAGAGGTAGCTGGTTCAAATCCCTGCTGGTATGTTTCACAGACTATGGGAAACACCTATATCAGGCAGCAGCGACATAGGAAGATGCTGAAAGGCATCATCTCATACTGCGTGGGAGATGGCAATGGTAAACCCCTTCTGTATTCTACCAAAGACAACCACAGGGCTCTGTGGTTGCCAGGAGTCGACACCGACTCAATGGCACAACTTTACTTTATAATTGTTGTTAATAATTACCATCTTCAAATTCATGTAATTTCTGTTGTTAATATTAAACACCAAATACAATATGTGCGGTACAGTAAAACAGTAGTTGTCAGAGCCTTGTCTTTAAGAACAGGGTGCACTGTGTATAGGTGGAGGATGGCAGTGAGATAATTACAAAATATACTGTTGAAATGTTCCTAAGTGTCACTACAACTGTACTAAATTTGGTCCAAATCAGTCCAGGCATTGCAAAGTTGTTGTCACACACAGACAGACAGCAAGGTGATCTCATAAGGCTAAAAATGGCTGTTTAGGGGACGGCTGATGAGGTAGTATTTTTCCTGCTGTTGGAGTGTGAGTATTCTACTGCTTTATAGTGTGTGTGTTGTGTGCACTTTATCACTCTCTCTTGTTCACTGGTTGAAACTATTTTGCTAAAGAAAAGTAGCCTATCCATTTCAATAAACAAATGTAATCACAAGAGGCTGAATGCTGTGGCAGGAAGGAATGCTAGGAAAGCTGGTCAAGTCATGGGGGGTGCTAAAGGAAGAGGGGCGAAGTAGGTAGTGGCTTGAAAAGCTGAGGGAAAATGGGGTTAAAGGAAAGAACCAAAGAGAAAGTAAGACTAGTGCAAATTGTACAACGGAGACTAGAGACAGGAGAGATTTGGTATTAATTGCAGGCAGCAACAAAAGTTTGGCGGACTGGGGGTGCTATCCCATGGAGCCAAGGGAGCATGGAATAGCCAGAGGAGAATTCCATCAGTTAGGGCTTTTTCTACTCTTACATTTGACGTGGTAACCAGTGATGTGAGTGTTCTGGAAAACTATGAATTGAAAAAAACTTCTGGAAGAAATTATAGAAATTTTTCTGGAAAAAATTATGGTGCCTTAAAAAGATTGTGATTTGACTTGGCATGTATGTGTGACTTATATTTAGTTGAAATATATTTAGTAAATGAAACTTTAAAAAAGTAACCTTTAATTTTTGTGGTTTATAAATGTGCCTCATGTTTCCCTAATAGCCCACAAGTTATATGAATTGAAATATTTGAACACACAAATATGGTTTAAATGTTCAGACAAATTCAAAGGTTTATGTGCAAATTATTTTACTGGAAAACTGTTTAAAGATGGTAAAAATTCATTAATGTCCCAGAAAATGTGGAAAAGCTTTCCCATTGGAAAGCATGAGTGTTAGGGTTACAGTTTGAACAAACTTTTGTCAGTTTTCTTGGGTACTTTTAGACACAGCCTATAATATAACCTTGTATCATACTGGCAATCCTTTGTTTGGGGGAACTGTAATTTGATCTCTTCAAAAGCAGTTTCTCTATAATCAAATTAACACTCCCTTTGTTTAAGCCTTCCTATTTTAAAAACATTCAAGAATTGCTAAATTTGCATCAGTCTGGATGCAAAAAATAATTTTGTTAACCTCTTGGGGTCAGTAAAGACCAAAGAAGTAAGTGGGTGTGTGGGGTGGGGGGGGGGGTTAGTGGGTTCCCTGAATTGCACACACTAATTTGAACCAGCAGCACAATTCACTTACTGCAGGCGGCATCATCTTTCTGATAAAAAGGACTTGCTTGATTAGTAATTACTCTGCTAGCTGTGACTTCATCAACTAGGCAGTTAAAGGATAAACTAATGAGCTCTGAGTGAGTGAGGGAGTATGTTTATTTGAAACTACAAAAATGCTTGAAGCAGCTTTCAAGTTACAGATCGGTCACCTTCATATGAGTGACTGAAACAAACAAAAATCACGTGCATCCAGCCTGATAATTTTAGCAACGCTGAATGTTTTTAAAACAAAGGAGAGGTAGATTTGAACAGGGACCTGTTACTTGGATACCAAAGCACCTGGATTTGCAGGAGGGATAACGTTACAGTTTGCCAACAAAAGTGAAAAACATCAGTCAAGTTTTTTTTAAAAAGGCTATACATTGCAAGCCATCTCCTTGTCTCCAGTTTGATTTACCTCTAAGGATTCTTATAAAACTATACATTTCTTTTCTGGAAAGCCTTTGGTTCCATTTCTGTGTTAAATAATTTTATTATTGATTTTTAAAAATGATGTGTTGCTAATTTTATGATAGATGGTTCTTTGACTTGATGTAAACTGCTTTGAAATGTTAATGAAAAGTCATACATAAATAACTGAAATATACATAGGACCTTGTGAGGTTGCTACCAAGTTCCCTTTTGCTATAAAATAATCAAAGTGTTGAAGAATTAAGGGCAGATTGTATGTATTTAAAAAGTTACCGAGAAATAACCCTTGCCAAGAACTTCTGTATTGCGTGTGTGAACAGTATCCTTGGGAGTGTGAAAGAACACAGCATAATACCTCTTCCCCTACAGAGGTAATATTAAAGGTGTGAAAAACACTGGGAATGAAAGTGTAAGCAAGGTGAAATGTGTCTTTATTATGCAAATATATTTCCACTGACAAAAATGTATCTTTTCAGTTTTAGTGTGTTGTCTAGCCATTAAGTATCATGTCTGACAACGGAGAACTTGAAGACAAGCCACCAGCTCCTCCTGTTCGAATGAGCAGTACCATCTTCAGTTCAGGAGGGAAAGACCCATTATCTGCTAATCATAGTTTAAAACCTCTACCCTCTGTGCCAGAAGAGAAAAAACCCAGGAACAAAATCATCTCTATTTTTTCTAGCACTGAAAAAGGTAAGATGCTATGTTCGGTGGATTTGAGATGTGTTTCCATTGGCAGCTACATTGTACCATATGCATGTTTTCAGCGGAAAGCACATGACTTGCAGTTCATCTTTGATTTCATTTTGGTGTTGGTGGTTTATTCAAAGTATACCTGTTTATCCAGGAGTATAACTTGAAAACAATGGTATCTTAGGCCAAGGTTTCTTAAACCTTTTGATATTGTGAACTCCTATTTATCAGGGGTTCTTACACTGTGGGTTGGAACCCCCTCCTGTTAGAGTTGCAAGCAGCTTTAAAGGGGGTTGGGAGATAGGGGCCTTACCTCATTTGTCCTGGACACAGGGCTGGTCAGGGATATGGGAGGCAGACAGAGAGACGAGAGCTGACAATCACCCAGCTCCACCACTCACAAAACCAAGAGCAAGCACAGCAATGACATTTTAGGGATGTGCACAAATTGAGATTCATGCATTGATTCGAAGCACAAACTGGGCACCTTTTGGAGAGCACGATCATACCTGCTTCTCTGCCGCTCCATGTAGTTTTCTGCGGCGGCAGCACACCACCCAGCACCCATGGCAGTGTGGAGGCAGAACACCCCTGCTTTCTGACAGCTCCCTGATTCCAAACATCCTCTGAAGTTGCTTGCAACCCCCTGGAGGATCCTGACTCACAGTTTGAGAACTCCTCTCTTGAAAGCAATGAAGTCTTAGGTGGTTATGGATTAATAAAGCCTTTAAAATAATGAGTGGGGGTAACTCCTTGCCTGAAGCTTCTTCTCACATGCCCCCCCCACTGTTCCCTCTAACAGGGATTCCCAGATGTTGTTGACTACATCTCCCAGAATTCCCAACTGTGATGGCTTTTGTTTGGGGATTCTGGGAATTGTAGTCAACAACATCTGGGAATCCCTGTTAGAGGGAACATTGACCTCAACCCAAGGCATCTCTTCTCCTTGCTCACAGAAGATAATGGCTTTGCTTTGCACCCTCTTCTTTGCATTTCTTTCCCAACTAATTGAAGATAAGGAGGAACCACATCGGACTCTGCCTTTGCATTGTTTGTCTGCCATGCTGTTGGTGGATGTTCTTTGCTTCCTTCCAAATCTAAAACTAAAGTTTTGGAGGCCAAGAGGACTTCAGGTTGTGTGGTAAATGTGGTAAAAACTGAGGACTTCATTTGGTGTGTTTGGCTGAATTCTCTCTCTCCCTTGTAGTACAGAGGGACAGAAAGGGAGAAGTAGCAACTTTGTTTCCTGGCTGGGTGTGAGCACTCCAGGACTACTTGCACTTGTGCGCTTTTTGTCTTTTCTCTAGAGCTAGGAGGACAGAACTGCCTAGCTGGGCAAATGCAGTGGAGCTAGTTCCTGCTTTTGTTTCTCTATATACTGCGGAGAGAATGACAAAGAGAGCTGTGCTGACCATGCAGCACATTAGGACTGCTTCTCTCCTTGCTCACCCATCCCTGATGAGGAGAGAGAGGGAACGTTATACACCGAACATTCAGAGCAGGTGATCTCCCTTCTAGAGGCAGTGTGTGTAGCTGTTTCTTCTCCTTTCTAGGAGGGGATGGAGAAATAAGCAGCCTACAGAATTACAAAGCAACTGTGCATACAAAAGGCTGTCTTGTCTGGGTGACTTGCTGGAGGCAATTCTTTCTGAATTAAAATTTGTGGAATTTTAACCTATGATGCTACCTTATAAGGAGTCACAGTTGGTCCATCTTTCTCAGTATTGCCTGCTGTGACTGGCAGCTGCTTTCCAAGATCACAGGCAGAGTCTTTTGCCGCCTTGCTATCTTGATCCTTTAACTGGAAATGCTGGAGATTGAACCTAGGTTTTTGTGTATATCTATATATAATCTATATATTTAATTCTCCTGGGTGCGCCTTAGAATGTGTGGCCTGGCACCCAGCTGGGTGGCAGAGGTGCCTGATAGGCTGAGATGCATCCAGGAGGATTAGTCGTTGCGGTGGCCAGGCCATCCTGGGTAAGGGGGAGGAGGCGGCAGTGTCAGCAGCAAAGCCCGGCCTGGCAGCCAGAGGTGGGAGGGGGCGGGAGGGAAACAGGCGGTGGGACTTCCCTGTCCGCCGCCCAGAACAGCGGCGGCGGGGCCCTTTCCGGCGGCCCAGTAAGGAAGGCCTTTAGCAGCAGTGACGTCCGGCTGAAAATGGCCGCCTGCCATGGTAAAATGCTCAGTGCGAGGGGGGGGGTAGGAGGGAGGGGAGGAACGGAAGGGGAGGGAGGGAGGGCAAGAGAGAGTGGGCAGGAGGGAGGGGGAGGGAGTGGCTGGGTATGAACATGTGTGATATATTATGTGTTATTGGACAAGTTGGTGGCTCAGAGGTGTAATCTTTCTCTTACTTTTCTATATTAATAAAAAGTATTTTAAAAGGAGAGAGTGGGGCGGGGGGAAGGAGGGTGAGAGAGTGGGGTGGGAGGGGGAGAGTGGGGCGGGAGGAGGAGGGAGGACAAGAGAGAGGGGAGCAAGAGAGTGGGGCGGGAGGGTGGGGGAGGAAGAGTGGGGCAGGAGGGAGGGGGGAACAGCCGGACCCAAAGAACTTACAGATGCTCTCTGCAAGTTGGCTAGTGTTCTCTATTACTGTTCTCTTGGCCCGCCCTGATGAGCAGAAACCCCGTAGCAGTTGCATACATTTTGAATGATTGCATTTCTATAGACACACCTTTGACTCAAATGAGTAAAACTGTTTCACAGGCTTGTGCTGTTGAGCTCCTTGAATGTTTGGAAGGTTGGAGGGTATGGATATAAAGAGGGATTGAGAAAATTAGCTGAATAGTTTGGAGAAAATGACCAGGAAAAATGAAAATATTTACTGCTTATTCTTCTTTATGGGTATCATTATAGTCTTTAGTAATGGCCTACCTAATTGTAAGCTTAGACTTGAGATAAAAAGTATATGCCTCAAACATTCTTGCTTCTGTAACATTGTACTTGAGTGAGCTAACATGTACAAACCAGTTTCAAATGGCCACCTTCTGGTTTGAATTATAAATATACAGAGGCAGGTGGCATAGCTAAATAACACTGAACTCCTGTTGTCTTTATGCCTTTTTTCCTTTGAAGCATGAAGGTAAGAAACAGTATTTATGTTGTCTTCTGAGTTACTCTTTGTAAGATTTGCAGAATATATTTGGACTTAAAAAACCATAAAACCAGGAAAACAAGTTCCAAATAGTATTTTGCTTTGTATGGAGCTTCTTGGTTCTCAGACATCTGTGAGAATTCTTGCACATCTAGCAGCTGATAGAAACATGTTAATACTTCATTTTGCTTAGAGTACTTCATTTTTCTGCGTCTCACACTGAAATATCCCACAGAAATGCTTTGGAATATCTGAAATTAATTTCAGAGAAACAAGCAAACTATGAAGATTGTTATGTGGTGGGTCAGTCATCGTCCACGTACTCTGCATCTTTACATGATATATTAAAGGTTGGACACATCCGCTAGTTAGTGGTTCAGCTTACGACAGACTCAAACACAGCAGTGCCAATGTGGTCAGAGGTTCAAAACAACATATACTTTTTTTACTGGCCTGCTTAAAGAAGCCTGAATAACTTGTTAGCAAAAGATGACTAATTGACCAAATCTCTTGTCTGATGGTTGCTTGTTTAGCTGACATTTGTTTAAAGTATTTCTATGCACTGTTATCCCTATGAATGGGTAATTGGACCATTCCTCTCTTTTTGGAGAGAGGAGAAGAGTTAATTTGTGCAGTTTGGTATCCTTAACTATACAATGGCTGAGGAAAATATTTTTGTGAAGACAGTATTATTTTTAACCTACCTTCCAGTAGGCTTATGAGGTCACACGGCATTCTGTGTGTGTGTCCATGTATCTGTCTTTGTGTCCATGTGTCCCCCGCCCCACCAATCAACTTCACAACGCCTGGACCAATATGAACCAAATCAGGTACAGTTGCAGAGACACACAGGGACACCTCAATGTCATAGTTTGTGATTATGTCATCCACCCCAGTCCAAGATGGCAGACACAGAAACTTTTGAGGTGCAAGTAGGCTAACTTGTTAACCATTTAACTGATTTGAACCAAATTTGCCACAGCTGTAGGGACACATAGGGATGCCCAAATTGTGTGGCGTGTGTGATAATGTCATCCAATCCAATTCAAGATGGCGGCTACGTGAACATCTGAGGTGCAAGCGGGCTAATTTGTGGACTGCCTAACACATTTGAACCAAATTGGGTACAGTTGCAGTGAGTGACACACAGGGACACCTCAATGGCATTGTTTGTGATGATGCCATCCACCCCAATCCAAGATGGCAGATGTGTAAACTTTGGAGGCGCTAGTAGGCTAACTTGTGAACCGCTTAACCAGTTTGAACCAAAATTGGTACAGTTGTGGTGAGTGACACATAGCAGTAGCCTGTACTTTAGAGATTGGGGCACCTCTGACAAAGCATGTATGAAGCCCAAAGGACTGCTTCTGGAAAGAAAAATCACTCTCCCTGCCCCCAGTTTAGTCTCTGCACATGCAGAAGGACTTGACATGTATTTCAAGAAGAATTTGATAGAAAGACTTGACATGTATCAAACTTCTAGGCTTGACTACTGTAATGCACTCTACATGGGGCTGCCTTTGTACATAGTTCAGAAACTACAATTGGAAAAGAATGCGGCAGCCAGATTGGTCTCTAGGTTTACCCAAAGGGACCATATAACACCGATTCTAAAAACTGCACTGGCTGCTGATATATTTCTGAACAAAATACAAAGTACTGGTTATTACCTATAAAGCTCTTAATGGCTTAGGTCCAGGGTACTTAAGAGAGTGTCCTCTCTGTAGTGAATCCTGTCACCTGTTAAGAGATCTGATGACGGTTGCCGCCAACTGATTTGGTGGGAACTCAGGACTGGGCCTTCTCTGTGGCTGCCTCAGGGCTTTGGACTGTGCTCCCTGCTGAAATAAGAGCATCTCCTTCTCTGTTTGTTTTTAGGAGGACCCTGAAGTCATACCTATTTTCCCAAGCTTTTAACTGAAACCAAATTTTTAAATTTTAATGTGTTTTTATTTATTATTTTTATCTTTTAATGAATTTTAAATGTTTTATATTTTATATTATGTTTTAATTCTGTACAACACCTAGAGATTTCTATATTAGGCAGTATATATATTAAATAAATAAATAAATTTACAGATCTCTTTGGCTATTATATTTGCTTTGTGGAAGTGTGGATGCTGCTACTCTTGCTGTGGGAACAGAGACCTCTGATGGAACTGTAGTTGAATCTAGATTTTCTCCTGGAGACTGTGGCTGAGCCCCTCCATTACAGGCTCTGTTTGTTTGTTTGTTTGTTTGTTTGTTCTATTTCTATAACCTGGCATGAATCAACAATCCAGTAATTTTCAGGGTCTTAGGAGTGCATAGGAAGCCATCTATATTAGCCTTATTTTTAAATGCTGTTTTCTACTTATGATTTAAAAAGTATTATTTATTTATTCATTTATTTACCCCTGCTAACTTGGCAAAGAGGCACCTTTTAATGTGGTGATTCTCTTTATTTAGCAGGGGGAGAGTAACTGGCCCTATCCACCCCCAGCACAGTACTTCCAGTGACTGTTGCTGGTGTCTATCTTATGTTTCTTTTTAGATTGTGAGCCCTTTGGGGACAGGGATCCATCTTATTTATTTGCTATTTCTCTGTGTAAACCACCCTGAGCCATTTTTGGAAGGGCGGTATAGAAATCAATCAATCAATCAATCAATCAAATAAAATAAATTTGCATTTTATATCCCGCTCTTCCTCCAAGGAGCCCAGAAGAAGCCCTAACCTAGCCCCTTTTAAATGCTTCTTTGTTGTCACTTCTAAGAATCACACTATGGTCTTAAATAAGGGCAACTTTGAGGAAACAGCAATATATTCAAATTACTATATAAAAGATACTTGGGTTTCACTGATTCACTCACAATGGTATTACAATTGCTATGATACTTTTATAGCAATTGAACCTATCTACATGTGTAGCCTGGAAAGGTCTGAAAATTGGATATATGTTTACATGTATTTATTTGCATGTATATACTGCTCTTCCTTCAAGCATCCCAGAACAGTATACATGGGTATGTGTATTCTCATAGGTAGGTTAGGCTTAGTGATAAGTGACTGGCCCAGAGTAACCCAGTGAGTTGCATGGCTGAACTGAGATCTAATCTTGGGTCTCCCTAGTCCTATTCCAACACTCCGACCACTATCTGCTTTGTTGCCTCTTTGCTCACTTGAATCCACTTTTGGGGCATTTGTAATAGCAACCAGGGAAATCAGCTTGTAGAATGCAAGCTAAATTTACCGGTTATATAAATGTTTGGGCCTCATTGACTCATAGGGTATCAAAATTGTTAAGGGTATCAATTGTTAATAGGGAATCATAGGGTATCAAAATTGTTAAGTTCTTTCCACATGACTTAGCTGAAATGTGATACACGTGTGGTTCAAGACATCTGGTTATTTGAACAATGGGATATTTGTGCATCTAACAGTTCTGTATAAAGAATGTTTGCTTTTAATTGATGCTTGATAGTTTAGTTAAATTTTAAAGAGGGGGATGCACTTTATGGCTGTTTGCTTAAGCTGAATATTCTGTTCTTGTAGGAAGTAGGAAAAAGGAAAAAGAGAGGCCTGAAATCTCTCCCCCGTCAGACTTTGAACACACCATTCATGTTGGCTTTGATGCTGTTACTGGAGAATTCACTGTAAGTTACCAAGCTCAACTCCTGTTGCTGATATGACAGAGCGTGTTTTCAAGTTCTTTCTTTTTTTGTTACATAAGAACAGCCCTGCTGGATCAGGCCCAAGGCCTATCTAGTCCAGCATCCTGTTTCACACAGTAGCCCACCAGATGCTCTAGGAAGCCCACAGGCAAGAGGTGAGGGCATGCACTCTCTCCTGCTGTTGCGCTCTTGTAACTGGTATTGAGAAGCATTGTGCCACTGAGGCTGGAGGTGGTCCACACCCACCAGACTAATAGCCATTGATAGACCTGACCTCCATGAATTTGTCTAAGCCCCCTTTTAAAGCCATCCAAGCTGGTGGTATCACCATATCCCATGGCAAAGGATTCCATAGATTATGCACTGTGTGAAAAAGTATGTCATCTTGTCAGTCCTATATTTCAGTGCTCATGGGAAATTTTTCATGTAATACACTACTGAAAGTTTTCTTAATAGATATAGATGCTTCTATTACCCTTAACAGGTTAACTATAGAGAACTGGAATCACTTTATTTACTAATAGCCGGCATTTTAAAAAGAAAATAGTTGAGTAATGGGGTGGGGAGGTACAACAATACTAGCTTTCTCTCTTTCAATACACGAGTACACTGGGAATCTTGAGAAAACTTGACTTTTTTGTTGCCTGACCTGTAGGAATTTGGGTGGTTGAAATCTTAGCCAATGGGAATTGTTCAAGATCCTACATGTATACTTCAAATATAAAATCTATTATTTTTTGTTATCTTAGGGAATGCCAGAGCAATGGGCTCGGCTGCTACAGACCTCAAACATCACCAAGCTAGAACAGAAGAAGAATCCCCAGGCTGTACTAGATGTGTTGAAGTTCTATGATTCTAAAGACACATCAAAACAGAAGTATCTGAGCTTTTCTGCTACAGGTGAGACTTAAAATTTTTTTTTGGCAAATTCATGGAGAACCTCCAACTTATATAGTCATTGGTAAAGAAATGGCTTCTAAATGATGGCAGGATTATGTAATTCAAGATGAAGTGATTATGGGTAATAGGGATGTGGAACAATAACTTGTCATGAGCACAGCTAAAGGGAGATTATTGTGGACAGAATCTAGCTGAATGACAGAGAGTTGAAAGAGTGAACTCGGCATGCACTTGGTATGATTACCAGGACTGCAGCTCAGCAAGTACCATTTTGAGAGATTATGTGGGCAAGAGTACTGGCATTCAGAAATCCACTGTCTAGAACCCCGGTGACTGGAAATTTGGCCTTGAGAGAATTCCAGTTTATAAATTTATGTTGGGGAAGGCAGAAGCTATGCTGGGAAAGATCTTGAAAAGTAGATGGGAAATTGTGCATCTGAACTTTAAAGCTTAGGCTAGCATAATCATGCAAATTCTGAAGACTCCAGTTCAATTTGATGTAGGCCATTTATTGAGGAATCTAGAGCCCATGAGTCTTACTGAAGTCTTGGAAACTATCTGTCTCATGTATCTTACGTAAGAATGGAACTGTATGATGGGATAGCTTTGGAGAGATCATGTAAGTAGTTAAGTTGTCATGTGAAGCATAATCTGTTGAAAGAACAGTTCATTGGTAATTGGAAGAGCTCATTTCAATGAAGCTGAAATGTGGAATGATTGCCGTTTTGAAAGGTTACCTCATCCCACCCAGGTGACAAGTAGCACATTTCTGCCCAAAACTATTACTTTTGGTGAGCTTTCAGATGTCAAAATGCTTCTCCTCCAAAGCTGTAAAGGGGATAATTCAGCCTGTCCTATCATTAATAACAACATATTTGAATACAACTATACCTACACAGTGGTCTTTATTAGACGACAGTACTGCTTCCAAGTTTCTGTCTCAAGTATACCAGTACCGCGTACCTTTCTGTTAAAAACCAAGAGGATCGAGGAACATGGGTCTTAAATTTAGAAAGGCAGTTTGATATGTCTTATCCTTTCATGAACATCGTAAAAAAATCTCCTCCACTGTCTACATTGTAGAGTAAAGGAAGTGAGATAATGATAAACCATTCTATGGGTCAGGCCCTTGGTATGTCATCCTTGGTATGTGAAACCTTTGGTAACAAAGGAAATATAAAAGCACCAGCATGGCTCTTTATTCTCCAAAGCTCCTGTGCTACAGGATCAAATTATCTAGCATGCTGCTGCCTGTAGAGATCAAGTACTAAATAATTCCTGTTAAGACTTGCATTTCAGGTTAAAGCTGCTGGCTTTAATACCCAAAGGAGCTACAAGTAGGCATTTGTGCTTGCCTATCATATCAAATAGTTTTGAGGAATACTAACATCGGCACTATAATTCAGAAATACAAATTACACATTAAGCATGTGTTAGCAATTTGGGCTATCCTGCCTTTTATTCATTTGAATTGAAAAATTGCCTTCCATGTAATCCACAAGTCAGTCAGAACTTCCAGTGAACAAGGCAAATACTATATTTGTGTTCAAGGGTCGTTTGTAGAAATGTTGCTCCTAGGTTATGACCCTGTTGGGCTGCTAACATATAAACTCATGAGACAAGCCATCGAACTTATACTTACCTATTAATATATATTCAGGCTGTGATTACTCTTGCTGCCAAAAGTACTGTTGTCTGAGTCCAAATATAAATATGCAGATTAAAACCACTGCTTATTCCTAATGTAAATACTGCCAACTGATGAAGTAAGTGTTTGCTTGTCTTAAGTTGGGTTGAGAATTCCTTTCAATATGTTGACTGCAGAGGAACTGGGGTTATCTGCACAGTACAAAGTAGAACTTTGCTTTCTAGCAACAACACTTTATTTTGATGCAGAAGTGATATGCACTTTAGTACTAATCTTTTATTTTATCTTAATAAACAAATCTCCCTACACTGTTGCCAAATAAACTACATATGTGGTTTTTTAAGCTAACACACTCTGATAGCTTGCATTTAGCTTACATATAAATTTAGCTTGTTCCTCTTTGGAACAAGATGTCTGTTGCCAGTACCTTCATATGTGGTGTTACTATATTTATAAAAGTACTTTAAATATATATTTGGGTTTGTGTTGATTTTTAAATAATCTTCAAATTCTCTCTTTTAGAAAAGGATGGATTCCCCTCTGGAGTACCAGCAGTAAGTTTGTTTATTGTATTCATCACATCTTCCAAGGCATTTTAGATTGCTGCATTGAAGAACTTGGTGCAGTCTTAGTTATCTAGTGTGAAGTAGCACATCATGGGTTCAGGTGCTAAATCTTGCACAACACTACACAGGACTGGACTATAAATGTTGTTTTATTTGTAATATAATAAAACTAGCTGACCCCGCAAAGAACATCTGTGCAGTTGTGCACTGAGCCTGTGCCCCCCCCGCCGCTTGGCCCCCCGCTCCCCCCTATCTGCACATGGAATCCCCACTGCCCAATCACCATGGTGCTTCTGCTCTCACAGGCTCCTTCTCCCTATCTGCATATGGAATCCCTACTGCCCAATCAGGTGCTTCTGCTTGCAAACTCTGTCAGCCAATCGCCTCCTACCACATCCCCATGCATGGCCCGTCTTGGAGAATTAGTAATATAGATAGCGTGGACTTCTATCCTATGTAGTGTTGTGCCAGCTGAGTAGCACATTGGATTGCTACAAATAAAGATGCTTCCATAATACAGTTTTCTCTAAAGTATTCAGGTAGTGAATGGATGGTTAGTTGTGTGGTTTGCTGCCTTTCTGGTGTTTGTTTAGGTGGAAGTCTGTAGTATTGAGAAAACACCAGTGATTTCCCTGGTATCTCATTGCTTTGTAGTAATCAGCTTTTGAAAGCATATCTTCAATGAGATAAAGTTTTACTAAACTCCAGTTTGGCATCTTGCATCTTGCATCACCCCAATGTGTGTTTGGTAATATCATGCAGTGGTGTAACCATATGCATTACAAATGTAACCTGGAAAGACCATGTAGGTTCTCTCTGCATGCAACCTTTACTTTCAAGTGTTGTCTGCTTTGCTAATGCTAGGCACTATTGTCCCCCACCCCTCGTACCCATATTACAGTTAAGTGATCAGTGGAGAGGTTCCTTCTAAATTTTACTCTAGTCGTGGATTTTGCTGAAATTTTGTAGACTCATTATAAATGTCGAAATGTATCTACAGTTAAACAACCACCACCTATCACTGTGGACAGAGTCACACCCCTCAGGAAATTTGTTCAAAATCACATTTCCCATTAAATATGTGCATATGCTTTTTGCCATGGCGTGATTATCTATTCCACCTACCACAGTTATTAAGGGCTCACCTTGAAGCTCAAGATCTTGTTCAGAAATGTAAAGTGCTGTGTGCCAAAATTATCAGAAATATAGCAGCAATTGACTTCCAAACATTTAGGGAGTGTCCATATTTCCATGCCCATTATCTCCTTTGTGTCAGTAGACCCTGTAATGGCTTCAGTTACACTGACTCGCCTACTAGTGATCAGTTCAACCAGCACATTTCATTATAATATTCTCATGAACAAATGTTTTGGGCTGCAAAATTTCTGAAAAATGCAAAAATCTGAAAATCATTTGATTTGTTAGATTACCATTTCATTTTCCAGTTGATTCTCATTCTACAAAGTTTTGAATGGACTTTAAAACCGCAGTTTGTACTAAGGTTATTGTGGTACCCAAGTGGTTGCTATGTATGTATGTATTTATTTTTAAATTTCTATACTGCCTCTCGTTTAAATAATCTCAAGGCGGTTTACAAAACATTAAACAATATAAAACCATAAAAACTGCACAATAAGAATTAAAATAGAATATAAAAACACATATCTAATTAAATGTTTTTAAAAACGTGTACAATATAACCATAAGATACAAAGCAGCAGCAAACAAAACACTCACTTAAAAGCCTGGGTAAAAAGCCAAGATTTTACTTGCTTTCTAAAAACTGTGATGGAAACTGGGGAGCAGAGACTCACCGGGAGAACATTCCAAAGTCTAGGGGCAATGACTGAGAAGGCCCTGTCCCATGTACACAACAGGTGAACCTCCTCTGATGATCTCATTGAGCTGGCAGAAACCCTTGGGAGCAGGTGGTCTCTCAGGTATCCAGGGCCCAAACTGGTCAAAACCAGCACCTTCAATTGGACCCGGAAACAGATTGGCAGCCAATGTACCTCTTTCAAAATGGGGGTAATATGATCCCAGTGGGCAGCTCTGAATAACATCCTAGCTGCTGTTTTTTTCACTAGCTTCAGTTTCCAAATATTCTTCAAGAGCAGCCTCACGTAGAGAGCATTAGAATAATCCAGCCATGACATTACTAAGGCATGCATAACAGTGGCCAGATCTGCCTTCTCGAGAAAGGGATGCAGCTGGTGCACTAGCAGAAGCCGTGCAGAAGCACCCCTGGCAACTGTCGCCACCTGAGCTTCCAAAAGCAGAGCTGGGTCCAACAGTACCCTCAAGCTGCACACTTGCTCTTTCAAGGGGAGTGCAACCCCATCCAGTAGAATCTCCTCATCCCAATTGGCTCTCCTACTGACCAACACTACCTCTGTCTTGCACAGATTCAATCTCAGTTTGTTAGCCCACATCCAACCCATCGCTGCCTCCAGCCCCCGATTCAGGACGTCCACTGCCTGCAGAACATGACAAGGAGCGATAGAGCTGAGTGTCATCTGCATATTGCTGATAACTCAGTCCAAGTCCCCAAATGACCTCTTCCAGCAGTTTCATAGCAATAGCAATAGCACTTACATTTATATACCGCTCTATAGCCGGAGCTCTCTAAGCGGTTTACAATGATTTAGCATATTGCCCCCAACATTCTGGGTACTCATTTTACCGACCTCGGAAGGATGGAAGGCTGAGTCAACCTTGAGCCCCTGGTCAGGATCGAACTTGTAACCTTCTGGTTACAGGGCGGCAGTTTTACCACTGCACCACCAGGGGCTCATGTAGATGTTAAACAGCATGGGGGACAAAACTGAACCCTACGAGACCCCAGAAGTCAATGGCCATGGAGCCGAGCAGTAGTCTCCCAGCACCACCTTCTGGACCCTTCCCCCAAGAAAGTGGGAATGGGCATGGTTCTGTAGCTGTTGTTGTTGTTATTGTTCAGTTTCTATACCGCCTTTCCAAAAATGGCTCAAGGCGGCTTACAGAGAGAAATAATAAGTAAATAAGATGGATCCCTGTCCCCAAAGGGCTCACAATCTAAAAAGAAACATAAAAGATAGACACCAGTTACAGTCACTGGAAGTGACTGTGGGTGGATAGGGCCAGTTGCTCTCCCCCTGCTAAATAAAGAGAATCGCCACATTAAAAGGTGCTTCTTTGCCAAGTTAGCTTGCGTGCCTGCTTCAGTCACCTCCCAAACTACAAGACTCTTAATACTTAACTGTCAGAAAACAAGCTGGCTTAGTCCTGATTTAGTTGCCGCCTCTAAAACGGAGGGCGCTTCTTTCTACTCTGGCCTGGCACAAACATGTTTGCTTTTGCTGCTCCTCTGCAGACCTTCTCCTTAGTGTCCACTGCTGCTTTGAAGTCAGTGCAAAGCTTGTACTAGTTGTGCATCTTTTAAAATGGCCCATAAAATGAAAAACCTTTGTCCCATGTGGCTGAAATTTGGAAGGTATGCTCCTTACAGGGGTTGTAGAATGCCTGAAAATGTCATGTCAATAGGGTGGGTAACAAGTTACCAGCAGGAGAAAAGCTGCTACCTCTCATTGAAATCAATAGAAATATTGCGTATCTTTTAAAAAATTGCCCATAAAATTATATCCTGTTTCTCTGAAATCTTGTATCCATTTTCTCTGAAATCTTGCTGGTATGATACCCTAAAGGTACAGTGCTTGAACATTTCATGCCATTTGGTT
Source organism: Hemicordylus capensis (assembly GCF_027244095.1). NCBI lineage: Eukaryota > Metazoa > Chordata > Lepidosauria > Squamata > Cordylidae > Hemicordylus > Hemicordylus capensis. The sequence continues at coordinate 298,097,542 of NC_069659.1, read as the reverse complement.
GGAAAGGATCACTTTTACAGACATCCAAATCTGGGTGGGTCTCCCACTTAAAACTAAAAATGAAAATGAATGGAAACAAAAACTTCTCTTTTCGTATCCCTGTTAGTAATAATAGGTTTCTGACTTCAGAGAGAAAGGCAGAACCTTCTTCAAAAGTCTAGTACAGGGGCAAATACCTCTTCAGGTTCACTGTATGTGCCACAGACCTTGGAGGAGGGAGCTTTTGGTGGCAATCAACAACTAGTATGCCAGTATTTGTAGATCCATGATCAAACTCCTGGTATGTTAGGGGTCGAGTAGTTAGGAGTCTAGTTATTAAATCTTCAGTGAGGCCAGCTTCAGGGGTTTATAAATAAATATAAGGAAGTGTACTGCAGACTTAATGATTATAGTATTACAAACACTGATTTTGACATTCTTGATTTTTCAGAATAAACTTGTAAAGATAAAACACATTCACTGTTCAATATGTGGCAGGGGATCACAATTCTGCCATGAAGTGCCCTCTTGTACCACTTGTGCATTGTATATCGCAGTTATACACACACAGCTCAACTTGCATAGGCCTAAATTGTGCAAACTGTGCACCTTGATTTTGTGGCTTTCAGACTGTGGTATGGCCCTATGCACATTGACTTTTTATGTGCATATCTCATCCAAGCATGAAGTGTAACACATGAAAAGTAGAGCCAGGTCAGTGCAAGTATTCCAGATGTCGGCATAGGGCTACTGAAGTTTAAAATGTGAATGGCACATGATATTATACTACTTGGTTAAACTTGTATCCTGTTCTTCCACAAGTGTTCTTAGGGAGCTCACAATGTGCAACCTATCCAGAACAGGTTGAACACCAGATCTCCAGGTAGACAAACAGCTTACAATGCTATCTCTATTTTGTCTGGATTGAGCTTCAATTTTATTGTTCCTAATCAGGTCCATTCCTAGTCTCAAGCACCAGTTTAGCACTTGCACAGCTTAACCTGAATTTAATGTAACAGAACTGGGTGTTGTCAGCGTACTGATGACACATCACCCCAAATCCCCTGATTACCTTATTTAGCAGTTTCACATAGACTTTTTTTCCTTTTAAGGGGCATAAGGATGAACCCTGTGGAACCTTGTAGCATAAATGCTATGGGACCTGCAGTTGTCTTCCAGCACTGTGTTCTGGAATCAGCTCTCTAGGTAGGAGCAGAAACACTGAAACACAGTGTAGGCAATTTCCAGCCAATTGGAAGGGCCTGTCCAGGAGGCTACCATGATTGATGGTATCGAAAAGCAGGATAATTACTAGTTATGCTCCCCCTTTTCTGCTCCCAGTAAAGATAATCCATCAGAGTGATTGAGGTAACTTCTCTGCCAATACCTGAATCTAGATTGAAATAGATGCAGAAGATTGCTTTCATTCAAGAATGCTTGGAGTTGCACAGCCTCTACAATGCTGTCTTAATGTTCTAAGTGCATAATCTGCAGTGCTCTCCCTAAATATTCCATAGTATGGTAAACTTGTCAAAATTATTTACAGCCCAATGCAAAAGGATCAGAGCCTTCTGCAGCAGCTGAAGAGGAAGAAGATGATGAAGCGGCCCCTCCGGTTATTGCCCCACGACCAGATCATACAAAATCTGTGAGTAGTCTTAGTTTATCGAGTAGTTTCTGCATTACTAGCATGCATTGTGTACTACTTTGCAGACTTCTGTAAATTAGCATAGTAGTTAAAGAGCATGACCTGTAAGTTTCCAGTTCAGATCTCAGAGGGGCACCTTAGTCAAGTCTCTGCCTTTCGGCTGGAGTTCTCAGTCTTTGAGATAAGGATAATACTGACCTACCTCTTAGTACATGAAGCTCTTTGAGCACTTTGAGGAAAATCTCTTTTGAAGAAAAGTGCTGTATAAATATATGTAGTGGTAGTCTCCATTGCTTGTGACATTCTTATGGCATTACTCAGACACTGAGGACAGAACATGGCTTTAAAAGAGGCTTTCTGTGCCCAGAAGTGGCTAAGAAGTTGATTTGAGGTCAAAATATATCAGGTAGTACTGTTGCTCTCACGTGCGCTTTATCCTACTCATGTGAAGCTTCAGATCTCTAATATGTTTATATGATAACTCACTACTAGAGAAGATATGAAAGATCAGTTGTCTTTAAAAGGGGGGAAAAGTATACATATATGTATGCATACAACAGAGACCAAGTTTCTGGCATCTTTAGAACAGAAGTCAAATTTCCACGCCTGACAACTGAAATAAAGTCATTTTGGAGCCATATTGGCTAAAAGGATAGCTGCAGTCTAACTCCTCCAAACTGCAACAAACGATTTTTAGTGAACATGAGAGAATAGTTGCCGCTTGCTTGGCTAATCATAGAGGTTACAACAATGACTTTTCCCTCCTTACAGATATACACACGGTCAGTAATAGATCCCATCCCAGCACCATCTAGTGATGCTGGTGACAGTGCTGCTAAATCAGCTGATAAGCAGAAAAAGAAAATTAAGATGTCAGATGAAGAGATCATGGAAAAGCTACGTAAGTTTTGCAGCTTTAACTAAATTCTTTCTGGTACAGACCTAATCAGCTCCACTCCCATGTTCATTGTATTCTACATGATGAATCAACAGATGTCCCTTTTATTATATACTTTGTCCCATTGTTATGACGGATGTTGATTCTTTCATAGGAATTGTGAATAGTTATTCTGTGCAATGGAGTTGTGGGAATGGTGAAAGGTTTGTTGTTGCTGAGTGATGATCCTAGGAAGGTAGAAACTCTGAAGCAAGATCTCTGTTAGAAACATTGTTGAGGAGCACCTCCCACACTTGCATTGCCCCCACATCATTTTTCACAGTGCTTTACAATATTCATTTGTTCTCGTTAAAAAAGTGAAAATTGCACAGTAAGCATTTAGGAACCTTAACTTTTATTCCATTTAAGCACTAATGACTGTGTTCAATCTTTATTATTATAATACTGGTTTTACAAATTAAGCTTCATGCACCCACACTTTGTCTTGGTCTTTCAGCTGGATGTTGGGCTGAGGAGGAATGTGTCCAGGCAAAAATGCAGCTCCCTCAACCACTCCCTCAGCCACTAGAGATGCACCTGATGAATTTGCATCTCTGCAAAGCACAGTGCTTCCTACTAAAGCAAATGTCCAGGCAATCCATCTACAATCACTTGCTGCAGATGCACTTGATAGATTTCTGCCTGGTGCACTGTGACATTATCCACGGCAACCCACAAATGGGCTGCTAAGAGTATGTGCCATCAATATCACAGTAGATCTGCATTCTCACAGCATTCAGATCTGGTCCTCAAATAACCTGCTCTGGATTCTTTTAGCCCTGGGAAACTGTCCAGTTTGAAACTAATTCCTCACACTTCAGAGAGAAAAAAAGTGTATCAGCAGTTGGATGCATTGCAGATAGCTCGATCAAGTATTTGATTCCTTGCATTTAAGAAGAAATTCTTCCAAACCTTTAAAAGATGTGTTAATGGTATGTCTGCAAATGGAAGAGATTCCATAGCTATAACCACTTATTTTGTCACTGATGTGTACCCTGAGAGGAAGGCATGAAAGGAGGCGCCCAGAGAAGAGCATAACATCAGCCCCCATAGAGACCAGCTCTGGCCTGTGAGGACTGTTGGGGCAGCCCCTCCCGCTCCTTCCCAGGAGTACTGAAAGACCTGTGTGTGCCCTGAGAAGAAGGCAAGAAAGGAGGCGCCCAGGCCAGGGAGCTTGTCCTCAGCTCCTGAAAAGATCAACAGCCTGAGACAACGTTTTAATAATCTTCTGTCATTTGCTTCTTTTAATATTGTAAACCTCTTTGGGTGCCTTTGCCAAGGCAGAAAGGTGGTATAAAAATGTAGTTAATAAATAATAACAGTAATGATGTATTTTGATTACATTCAAGAACAAAGCAAATTGTGATGGTATTTTTGACTGAAGTGGAGAGACCCAAGGGAATATTAAGGAAGAATGACATTGACAGCCAGCTACCCCTATTAGAACTAAGCCAAATAAGGGGGTGAGGAACATGGTTCACAGCATTTTTAGGTCCACGCCAAAAGTGCCCTGAATTTTTGCTGTTCTGGGAAGGCAAAATGTCAGCATGTGCTGAGACAACCCGGTGACATTTCTCCATCATATTGTTTTGCATTGGCAGACAAAATGCAGTGAAACAGAAGAACAAAGCCAAGAATACTTTCATCGTGGCAATATTTCCTCCTTCCTCCATTCAGGCTGTGGGCCAACAAAACCCTTACGTTGCTATTGATCTGAATGGTTGAGGGAGAACAGTGCTGAATTTCTGCCAGGACCTTTACAATAGTAGGTGACATTTTGACAAAGGACTGTGCTTTGTAGAGATGTACCAGGCAGAAATTCATTGGTACATAGCTCATAAATGATTGGAGAAGCTTCATATGTTGAATTTCTCCTTGGACACATCTCTTTCCAGCCTAATGATAAGCTGAAAGGCCAAGGCAAAGTATGGGTTCATTGGCACATAATTTCTGGAGATAACATATTATACAAGATTGTACAAAGTTTTCACTGTTTATGTGACATGGAGATTAGGTTGATCACTTTAACTTGCAGTTTCCATGCTGCTTAGAAAATGTGTGAAATATGTACCTTAATGCTTTCTTAAAACCAATATTTTTTTGGTATTTTATAGTGGATTTGGTAGCTGCTAAGAGCTATGTCCTGTTGTCTGGGCTGGTCATTAAGAAAGTAATCTTTATCTGTTTAAAACGTAGATTGAAAATTTGTATCTAGAGGTTTGATTTGTTAGAGATAGTGCAATATTGAGCATTTCCATGATATTTTAGGCATATACATCCACTGGATTAATTTAATTGGAAGCAGTACTGTTTGCAACAGTGGGATTTGTACTGCTCTAATAGTTATAGCAGCAACAAATTAATGTCCACACTACATCATCACCAATACTGTATATAAATAGGTTTGTAAAGATTAGATTAGCTTTTCAGTACTGAAGAAAACAATAATGCAATGTTTTGTTTTTTATTTTGAAATTGAATTTGTTTTCAGTCAAAGCCAATATTGCATCTCAATTGGCTTATAATATTGCATATGGATTTTTCATTTTAGGGACTATTGTGAGCATAGGAGATCCCAAGAAAAAATATACCAGATACGAAAAAATAGGGCAGGGGTGAGTATTTGTTAGTGTACCCCTGTATATACTGATTAGAAATACATGCATGCGTTCACCCACACACTCTCTCTCCCTCCCCCCTCCCTCTATACACACACACACATATATATACTGGAGAGGAGAGCTGGTCTTGCAGTAGCAAGCATGACTTGTCCCATTAGCTAAGCAGGGTTCACCCTGGTTGCATTTGAATGGGAGACCATATGTGAGCACTGTAAGATATTCCCCTCAGGGGATGGAGCTGCTCTGGGAAGAGCAGAAGGTTTCAAGTTTTCTCCCTGGCATCTCCAAGATAGGGTTGAGAAAGATTCCTGCCTGCGCTGTTGTAGAAGCCACTGCCAGTCTGTGAAAACAATATTGAGCTAGATAGACCAATGGTCTGACTCGGTCTATGGCAGCTTCCTATGTTCCTATGAAGACGCTTATTAAAATACAATTTTCTTTCTCCTCGACATTTGGTTACTGTTTACGTCTTCAGAGGTGTAAGCCCTTCTGTGATTCTACATTGTGATGTCTTATGAAATATATGAAGAAGCCTTTTTTTTTTTAAATGTGAGAGAGGCTGAGGCTGAAATTTGTTGGACAGACATGCACTAATAAATATTCTTTGTCCTGAGCACCTGTTTGAGACTGTCTCAATTTTGACTCAGGCTCACGTGTGTGTGTGTGTGTGTGTGTGTGTGTGTGTGTGTGTGTGTGTATGTATGTATGTATGTATGTATGTATGTAAAAAAGAATGTTTTGCATTCACAAGGGAGTGGGGTCATTTTCGCTAATATCCTTTGCTGCCCCCAATGCCTCTCGAAAACATATCCTAGAGCAAGGATTCTCAACATCGGGCTCGCAGATGTTTTTGGACTTCAACTCCCATAATCCCCAGCCCCAGTGGCCTTTGGTTGGGGATTATGGGAGTTGAAGTCCAATAACATCTGGGGACCCGACATAGAGAATCCCTGTCCTAGAGGACTGGAGGAACATTTGTGGGGGCACAGCAGAGCAAAGAGGGGGATCAGAAAAAATCACCTCTCCCCAATTTGTGCTTATGAAATACTAGTTGGCATGTGAGCTTTATTGCTGCCACAACAAAAAAAAGCAGCTTTAGAATAGAAGATTTATTTCAACGTATTTCAATAAATATAGGTTTCAAGGAATATTTTCACTGAACTACCTGGAAGAGGTACTTTCTTGCAAAAATGCTAAGCAGTCAGTAGTACAGCCTGTTCATGCATGTATGTGCTGGTATCTGAACTCTTACACATAAATGCTTATTTTCATTTCACAGGGCTTCAGGTACAGTGTTCATTGCCATAGATGTGGCAACAGGACAAGAGGTATGAACAAATTACTTTCTTAATTATTTTCATTTCCAAGTAGTGATAACAAAAATGTGAATTTTTTAAATGGCAGAGATTCATCTCTGACATCATCACCAAGTAATAGATTCCTCACAAGTTGATAATAGAAGTAATTTCTTTGTTCTTTAGAATAATGTGAAAATAATTTCTTGTGATTCCTTGTATAAATCAAATTCAGGGATTCAGTTGTGGATTCCAAAAACAACTCTCGCTTTTTTGCTCATGGAAGTTTTTGAGTACCTTTGAATTATTTTCTGTACTCCAATCATTTGTCACCTTGATTTTTTTTTTTTTAATATGCAAGAGTTCCCTCTCACTGGGTTTATGCCAAATATATGCCAGTGCTTGGTGCTACATGGCCTTAATGTCACTGCACCATTAAATCCTCAATCTGCCTAGTTGACCAAATGAATTGCTCCTATATTAGTAAAGTGATATTTCATGTGCAAATGTTAACTGGGCCGAAGTGGATGGGAGGGCAGGTCCAGAGAAGATCTGATGATAGTTGAGAGATAATTGTTCTTTAAGAACATGCACTAGGTGACACATGTCCTACCCTGGTTCCCCCTGCTCTGAGGTTCCCTTTGGTGAGTAAAGCTTGTGTCTTGGCCACCCAAAGCCTCGAAAGAGACAGGCAGAACTGCGAATTCATTGTGGGGTAGGAGAAGACAAAGGAATTGAGAATTCTCCCTATTCCTACCACTCTCCCCACCCCCCCAATCTGATTCCATTTGTAAATTTTTTTATTTTTTTATTATTCCCCTTATTTTGTTCTGCATATGAGATGATATCTGTTCTTCAGGTGCTCAGTCATTGCACAAGATCTTCACTATTGTATTTTCTTGGTTTAAAAATGATTTTATGTCATCTAAAACACAGTTAATCTGCTGCTTTTAAAATATAATCTTAGCTATGTTGCCTTGCATATGTTTTGTCTATGGTAGCATGCTTATTTAAAACAACCCATTGGCACATTCCTGTGTTTGACCTCCTAAAACATTCTATATTGGTGGGGTCCATTTCTAAACCCAATATTTGAAAATGCTACAAACTTCCCTAAGTCCAGAGTTCTTGAATGTGAATGTGAATTGAAGCATATACTTACAAATGCTACAGAACCTGTTTTCTCATGGAAAAAATTAGACATACGCTACTGTCTATGTCCTGTTTGGATATCTCTGCTTATCTCAGACTTTTTTCATTGTAACCTCATAACTCTTAATCCTGCAACCACTGATGATTGAAGACCAACTTGATTTGTATTGCTCTTTCAGGTTGCTATTAAACAGATAAACCTTCAGAAACAGCCCAAGAAAGAGCTAATTATTAATGAGATCCTGGTAATGAAAGAGTTGAAGAACCCAAACATAGTCAACTTTTTAGACAGGTAACTAAGCACATACTATACAATGGCTCGGGAATTTGGCTTGAAGGTAGAACACCCAGGTTCGAATCCTTGTTCAGTTGTGAAGCTCAGTGGGTGGCTTTGGTCAAATGTTTCTCCCTGTCTTAACCGCTCTCATAAGACTGTTAGGAGATCAAGATTTGAGTTTTAAAGAAGTGTAAGATACCAATGTAGTGAATACTATATAGGGTGGTCTACGTTCTTCTTGTCAACTTAAGTGGCAGAGCAGGGAAATGCTTGATTAACAAGCAGAAGGTTGCTGGTTCGAATCCCCACTGGTACTATATCAGGCAGCAGCTATATTGGAAGATGCTGAAAGGCATTATCTCTTACTGCGCAGAAGGAGGTAATGGTAAACCCCTCCTGTATTCTACCAAAGAAAACCACAGGGCTCTGTGGGCACCAGGAGTCGAAATCGACTTGATGGCACACTTTACTTTCTTTTTAGGTACAGGATACAATATTTTTAATCTGATACTATTTTAATAAACTCCTCTCAGTGCACCTTGCTGTCCTAAATTAGTTTACCCCTTCAACAAATGTTCTGGGAATTTCAAATGAATAAGACACTTTTTCCGAGTTGTGGAAATATTAGACTTCTGTTTTAAGATAATGGAATTATCCAGTACTAAATAGAGGTCTTTGGCAACGTGAACACAAATCATCCTGATACGATCATTGCTTGTTTTTTGGAAGAGTGAAATCATGAATCCATCTAATCTTCTTACCCAAGTCTCTTACCCAAGTCTAATTTTCTCCTGACTTTCAAATATTGTCTTAGTTGAAGTTTTAACTTTATCAACTTCTATCTTCAGTTACCTTATGGGAGATGAACTGTTTGTTGTAATGGAGTACTTGGCTGGTGGGTCTCTCACGGATGTCGTTACGGAGACTTGTATGGATGAGGCACAGATTGCTGCTGTCTGCAGAGAGGTGGGTGATCATTTTTTCGGTGACTTTGCACAATGTATTTGCATTGTGCTAATGGCTTTTTAAAGAGATTCACTTGAATATATTCAGAGAAGACTTCAATTGAATTGTGTGTTTAAAGGTTGAGAGTGAGGGGGCCTTAGACTGGCATTGGCATTCCGACCTGGAAGTATCAGTGGCCATGCAAGTCTTGATAGTTACTGAGACATACCATTTTAAATTACATTCTAAAATTATATAGAGATGCAGAGAGATTTCACAAGGATTAAATGCTTAAAAAGACGCCAGAATGTATATCTTGAATCATGAATTGTTTCTGGACCTGGACAGTATGGAAACAAGCTTTATACTCAGGGGAGGCGATCTGGTCTCGTGGTAGCAAGCATGAATTGTCCTCTTTGCTAAGCCTTGTTTCCATTTGAATGGGAGACTACATATGAGCTCTATAAGATATTCCCCTCGGGATGGGGCCACTCTGGGAAGAGCATCTGTATGCTTGCATGCAGAAGGTTCTCCTCGGGAGAGGAGAGCTGGTCTTGGGATAGCAAGCATGACTTGTCCCATTAGCTAAGCAGGGTCTGCCCTGGTTGCATATGAATGGGAGACTTGATGTGTGAGCAGCACTGTAAGATATTCCCCTCAGGGGATGGGGCCGTTCTGGGAAGAGCATCTAGGTTCCAAATTCCCTCCCTGGCTTCTCCAAGTTAGGGCTGAGAGAGATTCCTGCCTGCAGCCTTGGAGAAGCCACTGCCAGTCTGTGAAGACAATATTGAGCTAAATAGACCAATGGTCTGACTCAGTATATGGCAGCTTCCTATGTTCCTGTGTTCCAAGTTCCCTCCCTGGCATCTCCAGATAGGAGAGACATATGCCTGTAATCTTGGAGAAGCTGCTGCCAGTCTGAGTAGACAGTACTGAGCTAGATGCACTAATGGTCTGACTTGGTAGAATGCAGCTTCCTATGTTCCTAAGCCCCAAGTGTGAGAGTATGACTAGCTGTTGAATCATGCTATGGAACCCATATTTGCAGCACAGCTACCTACTCGTACTGGGGGCAGTTCTGACATCTCTCCTATCCATAATACTTTCCCTTCTTGTTGCAGAACCTACTTGATCTGGATCATGATCCATTGATTCCATAATGTAAATGGGTTCTGCGCCTGCACAGGCACCTAGCGGGTTGACTAAGTAGCTCCTTATGACGCCCAACCGTCCTCTCATGCTCTCAGCGTCTGTTATATTGAACGGTTGGGCATCTCCTAGTCAGTTTCTGTTTGACCGCCATAGTGTTCAGACCTCGTTTGGGCTCCTCGGTAGCAGAAATTGTTGTGAAAACTGATTCTTACCACGGACTGTTATTGGACTTCCTTTTGGATTTTGGACTGGCTTAGTTCACAGATTTACTTGCCTACCTGGTACTTTGACCTTAGGACTGTTTTATTGGATTGAGATTGCATTACGGACCAACCGTGTTGACGGATAGGACAGGTTTTTTTTTGTTTACTGGACTTCGGATTGTTTTACTGAGAACACGGAGAGAATGGAGACCAAGACGACTTTTAAGCGCTGTGTCAAATGCCGCACGAAGTTACCGTCTACCGACCACCATGATGCCTGCCTGCTGTGCCTCGGTGAGGAACACAGTACGGCAGCCTGCAAAATCTGTTGCTCATTTTCAAAACAAACTAGAACGAATAGAGCCTTGTGCCTACGGGCTGCATTATATGATTAAGCGCTCCGTCCCCCGACTCCTTGCCCGAGCATGCCATCGACATTGAGGGGAGATGGCTCAACATCGACACCCCCTTCGAAGTCGGGACAGCACGGATCTGTGCAAAAACAGTCTAAAACCATGTCTGCTGGTGAGACTTTCAAGAGGCCACTGGAGGTCTCCTCGAAAGGGATGAAACACAAGGACAAGAAGCGCCGTTGTGACTCGGGAAAGGACAGTCAGAAAGAAAGGAGTCATGGACGCCCTCTCCGTCCTCAGCGCAGGGATCTGACGCTGACTGGAATACGGATGGTGACGGGAAGTGCTTGGTGTCAGCGTCGACAGCTGCACCTGGGCTACAGGAGTTTTTGATGTCGGAGCGCTCTAAACCCTCAAGAACTGGAACCATGTCGACATCGAGGGAGGAGCATTCCATCGCAAAGCCAGTGAGTTCGACATCGACAGAGCAGCCTGTTTTGGTTTCACAAGCAGTTCCGATTGAGAGGCATTTAACTCAAAGGCGCCCATCACTATCCCTGGCGCGTACTCTTCAACAATCGCCCTCTATGCCATCACTGGGGAATAGGAGAAAGCACCAACTATCGGAATGGAGTGCAACTACTACTCTTAAGGATTTGTTAGACTCTGCATCAAGTACCCCTTCAGGGTCCACCTTCCAGGGTTTCTTGAGCGCTAGTCTGGATGAGGACCAGGGTATCCGCCTGCCTGCAATGCAACCAACTCATTCGTGTGGCTTCCGACATTCGCTCCCTCATGATTATGGGGATTACTTGAGATGGAAGGCACAGCAAGTGCCTGCACCTTTAGAGCAGATACCACTACAACATCATGCCATCAGCTATGTGGAACCACCTTCTGGAAACTTGACAATACCACTCCAGCAGCTTCAAGCTGATCATCACCAGCAGCCCAGACTTCTAGTCTCCACATCATGCCAGACTCAGACACCTGTGCTGGCACAGGAGAAACCAGGTGGAAAATGAAAGAGGAAATCTAGCCTACTGCCTAGCCCACCTCCGTTCATCCCCTTCTCCAGACCTAGAACAAGAGTATTCTGATATGGGTGACTCAGACTCAGACTAGGCAAGTTGTCAGTCAGATCCTCCTTCTGATGTTCCTCCACGCCTTTCAAGATCCCCCACAGAAGAACTAAAGGCATACCATACCTTAATAAGAGAGATTGCAGAAGCTTTAGGGATGGACTTGAAACAGCCCGAGATGGAGGTGTCAGACCCGGTGTACAATATGATGCGGCATGCTAAAACGTCGCACCCCGTATCTTTGCCAATGATCCTTGCAATTGCAAAGGCTGCCAAGACAGCGTGGGAGACCATACAGACCTCTAACCCAACATCTAAACATCTTGAGAATCTCTATAGAGTCCAGGAAGAAGAAAATGCTTACCTTCTCCATCATCCAGATCCAAACTCCATGGTGGTAGATTGTGCTACTATATCTAAAGGTGGCTGCCGGCATATGACACCTGCAGACAAGGAAGGCAGGAAGATTGATGTTCTAGAGCATACACTATATACCACTTCAAGCTTAGCTATACACATAGCTAATTATGCGGTGTGTATGGCGCGTTATACTCACCTGCTTTGGGACAACTTACTGCAGGATTCTACTTCTATGACTTTGGAGGAACTGCAGGATAAGTTCAATGAAGTTTATGATAAAACCACATCGGTCACAAGACAAAAACTTAGTGCTTTTAAACACCTAGCTGAGACAGAGTCGAGGGCCATGGTTACTGCTGTCACCATGAGCTGCTACGCTTGGCTCCATGCAACAACACTGCAACAAGATATGAAGGACTGTGTAGAGAACCTGGCTTTTGATGGGAAAGGCCTGTTCCATGAAGACACTGACACAACCATAGAAACGTTGAAAAAATCTAAATTCACAGCAAAAACCTTCATGGTTACTGCATCTTCATCGAGTTCTTGTAACCGCAGTTATGCCTGTCAGAGACCATACCGATACCAGGATAAGAGGGACTTCAGAAGACAAAATAGACCTTACCAATAGTCGATGGGCTTCAACAATAATAAGAATAAGAACCAGAACAATCGCCCTAATAGGGACAGTTCTAAGCAGTCTATTTTATTGTTCTGCCAGCCCACTGCATACACAGACAATATCCAGGACCATTTTCATCGGCCCTGTAGTTGCCAGCTCGACCATCAGACTGGCAAGCCATGCCCAAGCATGGCACAATATAACATCAGACCAATGGGTACTGAGAATAATACGGACAGGGTATGCGATCGAGTTCAGTGCTCTACCCTCGTTCTTTACCAAAGCAACACCGGTGTTGGAAGAAGAGATACAAGTGTTATTGGAAAAGAAAGCAATTGTTCCAGTGCAGTGGGCGAAGAGGCTGTCAGGATTCTACTCCCGCTATTTTCAGATACCCAAGTGGGATAGGGGAATCAGGGCAATCATGGACTTGAGAGGACTCAACGATTTTGTCTGGGCTCGGAAATTCAGAATGACAACGTTGCAGGAAATTATCCCCTTCTTATATCAGGAGGAGTAGGCGGCGACGTTCGATCTAAAGGATGCTTATTTTAATGTGGGCATCGAGGAGAATCACCAAAAATACCTCAGATTTACAGTGGGAGAAGCCCTTCGGCCTCTTGACAGCTCCAAGGGTATTTACCAAGGTCGTTGCTGTGGTTGTGGCTTACCTTCGAACACAGGGCTTGATTGTTTATTCTTATTTAGACGACTGGCTCCTAGTGAGCAAGGACAAGGAGTTGCTTTGCAGACAAATCCAGATGTTGCTACATCTCCTCCAGGAGTTGTGAATCAATGTCAACTGGAAAAAGTCAAACCTAACTCCAAGGAAACAGCTAAGTTTCATTGGAGCCACCCTCAACTTGGAACAAAGGAGAGCGTTCTTGCCAAGGGAATGTTGTCACCAAATCAAGGCACTGGCACAACTGTTCTTTTGCAACCCCTGTCAAACAGCAAGGGAGGTTCAAAGGTTGTTAGGTTTGATGGTATCCTGCAACATGACTGTCGGATACACTCAGCTTCGGATGCGTCCCCTGCAACGGTGGTATCTGGGACATTTTTGACCCTCAATACTATGGTACGCCAAGTGCTACTTTATTTGACTAGTTTAAAAATGAAGGGCTTAGCTAATGTGTCTCTGAAGGTTCATCTGGCAGCCATTTTGGCAAGACTTCCAGGATGGGATGGAAAATCAGTTTTTACCCATCCAGAATGCAAGAGATTCATGAAGGGGCTAAATCATTTGTACCCCCACTAAAGAAACCATTGGAACAGTGGAGCCTTTCATTAGTGTACTCAGCTCTCACAGAAGGCACTTTTGAACCACTACATTCAGCTAACCTCTGCATGCTAACACTAAAGACAGCTTTTCTGATTGCAATCACCACAGCAAAACAAGTTGGAGAGTTGACAGCTCTAAGGGTGGATAAGCCATACACCCAGTTCTATCCGCACAAGGTGGTTATGAGATTGGACCCAAGCTTCCGCCCAAAAATAATTACAGAATTCCACCTTAATCAGGAAATAGTACTGCCTAGCTTTTTCAAAGACCCACAGACAGCACTGGAAAGAGCACTGCATTCCTTGGATGTACGCAGGGCTGTACTATACTATCTAAAAGAGACTAGAGGAATCAGGAAGTCAGAAAGACTTTTCATAGCTTACAAAGGCAAACACAGGGGCCAGCCAGTGTCCCGACAGCGCTTGGCGCACTGGCTGGTGGAGCTCATCCTGCTAGCATATAAGCAACTTGGGGTATCTTCCCCCAAAACCATACGAGCCCATTCAACTAGGGCATACTCAACATCGGCAGCCCATCTTTCAGGGATCAAGATGGATGACATCTGCATGGCTGCAACATGGTCGACACAGCAGCCATTCATCAGACATTATGCTATAGACCTGCGCATGGTGCAACAGGCAGAATATGGAAGGGAGCGTCTTGAAAAGGGCGCTACCATAATCTTCATCCATCTGCACCCACCTCCATGGTGGAGTAGCTGACTAATCACCCATTTACATTATGGAAAACGGATCACGATCCAGATAAACAGGTTGCTTACCTGTAACAGATGATCTGGAAGTGATCCATTGAATCCATAAGACCCTCCCATGCCATCCCCACTGCAGAAGTATGGCTACAACCACAGCAGATCGTGTACTACTGGCAGTCTGCACAAAAACTGACTAGGAGACGCCCAACCGTTCAATATAACAGATGCTGAGAGCACAAGAGGACGGTTGGGCGTCATGAGGAGCTACTTAGTCGGCCCGCGAGGTGCCTGCACAGGCGCAGAACCCATTTACATTATGGATTCAACAGTTCACTTCCAGATCACCTGTTACAGGTAAGAGACCTGTTTTACTAATGGGAAGGAATGGGATTAAGAAGAGAATGAGTGTAAACAACATAAAGAGAGACATGTAATTGGCAATCCAGTTTTTTCTGAAACCTTTCACTGTTTTTAATTGGGATTTTTTATTTAAAAATTCAACACATACACATTAGACAGAATTTAAATGTTATGCAACAAGAAAAATGAAGATGAATCTGTTTAAGATATGATATATTACTTACCATTTTCACCGCATTCAAAAATGCCTATCTTACATTTTCCTGAGTCTAGGGCTTTGGAGGTGTTTGGATAGTGGTGATGATGAGATTAGCTGGTGAAGAGATCATTTAATGGCTGAGTAAACAATTCATCATTTGCAGTTACCAGACTGTCGCCAACCATTGGGAGTATGAATGCCTTAAGCCAATAATGACATTTTTTTCATACAGTGTTTACAGGCGCTGGAATTCCTACATGCCAACCAGGTGATCCACAGAGATATCAAAAGTGACAATGTGCTCTTGGGAATGGATGGATCAGTTAAGCTGAGTAAGTGCCTGAAAGTTACTTCTGGCCTGGAAATATGTGAATAAAACTTTTGGGAATCTTTTGTAGATAACTTTCCTTGCAAAGTTCACAATAAAATTCAGGGATCATCAAGTCCTGCATATTAATGTTCATTTTTCATTCAGAGTAAATGAAAGAGTGACTAAGAATGTATATGATAGGAAGACCATGTTATTTGGATACCATATGAATGTGCTTGTAAGTATAGATTAGATTACAGTATAAAGTGAGCCAGTATATGAGAAAATTGGAAGCTGTAGAAGGCATGTCATATACACTTTGGTAAAATACCTAATTAAATTCCAGTAAACCAGTTTGTCGTTACAGTTTGCTCTGTTTCGTGTGTATTTGGTAAATTTGAGTTTGCATTTTTGAACCATTAGGTGGCAGCCTTGATTAGTTTATACTTTGAAATTGTTGAATTGGTCAGTCTTCAGTGCTGCTATCCCCACTCCCATCTATTTTGAGATTGGATTTAATTCATTTTATTCATTCAATTTCTATTCCGCCCTTCCAAAAATGGCTCAGGTCATTTACACAGAGAAATGATAAATAAATAAGATGGATCCCTGTCCCCAAAGGGCTCACAATCTAAAAAGAAACACATAAAATGGACACCAGCAACAGTCACTGGAAGTACTGTGCTGGGGGTGGATAGGGCCAGTTACTCTCCCCCTGCTAAATAAAGAGAATCACCATATTAAAAGGTGCCTCTTTGTTCAGTTAGCATAACGTCAAGTTTTATTTAATGAATGTATGTACTGCTCTTCAATAATTATTCCTCAGGTGGTTCACATACTTAAAATGACAGAAGTGAGCAATTTCTTGATGATGAAGGTAATCTTAATTCCTGTGTTCTGGCCATGAAATAGTAGAAGAAACACATGTTAACATAAGTCTTTTAAGTTGATTGCTAACACCACATTTAATGTTTGTAAATGATTAAATGAAATTTTAATTAGAAGTATAAAACTTAAAGGGGACTTTTAAATAAAGTCTGTATACCTTATTTTTTATGTTTTTTTAATGATCAGGAAGGCGTTGTCCTAATTTTGTAGAATTCTGAATTCTTTCACAACTTGTTGTTGCAATAAGTGGGGGTAAGGAATCAAGACTTAACAGAAGGATGTGGAGGATCAGTATCAGCTGAGAATAGCAATAACAATGAAACTAAAAGCAGCTGCAGAATGAAAGATTTATTCAAATGTGTTTCAATAAGTATCTTGGGGAATATATATAAACATGAAAGATACACAATAAAATATCTGTGCATATATGCATGCTAGAAAATACATATACCAAGGGGCAATGCTATTATTAAAATACCTCCATACATTAAATATCAAGAATTATAACCCATAATATTCAATTATAATGAACCTAAAATATCTATTAATAAAATGCCTAAAAGATATAGAGGACTCAGTTCTACTGGACTGCCTGGAAGAGATACTTGTTGCCAGAATCCAAAACAGACTGATGAGGGTGTTCAACCCTAGAAGATATGTATTGATTCTCCACTAGCCTGGCTGTCACTTGATCTTTTTCTCTAGCTCTTAAACAGTTAAATAAACTAAAAGGTATGGGCATAACATGCATACATCCAAAATTGAACTGTAACTGATCTGGAACAGTCTGATACCCTAATGTATATAGTCACAGAAGTGCTAGCCTCTTCAACTTAATAAGATCATGTATTGTGTGTATATATTGTATGGATATTTCCTGAGAAAGGTATTTATTGAAACACATCTTAATAAGTCTTCCATTCTGCAGCTGCTTTTGGCTTCATTGTGGGAAGCAAGACTGCCATGTTAGCCACTGAGAGCAGTAATGTTGCAATCCTGCACTTTCTTCTATTGAATTTTTAAAATTGTATTTATATACTGCCCCATATAAAATCTCTGGGTGGTTATTTTGCCTTTAAATTATCCTAAACTTGTAATTTAATTCTGCAATCGACTTTTGAAAGTAGTATTATGCATCTGTACATTAGAATCTATCATCTTTCTCACACACACCCCTATATGAGAAGTGTCAGTTTGTCCTGAAATGTTTGTTGCCTTATTCTCTTTGCCCAGTGAGAACTGCTCTTTAAAACTGCCATTTTATAGGGATCTCTCTTTTGGATACATCTGAAAAGAATCACACCTCCTTTGCAGCCCATCCATACAGCATGCTGCTTTCTTTAGGAAAAAACATTTTGAAAAGTTTTGGGAAAGGGGCATATTTAAAGCATTATTTCAATGGGAAAATTCTGGAATTAAACCTGTGTATCACAAGAGAGTCCAGTACAAGTTAACAAGTTTCTAGGTCTCTTATTTAACCAATAGGTTGATTGAGCTAAAAAGCATGGGGAAGCTGAAATGTTCAAAGATCTGCTTGTATTATTGATTTATGATATTTCTGTACCACTCCATCTAATAAATATAACAACAATTGAAGGCCAGACATTTTTTTTTAAAGAGTTTTAAGGGCTCTCTTGAAAGCCACCAGTATTGTTTGGTGGGGAGCCTAACCTGGGTAACAGGGACACCCAATATACCTCCGGTAACAGGACAGGACTTCTTAATGTAACTTTACAATGACATGACTCTCCTTCTCTCTCTGCAGCTGACTTTGGTTTCTGTGCTCAGATTACTCCAGAGCAGAGCAAACGTAGCACTATGGTTGGGACACCTTACTGGATGGCTCCTGAAGTGGTCACACGGAAGGCCTATGGCCCTAAAGTGGATATTTGGTCTCTGGGTATCATGGCTATTGAAATGGTGGAAGGTGAACCCCCCTATCTCAATGAAAACCCTTTGAGGGTAAGGTATTGCTGCTCTGAGAAATATTTGGGCTCTTATAGCAACAGCAAAGTTGCCATTGATCTTTAATTCTGTCAAAGGAAATGTTTGTTAGAAAAGTATATTTAATGTACTTGAAATGTCTCTGGTAAACATGGACGAGCCCCAAAATCAGTTGAGCATTTGAGTTTTCAAATACTACTTTTGAAAAACCTTATTGGGTTTTTTCCATGAAATTGATTGCCAGGAAGTTTAGGACCAGCAAACGGAAGCACTTTTTCACACAACGCACAATCAACTTGTGGAATTCTCTGCCACAAGATGTGGTGACAGCCAACAACTGTCTGGATAAATTTAAGAGGAGTTTGGATAACTTCATGGAGGCAAGGTCTATCAACGGCTACTAGTCGGAGGGCTATAGGCCACCTCCAGCCTCAAAGGCAGGTTGCCTCGGAATACCAGGTGCAGGGGAGTAACGGCAGCATGGCCTCAACCTGCCTGTGCCTTCCAGCGGCATCTGGTGGGTCATTGTGTGAAACAGGATGCTGGACTAGATGGGCCTTGGGCCTGATCCAGCAGGGCTGATGTTCTTATGTGTTTGATTTGAACCTTCAAAAAACCCAGTGTCGCCTCTGCTTCCCAACATTCCCTGCCAGCATCGTTTCCCCAAGGAAAAATCTTTACCTTGGAGAAGTGGGCAGGAGGGAGAACAGGTGGTAGAGAGTAGGGGTGGCAATTCCAGACAATTTAGGAGAATCCCTGCAGAGCAGTAATTTGCAGCTGGGGATTATGAGGCTGGCAAGCAAATAGTGGAGATCGGGTGTGAATACCTATTCAACCTAGGCAAGCTCCATGATGAAACTGTGTCCACTTTGAATTTGGGGTCACTCTGATTTGAGCAGGGATGCTTGCATTTTTGAGCCCCCATCCCTCTAAATAATCATCTCATGTCTAGTTGTTGGTTGTTAAGATTTAAGAATCAGGGTGCTATTACAGAAAATGGTGTTGCTGGTTGCCAGCTGCCTAAACTCTGGGGATAACAGAGGAGGTGCTTCACTTATCTTAACAAACAGGCAAGTTTTGTGTGCAACCAGGCAGTAGCGCTCTTCATTTAATGATCTTTGTTTAATTATAGATATTTTTTTTAAATCCATGTGTTTAATGCTTCGTAGGCTCCCTTGGAAACATTTTGGTTGGAAGGCTGGATGAAAATGTTTTAAATAAATAAAATAGTGATGAGCAAGCCATCTTTTGGAAACCAGTTTGCAATTATTGCTGCTCTCCTTGAGCGGGGAACCTTGCTAAGCTTCCAAGGAATTCTAGTGTTCCTTGGAGCATAACTTGAAAACTGCTGGTCTGGATGATCCTTCCCAACCTGTGACTAAACACTGATAACTTTGAGGTTGTTCAGATGCAGATATGGAATGCATTTGGACAACCTCAACGTTATCAGAACCAAACAACTTTTTTAGTTATAACGCTTAAGATTTTTCCTTTCCTTGCAGGCTTTGTATTTGATAGCAACTAATGGAACTCCGGAACTGCAGAACCCAGAGAAACTGTCCCCAATATTCCGTGACTTTCTAAATAGTTGTTTGGAAATGGATGTAGAGAAAAGAGGGTCAGCCAAAGATCTGTTACAGGTAAAGGGACTGGAATATCACATGTGGAATCAGTGATAAAATGTTTGCTACTGGCAGGTCAAACCTACTATACTGTTAAACAGGAGGACTGATTGGTGTATTTGGAAGAGCATGGCTTTGAGTGGGGAAGTAAGGAGACTTTACGTATTGATAGGAAAATGCTCAGTACAACTACTTGGGAAAGATTTGGCAGCTGCTGTAACTCTTCAGTTGTTGAAAGTCCCAACAGAGCACTCTTTCTTTTCTTCCATATTTTCAGATGTACAGTTTTCTGGAGTTAAGGGGAAGGGCTCTTATGTCCCACCAGGGCATGTAGCAAATTGGTGGGCCACAGAGTTTTACCGCCCACCCCCACCAATGGATTATGTTTTGCAGAGTTGACTCTGCTTTAAGGCAGGCACTGCGATTTGTTCGAGAGAGGCAAGGTGCCACAGGACTCCCTTCATCCCCACCCTGTCCTTTGAGCTCATTTTGGAGTGGAAACACTACCTGTGGATGTGTGACTCAGCTTGCTGATGGTAGCAGCAGTATCAGTGAAGGGCTGTCATGGAGGCAGATGACTCTCTCTCTTTGCCCTTCATTGAAGCCACTCCTGCCAAAATTCAGGTGGCGATAAAAGCTACCAGATCTGTTGTCCTGCTGTTGCAAGAAAGCAATGGCAGCAGCTTCAGTGGAGGTTTCTAAGGTGGGAGGAATTCTCTTCATATTTTTCTACCTTTTCTCTATTCACTGAGTCTGCTGCTGGCACCATCTTAGCAAGGTATGAGATCCAAGGTCACAACCTTGTAGGACCTGCCTCCCATCACTGCCTGCAACTCAGCAAGACAGAAACAATGTCAGTTACTTGGATCGGAGGACTCCATGTGAAGAGCTCCTTCCTAAATTGTAGCAAGAGTTGGGGAAAATAGGGAGTAAAGAAAGGCACACAAGTGCCTTTTCAAAAAAGAATTCAAAAGAAAATACAAGACACTAACTGGCACTGAGTTTTACCTTAGTCTAGCAGTGAGTCTAGTCTCTTGGCTGAGAGAGCCTTAATCTCTACAGTGTCTCCCTTGGGACATTAGTAGCAGTGGGTGACATGCTGCCTGGTTACTGGCAACTCATGACTGTGCTGGTGACAGAATAGTGGGGGGACTGGGTCCCTATTTTATAGTGATCAAAGAGGGGGAGGGCTTTCCCACTCTTTCCGAGAGACAGCTCTGGGATCCAGTGAAAAGAGTCAGTGTATCTGTGATGTAATGCTGGTTTTAGGGCAATCCAGGGTTGAGGTTTTCCCTCCAAACTGGAGGTTCCTCCTCTTCAGTGGTTCTGAATTTACATGTCTGAAGGCAGAACTGGTTTGACATGGTCACCTATTGTGAAAAAGGTTTAAGACTATAGCTTGATGGCTATAGTTCCTTCAGTGACAAAAAGCAAGGATTGTCCTCATTCAACAATAAAAGTGAGGAATGTTCTCCATTCAAAGCACTTAGGGTGGAATGTCCGTGTAAGACATTCTTAAGCGAAGATGGAGATCTGCACTTCGTCACACAGCCACACCATGGTTTGGCCATCATCCTTGGCCTCCCATCGACTTTTCTCCCTACATTCTCCAGTTTTCTCTCCAGCTTCCATATTGGTTTGTCTGCCAGTATGTCTGAACTAGGCAAACTATGGTTTGTAGTTTTCTCAGTTCAGATGCAACAGTGAACTATGGTTTGCTAAAATCTAGGAGGTTGAAGAAGGAATTGGAATGGAGGGAAGTAGATGAGCTTAAAGATGGTTAAATCTTGGGCTGGGCATTGTATATGAACTAACCTCACAACTGTCTTGCTAAGATGAAGGCCGCAAAGGCGTCTTTTGTACACAGCTACTCCAATCTCCATCCTTTTATTTTGCTTCAGCATGAATCAGTTGCATAGATAACGTTATCTATATTGCATAACCTTTAACGTTTTTGTGTTGCAGAAGCTCTACTGTATAATTCCTTCTTGTGTGCCTTCCTTAAAAGGTTTTTTTTTTTTTTTTGTCTCCTTCCTGTCAGCATCCTTTCCTGAAACTGGCCAAACCGTTGTCAAGCTTGACGCCACTGATCCTAGCAGCCAAAGAAGCAATGAAGAGTAACCGTTAGCATTGTTGCTGTGGCCTTCATCATTTTTGTGTTTTTATTTTTAAAAATCTTTATAATATATAAATTGTTGCTCTTGTAGGGGGGTTGAAAGTCTGCAGAAGGGAAAAATCTCTCACATGGAACACACATGAGGGAAAATGATGGTGGTGGTGGTAGTGAACTTTTCTAGGAGTCTGGAAGAAGTTGTGAACTGAATCACTGGCCTTTTTCACCACTTTTGCAGACAACTCAGATGTATTTTACTATGCCTGGGAGTTGTGTTTTTCAATGACTTTGCTGTATCAGATCCAACTTACTGTGCTCTGTGGGGCACTTTCAATACTTGAACAACGAATTCAAGCTTTTTGAGGGAGGCATTGATTTGATTGGCTGATCCCCACCCCCCACCCTGTCAGTCATTCAAAATGTTGCAAACTCAGATTTATTAGATTCAAGGCAGATATGGTAGAAATGTGAAAGTTCCTCTTAGCCCCTTTCTCTTAATGTACCATTTTGTCATAACTGTATTGTAGCATTAACCACTCAGCTACCTGAGAATGATAGTTTTCCAGTGACCCTTGACCCTTCTTAAGGACAGAAGAACATGGGCAGAGAAGGAAGAAAAAAGCACGGTTTCTGATGTAGGATTTTGTTGCATGGACTTCTTAATGTAAGGAACAGATGCCTCTGCATTTTGGAGATTGAATATGAGTGGTGGGAAAAGGAGGAGAGTGTTTTGTTTTGTGTAATGCTCAAACCATTCTCTGGGTTTGGGGAAAGAACCTCATTCCTGTGAATTGTCTTCCACCTTTCCCCTGCCTGTGTAGGCTTATTGGTTACATTTTAAAGGGATGTCTGAAAGTTGTGTAGTTTTTATAGCAAAGTGTTGTGTCCATGTTCTGACTTGGGCTTTGGGCTTTATGCTGGTGCCTTCTGAATTTTCAAATTACCCTTCTTTGTATTAAATACATTTTGTATATGTTGTACATTTTCCCTCCAAAAGCAACTTTGGAATTGTCAGGACTTGAGTATTTGAGCTCTCTTCCTTTTTATATATATAAATATATCTGTGTGCACCATTTCTATTAACAAAAGTGAACAAACGACCCAGCAGATTTGCAAAAGCAGAAGATCCAAGACTTTTTGTATAATTCCGCCAACTGAAGCTTTTGAACACCAAAAGTGCTATTCTGTGGAAGCAAAATGGGAGGTGGTAGAGTAGCTTAGATTCAGCATGATTTGAAATTGGCTTGTGAATAGCTGGAGAAATTTGCCTTCTCATGGTGGTCCTTTCTCTTGAGAGACTTAAACTATTGTGGCAGAAGACAAACACAAGATAAAGTGCCTCCCTAAATGAAAGAGAATAATTGGAGCCATAGAGGAGTTGGAAGTTCCAGTTCAGGTGGCCAAGTATACCAGATGGGCTCCCTTGTTGCTCACATCAGTTTTCTAAAATCACTGTATTTTTATGTGCAGCTTATCTTGATGGAGAATTGCCAAGTGATAATGTGCCAAACAATAACATGAAAGATGCATTAATTTGGTGCTATAGTTTTGCCTCATTCCTAGATGGTATTCTTGGGAGAGCATCTTAAAGCCCTAGTTAAGAGGAAACGTGGCTTTTTGGATGATCAGTGGAAAGCCTCTTTCCTACCTGTGAACTTCTATTAGCATCTGGACATCATCAGGCAAAGGTTTCATGAACAGGTTGCAAAACAAATGTTAGCTAGATTCCAGGTTCTAAACTATTGCATCACCAAGGGTTCCATTCTCTAGGATCCTGGAGCCTCTTGCACCCTGCTTTGCACCAACAAATGCCTTATTTATACAGCCAAAAGCAATGCTACACCCTAGTCTATAGTCCTGTATCCTGTGAGGAGTATTCATCTGAAAACTGTATAACAAAGCAACAGATTTACTTTTCAGTGTATTTGGAATGTGTATGGTTTGGTCCAAGAAAGTGTGATGTCTGAGTGATGTATAGGGTGCTGTTCTTCCCCTGGCCACGACTTGCAGTACTGGTTGCCATAAAAATTAAGAGCCTTGCCCTTAAATTTGATGTATATTAATCAAATCAGGGGATTTAAAGACGGTTAACTTTAGTATTTTCTTACCATTGAATCTTCGTCTGTTGCTGGCAATGGATTATGTAGAACCAGTTGCTCCTGTGGCATAGGTGTGTGGGGGTGTTTTTTATGGTAACAAAAGGTAATACTGTTCTGGAATTTAAGTTTTAAACAAAAAACATAACATTTACAGGCTTTTAATTTACCTGGTAAAAGTGATTTTAAATTAGCAATTCACTGTAAATCCTCCTTGAGAAGTAGTT
Source organism: Hemicordylus capensis (assembly GCF_027244095.1). NCBI lineage: Eukaryota > Metazoa > Chordata > Lepidosauria > Squamata > Cordylidae > Hemicordylus > Hemicordylus capensis. The sequence goes on along the minus strand of NC_069659.1, from coordinate 298,073,163 downwards.
TACAGTTTGGACTAGTCCTGGAGTTTTGATGCACATTGAGTGGCCTTTCTTGTGCCATCACGATATAGCGTACTATAGGGACAGTGGGAGAGGGCCTTACTTTTTCAGAATAATTGGTTTGCTTGAGGAAAGCAGCTGGAACATGACCGTCTCAAATCCTTCTTTTTTTTTCCTGGTACTGACCAGTAATGCAGGAGGAAAGGAAGCAGCATAATGATTTGTGTCCTTTTGCCAGTGCACTACTAGGAAGAAAAAATAACCGTGCCCTTTAGTTACAGGGCGTGACCATTTTGCCTCCAGTAATGCACTACCCAAAGGATGCAATGTCATTATGTTTCTTCCTTTTCCTGGTGCATGGGCCATAGTACCAAGAAAGAAGAGGCAGCATTTTAAAATGCTGGCTGCTGAGAGGCAGCTGTTTTCTTCAAGCAAGCTGGCTGTTCTGAAAAGGTAAGCACCCGCCTCAGTCCTATTCAGTACAATGTCAATACGATGCAGCATTGCATCAAACTGATTATCAGGGAAACTTTTATCTAGAATAGTTTCTGGGAAGAAATGCCCTGAGAGGACTTGCATCGCCTCAGTCTGATTATTGGGCCAGTTTGATGCACAGCAATACTAATTCGTATAGGAGTGATAACACTGAACAAAAAACTGTGAGGGTTCCCAACTCTTGGCTGACCTTCCAGCTAAATATGCCTTAATCAAATTTCCAGTGACTAATGTGAGTAAAAGTAAATAAGGGCTAATTCATACCATCAGCTTTAGGACTTTTCAACCCACAAAGTATATTTGTGCACCAGCATTCAGGCCTTGAATATGTTTGCAATGGTAAACGATGACTGCTGGATATGTAGAGAGGAGGGAAAGAGTGTCTCATTCCATGAAAGCAGGCTTAGGTGGAATGATCAGCGCCCAGTTGTTGTTTTTCCTGCCCAAGAAGTTGAAATATGACTATTTGCCACCAAAAATAAATAAATAAATAATGAGCATGTGCTGGATTGGATGGCGATATCCATCTCTTGAGCATATACCCAATTACATAGTCACTATTTGACTATGGTCCAGGACAGTTTGGAGTAAATTAACTCTGCTATTAAAAATTGGAAGCTTAGGGTGGGTGTTTTTTTGTGGTTTTTTGGACTTGGTATCTGAAATTACGTACACCTTGAAATGATTTCCTCCTTTGTTCTCTTTCTATTATTTTGCCAGATGGAAATGGAAGAAGGTGCAAGCTTTGATTTTTTAAAAACTGTCTTCAGATTTTGTTGCCACCTTGTTTTAATTTAATCCCATTCTGTTATTTAATTGTTACTGCAATATTAACTACTGTATTTGACTATGTTTAATGACTTCGTTCTTTCAGGGCTAGAAATAAACATTTCTAAAATGCTTGATAGTTTTCTTTCTCCCCTCTCTTCTTGGTTTAATAATAGCATCATATCAGAGTACTTTATAAAAATAATTTTTGCTAAGGAGTATATGGTCTGATGGTTCGTTTGGAGTAGACTTGCAGCTTAATTATCACTTGTCCCCAAAGCTTCCCTAAGACACAAGCAGATGTACACTTTCATGCTATTGAACACTATTTCCTAGACAGTTCTGCCTCTTTATGATAAGTTCCTCCTGAGGGAAGCAGTTCTGAATATGTTTGCTCTGTCATTCTAGCTGCTAAGGCTGCTAGCATAACTTTTCTAGAGTTATAGCAAGTATTGACTTCAGTACTGTATTTCCCATTCCGGTGAACCTTGAAGTTAGTGCTTGGAGCTGATCAAAAAGTGCCTCTTGAAGAGAATGGAAGAGAGTTCCTTCAAATGCTATATTTCAGTTGGCCTTGTGGTAGTGAGCATCTATTGTCCCTGACCCCTTTGCTATGCAGGGTCTGCCTTAGTTTGCATTTGGATGGGAGACTATATGTAAGCACTGTAAGATATTCCCCTTAGGGGATGGGATTGTATGTAGCTCATTGGAAGATCATCTGCATGATTGCATGTAAATAAGGTCCCAAGTTCACTTCCTGGCTGGTAAGGCTGGAAGAGACTCCTGCCTGAAACCTTGGAGAGCTGTAGACAATACTGAGCTAGACGGTCTGACTTGGTATAAGGCAACTTCCTATGTTCCTAAATGAACAGAGTGTTTCCCATATATTCCACTGCATCATGCCGAGCACTGTGGGGGCTAACTTTGTGCAAGTGACTATAAAAAGACTCAGCTTTTCAATTTGGGAGTATGAGGCCTGCTCCCACATTACAGATGTAGTAATACAACATGCCATGTACAGCACAAACAAAAACACATTAGGGATCTGCGAATGATTGCAGTTTCCCTTTTAACACTTGGTGCCAAACCTGCTTTTTCTTCTGCATAATGTATGAAAGGGGCATTGCTTTTCAAACTGACATTTAGCTGTGCACTTGCAACCACAGCTCAATGATGTCTTCTACAAGTCAATGGAGCAAACTGGTGCTTTGGTAGTCATCTCAAAAACCCCTGGTCACCTGTATTCAAGGAATCCTGTTCTAGGGATTAATTTCATCTGTTTGGCAGCTATATTAATGGAGTGTGCTTAGAAATCTAACTGGAATATAACAGACAGAACCAGTGTACTTTCTAATCTCTTTTATCTGTGTGCGGAATGAATTTTGTTCTGGGCAGCAGTATCAAGGCAGTGTGTGCACACTTGCATGCAGAATGGGACTTCCTGATTCAACCTGAGCGGGATCTAAAATTAACTGAGTGGACATCAAAAAATGTGTGAGCGCATGCACACACGCACGCCCTAGAGGGAACACTGGACAGAACTGCACACATGATCACATTAATAGGGTTCATAGAAACAACCACACCCATTTCCTGGATACCCCTGCTTTTGTCAAACGTATCCATTAAATACAAGAGGGGGCCAGCACAGGACCTGTCGGAAGAGATGCGCTGAGCTTGAACAGTGTTTGTCAAGCCTCTTAAACTTTTGAACTTAGTCTGTGGTTGCTGTTTTTCCCAAGCTGAGTACCAGTTATGTGTTTCACAGATGAGTGTGTAGAGATGCACAGTTGCAGGCAGTCTCCTGCTATTGCATGTGAGGACTTGTGGATAGGAATACTTCTTGGCATTAGAAGAGGAATTGACATTCTGACTCTTCCAACATTTTAAATCACTAATTTAGGTAGAGGGAATCTTCATCAAACCTGTCATAAAACTGGGAGGAATAGCTCCCATATCAAAAGGCAGGAATAAAATTCAAAATGATCTTGATAGTTTCAGCCCAATTTTCCTTTATAACAATGTAATTCAATGGAGCGAATTACAAAGGCCAGCATTTCAGCACAAAAAGGGGATTGAGGGAGGGATAACTGGCTTGCTGGTAGTACATAGCAGAAAAGTAGAAGCTCTTGGGATTGCAGGCATTCTCAAACTGAAGATGTGTAATGCTGCTGCTCCCCCCTTCCCATGAATACCATTAATAGAACCATCTTCTATATATATATATTTCTCTAAGGCGTATCCATTGCTAATCTAATGCATGGCAGCTCTCGTGAGAGCTCACGAGTGAGCTGCCAGCAGGGGGAAGAGGAAAGCAGCAACACCAGCGGACAGGCTTACGGGCGAGGCGGGAAACAAAACTGGAGTGGGGAAGAATGCGGTGGCGGGCGGGAAAGAAAATGGCAGCAGGGTGGATGGGGAAAGGCGGTAGCGGGGAGAACTAGAGGCGTAGATGCTCTGTGCCTGGCCCAGCTAGTAGTTTCTAAATTGTAAGAAGTAATAGTTCCCCATTCTTCATTATTCAGACCATCAGGAGTACTGTGCAACACTTTTAAAAGATGTAGACAAATTAGAATGTGGTGAGGAGATTAATGGAAGATGACTACAGGGTCTGGAAAATGAGTCCTATGAGGAAAGTTTGGATGAACTGGGTATGTTCTGTTTATGGAGATGACTGATGGAGGACCTGAGAGAACTCTTGAAATATTGGAAGGGCTGTGACACGGAAGGGGGCAAAGACTTACTCTCTGTTGTTGAAAAGACAGGGCTGGATCTAATGGGTTTAAATTACAAACATTAGGAGAAACATGTTAATGGTAAGAATAGTTCGACAATGCGACCAATTATCTGGGGTCTCTCCCTTGCTGAAGGTTTTCAGGCAAAGCCTGGACAATTATCTTTTGGGGTGTTCTAGCTCTGAATTTCCTTCACCAAGCAGGGGATTGATCTACTGCTATTATTTAGGTGGTGTGAGGCGTATCTAGGGAAAATAGCGCCTAGGGCAAACACTGAAATTGCGCCCCCTGTCCAAACATCTGACACCCATCTTTCAGATAACTTTGCCGTAATATCAGCTCAAAAATACAAGTCAAGCTCATTAATCTTTTACTATTTCAAAAACTATTTAGCAGTGGACGTAGCCAGACCAAAAAATGCTGGGAAACTACAAATTTCAATATGCTGGGGCTCATGAAATACCCAAATACTATGTGGAGGTGTACTTGGAAAACTAAACAGAAGTGCCTGTTTAAGTCTCTACTAAGCATTGTAGCATCATTATTACACAAGTTTTAAAAATAAATGGAGAATTTGACTCTTCCCAGATACTCGGAAAATAATTAAAGGATATGCAGAGTAACCTGTATCACTTCTTGGAATATATTCTAGTATTTCAGAAAGACCGTTAAAATGAGAGAAAGAGAGAAAGAAAATCCCAGTGGGCCTTAATACTAAGGATTTCATGCTGATTCAGAGACAAACTCACCATTAATAGCCATGTTATTAAGACATCACATTTAACTAAGAGCAAATGAATACAATCCTAGCTCATAAGCTTCAGCTCAGTATTCACAAGCCCTGATTCTCTGTACATAGTGCCAAACTGAATATGTGTACAGTGACTTATCTTATATTAATTTTAAAAAATTGTTTTACCTGTAGCCTCTTCGGGGGGCTTCCTAAAGGCTGGAGGGGTCTGCAAAGGTTCCATCTCCCCCCTTTGGTCTCTAGGGCCTTGCAAGGACCATTTCAGTATGTGCAGTGTCCATTTTTAATTTTTTTTTTAAATGGCTGCTGAAAACAAAATGGCCACCACACATGCTCAAATGGCCTCTGCAAGGCCTGGCATGGCCTTGGGCCTCACAGAGGCCATTTGAGCATGCACAGTGGCCATTTTGTTCTCGGTGGCCATTTTTAAAATTAATTCATTATTTTTTAGAAATGGCGCCCCCTTCAAGTGGTACCCGGGGCACGTGCCCTGCCTGCCCTACCCTAGATATGCCCCTGGGTGTAATCTATGTACATGGCAATGCACTAAGAATGAGAGGACAGGTCTTTACCCCTAGGGACTTGCTCTCTGACATGGGAAACAGAGGAAGGAGAAGGAAATGGAGTCAGTGGTAAGAATATGCAAGTATTGGGAGAATATGCAAGTATTTCACTTGCATGTGCTTCAACTTAGTTACAGTAAAGAACGGGTTTCAGTGGTGTGCAGGGGTGCAACTCCCCAAGCATTTGAGGAGTTCCTCCATTTTGCTGCACTCCCCTTGCCAAACCTAACACTCTGTATCTCCCCCTCAAAACGTGTCTTTCCCACCTGCCCCCCAATAGTTTAAGTGAGGAGTTGCTCCTCAGGTTTCTCCCTCTGTCTTCTAGTAAGGAAAAGGACCATTTGCAGCAATTAGCCACTTGAGGGCAAATAGTTGCTTTGGGAGGGCATTTTTGATGCAAGAATGTATATGCGGTATCTAGAGCCAGATCGGAGCCTTTAAATACAAAAGCCACTTTCTGTTCCTTTCTTATTTAAGCCTGTGAGTTCAACACAACATACAACTTGGCCCTTTCCCTCCTGACCCATCACAGCATTTCTGGCTGTGGGCCTGGGACAGGATTTGAAGCCCAAGAAATGTTGTGCATGCAAACTTTTTCTTGTTTTTCCATGACTGCTTCTCTTCCTGATCCTTCAGCATGAAGGAAATCATTGTGAGTGATGCCTAGCGAGACAGAGACCGATGTGCTATCACCACCAGGTACATTTAAAAGCAAAAGTCCAAAGAGTACCGCTTGCTAAACCCAAATGTATGGGTCTTGGGTGGCTGATGACATTAGCCAAGGCCCCAGTTGGTAAGGAAGGATCACATAACCCTACTCTGGTTTTATTTTACTTTTTAAAACAATGTCCTTGGCAGGAACAAGGGTTTCAGATGCCAGATGCCCTGTGTTGCTGGAGTCGCTTGCTGGATGAAAGGATAATGTTATTTGTTGCACTTCCTTCTGAACTAGTTCCAGGCTTCAGCTTATGGGTGTTCTGGCTGAAGATGTTCTGAATGGGGCAGGTAGTACAAATGAGAGCAAAGATGAAATTCTGGCTAGAGCTGATAATGGAAGCGATAAGGGAGCAGCTATCTACCTATGCCAGTTGCTTCATGGTATTAAATGTGTTAGTTTTCCCAGAGATTTCCATTACCCTCTTGACTAAAGCACCTGTCAGCCCATGCCACGTTTCCTTGATGTGGAAGAATAGTAGGCAAAGAGTCCTTACCCCACCCCCTCTTTCAAGAACGAAGTGTTAACAGCACACTTCCCATCTCCTGTGCCAATTCCAGCATGGTTGGTTTGAATGTCTCCATCGCCTTTTTTCTCTTCATAGTGGCACTCTGTGAAGTGACCAGGAAGTTTTCCAGAAGAATCTTTCCAACGAAGGTGTACCAGTGTCTTGCTAGTGAACTGTCCAGCTCTTTCCAGATGTGTGCTTGCTACCTTGAACTGAAGATGCTGTTTGAGATTGGTCCATGGGGTGGTGGCTTTGGCCCAGATGTGAGCCTGACTCTCCTCTTTCTTCTCTTCCTGGTTCATGGTGCCTCTTTTGACGGAGCTTCTGCTAACCCTGCTGTCTCGCTCCAGGAATTTCTAGCTTTGGATTCTTCCTTTGTGGCCCTGGTTGCCAAACTTTTGGCCCAGTTCATGGGGATGCAAGCAGCCTGTGCTTTCACCCAGCACTATTGGTCCTGGGAACTGACAGACTTCCACATGATTCAGAACTTAATGTCCCGTGACTGCACTCCCTCTCTCCACACCTCTGTTCCCCATGGCACCTTAGTGGAAGCCACATGCTCATTTGTTTTCCAGCTAGTGGTTCTCAGGTTCCAGACCAGCTATCTCATCTTCAGAGTTCCCATCACAGCACTTAGTGTTACCATCTTGGCCTGTACAGGTAAGGATCTTCCACTCCCCACATTTTCTGCTTTGATACACATTTAGAAATGATGTGGACCAGCTTGTTTATGTTCTTCTTTTGTGTACTAATGGTGTCTGGCCTGCAGCTAAATCTGGGACATTGCTTCTAAGAATATTTTTTTCATGTAATTACATTAGTATTAAGTTGGTTACAGCTGGTAATCTTAGCCACTTGAGGAAGTATTAAAGTGGGGTGGCCCAGCCTGAGGCTCTGCAGCTGCTGTTGGACTACAGCCTATAATCCCCAGCTGAAATTTATTGCAGCTGGGAATGATGGGAGTTGTAGTCCAACAGCAGCTGGAAAGTCTCAGGTTGGGCCACCCCTGTATTAAGTTATGAAAACAAGATCAGGAACTTTTACTTGAGATTAATATCTTTAGTTTTTTGGTACTGCAACCACCTGGTGGGACCCAGCAGTCTTCTGCTTCCACCTGAAGAGCAATACAGAAGGTAGGACGATGGGGATGAGAATCTAGAGTAATGTTTGACACTGGTGGTGCAGAGCAGCCAGGAAGCTGGACAGGCAGTATAATTAGAGAGCTAATGAAGCTGGAGGAGCCACATTGCCTACCCCTACTTTAGAGGCTTGGGTGAATGAATCCCGTGCTTGGGACTCCTCATGTCCTCCCTGCCCCCTGTTTTTAACCAAAAGCAGCTATAGGTGGGAGAGTTGATCCAGATTGGGCCGGGGGGGGGGGTAGCCTTTTCTTCCTAAACCATTATCATGCTGAAAATTGCTCCGCAAAGCTGGTGTGTGCCTCTGAAGCTATTTACTACAAACAACACTAGGGTATGTGTGGAATTTTCAGTGGGAAAATGTCACAAATGGAAAGGGTTAAACATCCCTCCCTATCCCTTGCTAAGGTCCTGATCTGGATCAGGTCCTTTGACAGCTGGGTTTGGTTTAAAAAGAAGACATGGAGAATTTTGGGAATCACTAACACCTTAAAGATGGTATAGGGGAACAGCTTTTTATTCCTCCTGACTTTTGCTGCTGTCACCAAGTAGACTTTTTTTTTTTGTATGTCTGAGTCCACTGCAACAGCCCTTTCAAAAATTACCAAAACCCAAAACATTATAGTGTGGAAAGGCTTTATAGACGGGATGGAGATACATCAACAAGCCTCTAATTGTTATATAACCAGAAATTTTACTTTTAGGGGGGGAAATCGGTTCAATTAAAACATTTCTTTTAGAGGGGGGAAAATACAAACTCAAAACAGTTACATACAGAACAGGTCAGGTTAAAATAAAAAGCTGGAAAACGGCAATCACTACCTGGCTCTATACTGGTCTCTGTGCTTTCTTCCTTCAGCTTCTGGCTTGCTGGGCAGTCTCTTCTAGTTACAGCCCAGGTGTGGGGCTCAATCCAGTCTGGCTCTTCCTTTTCTTCCAGTGATTTCAGCTAGGCTTTTCTCACAACTTCTCTTCTGAAGATGGACCAACTACACTGCAGACAGATTCTTCTTGTGAACTGCTCTCTTGGACTCCTCTGGACACACTCTAAAAACCATCTCAAAGTCTCTCATTCAGGCTTGGACTGGCCCACAAAGCATATTCCCGGTGCGCCCTACCTGCGGGGGCACCCCTGCGCCCCGCTGTACTTGGCAGCAGTGAATACTCCTACCCTTAAGTACCCATTCTGCTCAAAACCTAGCGCCCTCCCCACATACATTCCACTGCCCTCTCAGTGCCCCCAGTCCGGCCCTGCTCTCCTTATATGCATTTTTCTGACCCAACAGTTTCTCAGCCTAGCCAATAAGAATAAACAAAATTTCCCTCCATTTTTAAAAAAATATCTTCCCCACCCCCCCAAAATTAACTGTTAGACTGCTAAACTAAATGTGAAACTACAGAAAAACAAGAATGAACCTTTGACCCCACACAGAGACCAGCCAGCATTCTGTACATATTTACAATGGAGAAGATGAGGTTTGTGCCTCATTCCTTCACATATGGCATCAAAATCCAATCCAATATGCAAAGGCTTGAATATTGGGGCAAACCCAGCAACATTCAGTTCAAGAGAGAGAAATGAAAAATCCTTAATTTAAGTAAGAAAAATCAAATATAGGATGGGAGGATATGTAAAGATGGATAGTATGGCTTGGCAGCAATACATGTGAAAGGGACCAAGATCTCTTAGTGGACAGTAAGTTGAACATGAGCCAGCAGTGTGATATAACCAGGGGCAGATTAAGCTCTTTGCCACCCCAGTTGCAAGGAAGGTGGTGGTGGGGAGTTTAATTGAATTTATATTTTAATTAAAATGCGAGCTCCTCATGCGCCCGACCACCCGCCTCCCAAATTATGATGATGGTGGGCAGATGTGTGTCCTGTGGGATGCAAAAGGGCAATGGGTGGTGGAGAGAGCAGGCAGGCAGTGAGGCAGTGATAGACAATGAGGTGGAGAGGGTGGTGTTGTTGGAAATTCTCTGTGGTGAGAGAATCCTTTTCTCATTATAGCAGAGTGCACAGAGGCACAACACAGCAATAGTTTAGTTAGGCATGCGTGTTTGCTGAGCGTAAAGTAACTTGGAGCCAATTCATAGTTTCAAATCAATATAAAAGGCATTTATTAAGGAACTCCAGTCTAGCTAGGAAAGTGAGGAGTTGGGATCTCTAATCTATCTATCTAGCTGGATGCAGATGGATTCTGCATCTTCTCTGCACATATGGTGCAGGGAGAGAGGCTTGCCATGTTGCAAGGTAAGAGGCCAGGTAAGGAAGAGAGAGAGAGGAAGGAAGTTGAATCCCTAAGAGTAGCAATCTACATATCAAAGGGATAGTATCAGAGCAGTGGAGAAGTGATGACCAATGTCTTGACTCTCTAGCCCTCTGACTTACAAGTCTGTCCTCCACTGTCTGAGACAAAGAGACAGCACAAAGTCCTTTCTTCCAACAGTGTTGGGTCCTATCCCAAGCCCTCTTACCTCCTGAATAAGAGCAATCACCCTGTCTTGGGCTCATGTGTGCATGCACAGAAAGGCCCAAGACAGGGCAATTGCTCTCATTTGGGAGGTAGGCAGACTTGGGATAGGACCTATCGCCACCCTCTCCACCTCATTGGCTATCGCTGCCCTGCTACCTCCCTGCTCTCTCCACTGCCCATTGTCAATGGGCATCCTGCATGGCAGGCAACTGCCACCATGCCATCAAGTGAAAACACACACACAAACACACAGAAAATGTATATATTTCTTTAAAAGAATGCCACTGGAGGGATATTTGCCACCGTAGGCAGCCGCCTCCACTGCCTCTCCCGTCATCCCCCTACGGATACAACTGCTAAAACAGCCAATGAAATTTTAGGCTGAACTGACAGTGAGATAGTGTCCAGATCATGAGAAGCAATTGTCCCATGCTGTTCTGTTCTGCACTGGTCAGTCCTCTCTTGGAATACTATGTCCAGATTTGGGCCCCACATTTTATGGAGGACATTAATAAACTTGAATGGGTTCAGAGGAGGGCAACAAAGATTGTGAGGAGTCTACAAACCAAGCCCTATGAGGACTGATTGAAGGAACTGAATATTTTTAGCCAGAGGAAGAGAAGACTAATGAAGGGATATAGTATCTGTCAACAAATACCTGAAGAGCATCATTGTGGAAGCACTCTTGAGCATCGAGGCAGCAGTAGCAGTCAGCCCCACCTTGCCCCACAAAGGAAAGCACTCAAAATAAGTTTTGTCAAGTAGTAGGGGTAGAGAACTGGTTTAGGGGAGGACAGCTAGTCTTGTGGTAGCAAGCGTGAATTGTCCCCTTTATTAAGTAGTGTTTGCTCTGGCTTGCACTTGAATGTGAGACTACATCTGTGAGCACTGTAAGATATTCCTCTTAGGGGATGGGGCCGCTCTGGGAGGAGCATCTGCATGCTTGCATGCAGAAGGTTCCAAGTTCCCTCCCTGGCATCTCCAATATAGAGCTGAGAGAGACTCCTGTTTACAACCTTGTGGAAGCCGCTGCCAGTCTGTGAAGACAATACTGAGCTAGATGGACCCATTGTCTGACTCAGTATAAGGCAGCCAGCTTCTGTGGGTGACAGCCATTAAGCCTCTCGCCTACTGTCTGTCCTGTTCTTTGTCAGGTGCTGTCTGGCAGAGCTATATAGTTCAAAATCTGCTGAAAATGCCAGGCAGGACTGATGGTGGTTTTTAAAATGCTTCCTTCCTCTTTCCAGGTGGTGTTGATGATACAACATTTAAGGTTACAAATTTTTGTGAGATGGCTTGCATTACATAAAATATGCTGGTTAAATAATATAATTAGCTAGGGTTGGCTATATTTTTAGACTAAGCCATTTAGATCATTTTATATGTACAGTGTTACTTTAGATTTTTCTTCTCTCTGCCATGTTTTTCTTTTATTGTTCTGTATGGTTGTAGAACTCCCGATGCTGGTCTCGGATCGTAACAAATACATGTAATCCAATCTAGCTCAATATTTAATACTTCAGGCAAAAATACCAGGAAGTTCAATTTTACTGCTTTAATTTGAAGTTGCATTTCATCCTGCTTTTAGAACAGACCGCCTTATCACAGCACATGCCAGTGTAAACCAATTTGAGAGGGGGGAAAGTGGATTGAGCTGTTTGCTTTTCTTTCCCACAGCTGCGCCTTTCACAGGAGCCTTTTTTAACCCTGCCCTGGCCTTTGCTGTGACCTTTTCCTGTTCTGGACACAGCCTATTGGAGTACATGCAAGTTTATTGGCTGGGGCCCATTGCAGGTGAGCCAGTTTACAATACTTGCACCTGTGACCTTTCTGGAGGACAGACTAGCCCTGTATTCTAGTGGATTTTAATTACGTTGAATGTATTCCAAATGCTCATGGCCCATCGTGGTAAATTGCAAATAAATAAAAGGGCCAAACAGCAGATTAACATTAATGATGGCCCTGGCATGCTTTAATTTAACTTATTATTTATTTGTTGTTCTTTATACCGCTTGGCATGTAAATCTTTAGGCTGTGTACAGATGCCAACGTCAAAATTACAAGTTAAAATAAATACAACACAATAAAAACAATATAAAACAAATTATTAAAATTATTAAAATTCTAATTAAAAGCTTGAGAGAACAGGAAAATCTTGAGGGTCTTCCTGAAAACAAACAGAGAAGGAGATGCTCTTATTCAGCAGGGAGCATATTCCAAAGCCCTGGGGCAGCCACAGAGAAAGCTCGGTCCCGAGTAGCCACCAGATGAACTGGTGGCAACCATAACCGGACCTCTCCAGAAGATCGTAAAAGGCAGGAGGGTTCATGACAAAGGAGGCACTCTCTTAAATAACCTGGTCCCAAGCCATTAAGGGCTTTATAGGTAATAACCAGCACTTCGTATTTCATCTGGAAATATATCAGCAGCCAGTGCAGTTCTTTCAACTATTATGGTGTTATATGGTCCCTTTGTGTTGTCCCAGAGACCAATCTGGATGCCCCATTCTATACTAATTGTAGTTTCTGGACTATGTACAAAGGCAGCCCCATGCAGAGTGCATTACACTAGTCAAGTCTGGAGGTTACCAGCATATGTACCACTGTTTTAAGGTCATTCACCTCCAGAAATGGACATAGCTGACATATCAGCCAAAGCTGATAAAAATTGCTCCTGGCCACCACCTCAACCTGAGAAACCAGGGTGAGCTTGGGGTCCTGGAGCACTCCCAAGAAACATACATGATCTTTCAAGGGGAGTGCAACCCCATCCAGAACAGGCAGATCTAAACCATCTCTCGGGTCCCAACCCCTCACAGTCAGTACTTCCATCTTATTTAGATTCAACTTCAGTTTGTTATCCCTCATCCAGTCCATTACTGCCTCCAAGCAGGCATTTAGGGAAGATATGCCATTTCCTGATGAGGTCAACATGGAGAAGTAAATTTGGGTGTCATCAGCATAGATAAAACATTGGCAGACTTGTTCTTCATGAAATGGGATTTAGCTAGTAAATTGTAAATGGGCCACAGCACAGCTCAGGCCATTTTGCCTGCAATAAAAAAATTATGTATATTTTAGAACAGAGGGATGGAGTGTGCGGTAAGAATGAGAGAGATGGAATGGACAGAGAGAAGGAATGGTCAAAAGTAATTAAAAGTGGGACCAATACAGTATGTTGGAGTTTAAAGATGGTTCCCAGATCTGGAAAGTTTGAAGGCTTCTCCATTAATACAGGTAAAGAACAATAAAAGCTGCAATTAAAACCTAATCTCTTAACAGATTTTAGCCTTTTTAACTCTGGCATTCAAATGTCACCATTCTCCTTTTGGAAAATTAAATTTTAAGCTCCCTCTTTAGTTGTAGGGCAGATGACAATTGCATCTATATTCAAGAGAAGTGTACCAACAGCATCCTGGCAACATTTGAAAATCCAACAGGGGTGGTTTCAGGCTCTCCCATCTACAGCCATATTTTGCTGGAGAAGTGCTGCTTCAGCAATCAGTAACATTGGTCTGAACTACCTGCATAGGTCTTGTGAGTTTTGGTGCTTTATCTTAATTGCTGCCAATGTTGTTTTAGGAAATCTTTATAAAGGAAATCAACATACTGGTTTCTAGAACAAAAGCAAACAATAGAGCTTAAAAAAAAGAAACCGATAGGGAACAAAATAGTAGTGGAGAAAGCTTATTTGCCTTTAAAATTCTCGGTAGGGTTTGTTTTGGTGCCCTTTTGAGGGTATCCTAATCAGGGACAAAGGTGTGAAGCTGCCCAAGTTGCAAAGTCTGTTTCCAATGTGCAAATTAATACAGCCAAAGAAATTATTAGAAATTATTAGTGCATGGGCTTCTGTCTAGGAACTGTTGAATTGATTTATATCTGCTATGTGTCCACACATTTATCCAAAAATGGGATAGAAAGGGGTCTGGAAGAATGCATAAGGAAATGAAGTGATCCAGTCTTTGTTTTGGACTCTCTTCCAGGGATGCTGGTGGCTCTCTTTCTGTTCCAGGGGAACATCCCACGGTTTTTCCAAAGAAACTTGTTCTACAGTCAGAAGAACAAATACAAGATACCCAAGGGGAAACTAAGTCCAGCGTCCAACTGAGACAGGCACCAACAGAGAAGAGCATCATCAGCTCAGAACTCACTGACAGAACAGAGTGAAAGAGCCTGGCAATCGTGGGATGGGGTTGGCTCAGGCCCCTGGTTTTGTTTTGTTTTTAAATGGAGAAACGGGACAATTATCCTGGGTTTCACATGTGGTGGCCCCATCAACACTGATACAACTACACTCCAGCTGCGAACAGAAGGAAGGGCTCCTTCAGATGAACATTAAGGCCTGAGGCCTTTCACAGTCTTAAAAGGGTCCTTGATGTGGTAGATCCATTTCGTTTCTTGACAGGGCAGTTTAACAAGGAAGGGGAGACCTTGAGCATCTCTGTGGTCCCTTGTGGTATACCACCATCTCTGTGGTCATTTGTGGTATATGAGGGATGGGGAAGAGGAAAGGGGGAACTCTTATGTCATGTGCTATTAGGGTAATGGAATTTTAAAAATTGGAGTTTTGTGGGCCATCTTGTCCCAAATCTAGATCCAGAAAATATCCAATAGATTGATGTCCTCTACTTGAATCCCTCCAGTTAGAGAGAGCCCAACTCATCATCCAGTAACTTTCAGCTGAAATCTACCCTCCTGTAACTTAAGTCCATTAGATTTAGTCCTACCCTCTGCGGCAGCAGAGAACAAGTCTTTGCTCTCTTTCATGTGACAGTCAATCAGGTATTTGAACATTCCATTCCTCAGCCTTCTCTTATCCAGACTAAAAGTGTCCAGTTCCTTCAACTTTACAACTCCCCATTTATCCTCTAACATCAATGTTTATAGCTTCTTCAAACTTTTATGAGTGCCATGGCTGCTCATGTTTATGACTGCAAAGGTGGGGAGGAAATCCAACCCCGCTGCTGACACTTACTTCCTCCCACTAGGTTCACACCCTTATGGCGCCATATATTTGAAGGGGGACGTGCAGGAAGTGTGTTTGTTGATTCCATGAGCAGCAATCTGGATCAATCTAGACTGCAGCTCACAGAATCACCCGTGAATACGCTTAAATGCCTCCCCCTTCAGACAAATGGCATCTATAAGAACAATATCTCCCTTGCTGGGATCCCTGTCAATGTGTCTGACCATATTGAATGTGTGTACCTAAGTTTGGGGACCAGGGATAGATGGGGACCTCTGTTGGTATACCGATTGCCCCACTGCCCAACGGAGTCTCTGAGCTGGCGGACTTGGTCTCAGGCTTGGTGTTGGAGTCTCCCAGGCTTGTGGTGCTGGGAGACTCCAATGTTAACTTTGGGACCAATCTGTCTGGGGTGGCTCAGGAGTTCATAGTGGCCATCCCTATCCCAAGTGCTCTTGGGACCGACCCATATTGCTGGTCGCACGCTTGATCTGGTCTTTCACTTTGAACAGGGTGGTGTTGTGTGGGTGGGGACTCCAGTGATTTCCCCATTATCATGGACAAACCACCCATCTGGTTAAGGTTGGACTCACAACCACGTTCCACCTGCTCAGGGGCAGAGGGCCCATTAGGATGGTCCGCCCACGTGGGTTACTGTATCCAATTGGATTCAGCCTTGGAAGGATTTAGTGTTGGCTCTGCTAGTGACCCTGTCGACACTCTGGTGGAGAACTGGAATAATCAACTCACCAGGGCAGTGGACATGATCACTCTTAAGCAGCTTCTCCAACCCGCTTCAAAACTGGCCCCTTGGTATATGGAAGAACTATGGGGGCTGAAGCGGTGAGGTAGATTACTAGAGTGCAAGTGGAGAAAGACTTGACTTGAATTTGACAAATTATGACATAAAGAGCATTTGAAAATCTATGCTCAGGCTACACATGTGGCAAAGAAGCGATGATAGCAATCTATCATATGTTCGTTTAACTAAGTTTCATTCAGGAACCACTCCAATTTAGCCTATGTTCCTTAAGGAAAGAAAGCGTATGAGATTGCCCAGCATATTGTGTGTGTGTGTGTGTGTGTGTGTGTGTGTGTGTGTGTGTGTCCATCAATATCAACTTTGCAATGACTGGACCAATATGAACCAGATTGAGTACAGTTGTAGGAATACAAACAGACAACTCAACCGTGTAGTCTGTGATGATGTCATCAACCCCAATTCAAAGTGGCAGATGTGTGAATGTTTGAAGAGCAAGTGGGCTAACTGATCTGAACCAAATTTGGCACAGTTGTAGTGAGTGACATATAGGGAGACCTCAATGGGATAGTTTACAAAGATGTCATCCACCCCAATTCAAGATGGCAGGCACGTGCATTTTTAAGGCACAAGTGGACTAACTTGTGAGCCGCCCAAATTTGCTACTGGTGTAGGCACGCAAAGGAATAGCTCAAGGGCATAGTTTGTAATGATGTCACCCACCCTGACTCAAGATGGCAGATGTGTGAACATTTAAGGCTGAAGTGGGCTAATCTGTGAGGATGGTAATTTTCAATTAAGATTATAGTGAAAGGAAACTAGGCAGATTCGTTCTTACCATAACAACTTATCCTACTTTTCCTTGCTTTCCTTTCTGACTCCACCTCTCACACTCTCTACAGGATCCCCACAGGGACAAACTTCTAAACAACAAAACATAAAAGATTGCTAGAATACAACAGTCATTACATATAGCCCATGTTTAAGGTCACTAGGTCTAGTCTCTGACAGGGTTTTTATGCTTTTTAAGAAGTTTCCAGAGGGAGAATTTCCAGGTGCAGCTTTGTCTTGTGAATATCTTATCTGCCTCTCTTAAGTTTAAGGGCACAAAAACCTTTCTGAGTCTGGCTACCTCTAAATACTAGTCCTGCTCCTAACAGGCAACTCTGAAGATGAAGGAACTGCCAAGACGACAGTTGTCCCATGTTTGTTTTTTCTTTAAAATGACCTTTCTTTAAAGTGACCTTTAAAATGTGTATACCACACTCCCCGCCAAAGACATAGCAATTAAAATGCCATATATATATATAACACATTAAAAGCAATTGCAATGCAAACTTCCTCAAACACCCCCACACACAAAGCAAACATAAACAGCATCAAGCACAGTTCAAAAGAGTTTCCATGTAAGATGCAGCAGATACTAGCTAGCTCCAGCATGGAATGGAACCCATGACTTTAAACTAGGGGCTAAAACACCAGCAGTTCTTGTAACCTGTTGTGCTTTCCTTGGCAGAGTATTCTGCAACACAGGTTGATCATGCCGTTGAATCGGTGTTGACTCCTGGCGCCCACAGAGTCCTGTGGTTTTCTTTGGTAGAATACAGGAGTGGGGGTTACCATTGCCATCTCCCATGCAGTATGAGATGATGCCTTTCAGCACCTTCCTATATTGCTGCTGCCCAATATAGGAGTTTCCCATAATCTAGGAAAGACAGCAGCAGAGATTCAAACCAACAGCCTCCTGCTCTCCAGGCAGGTTACTTCCCCACTGCGGCATTAGGTGATGTAACACAGGTAGGCACTGTCATAAAGCAGCCATGTGAATTTTTATAGTTCTCACCTCTGTAACGGCTGAGATACAGAACAGTTCATTTCCTGCAACTGTTGCCTAGCAATACTTTGGATTTGATTAGCACACAGCACAATGACATTGGGGCAGGAAGGTCATAGCTTTTGAAGCTCTGGGAAAGAACTCAAACTAGGGAGTTTTTAGGCAGGGGTAGGCAACCTCGCCTCTCCAGCTGTTTCTGAACTACTATGCCCATTGTGGCTGGGGGTGATGGGAGTAGTAGTAGTTCAGAAACAGCTGGAGAGCCAAGGTTGCCTACCCCGAATGTAGAGCAATAGAAAGTAGAAGAAAGTAGAGAAATAGAAAGCAATAGAATGTAGAGCAATAGAATGCCTGTTTTTATGTTTTTATACTCTTAGCATGTTGTTTTTATTGTGTTTTTATTGTATGTTTTTAACTTTTGTAAACCGCCTTGGGGCTATATTTTAACGAAAGGCGGTATAAAAATGCAAAAAAAAAAAAAAAAAAGTGAAGCTGGGGACAAATTAAGAAAGTGGAAACCGTCCGGAAGAAGGGGGTTATGTGAGGCTTTCTGGCACTTGGGTTTTGGGGTTTTTTTAGCTGCTCCTTGCACCCAGAAGGTGGATGGCTTGCTCTGCTGGGATTCATTTTATGTATATTTCTAATTTGATGCTGCTGCTGAAGGAAGACTAGCAAGTCAAAAGGTATCTGGCAACTGAGACTTTGGTGTAAAGATGGTGAAGAGAGGTGTACTCCGATAAATCTACCTGTACATATGTGCACACCTCTACTAGCAGAACTATGGGCTAATCATTCAATAGAGTTTTGAGTGCTGCTGACATTTAACAATCTGAAATTTTGTATGTTTCCTATTTTAGAAGATGTTCAATGAGTTGAGACTTGGAATCAATGAACTTTGTATAATTTTGTACCCCAACACTTGTGTACAGTGGATAATAAACCCCAAATGATTTATGTATGTATGTATGTGTTTATTTATCAAATTTATAGACCACCTCAAATGTCCATCTCTGGGAAGTTTACAACAACATAAAACAAATGAAAAATGAAAACCTTAAAATAATTTAAAACCACAGTCAAGTTAAAAAGCGTGGGTGAAAAAAGAAGCCCTTAAGGACTTTTAAAAAGTTGTCAGCAATGGTGAGGCTCTTATTTCAGCAAGGAGCACCTTCCCGAGTCCTGGGGCAGCAACAGAGAAGGCCCGTCCCTGAGTAGCCACTAGATGAGCCCCTGGCAATTGCAGACGAACCTCTCCAAATTGTCTCAGTGGGCGATGGGGCTCATGGAGAAGATCTCTTAAAGGGGATGGCTGGGGGCCCCTCAGGAGCTGGAGGCTCGGGTTCTTTGAACCCATTCGTTTTATAACCTATAAAGCTACACCTTTCCTTTATAGGTTATAACCAGCACCTTGTATTTTTCCTGAAAAGATTGATATATTTTGGTATAGAAATAATATGGTCTGTCCAAGATGACTTGGAGACCAATCTGGCTGCCACATTCTGTACCAACTGCAGTTTCTGGGCAATGTACAAAAGCAGCCCTACCCAGAGCACATTGCAGTAATCAGGTCTGGAGGTTACCAGCATTTGTACCACTGTTCTGAGGTCATTTATCTCAAGAAATGGACACAGCTGGCATATCAGACAAAGCTGATAGAAAGCACCTCTGGCCACTGCCTCAACCTGGGACACCAAAGAGAGGTTTGGATCCAGAAGCACCCCCAGACTGTGTACCTGTTCCTTCTAGGGAAGTGTGACCCCATCCAGAACCAGCAGATCAAAATCGCCTCCTGAGTTCCCAGCTAGGACCTGACAAATGATTACATGTATTTATAATATAACCCATATTATGTGCTCTTATTGGCTTATTTGAATAAACTTCTTCTAGCAGTGAAAGCACAAATCTCTCTGTAAACAGGGAGTAAGCAGAAGGTTTCCTCAAACTGCTAAAGAGCCATGACAAAGAGCTTCACCACCTTGTGCTTTCCTGGCTTCCACAACCACCTGCCTTCATTACAAATTATAGGTGCAATCTAGCTAGAGTTAAGCCCTAAGGCTGCAAATCCTAAATGGGCCATTCAGCTCAGCAGGCCTAACTCCCAAGTTAATGTGTGTAGGAGCGGGTTACAGTCCATGGGAAGGAAATCCATTGTTGCATTGAAATCAGTGCAGCTTAGAGTCCTTAACTGTAGTCAATTAATAAAAGGCATCCTACGCTGTGTGTTTGCCAAGATAAGCTATTATGCTTACAAAACGTGACCTTGAAAGTTCATAAAACAGGCATCACATGTCAGATTCTTCTATGCAGAAGGTCCCAGGTTTAATTCCTGGCATCTCCAGCTAGGGTAGGGAAGGACTTCTGCCTGAAACCTTGGAGAAAGCTGCTGCCAGTCAGTGTAAACAATATGGACCAATGGTTTGAATTGAGCCATTTTATTTGTTTGTTATTTCTCTTTGTAAACCACCCTGAGCCATTTTTGGAAGGGCGGTATAGAAATTGAATTAATAATAATAATAAATCAAATTATTATTATTATTATTATTATTATTATTATTATTATTATTATTATTATTAAAAATAATAATAAGTGCCCCCAGTGAGGCACCACCTTGGCGTGGTTGTGGGGCTTGCGTGCTCTGAGGAAGATGAGAGCTATGCCAGAGGTCCAACCATACTGGACAGGTCTCACCAGAGGAGCCAGATAAAGAGTGCCTCTCCCATCAACAATATGGTGAGACGTAACTTTAATAAATCTATACCGGATTGGTCGTCGCCCAGGTCAACAAGGACCGCGCCAGGTGCTGGAGTCCCTGGACATCTGGTAGCAAGTGGGCAACAGGACTCAGGATCTTCAGTTGAGCAACCAGGGCTGAAGACAGCAAAGTTACTGGAAGAAATGTCGCTTAACTGGAAAAAATATACGAAAAATGCCAGCAAGGATATAATGATCTGCTATTACAAGTCTAGTCCAACTAGAAGAGGTTATTTAAAAAGAATGTACCAAATTTGGAAAGAGAAGCATCCAGATACAGAAATAACAGAACAAAGGCTAGCAGACCAGAGAAGATTCATAATAAGAAATAAAGTATTTACAGGAGTTGAGCTGGAAGAACTGCAAAGAGCAACAGGGGCTCAAGACATGGAAGAAGAATTACCACCAACTGAAGCAGTTGCTCAGGCGCAGGTGGAGGAGGTGTTGGAAATAGAGGATGCCACTGTTGCTTAACTGTTTCAAAATCAAAACCAGGCAACCTCCCCTTTGCCTTCACCTCAAAAACCCAAATGCCATTTAACAGAAAAGCAACAAGAACTAAAGCAAAAAATAACTGAGCACATGAACCAAACAACCACCAGGGTTCGACTTCCAGCTCTAAAAACAGTTGCCAAAAAACAACTTGCTCAGCTATTAAAAGATGTCAATGCTGCACTTGCAGAAATAACAACCAAGCATTTGCAAGAAACAAACCAACTAATGTACAGAGCAGCAACAATAACAAGACAAGAGCTCGGATATAAGATCAATGGACCTGTCAAAAAAGAAAGTAGTACATCACCTAAATGGAAGATTAGATTAGAAAATAAAATCTCCAGGCTTAGATCAGGTGCTAGTAAATTGAAAGATATGAAAGACAAGAAGCTGAAGAATGAAAACACCAAACAGTATCCGATCCAAAAATACCACCTAGATTCAAGGAAAATTAAAGAAGTTCTGGAAATAATAAAGCAGCAAATAACAGCAGTGTCAAAGAAGATTAGGAGATATGAAGCCAGAACTACACAGCACAGGCAGAATCTCCAATTCAAGTCGAATCAGAGACGTTTCTACCAAAGCATAGAAGGAGAAACTGCAAGAAACGTAGAAAGACCAAATAAAGAAGAAACAGTGCAATTCTGGGGGAAATTATGGGACAATCCAATAGATTATAATAAAAAAGCAGGCTGGATGAAAGAGGTCAAAAAATGTAACCAACAAATGCAAGATCTAATAATAACACCAGAATTAATAAGTGAAAGAGCAAAGAAAATTAAAAATTGGACTGCTCCAGGCGACGATGAACTGCATGGCTTTTGGCTTAAACACCTAACAAGCCTTCATAAACAACTATCAAAACAGTTCAATCACATTTTGCAAGGAGGTGATATTGAACAATGGCTAACAACTGGGAAAACTCATCTCATCATGAAAGACCCAGCAAAAGGTGCAGTTCCAAGTAATTATAGACCAATAACCTGTCTGCCAACCATGTTCAAATTATTAACTGGAATAATAGCAGATGAAGTGATGCAACACTTATTAACTAACAAACAGCTTCCAGTTGAACAGAAAGGAAATTGCCCGAACACCAGAGGCACAAAAGACCAGCTGCTGATTGACAAAATGATTTTAGAAAATTTCAAGAGAAGAAAAACCAATCTAAGTGTTGCATGGATTGACTACAAGAAAGCCTTCGATTCATTGCCTCACACATGGATACTAAAATGTTTAGAAACAACTGGTGTCAGCAAAAATATTCAGATATTTATAAAAAAAAGCAATGAGCATGTGGAGTACACAGTTAACAATCAATGGTGAGACACTTGGACAGGTTATCATTAGAAGAGGTATTTTCCAAGGGGACTCACTATCCCCTCTGTTGTTTGTAATCGCCATGACCCCACTTTCACAAATACTAAACAAAACAGGCCTCGGATACCAAACATCTAAAACGTCAAGTAAAATCAACCATCTGCTGTACATGGACGATCTGAAGTTGTATGGAAAGTCCCAGTCAGAAATCGAATCACTGCTAAGCACTGTCCATATATTCAGTAGCGATATAGCAATGGAGTTTGGACTAGACAAGTGTGCTGAATTAATAATGAACAGAGGGAAAATAACAAAAACAGAAGGAATAGAACTGCCCAATGGAAGCAAGATCAAGAACCTGGAAGAGAAAGAACATTACAAATACTTGGGCATTCTCCAGGCTGATAACATTGCACACACAGAAGTTAAAAGAAAAATTGGAAGTGAATACATCAGGAGAGTTAGAAAAATCCTCAAGTCCAAACTCAATGGCGGGAACACCATACAAGCCATAAACACCTGGGCTATACCTGTTATCAGATACAGTGCAGGAATAATAGACTGGACCCAGGCAGAGCTAGAGATTCTAGATCGTAAGACCAGGAAAATCATGACCATCAATCATGCTCTGCACCGCTGCAGTGATGTAGATAGGCTCTACCTCCCTCGCAGCTCAGGTGGAAGAGGAATGCTGCAAGTCCATCAAACAGTAGAGGAGGAGAAAAGAGGCCTTGAAGAATATATAAAAGACAATGAAGAAGATGCACTTAAAATGGTCAATAATGCAAAACTATTCAACACCAGTGAAACAAAGCAGGCCTACAAGAAAGAACAAGTCAAGAACCGAGCAGAAAAATGGAAAAATAAGCCACTGCTTGGTCAATATTTGCACAATATAAGTGGAAAATCAGACATCACCAAGACCTGGCAATGGCTTAAGAATGGCAACTTGAAGAAAGAAACAGAGGGTTTAATACTGGCTGCACAAGAACAGGCACTAAGAACAAATGCAATAAGAGCAAAAGTTGAAAAATCCACCACAAACAGCAAGTGCCGCCTTTGTAAAGAAGCAGATGAAACAGTGCACCACCTAATCAGCTGTTGTAAAAAGATCGCACAGACTGACTACAAATGGCATGACAAAGGCATGACAAAGTAGCAGGCATGATACACCGGAACATCTGCAAAAAATACAAGCTAGCTGTAGCCAAGAATTGGTGGGACCATAAAATTGAAAAAGTTGAAGAAAATGAAGATGTAAAAATATTATGGGACTTCCAACTAGAAACAGACAAACATCTGCCACACAATACACCAGATATAACTGTAGTCGAGAAGAAAGAAAAACAAGTCAAAATAATCGACATAGCAATACCAGGGGATAGCAGAATAGAAGAAAAAGAAATAGAAAAAAAATAAAATACAAAGATCTACAAATTGAAATTGAAAGGCTGTGGCAGAAAAAGACCAAAATAATCCCAGTGGTCATTGGCGCCCTGGGTGCAGTTCCAAAAGACCTAGAAGAGCACCTCAACACCATAGGTGCCACAGAAATCACCATCAGCCAATTACAAAAAGCAGCTTTACTGGGAACAGCCTATATTCTGCGACGATATCTATAACAATTGACAATAAAATTCTGGCATCCCAGGTCCTTGGGAAGGACTCAGTGTCTGGATAAAACAAACCAGTCAATAACACCTGTCTGACTGTGTAAACAAGAAATAATAATATTAAGGCAGCTTCCTCTGCCCTTGTGTTCTGAAAGCTAATACACATTATAGCTTTTGTAATGGGCTGTAGCTCAGTGCTAGAGCATCTGCTTTGCATGTAGAACATCCCAGTTTTAATCCCTGGCATTTCCAGATAGGACAGGGAAAGAGTCCTGCCTGAGAGCTTGGAGAGCCACTGCCAGTCCGTGTAGACAATATGGAGTTAGATGGACCAATGGTCTCTTTTTATATATGGCAGCTTCCTATGTTCTGGAAAGGCAGTGATCAGGATAGCACTGCTTACTCCGCCATCTATCTTGTTAGCACAGCTCATCTCCTCCACAGTGGAGGCTCCACTATCCTCCTGGGGCAGCACAGAGCTGGAGTTCTGCAAGAAATGAAATGGCCAGCTCTCTTTCTATCAGGAGCCGATTCGAATGTATTCCGCAGAGGAATCGCTATATTAAAAATTGCTATTTGGAAAAGAAAAACCCATCTTGTTGAAAAGTGGTACATAATATTCATAAAATATTTTGCAGGAGAGGACACACACAGGAGCAGATAGGAATCCTATTCCTTTCTGTGTTTCATGACACTCTGCAGGAAAGAAGAAACTATAAGGAGGAGACTGTCTTATGTCTAGTTTTTTTTGTTTGTTTTTTACATTTAAAAAATCCAGATCCCATCATTTTGGCTGCATTATAAATTATGTCAGTAATGTACTGACCCACAGAAAATTAGGGAACAAAACAAGTCTAGGAATTCAAATCAGATGTCAGGTTTTTGAAGGATTTATTTCAATTGAGGATCTCTTCCTGGTTGGCAGGACTTATATAGGGGGAGAGCCTGATTGCTAATAGATCAGATACTATATGTAATGGTCCAAGTTGCTGCTAATTAATTGTTGCCTGGTAATTCCTAACATCTACACTTGTATAGTGGTTTGCTACAGTAATTTTGGAGAGGAGGTAATTGCAGGGGCTCAGCTGAGGGATGAGCACAATGAAGGAAGGGCACAATGGCATGTAGATTTTGATTCCTATGTGGAGCCTGCTGGGCGCTTTCCAGATTGGACCCTGTCACGGTGTCATGTGGTATCTCGGAAGTGTGCTTCCACACTTCCGGCGTTGTGACACCTCGGTCCCTACGTGGACAGGAGGGTGCCGTTCACATTTCAGACCTTGTTTCAAATATAATCGCTGCAATATAGAACGAGGACATTGTATATCCGGCATTAAAAACTTGTTGTTTTTTCGGGTTGTTAGTTTCCGCAAGACTGCTCCCCCTGCTGTTTACGTTTTGAATGCGACTTGCCTGAACAAAGGCATTTGGCTGCTGTTGAGCAGATAGCCTGGAAAACGTCTTGGTAGATGAGTGGAAGATTTGCTCTGGGCATGGGCATGTGCTCCAGTTAGTCTTTTACCCTTGTTAAGATCAGCATCCTGCTCCTGATGGTGTCAGGATGCGGATCACAATTCAGTTCAAACAAATGTATCGCGCATATTTCTTCTTAAAACTGTTCTGCGGTGGTATTGTTTTGGTAAGTGAGCTGTCTTGCTGAACAACAACGCTTTCTTGGGGAACTGTTGTCTATACAGGAGCCTGCTGTACTGAAGTTCAGGTGTCACCAAGCGCTGGCACATCTTCCTCCTTGGCTTGTCTAACCCAGGCTTCAAGTTATAGCCCAGAATCCTTGCACTGCCATACTGCAATGGTGCTATTGCTGGGTCTATGATCATATTTGGGGCTACACTGCCACCTCCCTGAAGGCAACTCCTTGCCAGCTGCTCCCGTTTCTGCTGCAGCGCCCTCACTTCCCCCTGCAAGTGCTCCCTGCCAATGTGCCAGTCTATCTTTTCCCAGAAAGTCTTATTGAAATGCATGTAGATTTCCCAGTCAAGTTTGTTCCAGAACTTTATCTTCTCTATAGTACTTTCTGACAGGGGAGTCTTGGTGCTATTGTGCCTGCTGTTAAGAGGGAAGGCAACCACATCATCCAGATCCCAACACAAGACTTTCTTCAGTAGCACCATGGACTCATCAAAGTACTCTGAGATCAGGAGAAGATCAAATTCGGACTCAATTGCTCGCAGCATGAATTGGACCTGCTTTGCTGAGAAGTTCCCATTGTGGTTGTACCCAAAGTCAAATGTCATTAGGTTTTTGGAATAATGGCTGTCTGTAGCTGAGGCATTGTAAAACCAAGAAGTGTAGTTGAGAAATTGCTCCAGGCTCCTGGCTTTGGTGAATGAGGATGCTCCTTTGTAATAGGTAAATGAAGATTCCATGAGATGAACAGGATTCCGGAGAATGGAAAAGTAGAAGGTAGTGTTTGGCATGACTCTGGCAACCTGGAGGAAAAAGCATAAAAAACAAAAGAGAAACTTCTTAGCATATAATTTACCAAGACATAGGAAGTAAATACCAAAGACTGAAAGCAAGCACTTTCCAACAGCACACCAGATTTCTTAAAGCTTCTTCTTAAAGTGGTCTAATTGGGAAAGTATGCTGGCCAGGTACTGTATGCCCAGGGTACTAATCTAAGGAGTACTTCTTAAATTTACCCCTTTCCTACAGATGCCTCTGGCACCTCTGCTTCTTGTTCCTGCTTGTTGTCAACATGAAGTACACTAGGATCTGCTTTCCTTATCTGTGTTTTACAAAATGGGCTGATGAGCTTAACACCCCTGGGATAAATAATTGAGAGCCTCCACCAGCGCCAGTCAGAGGGGGGTGGCCAGGAGTGCCACTTGGCCTGGGCCTCAAGCTCAAAGGGGGCTTCAAATTTAGAAGAATCCTCACTGTTCAACTATGGGACGACAAGAGTGCTTGAATAGGCTTGCCATGCTTAACGTCAACTGTGACACAAGACGAAAGCTAGATTTCCCCCCTGAATAATTAGTGCATTTGCACAACGCTTATTCTACCTGGCTCCCAGGAGCCTCCCTGTTTGCAGTTGCATCTCCAGGCTTGGAGATTGCACTCTGGATATGCTCAGGAGCTGCACCACAATGTGATCTCTCAGTTTATAATACACATGGAGACAGATTGCTTAGTTGGCAGTGGGCTAGTCACCCCTAGATTTGGCTGCAAACAAAGCAAATTGAAACAGGGATCAGATCCACGCCCCCTCCCTGTGTGGGGGTCCCAGCTAAGTAGACTCAAGAGTAAACGATACCGAGTTATCTTTCAAGGACACCCTACACTTGGAGTGAACCACCTCATTTCCCTCCTTTCACAGGAGATAACACCCATTAAGGAACTGACTGTGCCAGCAGGAAAAAAGGCAGATATCATGGCCAAGTAATGTTCTCCCCATTGCACAGGAGATGAGTCAGTGATGTAGACCTAGAGGTGTACCCATTGGAACTACTGATAGGATTACTGGAGAGCCTGTCCTGACACAGATATTCTTTCACGTACCTGCATATGCTGATTTTCATGCTTCTTGCAAGCCTTGCTTGCAAAAGGCACACCTCCATTGTTACACCAGGAAAATAGCAATCAGACACAATGCATTTTGCACAGGTCCACCCAGACAATTCTAGACAGCAAAGCATGACAGTAGGAATGTGACCCCAAGGCACGTTTTGGGATATAAGTATCCCCAGTTCTATGACCCAGTATGCTTCCCTGTGCCTCTCGCTTGGGATTCCAACTAGTGCTGCAACAAGTGCTCCCTTGTGCTTTACTCTTGGGACTCCATCGGATGCTCTCTACAACTGCTGTGCTCTCCCATGCTATACACTAGAGACTCCATGGATTCCAGCAAACCATCTTCAGGCTTCCTTGTATGCAATACTTGGGACTCCATTGGGCACTGCTTCTGCCTTCCTGCACCCTGAAAAGAGCTTGAAATTACTACCTGGATCGGTCCTTGTGCCAATCCATCCAGCTTGTCTTGCACTTATAGGAGACTGGACCCACAGAGAAGCCATTCTTGTGGGCACCTCTCCCCCTATTAATCTCCACAACCCTCCTGCTTCCCATCACCCTGAGGAGTGAGATTCTGCAGCCCAGAAATCTCATCGTCCAGACCAGGTGAATATTTATTTAGCATATTTAGCATATATGAGTCTTGATCACTCCTTGGGCCCTGAAACTATCTCTGCTGCCCTTTCTTAAATTCAACCCCATCTCTCTATCTCAAGCCTTCTTTCTCTTGCCCGCCTGGGAAACTCACAGAATTAGACCTTAAGCTAAAATGCCTCATTGCAGTTGGTTTACTTAGAAACGTACTTTATTGCTCTTTAAGTTAGAAATGCCTCATTGTAGTTAAATTGCTTAGTACATTTCTACTGATCTAATCACACCATTATTTTCCTGTATCCTCCTTGATTTAAATAAATTCTTCTTTTATTTTTGAAACTATATCCTTGTCTCCAATCCAGTCATTTCTTGAGTCCAAACGTTTGCACAAGTTAAAACTGGTGGAGGTGACCCCTTTTACAGCTAATTCCCCACACAGCCTGAGCGTTGGGGGTGCTGACCAATCATCCCTGGGCCAGTTCTATTAACCGCACAGAAAAGGCTAGAAACGCATTCACTCTTATTTAGTGTCTTATTTTGTTTTCATATGTTATCATTTTTAAATTTTTATAATGGCTAGGGGCCTCAAAAGCTGGAAGTTGCCTAGGCCTCTCTGGACCTCTGAGAGAGACTGGCCTCCACTTAACATCCTTCTCCCCACACCTTACAACTCTGTGTCCCTCACCTGCCACTTTCCTTCCCCCTCCCCACCCCTTTCCAATGACACCTACACTTTACTACTTGCTCTGGAACAGGGACGGCTCAGTTCTAGAAGTGGAGCAAGTGAGAGCTCTGGCTCTTACCTCTGGCTTAAAGAACCTCATATGATGACACACAATGTTAAACTGGGATGCTTTGCTCGGAGAAAATCCTTCCACAGCCGCTGCTGTGAAATAATAGGGATAGTATAACTGACTGGCACCATTGACCGGCAAGGCAAAGGTGAGGTTACGAGTCTCACCAAAGCGGAACAAGATGTTCATGACAGTGCTGCTGGCGCTCTTGTGCACTTTCAGGAAAACAATGTAGGTCTTGGGCTTGCATGTGGCACCTTGGGAGAGGCGAGAGAGGCTTGTTCCAGCTGTCCTTTGAACATCTGGAAGAACCAGTTTTTCTGGTGGGGGTGGCCTGCCATCATCCATCTCTGTTGATGCAACCTCAGTTGCTCTTTTGTCATTTAGGGCATCAAAGGTCTGTGATGTAGTCATCTTTTTACCATTGGAAGAGCTGCTTTTCTTGAGGATGGGAGAAGGCCATGTTTCAGTTGGTCTCTGCAAAGGGGCTTTATCACCTGAGGTCTGGTCATATGGAGCAATCCTTGTTGCAGATTCAGTCACACTGACCAGGTAAGTTCCAGCCTTTGTTGAGATTGCCTGCTCGCCTTCAGGAAACATTTTGGTACTGTGCTTCAGATCTTTCAGTCTTTTTGTTGCATGTAGAACCCATGTCTCCTCAGAACCCTCTACAGAATGTTTCTGTGAGAATTCTTCTTCACTGCTCAAACCGGCATTCAGAAGTTTGGTTTTGTTGAATGCTTTGCTCAGTTTCATGGTAAGCTTATTTTTCTCTGCAGAGCTAGCCCTGGGATCCAGGAGTTTTCCCTTGTTTTGTGGAGAGCTCTTCTGCTTAGGTTCTGAAAAGATGTGGTGGGCAGGAATTGGGCTGCTTTGATCTTGGAAGGAATTCTCATTAGCTCTGCTTTCCTGGAGGGCAAGTTGCTTCAATCTGAAATCACACTTACAGTTCCTGAGAAAGACAAAATGTGATTCCTTCAAATAGATTTAACAGGAAGGCCTCCTGATCCTAATGCTCAAACACTTTCCCAAATGACTTTCTATTGTCTACTTTTTCTGGATTCTGCTCTCTTCACCCAACTGCCCAGTTTGCAAGTATTCCCCTTTTCTCTCCTATATACTATCTACCACATGTATGTGTGTCACTACTACAGATAGATGCCTTATTCTTTAAATGTGATGGGAGCAAATAGTTTATTTTGTGGCATATACAAAAGCAACTACAATCACATTATATTTCTCTTTGCCCAGACAGCACCCTCTGGTCTCAACAGTCCCTTGCTGCAATTCTCGTGGGTCCTCCATTACAAACTCATCAGACCTGCCATTTCACCTTTCCTTCACATACACAGGTTCTTGATAATTGGTTGTGAGCTACTGGTGAAGAACAATCCAGTGCAGAGCCAAGACAACTTGGGGATGAGAGTAGGAGCAAGGAGGCTAGAGGGCTGCAAGTAAAGTCTCTGAAAAGTGGTATAAGAGTTCCAAGTTACTGGTCAATGCCATGGATGTGGTGACTGCTTGATCCTTCCCATTGGATACTAGTGTCTGCGCCCTGGTGCATATGGACATATGAACATTTGTTACATTGTTATCATTAGCCCATTTAGATGCATTGCTTACAGCTATACTTGAAGGAAGATTTAAGTGGGTTCCATAGGCAGAGTGCCTATGTCCATATAATACAGAAAGTATTGAAATAACTCACTTTCTGTTATACTGTAATTTTTATAAAAACATCCATGGCTTGTATTTGCTGCCATTTTCAAAAGGCTACCCAGGATGTTCTGATAAGTTTTATGTAAGCGGTCTTTTATCTGATACAAATGATATGTCGAGCCCTTTCTCACGATCCATGAGAAGGGCTTGGCAGCAGGCGGCAGGAAAGGCAGCGGAAACTTACCTTAACCGCAAACAATCCTTTTGTAGGGCCAGGATGTGCTGATCATACACCCAGACGCTCTGCTGCTGCCTCAGGCAGTGCAGAGGTTTGGGAGCCAGGATGTGTTGTTCCGGCCCCTGGAAATCCCATAATACACCACGCGAGCGCGTAGTGCATTGTGCGCAGTGCATTGTGGAGATCCTCCAGCACTGGCTGGGAGCCTGGTCCTGTGTTGGTGCTGCATGGGTGAAGGGCCCTTGCGCCCTTGACTCTGGCTAAACAGCAGGCTCCCTAAGTGGGTTTGCTACTATGCTGCCGCTGGGAGCCGCTTGTCTCCCAGCGCTTCACACAAAGAACAAAGAGTGGGCTTGGCTGCTTTAGCCTGCCCTTGGCTGCGTGTGTGAACGGCCTTGTAGCAAAGTATTGTTATACAGCAGGGAAGTTTCAAATGAAGATAAGTTGATTGGAATAGTTGTTGTTATACTTTAGTTGTGTGGTTATTCTACTTAGATTTGTCTGATCAGTAGTATGTAAGCATTCTTGAGTCTTTTTTCCTTTCTCTGGTCTTGATCGAAAGAAAGATTAATACATTCATTCACATAGTTGTTTATTACAGTCAGACATTGATCCATCTCTCTCAGTACTATCTACACTGACTGGCAGGTTTCAGGCAAGGGCCTTTCTCAGGTAGTAACTTGCCTAGGGAGCAAGAGGTTGGTGGTTCGAATCCCTGCTGGTATGTTTCCCAGACTATGGGAAACACCTATATTGGGCAGGAGCAATACAGGAAGATGCTGAAAAGCATCATCTCATACTGTGCGGGAGGAGGCAATGGCAAACCCCGCCACACACACACCAACCCCGAATTCTACCAAAGAAAACCACATGGCTCTGTGGTCACCAGGAGTTGACAGTGACTTGACGGCACAACTTTACCTTTACCTTTATCATGATATTTAAATATCATAGTATTTAAATTACTTCATGGACATTTAAATTCCTTTATGGAATTTAAATAAAGGTATTTAAATTATTTGTTGTTGTTGTTGTTGTTGTTGTTGTTATTTATTTATTTACACAGTCAGACAGATGTTATTGACTGGTTTGTTTTATCCAGACATCGAGTCCTTCCCAAGGACCTGGGATGGCTGGATTTTATTATCAATATTGTTGCTGTTGTTATAGATATCGTTGCAGAATATAGGCTGTTCCCAGTAAAGTTGCTTTTTGTAATTGGCTGATGGTGATTTCTGTGGCCCCTATGGTGTTGAGGTGCTCTTCAAGTCGTTTTGGAATTGCACCTAGGGCGTCAGTTACCACTGGGATTATTTTGGTCTTTTTCTGCCACAGCCTTTCAATTTCAATTTGTAGATCTTTGTATTTTGCGATTTTTTCTATTGCTTTTTCTTCTATTCTGCTATCCCCTGGTATTGCTATGTCGATTATTTTAACTTGTTTTTCTTTCTTCTCGACTACAGTTATATCTTGTGTATTGTGTGGCAGATGTTTGTCTGTTTGTAATCGGAATGCCCATAATATTTTTGCATCTTTATTTTCTACAACTTTTTCAATTTTATGGTCCCACCAGTTTTTGGCTACAGGTAGCTTGTATATTTTGCAGATGTTCCAGTGTATCATCCCTGCTACCTTGTCATGCCTTTGTTTGTAGTCAGTCTGTGCGATCTTTTTACAACAGCTGATTTGGTGGTGCACTGTTTCATCTGCTTCTTTACAAAGGCGGCACTTGCTGGTTGTTGTTGACTTTTCGACTTTTGCTCTTATTGCATTTGTTCTTAGTGCCTGTTCTTGTGCAGTCAGTATTAAGCCCTGTATTTCTTTCTTCAAGTTACCATTCTTAAGCCATTGCCAGGTCTTGGTGATGTCTGATTTTCCACTTATATTGTGCAAATATTGACCAAGCAGTGGCTTATTTTTCCATTTTTCTGCTCGGTTCTTGACTTGTTCTTTCTTGTAGGCCTGCTTTGTTTCATTGGTGTTGAATAGTTTCTCATTATTGATCATTTTAAGTGCATCTTCTTCACTGTCCTTTATATATTCTTCAAGGCCTCTTTTCTCCTCCTGTACTGTTTGATGGACTTGCAGCATTCCTCTTCCACCTGAGCTGCGAGGGAGGTATAGCCTATCTACATCACTGCGGCGGTGCAGAGCATGATTGATGGTCATTATTTTCCTGGTCTTACGATCTAGCGTCTCTAGCTCTGCCTGGGTCCAGTCTATTATTCCTGCACTGTATCTGATAACAGGTATAGCCCAGGTGTTTATGGCTTGTATGGTGTTCCCGCCATTGAGTTTGGACTTGAGGATTTTTCTAACTCTCCTGATGTATACACTTCCAATTTTTCTTTTAACTTCAATATATGCGATGTTATCAGCCTTGAGAACGCTCAAGTATTTGTAATGTTCTTTCTCTTCCAGGTTCTTGATGTTGCTTCCATTGGGCAGTTCTATTTCTTCTGTTTTTGTTATTTTTCCTCTGTTCATTATTAATGCAGCACACTTATTGTTATTGTTATTATTATTTTACTTTATTTTATTTTACATATTTTTATACCGCCCAAAACTTGCGTCTCTGGGCGGTTTACAACAAAATAAAAACAACATTAAAACATTAGTTAAAAATAAAAACAAGAAATGTAAAATATGACAATTTAAAAATTTCAAAACAATAGTCTAAAACAACATTAAAAACAATCAAAACAGTATCAGTTAAAAGCCTGAGTGAACAGATGCATCTTTAAAGACTTTTTAAAAGTTGTCAGAGATGAGGAGGCCCTTATTTCACTAGGGAGCGCATTCCAAAGCCTCGGGGCAGCAACGGAGAAGGCCAGTCCCTGAGTAGACACCAGACGAGCCAGTGGCAAGTCCAGATGGACCTCTCCTGATGATCTCAGTGGGCGGTGGGGTTCATAACGAAGAAGACGTTCTCTAAAATACCCACGGCCCAAGCTGTTTAGGGCTTTATAGGTTGTAACTAACACCTTGTATTTTTCCCGGAAACATATTGGCAGCCAGTGTATCTCCTTCAAGACAGGAATTCCTTCATGGACATCAATATTTGCCAGTCAGCAAAATATTAGGCTGAGAAGTCTTCATCCCCAAATTAGCAACCCTCAGCCTCTGTCCCACCACCCTAATGTCCTATTAAGCCAATAAATATATCCAGAGGTGTAGCAAGGTTGGAGTGGGCCCAGAGACAAGATTTTAAAATGCCCCCCCTTTACTGAAGCTCAGCTCATGAAGTAAAGAAATCTTAAATGAGGCTGAATAGTGGTAACAATCATTCTAAATTATTTTTAAAAGGTTTTGTAAATTGTGGACAATACAAGTCATTTAATGGTACTAGAGAAAGACATGCTGTTCTGGTAGTTCCAAGACTTAACACTCACATCAATTTTGGAGGATGAATACAACTGAAGGAAGCCCGGGCGGGTGCGCGGCTGGGGGAGTCAGTCATGTGACTTGCCTCGGGGGGGGGGCCAAGGCAGTGGGTCCCCAGACAACTGCCTCCCCTTGCCCTATTATAGTTATGCCCCTGAATATATCACACATGTTTAATGTTTACATGTATTTAGGTGATATTTTAAAATATGTATTAAAACAGATACTTCTCATGCTTCTTTGAAGGCTAGACAACAGATTTCAGCTTTCCTCTGTGTTGTATGTTCTAAATTCAATTCATTTGCAGCTAAATTTTTGCAAAACATAGCTACAGAATAACCTTTTAAGGGGGTTCTGGTCTGGCTTTAAGTTTGCAAGGTAGCTCTTGCAAGGAGCTTAGCAGCTCAACTCTTGCACAGATTACGTTTGTTACCGCCGTTACAAAACAAAGGTCAGCAAACCAACTGAATCGTGTGTGTGTGTTGCTCAATCATCGTGAGCCTTAGGAAGATGTGAATTGCAAATATTATAAGCATTTTCACTTGCAGCAAACAGGTAACATGAACAAGGCAGATAACATATGAGAATAAGGCTTTGGTTGTTTAAATTTTTTGGGGGGGGGGCAGGCTGAAGGCTTCAACCAAGATTCAACATTTTGCCAAGCATTTTGTTGGTCAATTCCATGAGGTGAATCTAAAAGAGCTATTGACACAGGATGGCTCCACATGTGTGTGTCATCATATGCAGAGCAGATGAACCTACCTGGGACACTGGAACTTCTCAACAACTTGGAGTGTTATACAGAGAAGGAAGAGGAAGAAAAGGGCAATCCAGAGCCTTCCCAGCTGGCTGCTATATGTGAGCTTCCATTTTCTGCGAGAAAAGAAAAGAAAAAGAGAGAAAGCTCTCAGCTTTTTATTTTGATAACATTTCATTTAGGAGGCACACATCTATGAAGATTAAGGTAAAATGACTTCTTCTTCTTCTTCTTCTTCTTCTTCTTCTTCTTCTTCTTCTTCTTCTTAATTTGATTTCTATACCGCCCTTCCAAAAATGGCTCAGGGTGGTTTACAAAGAGAGATAACAAACAAATAAGATGGCTCCCTGTCCCCAAAGGGCTCACATTCTAAAAAGAAACATAAGACACACACCAGCAACAGTCACTGGAAGCACTGTGCTGGGGGTGGATAGGGCCAGTTACTCTCCCCCTGCTAAATAAAGAGAATCACCACGGTAAAAGGTGCCTCTTTGCCCAGTTAGCAGGGGAAACAAATGCCAAGTAGACTTGGTTTGGATTCCTTTTCCTTTACTGTCTTTGCTGTCTAATTCACACTTGGAGAAGGGAACTGCTGCTTACTGCAGTCAGCACTGAGATGTAGAATAACAGCCCTCATTGACAAGAAACTCCAGGTAAATATTTGCGGAAAACATTTTGTATCTTGAGAATTGCCATCTTAATTTTTTCAGTAGTAAGAGCATGATACTTCCCTGCATGAGTGCAATGCTTACATATGAAGGGACTATGCCCTTTGATTCAGGTTTTTGTGGCTGCTAATACAGCTCATCTCATGAACAAGAGTTGTGTGTACTGCTGTTATTCAACTGTAACTGAGATATTAGCACTGTGTTCTCAGAATGTATGAGGCAGTTCTATTTGCCTTCTTTAAACAACGGTTAATTGTGTACATGCATATTCTACAGGTTGCTTTTATAAGAGATCTGGGAAAGTATGGCATTACAGCTGCTTCCCTCACAAAGTGATCTTATACAGATTTAAATAAGAGTTTATTCAGAAACCACTCCACTTTCTCCTTCTCCTTTTTCTTTCTGACTCCATCCCCCACACACTCTGCAGGATCCCCCACTAGGACGAACCTCTCAGCAACAAAACATAAAAGATACTGAATAGGATACAAGAAGTACCTAGCAGAGTGATTCTGCTCTCAGGTTACGCTGGCTTGGAGGGATAGATTGTTCCTAATTTGCATTGCTGTGGCAGAACAGGACACTACAAAAAATTAGCTGGCAGAGTGAAATCCTTGTGCCATTGGGAGGCTAAGGACCCTGATGCCAGTGGGATTCCACCAGCACATAGAAGAAAGGTGGGCAGAGTTTGGGGCTTGTTAGTGGAGAAGAAGGCACTTCTTGGAATCCTATGTCAGTTCCACCCCCAACAGCACTGTAATATTATGGCTAACATGGTATATGTTAAGCCTAGGGTTTAGCCATATGTTCTATATATTGAAGATGCAGCTTCTGATGGCATCAGTTTCCAGACTAGCTGCTCATTAGCAGCAAAATGCCTCCATTCAGGCAAGTCGCATTTGAGCCGTAAACAGCAGGGGGAACAGTCTCGCAGCAACTAACAACCCCTCAAAACAGCAGCACAACAAGGCACTGGAAATGTGAACAGCACCCTGCTGTCCACGTAGGGACTGCAGTGTCATGACACAGGAAGCATGGAACCACACTTCCGAGGTGCGTCCTGACACCATTGTAGGGTCTAGTCCAGAGGCGTAACTAGGGAAAACGGCGCCCGGGGCAAGCACTGAAATGGTGCCCCCCCCACTGCGCCCCCCATCGCCCCCCCAACATACTACATTATACTTAGGTTTTTCCTCACAAGCGCCCGCCGCTGCCGCCAAGCCAGGCCACTGACTGGCCGCCAGGCACCAGCAAAACAATGGTGGGGGGGCGCAGGTGGCGCAGAAGGGACCGCTCATGGGGAAGGGGGCACCGACACGCTCCCTTGACTGCTGCAGCGCTGCTGCACTGAGCAGGAAAAATTTGTATTAACAAAAATTTAAAAATTTAAAAAAAAATTTGGTCATGGCGGCGCCCCCCATGTGACCAGAAAAGATGGTGCCCGGGGCACGTGCCCCCCCTGCCCCCCCTATAGTTATGCCTCTGGTCTAGTCTCCAAACAACATTAATTAGCAGTGCTCCCTTACCTGTGCACTTCCGCTGTAGCTGGGGTAGGTAAAGAATTTTCCCCTCCTGAACTCTCTGACACAATAGTGAACCTTTTCAGCTTGAAAGGGGGATTTAGGGGAAAGTAAAAGGTTTCATTAACTCCTCTTGTTCATCTTTTCCTGCTCATTCTTTGCTGTTTGTTCATGGTTCTGATGGGGAAAACTGTTATCATACTTGCTCTCAAACTGGGGGCAATTAGCTCAAAGACCTACACTAGGGATATGCACAGACCATTCGCCATGGTTCGGTCTGAATTTGGACCAAACTACTGGTCCCCAAACCAGTTTGGTCGAACCCACCAGCTGGGCTGGGCAGGTTGATGAACCAGCTCAAACTGGTTCCAAGTGGTTTGTGATCAAACTGCTTGAGCCAGCCTGGTTTTAGGGATGTGCATAGAACTGCCTGGACCGGTTCTGTTTGGGTCCGGACTGGACTCAAACCAGACCAGGCCAGTTCAGTACAGCACCCCCTCAACACCCCCCCGGGTTTGGTCTGGTCCGGGGGGGTTCACGGACCTTTAAAATAATAATAATAATAATAAAACCTTTTTTCCCTTGTCACTTACCCCCTCTGGGGGAGTAGTTGGAGGCGGCGGGGTGTGTGTGTCCATGGAGTTTCCCCCTCCCCCGCTAGCCTTCCTTGCCACTCAGGGGCCAATTGCACAGGCATGGTGGCCTCCAAAATGACCACTGCGCTGGAAGGGGAAGGCCCGAATGGGCCGAAGAGCTGGATGAATGGCTGGTTTGGGCTGCAAGAAAGGATGGCGTGAGGAGGGGGAACCTCCACAGACACCCCCCTGCCATGGCCTTTAACAACTCCACTGGAGGGGGTAAGTGGTCTGCACCCTCGCAGTGATGTAGATAGGCTATACCTCCTTTGCAGCTCAGGTGAAAGAGGAATGCTGCAAGTCCAAGAAACAGTAGAGGAGAAGAAAAGAGGCCTTGAAGAATATATAAAGGACAGTGAAGAAGATGCACTTCTTCTGGTCAATAACGCAAAACTATTCAACACCAATGAAACAAAGCAGGCCTACAAGAAAGAACAAGTCAAGAACCAAGCAGAAAAATGGAAAACTAAGCCACTCCATGGACAGTATTTGCACAATATAAGTGGAAAATCAAACATCACCAAGACCTGGCAGTGGCTTAAGAATGGCAACTTGAATAAAGAAAGAGGGTTTAATACTGGCTGCACATGAACAGGCACTAAGAACAAATGCAATAAGACCAAAAGTCAACAACAGTGCTGCCTTTGTAAATAAGCAGAT
Organism: Hemicordylus capensis; assembly: GCF_027244095.1. Classification (NCBI taxonomy): domain Eukaryota; kingdom Metazoa; phylum Chordata; class Lepidosauria; order Squamata; family Cordylidae; genus Hemicordylus; species Hemicordylus capensis. The sequence goes on along the minus strand of NC_069659.1, from coordinate 298,034,834 downwards.
GAAACAGTGGACCACCTAATCAGCTGTTGTAAAAAGGTCGCACAGACTGACTACAAACAAAGGCATGACAAGGTAGCAGGGATGAGACACTGGAACATCTGCAAAAAAAATGCAAGCAACCTATAGTCAACAATTGGTGGGACCATAAAATTGAGAAAGTTGTAGAAAATGAAGATGTAAAAATATTATGAGACTTCCGACTACAAACAGACAAACATCTGCCACACAATACACCAGATATAACTGTAGTTGAGAAGAAAGAACAAGTTAAAATAATTGACATAGCAATACCAGGTGATAGCAGAATAGAAGAAAAAGAAAAAGAAATAGAAAAAAAATCACAAAATACAAAGATCTACAAATCGAAATTGAAAGGCTGTGGCAGAAGAAGACCAAAATAATCCCAGTGGTAATTGGCGCTCTAGGTGCAATTCCAAAACAACTTGAAGAGCACCTCAACACCATAGGGGCCACAGAAATCACCATCAGCCAATTACAAAAAACAGCTTTACTGGGAACAGCCTATATTTTGTGATGATATCTATAATAATAACAACAATATTGATAATAAAATCCAACCATCCCAGGTCCTTGGGAAGGACTCTATGTCTGGATAAAACAAACCAGTCCATAACACCTGTCTGACTGTGTAAACAAGAAATAATAATAATAATAAAAGGTCCACGACCCCCCGAACTGACTCGATGTCGAACTGGCTCGATGTTGAGCCGGTTTTAACATCCCTACCTGGTTTGCGGCGGCCCAGTTCGTGATCAAACTGGTTCTGCACATCCCTAATTTAAACTTGCAAGTGTGCATACAAAAGGATTGAAGTCTGCACAGGCTTCTGTTAGGGTAGCCTAGAAGAGCAGCAGACTCTGAGACAAGGCTTTTTGTCAAGAAATGAAATCAAGAAGAAATGAAGGTTATTGCTATAAGCAAAGTACAAGGGAAATAGCAGTAGTTAGCAACTTTGACTTGGCCTGTATCCAAGGAATGAAGGCAGCTTCCAATTAGACAAGAAAAGATTGGGAGTGAGGGAGCTTTAATAAGCTAGCAGCTGGCTGGTGTTGGGATGTGGGCAGAAGAGGAGAAGAGAGAGGGGGAGAAAAATAAAGGATGGAAGGAAAAGAGACAGGGGTGGATCTACCATTGTACAGCTGTGTGCTCGGCTACCGGGGAACCCACCAGGGGAGAGGAACAGCCACAAGCCCTGTCATTTGCACCCTCCCTCCTTTGCATTGCTGGCCTCTGGTCCCACTAATCACCACTGCCACAGCTGGCTTGCTGCCTTTTGCTAGCTGAAGTGTGGTGAAATGACATCACCACCTATTTCAGGCAGGGAGTTATCCCAGCCCTACCTGGAGTTGCCAGGGATTCAGTCTGGGACCTTCTGCATGCAAAGCAGGTGCTCATCCACTGTGCTATGACTTCTCTAAGCAAGCTAGGAGATGAATGGGCCAGAGGATACCAAAGTGATGCTATTGGTCCATGTGCCAGCTGCTCAGATTATACTCCTATGTATGTGTGTCTCTTACCAGCCTTTCTCCTTGGGACACTGTGACTATGGACTGAACCACTGTATAGCAATGCAGAAGTCAGAGTGCTCATTGCCTGTGCATTGTCTGGGAAGCACCTGCTAATTTGCTGGCTTATAATGAAAGTCCCTTTGACATCTTAATTATTTCACTTGGTGCCAGTGAAAGCAAGTTTATTGCAGGGTAGGTGGATGTGGTTGCCACAGGCACCAGCAATTCTGCTAAACTGAGAGGAGTCGGGGACTATTGTCTGGGTTAAATATTGAGTAAGTTAGTCTGCTCTGCATGGCTTGATTTGCTCACAAGTATGAGGACCTAGTCAATTTCTAGAGTAAGTGGCCCTTGTGAATGTTCTCCCCGGAAGAGCCTCATGTCCAGCTTCCCCAGCTTCCCCTGTTCTCACAGAGCTAAATAATGTGCCTGCTTCGAATGTTAAACAATGATTTAACATGGATGAGTGCCTGACAAATTGGTCCACAGTCTCACAAAGACACAAGTGGGGGGAAAAAAGATTTAGAGATTAAGCCATTGCACAGCATTTGATACATCACTCATTACAACCCAACTAGTGGTATGTACAGATTTATTTTTTCCTTAAAAAAAAACCCAAAACTGAAAAGAAACTATAATTGGAAATGAATTTTAGCAAGTGTATGTGGCATGAAAGACTACGGACCCAATTTGTCAGGCAGCCATCTGTGTTAAATCATTGTTTAATATTCATTATTCAACACTGAACTTAAGTCTCAGTTAGAAAAATAAATCAAATGAACCCAGCGTTCCAATAAGATCTTTTTGTAGACTTCCTTGAATATGCTCGCATGTAAATAGTTCTTTTTCTAAGAGCTGAAGAGACTGAGCTATGAATCAGGACTGTTGGAATCTGGATCTCATTTTCGCCATGATGTCACTAGTGTAGGGGTGGCCGGCCGTAGTTGGGGCATGATGGGGTTGTAGTCCAAAAGGATCTGGAGAGCCTTTGGTTGACCACCCATGCAGTAGGTGACCTTAGCATTATTTCAGTAATAGACACTCCTTTTCATCCTCAGCTGCAATGGGATAATAGAACTAATTTTCTTTACAAAATAATGCATGTGAAGTCTGTTTCACAATGCACACTCAAAAAGCACTATACACATCATATGTATTATTTTTATTTAATGTCATTCATCTAGATGTTGACACAAGAGAGACAACAGAGGAAGGGGAAAGAAATGGAGGTAGGGGTAAGCAGGGAAAGATAGGCACTTGTTTCAGTTACACGTTCTTAAGCTTACTTGCACTAGGGAAAGACTAACTAATGACTAACCTTCAACTAATGAAGGTTGTGTGCCAAGGCATTCTAGCCAATAAAATAAAACTGAATTAGAACTTGATGCAAATATGGAAATGTCTATGGATAACTGGCCACACTTTTTTCTTTAAATCTGCACATTAGAGAACATGATTAGAAGCTAACCAACTAGTATGTCAGTTGCCTACAGATATGCAAAACAAATAAATGCTATAACACTATGCTATACCTTAAAATATATTTCTAATTGCTAGAAATGCCAGATCATTGCATGGCACTTAAAAAAACAACACCTCTATATGGTGGGAATGTTCATGGAGAAAAAAAGTACCTTGGAAAAAGGTAAAAATATGCTATACAACAAGACGTGTTGCTGTTTCTCTTTGGGTAGATTGATGATATTATTCCAATTAGAGAGAGAGAGAACTGATCTCTTATGATGTCCCAGCAACAAGAATTGTCTAGGCTAAATCTAGAAGACAGCCAAAGATTCCACCCATAAAAGACTGATTGAATAAATTGGAGGATTATGGAAAAATAGCAACCACTCCCAGTGATGTGTATTTCAAAGAGAAATGAGATTAGTCCTCCTAGTCATATGTTATGTACAACTCATGTCCTATCTGTGCACAGTGCCTGCATGTACAGATCTGTACACATATATAGCTACCCACATGGTACGTTGAATACAAATACAGCAGTACACTTCCTATCAGCAACTCATACCCAGGCTCACTTTTAAAATGAACAAGTATAGTCATTCACACAAGAACACATAGATGTTTACAGACACCGGAACGCATGTGCAACGTCATGTCTGAACAGGGCTAATAATTAGATGTATTTCAAAGAAATGGGACACCTTTTACTAAGTTCTGTAGTTCTGTTGCACTCAGATGTACGTATCTTTCATATGTTCAATTATTGTGAATTCACAGTACTGTCTAAGGTCTGTCTGTCAGTCACCACCTACCCTGGTTACAACTGTTACACCTACCATCTACACCCTACTCTATGACTACCATCTACCTTAGTTACAACTCAACTGTTACCCTGGTTGGCCACTTCCCCTTGATCCTATGCAGACTTCAGTCCTCCTGTCATTTCCCCCTGGTCTAGTGAGAATTGAGAATCATTCTGAACTTCCCCCTCCCACAGACATTTCGATCTTACTTGCATCCTGGCTCAGTGTTCAATTTGTACCAGGAGCTGCAGCTTGTGTTACAAACACATGAAAGGAGCTTATTTTTTTTACCCACAGCAGGGTTGAAAAGAATCAAATGAAAGAGTGGAGACACTTACTTCATCCAGCGTCTTTTGAGTTTGCACATGGTTTAGTTTATGGAGCACAGAAAAGGGATCTACTCCACTGAAACCAGCCCAGGCTGTTCTGAGATAAGAAAAAGTGTAAAGCTAATATGGTTTGCCTTTCTTCTTAGAGAGGGATAGCTGAATAATCCCGCCTCTCTTTGGTCTGTCAGGCTTTGTATGTAGGACTGATACTTCTGACTATGTGCTGGACTTGCCTTATGCTGGCAAATAACCATGATGTATTTGTTGAAGCATTACTAATAGGAAACAATGGCTTTGTTGGTTTATCTGGGGGACTGAAAGCATCATAGGAAGGGACCAGCAACTATTTGTGTTAAATGGAATGCCTGTGTCCCCAAATGGCTGGTCACTCACCCCACTGTAAAAACCAAGCACATCTGTATGTGATCAATTGTAATAATAAATTAGCACATTAGTGTCATACTAAAAAAAGGAGAATGTAAGCACAGAAGAAATTATATGTGACTGCCTTTGAAGACTATTTGGAAACTCCAGCTGATTCAAAACACAGTAGCAAGACTGCCAGCTGGTGCAGGTTATAAAATATGAATATGACAAATATTTATATACCCCTTTTCAACAAAAGCTCCCAAAGTGGTTTACGTAGTTATAAATAAAATGGCTCCCTGTCCCCAAAGGGCTCACAATCTAAAAAAGAAATATAAGATAGATAACAGCAACAGCCACTGGAAGGATGCTGTGCTGGGGATGGATACGGCCAGTTGCTCTTCCCCTGCTAAAGAAAGAGAATCGCCACTTTAAAAAGGTGGCTCTTTGCTCTGTTAGCATGCTGGTGTTTAACGAGGTGCGCTAGTGCTTACCAGCACAACTTAGTGCTGGCCTTTAAAGCCTTAAATGACATGGGCCTGGGGTACGTAAGGATTTGTCTTTTCCCTTGTAGTCTGCCGTTAAGATCCTCTTTGGAGGATTTGCTCAGAGTGCCCTTGCTTTCTGAGGTGTGACAGATGGCAACACAAAGCAGTGCCTTTTCACTTCTGATGTCTTGCATTTGGAACTCTCTGCCACTGGCAGTTCATTAGGCACTACTTTAGGTAACTTTAGTTCATCACCACTCTCACTACATTAAAAAGACATGTTGTTCTTTCTAGCTTTCAATGTATTTGGTTTTTGCTGCTACTTCTTGTTTACTTCTTGTGATGTTTTCTATTTGATTGTTTTGTATTGCATTGTGAGCTGCCTTTGAGTGCTCTCATTGAGAATGGAAAGATGGGATATATACTCTAAGAATAAATTTTAATAAGTACATGTTATCTGGTTTTAGTCTTGTTTTAGTATTTACTGTTTTATCTGTTTTAATTGGTGCTTTTGTTGTATATATTGTTCTTAAGTCTTGTTAGCTGTCTCAAGAGGCTACAACTGAGAGATGAGCTTAAAATAAATGAATCCGTAAATGTGAATTTCAGATTCACAACCTCCTTTCCCCCTCACCTGCAGGCTGCAATCCTATACAGAGGTACATGCCAAATGCTGGGTGGGTGGGTGTCCAACATATTATGCCAACAGTGTGCTATGTTGACACCATTGCTCTTGTCATATTCTCCCCCTGCCCCGCCAATTGTCTCTCACAATGGCTTGACTGTTACACTGAAGCAAGGGAAGTCAATGTGAGAACACATTGGCTTTTCTCACTTCTGCTGTGGCATCTGATGTGGTGATTCATGTACATACACACCCACACCCCACCATATGATGCTCGAACTTACTGCAGGAGAAGAGTGTAAGTTCCCTCTTCAGACATTATAGTAGAAGTGCGAAAAGGAAACACACAGACCCCTTGTGCATCTACTTTATTATTATTTTTTTAATATCTAAGAAATGAGAAAAATAGTGGATGCACAAGAGAGTATCTATTCATTTTTAGTGGTGACAGTCTGGTCTGGCTTAGGGGTGGACAAGCTGGGTGCCTACCTGCCTAGGGTGCCTACCTGCCTAGCTGACTGATGGCCTGCTGCTTGTTGGATGTATTTTCTGCAGTGAGCTAGGGAGAGAGCAAATAGTGGCCACGCTGATAGATGAACTGACAGATAAGTGCTCCTTGCCCAAGAGCACTTTTTCTCCTGTGACCCGAATGATCACCAGTGGTATAGTCGCAAATTCAGAAGTGGAGTCGCTCTCCATGACAGCCCCAATAGCCACACCCACCCCACCAGCCATGCCTCATAGCCATGCCCACCATAATGGCCACACATCCCACTTAGATAAATGCAATAATTGGGGTGTGTGTGTGTGTGTTTTCTGTTACAAGAAGTCAAGGATAGTTTTCTAATCCTACTGAATTTTCTAATCCTACTGAACCTGAGTCACCTTAAGTGGTGCAGTGGGGAAGTGCTTGACTAACAAGCAGAAGGTTGCCAGTTCGAATCCCCGCTGGTATGTTCCCTAGACCAGGGATTCTCAACGTTGGGTCCCCAGATGTTATTGGACTTCAACTCCCATAATCCCCAGCCCTAGTGGCCTTTGGTTGGGGATTATGGGAGTTGAAGTCCAATAACATCTGGGGACCCAACATTGAGAATCCCTGCCCTAGACAATGGGAAACACCTATATCGGGTAGCAGCGATACAGGAAGATGCTGAAAGGCATCATCTCATACTGTGTGGGTGGGAGGAAGCAATGGCAAACCAAAAGAAAACCACAGGGCTCTGTGGACGCCAGGAGTTGAAATTGACTTGACAGCACACAATGAACCTGAAGCTCATGTGCTTTTTTTACCCAGAAGAGCAGTCTGGATTGTCAATCATAAAGACTGGAAGATACTTCTAGTAACTTAAGAGTAATAACATCAATTGTAGTCTGATATTCAGTTATGTAGCAAACCATTGAGATAGCAAGAGGAGCATATTATTTCCATTTAGAAAGCAAAGGGCCTTGTGTCCCTGCTGAGAGACCCTGGAGGAGGGGAAAGTCCTGGGATTTGTGTCCCTGCCCATCCCTGCCACTGAACACAGTCCTCATCTTTTGTGGTCACATTACACATGTACAAAGATAATATAGGAACAGAGAGAACAGGAGCTGTTTTCAGGGAAGCACTCTAGCTTGCCAAAATGGCAGAGGGGGTGGGAGAGAGAAAACATGGGTGGAGAATTGCAGGTGGGTGGGTGGGTAGGGAATAGCTCGGTGGTAATTGGTAAAGCACTTGCTTTGCATGTAAAAGGTACAATGTATCCCTGGCATCTCCAGCAAGGAGATAAAGAGGCTGTTCTTACGAGCAGCCAAGACCGGGCTACGGAAGCCAAGCCTGGGCCTGACTGCCCATAAGAAGGAGGCACTCGGCTCCTGGCAGCACCTCGGTGGCAAAGCTGCCTAGGGAGTCCACTTCATGAATGAGGTTAAGGGTGTGAGCTCTCCCTTAAACACATTTCCCTGATTGTGTGCCAGCAGCGGTTGCTTGCAGCTGGTGCTGAAGCACTGATGGGCCCCCGCCTGTAACTGGGGGGATCCCCCACAATGCACTGTCCACTCACACAGTGCATTGTGGGATTTCCGGGAGCCGGGACAACACAACCCGGCCTCCGTGCTCCCTGGAGCAGCAGCAGACCATCTGAGGGGAAAGCAGGCTTCTGCAGCCTTCCCCGCCACCTGCCCTCCGACCCATGAGAATGATCTCATACTCTTGTCTGAAACTCCAAAGACCCATTGCCACAGTCTGACTCAGTATAACCCAGCTTCGTGTGTTCAGGAAATCTTCTTTCCCATTTTTAATGAAAGAGCAAATATAGAAAAGTATTTATTTCAGAGACAGCTTCAAAGCACGGCACAAGCAAGTGCTAATTTACACAAGGCGGCTTCTCAAAGATTACAACTCTGGTTTCAAATCTAGCAAGGGGTGTGAGTGTTTACAATGATCCTCAGAGAAGCAAGGGTGTGCATGAGAAAATGCTACAACTGTACCACTAAGCTGGCTTGAGAACAGCAAATATCAGTGCTGGTTTTAGGCACAAGCTAAGTAAACTACAGTTTTGGGCCTCATGCTATGAGCGGCCTATGAATATTACTAGAACAACTTGTTTAAGTTGTTCTAGTAATATTCTTTACTAGAAGAACCAATCCATCTACTTTCCTTTCAATATCCCTACAACTGGACTAAATTTAGTCCAAATCGGTTAGGCAGTTCACAAGTTAGCCCACTTCTGCCTCAAACATTTATGCATCCACCATCTTGAATTGGGGTGGATGACATCATCACAAACTATGCATCTAAGGCATCCCTATGTGTCCCCACAACTGTACCAAATTTGGTCCAAATCAGTTCCCACTTACACCTCAAACATTCATGTGCCCACCATCTTGAATCAGGGTAGATGACATAATTACAAACTACACCCTTGAACAATCCCTATGTGTCCCTACACCTGTAGCAAATTTGGTTCAAATCGGTTAGGCGGTTCACAAGTTAGCTCAACTGTGCCTCAAATGTTCATGTGTCTGCCATCTTGGATTGAGGTGGATGACATCATCACAAACGACACCACTGCAGTGTCCCTATGTGTGTCTCACTACAACTGTACCAAATTTGGTTCAAATTGGTTAGGTCGTCCTCAAGTTAGCCCACTTGTACCTCAAACGTTCAGGCATCTTGAATCAGGATGCGTGAACGTCCTCAAACGTCCATCATCTTGAATCAGGGCGCAAAGCCCCAGACAATCGGAGAGTGTGGTAGAAGGTGCACACTTTAAACCAGGGTAGCCAATCAGGGCTACCCAGGTGAGGAGTGATGGGATCAGGAGTGACCTAGTAGCCCCAGACCAGTCTTACTTGGGCTAGCCCTGCCCTACCTAGGTAGGGCTAGTCATGAGAATAGGCTCATTATGAGGCAGCTACATATATTCAGTTCAGTAAAATGTGAATAATGCTGATAATGCTGATTGATAATAATGAGAGGTATTGTTTGCAGTGGCTTAAGAAGCTTTAAAACCTTCTCTGGGACTTTGGCTATTACCACATATTTATTTTAGTTAATCACTTAGGATGTCTTATCAGACTGTTTACAGTAGAGCTAAACAAATCATCCAAGACAAGGTGAGAATGTGCCTTTGCTATTACTTACCGAAAAGTGTTTAAGAGGTTCCAAGGTTAGGGTTTGGGGTTTCTTTAATACACCAGGTAATTAAAACTTAAAGATAAAATGGTGATTCTATCTCACCAATACTGAACATACTGTGAGAGGTACTGGCTGCCTGCCTGCCTTTCATGGCCTTGATGTTTTCCAAGACCAGTCCGGCTTTATTCCAAGAAGGAATATATCCAATTCTATCAGAAAATTGTTAGACAGAATACATTTTTTGCACAATTAACACACTTTCACTAACAATATGTTCATTAGATATATTTAAAGCTTTCAGATTCAGATTCAGATTCAAACTTTATTACATTCATTCATTCATTCGATTTCTATACCGCCCTTCCAAAAATGGCTCAGGGCAGTTTACACAGAGAAATAATAAAGAAATAAGATGGATCCCTATCCCCAAAGGGCTCACAATCTAAAAAGAAACGTGAAATAGACACCAGCAACAGTCACTTGGAGGTACTGTGTTGGGGGTGGATAGGGTCAGTTACTCTCCCCCTGCTAATCTTTTATAAAGAGAATCACCACGTTTAAAAGGTGCCTCTTTGCCAAGTTAGCAGGGGTAACTGCTATTACAGTCATAGACCAGCAAACAAGTAGAATATTACATTAGTTCTGAGCGAGTTTTACAAACAATATAGCAAAATCTAGCCATTTTATATTAATAACACAGTCAGAATTTGAAAGTACAAATTTTAAATAAAAACCATCTATCTGGATGGCCTGGAAGATTTTGCAGTAAAGGAGAGCGTTTTCCAAGTACTTCAACTATAATACGTTATAGCTGGAAGGGAGTGTAGTTCTTCCCCCAGAAACAGTGCCTCTTTATTGCCGCTGCAATAGTTAGATATGCAAAGTGGTGAGGTACTTTTATGGGTACTTATTGCCTGCGATGAGAATGGAGATGAATGATACAAAACTCCCTGCGCTACTAGTGCAATTTTGTAATGTTTTACATTTTTATTTCATTTTCATTTTTGGTTTTTATTCAAGGGTGGAACTATAATTGGGCGGTAGGGTTCAAAAAACACGAGCCACCCAGCTTCTGGGAGCCACCTGGCTCACCCCTCACCCCTTCAGCAAGCTCTGGCCGGCCTAATTCCCAGCCGGCTTCATTGTCAGTTGGGTGTTCTCTTCGTTCAAATCCTCATTCAGCCATGGTACTAGCTGGGTGACTCTGGGCCCGTCACTTCTCTCTCAGTCTAACCTACTTCACAGGGTTGTTGCGAGGAGAAACTGAAGTATGTAATACACTGCTCTGGGCTCCTTGGAGGAAGAGCGGGATATAAATGTAACAACAATAATAACACCCAGCCAACAATGAGGCCAGCTGAGAAATGAGCTCTGGATGGCTGGGCAGGACCTTCTGGGTGCTGGCCACACTCCCTGCACGTGACATCACACACAGGGAGCATGGCTGGTGCAGAAGAGGAGCCGCCAATGAGGGGGCCCCTTCTCCCCTAGCTATGTGCCTGTTTATATTATTACTCATATATAAGTTCACACATAAACAGCATAGCAGGAACATTAAATTGCAAACTAATAATTCAAAAATGAAACAAAATATCAACTTTTTATAAAAAGAGCATGTTTCGAATAAATAAAAATTTATTAAATTAAATTAATAGAATTAAATTTCTTTTAATTATTCATTTAAAACATTTTTATACTGCCAACTACTGAAGTGTCTGGGTGGTTTACAGAATAAAACAGACCAAGAAAAAAGCAAGCCAAGAATTTAACAGTTAAACTATATAAAAAACAGATTAAAATATCCATAAAAACTCCAACTAACTATAAAGCTTGGCTGAATGGATGTGTCTTTAGTTGTTTCCTCAAAGCCAACAGGGATGGATGCAGCAGCTGAGCTCTCCTCTCAGCAGGAATTGCATTCCACAGCCCTGGGGCAACTACAGAGAAGTCACGCCTTTGAGTCATCACACACCAGCCAGCACCCTCAGATGAACCTCCCCTGAAGATCTTAATAGGCAGCGGGGTTCATAATGAAGATTACCTAGGGCTTTATAGGTAATAATTGGCACTTTGTTTTTGCCCAGAAACCTACTGGTAGCCAGTGTAGATCTTTTAGACTTGGAGTAATATGGTCTTTACGGGACATCCCAGAGACCAGTCTGGCAGCTGCATTCTGCACCAGCTTCTGGACTACGTAGAAAGGCAGCCCCACGTAGAGTACATTGCTGTAGTCAAGCCTGGAGGTTACCAGCATGTACACCACTGTCTAAGACATTGGTGCACCACTGTCCATTATTGTAGCTGTTAACTTCAGTCCATAGTCTCAGATCCAGCATTTAACGCCTTCTTTATATGGTGTATTACCAGTCTCCAAAACATTAATTGATTGCTATATTTGATTCGGATTTTAAGCAGGCTGCTAACTCTAGTAAAGCAGGATCAGCGGAGCAATGGCCTCAGGAGGCAAGTGCACCACAGGGTGGTGAGTGCAGGCTCTCTCTCTCTCTCTCTCTCTCTCTCTCTCTCTCTCTCTCTCTCTCTCTCTGTGGGGTTCACTCACTTGCCTACCTCCTGCTGCTGCCGCTGCCACTACCACTCCTGTCTCTCAGCCTCCCCCGCCCCGTCTGCCCTGCCTCACAAGAAGCCCAGACACCCCCTCTTCCCCTTCACCACCAGCATCAACTGCAGGAGCACGTGTGCACTGCTGGATGCATACGCACACCCTGCTGCCTTGCTGGTGTGCAAACATTAGTGGCGGCATGTGCTCGCCTGGCCACATAGGGACAGTGGAGTGAGGAGTGGCTGTCAAAGCACCCCCTCACCCCCCAGGGTGCCCCATCCCTCCCCACTCCATTGTTTCTCTTCACCACCATGCTTCCCACTCCCCCGCCCCATTGAGGCCAGGCGTGCTGTTTCGCACCAGCCACACTCCTCCCCCTGTGTCATCACAAAGATTCAGGAGGGGTGGCCAATGCAGGGAAGGAATGCAAGCAGCCTCATTGCCCTGTTCTCTTCAGCCTGTGGAGTGCTTGCTTTGCAGGCCGGATGCTTCCTTTTTCCTCCTCGGGAAGCCACGTGTCCGTTGGGCCATCACCTAGCTGATGGACCCAGAAGTTGAAGCCCGCAACAAGAGGGAAGAGGGTGGCTTCTGGGCCAGTGAGGCAGAGGCTGGGCTGGGCTGGGCTGGTGAGGTGGGGCAACATCAGCACCAACTCCCACCTAGGAGGTGGGGTCAGTGATATGGCATGGTGGGGCAGCTCATTCAGTGTCCTTCATCCCAAGCAGGAAAAGGCAACGAGGCAGAACATTATTAAAGACACAGTTCCCCTATAGAAAGTCCAGTTAACTGTTTTCTTTAAAGTGTTGAGCAATATTCATGTTTCTATTTTGCTCCACCCCTGCTAATTGAGCAAAAAGGCATCTTTCTAAAGTGGTGATTCTCTTTATTTAGCAGGGGGAGAGTAACTGGCCCCATCCATCCCCAGCACAGCATCCCTCCAGTGGCTGTTGCTGGTAGTGTCTATCTTTTTTTTTATTGTGAGCTCTTTGGGGTCAGTGAGCCGTTTTATTGATTGATTGATCTCTATGCAAACTGCTTTGGGAACTTTTGTTCAAAAGATATATATAAATATTAATTGTATATACTAAATGTGATTACTCTCAGTATACGCACAATTTGTTCTCTCACACTTGTATCTAGCCTAGGTTCAATACCAAATACATTTGGGGGATCTACTATAACTAGAGTACCGCCTTAAGAGGTGCAGCGGGGAAATGCTTGACTAACAAGCAGAAGGTTGCCGGTTCTAATCCCCACTGGTATGTTTCCCAGACTATGGGAAACACCTATATCGGTCAGCAGTGATACAGGAAGATGCTGAAAGGCATCGTCTCATACTGTGCGGGGGGAGGCAATGGTAAACCCCTCCTGTATTCCACCAAAAGAAAACCACAGGGCTCTGTGGGCACCAGGAGTCGAAATCGACTTGATGGCACACTTTACTTTACCATAAATAGAAAAGCTGTTTTATCACTCATTTAGACCTTATTTTCATTATCAGCTGTTATAGCATGTTTCAAAGCTGAGTGCTACTCCACCATACCACTCCAGAGCAGAAGAGCTGTTATAGCACTATAAACAGCAGCCACAACACATGTATCATTATAAATATTTGTATACCACTTTTCAACAAAAACAGTCTCAACGCAGGTTTCAGAGCAAATGGAATGAGAACATGGTTTCCTGTCACCAAAGGGCAATACCAGCAAACACACTGATGCAGTTTTCCAGTTAGCAATGCTTCTTGCTCTCCTGCAACATCTTTTTGTGAGCCTTGTATACTTATTTTAATTTTTAATTGCATTTAATTTAGAAGGCTGTATGTGCACCCTCTCTTCATCTCCAATGCTGAACTGCATATCCACCATTGGTTTGTGCTTTTTTTAAAAGAAGAAAACGCAGTATGTGAGTTCCTCCATCCTTTATACTTATACACAGGCATGTTGGGTCATGCATTCTTTGGTAATCTGGCTACAGAACCAAGAAATCGCTAACATCAGCACCCTGAAAGAGGCATGGAACAATACTGCCATCTCCTGGGCAAAAATACAAAAGGTTCCTGATAACATTTTCCTTCTTCTTCTTCTTTTTTTTTTGCGGGGGTGGGGCAGGGTTCATTAAACAATTTGTAATGGGATCTAATTGTCACAGAAATGAATGTGTAAAATGATGTATTCTGCACTGTATAAATGATACATATTATTTCTTGCAAAGAAATCTGGATTCTTAGAGTGTGTAAAAAGCAAACAAATTAACACTAACAAATATTCACTACTTTCTTTGGTCCATGTGGGTCAACCTCCCACTACCCTTCTTCTAGTTATAAATGATCCTCCGTCTTCTCACACTTCATTGTGAAACCATCCTAATGTCCCAGGTTCCCATATGGTAGTGAGTGAGTGTGTGTGTGATCCCCATTCAACCATGAAACTCACTGGGTGACTCTGGGCCAGTTGTATATATCTCAGCCTAACCACAGCAACTCTGTGAGGATAAAAATAAGCATGTTTATTTCCTCTGAGCTCCTCGGAGGAAAAGCAGGTTATAAATGTAATAAATAAATAAATAAAATTAAATAATTCATTCAAAAGGTGGGGTGGTGCTTTCTCCCGATCTGTTTTCTCATCTCATTATTCTGGTTGAGAGAAAAGCAAGTAGGGGAAGGTATTGCAGAGGAAAAGTGATGGGAACAGGGTTAACTAGGTTAATTAAGGCCCACTACTTCTCCTCTGCAAGTTCTCCATTGCTTTGCATAACGGTGCTCAAGAGTGTGGGGGGAACAAAAGGGGCAAAGGGGCGCCATAAAACTGAAGGCTCCCAATATATTACTACTACTACTATTATACTGCTGCTACAACCAATAATAATTTAAAAATATTTAACATAGGGCTTGCATAGGGTGAAAGTGGTTACATCTGTGGCCCTGGCAGTGGTGAACATGGAGTTGGGAATCCTTTGTTTGTTGCTAAATTTGTAATTCTGCTCTAAGCGTAACTTCTCTCTACTTTTTGTTTTCAGGTACACACATAGGATGGTTAAAAACACACTTGGTTTCTGTCACCTATGAATAGTGCATATAGAGCAGTTTGGAACTAGCAAGGCCCTTTGGAGAGCGGAGGCATTTATGGTTTGCTGCCTTCCTTTTCCAAATGCACACAAGCAGTGGGGAAAGAGTTGAGCCTCTCTTGCTTTTTGAGGGGCAAACAGCAAATCACTCTTGTATGTACTTCTCACAGTACCAAATGCCCTGGCTTGTTAGGGGGGAAATTGCAGTTTCCCAGCAGGAAAATATTCAGGCTTGATACTGCTGGGAAAATGTGATATCCCTTCAACAAAACTGTTATAAGCAAGAAGATGTCTGGATTCTGCCTAAGCACAATTGCACATATTATGCGCACCGTGCTGGAGACAGTGTGCATCATGACAATGCTGGTGCAGACTCAGAAGGCAGTGAGGATGCAAGCAGGAAGCACAAGCAGCATCCCCACAGCTTCTCCCATCGTCTCATTGCATACCTCATGGCCTTCTGCGCCTGCAGCAGCATTGCCGTGGTGAGCACTCTCTCCATAACAATTCCCATCACACTGGTCACTGTGCTTACCTTAGTCTGTGAGGTCTTACTTTCATTCTGTACTTTGATTTATCTTGAGTTTTCTCTTCCTAACTGGTTAACAAGTAATAGGCTTAACTGCAGGAGTGGCATGTGTGTAGTAAGTGACAGCAGGTGTGAAGCTGGCACCAGAGGTTATCACTGATGGACAGCTGCTAAGGGCCCAGGGTCTGCATAACGGCCCACTGCAGATCCCTCTATGCTCATATAGTCTTTGTGCAGTGGTGGTGAGTGGCTTGCTCTGTTGTCACTGACTCTCTTCTGTCCTGTCCACCAAACTAAGCCACATCACGCACCGCAGACTCATCACGATTGACCCCAGGTTTCTCAGCAAACTGTCCTCCATAGGCCCTTTTGTACCTGGGCAGGCCCAAGATTTGTCCTGAGTGGGATAGGATGAGATGGGAGAAAGGAGGCAACAGGGGCGTATCTAGGGTAGGGCAGGCAGGGCACGTGCCCTGGGCACCACTTGAAGGGGGGGCACAAATTCTTAAAATTAATTTTTTTAAAAAAAAATATGGCCACCAAAAACAAAATGGCCACTGCACACGCTCAAATGGCCTCTGTGAGGCCCTAGGCCATGCCAGGCCTCGCAGAGGCCATTTGAGCATGCACGGTGGCCATTTTGTTTCCAGCAACCATTAAAAAAACCAATTATTTAAAAAAATGGCCACAGCACATGCTCAAATGGTCTCTTCGAGGCCCTAGAGGCCAGCGGTTGGAGGGCTAACTTTTGCAGATGCCCCCCTCCCACGGCCTATAGGAAGCTCCCCGAAGGGGCTACGGGTTTAAAAACATTAATATAAGTCACTGTACACATATTCAGTTTGGCACTATGTACAGAGAATCAGGGCTTGTGAATACTGAGCTGAAGCTTATGAGCTAGGATTGTATTCATTTGCTCTTACTTTGCTTCTTATGATAAGTGAGTTAAATGTGGTGTCTTAATAATATGGCTATTAATGGTGAGTTTGTCTTTGAATCAGTGTGAAATCCTTAGCATTAAGGCCCACTGGGAGTTTCTTGCTTTCTTTCTCTCATTTTAACTGTCTTTCTGAAATACCAGAATATATTCCAAGCAGTGACACAGTTTACTCTGCATATCCTTTAATTATTTTCAGAGTATCTGGGAAAAGCCAAATTCTCCAATTATTTTTAAAACTGATGTAATAGTGATGCTACAATGCATAGTAGAGAATTAGATAGGCACTTCTGTTTAGTTTTCCAAGTACACCTCCAAATAGTATTTGGGTATTTCATGAGCCGCAGCATACTGAAATTTGTAGTTTCCCAGCATTTTTTGGTCTGGCTACATCCACTGCTAAATAGTTTTTGAAATTTTAAAAGATTAACGAGCTTGACTTGTATTTTTCAGCTGATATTATAGTAAAGTTATCTAAAAGATGGGTGTTAGATGTTTGGACAGGGGGCGTAATTTCAGTGCTTGCCCTAGGTGCTATTTTCCCTAGATACGCCTCTGGGCAACAATGGGAGGAGTTGTTCTGCCTCTACTGCACAAAGCTGGTCTTGTGGTAGCACTGAGGAGAGCTGGTCTTGTGGTAGCAAGTATGACTTGTCCCCTGAGCTAAGTAGGGTCCATCCTGGTTACATATGAATGGGAGACTTGGTGTGTGAGCACTGCAAGATATTCCCCTCAGGGGATGGAGCCACTCTGGGAAGAGCATCTAGGCTCTAAGTTCCCTTGCTGGCTTCTCCAAGATAGGGCTGAGGGAGATTCCTGCCTGCAACCTTGGAGAAGCCGCTGCCAGTCTGTGAAGACAATACTGAGCTAGATGGACCAATGGTCTGACTCAGTATATGGCAGATTCCTATGTTCCTATGCACAAAGACTATGGACGCAGGTGGCCTCAGGGCTTAGTAGTGGGTCCTGCTGCAGACCCTGGACCCTCGGTGGCTTCCCAGCAACACTGATCCCTAATGCCAGCCCTGACACTCAGTGTCACTTACTACACACAGCCACACACACTAGCCCCATGTTGCTACACCTGTACAATGTTACACCATGTTCACATATTAGTTGGCACAGGGCTACCAGCTGAGCACATTTCTGGTAACAGTTGTTTGTAATTTTGGCATACTTGCAAAGCTACGGGCAGATCCCACTCTATTTCTTTCCTTCTGAAGACTGTTTGACTGATGTCTGAAAACTGTGGCAAAGGGTCATTCACGTTCCTTCTCATAATCTCATCTGCCTGGTTCTCAGGGTTGTGGCAATGCTAAAGACTGCCATGGTGCTTGCAAAGACGACCCTTTAGCCCTTGCATTTGATGCTTGCAGAGACAGGGGCTATTCACAAGTGTGCAAAACCACTAAGGGAACCCAGTCCAGTTTTGCACACATGTGTGAACTGCCAGGATCATGTCCGATTCTGATGGCACCACGGTGGCACACCTGCCTACAGAGCCACCCTTCTAAACAGGGTTAGGAGAGCGAGTGTTCTCCTAACCCCATTTATTGGCTCGTGTGTCAGCCATGGCTGGCAGACTCGGGGAGGGGTTGGGGGATCCCAATAATGCACCACGCACTTGCGCAGTGCATTATTTGGGTTCCGGGGGGAGGGGCGGTACATTGCGCAGTGGTGCATTGCAGTGGAGAGGGCGGTGCATTGCGCAGTGAATTGCGGTATGTGCATCACCGGCTCTCTCTTCACTCTCTTCCAAATAATCCCTGGCCCTCCCTGGCATCTGGCCCTGCAGGGAGGAATTCTTCCAAAGAATCCCTCTTCCAAAGAATCTTCCAAAGAATCTCCCCCTTCCAAAGAATCTTCTGCTTTCAAAGAATCTTCTGCTTCCAAAGAATCCCTCTTCCAAAGAATCTTCCAAATAATCTCCCTCTTCCAAAGAATGCCCGGCATCCCCGACCCTCTCTTCACTCTCTTCCCAAGTGCATCCCCAGCCCCCCCGAATCCAGCCGTGCAGGGAGGGATTCTTCCAAAAAATCCCTCTTCCAAAGAATCTTCCAAAGAATCTCCCCCTTCCAGAGAATCTTCCGCTTCCAAAGAATCTTCCCAAGAATCTTCCCCTTCCAAAGAATCCCTCTTCCAAAGAATCTTCCAAAGAATCCCTCTTCCAAGGAATCCCTCTTCCAAAGAATCTCCCCCTTCTAAAGAATGCCTCTTCCAAAGAATCCCTGGCATCCCCGGCCCTCTCTTCACTCTCTTCCAAAGTGAAGAGAGGGCGGTGCATTGCGCGGTGCATTATTGGAGTTCCAGCAGGGAGGGGCGATGCAAGCCAACACACCCTGGCATCCCAACTCTTGGAGCTACCAACAGGAGTCAGTGCTCATCTGCCCACCCAAGAAGGAAGGACTGCTCATCTGCAGGGAAGGTACATTAAACCAGCCTTCCCTGCAGCCCACCCTTTAGCCCTTCTCACGGCTTGTGAGAAAAGGCTCACTGTCTATTTGGCCTCTGCTTTCTAACCAGTGAATCACAGAGCTGGAAGCTCTTGCTCCACAGATCTCTAAGATATCAGTTCATAGAGGCTGGGTTCACACAATCAGAAGGATCCTGGTTAAAAAGTTAACCAAACTTAGTGTGCCCAGTGGAGGTGATGGTGTGAACCCAGCATTTCAGGGCAATCCTGATCCACCTGGATTAACCAGGAGGTTAATTATACAGCATTATACCAGGATAGATAACTGGGATTATCCTAGGTGCCCCAGCACGCCTAATCACATGAAGGTTCTGCTCCTAGATATAGCATTTGTCTCTGTAGACAAAAGCTGTACTTGTGGGCAATGAGTGGGGGGAGGCTATGGGAATATATAGACATGGGGGCAGAGTTTGCTGGTGCACTCCTGCCCTTCCTTCAGTGTTCCTAATCATGGGGAGGATCTCTTCAACCACAGCAGGAGGGGTGGGGCTAGAAAGTGCATTACCACAGTGGATAGGGCTTGCAAGTGGCATTCTAACAGTGTGCACTGGACATGGTTATGGGATGCCTGAACCGAGCTTTAATGGTCAAAGTGCAAATTCTGCTGGCAATGACAAAATCCCAAAGTCAGCAGGACAGATTATCTCTTAGGTTTCTCTCCAGTTCTGATTGCATTTGTTGGCTTACTTGTTAGTTGTCACACTGACCCTTTTACTGGTTGCTTGCTGATGCTGATGATTCACTAGAGGAGGAAAGCTAACAAAACCCTTCACTGTGTAGGGAAGAGAAGGAGCAGAGAGATCTGGCTGCAAACTAGAGGCATGTGTGTGTGTGGAAACCCCCCAAAGCACGTAATGAGACACTGAACAATAACTGCATGGTACCATTTCTGGAAACTTAACAGGCTCCACACAAATGACACAGCCTTATCATCATTGTCATAAGACAATGGTGAGGGGTAGTTGGGAGTAATGTAGCTAGCTTAAAAAAAATTGGGAGTTGAGTGTTGCTGCATAGAGGGACGTGCTCTGTGATGTTTGATCAAGGGCTGGACAAACAACCAGGTCAAGGTTGGAGCTTTAGCTTCCTCTAAGTAGGCGGTTGGCACTTCAGAGACAAACAGGACAAAGGTCAGGGTGCATGCTGCAACAGAGCAGGAGCTGAGACAATCCAAGGGTGAATCTAGTGGAGATGAGAACTGGGAGTGAAACTGAGAGAAAGGCCAGAGGGGTGGAAACAGTTATTAAAAGAAATTGGAGCCCCAACTAAAAAATGGTATTTTAGAGCTAGGAAAGGTGCCAAAAAGGGCAACTAAAATGATAAGAGGAGGATCTTCCCTACAAGAAAAGGTTAAAGGGTTTGGAGTTCTTTAATTTACAAAAAAGGTGACTAAGATGGAGGACATGATAAAAAAAAATCATAAGATGAGGACATGATAAATGCAAGTGACTAAGATGAGGACATGATAAATGTAAAAAAATATGCACAGCAGGGCTTGTTCTAAGTTGTTTCCCCTACTGTGCACAAGCAGGCACAAGCAACACCCACAAGCATACTACCCTCCCCCTGTCCCTCCACTTTTTGTAACTGAAATAAAGAGAACAGGAAAGAGGAAAGGGGAAATGAGGAATTCTTTTTGTCTGTGTTTGTTTTGTCCTGCTACATATTTGTATACCTACACAGTGTTTGAGTTCAGTCCAAGTCAATAAATGCCTTTGACTAGCCAAGTAATTAATTCTCTTAATACTATTAAGATAAGATTGATAGGCAACAATATTCATCTTCATTTTCTATTTTTTTTAATCTTTCCCCCTTTTCTCATCTATTTTTTTTTTAAGAAACAACCTCAAAGCCCATATGCCCAACTGCAAAAAAACTTATTTTACACTGGACAAATTGTTTTGACACTGCACAAAATGTGCCTAGCTGTACGTTCAGGGGAAAAACAACAACAACCATGATGCATAGTGTGGAGAAAGGGCAAAGAGAAATTTCTCCCTCCCTCCCACAATACTAGAACTTGGGGTCATCTCGTGCCCCTTTGGACATAGCGTGAGACGTCGGGAGGATGGACCTGCGGTTAATCTGTGAAGCCGAGAATCATTCTGCAGATAATTGTTCAACCGTGGTTTTGCAACCTGCGGCTTCTGGGCGGAGGGACCCCTCTGCATCCCAGCAAGCTCCGTACTGCTCATGTTGCCAGACTGGAGGCAAGGCATCAGTGTGTCAGTAAAATGGCAGCCATTGGCCGTGATCTTTGAGGAGGCGTGCTCAGTGCGATCATGCCTTTTCAGCATAGATCACCCGCCCCCAGCAGGGGAAAGACATTTTAACCCTTTCCTCACACCACTTGCACCTCTGCCTTTGCAAGAGCTCTGTAGCTATGCAGTTTTGCACAAGCATAATTACTGATACTGGGGGATGGCAAGGGGCACTTGCAGACGGTGATGGGGTGTTGGGGGAGAAAACAATAACAGCAATGGAGTTTATTGTTGCAGCTTTGATTCTGCAGTGAAATTGTACATAGGAGGTAGGGGAACTGGTTAGTCTGGTTCCTGGACTAACAGTTAGTCCCCTGATAACTCTGCCAAGAGGCACCTTTAAAAAGTGATTCTTTTCTCTATGGTGATTTTCTTTATTGAGCAGGGGGAGAGCAACTGGCCCTATCCATCCCCAGCACATCAGTCTCCAGTGGCTACTGCTGGTGTCTAATCTCTTATGTTTCTTTTTTAGATTGTGAGTCCTTTAGGGACAAGGAGCCATTTAATTTATTTATACCTATGTAAACCACTTTGGGAACTTTCGCTGAAAAGTGGTATATAAGTATTTGTCATATTTGTCATATTTGTGTCCTAGGAACGTGCCAACAAATCCCTGGGGAGCACCCAAGGTGCTGGACCAGAGGAAGGTCCAAGGCTACTTATCTGATGCTCCAGAAGGGGATCTTACCAACTTCCTAGTTGTACATGAAGGCAAAGGATCCTGGGGTTTGGCTCACTGTGACAAAGGATGCTCTTAGATTCACAGACCTGGGCCAAGCAGTCCAGGAAGCTTCAACATGCACTTGCCTCTGTGCCAACTTGCCGGCCAGGGATCAGCTCTCTCATGAGAGGGCCAGTCCACCGGGGAACAACAGAGGCACCATTTGCTTCGGGTCTCAGTTGGACTGCACTCTCATGAGGTAGGCCTTCAAACTATATATAGGGGGCCCCTTTGATGCAGGGCTCCCTGTATCTCTGGTTAATAATATAACTCATACTCCATAACTTCCCCTCTCCACTCAACTCTTCCAGACTTCCAAGGAGTCTGGTCCACTTAATGTGTCTGAGCAGTTTCAGGTGGGCAGAGTTGGGAAGGACTGGGGATTGATTCTGCCACCAGAGCTAAATAAGCCGGGCTGGGACTGGTGCGGCAGCATATGTAAATTGGCCACTGTGGGGATCCCGGGGCAGGTCACCTATGGATTAGAGCGATCTCTGGCTAGCCAAGTGACTGTGCAGGGCAAAAAAGTGGCGAGGGGCAGGGGGAGATGGATATGTGTTATGGGGAGACCAGACTATCAGAGGGAGCATGCACATTGTTGGTTTGTGGCAGACCCGCTGGGACCAGGAAAGATGTTGCATTGAACTAGCAACCAGGCTGAGCAGCAACAGCCCTCAGGCCTTCATGTGTGTCTCTACGGCCAGGCACTCTCATGGGAGAAGTGCCAAGCTAATTCTAAGTGAAGATCCTACATGCTAGGCAATGCACAAAGGTGTGTGTTGCAGGTTGCTCAAGTAACCCAATCCTCAATCCTTCTTTGTGCCAAGCGCACAAGAAACCAACCACCCCCTTCATCAGGGCAAGCCTATCCAGAGACTCTTGCAACCCTTGTCTTTCAAATTGCAGCACACGGGAAGTGCCACAAAACACGTGACTTGCTGGCTTCCCACTCCCTTCCAGGACATGTCCCACTGTTGATGGATAGGTGCCATGGACAAAGACAGACTCCAGATTTGTGGGGCTACGTGTTGTCTCTTTAATTGACTGGACCATAGAAAGGTTGTCATGGCTGGGGTTTCCACAGGTGTGTTCCTTATCTAGCTTTGATGGGAAATCCCCCTGTGCACGGGGTCGGCACATTGTTATTTCTGATACGCCCCATGTTATCACTCCCCTAATGGCCTGGCATATGTGCCCTTTGTGGGAAAACAATCTAGTTGTTGAGTTCGTTGTGTTCCCGGGGCTTCATATGTTTATGCACAAATCACTGTAGTCCTGAATTGCTGGAGACCTCTTTCTTGTTGTCCTTGTCTTGTCCTCCCATCCTTTTATTGAGGATGAACAAGGGGGGCCCATAAGATGCAGTGGAAAGTGGGCAAAATTGCCAATGTGTTTCTTTCCCTTTCAATGCAGGAGCTGCAGGATGAGGCATCCCTTTTGCCAAGCAGTGGCAGGAAGAGAAAGGAGATGGCAGAGGGCAGGGTGTCAGCTCCGAAAGGCAGCCAGTGAAAAATGTGGCTGCCCTAGAACTGATGCATTTCTGGTCTGGTCTGAGTCTCCTTCTCTATTGTTTCGGGAGGAGCTAGAGCACAAAACCAAGGTTAAGACAGCAACAGCTGTCAGATGAAACAATGGTCCCTAGGAACCTGAGGCTTCAGCAGTGAAACTCACTACAAATCAACGGTTCAAATTCAGGTTTGGGGGCAAAAAAGGAGCAGCAGTTCAGTGGTGAAACCACGGTTGCATGCATGTCGACAAGCATAAACTTGAACCCCTGGCACATTTATCTATGGTTTGGCATTATGTCCGGATGTGGCCTAGCAAAATTGACCACCAGGACATTCAGGACAGTAAAATTGCCCACCAGGAGATTCAGGACAGACAGGGGAAAGTGCTTGTTCACACAATACATAATTGATTTACAGAATTTGTGGTCACAGGATATGTTTAAAGTTTAGGTGGCTTTTAAAAAGGGGTTAGACAATTTCTAGATCGGTCTAGGGGCAGATGCAGGATAGGCCTATCAATGGCTATTGGCCATTAAAGCATAAGAAAATAAGAAAAGCCCTGCTGGATCAGGCCCAAGGCCCATCTAGTCCAGCATCCAGCTTCATACAGTGGCCCACCAGAAGCCTCTGGGAAGCCTACAGGAAAGAGCAGAGGGCATGCCCTCTTTCTTACTGCTACCCCCCTGCGACTGGTATTTAAAGGCATCTTGCCTCAGAGGCTGGAGTTGGCCAATACCCCACAGACTAGTAGCCATTGATAGACCTATCCTCCATGAATTTATCTAAACCTCTTTTAAAGCCATCCAGGTTGTTGGCTGTCACATCTTGTGGCAGAGAATTCCACAAGTTGATTATGTGTTATATGAAAAAGTACTTCCTTTTGTTGGTCCTACATTTCTTGGCAATCAGTTTCATGGGATGACCCCTGGTTCTAATGTAATGTGAGAGGGAGAAAAAATTATTTCTATCCACTTTCTCCACACCATGCATGATCTTATAGACCTCTATCATGTCTCCCCTCAGTCATCTTTTTTCTAAAATAAAAATCCCCAGATGTCATAGCCTTGCCTTGTAAGCAAAGTGCTTAAGGCCCTGCCCTGATCATCTTGGTTGCCCTCTTCTGGACCTTTTCCAGTTCTACAGTATCCTCAAGATATGGTGACCAGTACTGCACATGGTACTCCAAACATGGCCGCATCATAGTTTTTAATAAGGGCATTATAATTTTTTAATTTCAAACCCCTTCCTAATGATTCCAAGTATGGAATTGGCCTTTTTCATAGCTGCCGCACATTGAGTCGACACTTTCAAAGCAAATGATATTTTCAGAGGCAGTATGCCACTGAATACCAGTTGCTGCTGGGGCAACAGCAGGAAAGGCTTATTGGCTGACACATTCCACTTCTGAGATTCCTAAAAGCTTCTGAGGGGCCACTGTGGGAAACAGGATGCTGGACGAAAAGAACCTTTGGTTTGGTCCAGCAGGACTCTTCTTATGTGGTTGTCATTGAAAAGGGACGGATGGGAGCACTCTGCAAAGGCTTAAATGTTGCTGGGCCATGCATTGACCAACTGTGCAGAAAGACTCTCAGATTCAAATCCCTGCTCTGAGAGATTTGTTCTCTCGATGTTCACCTTTAGCTGCAGCTACACAGACTGGAGCCTTCTTTGTTACATAACACGAACAAGTCTGAGCTCTCCAACACAGCTGCTTAAACAATCACTTCATTAAACCATTTTGAAACAATCCGTCCAAGGTTATGTGAAGCTCAGGTGTTTGCTTAGCAAGGAGCCAGATGTTTGCATGTAGGGCAACGATTTGTACTTTTGCCCCACAGATGTTACACTGCAATTGGGCTTCCGCCCTCTGTCGGCTGAATCTGCTGATTTCATGGGATTCCATGCTTCCTCCATTCATTGTCATCCTTGATGTATTTTATCCTTTGTACACAGCTCCATTTCTCTATAGGTAATCATTTTTGTACTTGAATGCAACTTTAGTCTTAAGAACTGAATATTATGGAACTGAAGAGACCACTACCCATGCTCTCATTACATTTTGTGGCAAAATTTGAAACATGCATACCTATGCACCACTATTGCAATCTTACATATAAATATCTATGGTATGTGCACATGTGAATTTTCTTTGGCAAAAACACCTATATATTGCAAATTATGTCTCCATACAATATGCTTAGCTTTATATGCTGGAATACTATGCAGTCACTGACTCAATTCAGCCGTTAACACGAAACCATTATTTAGCAGTATGTGAACAAACCCAAAAGAACTGTGGGCTCAGTTGCTCCTCCACCTGACTCATGCATGAGGAAGATAATGTGAAAACTTTTGCTAGAGAACAAACCACAGTTCCACATTATGTACAAATACAGGGAACTGTGGTTTGTTAACCAACTATATTTAGAACAACCCAGGATATCAAAACAGGATCAAACTGTGTTTTGATATCCTGGTCTATTATAACTTGCTAGTAAGAAACCCAGCCCCCACAGTTCTCTGTGTTTGTCTGTATGTGGAACTGTGGTTTGTTATTAAGTGAAAGCAAAAACTGTCACTCTCCTTTCATGTGCATAAAGTGTAGAGGGAGGAGGGAGTAGCCCCAGAGTATCAACAATCTTAGGTTCATTCATATAGCACTAAATCAGGCCTGCTCAACTTAGGCCCCCCAGCTGTTTTTGGACTACAACTCCCATAAGCCCCAGCCACAGGGGCCAATAGCCAGGGATTATGGGAGTTGCAGGCCAATATCTGCAGGAGGGCCGAAGTTGAGCAGGCCTGCACTAAATCATGGTTCAGTGTTTTATTTGAACCATGTCACTAGGCCCATTGACATGAACATAATGTACAATGACTGTACAGTGTACATAAGTGCAGATCTGTACACAGATGCAATGATTCACATGTTATGCAGAATGCAGGTGCAGAAGTACACTTCCTATCATTACCATGCATTTGAAGGCCTGTATCCAGGTTCATTTTTAAAATGAACAAAGGTACAGTCATTCACACAAACAAACATGTGTATGAGTGTACAGACATCTTTGCACTCATACAGCATAATGTCTGAATCGGGCTACTGTCTCTGATGTATTTAGATATCAGAGAATATACTAACTTGTAGTCTATTTTCAGAATGACACAAGGTTATCATTTTTTAAAAAAAAAAGAAAATAACAATGGCAAAAATAAGGTTCAGTGAGCTGGCAATGCACAATGTTTAAAATAGCTGGGCCATATCTGCAGACATTTGTACAAAATGTCTTCATTCCACTGGCATTAAAAGGGACCATTTGAATTATAACATTTGGGGAGTTGCAGCTGAAAAAGCAGTTGCTAGTGGAAGCAACAATTTCCCCCTGACCCTTTCGACCTCAGAGATTGCATGCTTTGATTGAGCCTGATATTCCCTCACCTCATCTTTCAGCCAGTGTATATACAGTTAGCAGCACAGCTCCTCATTTGTGTTTGTTTAGGTTGGGGGAGAGCACTGGCATCTTAAGAGCAGCTCCCAGTGTGAGTCTGCTGTTCTGCCCCTTTGTTTTTTTCTTCCTCTAGAAGTAGTGCAAGAGGAGCATTCTCCACTTTTTGCGGGGGGCTATCAAATGTTGCCTTGCACAATTCTGTCAGCTCTTTTAAAAATCTCTTTAGTGGTTTTGTGCCCTGGCATTTGAAATTAGGAGACACTGTATATTTGGAGATACTTAAGCCTTTCCCTGATCACTGCTTCTCTGTTCCAAATTGTATCTGGCAAAAGAATAAACATGCAATTCTAACCTGGGGGCGGAGAGTGGTTATGGAGGCCCTGCTTTCCCACTTCAATTGGCCCCCAAGCCACTTTCCCTCCCATGATATATATACATTTATATATACATGTTTGGAATCTTATACCTGGGGTGGGTAGCTTGGAACAGAGATGTGGCAGTCAGGTAAAGGATGAAAAGCACCCCCTTCTTATTCTCCTTCTCCACTGTCAATTGTCCCCCTCCAGGAATAGCTTTCCCTTTTTTCAAAAAGCTCTTTGAGATTTTAATACACATTTGCATGTTGTTTTATAGCTGCTTCCCTCACAAACACAAAGTAGTCTTAAATAGATTTAACCGGGGCAGAGCCACCATTGTGCGAATGGGTTCAGAGAACGCGGGCTGCCAATGAAAAAGGCCACTGAAGCCCACAGGGGCAGCATGGCTTGGGCTCTGGAAGAGCCCCAAGCAAATCCCCCCTGCCCACACCCGGGCTCCGGAGAGCTTGAGTGAGCTCCCCGCACTTGCTGCCTGACAGCATGTATTTCGCTTTCTCTCCCTTGCTGGAGGGAGAGAAAAAGAAATACATGCTCTCAGGCAGCAAGCACTGCCTGAAAAGGACAGGGGAGAGCTCACTCGGGGCTCTCCTGAGCCTGGGCTTGGGTGGGAGGAGTTCGCTTGGGGCTCTTCCAGATCCCAAGCCACATCCCCGTGCGTGTGATGTCACGCACACACGGCATAACTAGAGGGGCCACCAAGCGGGGCTGGACACGTGCCACTGTTTGGCTGGCTCCACACCTGAATTTAACTAAGAGTTTATTCAGAGACAACTCCATTTTCTCCTTCTCTTCTCCCTCCCTTTCCCTTTCTGACTCCATCCCCCACACTATCTACAGGATCCCCCGTTGGGACAAACGTCTAAATAACAAAACATAAAAGATACTGAAAAAAACACACACCTCCCCTTTATAACAACCAGAATTGAATTGATTTAAAACTCAGATTTAAAACAAAGTCTTGAAGGTGGTCTCCTGTTAGTACACTTCTAATTTTGGGGTCTCTGACACAGGAGCTGTTAGTGATGTTCTTTCTGGTAAAGAGGGCAGTCTATCACTTTCATCAGCCTCCTCTGTGAGGTCAAAACCGGAGGCAATATCAGTCCTCTCTATTTCCTCTCTCAAGACCAGATTCCCTCCCCTCTTTTCTCATAGTATGCATGCTAAAAAGTCTTGAACTGTTCCATTTATTTCCATCAACCAGTATAACAGAATCTCCTAGGATTTTGATTATTTGTTTTGGTCCAGAATATCAGGAACATCCCTTTCTCACTTTATAAGGCAGCTGTACTCAAACAAAGTCCCCCACCTGAAATGTTCGCTGTTTCTCCTCCATATCTGATTCACATACAATTTGTATTTTTGTTGCTTCCCCCTTACCCAATCAGGAATATGTGCATCCTCAGGGCGAGATGGCACAGAAAGCCCTATTGATTGTTGCCACTTCTAAGTTTGGTAGTAGTTTCATGTCCTTTCAGCAGTTCAAAAGGTGGTTTTCCTGTAATGGAATGAGGAGTAGTTTGATAAGCAAATAGAGTTTCACAGATCGCCTCTTTCCAGGATTGTTGTTGCATAGTAGCTGGTTGTAAACTTTCTTTCACTAAACTGTTCATTCTTTCCACTAAGCCATTCCCTTGAGGATGGTACAAGGAAATAGCATTGTGTTTTACCTCATGGTTATGCAAATATTGCTCCCTTTTGAATGAGGTAAGCTGTGTCCCATTGTCAGTCACCAGTTCTTTAGGAAGACCTTTTCTTGCAAAAACTGCAACCATGAATTGGATGACCTTGTTTGTAATAATGTTGTCAGCAAATGAAACTTCTGGTCACCTGGAATAGTAATCCACCATCACTATAACAAATATTTGGTTTGTTAGTCAGTTATCCAAAGGCCTTATTATATCCAGAGCAAGTTATTCCCAGGGACTATTGGGATACTCTGCTGGAGTCAAGTGGGTGGCAAAAGTCCTGTGACTTCTCAGATACAGCATAAGCCACACAGTGCCCAATCACATCTTCAATGTCTTTGTCCATACCAGGCCACCAAAAACTTTCTCTGATTTGCCTTTTAGTCAAGCTCATGCCCAGGTGATCTTCGTGGGCAATTTTGATCACGTTTGCTTGTAAGGAGGTTGGCACCACCAAACGTTCAGTCTTCAGCACCAGCTCATTAAAAAGAGACTGCTCACTTGCTACTTGCATGTATGGTTGAAGATGTTCAGATACCTTGTTTTTATGTTGCCATCCATTAGTTATGTAAGGTTTAAGTTCAGTAAGCACTTGTCGGCACTGAGGGACACTTTCCATTCAGAAGACGTGATCACTCCATGAGTGGATGAAGCTTTTTGCACAGTTACAACTCCTTCAACCTCGTCTTTTGGGATCTCCTCTTGTCCTGGAAGTGGAAGTTGATTTAAACAATCTGCAGTTGTATTCCGAAGACCTGGAAGATATTCCACCTGGAAATCAAAATCCATAAGTCTGGAGATCCATTTGCCTGTTCTTGGGGTTGCTCGACTTGATACCTGAGTACAAAATAAAGTGGATAAGGGTTTATGGTCTGACTATAAAGTGAATTTTCTGCCCCACAAGTAAGTCCTGACATGCCTCACTGCCCAGAAACATGCTTGCTTCTTGATTAAGTGCCATCAAGCCGGTGTTGACTCTTTGCGACCACATAGATAGATTCTCTCCAGGATGATCTGTCATAGGAACATAGGAACATAGGAAGCTACCATATACTGAGTCAGACCATAGGTCCATCTAGCTCAGTATTGTCTACACAGACTGGCAGCGGCTTCTCCAAGGTTGCAGGCAGGGATCTCTCTCAGCCCTATCTTGGAGATGCCAGGGAAGGAACTTGGAGCCTAGATGCTCTTCCCAGAGTGGCTCCATCCCCTAAGGGGAATATCTTACAGAGCTCACACTTCTAGTCTCCCTTTCTTATACAATCAGGGCGGATCCTGCTTAGCTTAAGGGGACAAGTCATGCTTGCTAACACAAGACCAGCTCTCTTCTGTCTTCAACTTAGCCTTTAAGGTCTCTCAGTGGTGCATTCATTGCTGTTGTAATCAAGTTCATCCACCTTGCTGCTGGCCATCCTCTTCTTCTCTTTCCTTCAACTTTTCCCAGCATTATGGACTTCTCAAGGGAGTTGGATCTTTGCATAATGTGTCCAAAGCATAATAGTTTGAGCCTGGATATTTGTGCCTCGCGTGAAAATTCTGGATTGATTTGTTCTACGATCCATTTGTTTGTCTTCCTGGCTGTCCATGGTATCCTCAAAAGTCTTCTCCAGCACCAAAGTTCAAAAGCGTCAGTGCTTTTTCTATCTTGCTTCTTCAAAGTCCAGCTTTCACATCCATAGAGTGTTATGGGGAAAACCATTGCCTGAACTATTCTAATCTTTGTAGGTGTAGACACTGCATGGCATCTAAATATCCTTTCCAAGGCCTTCATTGCAACCCTACCATGTGCTAGTCTGCGGCGTATTTCTTGATTCCTTGATTGTTGATCGTCAATCCTAAAAGGCAGAAGCTATCCACCACTTCAATGTCTTCATTGTCAATTCTGAGGCTGGTTGCTGTACCCGTTGTCATTAGTTTAGTCTTCTTTACATTTAGTTGTAGTCCCATTTTTTCACTGTGCTCCTTGACTTTCATTACTAGAGCTTGCAGATCTTCCGCATTCTCAGCTATCAGAGTGATGTCATCAGTGTAGCACAGGTTATTGAGGTTTCTTCCTCCAACTTTAAAGCCATGCTCATCTTCTTCCAATCCAGCTTCTCTCAGTATATGTTCAGCATATAAATTGAATAAAGAAGGAGAAAGTATACAGCCTTGTCTTACTCCTTTGCTGATCTGGAACCAGTCTGTTTCACTATGTTCCGTCTGGACTGTGGTTTCCTGTCCTGTGTATAGGTTTCTAATGAGAACAATAAGGTATTCTGGGATGCTCATTTTCCTAAGGATATTCCACAACTTGACATGGTCGACACAATCGAAGGCTTTTCTGTAGCCAATAAAGCACATATTGTCTTCTTTCTGGTATTATTTGGCTTTCTCAATTATCCAG
Organism: Hemicordylus capensis; assembly: GCF_027244095.1. NCBI lineage: Eukaryota > Metazoa > Chordata > Lepidosauria > Squamata > Cordylidae > Hemicordylus > Hemicordylus capensis. The sequence goes on along the minus strand of NC_069659.1, from coordinate 298,003,659 downwards.
CATGCATCAGCAATGATGTCTCTTGTTCCTTGGCCTTTTCTGAAACCAGCTTGAACATCTGGCATTTCCCTTTCCACGTAGGGCTCTAATCTGCATTGGATGATCCTGAGCATTATTTTGCTAGCATGTGAAACTAAGGATATTGTACGGAAAGGATATTGTGCAGAAATCATTCCATTTTGTCTATCCATGTGGTTTTCTTGGTAAAATACAGAAGTGGTTTAAATGAGGTACTTCACTCATCCCTCCCAGGAATACCCACCACCACCACCACCATGATGAGGCAGCATAGCAGGACTTGTGGTGGTGGTGGGGTGGTGGTGGTGGGGAGAAACATGCTAAACTTCTTTTTCAGTGACAGACTACATCTTCTCTGATGCAGTAAGCACTCTGGAAGCAAAAGCAACTGTAACTTCCTTGTCCCCTTTTTTTTCTGGGTCAAGACAGAACCCAGACCATATTCAGAACCACAGTAGTAGTTGGTGTCAAAAGAAGTGAGAGCAAGGCTTTCACAAATGGCCGATTTGATAGTCTGAAAACTAATTGGGATGCATCCCGCAAGGCTAAAGGCTAAATACTTTTAAAAAAGAAAATGCAATGGAGCAACTTTGGAGGCAAATTGTCTAGCAAATTTAGAGTCATAGAGTCCTATAAATGAGTGAAGTGCATCCTTGTTGTGTGGCTCTGGTGTTTATGGAATAGCTTTCACCAAGTCTATTTTGGGATGAATGACAGTCTGAGATATTGTGTGTCCCAAGTATGTCACTGTGTATGTGCAAAACAGACATTTCTCTGCAGAGATAGTAAGTCCATGTTGGAGCTTTCTTAAGATTTCTCTCAGTTTAGCATCATGCTCCTCAGTGGTTTTGCCAGACACTAAAATGTCATCCTCATATTAAGTGATTCCATATGTAGTCCCAAAAATTGCATGCATCATTCTTTGAAATACCAGAGCTGCAGAGGCTAATCCAAAGGGCAATCTTTTGTATTGAAAAAAAAACACCCTTTGGGGCAATGAAGGCTGTGTATTTGTGATAACTTTGAGCAGAGGAATTTGATGACAGGCTGAAGAAAAGTCCAAAGTTGGTAACACTGAGAACTCTTTCAGAGTAAGCAGCATTTCAATGATATTGGGTAATGGATGACAATCCACTACCATACTGGAATTCACATCTCTTAAATCTATGCAGGAAAGCAGTCTGAACACATCTGGACCAAGCTGGTCCACACATCTGTAGTGAAATCCAGACTGGTGTCAGGCCCTACTGACTCCAGCAGCCCCGACACAACCATCCTGCATGCCTAGTACAGGAGGGCACCACCCTCCTACAGAAGGTGGTGCATGAGGGGATCTGGTAGCCTGGGACAAGCAGCTGGAGCAGCCAGCAGAAGCTGGTGTTCTCCACCATCTGGAATGGCTGGTTGTCCAGAGCCATCATCTCTTCAATGGGCCCGGGGTTATGAGGCGTGCCTCTGGGTGACCAGACCACTTGCCTACTAACTGCACCCACTGCATGACAGGCAACATCCCTTGCTTGAGAGCAGGAACACATTCCTTGCCACTGCTAGTCAAGAGCACAGCAGGCAGCCTAGTGCCTCCAGCAGGAGCAAGGATGCCTAGATGATGCTGTTTGATGTACCTCCACATCAATGACATCCCCAGAAGCTTGGTGTCCTTGTCCCTTCTGACCTGTGCCTTGCAGTGGGTGTAGACAGAATATGTAGGCTCACTTTGACAGTACTCAAAGTGATCCCACATGATGCTGCCAATGGTCCTGGACCATTTGGGTGCTGGTGGTACTACTGGGCTTGCTGGTTGGCCACCACCAGTACCCCCACCGCCCACCATCTTTTAATTGGTTTAAAATTGGTTTTAATTGGCTGAGAAGGTCCAGGCTCAACAGGAATTACTTCCTCCTACTCTTCCTCAGTCTTGGAATGGGTGGGCGTTGCACTGAGAAGAGTGAGGAGGAGGAGTGGGATCTCACTGGACTAGTAGCTGTCACCACCTCCTCTGCTCCCACCAAAGGAAGATCTTCTTCCCTGACAGGGCTTATCCCTACTTCTACCTCAGCCACCATAGGCGGCTGTGCTGTGGCAGCAGGCATCACCAGAAATGTGAGCCTGCACACAACCACCTCTAGAGGGACACTGGTGACTTGAGGAGTAGGCCCCTCTTGCCCCAAACCAGCATTACTCCTCCCTCTGCCCTCAACCCTGCTCCTAGCCCTGCCCTGCATGCTCCTAGACATCCTTTTCCCAAACTTGGCCCTATTTAAAATAAACCAATTAAACACCAAACTCAAGTTAAAACTACACCAAAAGCACTACCAAACTCAACCTAAATCTAAACCAAAAGCACTTAAACCAATTAACTATACTAAACCTGAAAAGCACTAAAAAAAAAACCCAGTTGACCAAACCCTAAACCTAAAACCACACCAAAACAAAAGTACAAAACCTTCAACAGCTAAATAACCAAACTCTAAATCTAAAAGAACCAAACTACCAAACTCTAAACCTAAAATCAAGCAAAAATTACAAACTGGGGGTGGGGGATATCTCACCAATCCAATGACGTCTGGAGCAATCCAAGGCACTGGCATAACAATAGGGATGTGCCCAAACCAGTTCGGCGCCTCAGGATGGCACATCTGAGCTGGTCCAGTGGGGTGGGAATTGGTTCCTTTAAAAAAGAAGAATACCGGTGCTTACCTGCTCCTCCATCGCCCCACTGCTCATCCTGGTCCAGTGCTGGTGTGGAAAAGACTCTGTGTGGCTGCTTCCTTGTTTGTAGCAGCCTGTGCGCAGCGCTTGCACAGTATAGATTCTTGATTGTTAAATAACTCCTTCATAGGAATTTTCTATGGAAAAAAAGTTATGTCACAACAGAGAATCTATAATACATTAAAAATTCCTTTAAAAATAACCTGAGTGCCCTACTGCCTTGAGGGTTGGGTGGTAGTTGGCACCCCTTGGGCCCTGCCACCCAAACTAATTTGGAGTACCTAGGCACTACCCAAGGAGAATAATGGGGCTGTTTCAAATCCCCATTGTTCCCTATGACAGGAAAAATAAAACCTTTTAAAACTCAAACATTTCTTTAAAAAATACCCGAGTTCTCCATTGCCTTGTGGGGTGGGTGGTATTTGACACCATGGGCCTACCACCCAACCCATAAGTTCTACCCATGGGTAATAATGAGGAGGTTCAAATCCCCGTTATTCCCTATGGCTGAACCTTTAGAACTACTCGAGCTGGGGCACGTGGTTCAACCCCAGTTCTAACTCCAACTGAACTGGGAAAACAGGTTTTGTGCACATCTCTATTGACAATGTGGAGAAGCAGACTCTGATTCTGCCACACTTAAAATGCTTTCAGGAATTGGTTCGTCTGCCTCATCCTTAACATAGTAAATGAGTAGTGGAGTGGATAGCAGACTTGCAAATCTTAGCAAAGCATCCCCTCTTTTGCACCTGTTGCACGTGACCTACCATGCAGGGCAGTGAGCAAAATTGGCTTTGTGGGCAGAGTCTCCACATTAGTAATGGTGATAGCTCCTCCTATTTTGTACTGCCACTTTCTGGGGCAGTACCATATGAGAAGACTGGGTCTGGAAGGGTTTAGACTGAACAGCCTGGATTTCAGGAGCTTTGGGGTAGTTTTGGATCATCTAAGAAAGGTCAAATGGTTGTATATTCTCTGGCCTTCAGGACCCAGGCAGTGAAGCAGTATAGCCTTCTGCTTTGCTGGAGTAAAATCAGGGCTCTGTATAGTGAGAAATTTATTTATTCATTTATTATTTATTTAAAATATTTCTATACTGCCCCAAACTTGCATCTTTGGGCAGTTTTTGCAGAATAGGACCTCCATTGTTTGTTTTTGAAGGACCTCCATTGAAGAGGAGGTTCTCCTGGGGTGGGCAAAATAAAAATAAAAAAATGGTGGTGGTGGGGTCTGAGCCATGCTGTAGTGGGCATCCAGTGAAAAACAAAGTCCAGGACTGATAAGGAAAAAGTACCTTCAGGGGTTGTGCCGTTCAGGAAGCTGGAGAAACAATCAGCAGCAGCAATACAGGTGAAACTCGGAAAATTAGAATATCGTGCAAAAGTCCATTAATTTCAGTAATGCAAATTAAAAGGTGAAACTGATATATGAGACAGACGCATTACATGCAAAGCGAGATAAGTCAAGCCTCAATTTGTTATAATTGTGATGATCATGGCGTACAGCTCATGAAAACCCCAAATTCACAATCCCAGAAAATTAGAATATTACATGGAACCAAGAAGACAAGGATTGTAGAACAGAACAATATCGGACCTCTGAAAAGTATAAGCATACATATGTATTCAGTACTTGGTTTGGGCCCCTTTTTCAGCAATTACTGCCTCAATGCGGCGTGGCATGGATGCTATCAGCCTGTGGCACTGATGAGGTGTTATGGAAGACCAGGATGCTTCATTAGCAGCCTTCAGCTCTTCTGCATTGTTTGGTCTCATGTCTCTCATCCTTCTCTTGGCAATGCCCCATAGATTCTCTATGGGGTCAGGTCAGGCGAGTTTGCTGGCCAATCAAGCACAGTACACTGTATACTTTTCGGAGGTCCGATATTGTTCTATTCTACAATCCTTGTCTTCTTGGTTCCATGTAATATTCTAATTTTCTGGGATTGTGGATTTGGGGTTTTCATGAGCTGTACGCCATGATCATCACAATTATAAGAAATTAAGGCTTGACTTATCTCGCTTTGCATGTAATGCGTCTGTCTCATATATCAGTTTCACCTTTTAATTTGCATTACTGAAATTAATGAACTTTTGCACGATATTCTAATTTTCCAAGTTTCACCTGTAGTAGAAAGCAGTTCAGGAATGGAGACCCAGTAGTGCAATGCAATGAAGTTGCAGGGACATTCACAAGTTTTGCAGGCTCACACACTTAGCTGGTTCAAAATCACATCACCAGATGTTTTATAGCTGCTTCCCTCACAAACAAAGTGGTCATATAGATTTAACTCAAGAGTTTATTCAGCAATAACTCAATTTTCACCTTCTCCTTTCCCTTTCTGACTCTACCCTCCACACACTCTCTCTGCAGAATCAACACTGGGACAAACTTCGAAAAGCAAAACATAAAAGGCCACCTCCAGCCTCAGAGGCAACTATAGGCCACCTCCAGCCTCAGAGGCAAGGTGCCTTTAAATACCAGTTGCAGGGGAGTAGCAATAGGAGGGCATGCCCTCAGCTCTTGCCTGTGGGCTTCCCAGAAGAAGCCAGTGGGCCACTGTATGAAACATGGTGCTGGACTAGATAGGCCTTGGACCGGATGCAGCAGGACTTTTCTTATGTTCTTATGGGTTATAATACAACACATGCACTGTTTAATTAGGTCCCTGTAGCATTTGGGAGCCTTGGATTCTCCACTCCCTCCCTCCCTCCTGGGTTGTCCCCTCCCTGCCTCTTCTCAGCATTTGGGGACATTGTGACAAGGTTTGAGATTCCCTGGCACAGAGAAACTTCAAAGCTGCGGAATGTTGGCAACCTATCAAAGGCTTTTCATGAAGTCAGACAGGAGCGACAAGATGTTTATTTATTTAAAGTTACCCTAGGAAGAAGAGCAAGAAGAAGTGAAGAACAATCTGCTGAATCATTCCTGCAGGAAGCTGTGAAATAACTTTTAGCATTATTAGTTTTTGCTGAGAGATCTTGAGAACCTCTTTGGTTTTTGCTGCCCTCTGAAAACCTGTTAGTCTTTATTCTTATAGGTTAATGTTTGCAAGCAGCTAAAGAAACATTTCAGGCATAGATAGTCCAAGACAGCCTGGTAATCAGAAACTGATACATATATTTTTATGTAGCACGGCCAGTGCTCAGAACACAACGTTTACCTAACAAGAGAGCCCTATGATAAGCAAAACCACATGTGGGTCTGAATGCTGAATTGTGGGGATTTTACCTTCACACACAGGAAACAGTTTCAGACTAAGGGATGGGAAATTTGGATTGAGAGTTGGTAACAGGAAGTCTGAAAAGGGGACAACAATGTGTGGGATTTCCCTCTTAAGACGTTTTAATCTTTGCGATGAAGAAGGCTACATTTCCAGTAGCAGACAGGAATGTATTTGTGGATGTATGTAATAGGGTGTGTATTAGGGGGAGAGAGACGCATCAGCTCTGTCAGAATTAATGGGCTTCGGCTGTATTGTATTACACAAGTTAGTGGGCAGACTACTAAATTTTAGAACATTTTCTTCATTGCTTCTCTTCCCATCTAGCTCTTTCCATGTCTTGATACCTTCACACATGAAGTATTTGCATATACTGGAGAAAAAGAGCAGGATAGAAACCACTGTCCAGCATTGCCTCCAACCTCTGTACATTTAGGTGTTCTCTTGCTCTGCACAATTGAGGACCCTGAGTATCTAGTCATGTGACGAGAGCTTGCCCACATGCAAGTTTATTTCTTCTGGCCCTGCAGTCCCTATGCCTATTCTCATGGTCTAACTACATGTTACACACAAACATATGTAAGGGATCTTCAGTGGTCTGCTCCTTCATGCAAAATAGCACTGAGAGGAAGTACGTTGGAGTGGAGAAGGTTGAGAGTGCTTAACCTTTCTCTTGCTGCCACTTTTATAAGAACATAAGAGCAGCCTTGCTGGATCAGGCCCAAGGCCTATCTAGTGCAGCATCCTGTTTCATACAGTGACCCACCAGATGACTGTGAAGCCTACAGGCAAGAGGTGAGGGCATGCCCTCTCTCCTGCTGCTGCTCCCCTGCAACTAGTATTAGAGGTATTTTGCCTCTGGGGCTGGAGGTGGCCTGCAGCCACCAGACTCGTAGCCATTGATAGACCTGTCCTCCATGAATTTGTCTAAGCCCATTTTAAAGCCATCCAAGCTAGTAGCCATCACCACATCCCATGGCAGAGAATTCCATACACTGTAGATTAATTATGCATGGTATGAAAAAGTACTTCTGTAACCCTCACCGTTACTACTAGTATTATTATTAGCTTATGGTGTGGATTAACAATAGGGGCTCCCTGAATTTGGCAACTAAAGGGTGTAGTGATCTATCTCCCTTTCCCTTTCTTAATTGGTAATGGAGTGTGCTCAGAAGGTCCTTAGAATGTCCTGGAGGTTCCAGCCCCAGCAGAAGTAGAGAGCTCCTAAATTGAGGGAGAAAAGGAGATTTGAAACCCTCTGGTTTTTTGTTTGTTTATTTGTTTGTTTTTTAAACTTTTTTGCAGGTAAAGGGGAGGAGGTTGTTCCTTTCAAAAAGATTTTAAAAAGAAGGGGAAATGGTTTATGTAGGATAGTATTATTAGACTCCGAGAGTAAGCAGGGTTTGTTGGAAAGCTGGTGTTGCTGAAAGTTGATGGCACAATGTTGTTAAAAGAAGTTAATAATTATGTTAAATGTATATTGTGATGGTTATATGCATTTGTGTAGCAATGTAAATGTTCAGTGTGAAGGTCCTTAGAATCTTCTGGGGGTTCCAGCCCCAGCAGAAGAAGAGAGCTCCTGAATGGAGGGAGAAAAGGAGATTTGAAACCCTATGTTTTATGAAATTGCTTCTTTATTGAAATTCCTCTTCAAACAAGTGGTGCACCAGTTTGAGACTCTGGACAAGCCCTATCAGCTCATCGCATGTCTGTTTTCGTTGTTTCAGTTGCACATCCATGAGACCTCCCGTAGGAGTGGTATGAACTGTGAAAAAGTGCTTTGGAGACTTTTTCTTAAAAGAAAGAGAATGGGAGTTTGTGTCTGGTTTTCTTTATCAAGCCACATGCTACTTTGTGGAAGAGAAGTTATCATAAAATAGTCGTATGATGTCACTGTGTGTATGTTTTATGATTTGTACCATTTTGTAAACAGGTATTTGAAGTTTATCTTTATGTCTGCTTAACGAATTCATATGTACAAAGAAACTTTAAATGCTTATAAATTCTTGAGTTTGGCATTAGATTTGTTTTCTTGAAATCACTGGTGGAAATACACTGTATCAGAAAATATAGAGACTTGAACCCACCCCCATTTCTTGAGTAAGAAGAGGTGTTACACTTCCTTTTGTTTGTCCTAAATTTCCTGGCCTTCAGTTTCATGGGATGATCCCTGGTTTTAGTGTTGTGAGAGAGGGAGAAAATTTCTCTCTGTCCACTCTCTCTACTCCATGCTTAATTTTATACACCTCTATCATGTCTCCCCACAGTTACCTCTTTTCCAAACTAAAATGCCCCAGATACTGCAGCTTTGCCTCATAAGGAAGGTGCTCCAGGCCCCTGATAATCTCAATTGCCCTCTTCTGCATCTTTCCCACTTCTACGATGTCCTTCTTAAGATACAGTGACCAGAAATGGATGCAGTACTCCAAATGTGGCCGCACCATAGATTTGTATAAGGACATTATAATATTAGCATATTTATTTTCAATCCCCTTTCTAATAATCTTTAACATGGGATTTGCCTTTTTCATGGCTGCCATGCACTGAGTCAACAGGCATATGAATAACGGTGATCCAGTTTGCATAATATACTTGGATTTCCAAAAAGCTTTTGACAGAGTTCTTCACCAAAGACTAGAATAAACTTAGCAGTCATGGGATAAGGGGACAGGTTCAAATGTGGATTGGTAACTGGTTGAAGCATTTTCAACAAGCTGTCTCCCACAACCAAGATCTCTCTCCTAGTGAGACACTGACAGCTCAGACCCCATCAATGTATATGTGAAGTTGGGGTTTTTTGCCCCAATATGCATCACTTTATACCTGCTTACACTGAACTGCATTTGCCATTTTGTCATCCACTCACCCAGTTTGGAGAGATCCTTTCGGAGCTCCTCACAATCTGTTCTTTCAAAAGCTTTTTGCAACTCCAAGTATATTATGCAAACTGGATCACCTTTATCCACATGCCTGTTGACACTCTCAAAGACTCTAAAAGGTTAGTGAGGCAAGACGTGCCCTTGCAGAAGCCATGCTAGTGGTTCTTCAGCATGGCCTGTTCTTCTATATGTTGAACAATTTTGTCCTTAAGTATGCTTTCCATCAATTTAAGCTAACCGGACTGTAGTTTCCCAGATCCCCTCAGATCACTTTTTAAAAATGGGAGTTACATTAACTATTTTCCAGTCCTCTGGCACAGAGCCTGATTGTAGGGACAAGTTACATATTTTTTCTGGTTGCTCAGCAATTTCACATTTGAGTTCCTTCAGAACACTTGAGTGGATGCCATCTGGCCCTGGCTATTTGTTAATTTTTAGTTTTTCAAGACAGTTTAGAACATCCTCTTTCATCACCTCAAATTGGCCCAGTTCTTCAGCCTCCAAACCTGAGAAGCTCAGTTCTGGAGCGGGTATATGGTTAGTATCCTCCACTGGGGAAACAGATACAAATAACTCATTCAGCTTCTCTGCAATCTCCTTATCCTCCTTAATAATCTTTTTCATGCCCTCATCATCTAAGGGGCCAACCTCCTCCCTGGCAGGTTTTCTGTTTCTGATATATTTAAAGAAGTTTTTGTTATCCCTCTTGACACTTCCGCCTTGCATTTCTTTTGCCAGAGTCTATGTTCCTTTCTGTTCTCTTCATAGGGCAGGACTTCCATTTTCTGAAGTCTTCTTCCCTTTTATCGCTTTCCTGATCCTACTTGTTAGCCACACTGGCATGCGTCTTCCTGAACTTGGTGGTACCTTTTCTCCTTCTTGGTATACATTCCAGCTGAGGTTTTATTATTATGGTTTTATATAAGTTGCATCTTTCTGAAGTGATTTGACCCTCTTTACTTTCCCTTCCAGCTTCCTTTTTATCTGTCCTCTAATTTCTGAGAAGTTTCCTTTTATTGAGAAATTTCCAGTGCATCTGTGTTGGATTTCCTTGGCAATGCTCCACTCGCATATAAGCTGAATTGGATCACACTGTGGTCTCTATCCCCCAATGGTTCTTCAGCTCTGAAATCTTGCACCAGGTCCTGGGCACTAGTCAGGATTAGGTCCAAGGCCACCTTCTCTCTGGTTGGTTCCATGACCAACTGTTCTAAGGCACAATCATTTAGCATGTCTAGAAATTTGGCTTCTCTGTCAATACCTGCAAATAAATTTGCCTTGTCTATATGAGGGCAATTGAAATAACCCATTATTACAGTTCTCTCTCTCTCTTTGATGCCTCTGATTTGCTTCTCTAATTCCAGCTCACTCTCAGCATTTTGATCCGGAGGGTGATAGCACTTCCCTAGTAACACATTTCATTTCAGTCCTCAGATTGTTACCTGTAATGATTCTGTGGAGGACTCCAGTCCCCCTAGGTTTTCTAGCTTGTTAGATTCTATCCCTTCTTTAATATGCAGTTCTACTCCACCCCCAACCCACCATCCCCTTTCTGTCTGTAGAGTTTGTATCCAAGAATAACAGTGTCCCACTGGTTCTCACCATTCCACCAGGTTTCCGTTATGCCCACTATATCAATGTTTTCATTAGTAACTAAGCATTCCAGCTCGCCCGTTTTGGCTTGGAGGTTTCTGCCATTGGTATATAAACACCTCTATGCTGAGTCTCTTACTTGGTGTTGCCATGTGCTGTCTCTCTTACTGTCATTTGACCTTTTTGGCCAGCTGTCATGTGTTCCCATCCGTTCTACTCCTGGTTCTACTCTGTCCACTCACTTCACCCTCTCACTGATGGGGATTTGCTTGCCAAAACAGATACCACCTGGTTCCTGTCGGCAAACCCCTGGTGCTCTGCTCTGCGATCTTTTTGTTTTTAAGTGTTCACAGTCTGGTAGTTCAGTATCCAAGCTGCAGCTCTGCACCATCTCCCCTCATGCCAGGTGGTGGTCCGAGAGATGCTGTCAGCGTGGGAGGGGGATGCCTCTATCACATCCCTGAGGGTCTTATCCACATACCTCTCTGCTTCCCTGAGCTTCTCCAGGTCAGCCACCTTGGCTCCAAGGAAATGAACTTGTTCCCTGAAAGCCAGGAGTTCTCTGCGCCGAGTGCACATCCATGCCTTCTGCCCCTCAGGCAGACAGTCATACATGCAACACTCTGTGGAATACACTGGGAAGCACCATCTTCCCTGCTGGCATTCTACTGTCATAACTGGTTTTATTGGTTATTTAGAATATATAGAGCTTATTTACTTGAAAGCTTTTCAAGCTCTGTCCTCCAAGAAAATTACAAATGTGGGGTAGTACTCACCTTCTTCTCATGCTGGGTGTGCCCCTCTGTACACTTCCCTGCTCAACTCCATGTAAAACTCCTTCAACATCTGTTAGCAAAGTCCTGTTCACAAAGTTCAGGATAACACATCCCCCATGGTCTGAGCCTTGTCTTCTCAAGAGCTGCTTCCAAACTGAGCCACCTCAGGAATGTGGCCCCTCCCACAAACTGGGTGACTTACCTGCAGCTGATCCCCACCCATTGTCTCTCTAGGCACAACTGAAACTTCCCTGTCAAAAACAAACCCTCAGCCAGCCAGAAATCAAACCCTAGAAAAGACTAGCCCTAACAAACTTAGCTTGTCCTTTCCCGCTTTTCTTTTTTATTTATTTGTGTTGGACATGGAGTTCCAACGCATCAACCTTTTGCACCAACTACCCTAATGACCCACTAGTGGTATTGGGAGCAGAGGTAGCTAGTGCAGGTCTCCTTACCTGTCCCCACTTGCCTCTGCTCTATGACTTTGACTACTTAGGTACTTTGACTACTACTTTGACTATGCTTTGACTACTTAGGTACTTCCTGTGGTGAGTCAGTCCTCTTCCTTTCCTCCTAGAGAGAAGATGAAAACATCTCTCTCTCTCTCTCCCTGCCTATTCATCATGTAGCAGATAGATAGGATAGGCCTTTCCTATCTCAGATGTACTTCACCAAGAAATCAATTTAGTTTAGACTCTACGGTGATCTCCATGCGTGTTACTTAAATAGCTGTAACAACTAAACTCTGCACTCTGTAACTGGAGTGGTAGCTTCCTTGGTGCTTTGCTAAATAATCACAAACCCCAACGATTTGTTTGTTTCTATGCTTGCTTGCTTTCCTCTTTAGGAAAGAAAGCAAAGGTTTTCTGCCTCCCATGGTCTGAGCCTTTTCTTCTCTGGAGTTGCTTCCAGACTCCAAACATTTCCTCTACACATAACACCAAGTCTGCTTTGCTGCCCACAAGATGCCAGACATATGACTGTATGAAATTATCATATGAATTGGGGTGGAGTTGGACGGGAAAAGCCGTGAATAGGGGAAAGGTTATTGCATCTCCCTTTGATTACTGCTTTGCAGTAATCATGCGGGCTGTTGGTGTTGGAGATGAACTTCCAGTGCATCGACCTTTTGCACCAACTGTCTTAATGACCACTAGGGGCATTGGGAGTAGAGACAGTGAGTAAAAGTCTCCCTATCTGTCCCTACTCTATGACCCCTGAACTGACTCTGCAGCACTTCCTGTGCTGAGTCACAATCCTTCCTTTCCTCCTAGAGAGCAGATGGAAACATCTCTCTCTCTCCTTACCTATCCACTATGTAGTCCTTTAGATTAGAGATAGGTCTTTCCTATCTAAGTGTATTTAACCAATAAATATTTAGTGTTTAGTCATACAGGGATCTCCATGTGTTTTCTTTAAATAGCTGCAATATCTGAACCATCCTCTCCTACCTACTCTGTAACTGGAGTGTGTGCTCATTCCTTAGTGCTCTGCTGTTTTACCTATTGTGGGTAGAAATCAACAACCTCTAACAGTTGGGGTTTCATTTGACACATTCACATGTAGCATGCAGTGAGACCCTCAAAGCAGCCTGACATGCAGAAATTGTAGCATTTCCCATCATTTTCATTGCCATGCCAGGAAAAGCTTTACTTCCTGCCTCATTGCTCTGTGTTGGGGTAGACAACTGATTCATTGTGGCTGGGGATGATGGGAGTTGTAGTTTAGCCACAGTTGTAGAGCTGAGGTTGCTTACTTATGCTCTGTATGATGCAGATACTAAACTTTAGGCACAAAGTAACATTTTGACAACACTGGTTTCTGCCAGCCTAGTCCTATGGATGGGATCTCTGAGTCCTGACCTTAAAAACTCCAGAACTACTGCACACACCATGTGGGATAAAGGGGCAAGTTATCTCTGCTTCAGAAAATGGCTGCAGTGTAGGCACCACACCTCAACACCCCAAAATGTTCTATGTTGCTCTTCATAGTTTCTGTTCTAATAACCAGTACATTCACAGTGTTCTTGAGAGATTTGGGGCCCTTCATGCCAATGATACCCACTATAAATTGCCATGCTAGATACCCACTATAAATTGCCATACTTCCTTTTAAATGTTCTTCCTTCTTTCTCTTCTCCTAACTAAATTTTCAGTTGCTGTGGGATGAGAGCTGAGAACAGAGCAGTAATATATTGACTGCACCTAGTCCATATGAAATTGTGCAAGAAGCTGAAGAGATAGTAGCTGCAAAGTAAACCTGCAGATAGAGGCTCACAGGCCTATCTGGAATTTTGTGCAATGTCAACCCTTTTTGGGACATTTACCCCTAACACAGTTTAAAATTCAACTTCAGTTGCTTTCCAAAGCAGCAGGTCAGAACAAACTCTATCTCTTTAGATCTAACTGTTTGCTTTATGTAACTTATTATAGAAACATGATGAGGAATTTGGGGCTCATTAGTGTGTAGAAAGCAGAGCAAAACGAGGGATGGAGCGAGCAGATACTAAATGGGAATCAAATTCTTTGTGCACTTTAATTAAATCTGCTCTGACAGTACTGCAGGATCCAACAGTTCACTCCACATTTAGAGAACGATCCCTGATTCAGGGGGCCATGGCCAGAGCCCAAGAAGGACCACACAAGCCCTCTAGAGCTCATTTCCCAGCCGTGTTTGTTGATGGTTTGATTGTGCACCCGGCAACAAACACAACTGGGAAATGGGGACCAGCTGGAGCTTGAGGGAAGGGGGTGTGTCAGGCAGCCCCAGGAGCTGGACGACTTGGGTTCTTTGAACCCGTCTGCCTTATTATAGCTCTGCCCCAATGCAGAAAGTCCTAGGTTCAATCGCTGGCCTCTCTAGGTAGGAAAGGGAAAGATCTCTGTCTGCAACCCTCGAGAGCTGCTGCCAGTCAGTGAAGACAGCCTTAAACTAGCCGAAACAATGATCTGGCTCCATTGGAAAGCAGCTCCCTATGTACCTAGGCATTTGATATATTCATGGAAAGTTCAAGGTCAGGCCTCATACCCTATTGGCCTCATACAAAATGTTCATGCATACATAGAACATCTGTGCAGGGGTCTAGGAGCATATATATAATTGATACATTACATTTTATGTAGTGTACTGATCACAAGATTTGTGTGTACGCATGTGGATTCCTGTGCAAATGTTCTTCTCTACACGTGGATATAGGTGCGTTGAGGGGTTGTGGTTGGCAGCCACGATCACAATTTTCCAGCACATGTGTCTATTGTGTTGCTGTGCTGTTGCCTGCCTGAAACTCTTGGATGACTTTTGTGCAGCCATGTTCTCACAGGGATTTACTCATACCTCCCACTGTATTGAACTGTGAGGTCATATCTTCTCTCAACACACACCGAGGACACCGGTATCCTTGCAGCCCATCTGTTTTTACATGTAGATCTGTAGTATTGGGCCACAGATCTCTACTAAATGTACACCAGAATGCAGATTTGGTTCCCAGTTCAGCACAAACGAACAAGGCAACAGTGTGTACTCCAGAGCACAGTCCAGCAAGTTCATTTTATTTGCAATTAGGAGATCAGTGGTATGGAGATTCCTTTTCTCTGCCAAGAATGCAGTGTTCTTTATACAATGCACTCCAATCACAGCAACCCACTTCAGAACAGAGAAGTCTCCCTTGGCATGCATGTTTGGTGAGGTGTCTAAGACAAGAAGCCCTTCTTGCTATTTCCTCATTCTTACAAAACAGCTTGTTTTCAACAGCAGGTCAGGCTGTATACCAAGCATATTCTGAATGGGTGTGATATACATTAATAAATTATTATTATTACATTTATATCCCGTTCTTCCTCCAAGGAGCCCAGAGTGGTGTACTACATACTTAAGTTTATCCTCACAACAACCCTGTGAAGTAGGTTAGGCTGACAGAGAAGTGACTGGCCCAGGGTAACCCAGCTAGTATCATGGCTGAATGGGGATTTGAACTCAGGTCTCCCCGGTCCTAGTCCAGCACTCTAACCACTACACCACGCTGGCTCGTAATAAATTTATCTGCTGCTTCTCTTGATAAAAAGAGAGGCAAACAGAGAGAAATAAAGACTGCTGTCATGAGGGCAGTATGACAGAACTGGCAAGGTATGGACCCTGGAGATTCAAACACAACAGTAAAACCAAGGGGCCTTTTTGTGTTCATTCAGGCACCACTGCTTCCATACTGGCCCTTTTCTCTGTTCACTCACTTTTTAATGGACCATCCACACAACATCATTGCCAGATCATTGAATCCCAATGCTATCTATGTTGTATTCCCATGTTTCTTCAGACTTGTCTTATAACAAACCTTTTGCAATAAATTATTGTAATACCTGCCTGTCTAGTGTGGATAGGCAAAATATGACTGAGGCTTTAAGGTCTACTTATAAGGCTTTTCACACATTACAAGCATGATGTCCTCAAGCATGTACAAGAAGTTTGTATACATGAATATGTGTTTGTGAGAAAGGATGGATGTCCTGTTTTTTTTTTTAAAGAAATATAAGTTTTGGATGGTATAAAAATATGTTAAATAAATAAACAAATAAAAATAAACACAGTTACCAGTATCCTTATAACAGCAGTTTTTAGATCACCCGTAGCAGTATAAACAGGATATGTCTAGGGATATTTGAATGTATGTATAGTTCTAAACAAGATTTCTAATATTTGCTGTATCTTATTTATTTTATTTTATTACATTTTTATACTGCCCCATTCAGAGGCTCTGGGCAGTGTGGACCAGGGCCGGTTAAGCATACTGCAACTGCAGGGGGCCACAGCATTCGAGGTGGGAGGCTCATGCCGGGATGGGGCAGCAACAGGGAGGAAGATAAAAAGAGAGAGAGAATCTCAGAAGCCATACTCCTGGGAACAGGATTTCAGACAGGCTGACCCTCCACTGATACTGAGAAAGGAGAAGAGGCAGGAGCCATGGGGCAGCTGAGGATGACGCCAGCCAGGGATAGCTGAAGTACCAGATCCTTTCTGCAAACAAAGCAGAGGCTCTATCTCATAAATTTCCCCTGGACATAGGAAGCTGCTTTGCACTGAGTCACGTCCACCTAGCCCAGTATTGTCTACCCTGACTGGCAGCAACTTTAGAAGCTCCTCCCCAGCTCGGCTACCTGAGAACCTTGCATCCAGAAATGGAACCTAGGAACTTCTGGATGTAAAGTGTCCATTCTGCATACTGGATTCCTTAGATTAATGATACATCGTGTGAAGAAGTCCTTCCTTTTCTCCATCCTAAATCTCCTGCCAATCAGCTTCATTCGATGACCCCTGCAATGAAAATGAGGCAAATAAAAATGAGGAAAGGAGAAGCTGCTTGTGGTTGGTTCTCTTTCTTTTGTTCTAGATTGTTGCCAATTTAGCTGAGGCAGAGGAGCAGCTGAGGGATCAAGGTGCCGACAACCTCCCCACTCTTTAGCCCAAAGGAAATCAGCTGTACAAACCTAATTTTGCAGTAAGCCCCAAAATTTCCAGAACTGGCCCTGGTGTGGACAAATGAGGTAATAATTAAGGTCCAGATGAGCAGTGCAGTGGTGATCTTTTTATTTATTTTGTTATTTGATAACACGTGAAAAGGGTGGCTGTCTTCAATCAAAAACTCCCTGTTTGCAGATTCAGACCATTTTCTTGCTTTCTGTT
Source organism: Hemicordylus capensis (assembly GCF_027244095.1). Lineage (NCBI taxonomy): Eukaryota > Metazoa > Chordata > Lepidosauria > Squamata > Cordylidae > Hemicordylus > Hemicordylus capensis. The sequence goes on along the minus strand of NC_069659.1, from coordinate 297,986,788 downwards.
CAACTTGGCAAGGGAATTAGTGATTAATTGTTGCTCACTTGGCCCTTAATAGGGTGAAAGCTCTAATTATTGGTTTCCTGTCACTATTTCTTTTCTTTTTAAAAGTGAAATAACACTATTTCACTATAAAAGAAAGTGGGGTACAGGGGACGCAATTACATGAATACACATGCATAGGAAACAGAAGTTCACTCATTAAGAGACAATTGAAAGGCAACTCATCATTAATCCCCCAGCAAAGCAATATAATGGGCTGGATGTACAAAAACAAGAAACTTTTGATAAATAGCAGAGGCTGTTACTTATTAGCCAAACTTGTGAGTCAACCTTATAAAAGGATCTTGGCCATGGTGAAGAGCAGGGTTTCTTCGCCTTAGGCCCCAAGATGTTGTTGGACTACAATTTCCATCATCCCCAGACATGGCCTTTGTGGATGATGGGAGTTGTAGTCCAACAATATCTGGGGGCCCAAGGTTAAGAAACCCTGGTGAAGAGCATTGCTGGATAATAAAGTGCTATATTAAGTACTTAATTTAAATTTAAAGTGCTAAATGTAATTCCACTCAAGCTAATCATGGAAAAGCAATGCCTCAGCAGTGCTTAGTGCAGGATAAATCTTTCACTAACTGATATGGGCTCTGATTATGTAATGCAAGCAGAAGGTATGCACTGAGATCTTCAGGCTGGCATAGTCTAGAGTGGTAGTTTTCATGGCATTCAGAGTACGCTTTCTACAGTGACTTGTTTGCTGAGACAACGTTGTAGGTTACAGATGGTTCTGGGCATGTGCTGGGCTGTGCAATCAGTTCTCATGGATCACTGGCCAAGCCTATTGGGTCTGTGTGTTGTTTTGGGGGAACTGAGAGTGCATTTTAGAACATGGATGGCACTTTCCCACAGCTACAAGTACAGGGGGCATTCAATTGACAATCTGTCTTTCAGAGAAGCTTGTCTGCCATTACTGATCTTCTCATTAAGGAATCCATGATAAACTCCCAAGGAACTTAAGATTCCCTGGAATGAAAGCTGTTGGAATCATTGCTAAGAGTATACAGGACAGGAGCACAGTAACCTGGGTGTTCCTTCTTCAAATCCGACCAGCCACAGGTGATCCAGCAATCCTTTTCCCACTCTCAGATCTGCCCTTGTCCATTTGTAAGATGTAGATATTTATTATCTCTATATATAATTCTCCTCGGTGTGCCCAGGAGAAATGCGTCCCGGCAGCCCAGCTGATTGGCTGGGCTGCAGGGGGCGCCTGATTGGCTGGCAGCACACCCAGGAGAATTCGCTTGCTGGGTGGCTACGGAGGCAAGGCGGCGGGCCCAAGGCCGCGGCGGCGGAGACCAGCGAGGCGGTGGGCCCAGAGCGATGGCGGCGGGCCAGGCCGTGGTGGCGGGGCAAGGCGGTGGGGCCCAGCGAGGCGGTGGGGCCGGGCCCGGCCGCGGAGGCGAGGCGGCGGGACTGGCCGGGCCGCGGAGGCGAGGCGGCGGGACTGGCCGGGCTGGGCCCGGCCGCGGAGGCGAGGCGGCGGGCCTGATGGCGGCACTCTGGGGCTGGCCGCGGCATCAGCAGCGGCACTCTGGGGCCGGCCAGGTCCGCTGGCGGCGGCCGCCGCACTCTGCCCCGCCGGAGACGGGGGGCGGGAGGAGAGAGAGAGGTAGCCTGGCCTGGCCGGGCCCGGCCGCGGAAGCGAGGCGGCGGGACTGGCCGGGCCGCGGAGGCGAGGCAGCGGGACTGGCTGGGCCCGGCCGCAGAGGCGAGGCGGCGGTGGCTGCACTCGGCCCCCGCAGGGCGGCGGCGGCTGCACGGGTCAGCTAGTTATTCTTATTTCTTGTTTACACAGTCAGACAGGTGTTATGGACTGGTTTGTTTTATCCAGACATCGAGTCCTTCCCAAGGACCTGGGATGGCTGAATTTTATTATCAATGTTGTTACTGTTATTATTATAGATATCGTCACAGAATATAGGCTGTTCTCAGTAAAGTTGCTTTTTGTAATTGACTGATAGTGATTGCTGTGGCCCCTATGGTATTGAGGTCCTCTTCAAGTTGTTTTGGAATTGCACCTAGGGCTCCAATTACCACTGGGATTATTTTGGTCTTCTTCTGCCACAGCCTTTCAATTTCGATTTGTAGGTCTTTGTATTTTGTGATTTTTTCTATTTCTTTTTCTTCTATTCTGCCATCACCTGGTATTGCTATGTTGGTTATTTTAACTTGTTTTTCTTTCTTCTCAACTACAGTTATATCTGGTGTATTGTGTGGCAGATATTTGTCTCTTTGTAGTCGGAAGTCCCATAATATCTTTGCATCTTCATTTTCTACCACTTTTTCAATTTTATGGTCCCACCAATTCTTGGCTACAGGTAGCTTGTATTTTTTGCAGATGTTCCAGTGTATCATCCCTGCTACCTTGTCATGCCTTTGTTTGTAGTCAGTCTGTGAGATCTTTTTACAACAGCTGATTTGGTGGTGCACTGTTTCATCTGCTTATTTAAAAAGGCGGCACTTGCTGTTTGTGGTGGATTTTTCTACTTTTGCTCTTATTGCATTTGTTTTTAGTGCCTGTTCTTGTGCAGCCAACATTAAACCCTCTGTTTCTTTCTTCAAGTTGCCATTCTTAAGCCATTGCCAGGTCTTGGTGATGTTTGATTTTCCACTTATATTGTGCAAATATTGACCATGCAGTGGCTTATTTTTCCATTTTTCTGCTCGGTTCTTGACTCGTTCTTTCTTGTAGGCCTGCTTTGTTTCATTGGTGTTGAATAGTTTCTTATTATTGACCATTTTAAGTGCATCTTCTTCACTGTCCTTGATATATTCTTCAAGGGCTCTTTTCTCCTCCTCTACTGTTTGATGGACTTGCAGCATTCCTCTTCCACCTGAGCTGCGAGGGAGGTATAGCCTATCTACATCACTGCGGGGGTGCAGAGCATGATTATTTTATTTATTTTCATTAAAAAAATTATTTAATGAAAATATTTGATGAATAATAATATAAAAGACCATTATTTTCCTGGTCTTACGATCTAGCTCTGCCCGGGTCCAGTCTATTATTCCTGCAGTGTGTCTGATAACAAGTATAGCCCAGGTGTTTATGGCTGGTATGGTGTTCCCGCCATTGAGTTTGGACTTTTTAAACTCTCCTGATATATTCACTTCCAATTTTCCTTTTAACTTCAGTGTGTGTGATGTTATCAGCCTGGAGAATGCCCAAGTATTTGTAATGTTCTTTCTCTTCCAGGTTCTTGATCTTGCTTCCATTGGGCAGTTCTATTCCTTCTGTTTTTCTTATTTTTCCTTTGTTCATTATTAATGCAGCACACTTGTCTAGTCCAAACTCCATTGCTATATCGCTACTGAATATACGGACAGTGTTTAGCAGTTATTCAATTTCTGATTGGGACTTTCCATACAACTTCAAATCGTCCATGTACTGCAGATGGTTGATTTTACTTGATGTTTTAGATGTTTGGTATCCGAGGCCTGTTTTGTTTAGTATTTGTGAAAGTGGGGTCATGGCGATTACAAACAACAGAGGGGATAGTGAGTCCCCTTGGAAAATGCCTCTTCTAATGCTAACCTGTCCAATTGTCTCGCCATTGATTGTTAACTGAGTACTCCACATGCTCATTGCTTTTTTTAAATAAATATCTGAATGTTTTTGCTGACACCAGTTGTTTCTAAACATTTTAGTATCCATGTGTGAGGCAATGAATCAAAGGCTTTCTTATAGTCAATCCATGCAATACTTAGATTTGTTTTTCTTCTCTTGCAATTTTCTAAAATCATTTTGTCAATCAGCAGCTGGTCTTTTGTGCCTCTGGTGTTCAGGCAATTTCCTTTCTGTTCAACTGGAAGCTGTTTGTTAGTTAATAAGTGTTGCATGACTTCATCTGCTATTATTCCAGTTAATAATCTGAACATGGTTGGCAGGCAGGTTATCGGTCTATAATTACTTGGAACTGCACCTTTTGCTGGGTCTTTCATGATGAGATGAGTTTTCCCAGTTGTTAGCCATTGTTCAATATCACCTCCTTGCAAAATGTGATTGAACTGTTTTGATAGTTGTTTATGAAGGCTTGTTAGGTGTTTAAGCCAAAAGCCATGCAGTTCATTGTCGCCTGGTGCAGTCCAATTTTTAATTTTCTTTGCTCTTTCACTTATTAATTCTGGTGTTATTATTAGATCTTGCATTTGTTGGTTACATTTTTTGACCTCTTTTACCCAGCCTGCCTTTTTATTATAATCTATTGGATCGTCCCATAATTTCCCCCAGAATTGCACTGTTTCTTCTTTATTTGGTGTTTCTGTGTTTCTTGCAGTTTCTCCTTCTATTCTTTGATAGAAACATTTCTGATTCGACTGGAATTGGAGGTTCTGCCTGTGTTGTATTATTCTGGCTTTGTATCTGCTAATCTTCTTTAACACTGCTGTTATTTGCTGCTTTATTATTTCCAGGACTTCTCTAATTTTCCTTGAATATAGATGGTATGTTTAGATCAGAAACTGTTTGGTGTTTTCATTTGTCAGCATCTTGTCTTTCATATCTAGGAGCCAGCGTGGTGTAGTGGTTAGAGGGCTGGACTAGGACCGGGGAGAACCGAGTTCAAAAATCCCCATTCAGCCATGAGACTAGCTGGGTGACTCTGGGCCAATCACTTCTCTCTCAGCCTAACCTACTTCACAGGGTTGTTGTGAGGAGAAACTCAAGTATGTAGTGCGCCGCTCTGGGCTCCTTGGAGGAAGAGCGGGATATAAATGTAATAATAATAATAATAATAATAATAATAATAATAAATAATAATATCTTTCAATTTACTAGTATCTGATCTAAGTCTGGTGAGTTTATTTTCTAATCTAATCTTCCATTTAGGTGATGTACTACTTTCTTTTTTTACAGGACCACTGATCTTATATCCCACCTCTTGTGTTGTTATTGTTGCTGCACTGTACATCAGTGGTTTGTTACTTGCAAATGCTTGGTTGTTATTTCTGCAAGTGCAGCATTTACAGCTTTTAATGCCTGAGCAAGTTGGTTTTTGGCAACTGTTTTTAGAGCTGGAAGTCGAACCCTGGTGGTTGTTTGGTTCATGTGCTCACTTATTTTTTGCTTTAGTTCTTGTTGCTTTTCTGTTAAACAGCATTCCGGTTTTTGAGGTGAATGCAAGGGGGAGGTTGCCTGGTTTTGATTTTGAAACAGTTAAGCAACAGTGGCATCCTCTATTTCTGACACAAGTTGTTCAAAGCTGGGTAATCCAGTTTTTGTATGCTTCTCTTAATCATGGTAAGAGGAGAGCTTTCCTACCTTGCCTTTCTGGTTGTGTGGATCCATTTACCTTCTCTACTCAGCAGGCCTAGAAACAATACTTGGCAATGCACACTCTATGATCCTGAAGCTGGAGCAGATTCAGCAGTACGAGGTCTGCCTCTTGCTCCTTCATGGCCAGTCAGAGGGCAGCTGGTGATGTCATGAGGGTTTTCAGTCTACTGGCAGTGCAAAGCATGCTGTGAAGGCCTGTGAGGACTTTGGAGGACATTTCATGTTCACCACTCCCAAATTCAGCAATGGATGCAATGCCAGCTTACTTGTGTGTTTCCTGACCCAAACAGAGGTTCTCTTTGTGTGATGTGGGGATGTGCATGAAAGACATTTTGCATTCTGTTCCAAGCTCAGAATGGAACACAAAATGTGCAGAATGTTCCATCAGAACAACTGGTCGAGCTGGTTGTTCCTATGGAACAATCTCAAAATACTTGAGATTGTGGCACTCAGAACCATGTTCTGAGCTGTTCTGAGTGCCATTTTGGAATCCAAAATGGTGCTCTTCTTGCCTCTGTGCATGCACAGTGGCCATTTGCATGGTGGTTCTGACCACACAAATGGCTGCTGCACAAGCGCAGAGACCAGAAGAGTGCCATTTTGGATTCAGAAATGGTGCTTGGAACAGTTTAAACATTCTGACTCGTGACGGGGTTGTTCCGTTCTGAGCTCAGAACTCACCCTTCATTCGAAAGGTGTTCTGCACATCCCTAGTGTGCTGCTATGGGGTAGGAGCTCTTTAACCCTCCAACCTGCCCATAAATGGTCATGTGAACAGGCTTAGTGATAATAATGTAATGAGGGATTGATTGGCAGCAGAAGTTCTAGGACAGTGAAATTTAGAAATGAATTTGCTCAAGAAGTGGGTGAGGCTCTAGCTCTAAGCTTTGCAAGGAGAAGGTCTCAGATTCAATCCTTGTCATTTCCAGGCAGGGCTGGAAAATATCCTATCCAAAACCCTGGAGAGCCACTGCTGTCAGTGTAGACATTTACTAGGTGGCCAGATTTGGCTTTAAAAAAGCCAAATTCTGGCTTACGGCCCATTTGACCCACGAGTATACCCCTTAGGTTCTGGCAACCTGAGATAATGCCAAACTAGATAGACCAATGGTCTGACTCAGTATAAAGAAGCATCCTGTGCTTCTAAGGGAATTCAGGATAAAGAGAGGAGCGGGCTGGACTGATAGGAAAAGAAATGCTGCTTCAGGCATACAGTAGCAGAAGTCAAGCATGGGGGAGAGAAATAAGGAAAGGAAATGGCCAAAAAAGCAAATGGGCTTCCGTAGATCAGAGAAAGCAAGAAGGTACTAGCTGAAGAGACAAGAAGAATGGAGAGCCATGCACTGGATCAGGAGTTAACAATCTCCACAGAGAACAGATGTTGCTGAACTACAATTCCCATCATCCCTAGCCAAAATAAATTGTAGTTGGGGGTGATGGGAGTTGTAATTCAGCAACATCGGGAATACAGGTGGTCCTCATTATATATGCGAATGGGTCTTAGATACCCAGTTTTATTATCCACAGTATTAAAAATAGGCTATTTTTAGTGACTTCCAGTGTCATTTCCTATGTCATTCCCTGTCCATTGGCAGTATGGAACTATTCTGTGTCTATTTATTGTGTTTATTTAAATTTTAAAGCCCATGAAAATCAGCAAAAAATAGATGATTTGGAGGTTTGGGGGTGGGGGTGGTCATTGCTGGAGAGCTGGAAAGTAAGATACTATGCTGTACTACTTTTATTTCTGCTTCCCTCCCACATTTTTTGGTTGTATTTGGCAATTTTATTTTGTACAGGAACCCATCTCCCAGATTCCCATAGAGTGAAGGTTTCATTATTCGCAGTTTCCATTTTCGCAATTGTAGGCAAGAATGGGATCTTTGTGAATAATGATGGCTTCTGGTACCAAAGGTTGGGAACCATAGAACAATATGTAGGAAGCAGATCTTCTCTTTGCTATGCAGCTATTGAAGGCACTAGATACTTCCTTTGAGTTCCAATGGGCTTGACTCAGGTATCCCTGCATCTAGAACTGCTGACATTTTAGAACTCATCCTGGTTCTCAGTTTTTAACAGTAACTTGACAAGGAGAAATGAAACCATTTCTCCTTGTCAAGTTATAGCTTTGCACCTTGTCAAGGTGCAGCTTTGGGCATCATTTCAGGTTCACATAAAGAAAAGTTTACCTGTTAAGTTCAGGCTAGTGGTAAAGGCCCAGAAGAAAGGACATTAGAAGTGTTGATGGGCACAGTCATGACTGAAATCACAGTAAAAATTGCACTATATTGTCAGGACCAAACACTCTTGGTTATCCCCTAACCCTGTTCTGATTTAAAAATTCTGGTCCCAAACTGTACTGTGAACAATCCCCCAGCATTGGACCTGTGAGCATCAGTTACAACAGACATGGCCTAAGATCTTCCCATGAAATATTTCTCCACAGGAAGGAGATTGAGAAGTGGCATTTCCAAAACAGCCACAATGCTTCTGTTTAGTTAGACTGCATAGAGAATGTTCCTAAAAACAACCTGTGCATGTTTACACAGAAGGTAGGCAGGTGAATGATGGGACTGACAGCACAAGAGTAACTAGGCTTTAGCTGTGGCCAAACTGATGCTGTTGAACAGTGCAGCTGAGGATGATGGGGTTGGTACTCCAGCAACAGCTGGAGAGCCTCCAAATGGCCACCCCTAGGCCATATTGGCTGTGATCCTAAGGGTCATGCACACTGGGACTTGTCTGCTGTTGTTGGGCTCTGCCCCTTGCTGCTTGACTGTGTGTTGCTAAAGGTCAAGGGACCCACTGAAGGAGCCGCTGATGGCTGTAGCTGAAAAAGAGATCAGGCAAGCTTCCCACGCACATGTAGAAACATTTTCTGTATGTCTACAGGGCTCACTTGGATCCTGGCCATTACACTAAACACTGGAGTCTGTTTTAAGCAGTTGCCTTTAATTTTCTAGTCCATTCAAATGCACACTTTCTTCAGTTATTATGTCGCATGAATTCCCTGGATCTTTTCCCTTGCAAGTAAATCCCATATTGAGTCCTACAGGACTTACTCCCATCATGGAACTTGCATAAGATTGCAGCAGTGCAGTGCAGCCCAAACCTATGCCGGTTTATTCAGAAGTAGGACTCACTGGCCGACATGATGTGCAGTTCTAACATCTCCATTAGAACTTGTGGTGCTGCTGTAGACCCAGAAGCAGCAGTGCCACTGGAGAGAACTGGTGGTAGCACTACCAGCATTACTGCAGTTTTCCTCATGACAATGAGAATAAATACAGTAATGCTGATGGTGCGACTGCCGTTGCTGTATAGTGGTGTTGCAGCTTCTGGGTCTGCAACAGCGGTGCTGCAAGTTCTAATGGAGATTTTAGAACTGTGCATCATGTTAGCCATTGAGTTTAATAGTTTTTACACTCATGGCAGTGTGCACAGGACTGTAGCAGCCTGTGTGAGACATCTTCTGCAGTATGGAGAAAGCTATGGTTGAATAAGAATTTCATACTCGTCTAAATAAAAAGATTGCTTTTGGCTTTCCTGGAGGTAGCTAAAATCTGTTGGTCCTATTATTTATTTATTATAATTTTTATTGATTATTTATCCATGGATATTTATTTACATATTTACATATTACCTTCTTCTAATTGTATTTTCCTATGTTATGACATGTTTTGTTTATGTTATGTTATGCTGACTTTGGGTCATAAATAAAAAATTCATTCATTCATTATTATCCCATACATCAGATTCATCCCAGAGTTGGTTGCCGATCTTTTGTCTAGCAACAAATTACAATTCTGTCTATTGTTTCTGACTCACCAGCAATGCAGTTCAAAACACAATAGCGTTTGTAGGTGAGAAAAAGAATCAAAAGTGTTCTTGCAAGAGTCTGACATGTAATTATTTGTGTTTTGTTAATTTCATCAACAGGTCCTTAATGGTATCCAGATATCTGATGTTTTTATATGGAACATTGCAAAATAGCAATTATTGGCACATACAAGGAAGTTGCACAGAGACTGTCCAGTGATGTACAGAGTAGTGGCTAAGCCAAGCATTGTAAAATGAGCTTACAACTGTAAGCCAACCTAGGTAAGATGTGTGCATTGTTTTTTCTTGATGTCTTAAAATCTGGTTATGCAGTCCTTCCAAGTAATACCAGAATCTAAAATTACTTCATTCATACCTGAGTAACAACTGCATGACAGGGTGTGTATGAGAGTCACGCAATGGACCCTATAATGTCCCCTATGACCAAAGATTATGCAACGCGTGCACCTTTGCCACTGATGTTCCAGAGATGAAACAGGTGACATGTCTCAGAACATGCATCAGTCATGTAAAAGGCAAATAAGAGGTTGCCAACAACCCAAGCCACAGTCTCTCACAACGGGGATCCAAGAGTAGTGGCCCAGGGACCAAATTATTTCAGATGACAACAAATTAAGCCTCTCAATAGAAGAACAAGAGTCCAACAAAGAGAAGTCCAACAACTGGCTTGCCCCACTCCCATAACACGCATCAAGGCAGCAGTTACCCAACAACCTGAGACTCTGCAAAAATTGTGTCCAGCATTGCAGTGATGAATGCTGTTGAGCCTGAAGATCATGCAAAGGGACTACAGATTATTAGGTGGCCAGATTTGGCTTTTAAAAAGCCAAATTCTGGCTTACGGCCCATTTGACCCACAAGTATACCCCTTACGTTCCGGCAACCCTGCTACAGAACCCAGATTTAGGCTCAGACATGCTACCACTACAAAGCTGTGTCAGACTGAGCTGGGATATCAAGAACCACACCTTCACCTTTTAAATACTGCCACAAAACAAACTATTCACCTGTTGAGCTATGTTATAGACTGCAAACAGCTTATTTGATCAGTCACTATGCAAAGCAGACTCCTGTTGAGAGACTTAAGCATGAAGACATGTGATTGGGATGCCCCACTACCTCCTGGCAAGAAGAAAGAGTGGGAAGTATGGAAGGGTTCACCACAAACTCTCCACAAGATACAGATCCCACACCCCAACACCCGAACTCTGCTGAATGCAGCACGGTGCAGAGACCCATATCATCTCAGACACCTCGACAAAAGCTATTACTGCAGTAGCATACCTGAGAGTCATTGACATGGAGAACAGAGCCCACGTTGGCCTCTTCTTTGCCAAAGCTAAGTTGGCACCACAACCAGAACATGCCATCCTTAGTCCAGAGCTCTGTGGAATAGTGCTGACAACAGAAATCCCAGTCATGCCAAAGAACAAACTCAGCACTCAGCCTGACACCATTGACTTCTACACAGACAGTAAAGTTGTCTTAGACTACATGCACAACCAGATTAGAAGGTTGTACACATACACAGCCAACAGAGTAGGACATATCATAATATCCACACAGTCAGAGCGATGGCACTATGTCCCCACAAACCAGAACCCGGCAAATCAACTAGCCCAGTCTGTGCAGCTGAAAGAATCAGAGTTCCCCTGAATTCAAGACCACATCCAGACAACCAGAAAAAACCACTTTGACCTGGGCGCTTTCCAGATTACCCACTACAATAGAGTCACTACATGTCCTCTAAGTATGCTTCTGCACTGCCTGTGTTTCAACATTGCAGTCCTTGCACTGTCAGCAAAGTGCTGTTCACATTTCTGATGCCTTCTTTTGGGTTTTATTGCTGCATTATAGTCCTATAACGTTGCATGTGTGGCACAAAAAACCCTGTATTTTCCCACTGTAGGAGTTTTACACAAGCGAGAAAAGACTGATTCCCCTGCTGGTGGCTTTGCGCAACAAACAGCTTCAACCCTTTATTTACTTTTTGAATGTGATCTGCCAATCTGAAACATTTTACCACTGTTGTAGCGGGTAATCTGGAAAGCACTCTTATGGACCCTGATAGCAGCAGAGATGAGTCCAAAGCTAGCCAACACCTTTTAGAGCCAGTGGAGATGAGATGGTCATCTGCAGACATGAAGCAAGTGGCAAGACAACAAGAGACATCATCAGACAGGTTGTTGAAATAGTATTGCTTCTGTCTAAAGAGGAAAGTCAATTACAATGCAATAAGTCATAGGACATAGCCAGATTGTTAAAACTGATATTTAGTCTAAGTAAATAGTAGAATTTACCAATTCCAGAAGGGGAGTGTGTTGCCTCAACAGCATCACGGGTTTGGTATGCATGCAAATAGGAAGCCAGGTTAATTTTGTTAGACTTCCTGTTGGTGTATGTAACTCTAGAAGAATGACTTAGTCTATGTTATTAGATGAACTAGAAGTATGGTGATCACGTAAGCAGAGAACAGCAAGTATAGCCTATTTAGAATCAATGTATTGGGAATAGCTTAGTAGGGTTGTCTCAGTCTGAGAGCCAATAAAGCACTGGCTCCTCCTTTGCTTGGGCCTTTAGCCCTCTCTCTTCCAGTCCTACCAGTAGCAAAAAAGGGCCCTCCCAGGGAAGGAGAGAAAGAGGCTTTTGACCTAATGGGTTTAATGTCCAAGTATCACCAATCTGAATGAACCAATTCTAAAGAAACAGTATCTATGATATGTGAGCTATCCTTTGCATGTTAGACAATAAAGATGATTTAACCTTCTTGGAGGTTATCTTGTTTGAGTAAACTGCATGAATACATCTGATGTTCAGAACACAGGCAGCAGTTTGATAGGCAAAGCTTCTCCACCACTGCATCTTCAAATCTGGGTAAACTGCATGAGCTGAATCTCTTAATGGGGCAGGAGGCCTGCAAGATGGCAACCCTAATGAATGGCTCCTGCATCTTAGGTTGCTTCCCTTTGGTGCAGCTGGAGTATTGCTTTTCCACAACCAGCTGCAAGTAAGATTAAAAGAGTGGTTCCATAGATACCTAAGAAAGTGCTACATTTCTGATACAAACTTGGCAACATTTGTCTCCTTGGGCAAGGAATACTATATGTTTGCTCAAATGTAAGTTGTATTACAGCAAAGGTTCCACTTCTCCCAGTCAGTGCCCCTTTAGTTAGCAGATTCCTCCTTTTCTTGTAAAGCAGCTTCTCTGCCCCTGTGATTGGTTGTTTCCTGTTCACTCACATCACTGTGGCATTCTGGAACTGGCCCTAAATTAGTCAGTTCCTCTTCCCTTTGTGGGAGGGAGGGCTTAATTATGGCTGGTTTCCTCTTTGCAGCCAAGCAATTGTTCAATGGTGTATTTTATTTTTATGAATGAGTTTTTGCAATTGCTATCATAAAAAAACAAAACACAATAAAATAATGAGCAATTGGTTTGGCTGCAAAGGCGAAACCAAGTAAAACCTACCACCATCACCACTACCACCATCACCACTTCTTGTAGAGAACAGGAACTAACTAATTATTGCAATGGAAGCTACATTTCCCAGGGACCACCAGGAGACCTGGGTTCAAATCCCTGCTGGGCGCATAAATTTCTGCGGATGACCTTGGGCCAGTCACCGTCTCTCAGCCTAACTTACCTTAGAGAGTTGTAAGGGAAGGGAAGACCATGTATGCCCTCCTGAATTCTTTGGAGACAGCATGGGATTAAAAAAGAAAAGAAAAGAGGGCAGCATCCAGACCAGTGAGTCATGCCTAAACATCATTGAAGTCAATAAGACAAGTTAGTCACGACTTTCATAAGTCCCATTAATTTCAATGGCTGACATGATGAGGAAGATTATTGACCCTACTACAAGTAGTCCCCTTGCCTAACTTGTCCTCTTAATTTCAATTTGACTATTGTGAATAATTTTCCTCCTCATGTCAACCAGTGGAACTTAGTCATGACTAACTGAATCTGGATGTTGCCCATTATAATTAATTAGTGAATTGGCAAAGAGGTTGTACAATTAACTTCAGCTTCAGATCTGCGTAGTGTTCATTAAATTCACAAATCCAAGGATTGTTTATGTCACGTGGATTCCAGCTTCAACTGAGAACGCTCCACTTCACACTTCAAATAAGAGTTCTTGGGCACAGTCCAGCCTGAACCGAGCCTTATGAACAGAACTTTTAATCAATACAGGGAAGAAGCCAGGGAAAAGGGGCTGCCCCACAGCCTCTGCTGTTTATTCCTTGTGCTTCAACTTCCTCATTATTAATAACCCCTGTGGTTTTGTTATTCAGCTATAAACGGCCTGACATCCTTATAAAGTTTAGCTCTCAAGCATCTGCCATCGAGATGAAATAAACTTTTGTAACTCTGAAGAGAGCTCAGTTGGGAAAGAAATCCATCCCTTTTGAAATGTGAACTAGCTCCTACACTCAAGAAAACAACATCATTTCTGTGAAGGGAAACTAACAAGGTTTCATTCTCTGCCAGTGTAAATTCTTATACAAGCCTTTTTCTTCCAGTGAATTTTTCCTTCCATACAGTATTTGTTGCCCTCCACTGAGGGAAAATATCTACCTGAGGCCTAGGGTTAACATCTTTTTTTCTCTCAGGGATACTCTCTTTTTTTATAGGCCTGTGCAAATTCAGATTCAAAAATTTGGATTTTATCATAAATTGCCCCAAATCTGTAAAATCCAAATATTTTTTTTAAAAAACATAGGTAAAGTTGAAATTAATTCAAAAATATCAAAATTAATTTCAGAAATACTTCAGAATCAGCAAAATGGAATCGGATTTTTCCCATAGAGGTGAATGGGGAAATTGCGGGGGGCGGTGTCACAAAAAATCACTGGTTGGTCCTAGAGTGTTGAAACTTGCCACACATGTGGGGGAGGGGGTCAGGGCCCACTGTCACAAATTTGAAGAGACTTCTTCAATCTCCTGATTTTTGGAGAATTTTTGAACATTTTGTAAAAATGGCTAAAAATTGTGAATCTGGCTTGTTTCAAGCCAGAACTTTACAAAAGCTTCTGAAACTGAAGATCCCCCTTGGACCACCATTCCACCAGCATATGGAGGAATCTGTCCTTTGCCTTCATGTAAAGGGGTAATAGCATGCCCCTTTGCCCCATCCCACCCTTTTTAATATCTCCTGAATGGATGGGCATAAAGTTATGAAATCTGGCACATGTCATGAAGTCCACTTCGGCAGGACTCTGTGTTATTTCCCCCCAAAAGCTATTGGTAGTACTAGTCTGGTTTTGGGGGGGAGAACTAAATTTTTTTTAAAGGGCTAAATAACGAACACGGCCTTCTTCACATGTGTGGCAAGTTTCAAGGCTCTGGTGATTTTTAGTGATTTTATTTTGATTTCCCCATTAACCACTATGGGGGGGGGATCCAAATTTAAGTCAAATTTTGGATTTGAATTCCAAATCCAATATGATAGCTGATATCACCAGAGCCCATAGACTCTGAATCTGATATTGTCAAATTCGGATTGGGTTGAATCCAAATTTTCTGAACACACTCAGGCCTACTTTTTAAATAACTGCTGTTTGGATACTAAATCTGAACAGGCACAACTATCATAGTTGTGATACATACCATTGATAAGTCTAGCTCAGTATTGTCTACTCCAGGCCTGCTCAATTTAGCCCCTCACAGCTGTTTTTGGAATACAATTCCCATAATCCCGAGCTACAATGACGAATAACTGGGGATTATGGGAGTTGTAGGCCAACATCAGCAGGAAGACCGAAACTGAGCCATCCTGGTCTACACTGACTAGCAGTGGTTTCTTCAAGATTTCAGACAGAAGTCTTTTCCAGCGCTACCTGGAGATGCCAGGGGTTGAACCTGGGATCTTCAAACAAACAAATCTGACTGCTTGGCAGCTGCACTGGCAACCACCATCTTGTTTCACCAAGGTTCAGGGGTTGGTCATGGGTCCCTTGAAGGTCCAGTGCTGTCAGTCAGTGGCCAAGTTGGCTGACTCCTGATGCTGACCTTGCTGGTCAATCCTAATCCTAGGCAACTGCAGGACACACTAGCTCTCCCATCCTGGAATATCCAGTGGGACATCTGTCCATTGAAATAATCCTTTGCTTTCTCTGATTTTTAATCCCTCTCCATTAGATTTTTATGCCATGCTTCCTGAAAAGATATGGATCTTCTTCCCACCCCCATTTTTCCTCATAAACCCTGTGAGATGAAGAGAATGACAGGCCGAGGTCACCTATGAGCTTCATGACGGAATAGGGGTTTGAACCCAACTCTCTCCACAGTCTTTGTCTGACATTCTTACCAGACCACAATGTGCTCATCACATTATTGAATGGTTCTTTCACAGATCAGTCTGATCCTTTTGTTCGGAGATTTCCTGTAGATCTGGTCTGTTTGTGTATCGCCTTGTCATTTTGGACATTATGGTTTCTGTGATTCTCAGAGGCTCTAGCATCTGCTTTGTTGCTTATTTTGAAATCATGGCTCATTTCTGTCACTTGCTCACACTGAAAGAAACTGTATTCAGACCTGCATTCAGATAAGAAGAACATTACACAAGCAGGCACTTCTAGCTAACTTTGTTCTTTCTTGCAATGTTTTTACAAGGTAACTTTAAAAGTGCCTATAACCCTCTCTCATGCTGTTTCTGTTTATGTGTGACTATTGTTCATGGCGAACAGAAAGCAACCCCCCCCCCAACCCTTTTAAACTGACAGTACATTCAATGGCACAGTGGGGAAATAACTTGCCTAGTGAGCAAGAGGTTGCTGGTTCAAATCCTCCCTGGAATGTTTCCCAGACTATGGGAAACACCTATATCAGGCAGCAACGAAATAGGATGGTGCTGAAAGGCATCATCTCACACTGCGTTGGAGGAGGCAATGGTAAACCCCTCCTGGGCGCTTTCGAGACTAGACCCTACAACGGGGTCAGGACGAATCTTGGAAGTGTGCTTCCATGCTTCTTGTGTCATAACACCGCAGTCGCTACACGGACAGCTGGGTACCGTTCACATTTCCAATGCCTTGTTGCAAATTTAATCACTGCGATTTAGAGCAAGGGTGTTGCATATCCGGCGTGAAAAAGTTGATGGTTTTTTGAGTTGTTCGTTGCTGCGAGTCTGCTCCCCCTGCTGTTTACAGCCTGAATGCGACTTGCCGGAATGGAGGCATTTTGCTGCTAATGAGCAGCTAGTCTGGAAAGCGCCCTGTATTCTACCAAAGAAAACCACATGGCTCTGCGGTTGCTAGGAGTCGATACAACTTGAGGGCACAACTTTACTTTACAACTTACATTCAAGCCAATGTCAATTTTATTTTTGAATTTCAGATTTGGGAAATAATGCTTTTAAAGGAAGCATGATGTGTAAAAATGCTCTACAAAACTAGAACTGCTTTACAAGTTTTAGTGATTTCATAGGAACATACAAAAGTGCCTTATACAGAATCAGGCAATTGGTCCATGTAGCTCGGTCCTGTCTACACTGGCTGGCAGGTGCTCTCCAAGGTTTCAGGCAGGAGCCTTTCCCAGCCCTACCTGGAGGTGCCAGGGATTGAACCTGGGACCTGCTGCATGAAAAGCAGATGCTCTTCCATGTAGCTAGTGTCCCATCCCCTAAGGGAAATATCTTATAACAGTCCTACAAATGCAAACCAAGACAAACCCTGCTTAGCAAAGAAACAAGTCATGCTTGCTACTGGCTCACTCCTTTTGTTTTGTATCTTCCATTGTTGTCATTCTATCCCCCTTCTTCTTCATTCTCATGACTGAGATTAAGCATTGGAAAAGAAATTCACTCAGAAAAGATTCTTTGTAATATACTTGGATTATGTTAGGTGTTACACAATAATGATAAAGTTTTGTTGCATGGCTGATCACTATTCTGGTTTGCCTGTAGGCTGCAGAACACTTTTCTTATGTTATGGCCACTACATCAGAGGTTTTTGGATTGTTGGTTTTTAAATGAAAATATAACCCCTGCATTCCAGTGCCATTCTATTGAATAGAAAATGTACTACAAGGGGAAAACATATATACTAGATCCACGAATTGTTGGGATTTATATGTACATACATTGGACTGGGTCTCACGATCAGGGAGACCCAGTTTCTATGGGTGAGCGGGAAGAGTGGGCTAAGCCCGCTCTCCCCGCTCACGAGCGGGCAGGGAGCCCTGGGCGGCCGGATCGGCAGCCCACACGATGGTGTTTGCTGCCTGAAAGCATCTATTCCCCTTTCTCTCCCTCCAGAGAGGCAGAGAAAGGGAGAATAGACGCTTTCAGGCAGTAAGCACTGCCTGAAATGACAGGGAAGCGCTCGCTCAGGCTCTTTGGAGCTCCGAAGAGCGCTCTCTGGAGGGAGAGAAAGGGGAATAGATGCTTTCAGACAGCAAACGCTGCCTGAAAAAAATTGGCAAGTGCTTGCTCAGGGCTCCCAGTAGCCCGGGCCGGGGGGGAGGTTCATTCGGGGCACACCCCATGTGCATGATGTCATGTGCACAGGACGCCATCAGAGGGGCCGCCGGGCAGGGCTGGACCCAGGCCACCACTCGGCTGGCTCTGCGCCTGACCCCATCTAGAACAGGCTGAACATCATTCACTCAGGCAGAGGAACCACCAACCAGCATTATGTCTGTCTTGTTTGTCTTCAGTCTCAGCTTGTTCACCCTCATCCAATCCATTACTGCATCCAGGCACTGATTCAGGACAGTCACTGCCTCACTTGTGTCTGATGAAAAAGAGAGATACAGCTAAGTGTCATCTGCATATTGATGACACCTCAGGCCAAATCTCCAGATGACCTCTCCCAGTGGTTTCATGTAGATGTCAAACAGCGTAGAGAAAAGAGTAGAACCCTGCAGAACCCCAAAGCAGAACTGCCAAGGGATTGAGCTGTAATCTCCTAGCACCACCTTTTGGAAATGGTAGGAGCGGAAGGTAGAAGCAGAACCACCTCCAAGCAGGGCCTCCACAGTCAACTTGGCCAATCTATCCAAAAGGATACCATGGTCAACGGTATCGAAAGCCACTGAGAGAACCAAGATAATTAACAGGGTTGCACTCCTCCTGTCTTTCTTTCTGCACAGGTTATCCCACAGGGTGACCAAAGCAGTTCTTGTTCCAAAGCCAAGCCTGAAGCCTGATTGAAATGGATCTAAGTTATCTGTTTCCTCCAAGAGTGTCTGGAGCTGGTCAGCCACTATATATGCTCAAGCATCTTGCCCAGGAAGGGAATATTGGCCACAGGCCTACAGTTGTTTAGATCCTCTGAGTGCAGACTGGGTTTCTTTAGGAGTGGTTGAATAATAGCTTCCTTCAAGAGAGCTGGGGCCACTCCCTTTCTCAATGAGGCATTTAAAATCTGCTGGACCCAGCTAAAAATTCCCTCCTTAATAGATTTAATAAGCCATGAAGGGCAAGGGTCAAGCAAGCATGTGGTTGGCCAAACTCAACTAAACATCTTGTACACATCCTCAGGCAGCAATAATTGAAACTCCTCCAGCAAATCTGGACCAGGTAACTCTGGACACCTCTCCCAATGACCGGTATCAACCGTAGAGTCCAGCTCATGGCAAATGCAAGTTTAGCCTTTAAGTGCTGTGCAAATGCATCACAGCATGCTACCAAGGGTTCTAACACATTTTGCCCAGGGCAGGAGCGTAGCAAGGTTGGAGTTGGCCCAGAGACAAGATTTTAAAATGGGTCCCCCACTCACTGAAGCTCAGCTCATGAAGTAAAGAAATCTTAAATGAGGCTGAATAGTGGTAACAAAAAGCATAGTATGTATATATATATTTCACGTCCTAAATTATTTTTTAAAAAGTTTTGTAAATTGTGGATGATGCAAGTCATTTAACGGTACTAGAGAAAGCCATGCTGTTCTGGTAGCTCCAGGTCTTTATTTTATTTTTTATTTATTTTATTTTATTAAAACATTTTTATACCGCCCAAAACTTACGTCTCTGGGTGGTTTACAGGTCTTAACACTCACATCAATTTTGGAGGATCAATACAACTGAAGGAAGCCTGGGGGTGTGTGCGGCTGGGGGAGTCAGTCATGTGACTTGCCTCTGCCCCCCCCCCAAGGCAGTGGGCCCCCAGACAAGGCAGTGGGCCCCCAGACAGGTCCAGATTTCAAGAGGCCCCACACCATCCGGAAAAGCCTTGCTGAATGAAATTCAGATGATGCAATGGTGGGTGGAGAAAAAAGTTTCTTCTGTTCCATCACTGCCATAGAATAGGCTCAATAGTGAGCTCTAGCCTGTGTTTGCTCAGACTTACCCCAAGTTTTCCTCCACTAATGTTCCAGCCATCTCCCAACTTGCTTCATTGCCCTCAACTCAGATGTATACCAAAGTGCTGCCTGGAATCTGCTTTCCTGGAGAGGGCACTTGAGAGTGAGAATGTCAATGGCCTGAGCCATCTCTTCATTCCAAAGAGCAAGTAGAGCTTCGACAAGAGCACCTGCCATACCAGCTGGAAAATCCCCCAGAGTCCTCAGGAATCCAGTGGAGTCCATCAGTCTCCAGGGGCGGACCATTTTTATAGGTCTCCCACCCTTGCAGAGTGGTGTAGCCACGAAAACTCTAAACCTCAGAAGGAAGTGATCTGACCATGACAAGGGCACAGATGACACCCCCCCTCCCACTTTCAGATCACCATCCTCTTGGCCAATTGATAAAACCAGATCCAGAGTGTGTCCCAGTTCATGTGTTGGGCCAACAACATGCTGGGACAGCCCCATGGTTGTCATGGCAGCCATGAAATCATGAGCTGCCCCAGACAAGGCAGCCTCAGCATGGATGTTGAAGTCACCCAGAACAATCATTCTGGGAGTCCTCAGTACCAAATCTGAGACTGCCTCCATCAGCTCAGGTAGGGAGACAGCTAGGCAGCAGGGTGGGTGGTACAGCAACAGAATCCTCTCTTTGTCCCAAGAGCCCAACCAGCAATTACTTGGACAGGGAGCCCTGAGAGGAAAATACAGCTTTTATAAATTACAGTGACCCCCTCCCTGGCCCCCCAGCCTATGCAGAACAATCCTTCTTGGTTATTTATCACATGACTGGAAACTCTCCTGAAGTTGCAGATTATCATTCTTCCATGCATTACTTGTCGCCAAGCGTATTATTTTACAGTGTTGGAAAGATCATTTAAACCCTTAGTTTATCAATGGATAGAAGACCTTTCTAATCCTCTCTAATCTGGCAATTTTTGAACTGACAATTTACTGCTGTATGCTGAAAGAGGACTCCCATATCAGGATTTGGAAGGACTATTTAGAGTTATTTGCATAATATCCTCTGTTTATTTCAAACCAATAAATGTGTTAACCCCTTCATCCTCCCCTTGCCTTCCCCCCCTTTCTGTTTCTTTCTTTTACTTTTTTTAAATCTTTAAAGAACATAAGAACAGCCCTGCTGGATCAGGCCCAAGGCCCATCTAGTCCAGCATCCTGTTTCACACAGTGGCCCACCAGATGCCGATGGAAGCCACAGGCAGGAGTTGAGGGCATGCCCTCTCTCCTGCTGTTACTCCCCTGCAACTGGTACTCAGAGGCATCCTGCCTTTGAGGCTGGAGGTGGCCTAATAGCCCTCCGACTAGTAGCCGTTGATAGACCTCTCCTCCATGAAGTTGTCCAAACCCTTCTTAAAGCCATTGAGGTAGTTGGCTGTCACCACATCTTGTGGCAGAGAATTCCACAAGTGGATTATGCATTGTGTGAAAAAGTACTTCCGTTTGTTGGTCCTAGATATCCCCACCTTTATGTTGTAATTACTTTGTTATAACATGAAAAATTTGAATAACTGTTAAATAATTGTTGAATAACTGTTAATTAATTTTAAAAGTGGTAAGATTAGTCTTGCAGGATTTATTTGTGATAAGCCCATGCTGGATAATGTTGTTGTTTTTAAAAATCAGATTACTAGTTTAGTGGGTAGGAGTGGACAGTTCTTTCTCAAAAGCTGTTCTACAGGTGTACGGATGTTTACATTAATGAGTGCATCATCACCATCATGTTAAGCAATTTGGAAGGCTAAGCTTTGTTCTTTATCATATTAAAATAATATTAACTTTGAATATAGTTAATCTCTGCCTCTGGCAAGAAATAACATCAAACCTTTCATTGTTGATGCTCAGAATCTATTGCAAGACTGCCAAATCAAACTGAGACTGCCCCAGTGAGGCTGTGTTCTGGTTAGCTCAGTTGTAATTACATTTCTGTGTATTTATGGTTTGTTTCTGGGTTTTGGTTTGTTTGGAGGTTTTGTTGTTATGGGGGAGTTACTGGCTTCTGCAAAGGTAGGACTTGTCTCATTAACTTTCTAGACTTAAAAAAAATATCAACAAGCATACAGATAGTGGTGGTCCAATAGATGTTGTATACATGCACATCGTTTAAAAAGAAGGTTTTGACAAAGTTTCTCACCAAGTTTACTCTTGAACAATCTTGGCAGACGTGGGATAAGAGGGCAGGTCCCAAGTTTGAAAACTCCTGAATGAAGGGATTGATAATGCATGGTATGGAGTATCCCCCACCTCTCATAATACAAGAATTCAGCATCACTAAGTGAAATTGACTAGCAGAAGATTCAGGACAGACAAAATGAAGAACATTTTCTAACAGTGCATAATTAGCTTCTAGAATCTGCAGCGGAAGTCTAAGGTAATGACTATTAGCTTAGATTATTTGAAAAGGAGAATAGATTGATTCATGGAGGATAAGTCTTTCAACATCTTTTCACCATGATCCCCAAACAAGAATCTCCAGGTTCAGAGGCAAGTTTCTGAATTCCAGTTGCTGGTGCAGAAACAGTTAGGAAGGGCTGTTGCTTTAGTCTGCTACTTACTTGGCCATGAATAGGCTTGGTCATGAATAGGCTTACTTGACCATGGATGGAAACATGAAGGTAAAACAGATGGACTTGTTTGGTCTGACCCAACAGGGCTGCTCTTATGTTCTTTTAGGCTGGTAGCTTCACTCAGCATTGATGCCTCAATCAGTCGCTCTTCACTTAGTGCTCTATATGGATTTGTTCATTTGGATCACTTCAGTATTGCTCGTATCAATAGTGAGAACTTTATTGGTTGATTGATTGATTAATTGCATTTATATCTCACTCTTCCTCCAAGGAGCCCAGAGCGGTGTACTACATACTTGTTTCTCCTCACAACAACCCTGTGAAGTAGGTTAGGCTGAGAGAGAGAGAAGTGACTGGCCCAGAGTCAACCAGCTAGTATCATGGCTGAATGAGGTTTGAACTCGGGTCTCTCCAGTCCTAGTCCAGCACTTTAAGTTGCTAAAGCTTAATAATTCTTTTATGACTAATGCTTGCTTCATCATGTACACAACCTGTGGTCTATGTTGCTAAACCACTCCACTTAGAAATGGAGAAATATGTTATGGTTTTCCTTCTTTTGACATGGGAGTGTTCCTCTTTGGGGTATGAAATTTGGGGACATTACTGGTAGCCTGAGGTTGGTTAACAGAAATCCAGTTCTTCACAATTTTTGTTACAGAATGAACTCTCATGACATGCAATAATAGGTCACCTTACTTGTGCAGTCTGTTGCTCTTGTCTGGTAAAGTAAATATGAATAAAGATTTCAAGTTATGAATTATAAAGTTCTACTATGTAAAACCAATTTAAGGACAGAGTTCCGTGCTCCTTTTAGCATAGCAAAATGTAGTTTGCCGTGGCCCCATCCATCATTAAAATGTGACTGCTCAGTCCACAGACAGTCATTCCAAGGGAGTTTTTGGCTCAACATGGAATGCTTAATGGCTATTTTTAAAATTCATTCATTCATTCATTCATTCAGACTTCTTTTATACTGCCTCCTTCAAAGACTCTAGGTGGTGAACAACAGAAATACCAACAACAATCAATTTTTTAAAAAATTATTAAAGGGCAAACGCCTGGTGAAATAGGTGCCTCTTAAGAAGGGCCTTAAAAGCAGTCAGGGAGGGGGCTGAATGTATCTGGGGGGGGAAAGAGTGTTCCAAATAAGAGGGGTGGCCATAGAGAAGACCCTCTTACAGCCCCAGGCACCACACACTACACCAGGGCCCGGGACACTAAGGAGGGCCGGCTGAGAAGACCTCACAGGACGGGATACAACTGGCCAAGAGAGGTGATCCCAAATGATCCAAATTTTGTTGTTGTTGATGGCCACAATCAAAATGACATTTCCCACAGCATGAGACCAATGATAGGAAACTACATTTTCTTTAGTGAATCAAATGGAAATCTTGAATTTCTGGGCAAATGCAATTTCCCTTCAAGATAGAACACTGCAATAGTGAGTGCATTGTGGAATATGCTGCATGATGATGATCATGAATTTCTATTGACTAGTGCCCATCTTGTGATTAGAGACCACGTGTATCTCCATGCTCATGCCACTTTCTTTTTTTAAGGTTAGTGAAATTTTGTTTTAAAAAATTGAACAAAATTAAACAAATGAGCAATCCCCTGCTGAAGATTTTTCCCCCTCGAGAGTTAATGGAAATTAATGCCAAAGTAACATTCATCAGCTTCTGATGGAGCTGCAAAGGACATGGGAGTGAAAGGAAAAGAAGAAATGTGGGAAGTCAGTTGGCTTCAGTAGCATTGTGCATATTCTGTGTCATTGAAACATTTGTCAATTAAGACATGGAGTATGCACAAACATAGTAAGGCCTTCCTACTAGCTAGCAGTCCTATTTCAAACTTTACATTGTATGCATGTTCCAGTGTCTATAAAATGTACAGTATTTTTGTGTGAATGACTGTACATGCATGTATTTTAAAAATGAGCATGAATTCAAGCCCCCTCAAATGCAAGACACAGATAGGAAGTGTACTACTGTATGTGCATTGAACATAAAATATAAATAATGGCATATGTGTACAGATCTGTACATGTGTGCATTGTACACAGATTGTACATGTATTGAATATAACATGTGAAGAGTTATTTCTAGGGATGTGTAAAGCATTTGGAGCGCAAAACATTTGAGGCTCAAAACATGCCATTTCAGGTGTTCAGGCTCTTCAAATGAAGGGCCTGTTTGCAGCTTAAAACAAAATGAACCAGTTTGGGGTTGGAATGTTTCAAGTGTTCTGAGTGCCAGTTTGGAGGGCTGTTTGTGAGGAGCTCCAAAAGGATCTCTCCAAACTGGCGGAGTGGGTGACAGATGCTGTTCAACGTTAGCAAGTGTAGAGTGATGCATACTGGGGCAAAAAAACCCCCAACTTCACATATATGCTGATGGGTCTGAGCTATCGGTGACTTACCTGGAAAGAGATGGTCATAGTGGACAGTCCTATGAAATAGGACTGCTAGTTAGCCGGAATGTTTGTGTATACTCAATGTCTTAATTGACAAATGTTTCAATGACACAGAATATGCACAATGCTAGTGAAGCCTACTGATCACCTTCCAATATTTCCTCATTCCCTTTCACTCCCATGTGTCCAATGCACCTCCAAGAGTGTGGAAGCTGATGAACTTTACTTTGGCATTTATCTCCACTAACTGGGGGAAAAAATCTTCAGCAAGGGATTTCCCATTTGTTTAATTTTGTTTAATTTTAAAAAACAAAATTTCAGAGTCACTAACCTTAAAATAAGAAAGTGGCATGAGCCACATGGAGATACACGCGTGAACACTTTTTAAATACATGCATGTACAGTCATTCACACAAAAACACTGTACATATTATAGACACTGGAATATGCATACAATGTAAAGTTTGAAATAGGACTGCTAGTTAGTAGGAAGGCCTTACTATGTTTGTGCATACTCCATGTCTTACTTGACAAATGTTTCAATGACACAGTTCACAATGTTACTGAAGCCTACTGATTATCTTCCCACATTTCCTCTTTTCCTTTCATTCCCATGTGTCCAATGCACCTCCAACAGAGTATGGAAGTGTTGACACAATGTGTAGCAGCTGTGAAAAAGGTCAAATCCATGTTTGGAATCATTAGGAAGTGGACTGAAAATAAAACTGCTAATATCCTAATGCCCTTATACAAATCTATGTTGCGGCCACATTTGGAGTACTGGTCACCATACCTCAAAAAGGACAGTATAGAACTGGAGAAGGTGCAGAAGGGGGAGAACCAAGATGATAAGGGGCCTAGAGCACATTCCTTACAAGGTAAAACTACAACATCTGGGGCTTTTTAGTTTAGAAAAAAGACAACTGAGGGGCGACATGATAGAGATCTATCAAAATTATGCATGGAGTAGAGAGGGTAGAGAGAGAAAATATTTCCTCCCTCTAACATAAGACTAGAACCAGGGGCCATCCCATGAAACTCATTGCCAAGAAATTTAGGACTGACAAAAGGAAGTGCTTTTTCACACAATGCATAATTAACCTCTGGAATTCTCTGCCACAAGATGTGGTGACAGTCACCAGCCTGGGCCTGCATGGCATTAAGAAGGACTTAGATACATTCATGAAGTCTTTCAATGGCTACTAGTCTGAGGGCTACAGGCCACCTCCAGCCTAAGAGGCAAGATTTATTTTATTATTTATTGTTTATTAAAACATTTTTATACTGCCCAAAACTTTCGTCTCTGTAAAGATGCCTCTAAATACCAGTTGCAGGGGAGTAACAGCAGGAGAGAGATCATGCTCTCAGCTCCTGCCTGTGGGCTTCTCAGAGGCATCTGGTGGGCCACTGTGTGAAACAGGATACTGGACTAGATAGGTCTTGGGTCTGATCCAGCAGGGCTGTTCTTATGCAAGATCCCATAATGTCATGTGATATTTTCTGTCCTTTTTACATTGAGTTGTGGCTTTTAGTCTCCTGTCTGGTTGGATTAAAGTCCTTCACGTTTTGATACAGGTTTCACTTAACCAAGCCTTCCATTGTTTCTAAAGAGGAATGTCTTCCCACAGCTGTCTTATTCATCCAGCTTGCGATAAGTATCTTCTGTGCAAGGGTTATGACATGGAATGCAACAGATCCACATAGTTCCTCTTTATATTGGATCCAAACCTCCTCCTCCTTTCTTTTATAACTTCATGCATCATGAGAATCACTTGACTGACAAAAACAAAAGGAATTACTGATGAAATGCATATACTACAATTCCTTTAGCCTAACTTAGAACTCTCCCACTCACCCAATTGTAAAACTGAGACCTAATAGATGACACAATCATATACATAATTTCAGAGTGGCTTTCTGACACATAGGCACTTCCGGTGCTGCTTGCTGGTATGGGAAGTTCTAGAGAACGCCATATACCTTCCCCCTCATCCTCACTATTTTTTCCACTTGCTACTCATGGTTGTGTTATTGACTGACATCTTGCTCCACAGCCTTGGAAGGCCGAAACAAGAGTTCCACTATTGTAAGAAAAACAGGTCTTGTAGCAGTGAGCATAAATTGCCCCCTTTGCTAAGCAAAGTCTGCCTTGATTTTCATTTGGTTTGGAGACCACATGTAAGCCTTAAGGGAGGGGACCATAGCTCAGTGGTAGAGCAACTGTAGGCTTGGATGCAGAAGGTCCCCGATGTAGTCCTGGTATCTCTTGATAGGGCTAGGAGAGACTCCTGCCTCTAACCTTGGAGAGCTGCTGTAGACATTACCAAGCGAGATGGACCAATGGTCTGGCTCAGTATAAGGCAGCTTCCTATGTTCCTAAAGGGTGGGTAAACTAGTTGCTCTGCAGGCTTATCTTGTAGGGCAGCATGTGGGGGGATGGGGAAGCATTTTTTGCATCTTTCCACTCCCCACAATAGTCCTGTTTCACTTGTGTTTCTTTTTTAGATTTTGCAGCCTTCTGGAACCATCTTCTCGTTCCTTTTGCTATGTAAGTACTTTGGGAACTTCTTTGTTATTGAAAAGCAGTATGTAAATATGTTTAATAATAGTGATTTTAAAATAAGTTGAGGGCCCAGGGCCAACGCATGTTGGCAGAGAAAAATGTCCAACATTTGTTGTAAAGATAGGGCCTTCGGTCTGATCATGAGACAGCTTGAAAGCCCTGCCTTTATGGCAAATGTTGGAAAATTTTCTCCATGTTGGTCCTGCGCCCTAACTTCATTGGTCCAGGCTCTTGTATTGTGGCAGTGGTGGGAGGACTTCCAAGATGAAACTGGGCACACACGTGTGTAGGTTTCTTTGGAGTTTCTAGTTTGGAACAATCCTGCCTAAACAATTGTTCTGTAAAGCCCACGTTTAATGTGCATGACCAGTGCTATCTTGGAAGTATTTATTTGTGCTGCTGGAAGAAGAGTTCAGTAAGGTGCCCGAGGGAAGAGTATGGGTACACAGAGGAAAAGAAAGAACCTTGTCCAGAGTAATCTGAGCAGAGGCGTAGCTAGGGGAGAGGGGGCCCATGTTCACTCCTCTCCATGGCGGCCCCTTGGAGCAAGGGAGATAATGAAGAAAACAGGAAGGGATAGAGCTGGGGGCCCCGGGTCCTTGCACCCATCCACTCAATTGTAGCTACACCCCTGAATTTTTGACATTTTTTGGCTGCCCCTTTACTGCTGGGCTCTGTCCCAGTGCTAGATTTCCTCCAGGTTTTTCAAGGATTGGCAGTCTTGTGGCCAGGAGGCTTTACACACAAGGCTTCTACCCTAAATCTACTTCAGAGGAGAGTGTGTGCATTCACACACCAAACTTACCCCAAAGTCCTTTCGAGATTCTTGGACGCACTCCACACACAAATCAGGCTTTGTGATGCGAATTCTAGCTTATCTCGACGTATTTCCAGATTTTTAAATTCCTGGTTTTAAGCTACTTTTTCTGAAAACACCAGAGCAACTAAGGAGAGGCACTGATGTAGAATTATTAGCATGATAAGAGGAATGCTCTCTTTAGAAATGCAGATATTGCTCTTTAGGAAGCTCTCCCCCCTCCACCCTTTGACTAGAAGGAAAACACGGTCGCCTGCCAACTTGTTTGAAAACAAAATCTGAGAGCAGAGGGGAGGGGCTGCTTCCCTCAATGCCACGAGTGTAGTTCGAACTGGCTTCTCTCAACATTTACCCCGAAGCATGAAGCCATGTGCGAATAACTCCCGGGCCCCATCTTAGAGAAATCTCAGGCTTTTGGATGCAATCCTAACTATTGCAACTTTCTGCTGTTACTAGCAAGGTCAGTCAAAAATCATGCAACAGGAATGGGGATCCATCAAAAGGATTCACTATTATATTATTGGAAAGATGGGCTGTGAGGGTTCAGCAGAAGCAAGGACTTCAGCTGTTTTGTAGTGCTTCTCTTTGGCTAATTGAAATGAGGGTTTCAATTCAAGCATCCAGTTCATACACATTTTCATTTTTCTATCATATTATGAAAGCTGTATATCTTCTAATGTTGGATTAATCAATTTTCTTTAGAAGGGGATGGGTTGAAGTGAAGAAAGGTGCTAAATGGGTAGTGTTAAAGGATTGGGACTAAGAAGACACCTTAATTTTGGCTCCTTGAAAATCTGGCTAGAAATTCTAGAATGTTTGGATAGCTATAATGAAATATGTGCATATAATGGATACAGTGTTATTTTTCTGCTCACATTCTTATGACAATATTCTTATCCCAATTCAGGCTACTTCTGGATTTTGTTCTTAGGACTATATGGAAGACAAAAACCATTATTCTTGACATAATTCCTCTCCTACAACCTGAAAGAGATTGGGCTGATCTAAGTATCCCCCCTGACTAAAAACTGGAAGAACAGGTGCATATGCCTCCCTGTAGCCCCATTCACACATTATGTTCAACGGGTGTACAGTGTACATAGGTACAGCTGCTCACATGTTATGTTGAACACAGGTACAGCAGTACACTTCCTATCCCGACCACGCATTTCAGGGATCTGAACCCAGGTTCACTGTTTAAATGAACACAAGTACAGGAATTCACACAAAAACATGTACAAGTGAACATATATCTATACATTTGCACAGTGCAGTATCTGAATAGGGCTTTTGTGTGTGAAGTACTGTGTCACTATGCACATTGTGTAGCTCATGAACCTGGGCCACTGCCCCTCAGGGGCTGTGCCTCTCGGACCCAGACATGCCCACCTCGTCTGACATCAGACGCGGTTGTGTGTGTGATTTCACTCCCAAATGGGACCGCATGTCCCCGTTTGGGAGCAAAATTGGCCAGTGCTGCATTCACAGTGGGGCCCTGAATGGCTCTCCCTGCTTTTTAAAGGCAGGGAGAGCCGCTCCTGGCCACGCTGTGAATACAGTGCTGGCTGACTCCACCCTCAAATGGGAATGCACAGCCCCATTTGGGAGTTAGATTGGCCAGCATTGCATTCACAGTGTGTTCGGAGCGGCTCTCCCTGCCTTTAAAAAGCAGCGAATGCAGCACTGGCTGTCTGAGCTCCTAAATGGCGCCATGCGGCCCCGTTTGGGAGCTAAGCCACACCCCTGCATCAAATGTCAGGCGCGGGGGGTGTGGCTAAATGTTCCCCGCGTCTGACGTCAGATGCAGTGGGCAGAGCTGGGAGGGGCACGGCAGAAGCAGCACGCGGGCCACCGCAGGCCTCCCTCCGCGCCTGAACTTTCACGACATATAGAACATGATGTAATAGCCTCCATTTGTCATCTATTAGGTTAGTCCCATCTACGTTTGATTTCCCACTTGAGTCAAGTCAAGAGACACAATGGAATTTTTATTTCAGTGCCTTCTAAAAAATAATTTATGTCAAAATGTTGCTGAATTCTTCTCTGGGCCTAAACTAATCCATTGTCTATCTCAAACTGGATTGCTAGATGAACCAGGCAAGCTGATTCAGAAGCACTACTGTCCTGTTTCTCTGTTTCATCTCTTCTGTTTTGGGGCACAGCCTTCCAGTCACCGAGGCCTTAGTATAACAGCAGGAAAAGAAAAGCAAATACACGAAAACACTAACAAGCTGTTGGAGATGGAGTTCCAGCGCATCGACCTTTTTGCACCAACCATCCAAATGACCACTAGGGGCATTGGGAGCAGAGCTAGCTAGTGAGGGTCTCCTTACCTGTCCCTGCTTGCCTCTGCTCTGTGACCCCTGCCTTGACTCCTCAGGCACTTCCTGTAGTGAGTCAGTCCTCTTCCTTTCCTCTTGGAGAGTAGATGGAAACATCTCCCCCCGCCTCCCAACTATTCATTATGTATCTGATAGATTGGATTAGGTCTTTCCTATCTCAAATGTACTTCATCAATAAATCAATTTAATTTAGACTCTACAGCGATCTCCATGCGTTTCACTTAAATAGGCAACAACTAAACTCTGCACTCTGTAACTGGAGTGGTAGCTTCCTTGGTCCTTTGCTAAATAATCACAAACCCCAACATAAGCAAATACACTAAGACACTAACAAGGAAAAAAAGAAGTGTGTTCATTAATACTGATTATAAGACAAAGGTTGCAATAATGCTATTACTGAAACCAATGGCTAAGTACACATTGTCTAACTTCCAGGCTAACATTGTGCATGACAAAAAACATTTCGTGCATGCAGCAGGGGAAGAGTAATTTTTGCCTCTCTCCAGGGCTGTCCTTAGAGAGCCCTGGTGGGGTGTGGGACCCCGGGGCAAATCAGCCAGTGCGGGGCCCCCTTCCAATTAATTCTAGTGGGGGTTAAAAGAGTGGGGCCCACAGCAGTCGCTCTGTTTGCCATGCCCTTAGGACAGCCCTGCCTCTCTCTCTCCCCATGGAGACCATGTTGTCTTCCAAAGAAGATGTCCTTGAGGGTCCCACAGTCCTTAGTAGCATATTTTTGGGAGGCACAGTGAGCCCCAGAGGGAATGGGAAATTGGCAAAAACCACCCTTTCCCCATTGTATCTGCCAAATATTTTTCAGTACATTCAAGACTAGCTTGGATGTCAGCCAATAATTGTTAAAAGAGTAAGATTGCTTTAATTCAGAGCCCGCTCCCACAAGGTCTTCTGTAGCACACCTTTCCAACAATAAGACTGAAGTAACTTTTAAAAAACACAAACCAAAACCCTGCCAATTTAATTGCATTTCAGGTAAAGGAAGAATTAAAATGACATGGGGGAATTTCCCATTTTCAGACCCTGTTTCAACCGCTTTGTCTCTTCCCATCAATGCCTGCCTGCATGGCTCTGTGAATTCAGTGCCAAATTGAAATTCTTCCTGCAAATGGGCTGGTTTGAAGGAGAGCCAGGAGTTATTGGGCAACAAGGGAGGA
This sequence comes from Hemicordylus capensis, assembly GCF_027244095.1. NCBI lineage: Eukaryota > Metazoa > Chordata > Lepidosauria > Squamata > Cordylidae > Hemicordylus > Hemicordylus capensis. The sequence continues at coordinate 297,955,453 of NC_069659.1, read as the reverse complement.
CAAACACACTTGGGTCACTGCTTCTGCTAACACTGCAGAGTCCACACTCTCTATAAAAAGAGAAGGCAGCTGAGTCAAAAGCCTTCACAGACGCTGTGGGAGCCGTCTGTGACTGACACCTTTGTAACACCTGCCTGAAAGCCTCTGGAGAGAAAAGGAAGATGAAACTCATTCTCCAAGCCACACTGTTCATTGGGCTGCTGGGTAAGTGACTGCAGACTTGCAGGTTTAAAGTGGGATGGCAAAAGAAGGCATTTCCAGGTGCTGCAAAATGGAGCTAGAGAATCAACATTTCTGCAGCTCATTGAAAGGCAAACCTTTAAAAGAATGCAATATTTATTGATGGCACACTTTTCTTTTAAGAAACCAAGCCACTGAATGGCTAAACTTTCAAAACAGTGTCATCTGAAAAGCAACAAAGTTCTAGACTGGTGTGGCTTTTTCAATGGTCTCTCGGCAATCCCTATCTTTTTTGAGGGCTTGGTCCAAACACTGACCTTGCTGACTTTCAGATCTGAGCTCCTGTTTAACAGATGAACAAGCTTCGATTTAAGCACATGCTGAACTTTAAGCCTGAGTTTCTTTTTTTAAGACATTAACACTTAATCACACAGTTCAGCTTGTGCTAAGTACAGTGAATACTGAGGTAGGACTTAATGAATATTTGCTGTAAACAAAGGGCAACAATAGCATTATTAAGCCAAAGTGATGTGGTTGTAGCAGGGGAAATAAGTGCAGAAATAAGCGTTTCCTGGCCAGCGGGAATGCACATTTCCAAACCGGTGTTTTCTAAAGTAAAGAAGATGTGGGGTGAGGGGAGAACTGTAGGAGAGATCTGGTGACTGAGAGATGGTGACTGAGAGATGGTCTTTCTGCACCTGCCAATTTTCCGGCGGAGGGGGGCATGTTAAAATGCAGCACCAGGAGGGGTTTGCAGGAGGGGGAAAATGATGGGGTGGAGAAAGGATTAAACACCCCTTTCCTGACCTCTGCTCTGCCTCTGCAATCCCCTTGGCACCTCTGCATTAGCGTTCTGAGAGAAACAGATGGTGGAGAACCCTTTGTCATAGGTGGGGCCAGAAGGGGGCTGAGAAGGGGACAAGAACTCACAAACAAGTCAATTGCCCCTCTGCTTTCTCCCCATTCCTGGACCTCTGGTGTAACTGGAAGGAAAGGCACATTTCATATTACATACTTCAAAGTTTTTCTTTATCATCCATCCTTATATACAAGAAGTATCAAAATGAATATATATAAAAACAGAACAATATATAAAGAATAGTTCCCCAAGGGCTCACATTAATTGACATTCAGGGTGGGACCATTCATATGAAATACATCATGATTTTCCTCTCAGAAACCTAGCATGTGGGGCAAAGTTGCTTCTCACAAATGAACAGTCTCTTCTGAGCCTACCCAATTTTTTTTAAATGCCCTGCATTTGCCTTGTAATGTGCACTTTCACACAGAGTTGAACAGCCTCTGTAAAACCATTGTTCTCAACCTGTGTGAGTACTGTGGTAGCCTGGAAGTTTGGAAACAATAAATACCACGAGTTGGTAACATTACTTGCCTCAGAAAGAAAAACAGATAGATGTGGAAGAATTCTATATGAAACCTTTATATCTGAACAGCCTACTTTATAGTGCTTTTGGTGAAAACTATTCATCTGATTATTTCAGCCTGTGGAAAATAGAGGTGTTTGGGGTTTTTTTTTAATACACTGTGATCATATTGTGACTGCTCTGTAGAATGTGATTGTTCAGCCATCATGGATGGCTACTGGCTATTGATTGTGATGTCATTTGTGACAGCAGCATAACACTGGTACATTTTGTGGGCTTTAATATTTAAATTGTCTTTTTAAAAGAAATATTCAGTGTTCTTAGTGGGCATATGCTCTCTCAGTGTGCATATGTCATGTTGGAGCGAGGCCAACAATACAGATTTATTTATTAGATGTATCAGGGGGCTCACAATCTTGATAAATTGCTATAGAGTCAATTTTTAGAATGTGAGCCCTTTGGAGAAAGGGAGCCTTCTTATTTATTTATTAATTCTCTGTGTAAACCACCCTGAGCCATTTTTGGAAGGGCGGTATAGAAATCAAAATTTTTATTATTACTATTATTATTAAACATTTCAAACAAAACAACAAAAAACATTATCTCCTCCTTCATTTTCTTCACAGCATTGTGTCCTGCAACTGCCCCAGTGAGATGGTGCACAACATCTGATCCTGAGCAAGCAAAATGTTTAAATCTGAAGGAGTGCTTAAAGTCGGAGTTCCCACATTTGAACTGTGTGAGGAGAGCTGACCCCCATGACTGCATAAGGGCCATTAAAGTAAGTGACCAGTGGAAGCCGGACATGAATGCGAGGGGACATCCCTGAGTTCAGCGTACAAGACAAGGCATGCCACTGTTCTTCACTGTGTAGCCTACGGGCCAATGGCGGCCCACACAGACCTCAGTGGTGGCCCCGGCTTGCCTCTCCCTCTTCTCCTCCTGCCACCCTAGTCTCCTTGGCCACTACATGCTTTGTCTCTCTTTCTTGCTCTCCTCCTGCGTGTACTCTCCCTCCCTCTCTCTCCTGCCCCGTTGCTGCTACCGTAGCCACCACACTCACTCTCTTTCCTTCTCTCTCTTGCTCTCCTCCTCCTGTTGCCATGGGCGCTGTTTCTCTCTCACTTGCTACTGCCCCCACTGCATGCATGCCGTCACTCCCTTTAGCTCTCTTCCTCCTTTTTTGTTGCTGTGTGCACACTTCTCTTTCCCTCTCCCTTTCCACTGTCGCGGTCACCACACACTCGCTCTGTCTCCTCTAGCTTGCTGCCCTCCTCCTCCTCCTCCTCCTCCTCTCCCTCTCACCACTTTGGCCATGGTCACTGTCCTTGCTCCCCCCTGCGCCATAGAATGAGCTCTCTTGGCGGCCCAACCTCCCCTCCATAGAGCAAACCCTCTTGGCAGCTGCGGCCTCCAGTTTAAAAACAGTGAAGATCTTGGAGCTACTGTATGTTTCCCCTAATGGATCTATCAACCATGCAGAGTATGGTTAATCTCAAAACTAATGGCTGACGTGATGTGCAGTCTCACCGAGGGCTGGGGGGCATGACAGTACTGCTGCTGTGGTCATGAAAGCAGCAGCGTCACTGGGGAGGATGGCAGTTGTGCTACCAGTGTTACCACAGTTTGTCCTATTCACCACAAAGGGAGAAACTACGGCAATGCTGGTGGCGCAACTGGTGCTACTGTTTCTTTAGTGCCAGTTGCGGACCCCAGAGGGGCCACTGCTTTCATGTCCACAGCAGCGGCGTAGCCATGGCCTCCCAGTCCCCATTGAGACTGTCAGTGAATAGCTCCCAGGGTGAGGTCAGAGAAGAGATAATGGGAGACAACCTGGTGGACCAGTGGCAGAGCAGAAAAGAATCTAACTGGTTATGCCTGATGCGTCTGTTATGCAGAGCTGTCCTGAACTTGAGATTTGGGCCCAGGGATAGCTCCCCCATGAGGCCAATTAAAGCACCAGCCTCAGGCCATGCGGACGCTCTGTGGTAGACACTCCCTCACCTGCCTGCTGCTGCCAACCCCACCTCAATTCTGCTGATCCCACCACTTCTATTTTAATTCCCCCGTCACTATTCCTGTCCCTTTGAATGGTAAACTTCAAAGCTGGTCCTACAAAGACTTGTTTTACGATTGTCAGACTAGCTTTGGAATTTACTTGTTTTTTAGACTCCAGTACTGGTTGGCTACTGCCAGAACATGGCCTTAGTGGTCAGACTAGTAAAACAATGGCCAGCTGGCAGCCTAAAGCAGAGTCTAAGACTACTAAATTCCTGAAGAAATTGCCCAATGATTTATTGGGCTCTGTTCTCAAGCTCAGGATAGTTCTGTTGTTCCTCTTTGGCACTGCAAGGAAGAGTGCAAAATAAGAAAGTCCACATTAATTTCTGGTTGCAGTATGACTTATGAAAAAATATATAACTGTCTTCCACTGAGACAATCTATGGGTCTATCTGGGTCTGTCATCCCTGTCTAGCAGTAGCCGCTCTCCAGGGTTTCAGACAAGGGTTTTCCCCAGCCTTACCTGGAGCTTTCCCAGACAGCAGGCTTCACCGCATGTTTACTGAGAGGCTTTACTGTGAATTCAAAGTTGCCCCCCAAACCTCATGAAAAATGTGGATTTTTTTACTTTGAATATACATCGGGCTGCACTCTAACACACAATAAAAACAACAACCCCGAATTGTGTGTGAAGTGCTCCTCAGTAGCTCAGAGGGACTATTAGGGGTAAATCCGGATGGCACGTGATTGCACCCCCTCCATTCCAGAGGCGATATGAACTAAAAGCCAGATGTGAACAACTCCCTGGAGATGCTAGGCCTGTACTTGGGCCCTCCTGTTTCCAAAGTGTGTGTTTTGCCAGTGACCTATGGCCCCATCCCAAAGAATGGGCTGAGTATTAAGACTTGAATGGTGTCATTATGTTTCCATCCCCTCTTATTTATGTTGCTTCTGTGATCTAGTGCAGGTGGAGGAGTTTCAATGCTATGTTCTCAGGAGTGTAGTGACAATGGGGCAAATAGGGGTAGTGCCCTGTAAATGATTTCTGTCCCCATATGATGTTTTTTGCCAGAAAACTCCTTTATGGTAACCTGTCTCCCAATCCTCTACACACACTTGATCTTAGCCAAGAGGCAGAGAACCCCAGCCTTCTTGCCTGCTCCACTGTTTATCTCTGCTCTCCCCATGGAAAATGTTTATCTACATCCTTGTCCTCGTCTCTCTACTTTTGTGTGCTTTTCAGGATTCTGAGGCAGATGCTGTCTCTCTAGATGGTGGTCATATTTATGATGCAGGCCTGTCCCCTAACAGCCTGAAGCCTGTTGCAGCTGAGGTTTATCACGGAGATGGTAAAGGTAAATTTGAACAGGGCCTACTCTGAGACTTCATAAAACGTCAGCACGCAATGAACATTTCCCCATCACACTATTGCTAGTTGGGAATATGCAGTGCGACCAATGTTAAAATGGCATAAGCGGGGGAGGGGACAGGAAGGGGCAGCGGCTCATGAAACTGCCTTATACAGAGTCAGACGACTTGGCTATTTAGCCCAGTATTGGCTACTACAGCTTTCAGAAGCTCTCCAAGGTCTCGGGCAGGCGAGCTTCTTAGCTCAGCAGCTGAGAAGACCCTCTTAGGCGGAGAAAGCAGGGACTGGACTTGGAGTCTTCTCCATGTGAAATATGCACTCCAGCACTGAGCTATGGGCTGGTCCCTGGCCCACACTTCCCCAGGCATGGAAGAAAATACGGTCTGAATGTGTAATTCCAAAGTGCAGTCTGACCATGAGTATGACTAGGTCACTGTGCCACATCAGAAAGCAACATGGAGGCACAGCAGAAACTCTCTTTTTCATTCAGCCTTCCCTCTTGAGTTCTGAAAATGCTGCAGCAGAATACCCCACTGGCCAAGGTAGCTGCATTGCTATTGAGCAGAAGTTAGTCTATCTCAAGGTGGATCCCTGTCCATCCTATTTCCAAATCTGACCATCCACTATTGCATTTGATGTGGTCAGTTCACTGCATTAACACTGCAAGCAGATACACCAATAGTCCCATTCATTATCTTCCATGACAAACAGATTCCACCAGTTTTGCTCAGGACAAGTTGCTGTCTCCTGTATGGTGTAAGTGGAGTGAATCTAACCTGATAATTCTCTAGCATGCTGTTTGTAATCAAAGCAAGCATGAACCACAAGCAGCAGCAAGAAAGCTTTTTGCTGCCACACAAGAATGTGTCTGCTTTCTCTCTCTCTCTCCATGTCAGAAACTACCACCGGCTATTATGCTGTTGCTGTGGTGAGGAAAGGAACAGTCACTTCACTGGCTGGTCTTAAAGGGAAGAAATCTTGCCACACTGGCTTCGGCAGATCTGCAGGCTGGAACATCCCAGTGGCTAAGCTGATTGAATGCCGTTGTATTGACTGGATGGGACCAGAAACAGAACCTGTAGAGAAACGTAAGTTGCATGGTGAAGACACAAGTTCAGCAACATTACTGAACTGGAGTGAGCAAGAAATGTCAAGGAGAAGGTCACGAGGACTGCTATAAGGTAGGGATGTGCACAGAACCGGCAGTTCCTCCAGTTCGACGGCAGTGGGGGTGCCACTTGAATAGCGGGGGAGGGTGCACTTACCCCTCCCGCCACTTTCGCCCTGCCGGCATCCATTTTTGAAAAGTTCATCAGGCAGCAGTGTACCTCCCTGATGACCCGTTGCCCCCGTTGTCCAGATATAACTGGAAGTCCCCAACACACTTGCGTACATGTGATGTGCTTGTACCCATGCCGGCATGGACAGGTGCATTGGGGACTTCTGGTTATATCCGGTTATATCCAGACAGGGCGGCAGGGAGGTACGCTGCCGCCCTGATGAGCTTTTCCAAAAATGGACACTGGCGAGGGAAAAGCGGCAGGAGGGGTAAGTGCACCCTCCCCTCCTCTTAAAGCGGCACCCCCACCGCCATTGAACCTCCCCTCTGCAGTTTCATGCACATCCCTACTATCAGGCGACTGGCATTCTCAGGCGGCTACTGAGGGCCTGCTGCCAGTTCCTGCCTGGCCACCTGCATGAAGTGTCCCTCACCTGTGTGCAGTGGCAGCATGACTCTCTCAGTTGGTGCCTCTTCCATCCCATCTGCTCCAGCCACAAACAGCAGCTTGCCACTAGGAGCCCTTGTGATGACTTAGGGGCCTCTAGAGGCAAAACTCAATTTGTGGATGGGACGGAGGGGAGAGGAGGTGAAAGAGCATGCATTGCTCTTAGCTTCATTGGTGCTGAAGAAGTCCATGGAGAGGTTGGGGAATTGAGGGAAGAGGAAGGAGGAATGGAGAAGAAGCTTTACTAATGCCACTGCCTTAGCAGCAGAACCAGTCCCTCCATCAACACAAAGATAAGCCCCACCACAAATACAGGGGCACCTGTTGTTGCTGTCAGCCAACATGTTGCACAGTCTTACACGGGTGTTTCTGATCAGACTGTGCTGCAGTGGCATCTAAGGAAGAACCAGTGGTCTTGAGCAAGAGTGCACAGTGTACAGATATTTAAAAGTTGTGCACTGGCACTTTGGGAGTGTGACTTCCATTGTTTCCGATAGAAGCTGCGTTCCCAAAGTGCAGGTGCACAGCTTTAAGTAGCTGTGCTTTTGTGCAAGATCACCAGCACTTCTTTAGATGCCCACAGCTGTGTGGACTGATGCATAAGACTGTAGTAATAATAAATATGTGTGTGTGTTTCCTAGTCCCAAAGGGTTCACAGTCTAAAAGCCCCAAAGGTCCCACAGTCTAAAACACAAAGCAGACAGCAGGAACAGCCACTGGAGGGGTGCTGTGCCATGGTTGAATAGGGCCAGTAGCTCTCCCCCTGCTAAATATAAAGAGAAATGGCATTTTGAAGGGTGCCTCTTTGCCCAGTTAACATCCCTCCCCAGAGGTTGGTTTCCTGAGGGTCCCCTCAACCCTGGAGCCAGCCCTGAAGGTCATGTTTATGCAGTTCTTTCTGGTAAGTTCTGGAAGATTTTGCTCCCTGTTTGACTGGCAGCAACAAAAAGACAAATGAGCTGTGATGAGTTGGAGGGAAAGTGCTTTTTGGTTTGGTGATATGAGTGTCGTAGGCTGGAGCCAACTACATCAGAATTATGAAATGGACTGAAAAAGTGGTGGGTATGTGTACACATGGGTTGATGTACACTCTCCAGGAATGCCGTGTGCTCTTTACCCTGTTTTAAAGTGGAACACTTCTTGTTCTCTCCTGTATAAACATTAACTGTGCAATGGTGCACCAACCTAACGATGGTGCATGCACGCAATTTGTGCAAATGCAAAAATTTGCATAACACAAGAATAAGCCAACTGGAAATAATAAGCTTACTCTCATGTAATGCAAATTATGTAAACTTTTGTCTTTGTGCTGTTTGTGCAGTTGTACAACTTGCATGCACGCACCATTGCTGGGCTCACATACTGTTGTGCAGTATGTTACTCAACATTCAGATGTACCTGGCATAAAAGCCAGAGTAAATCCAAGACCTTTTATTGCCTCACCTGCAGAAACTGAATGGAGAAGTGCACCTTGGGCTCTCCCACAGCACTGCAGAAGCTTCTGGGGTGCCTCTCTCCACTTGCATGCAGCTTCTGCCCAAGGAGCTGCATACAATTTGAGATATGCATCCCAGCATGTGTTGTGACATCATGGCAGCTTTTAGTGTATATCTCTTGGACTCCATGCTGCATCTGCTTCCTAACAAAGGGTGAGAGCCATCCCTAAATACAAATAAAACAAATATTTATAGACTGCTTTTCGACAAAAGTTCCCAAAGCGGTTTACATACTTATAAATAAATAAATATTTAGCCCCAACAAGAAACAGCTTGGAACGCTTCTAGCCAAGCTATTCCCAATAAAAGTAATATGAGAGAGCACCATTTCCTAAAAGGGAGCCTGCCAATGACCTGCCTGTTTGTTTTTTCCTTTGCAGCTATAGCGAAATTCTTCTCAGCCGGCTGTGTCCCAGGTATCCCTCCAACAGAACAAAATTTGTGCCGCTTATGTTCCGGAACAGGGGCTAACAAATGTTCCCGTAATGATCCCTACGCTGGATATTCTGGAGCATTTCAGTGAGTACCAGCAAGTGTTTTTGTAGATTGCCTTTTGTCTAGTCCTAGTAATTTTAGATGCTTCATAAATCAAGTATGATGATGCAAAAATGCATGTGACTCCAGGACTGAGGCTATGACAAGCTCCCATTTTGATCTGTTCTTTTTCATTACTGACTTTACAAAAATGATGTGATTTAAACAGTTTGTGGAATGTATCCTAAAAGTACTATCAAAGCACATTTCAGCCACATGTAGCCTTTATGTCATGCTGGTGTTTGCCTTTAAAAAAATCTGGCCAGATGTGCATGCCAGTACAGAGTCTTCCATGCCAGTGCATGCCAGTACACAGTTTCCCAAGAAGGAAAAGTGAAATGACATGTTTCCAGAGTAGGGGAGCATTGTTGTGAGTAAGAGAACCTTGCTGCTGTTTGCCAATTTCCAAAGAAGCAAAGATACTAAACAAAGGAGAAACCATGTTCATACATTATGTTGTATGTGCATACATGTGTCTGTACACATGTACATGTGTATGTGTGGACAACTGTATATATGTTCCTGTTAAAAGTTAGCCTGGGTACAGGCCCCCTCAAACGCAGGATACAGATCTTTGTTTGTTTGTTTGTTTGTTCATTCGATTTCTATACCGCCCTTCCAAAAATGGCTCAGGGTGGTTTACACAGAGAAATAATAAATAAATAAGATGGATCCCTGTCCCCAAATGGCTCACAATCTAAAAAGAAACATCAGAGAGACACCAGCAACAGTCACTTGAGGTACAGTGCTGGGGGTGGAGAGGGCCAGTTACTCTCTCCCTGCTAAATAAAGAGAATCACCATGTTAAAAAGGTACCTCTCTGCCAAGTTAGCAGGGGTGAATCTGTGTACACTGTACAGAGATCATATGTGGGTTGAACATAACGTGTGAATAGGGCTAGACTGGTGTAGGTATGGAGGTGTGTTGTTTGCCACTAATTATGTCAGAAACAATATTTCGTAGATGCTTTTAACACTTGCAGAACCACATTTCACATGGCAATCACAACAGCAATGACTGTGTGTGTAAAGTATTGCAAAATCTGCATAACCAAAATGTAGCCTTGAAGAAAGGCATGATAATTGTACAACATTTAAACAAAATTTTATTTATTGTGCTAAAAAAAAAGATGATGGGAGGCCCTCAGTTGTCTGCATGGCACTGATGGGGCATTGCAATCAACACTTCAAAATCTCATCACATGTTTATTATCTAATTGACATTCCACGATATAAAGGAAAACAGTTTCAGTAATACCTACTGTGGAAGAAACAAGTTTCACAAATGTAATTGATCACCTTCAAATCAGACTTTATAGCGCTTCTAAATACACTTCAGCTGAAAGCGAGTAAAGAGCTAAACAGGCTCAAGGCTACGTTTGTCAAATATATTTATACAAATTATTTTCAGTGTATGTACAAGCATCTGCTGATACATTGCTCATGACTGACAAGACATGAGAAATTTCATTGTTTTGCAACAGTTACAACAGACCAGCCCATTCGGCTTAGCTTATGTTAGAGCAAATATGCTTCTGTTCATAGCCTTACTATTAGTTACATTTCTACAGCAACATTCTCTGTCTATTGTCTTACAGCTTAGCTGAGACATCTATTCATGCCAGCAAAAAATGTACCTTCCCACTGACATTTCTTGTCCTTCAGCACATTTTCTTTACTTCCTAATACACTTTACAGAGACAGGCCTAGAGGTTTTTGTTTGTTTGTTTGTTTTTTAAAATATACTCTTCCACACTACTATACATCAATATTTAGGGGTGGGGTTGGGGGGATCGCATTTTATATGGATGAAATTAACCATATTTTGTTCTGCTGAAGGAAGAGGGACCAAAATGGAATGATTTGATATCAACTAGGAAAAAAACATATCAATTATTTTACTTTAAGTAATTTGCTTCTAGATATATGCTCTTCTTTTCTGATGTTTGTACTAATCCTTTGAGTTAATCTCATATATATATAGACTTCAGATTCTTATGTTTTGTGAAATGCATGTTGTATAATAATACAAAGCATCTTTTTAAAAAGTAAATATAAGGGAAAATATGCTCCACTCTGGTTACTGTGGGTGGAAGAAACTGTCCAGCTGGTTCTTCCTGGTATATAAAGTTTTGCCACTGGGATGTGCCAAGATGCCAGTGTTACCTACAGTGTCTGTGCTGGAACATTAAACTTTGAATGCTTGCTTCCATTTTTAGCCTACTTTCCAGTAGGCTTATGAGATCACCCGGCATTCTGTATGTGTTTCCGTGTGTCCGTCCATGTGTGTCCCCCCATCAACTTTGGAACATCTGGACCAATATGAACCAAATCGGGTACAGTTGTAGGGACACATAGGGACACCTGAATGGCATCATTTGTGATGATGTTATCCACCCTGATTCAAGATGGCAGACATATAAACTTTTGATGTGCAAGTGGGCTAGCTTGTGAACCATTTAACCATTTTGAACCATATTTGCTACAGCTGTAGGGTCACATAGGGATGCCATAATGGCATAGTTTCTGATGGTGTCATCTAACCCAATCCAAGATGGGGGACGTGTAAACATTTGAAGTGTGAGTGGACTAACGTAGACCACCTAACCTATTTGAACCAAATTAGGTACAGTTGTAGTGAGTGACACACAGGGACATCTCAATGGCATAGTCTGTGATGATGTCATCCACCCTGATTCAAGTTGGCACAAACATTTGAGGCGCAAATGGGCTAACTTGTGGACCACCTAATCAATCTGAACCAAATTGAGTCCAGTTGTAGGGATAGTGAAAGGAAAGTAGGCAGATTAGTTCTTACTAGAACAATTTGTTCTTTCTTCTGTTAAGTCTCCCAATGGAACACTCTTCTTCAGAAAAGCCTTTCTAGAACCACAAACCCTCACCTTGTTTTTTCTTCTCTCCACTACTCATCACTGATCTTTGATCACTCCTTCAATGGCTATATAATACAATTTGAAAGACCCCCAGTCAGGGGACATTTCACAATTGTATTTACAGGGTTTAGCTCTGTAGTAGCACTGAGCAAAATTGACAGTAGCTGATATATAGACTAAGCACTTGTGCTGCTAATGCTATGCAGGAACAACAGGGGAGGTAATCTTTTTCACTCTCCCCTTCTTTCTGATGCCCACTGTGACTCCCGAAAATATGTCCCTGAGGGTTGTGCTGCCCTCAGGGAAATAATTTTGAGAGCCACAGTCAATTCCAGATGGAAGAGAATATAGACAAAAATTGCCCCTCTGTCAGAAGCCTGTCTGAGGGGTGTCAAAAACACAGTCGGTCAAGGTTGCTGGAAGCTGGAGGTCTGAGTCTTCAGGCTCAGCTGAAGCAGGCTCACAGAGATGTGTTGGTATCAGCAGCATCCACTGCCTGCTGGCCTTGATTAATAGTGCTTGACTAATTGCGCTCCTCTGACCAGCTGCCAACAATTCAGCATTTATCTTGCTTGTTAAGTAGCCACTTGCTCCATCTAAGTGTTTCCAGCTGTTGCTGGCGATGTTCATATCTCTGTTGCTGGGGTGTTATTGTTTGTACACTCTCCAGCTCCAGCCTTGGCTCTGCATCCCACTTCTGTGCAGCTTCTAACAGCCCCTAGGGAGCTGCAGCCTCAGCTTGGCCTGCCTCAGTTTCTTCCTGCAGCCCGACAGATGAACTCTACTCCTGTTGCTGTGTTGGAGGGTTGCCAACTTCACTATCCAAAGGCAAAGGCATGACACCCTCCCCTGTAGCACCAGTGCAGAGTTCCTGCACCAGTGCTTTGTTAATCTGGACACCAGCCAGTAATAATAGTTTGTAGGTCAGGATTGGTGGCCTGTTTCAAAGATTGATGTCCAGAAGGCTAGAATATTAGTGAGAGTGTATAATACAAAACACAAACATATCATTATTCTCATATCTCCTCCTTCTCTTCTTCTAGGTGTCTGAAAGATGGAGTAGGAGAGGTGGCATTTGTGAAAGACAGAACTGTACTTGGTAAGAATTCACGATAAATCTAGCTGATCTGTTTGCAGGATGATGCAATCCACTCTGCAGATGGAAACCATGGTTTTGAGTGAATCTATGCTGGGTTCCATTTGTTGAGATGGTTGAATGAATGCCAGTGGTATGTGCACAGAAATCAACATGGTTTGGCTTTCTACACACTGTGGCAAAATTTTAAAAAGCTACTCTCACAACAGCATGGGAAAAGCCACAGTGGGCTGAGTTCTGAGCATGCCATTTGACTCAGAATACAGCTGCCATATGTGAAAGAGTAATTACACACCTTATTTTGTTCTTCTCTGTCACTGGTGACTATTCCAAGAGTGCATCCTTCCCACTGGCCATATATGGTTGTAGGCGATGATCTCTGAGGCATCTTACAATTATTTGTCTGTAAGATTAGCTTCCTCCTCTTTTTAAGGCTTAGGTGCTGCTATTCCATAATAGGCAAAACCTCCTACCAATTTATCTAGCACATTTTATTACATACCATTCTGTCATTATGGTCCGTTTGCAGGGCTGGTCACCTTAGGCCTTCCTACAGATGTTGGCCTACTGGTCCCATAATTCCTGGCTCCTGGCCAATGTGGCTGGGGATTATGGAGGTTGCAGTTAAAAAAACAGCTGGGGGTGGGGGCTAAGTTGAGCTGGCCTGATTTAGAGGAAGATATTATTATTAATCATTATTATTATTATTATTATTATTATTATTATTTACATTTTATATCCCGCTCTTCCTCCAAGGAGCCCAGAGCGGTGTACTACATACTTGAGTTTCTCTTTCACAACAACCCTGTGAAGTAGGTTAGGCTGAGAGAGAAGTGACTGGCCCAGAGTCACCCAGCTAGTATCATGGCTGAATGGGGATTTGAACTCATGTCTCCCCAGTCCTAGTCCAGCACTCTAACCACTGCACCACGCTGGCTCTCTTTTCATACACACCATACACACCTTACAGAATTACTGTCATTGAAGGTTGGCCATCCAGTTTCATAGAAACATAGGAATCTGCCATATACTGAGTCAGACCATTGGTCTATTGAGCTCAGTATTGTCTTCACAGAGTGGCAGGGGCTTCTCCAAGGTTGCAGGCAGGAAACTCTCTCAGCCCTAACTTGGAGAATCCAGGGAGGGAACTTGAAACCTTTTTCTCTTCCCAGAATGGCTCCATCCCCTGAGGGGGAAATCTTACCGTGCTCACACTTCTAGTCTCCCATTCATATGCAACCAGGGTGGACCCTGCTTAGCTATGACAAGGCATGCTTGCTACCACAAGACCAGCTCTTCTCTCCAATGTGTCCAAAGTGAAGGGCACTGTTCTCCTCCTCCTTCAAATAAGTATATACTGCTTTTCACCAGTTTTCAATGCAGTTTACATTGAATACATACTAAATAAGATGGCTCCCTGTCCCAAAGAGACTCACAATTTAAAAAGAGATATAAGGTGGACACAAACAGCCACTGGAGGGATGTTGTGCTGGGGATGGATAGGAATATTTGCTCTCCCCCTATTAAACATAAGATAATCACCATTATCAAAGAGGTGCCTGCCTCTTTGCTCAGTTAGCTAAGGGGCCCTCATTGAAACAGTGATCCCAACTGCAGATGCTTTATTCCCCACCCCCCCATAGGAATCAGTGGGAATCATGTAGGCACATGCGGGGAACACCACTGAAATGTTGGATAAGCCTGCTTCTTCCTGCACCTGGTATTCCCAGGTGTCCCAGTAACTGAAGAGCAATCCAGCTACTATTTACACAGAGCCATCCTGGGCTCTGTGAAGAAATGTTGGAGACTGGCTTGAATGAATTAATTCACTGCATTTATGTTTGGACTTTCTGCCAAGGGCTCAAGGCCATTTACAATTTAAAATGCTAGAAATAAAAGGCAGAAAAGACAAAACAAAGGAACAAAAAAATCACCCTCCGACTGGTGCTGGTCTCTTCAGGAACTGATGGTGTGTGCTCCTTGGCCTTGCCTTCCCCCCTTCTGCCTTTTCTTCAGGACAGACAGTTCTTTAACTAGCTCTTGGGGAGAGTAGTTGAATGGAATTTACTTGGTTTAAAATTTATTCACATATAAAATAAAGGAGTGGGAAAAGGTAATTATCATTACTTCTACTACGACTACTATTTCTATACCACGTTTCAATGAAAAATTTGCAAAGCAGTTAATAAACAACAACAATAACAAAAAGATGGTTCTTTGTCCCCAAAGGGCTCACAGTATAAAAATAAACACAAGGTAGACACCAGCAAGAGCGACTGGAAAGTACTGTGCTGGGGCTGAATAGGGCCAGTTGCTCTCCCTCCACTTCATATTAATAAGAGAATTGTTACTTTGAAAGGTGCCCCTTTGGCCAGTTAGCAGGTATACTGTGAAGCAACTGTTTGCATGCTGCATTATTGCATCACTGATGTGGTGTGTGTGTGTGTGTGTGTGTGTGTGTGTGTGTGTAGACAACCATAGTCTTACATAAAATCCATATGCAACATCTGTCCATCATTCTTTTCCTGTCACCTGGGCACTTTCCAGACTAGACCCTACAACGGGGTCAGGATATATCCCGGAAGTGTGCTTCCACACTGACATTGCAGTCCCTATGTGGACAGCAGGGTGCCATTCACATTTCTAATGCCTTGTTTTGAATTTAATCACTGCAATATAGAGCTAGGACGTCATATATCTGGCATAAAAAATTTGCTGTCATTTGGGGTTGTTAGTTGCTGCAAGACTTTCCCCCCTGCTGTTTATGTTTCAAATGCAACTTGCCTGAACGGAGGCATTTTGCTGCTGCTGAGCAGCTAGTCTGGAAAGCACCCAGCCCTGGAGCTCTGCTAACACAGCAATCTTAACTGCTGCCTTGTGAGTTGTATGTGTGTTTGTTTGTTTTAAATCAATTTGTCCAGCTGATGAAGGCATAAGCCGAAATATTCAACTTGAATTTGGTTTCCTCTAACTCTCTGTTGTCAGTCATCTTTTTGTACTCTGTGTGTGTGCCACAGTTACCCACACCTTAGTCACACCATGGCTGGATTACAGTAATGTGCTTTATGTGGGGCTGCCCTTGAAGACTATTCGGAAATTGCAGCTAGTGCAAAATGCGGCAGCTAGGATTTTATCTGGAGCCGCCCGCTGGGATCACATCACACCCATTTTGAAAGAGTTGCACTGGCTGCCAGTTTGTTTCCAGGTCCAATTCAAGGTGCTGGTTTTGACCTTTAAAGCCCTTAACAGTTTGGGCTCTGGATACCTGAGGGACCACCTGCTCCCAAGGGTTGCTGCCTGCTTGACAAGGTCATCAGAAGGGGCTCTGCTCCGGGTGCTAACAATGAGGGAGGCTTGGCTGTCATGCATGCGGGACAGGGCCTTCTCTGTCGCTGTCCCCAGACTTTGGAATGCTCTCCCGGTGGCTATTCACTCCTCGGTCTCCATCATGGCTTTTAGAAAGCATGTGAAAACTTGGCTTTTTACTCAGGCTTTCATGTGATTTTCTCCACTGCTTCTTCTTTGTATTTTGTATGGTTATTTTATGCATGTGTTTTTACATCTTTTTAGTTAGCTCTCTGTTTTTATATTTTAGCTTAATATTTTAATTGTGTAATTTTTATCATCTTATTTTAATTTTTCTATGTGAACCGCCTTAGGGTTGTTTTTAATGAAAGGCGTTATATAAATTTAACAATCAATTAATCAATAAACATACACACTGTTTAATGCATGCAATGCACATACAATCTGAGTAGAGTGTATCTACATACAAATATGTATGCATGTATTTATTCACACATTGGCTGATCCCACTAAACACATGCCCACACACTGGGGAGAAGTGTCCCAGTTGCTAAGAATCTCCTTAGCTCTGTAGCAGTGGTTGCACAAAGGGGAGAGGGGATTTTTGCCAACTTCTTCACTCTTGGAGTGTTTTGCACCCCGCAAAAATATGAACCTGAGGGCTGTACAACCCTCAGGGACATATTTTTGGGTGGCACAGTGCATTATGTTCAGTGCATATACAGTTATATAGTTCCTATGTGTACCCTGCATGTGAGAGGGCCTATATCCAGATTCATATTAAAAATGAACACATCTATAGTCATTCACACAAAATGTATACATAGGTACGCATGTACAACATTATATTTTAATAGGGCTTAAGTCGCAACCATAATTTGGTGCCATGTCTACTGAGGGGATTTACAGATGAGTGATGTACTCATTGCCACTCTTTGTTCATGTAGTTTTTATGGGGCATCTGTATGATGCTGCCCATATCCTGTGTCTTTCCTAGGGCATCCCCATGATATATCTACCTCTTTTGAGACTGCAGAAAATTTGAAGGAATGGAATAGTAGTGCAATCTCCTCAAGTGCAGATGGCCATGGCACTTCTTTGTCTTTTTGAAGAGGCGTGATTTTAACTCGTGCAGTGGCGTTCAGGAGGTTAAGCCCTATAACCAGGCTTCATCATTTCCTTACCTAGGAAATCATTCACACCTTCCTCATTAGATTTCTGGTTATCCTCAGTGCCATTTGAGCACTGTGGGTGTTTCCCCCACACACACTTTTTTCTTTTTTTAAATGTGCGCTACATGCCATATTTCAAATGGAATTGAGGGTGCTGCCTTATATTGAGTCAGACCATTGGTCCATCTAGTTATTATTTGTCTACTCTGACTGGTAGCAGCTCTCTAAGGTTTCCTGCTAGGGACTGAAGCTGGGACCTTTTGCATTCAGGACAGATGCTTTGCCACTGAGCTATGGCCCCATCCCCAATGCAAAGGCAAATGCAGGGCACATGGCTATGGAGTTAGATTAGGTGGTCACATTGGTGTGTGTGTCTCTGTGTGTGTATACATTAAAGTTTAACGATAGCTGTTTCAGGCCAGAGTTCTGCAAGACAGCAATGGCCAGATTCCACGACACATTTAGATGAATCATATTCCTAGTCCGTATCTATGTGCCACAATTTCCTATGAGTTATATGTGAATGATGCCCCCACCCCCCATTCCTGCACCCTAGCTGACTTCATTCATGATTTTTTTTAAAGTGTTATAGAAATCAGTACAGTGAAGATGAATGCTATGAATGAGATTATAGTATTTGTCCTTGGAGATGGGCTTGCATTACAGGCAGCTTGGACAGTGGCGCTCTTACCCCTGGACTTTGGGGCCAAAGTCCAGGGCCTCCACACCCCCTGGGGGCCCCCAAGCCCTCTTATGTCTGTCCTGGGTAGTGTGGTTGCTGCTAGCCCACCCGGCGCCAGGCAGCCAAGTGCGATTATGACATGTGCTGGGTGGATTAGAAACAGAGGGGTGAGTGGGGAAAGAAATAGGTAGAAAGAGAATATGTTCAGTTGTGTGTTGAAATGTTTCTGTTAATGCATACTTGCATAAATATACCTGTTTTACATTCTTACATCCTTGTGAGTTCAGTTGCTGTTTGTGCCCTTAAGATCTCACCTGCTAAAAATACTCTGTGTGTGTGTGTGGGGTGGGGGTGATGCTTAGCTTGCAGCGGGGAGGGGGGCCTCCAAAGGCCTTTAGGTCCAGGCTTCAAAATTACCTAGGTGCACCTCTGAGCTTGGAGCAGTTTTATGGAAAGGTGGATTGTCACCCACATTGTC
Organism: Hemicordylus capensis; assembly: GCF_027244095.1. Taxonomy (NCBI): domain Eukaryota; kingdom Metazoa; phylum Chordata; class Lepidosauria; order Squamata; family Cordylidae; genus Hemicordylus; species Hemicordylus capensis. Next base: position 297,937,134 of record NC_069659.1, on the reverse strand, counting down.
TTTCCTTAGTCACGGTTTCCTATTTCTCAGCTTTCTGAGTCAAGGGTATCTTACCTTCTGGCTGTACATCTCACTGTCACTCCTCCTCCCTCGCAGACCTTCCTCCAGAAGAAAAGAACCAATATGAGCTGCTCTGTCCCTGCAGTGGCACGAAGTCTATTGAAGAGTATAAATCATGTTACATGGCGAAAATTCCTGCTCATGCTGTGATGGCACGGACGACTGATGGGCGAGCTGAAGAAATCTGGCAATTACTCAATGCAGCACAGGTATTTTTCTGGGTTTCTCAGTGAAATTTAAAGGCCTCTTCTTGAGTATACTGGATTATAGTGTAAACAGTAGTTTGCTTTTTTACACCTCCACATAACTATCACAACGTTATCACACACACATACACACACACACACACACACACACACACACACACACACATACACACACACAGCTTTTAAGTAAAGGATATACTTTTGACATGCATATCCAGTCTGCAGAAGCATTTAATGGTTTATAACGTGTTAGGTAACTGAGCTCTAGGTAGCAGTCACTAGGGGACACAAGCCCAAAGCCAGGTCTGGGAGAGCCAGGAACATCATGCCAAGGGTCAAGTTGAGTAGATGATCAGGAATCAGAGGATCTAGACAGTAGCTGAAGAGGCCAGATGCTTCTCCCAGGGCGCTTTCCAGACTAGACCCTACAACGGGGTCAGGACGTATCTCGGAAGTGTGCTTCTACACTTCCTGCATCGTGACACTGCAGTCCCTACTTGGACAGCAGGGGACCGTTCACATTTCCAGTGCCTCGTTGAGAATAAAATCACAAGGATGTCGTACATCCAGTGTGGAAAAGCTGCTGTTTTTTCGGGTTGTTAGTTGCTGCAAGACTGCTCCCCCTGCTGTTTATGTTCCAAATGCAACTTGCCCAAACAGAGGCATTTTGCTGCTGTTCTAGCAGCTAGCCTGGAAAATGCCCAGGTGAGGTATTTTTACATTCTGGGTGTGAGAAGGCCTTGTCTCATGCTTTCATCAACTAGCTTAGAAGGTTATTGATGTTATGTCTAGAAGACGCTCAGTTTCCAGATGTTGGTGGGCTTGCTTCTGTAAAGAAGGTCCAGGAGGGAGTCTGCAATTAGGTTAAAAAAATCGCTATTGAATGTTTTTCATAACATTGAAACATTTTACAAAATGAAAATAAGAAAATAACTTCATTGCAAATAAAACCTGATGCAGAATACAGAGCATTCCAGTCACAAGGATACGTAATTGTAGTAACGTATCAGTTGTGGGTACATATTGCCAAATAAATTAACTGATATATCATTTGTTTTATGAGTGTCATTGGTGCAAAATAAGAATATAGTCTCAAACAGCATAATCATCTCTGACACTTCCTATCCCAACATATCCTGCCAAAAAGAACTTCAACTAAAAGGTGGTCTTGGGCAATCATGTGTATTGTTGACATGGGTAATGAAGGCAAGCCATGTATTAAGGAACTTAATCCTGCTTGGTTATTCTCTTAGCTATTCTTAGTTGTTGTGTGATTTTTTCCCTGCAATGAAATGCAATGGCCCATATTCTAGCGTATCATACGTTCAGTGACCCCCCATGTCACCTGTCCTCCAATGCAAATCAATTTCTGTTCTAGCTGCTTCCAGAATAAGTATTATTAAATTGTCATGGAGGTAGTCTGAAAAATCTATATGGTCAGAAATTGACAATAGAGCTACTTGTGGGGTCTGGAGAGAGTTTTTGTCTTATAATGGTTGCCACTTCCTGAAAGACATCCTCTCAGTATTTAGCTACCTTTGGGCATCCCCACTACATATGAATGCAGGATCCCTTCAAGGAGTCTGCAGTTAGTATGAAATGTGAAGGCTTCTAGGAAAACTCTGGCCTCTTACTTGATTTACACCTTCAGGGGCAAATGTGCAGCAGACTGTGTGGTCAGAAATGGAGCAGGAGACCTTTGGACAAGAGGTGGAACAAGGGCGCTTTCCAGACTAGACCCTGCAATGGGGTCACGACACACCTCTGAAGTGTGTCATGACACTGCAGTTCTGACAAAAGTGCCAGGTTGCCCTTCATATGTTGGATGCCTTGTTTCAAATTTAATTGCTATAACTTTATTAATTTTTTTACATTTATATCCTGCTCTTCCTCCAAGGAGCCCAGAGCGGTGTACTACATACTTGAGTTTCTCTTTCACAACAACCCTGTGAAGTAGGTTAGGCTAAGAGAGAAGTGACTGGCCCAAAGTCACCCAGCTAGTTTCATGGCTGAATGGGGATTTGAACTCAGGTCTCCCTGGTCCTAGTCCAGCATTCTAACCACGACACCACGCTGGCTCTCTTAGTGCTATGATGTTGTTTATCCGGCATAAAAAAGGTGTTGTTTTCGTGGGTTTTTAGTTTTTGCGAGACTGCTCCCCCTTCAGGTTTTACGTTTTGAACGGAGCATTTTGCCGCTTTTGAGCGGCTAGTCTGGAAAGCGCCAAGGAGGCAGCGAAAAGGCACAATTAACTCTTTGCTAAAATCTCATTTGGTTCACCTGCTTTCTTCTTCCTTCTCCTCACTGAATCATTTTTTCTCCCCACCTAGAAACAAGCCGCAAAAGGGCAGTGCCAGGTTTTTGGCTCCCCGCAGGGGAAAGATCTCATGTTTAAGGACTCTGCTATCAAATTTAAAAAGGTCCCTGATTTGATGGACGCTCAGCTCTACCTTGGCAAATACTATAATGATATCCAGAACCTCAGAGTAGGTAAGCAAAGAATCAGCATGAATAACTCAGCCTGCTAAGGAGCATCCGTGTATGGAAAGAAAGAAAAAGATCTCGTGAAATGGAGACAACTGTTGGCAGTGCTGATATAAATGTGACATTCCACTGACTTCACTCTTCTGAAACCTCTTTAGAAGGAAAAATTGCAGAGTCAAGCTGTCTTTTCTAAAAGCCAGATGAGTGTTCCTGTATTTGAATGGTACAATGAAAGAACACTCAGCTATCAGTGAAGTAAACACACATCACATACACAGCTACTTTCTCCCACCGCTCACAAAGCAGTACAGGCATAGTTAAGGGAAGAACTGTGTCACTGGTTGCTAAAGATGTCCCAATCAATAGGTGCTGGTGATACTCACAAAACCACATTCCATATATAAGACTTGGAACAGCAGTGCTAACTCAGTGTGGGGAGTGGGAGGGGAAAAAGAGATATTACATTTCCCTAGCAGCAGAATACTGTGGTTTGAACAGTTGGAAAGTGCAATATTCTTGCAACCAGCATCCTTCCTTGTAGGAAGACATTGAAATCCCTTGACATAAATAATGACTATTAATTCATCATGCTTCACACCCACTTCACAGTTTGTGGTTTTTAACCTGACTTGTAACTTGTTTACTTAATTTGGTTAATTGTATTACTTTTATTATATAGTGTATCTATTTTATTGTTGTGAGCCGCCCCAAGCAGCAGTGTACTGGAAAGGCGGGTATAAATATTTTAAATAATACATACATACATATATACATACTAGAAACTAGTCTTATGGTAAAGCTCTTGTCTTTCACACATCCTCACTGGGGAAGGCAGGTGTGCTGCAGGGAAGACAGGAGCTTGCCCTCCTTCCCTGGCAGATGAGTGGCTGCTGTCTACACATGCAGCGACAGGAAACACTGGGAGCGGGAGGACTCCCACGCCTCCACGCGCAACCCAGTGTGCCCACGGGCATGAGTGCAGTGGCTGCTCTCGTTAGAACAGCCACCATGCTCGACATATATATACTGTATGCGTGCACAAGAGAGAACTAAATGAATAGCCCCTTTTTGGTCCTCAGGGACATATTGCTAGGAGCAAACAGGGCTTCTGCGTGGAGGGGAGAGAACCAGTGCTCTTTAATTTGTTCATAAATGATCTAGAAGTTGGGGTTAGCAGTGAAGTGGCCGAATTTACAGGTGACACTAAACTATTCAGGGTAGTGAAATCCAAAAGAGATTGTGAAGTGCTCCAAAAAGATCTCTCCAAACTGGGGGAGTGGACGATGAAATGGCAGATGTGGTATAGTGTAAGCAAGTGTAAAGTGATGTACATTGGAGAAGAAGAGAGAGAGAGAGTGATGCATATGGGAGTGGGGTGAGGGTGGGGAAAGAGCTTCACATATACGCTGATGTGAACTGCACTGTTGGTGACTGACCAGGAGAGAGATCTTGGGGTCGTAGTGGACAGCTTGAGTGTCAACTCAATGCACAGCAGCAGTAAAGAAGGCAAATTCCATGTCAGGGATCATTAGGAAGGTGATTGAACATAAAAAAGCTAATATTATAATGCCCTGGTACAAATCTATGGTATGACCACATTTGGAGTATGGCGTTCAATTCTGGTCACCATATCTTATGAAGGATATTTTAGAACTGAAAAAGGTCCAGAAAAGGGCAACCAAGATGATCTGAGGCTTGGAGCAGCTTCCTTATAAGGCAAGGCTACAGCATCTGGGGCTCTTTAGTTTGGAAAAGAGGCAACTACGGGGAGATATGATAGAGGTATATAAAATTATGAATGGAGTAAAGAGTGTGGATAGAGAGACATTTTTCTCCCTTTCTCACAACACTAGAAGTTGGGAAATTTAGGAATGACAAAAGGAAGTACTTCTTCACACAGCGTATAATTAACTTATGGAATTCTCTGCCATGGGATGTGGTGATGGCCACTAACTTGGATGGCTTTAAAAGGGGCTTAGACAAGTCACTTTATCAATTGCTACTAGTCTGGTGGCTATAGGTCACTTTCAGCCTCAGAGGCAGGATGCCGCTAAATACCAGTTGCAGGGGAGCAATGGCAGGAAAGTAGGGAAAGCTCTGCCTGTGGGCTTCCCAGAGGCATCTGGTGGGCCACTGTGTGAAACAGGATGCTGGACTCAATAGGCCTTGAGCCTGATCCAGCAGGGCTGTTCTTATGAAAAGCAAATCACTTCCTGATCCCCGTCCCCATGTGCCAGACTGTGTAGCTACACTGCAATGCAGCTACAGTCCTACCTCCCTGTGAGGACAGAGCTCTTGCTTGTAAAGCTTGTACCCTTGTAAAGCTGTGGAGATTGTAGGCCGGTTTTATTGCCGGTTTCTTGCTAAGCACCAAGTGACATTTCAGCCCTGATTTTTAAGTGTTTCTGCTTTTCATGACAAGAGTGATGCAATTTTTCATAGTGTAGGGATTGATTGATTGATCTTCGTTCCCTGTCATTAATGCTGGCCAACATCCAGAGCAAAGAACTACACGTGCGAAGGCATGGGACTAGCAAAAAGCTTTTGCTCTGGCTAGTTGTGCTGAGTCTGGAGCTTGTGTTCCAGACTAGTATTGCACTGCTGCAAGCCTGCATGTGGTTGCACAATACTTGCATAACTGCAGCACGCCTCATTTGTTTGAATGGGGACTTTTGCACAAGAGCAGTAGAATGCTATAGTGGGGTTTTGCAACCCCCCCCCCTTTTTAGTGCAGCTAAGTCATCCTCTTGTACTAGCATAACTTTGCTCATTCTGCATGTGGTTTGTTGCTCTGGATGCCGGCCACTGTGCTTTGCTGGCCTTGCATGTGCCATTTGAGGCAATTTTGCCTGGAATATTATGCAGTGTATGCATGCATGCAGGAGTCATGCAGTCAGCATTCTCCGTGTCTGCAATGGATCTGCAACTTCATGAGATTGCTAAGCTCCTGGCTAACTGACTTTTTCTTTTCTCTGTTCCCTTAGCAAGACCTGATACTGATACACCAAACAAGATCAAATGGTGTGCTGTAGGCAAGAATGAGGAATCAAAGTGTGACATGTGGAGCGGATTGAGCAACAATACCATTGGGTGTGCTGCAGCTGACACTACAGAGGGCTGCATTATCAAGATCCTAGTAAGGGCTTTTTCAGGTGGCCAGCATGCTGCCCCATGTACTTCTCCATTAAGAGTAGTGTCTGTGGGTTTCCTTGCTTCCGTTGGGTGTGGCTTTGGTGTTCATCACACATCTCTATTGGTATGGGTGAGGCATTGGTGCTATTGTATTTGGAGCTCGTAACACATATCTATTTCATTTTTATTCCACCTTTCCTTCAAGGCACTCCATAGTCTCCCCCATGCATGCCTTCTGGGCCCCTGTAGTAGATTGTGAGGCGGTTCCCACAATCAGTGGGAGCCGCCTCAAGAGGGTTAGTGGGGAGAGTTTAGCCCGCTCTCCCCATACACGAGCAGTCAGTCTGCTCTGGGCGGCTGCAGCGGCCGCCCACACAACTGCCAGCTCCGTCATGGAGCCGGCGGGGGCTTGGAAGTTCCCAGAAGCTCCTGCATGCCCTGCGCGAGAGACCCCTGAGCCGGGAGGCTGCTTTTAAGCCTCGCGGTCAGAGGTCTACTCGTGAGTTGCTGCGGCACAGAGTCGCGTCATGGCAACACACGATTAGAAAAACTGGGTTTGCGGAGCGCTCACTCCACAAACCTGGTTTAAGGGCAGGGGTAGTGTAGTGGGTTACCCGCTGGAGAACCACTGGGCTCTCAGCCGAGCTCGATGGTTCTCACGATGGGAGAAAATCGGGCTAGCCTCCGCTAGCCCAATTTTCTCCCATCGTGTGAATAGTCTCTGTGTCTCCATAATGGTAGCATCAAATAAATGGGTGAAATGTGCAGAACCTTTGATAACAAAAGGCCCATTCACACATTATGTTCAACACTCATACAACCAGTGTACAGAGGTACGGCTCTCTACACAGGTACAGTCATTCACATGTTATATTGAATGCAGGTACAGAAGCACACTTCCTATCTGTACCATGCATTTGATGGGCCTTTATTCAGGTTTAGTTTTAAAATGAACACAGGTATAGTCATTCACACAAACGTGTATGAGTGCACAGATGTCTTACACTCGTACAGCATAATGTCTGAATCGGGCTAAAATGGGTGATGAACACTCACAAAAGAGATTTCCAAAATCATCTTGTGTGTATTCTGTGTTTGTATACAATAGGTTGTTCTGAGGCAACTGGATTATCTTTAGAGTGCTGCTGATGTGGCTTGATTTCCATCCTTCTGCTGGCTGTTCCCCCATTATTTTCAGTACTCTCTCATGAACAATGTGCAAATAGGCATTCATACTTGCTTTGAAAATTGACTGCAGCCGCTGTCCGGCACACTTAGGTTGGTTAAATGCCACTGAAGTCAATGGCTGACATACTGCACAATGTTACACATGTGGGGGACATAACGTTTGTGTAACTGTGCAAGTGCAAAAATTGTGCAGAGTCACACAACAGTGAGGCAATGATATAGAATGGCCTCATTGTCACACATCTCTGCACAAGTTTTGCACTTGTGCAACTGCACAAACATTGTGTTCCATTGTGTACATAATGTTGCATAGTATGTCAGCCAATGGGATTTAAGCAGAGTAACTGTGTACAGGACTGTTTTCAAAAATGTTTTTATAGAGAGCTTTAGAAAATATTTTATGATTACAGTCCATATTTATTGTCCACTTCCAGACTCTGTACTTGTAATCACTAGGCATGAACTTAAGCTACAAGGCCTTCGTTGACTTTTATTACAAGACTTTAACTGTGATTACAGTTGTATATCGCAGAGTTTAGAAAGTGAATAGCACAACCCTATGCAAGCTTGTGTTAATTGCCAATTATTTCTTAGGCTTGCACTGGTATAATGATTTGGATGGCAAAGAATAATAAGTGGCCTTTCTTTAACTCTGTGGTTCCTGTGCCGCCACACCCTACATGTGTGTGCAACTGACCCTTCTGTGAGGCCAGGAGCATAGATTGCCTTGGCACAGCAGAAGCCTGTAGGAAATGGCAGACAAAACAGTGAAGGGTGTTGGGCATTATTTATTTAGACGACAGGAGATCAGAAAAACAAACAGGACAGATATTTTCAAGCAATACCCCATTCCTTCCACAGCACACATGCATCAGGTTGCCATGAAGGTTGCCTGTCGGTATAGATTAATGTGACACAGTGTGCAAGTTGCAAAAAAATGTCTGAAGAATCAGGACAGCCCACATGTCCATGTCCTTCGCACAAGGAAGGTCTTCCATGACAGCCCCACTAAAATAAATGGACAACCTTGTGATCTAACCAGCTCACTTTCATTTAAGTAAAGAAACTCCCCATGGATTCTGCTCACAATGTTTTGGGGTTTTTAACAAACACCCAACTGGCTTTGGTCCCAATCCAGCATTCCCTCTCCCTTGCCTATAAAAAACATTTTCTAAATAGAGACATGATTTTCTTTGCAGAAAGGTGAAGCTGATGCTCTGACCCTGGATGGAGGACACATCTATGTGGCAGGAGAGTGTGGTTTGTTACCAGTGATGGCAGAAGTCTACAGTAAGTATACAAATGGACACTCGGCCACATCTGCTCTGCCAAAGTGCATGGTAGTATGTGCTCCAGCCTTCAGATTTCACTCCAGCTTCCAGATTTGGACAAAAGTTGGGCTTGATGGAGTGGGCACTTCTACATACTGTGGATTCTAAGTGACCAGAGTCAGTCTGTCATGGCTGTGTTCATTCACACAGCCATCAGGAATCTTTTGTCTGGCTTGTAGAATGCATTGCTAACACTGAAGCACGCACACAAAATATTTGTGCCCACACTCTTAGAGGCATTTGTTCTTTGATATATACACAATTATAGTCTCACTTATGACAGCAATCAATGCACCACTGAGAAACCTTAAAGGCCAAATTGAAGACATATCATCCTGGAGAGAATCTATCTATGTGGTTGCTAAGAGTCGACACCGACTTGATGGCACTCACTCACTCACTCGTCTCATTCACATACTCATGCTGCTGAGGGATGCTTCTGGCATTACATTCCCAAATGCACATTTTTTAAAAGCAAGTAGAGAAGTGTTCAGAAAAATGGCTACTCCCTTGAACAACAGGAAGTTCAGTCCTAAATAGTTAAGTCCCCAGTGTCAGAAATCCCCAGGCACTGCAGCGCCTCCTGTGATGCTGCAGGCTCTTGGCAGACCTGCCTGTGCTTGGAGGACCTGCCTCTGCCTCTGTACAAGAGCACCAATACTTCAAATAGTGCACCTGCACTCCAAAAGTGCTACTTAGATTGGAAATATGTTGCTTGACCTCTCTCTGCTTCTTGAAGTATTGGTGTTCTTGTACAAAAGCACAACATCCGAGAGCACACAGCAGATCAAGAACCGGGGTCATCCCATGAAACGCAAGGTCAGGAAATTTAGGACTGACAAGAGGAAGTACCTTTTTGCACAATTAATCCATGGGATTCTTTGTCATGGGATGGGGTGATGGCCACTAGTTTGGATGGCTTTAAAGGGGACTTAAACAAATTCATGGAGGACAGGGTTATCAATGGCTACTAGTCTGGTGGCTGTGGGCCGCCTCCAGCCTCAGAGGCACGATGCCTCTCAATACCAGTTGCAGGGGAGCAACATCGGGAGAGAGGTCATGCCCTAGCTCTTGCCTGTGGGCTTCTCAGAGGCATCTGGTGGGCCACTGTGTGAAACAGGATTTGGACTAGATAGGCCTCAGGCCTGATTCAGCAGGGCTGTGCTTATATTCTTACCTGCTGGCTTGCCAGCATTACACTTCAGAAGGTCAAATTTTCAACAATGCATTTGTCTGTTAACCAGAGCCTGATGTAGATAGACCTAGGGGCTGACATGACGAGGGAAAGTAGTCAAAGCGTTGCCTAACCTATTCTTTTAATGTCAATAGATAATGTCTGATTCATTTTCCTCCTCATGGTAGCCAGGGATAGTGTCAGATATGATGCTCAACAGCTAGGGCTGCCATATAGAAAACAGGATAGGTCTCCTGTACCTTTAACAGATGCACAGAAGAGGGAATTTCAGGCAGGGGCAGAGCTTTAATTGGGCAGGTGCGTCCAAAGAACACGCACTGCCCTGCCTCTGGGGCTGCCTCACTCTCACCCTTCCCACTGTTGCCCACCCACTCACTTGCTCACCTTGCCACCACCTCGTGTGCCACTCCTGCTCACCAGGCTGGTGGGTAGCTGGAAAGCCCTGAATGGGCCCTTCCTGCATCCCACTGGCTGGGAGGAGCCTGGCGTGGGGACGGGGGGAGAGGTGTGTGAAGGGACGGCAGGAGTGGCATGTGGCCTGGCTGTGGGTGAGTGGGCCCTGTGGGGCAAGGCTACACCTCCCGAGGGCAGAGGGGCCGCCCATGTTCATGTTGGATATTGTCATTCAAAGTGCCCACAAAGGAAGCTGCCCACCCCAGTTACAGAGTAGAGTGCAGAGTTTTGTTGCTGCAGTCATCTAAAGAACACACATGGAGACTGTATTACAATCTAAACTAAACAGGTTTATTGGTGAAGTACATTCTGGATAGTAATGACCTAGTTCTGCCTAAAGGCTACATAATGGATAGATGGAGAGAGAGAGAGACATTTACATCTACTCCCCAAGAGGAAAGGAAGTGGACTGACTCCCCACAGGAAATACCTGAGGAGTCAAGGAGGGGTCATAGAGTAGAGGTAAAGCAGGGACAGGTAAGGAGACTCTCACTAACTACCTCTATTCCCAGTGCCCCTAGTGGTTGTTAGGATAGTGGTGCAAAAGGTTGATGCACCGGAACTCCATCTCCAACAGTTCGTGCATTGAACACAAGCTCTCTCTGCCCTCGCTATGCCACTGATTTCAGCAGGTGCCGCTTGGCATGCAAGAAGAAAAGAGTGGCATCTGCAGAAATTCCCTCTCCTGTGCATCTGTTAAAAGTACAGGAGACCTGTCCTCTGTTCCATATGGGAGCCCTATCAACAGGAAGTTAAGAGCCTATGTAAAATGAGAATTAAAAGGCATGTGGCTAACCTCTGAGGAGGATCACCTGAGCTGCACAATTGTGTTCAGTGTCTTGCAGTTCATGGTTTTCTGCTGAAGTTATTTGCCAAAAGTATCTTCTGAAATAGGCATTGCCTTTCTAGCTCTTCATGTCTCTAAAACATAAAGTGAAAAGTGGCTGCTATACATTTTGGATACTAATCTCTCTGTTGCATACATGCATGCACATGAATGAGAATACAGAGCTATACACCCACCATTCTCATATACACCCACCGTCTCACCATTACTGAGAACAAAGACACATGTTCTCCTTAAGCAAGCAGGGACTGGAGAAATGGAACAGAATAAGCTTTTCCTTTCACTGTAGTAGGCAAAAATAAAAAAGAAAGCGAGGATGAACTTTTGTTTCCTGCCCTGCCCCGTCTCTTCTGAAAGTGAAGCAGAGACAGAGGGACAGGACAGGAAACCAAGACCTCTTTGTACTAAAGTTTTGGGATCAAATTCGTGCTGACTGTTCCATTGGGATCCAAAGGAGTTGGTCTTCTTGACAATATGGCTTAGTCAGCAGTTCAGGGACTTGGATGGCTGTGCATGGTTATGCTACTCCAGCCATCATGCTTCTCCACTGAAACTTTCACAAGATAAGCCTGCCTCATATCTTTTAGAAGCTCTGCTGTCTTAATGTCCTACCCTACTGAGACAGATCTGTGGTTGTGCCAAAGCAAGATGGGACAAGAATTGCAAGGGGCCCAATGGAAATCGGGTGGTGCTCTTTTATCTGAGCTGCAAGCCTGAGGTGCCCCACCATCCTCTGTTATAGTTAGTGGCTGACATGTTGAGGGAGATTATTCAAAGTTGTCCCCTTTTAATTTCAACGGGACTACTTGGCATAGTTTTCCTCCTTTCATGAGCTACTGTGTAATATAGTTAGAATATCTTGTCAGCCCAAATTAGAATGCTGGGCAATCCATCCAAGTGTGGCTGGCTTTTTCGGACTCTCTCTCTCATTATACACTTTTGGAAGGTGTTGCTTTTGTCCCTCAGGGCTGTGAGCACAATTGGCCTTACTCGTATTGCTGTCACGCCCTTGTGAAAATGGAGTGGTTTGGCCATGAAGGATTTTCTCTCAAACCTCTTTCTTTTTCCTCATTACAGAAGACAGTGCCGTGTGTTCAGATCGAACAACACCAAGAAAAGGTAGGTTGTTGTTGTTGTTGTTGTTGTTTCATCCTGCCTTTCTTCCAAGGAACAAAGGGTGACATGCATAGACATCCCGCACACACATTTTATCCTCACAACAACCCTACAAGGCAAGTTAGACTGAGAGATGGGGCATACAGGCATAGAAGGAAGGTACTATCAATGTTTTTTGAGAATGTCTGTACCCTTCTGTCCCCTCTGTGTGTAGGGGGGGGGGAGAAAGCCAGTGGGACTAAAGTTGCTTTCACAATAGGGTCCTTTAGTGCTTCTGTGGTATTGTGTTCCTACAATTAGCTACAAGCAGGCTGGCCCAAGCCCTGCTCCTGGTCAGGTGCATAGGGACCGTAGAGCAAGGGTGGACTATCCCCCGGCCACCAGGGCACCCCCTCAGCCAGGGTGCCCCCTTGCCCCCTCTCATCCCCAGCCAGTGAATGAAGTGCTCACCAGCTGGGAGCGTGAGGCATGCCCCTCTTCTTCCCAGCCAGTGTTTCACCGAAATGCTGGCTGTGCTGTGGAGAAAGCCCAGCCAGCCAGGATTTCTCAAGAAGGCAGGGAAAGGAGTTCCCAGTCAGTGACTCCACGAACCGCTGACTGGGAAGCTCTGCCAGGGTTGGCACGCCCATCCTCTGCATTGGCCACACCCCTTGTGTCAAGACACGTTGGAGGGAGAGGAAGGGAAATGAAATGCACCCAGCCAGCAAACGCTGGCTGGGAATACGCTCCAGAGGGCTCGCACAGGCAGCTGACATGCATGGGACACCTACCCCCACCAATTTGCTGTATTGACTAATCTGCCACTTTAAGTGAACATGGGTCATCCCATGAAACTGATTGCCAGGAAATTTAGGACTGACAAAAAGAAGTACTTTCCCACACAGCACATTATTAAGCTATGGAATTCTCTGCCATGGGATATGGCTGGGATGGCCACCTGCTTGGATGGCTTTAAAAGGGGCTTTGACAAATTCATGGAGGACAGGTCTAACAATTGCTATTAGTCTTGATAGCTATAACTACCTCCAGGCTCAGAGGCAGGATGCTTCTGAATACCAGTTGTGGGGGGCAACAGCAAGAGTGAGGGCATGCCTTTATCTCCTGCTGGGGAGTTTTCTTAGATACATCTGGTGGGCCACTGTGTGACAACAGGATGCTGGACTAGACAGGCTGGAATAGATAGGCCTTGGGCCTGATTCAGCAAGGCTCTTCTTATGTTATTCCATAAGTGGAATAGAAATTCTGTTTCCACACACCACTATGTCCAGCAATGCCCATTCCCATAGCAAAGACCCTTCTATGATGTTTACTAAGTAGCCAGTCCCATTCAGTAAAGTCCCCCTGCAACATTAATTAAAAATGTCCTCCTTGTCAGTTCTGCCCTTTTCATTTCTTCACTAGTCAGCGATTACTGCTGAATAGCCTGTTGATTGCCCTTTGAATATATTCTCTTAATTGCTTCCTTGTGTCAGTTCCTTTTGGGTGAGAGAGACTTTATTTTCTTTGTTTTATAGTGAAATAGCACTATATCTCCATAAAATAATGAAAACAATATGAAATTGCCTTAACACTGAATCAGGCAATTGATTCATCTAGCTAGCATTGCCTGCCTTCAAGGGGCAATCAACCAGCCTCAGCAATCCTCCAACTGCACAACAGAAAGCATTAACAGGGGCAGAACCTGCAAGCAAGAAGCTTTTAATTAAAGGCATAGTTGCCCTAAAAAAATCCTTAGTAGTGTTTTGCCAATCCACACTGGACAAACTTGGCACTACAGTTATGTTTTAAATTAAAACAATTGCCAGAATCCAGGTCTACCCAAAAAAAAAAAAAAAAAAAAAAAAAGACTCACAAGAACAACACAGAAAACACTGGAAATTAAATGACTCAGAAACAACATAATCTAGATTCTCCATAAAAAGCGAGTGCAACAATTCCATCAATTCCAGACTAAATTGTTTAGTGTTAGGTCACTGCCATACTATATTTATGTTTCAGGATGGAGCTGTGGGATAAGTTCATTGGTCTAGTGCTTGGCAAACCTGGTTTTCAAGCTGGTCCATGAACAAAGAATTCTTACGATTGTCATCTATAGATTTGTTTCAAATATGTGCATAACAGTAGTACTTAATTTTGGTTCTTACCTTCGCTTTCTTTCTCCATTTCCAGTTCCTGAAAGCTACTTTGCTGTAGCTGTTGTCAAGAAAACAGATACTGACATCAACTGGAATAACCTGAAAGGAAAGAAATCCTGCCACACTGGTGTTGGGAGAACTGCTGGCTGGAATATCCCAATGGGTCTAATTTACAACAAAACTCATAGCTGTGAATTTGGTGAGTGGCTTCATTTTATACCCATAATCACTATGATGTTACACATCTATTCCAGCCTCCCCACAAGGAGCTCAGGGCAGCAGACATGCCCCCTTTTAATCTAGCAACAACCCTTTAAGGTTAGTTAAGGAAAAAAATTATGCCTAGCCCTGGGCAGGGATTTAAGCCCATGTTAAAGGACAACACACTGAGGTCATTCACACAATCAAAAACTCTGTTCTACCTGGCTGTAGCAGCCCCCTAGCCCCTCCCCCTATGTCTGATGTCAGATGTAGTGAGTGTTTAGCCACACCTCCATGTCTGACGTCAGACACAGGGGTGTGGATTAGTTCCCAAATGGGGCCACGCAGCCCCATTTGGGAGCTAAGTCATGTCCCCCGTGTCAGACGTGGGGGGCATTCCTGGGGCATGAGGTGCAGCCCCTGAGGGGCAGCGGCCCGGGTTCTTTGAACTTGTTGGCTCAATGGTGGCTCTGTCCCTGATACCTGGGTTTGGGGGCTGTGTATGCTCCCAATTTTTGGCTATGTGGATGCAAGGTAGGAGGAAAAACTTCCCAGGTTTTCCTCCCACCTTGCTTCTACACAGCCAAAAATTGGAAACACACTCCCAAACCCGGATAGAACACAGTTTTTGATTGTGTGCATGACCTCAATTGCTGTTATACCACACTGGCTTTCAGATATGTTGTGATCTCCCAGGTATCCCTGTCCCATTAGGAACTGAAGAGGAGATTATCTTCGATATACCATTTGCATTACAGTTTCTGATGACTCATAAGACAATGGATAGACTGTGAGGCTATTCACACAATTGTAGAAAATCAGGCTAGCCTCCGCCAGCCCAATTTTCTAGAACCATTAGGACCACTGGGCTCGGCTGTGAGCCCGGTGGTTCTTAAGCGGGTCATCTGCCCACTCTCCCCGCTCACCCTCTCCAGGCAGGTCTCTGTGACTGTGAGACCCACCTCTGTGTAGGATAGTTTGCAGCAGAGAGGTGGTTTGATACTTCCCAATTGCCTTCTGTTCTTCTCTTGCAAATGTCTTTTCATCATCTTTATACACTCAGCCCTTGACAGCAGTGTCAATCAATATTCAATATGGCACATGCACACGCACACACCTCGTGATGTGTGAGCAGGATGGAGTATTGTGTGTTCAAGTTGGTGATGAACTGCCATTCCATTTGGCCTCCTGATTTGACCAGTTCACTGTGCTGCAGAATACCAGATGTGGGGGAGCAATGGCAGGAGAGGAGCATGTCTTCCTCTCCTGCTTGTGAGCTTCCCAAGGGCATCTAGTGGTGGGCCACCGTGATAAATGAGATGGGCCTTGGCCTGGAGCTTTCCCAGAGAGCAGGCTTTACCACGGGTTTACAGCGAGGCTTTACTGCGAGTTTGAAGTTGCTTGAAAAAACCCATGCAAAAAGTGGATTTTTTTTACCCTGGATACACTCTAACATGCAATGAAAAACCTGAATTCTGTGTGAAGTGCTCTGTGATAGCTCACAGGGACTTCAGAGTAAATCTGGCAGATATGTAAACGCACACCTCCATTCCAGAGGAGATGCGGACTAAAAGTTGGGTGTGAAAAACCTCCTGGTCCAGCACAATTCTTCTTATGTGGTTATGTTATGTTTGTCAGCCTCTTAGAGAATATTGCTCAGTTGGTCATGTGTCCTTATTAGGCTGGAAAAGCAGATCATTGGTAAACTATCATGAAAAGACAGTATTTCACAGGCAATACCTTGTCATTTGTGCTTGTTCTCTTACAGTCACAGACAGGAGTGGGTTAAAAAAAGAGAATTTCATATTTCCTTTTCTCTATTAGTTCTGGAATAAACATTCCAAATAAATTTCTTTTTATGTTAAAAAGGTTTTGTTTCATTGCAATATTTATGCGAGGCTAGCTAACAGTGGAATTAAAAACCACTATTCTCTGTTCCCACGTCAGATAAATTCTTCCAAGAAGGCTGTGCACCAGGGTCACCAGATAACTCTACACTCTGCAACCTGTGCATTGGCGAGTTCAAACACAAATGTAAACCTAACAGTAATGAACCATACTACGGCTACAGTGGGGCTGTGCGGTAAGTATCCTTGGCATTAAAAACAAACTTTTCTTTGGGACTAGATAGGAGAATGAGAATCTATACCATTTACTACTTCCTAAACTTAAAATGCTTTCCTGTGGATGCCAACCATCTTGTGCAGCACTCTAGTTTTAGACTGCAATCCCGGGTGAAAGACCCACCCACTCAGAGGTGCACTTAGTGGACCTTGGGGATTTGGTCTGTGG
Organism: Hemicordylus capensis; assembly: GCF_027244095.1. Taxonomy (NCBI): domain Eukaryota; kingdom Metazoa; phylum Chordata; class Lepidosauria; order Squamata; family Cordylidae; genus Hemicordylus; species Hemicordylus capensis. Next base: position 297,920,494 of record NC_069659.1, on the reverse strand, counting down.
CCTCCTGTCTCTGGGGGCCCCCCAAAATGTCGTGGGGGAGGCCTCCCCAGAGCCCTGCCACTGCCCTGTGCCTGCCCCACTGCACAAGTCAAATCTTTATTATTATTATTATTATTTTTACTTTTTTTCAACTGCCACTGTGCAGCAGGGATGGTAGCAGAGACAGGGCAGCTGGCAGGGTGCGGGCACACATACGCAGAGGTCCAAAATGGGCCGGAAATGGCCCGACCTGTTATTTGGGTGGCAGGTGGGCTCAGGGAAGGAGCTCGTGATGCTGCCCCCACCTCCTCTGCCTTCATCTCCTCTCGAGTGCCCCCCCACTGTGCTTTCCATCCCCACTGCACAGCGGCAGTTGAAAAAAGGTTGGAAATATTTTAGCTTGCCCCCGACCACCCCAGCCCTCGGGGGGGGGGGCCCTCCAAAGTCCTTCAGGTCCGGGCTCCAAAATTATCTAGGTGCTCCCCTGCACCCACTCCAACCCTCATGCCCAATCCATGCAGTTAAGCTCAGATATCGCCAGCAAAGAGCAGGTGCATCACAAAAGGATACCCAAAGAGCAGGTAACAGCAGGTGACATGCAAGTGAGTCAATCAGTATGCTTTGGGGCAGGGGAGGGAGGAGAGATAAACCTTCTTTATTAAACCAGAGAGGAGAGCTGGTCTTGTGGTTGCAAGCATGTCTTGTCCCCTTAGCTAAGCAGGGTCTGCCCTGGTTGCATATGAATGGGAGACTTGATGTGTCAGCACTGTAAGTTATTCCCCTCAGAGGATGAAGCCACTCTGGAAAGAACATCTAGGTTCCAAGTTCCCTCCCTGGCTTCTCCAAGATAAGGCTGAGAGAGATTCCTGCCTGCAACCTTGGAGAAGCCACTGCCAGTCTGTGAAGACAATACTGAGCTAGATAGACCAATGGTCTGACTCAGTATATGGCAGCTTCCTATGTTCTTCCCTCAGTAGTAAACATATTTGACCTAATAGAAAATGTATTCTCTCCATAAGAATAGCCTGGCTGGATTAGGCCTAAGGCCTATCTACTCCAGCATCCTGTTTCACACAGTGGCCCACCAGATCACAGGCAAGAGCTGAGGGCATGTCTTCTCTCTTGCTCCCTTGCAACTGGTCTTTAGAGGCATCTTGCCTCTAAGGCTGGAGGTGGCCTGTAACCCTCAGACTAGTAGCCATTGATAGACTAGTCCTCCATGAATTTATCTAAGCTTAAAGCTATCTAGGCCGGTAGCTGTCACCACATCTTGTGGTAGAGAATTCCACAGGTATATTATGTGTTGTGTGAAAAAGCACTTACTTTTGCTGGCCGCAAATTTCTTGGCAAACCATTTCACGGGATGACCCCTGGTTCTAGAGTTATGCGGGAGGGAGAAAATTTTCTTTCTCTCCACACCATGGAGAGGAGAGCTGGTCTTGTGGTAGCAAGCATGACTTGTCCCCATAGCTAAGCAGGGTCTGCCCTGGTTGCATCTGAATGGGAGACTTGATGTGTGAACACTGCAAGATATTCCCCTCAGGGGATGAATCCGCTCTGGGAAGAACAGAAGGTTTCAAGTTCCCTCCCTGGCTTCTCCAGGGTAGGGCTGAGAGAGATTCCTGCCTGCAACCTTGGAGAAGCCGCTGCCAGTCTGTGAAGACAATACTGAGCTAGATAGACCAATGTTCTGACTCGGTATATGACAGTTTCCTATGTTCCTATGCACCATGCATAATTGTATAGACCACTATCATGTCGCCCCTCAGACGTCTTTTTACTAAACTTAAAAGCCCCAGGTGCTGTAGCCTTGCCTTGTAAGGAAGGTGCTTAGGCCTCTGATCATTTTGTTTGCCCTCTTCTGCACCTTCTCCAGATCTATAATGTCCTTTTTGAGGTATGATGACCAGAACTTTACACAGTACTCCAAATGTGGCCACATTATTATGATATTTTATTTTCAGTCCCCTTCCTAGTGATCCCTAACATAGAATTGCCTTTTCCACAGCTGTCTCACATGGAGTTAACACTTTCAACTAGCTGTTCACCACAACCCCAAGCTCTCTGTCCTGGTCAGTCACCAATAGCTCAGGCCCCATCAGCGTATAGATGAAGTTGAGTTTGCTCCTATTCATACCAGCAGCTCAGTGGCTGACATTCTGACTAGCAAAGTATGCACATAAATAGCAGCACACAGTGGGACTGCCCCTGCGGGTCAGTGTGTTTTCTTATATGCACATTTTTGCACAACCGAGTCAGTGGGCACTTCTCCTGCACTTCCAAAGCCTTGTCACTGCAGAAACACACCACTTAGGGCAGCAACAAGTGGTTTTATAGGCCTCAGAGCTCAGCTAACCATAGACAAGTTATGGACAGCTGACCATGCTTAGCCTGGCATTACACTCTAGAGTTGAGCTCTGGGTTATGGTGGGTCGTAGTTCAGTGGTAGAGCATCTACAGATAGTAAGTTTATTTACGGTCCATGACCAAATTAGAACACAGGAAAAGTTAAAATTCTAATAAAAATATAAAATACAGATTAACACTATAAAACATTGTGATATAAAGGGTTTTTTTTTAAAAAAAATAGGCACATACATATAAAAAGAGATGTTTAAAAACTAATTTGTTCATTCCTTACCTTTATAGCCGCTACACAAAATCTTGCCGTGGACCCAGTAATTCCCTTATACTGATCTGACAAAAAATAGGCAACATAATACTCATCGGAATGACCGGGATATTTTCTAAGATGAGGCTGAATCCAGTTAAAGTGAATAGATTTGTAGAAAGGGCAATAGAGGAATTGCCCTTGAGCAATTGCCCATTGAGACAATGAGCAATTGTCTCAACCACTCCTGCACCACAAGGGCATAGGCGATTCCTCCAGGGAATTCTCTTATATCTTCCCTCCAAAACCGCAGAAGGCAGAACATTAAACCGAGCTTGAGAAAAAGCTCTCCTCTGACTTAGGACCGACAAGTGCGTATAACACATGTTCCAGGCGAAACCCGGACATTAAAAATGGGTTCTGAGCTAAGCCTTTGTGAGTCCTGTCTCAAATGATGCCATTACCCCACCTAGTGATACAAATCAATGACACTTACTGCTCTGCAGCAAAATACAGCTTCCTGTATTTCATAGGAACATAGGACACTACCATATACTGGGTCAGACCATAGGTCCATCTAGCTCAGTATTGTCTTCACAGACTGGCAGCAGCTTCTCCAAGGCAGGAATCTCTCTCAGCCCTATCTTGGAGATTCTAGGGAGGAAGCATGGAACCTTCTGCTCTTCCCAGAGCGGCTCCATCCCCTAAGGGGAATATTTTACAGTGCTCACACATATAGTCTCCAATTTATACGTAACCAGGGCAGACCCTGCTTAGCTAAGGGAACAAGTCATGCTTGCTACCACAAGACCAGCTCTCCTTCTCTTATGGCTATGTGGCTATTAAAATATACTTCCAGGCAAGAAAATTCTGATTACCAGAAAAATGCAGCAATATCCACAATACAAATTTGGACATAAGCTTTTCAGAGGATAGCCTTTTCTATTTCTGATAAAAGTGCTATCTCTAAGATACTTTTGGACTATACAAGTTACTAGTGACTACACACGTCTTTCCAAATTTTGAATCCATTTCAACACAGCTGGAGATACTCAAAGGACAAGAATTACAGTCACATGGAGGACAGCATTTTACAAGGACTCTGTAACATTTCCTTTTTTGTTGTACTTTCTAGGTGTTTGATTGAGAAAGGAAATATAGGCTTTGTTAAACACACCTCCATTGATGAAGTCACAGAAGGTATGTTTGTTTGACTGTTGGGGTTCTGAATAGTAACAAAAGTAAAATTTAATTTTAGTTTAACACACATCTTCTCTCTCATCAACTATAACATACTTTTAACCAGGGGCATAGCAAGGTTGTAGTGGGCCCAGAGACACGATTTTAAAATGCCCCCCGCCCTCACTGAAGTTCAGCTCATGAAGTAAAGCAATCTTAAATGAGGCTGAATAGTGGTAACAAAAAGCATAGTAAAACTATATATATATATATATATATATATATATATATATATATATATATATATATATCCTCTCTAATAAAACGCTTGGTGTCCGTCCGTGGACGGACACCAAGCGTGTGTCCGTGCCTCCATGCCCTGTTCTGCGCCTGCGCGAAGCGCAGGCGCAGAACAGGGCAAGGGAGACATGCTCGCCGGCACCCGGCAGCCATCTTGGGCGGCCAGAAGCGGCCGCCCTGAAGAAGCCGGAGAGGAGGCGGCGGGAAAGTGACCGAGGCGGCGGCGGAGCCGCCGCCTCGGCCAAAATAGGTGGAGGCCGAGGGCGGAGCGGAGGCCATGTAACCTTAAAAAAAAATTTACTCCCGCGGCCGCCGCCGCCGCCGACCGCCCACCCTCCCTCCCAGCTGCCAAGTCCCCCTTACCCTGGCCGACTGCTGTCGGCCGAAGACAGCCCTTAATCTAAGAGGCAGAGAGGAGCTCGCAAGCAGAGCTCCTCTCTGTGCAAAGCCTCTTGCCGAACTGCCGCTTTGGGCGCTTGCGTCCCTTGCGCCCAAAGCGGCAGTTCGGCAAGAGGCTTTGCACAGAGAGGAGCTCTGCTTGCGAGCTCCTCTCTGCCTCTTAGATTAAGGGCTGTCTTCGGCCGACAGCAGTCGGCCAGGGTAAGGGGGACTTGGCAGCTGGGAGGGAGGGTGGGCGGTCGGTGGCGGCGGCCGCGGGAGTAAATTTTTTTTAAAAAGTTACATGGCCTCCGCGCCGCCCCCGGTCTCCGTCTCCCCGGCCTGGCGGGGGCAAGTGCCTGGGCCGATTTGGCCCTTAAAGGTAGGGGGGGAACGGCGGAGGGAGGGGGAATGGCGGCGGGGGGCCAGGAGCGCTGTTACTAGCGCCCGTTATTCAACGGGCCAAAATTCACTTGTATATATATATATATATTTATATATATATAGCAATAGCAAGCAATAGCACTTACATTTATATACCGCTCTATAGCCGGAGCGCTCTAAGCGGTTTACAATGATTTAGCATATTGCCCCCAACATTCTGGGTACTCCTATATATATCTCCTATGTGCCACAACAGAACATCATCCAAAATCATTTTTAAAAAGTTTTTGTAAATTGTGGACAATGCAAGGCATTTAATTTTACTAGAGAGAGACATGCTGTTCTGGTAGTTCCATAAAACTCACATCAATTTTGGAGGATGAATACAACTGAAAGAAGCCCGAGTGGGTGCACAGCCGGGGGGAGTCAGTCATGTGACTTGCCTCTGGGGCCCCCCCCAAGGCAGTGGGCCCCCAGACAACTGTCTCCCCTTGCCCTATTATAGTTACGCCCCTGCTTTTAACTGTTATCATCAACTGGTTTATGAGGACTATCAGGGAAGGGAAGGATGAAAATCATTGTCAGAATTTTCAGCATTATTTACTCTGTTACAAATGTTTATTATGTAAATGAATTGTGATCTAAAACAGGGGTTCCCAACACTGGTCCCTTGATGTTGGACTGTGATGCCCATAATCCCTAGTCACAATGGCCAAAGGGATGCTGGGAGCTGTAGTACAACATTGGGGGACCCAAGATTAGGAATCCCTGATCTAAAAGCAATTAGAATTAGAAATCCAAAGTCAAAAGCCAGGTAACAGATGAAGTTGAATCAGGTAATAGCCAGATGCTTCAGCAGAGCCAGGAACAGTGTTCTCTCTAACAGAGATTTCCAGATGTTGACTACAACTCCCAGAATCCCCAGCTGCAATGACTTTTGCTTGAGGATTATGGGAATTGTAGTCAACAACACCTGAGAATCCCTGTTAGAGGGAACACTGGCCAGGAAAGGTGATTTTTACTGGACTGAAGTAAGTGAGGATAGATAAAGAGAAGACCAAATCTAGATGCACCAAAATTTAAACAAATTGCTATGACACTAGTCTTCTATTTGTTAGATTGGTTGAAATCTAATTCTTACCACCCACTGACTGTAGTATATACTACATAATATTTCTGCATTTTAATCATGGTTGTGACAGACTTCTACCAGGGGCTCCAATAGGTTATTTTACTAAATTTCAGAATTTATTGTGTTGCCAACATTCATATTGTGTTGCAAATTCAGAAGTGCAGGTGCTCTTTATAATAGTCCTCATGGCCATGCCCACCCCAACAGCCAGAGAAGCCAAGTACCAGTGCTCCGTCCCTACACCTCCTGCCTCCTCTACACCCCTTTTGTCAACTGTTACTCATTCCATACCTTCAGAAAAAAGAATCAGTGCTGTAGCTGTTATTGCTTTCCTTTTAAAAGTACTGTACTTAAAAGTCACCTTAAGTGGCACAGCGGGGAAATGCTTGGCTAACAAGCAGAAGGTTCCTGGTTCAAATCCCTGCCTGTACTATATCAGGCAGCAGCAATATAGGAAGATGCTGAAAGGCATCATCTCTTACTGTGCAGGAGGAGACAATGGGAAACCCTTCCTGTAGTCTATCAAAGAAAACCACAGGGCTCTGTGGGCACCAGGAGTCAAAACCGACTTGACGGCACACTTTGCCTTCACTTAAAAGTTAGCCGAAAACTGCAGCCTGGGAGAGAGACTGAAAATGCACCTTGATTGGCTGATGTGATAATTATAGTACCATAGCTCGGCTTATTTATGGGACAAACGTACTGTAGCTGGCTCATGTTGTCATCTCCCTCTAACTCTGTGGCCAACTAACAGGCCCCAAATCCTATCAGACTATTAAGGTGAGCAAATTGCAAAATTTAAGAGGAGGTGGCAAAGGTGCAAGCCGCTTGCATGCAGAAGGCTCCAAGTTCCCTCCCTGGCATCTTCCATATAGGGCTGAGAGAGACTCCTGTCTGTAACCTTTGATAAGCTGCTGCCGGGTCTGACTTGGAATACGACAGATTTCTATGTTCCTTCTTCTTCTGGGCGCTTTCCAGTTTAGCTGCTCAAAAGCGGCTAAATGCCTCATTCCGGCAAATCGCATTCAGAACGTAAAACCTGCAGGGGGAGCAGTCTTGTGAAAACTTACAACCCGAAAAAAACACCTTTTTTATGCCAGATATACAACATCCTGGCTCTATATCGCAGTGATTAAATCCGAAACAAGGCACTGGAAATGTGAACGGCACCCTGCTGTCCATGTAGGGATTGCAGTGCCACAACACAGGAAGTGTGGAAGCACACTTCTGAGATAGGGTCTAAGATAGGGTCACACTTCTGTTGTAGGGTCTAATCTGGAAAGCGCCCTGGTTACTTTTCATTGCTCAATCAGCAGGCTTTTTTTGCAGGCTACTAAGATCTAGCCTTGATACTGCAGGCCTCTGCTGTAAGAGGACTGCAGCTCTGGTTTGAGTGGGATATTGCGGGGAGGCACTGAGGAACTCCCTTTTTCTCTACCACCATCCTGGGAGTAGGGGTGGAGTGGTTGGGAGTAGAAGGCAGGGAACAGCATTTGTGATTGTGCAGATTACAAGGTCAGACTGAAATGCCATGGAAGAGTTATCGGACACACCTGTGGCACTAATTAAATTGATGTAGGGATGCCCCACCACCACCCCTGCCAAGAAAGATACTGCTCTTTAATCCTGAGTCTATGGGAGAGGCACTCTGCAGTTACCTACCCAAATCAGACCTGCAGCCTCCTCATACAACAAAGGCCTTTGATCTGCTGTTATATTAAATCATGGTTTAACAGCACATCATGTAGTCATTCACACACAAAAAGTACATGGCACCTGTATACAGTACATGTACAATATAATGTCTAGTCTCAAACGGGATAATTGTTGGAAATGTGATGTGTGAGGTGGGAGGAGTTGGGAGTGAGTTGCAGGAGAAGATTATAGATAAAAGAACTGCTCTCTGTAAGTTTTCTTTTTGTATATTGTTACTTGTTATAGGAAACCCATTCAATAAACTATTTTTAAAGCCTTATAACATTGTAAACCTATAATTTCCAGGCCCCAATAAACCTTCTTGGATTGGCACAAAGACAAAGAATGACTTTGAGATCCTGTGCCTTGATGGTACCCGTCGTCCAGTTTCTGAATACGCTACATGCAATCTGGCTCAAGTTCGCACTCACGCAGTAGTCACCCCACCTGAACATGCTAATATAGTCCGTCAAATAGTGCATGCACAACAGGTAAGATCTGAATAGGTGACTGCTCAGCTCACACTCAACTGCTTTGGATATTTATTTATTTTTAAACAGAAAATCAATTTTAAAATACGTAAACACCAGCTCAAGCAGAAGAACCCATAGTAGGTTCAACAAGAATGTCCCCCCACCCACCCCGGCCTTGAATATCATGAGAAAACAAATGATAGAAGAGCCAGAGTCGTTAAATTATTAAGAAACAAGCTCAGTGAAAAGTACAGAAGTGAAATTGTTGACACAGAAGTTCCATGGGATGTGGTCACTGATTTCTTTACAAAGCAAAGTGTAAAACAGGGGCTCCCAACCTATGGCACTCCAGATGTTGCTGAACTGCAACTCTCATCAACCCTAGCCACTATAAACTGTAGCTGGAGATCACCAACATCTGGAGTACCACAGGTTGGGAACCCCAGGTGTAAATAGTTTTATTATGACACGTCCTTGAATTTTATTTTTGTTAATTTATTACAGGACTTATTTGGAAGCTCTGGATCATTAAAAGATATATTCCACATGTTCCAGTCTCCAACCAAAGATAGCTTGTTCAAAGATGGTACCCTGTGCTTAGCTTCAACTAAAGAAAAAGAGACTTACAAGGAATATCTTGGTGATGGATATCTGGCGGCTGTTGCTGGACTCAATAAGTGCTCACCTTCAGGTATGACTAGTACTCTTAGATACATGTAATCAGGTCCATAAGCACAAACTGCACTGCGACCTAGATATGACTCTTAGAACACTCTTTGGGAAGTTTCCAGTTGACACGGCTGGTGCTCCTGTTGAAACCCTCAGAAATGGAAGTGGTGGAAAACTCATGGCAAATTCAACATAACTCACTAACAAGCCTACTGTCATGGGAAGGAAACAAGTCTCTATTGTGCCCTCATGGTGCCATCCAGTGGCGCCTTCTGGTGTGGCTTGAGACATACTGCAGCTTGGTCATCAGGGTGATGTGAAGGAAAGCTTGGCTGTCCATTGTGACTTAGCACTAGCCCAAACACCCCTGATGACTGAGATAGGGCAGAGCTGCCTCCCCTTGGTGTGCAGAGCATACCATTTGCCATTCTTGAATTCTCCAAAAAAACAACAACCCCAAAACAGCAAAATAATGCCAATTGGTACAGTGGCTTTTACAAATAGAATTTCTGCCCACCAGGGAACGATGCAGAAACATCTAGCCCATTTCACACTGACTAAATGTTTGACTAACAAGCAGAAGTTTGCTGGCTTGTTTCCCAGACTATGGGAAACACCTATATCGGGCAGCAGCGATACAGGAAGCTGCTGAAAGGCATCATCTCATACTGCGCGGGAGGAGGCAATGGTAAACTTCTCCTGTATTCTACCAAAGACAACCACAGGGCTCTGTGGGCGCCAGGAGTCGAGATCGACTCGATGACACACTTTACCTTTTACAGCAAAGCCTCAGAATGGCATTAAGATATTGGCCCAGTATACTGCTTTAAAAATCTTTTTAGTCCCTTAGTCCTTGAAATAGTACACTTAGGCGGGGCTCCAAATGCTGATGCCCCCCCCCAATGTATGTACACTTTTTTTCCCCATCACATGCCACTGTCATGCATACCCACCTTTGCCTCTACATAGTGTACACACCCTCCTTTGAGTGCTGCTGGACTGCTAATGAAGAGAGGGAGGAAATAGAAAAAGAAATGGCAGGACTGCTCCGATGGCAGTACTGGAGATGCTGCAGTATTTTATTGTCCTTTTCTCATTTCCACCCTCTCTCCTTTTCATAGCCAGCTCGTGAAGGAGGTCATGGCCACAGAGGGGGAAAGAGAAAGAAGAGGAGGACTGTCTCAGAGCAGCTCTTTACCAGGCAGTGGTGAAGAGCTGCTCTGATGGTGGGAGGTGGCAAAGGGAGGCGGGTGGGGGCATCTGGCTACCCCTCTAGTACATCAATAATCGGCCACTTGAGAAGACTGCCTCCCCTTGCCCCATGGAAGGGTTGTCCCTGCTTTGAAATATAAGTATTTCATCCCCCTAAAGATAAAACGTTTTGCAGAGAGCTGGTTACATCACTAATGTTCTTCAGCTGGTTACATAACTAATATTCTTGTCTTTAGTTTGCATAGTCCCATTGAATCCTTAAACTGAAGAAGTAATTCTTGCTGAGGGTTTAGTTTTATGTATTTATCTATGTTTGGTCTATTAATCCTCATTTATGTGTGTTTGTGTTTGCTGTTTTCCCCTCTCCCATTCCAGAGCTCCTTCAGGTCTGTACTTTCCATAAAGATGAATAATCTGATGAACTGCAGCTCCTTGCAAGGAAGAAAAGCAAAGCCAGAAGCTTCATTCGTTCTTGTCTGAACTTGGGGATTCTGTCCAGCTCACTCTTTTCTCCTTAACAATGCAAAAGTGTTCAAGCTTCTCTTCATATGGCTTTATAACTCCCTGGTGTCAGTAGTGCACAAATAAATAAATAAATAACATTCAGTCTCACAATTTAATTCTTCTTGTTTGCTACAATTACCGAATCCTTAAATATTTGACATCCTATATTAGCATTTTGCAGACTGAGGAACTTCGCATTCTATCAAGAATGAACACAATTGCTGGAATAGGAACATAGGAAGCTGCCATATACTGAGTCAGACCATAGGTCCATCTAATTCAGTACTGTCTACACAGACTGGCAGCGGCTTCTCCAAGGTTGCAGGCAGGAGTCTCTCAGCCCTATCTTGGAGATGCCAGGGAGGGAACTTGGAACCTTCTGTCCTTCCCAGAGCAGCTCCATCCCCTAAGGGGAATATCTTACAGTGCTCACACTTCTAGTCTCCCATTCATATGCTACCAGGGTGGGCCCTTCTTAGCTAAGAGGACAAGTCATGCTTCCTACCACAAGACCAGCTCTCCTCTCCAGACTGAGGTAATCCAAAGAACTATGTGATAGTTCTGAGGTATCCCTAGTGCAACTGTTGATTGACATTTCCTTTCAACAGCAGACCACCATGTCATGTCATATAAAACATTTCTGAAACTGCCTTCAGTTTCAAAGCAAATTTACCATGTCTTTGCTAGGGCCTGCTGTTAAAAAAAATATACAGATCTGAAGTTTCCGTGGGTGTATTCTCAGTGTTACTTTAAAAAAAAAAATTAATGTGCCCTAATACAATTCACCTGAAAGTATTCACACACACGCAGCATAAAAACATGCATGGAGGCTCTGCAAGGAGCTCTGCAAGGAGCAAACATTATGGATGCTACACCTTGTAACCTGTAAACTGTACACGTAGAGTATCAGGATTAATGACAGAGATAACACTGCTTGTTCAGAAGCAGTACTGGATCAAATTAGCATGCTTATGTTGTAGTAATAGCTCAGCTATCAAAGACTAGGCATGGAGACTGGTTGGGTTTATATGTGCAGCAGCAGAATGAGGTGGTAGAATGAACTTTACCACTTCAGACTGCAAGTGAGGAATCGCACGTTCCCTTACAGAAAAGACATTTCTGCATGCAGAAACCTAGTATGACAGGGAGAAGACTGAGCTAGGATTCATCTCCCTTATGTGCTAGCTTTTTCTTGCAGGGATGATTACACACACACACACCACACCCCACACGAGAGAGAGAGGGAGGGAGAGAGAGAAGCATTCAAAAATCACTTTGTCTGAAGTGGAACAAGCTACTCTACCAGTTCAGGAGTCTATTACTTCATTTTTCTATATCTGTAGGCCAGATTATTGATAATCAACTCAAGAACATTTCTGTTTCCTGTTTGTTCTCCTGTTGAGCTGGTGGGGAAAGCACTATTACCCAATTTTCATGTCCAGAGAATATGGTATAAATCAGCAGATCTGTGCCTATATATTAAGGCCAAAGAGGAAAATAAGCAAATGCAGATCAATAAAGACTTCCTGGGGAATGTTGATGGTAACTACACTTATATGATAATACCAGAAAAAAGCAGATCTGAAAAATCCTGACATATTGATCATAGGAACATAGGAAGCTGCCTTATACAGAGTCAGACCATTGGTCCATCTAATTCAGTATTGTCTACATAGACTGGCAGTGGCTTCTCTAAGGTTACAGGCAGGAGTCTCTCTCAGCCCTATCCTGGAGATGCCAGGGAAGGAACTTGGAACCTTCTGTATGCAAGCATGCAGGTGCTCTCCCCAGAGCAGCCCCGTTCCCCTAAGGAGAATATCTTATAGTGCTCACATGTAGTCTCCCATTCAAATTCAAACCCAGGGCAGACCATGCTTAGCAAAGGAAACAATTCATGCTTGCTACCACAAGTCCAGCTCTCCTCCCTAGAGGAGTCTGGAGCAGAGTTCTATTTCCCCCCCCCCCATCTGTATGCAGAATGAGTTTTGTTCTGGGTGGCAGTATCACGGAGTGTGTGCGCACATGCATTAAGAGTGGGGCCTTCCTGATATAACCTGAGCGGGATCTAAAATTAACTGAGCACACATCAAAAAACTTGTGAGCACGCACACACACCTTAGAGGGAACACTGGTCTGAAGTAATCTACAGTCTAGCAACATTATTGCTAAAACAGGGTGGTGAAACAAGTGCCATTTGATTCAGTTTGTTTATGGTTCAGAAAGACCAATAAAGGTTCAATAATCATTTTGGCACACTTGAACAGGTTCAGTTCTAGTTCATATGGGGAAATTTAAATATAAGTCACATTTGGATATGGATTTTCATAGTGGGAAGGAGCAAGGCAACGGGTCTAATTTATCTAGTCTCAGCGCTACTTACTGAAAATCAGATGTCAAGGTGATGCCATCAGGGTCAAGGGATGAAGCCTGTGTGCCCAGGAGCAGAGCCACACTGGGGATGGTGGGAGTTGTGGCCCAAATTCTAAGGACTCAAGGTTAAGGGTCCCTGGCCTTAAGCCACTCTGGCGGGGGATAATTGGGGTTGTAGTCCAAGAACAATTGGAGATCCAAGGTAATGAACCCCTTTTCTAAGGTGTTCAGCTATTCTACGTGCTTACAAGTCCCTGGCACCAAACAATACACCCATCTATATCAGGCCAACACATCATTATCTGTACACAATCCAGACTCCAATTATGTCAAAAGAAGAAAGAACTATCTAAAAATGTCTAACTCATGCAGCTGAACGCAACCTATACATCAAGCCACATAACACAAATATATGCAATATATGCAGCATCTTATTAAGTACTAGTATTTTGAAGCCCGTTATAATAACGGGCGCTAGCCTTTTCCTCTCCCCTTTTTTTTTTAAAGTATTGCCGCCGCCGTTGCCACCGAAGTCCCACCCTCCCTCCCTCCCTCCCAACTTCCGAAACCACCTTACCCCGGCCCGTGACAGTTGAGGAAAGGAAGAGCTCAATTGAAGAGGGAAAGAGGAGCTCGCAAGCAGTGCTCCTCCCTCTACAAAGCCTCTTTCCGAACTGGCGCTTGGGGCGGAAAGGACGCCTCTTGCGTCCTTTCCGCCCCAAGCGCCAGTTCGGAAAGAGGCTTTGTAGAGGGAGGAGCACTGCTTGCGAGCTCCTCTTTCCCTCTTCAATTGAGCTCTTCCTTTCCTCAACTGTCACGGGCCGGGGTAAGGTGGTTTCGGAAGTTGGGAGGGAGGGAGGGAGGGAGGGACTTCGGCGGCGGCAGCATTTTCGTCTCCCTGGGCCGGTCTGGACCCCCGCCGCCATTCCCCCTCCCGCCACCCACCACGGCCCGTGTCTCTGGCCGGGCCAGCCACCCAGGGCTCTGGTGGGCCTGCCACCCGCCGCGGCCCGCGGCTCTGGCCGGGCCCTCCGCTGCCCGGGCCCATTCCTGTCTTCCTGGGGCGGCTCTTTCTGGCCACCCAAGATGTTTGGTGGCTCCTGGCGCTCGGTCCTTTGCCGCCGCTAATGGCCGAGGCGGCGGCTCTGCCGCCGCCTCAGCCAGTCTCTCCCTCCTCCGCAGTCCCGGCTTCTTCGGAGCGGCCGTTTGTGGCCGCCCAACATGGCCGCCGGGTGCTGGCGGTCGTGTCTCTCTTGGACTGTTCTGAGCATGCTCAGAACAGTTGAGGCACGAACGCACGCTTGGTGTCCGTCCACGGACGGACACCAAGCGTTTTATTAGAGAGGATTTACAAGACACTCTAGAGAGTATTTGCCCACTGAGCATGAGAGTCTCTAGTGTAAAGGACAAGCAGTGAATCCATGGCAGAGAACTAAAAATCCATGCAAAACAGATCACTGAAGAAATTTAGCCCATTCTGTCACATATATACCTATCCCACCCTCTTTCTCACTCTTTCATACCAGAGCTAGTGTGGTATCATGGTTAAAGTGTCGGAACTGGACTGGGGAGCTATGTATTCAATTTCCTATTCAACCATGAAATTCACTGGGTGACCTTAGACTTTCTTTTAGTCTTAACCTAGCCCTAACCACAGGGGTTGTTTGAGGATAATGGTAGGGGATAGTCCCAACCATGTAAGAAACTCTGAACTTCTTGGAGGAAGGACAGGACATATCTGTGAGGAATACAGTAAACTGTGAGAATGTAACTGTGAGGAATAATACATATACTTGCCCCCTGCCCCCAGATGCCAGATTCTTACTGACCTGATGGCTAATTGGCAGGTCATACTTTTTATTCCTTTTTGGGATGTGCAGCATTTGGCAGTTAAGTAAGTTAGGCGGCGGCTGCTGCTACCACCAGCTAGTATAATAATATACTTAGCATGCAGAAGGTCCCAGGTTCCCCACTGTATCTAATTAAAAGGATCTTAAGCAGCAGGGTCTTAAGCAACAGAACATGCAAGCAAGATGTGCTGCTGGTGATTTGAAACTGGAATGCCAAAGTTAGAAAAGGTAAGGAGGAAAATACAGTCGGCCTATATGGCCTAGGAAACAGAAACGAAGCAGAAGAACGACTTATTAGTTTCTGCCAAGCCAATGATCTCTTCATTGCTAACACATTCTTCAAACAACCAAAGCAGTGCCTATACACATGGACATCACCAGATGGAGTACATAGAAGTCAAATTGATTACATTATTGGTGCAAGGAGGTGGAAGAGCGCAGTTATAATAGCTCACATACAAGTTCCAAGTCAAGCTAAAGCAGAAAAACAAAGCGATCCAGTTTCCACAATATGATCTTGAGAATGTACCCACCATTTTCAAGGAGAACATCAGGAACTGCTTTGAAGTTCTAAACCTCATTGATAGGAAACCAGAGGGAACCTTGTTGATA
Source organism: Hemicordylus capensis (assembly GCF_027244095.1). Lineage (NCBI taxonomy): Eukaryota > Metazoa > Chordata > Lepidosauria > Squamata > Cordylidae > Hemicordylus > Hemicordylus capensis. The sequence goes on along the minus strand of NC_069659.1, from coordinate 297,905,146 downwards.
GGGAACCAGAATGAAACCAAAGAAGTAGTTAAAGACAAATGTGAAAAGAGACTGCCAAAGACCAAGAAACAGAAGAAAGCAAAATGGATGTCAGAACAGATGGTGGAAATTGCCAAGAAGAGGAGAGAAGACACAGTCAAGAAAGATAAAGACCTCAGGAAGGAACTTAATAGGGAATTTCAGAAAGCTGTTAGAAGAGACAAGGAGCAGTACTACAATGACATCTGTAAAGACCTTGGGGATGGATATAGACACGGAAAAACAAGGAAAGTTTTCCAAAAGATCTCTGAACTCAGAAGGAGGTTCCAACCTCAAATTGGTATGTTAAGGAATGCCAAAGGACAGATAGTAACTGATTCAGAGAAGATCAAACAGAGATGGAAGGAGGATACTGAAAATCTGTACAGCAGGGACGTCAACATCTCAAGATATTCTAGAAGATATTCCCTACTTGCAAGAACCTCTAGTATGGGAAGATGAAGTTAGATCAGCACTCCAGTCATTACCAAGTTGGAAAGCTACAGGAGTTGATGGAATAGCTACAGAAATATGGCATTCAACAGAAGAAGAATCAGTCAAAGTTCTAACCAAACTATGCCAGCAAATTTGGAAAATGACACAATGGCCAACAGTTTGGAAGAAGTCAGTCTACATACCCATACCAAAGAAAGGAGACTTAACAGATTGCGCAAACCATCACACAATATCCTTAATTTTACATGCTAGCAAAATAATGCCCAGGATCATCCAAAGCAGATTAGAGACCTACATGGAAAGGGAAATGCTGGATATTCAAGCTGGTTTCAGAAAAGGCTGAGGGACAAGAGACAAGAGACATCATTGCTGATGCACGCTGGATAATTGAGAAAGCCAAAGAATACCAGAAAGAAGTCAGTATGTGCTTTATTGACTACAGAAGCCTTCAATTGCGTCAACCATGTCAAGCTGTGGAATATCCTTAGGAAAATGGGCGTCCCAGAATAACTCATTGTTCTCATGAGAAACCTATACACAGGGCAGGAAGCCATAGTCCAGATGGAACATGATGAAACAGACTGGTTCCAGATTGGCAAAGGAGTAAAACAAGGCTGGATTGGAAGAAGATGAGAGTGGCTTTAAATCTGAAGGAAGAAATATCAATAACATGCACTACACTGATGATACGACTCTGATAGCTGAGAATGTGGATGATTGGCAAGCTCTAGCGAAAGTCAAGGAGCACAGTGAAAAATGGGAATATGACTAAATGTCAAGATGACTATACTAATGACAACGAGTACAACAACCAGCCTCAGAATTGATAATGAAGACATTGAAGTGGTGGATAGCTTCTGCCTTTTAGGATCGACCATCAACAGTCAAGGATCTAACAATCAAGAAATACGCCTCAGACTAGCACTTGGTAGGGTTGCTATGAAAGTCTTGGAAAGGATATTTAGATGCTGTGACGTGTCTATACCTACAAAGATTAGAATCGTTGGGACAATGGTTTGTCTTGTGATGCTCTATGGATGCGAAAGCTGGACTTTGAAGAATTATGGTATAAAAAGCACTGATGCTTTTGAACTTTGGTGCTGGAGAAGACTTTTGAGGACACCAAGGACAACCAGGAAAACAAACAAATGGATCATAGAACAAATCCAGAATTTTCACTTGAGGCACAAATGACCAGGCTCAAACGATCATACCTTGGACACATTATGTGAAGACCCAGCTCCCTTGAGAAGTCCATAATGCTGGGAAAAGTTGAAGGAAAGAGAAGATGAGGATTACCAGCAGCAAGGTGGATGGACTCGGTTACAACAGCAATGAATGTACCACTGAGAAACCTTAAAGGCCAAGTTGAAGACAGATCATCCTGGAGAGAATCTATCTATGTGGTCACTGAGAGTTGACACCGACTTGACAGCATTCAATCAATCGATCAGTAGGGCTGAAGCCTCACATACCCAAACACGTGGGTATAGAGATAACACAATCTTCCTAACTTTGCTAAAGGAATGTAACCCCTGTAGTGGAAGAGAAAATCCTGGTTATGATAGAGTCATAACTCGTAAACAAACTTGCAGATGAATTCTGTTTAAGCATTTTTCAAGCTGAAGACTCCCTTTCATTCTTGTTTTTTGAGTTGAGCAATGGTGAATGACTGCCAAGTCAACAGAAGAATGTTTTCTATTATATGACCTTTTGGCGGCACAGTTTACATATACACACGCGGACAAATTTGTTGGTACCCTTACAGCTCACTGAAAAAGTGTTTTATGCCTCCTGATTAAATGAAAAGCAATTGTCCCATGTATACATGCATGCCTTTGATATGTCATCAGGTAAAGCAAAGCAAGTGTGAAAAGAGATAAAGTATTGTTTATTCTACAAAGATATCCTAAAGTGAGAGCCAGTGTGTTTAAAGTGCTGGACTGGGACTGGGGAGACCCGAGTTACATAGGAACATAGGAAACTGCCATATACTGAGTCAGACCATTGGTCTATCTAGCTCAGTATTGTCTTCACAGACTGGCAGCAGCTTCTTCAAGGTTGCAGGCAGGAATCTCTCTCAGCCCTATCTTGGAGAAGCCAGGGAGGGAACTTGAAACCTTCTAACCCAAACCTTCTGCTCTTCCCAGAGTGGCTTCATCCTCTGAGGGGAATATCTTGCAGTGCTCACACATCAAGTCTCCCATTCATGTGCAACCAGGGCAGACCCTGCTTAGCTATGGGGACAAGTCATGCTTGCTACGACAAGACCATCTCTCCTCTCCAAATCCCCATTCAAATCCCCATTCAGCCATGATACTTGCTGGGTGACTCTGGGCCAGTCACCTCTCTCTCAGCCTAACCTACTTCACAAGGTTATTGTGAGGAGAAATTTAAGTATGTAGTACACTGCTCTGGGCTCTTTGGAGGAAGAACGGGATATAAAATGTAAATAATAATAAAGTGGCCTGGACATATTTGTTGGTACCCCTAGAAAAGATCATAAATAATTTGATTAGAGTGATGTTTCAAATTAGCTCTTTTCTTTAATTAGTATCACACATGTCTCCAATCGTGCAATCAGTCATTCAGCCTATTGAAATGGAGAAAAGTAGTCACTCTGCTGTTTGGTATCATGGTGTGTCCCACAATGAACGTGGACCAGAGAAAGCAAAGGAGAAAGTTGTCTGACGAGATCAGAAAGAAAATTATAGACAAGCATGTTAAAGGCAAAGGCTATAAGACCATCTCCAAGCAGTTTGATGTTCCTGTGACAACAGTTGCAAATATTATGAAGAAGTTCAAGGTCCATGGGACTGTAGCCAGCCTCCCTGGACGCAGCCACAAGAGGAAAATCAACCCCAGAATGGGCAGAAAGAGAGTGAGAATGGTAAACAAAAAGCCAAGGACAACTTCCGAAGAGATACAAGCTGAACTCAAAGGTCAAGGTCCATCAGGGTCTGATCGCACCATCTGTTGCTTTTTGAGTGACAGTGGGCTCAATGGAAGAAGACCCAGGAGGACTTCACTGCTGAAAGAAAAACATCAAAAAGCCAGACTGGAATTTGCTAAAATACATATTGACAAGCCACAATGCTTTTGGGAGAATGTCCTTTGGACAGATGAGACAAAACTGGAGCTTTTTGGCAAGTCACATCAGCTCTATGTCCACAGACAAAAAAATGAAGCTTTCAAAGAAAAGAACACCATACCTGCTGTGAAACATGGAGGAGGCTTGGTTATGTTTTGGGGCTGCTTTGCTGTGTCTGGCATGGGGTGCCTTGCGTCTGTACAGGGAACAATGAAATCTCAAGATTATCAAGACATTCTGGAGCAAAACATACTGCCCAGTGTCAGAAAGTTCTGTCTCAGTTGCAGGTCATGGATCCTCCAACAGGATAATGATCCAAAACACACAGCTAAAAGCACCCAAGAATGGCTAAGAACATAACATTGGACTATTCTGAAGGGGCCTTCTATGAGCCCCGATTTGAATCCTATCAAACATCTATGGAAAGAACTGAAACATGCAGTCTGGAGAAGGCACAGCTGGAGCAGTTTGCTCAGGAAGAGTGGGCCAAACTACAGGTGCAGAAGTCTCATTGAGAGCTACAGGAATCGCTTGTTTGCAGTGATTGCCTCTCAAGGTTGTGCAACAAAATATTAAGTTAAGGGTCCCATCATTTTTGACCATGCCATTTTCATTTGTGCTTTTATTTGAAATACTCTGTCGCATCAAAACTCTAAAGCAAAGTCTGATTTTTGTTAAATGCGGAATAAACAACGATGGGTGCCAACTATTTTTGTCAGTTTCAAGTTATTTCAGAGACAATTGTGGGTCCTTCTTTTTTCGTGGAGGGGTACCAACACATTTGTCCACGTATGCATATCTGCCAGGGCCAATTAAGCACAATCCTTCACGCATCTGATGGCGTAGACTTAGATTGATTTAGTCTCATCTTTAGTCCCCCAACTCTTTGGGGTTTTTTCATGTAACAGACAGGCATGTGAAGAACTTCACAGAACACTACCCTTCTCACGTCGCTTTCTAGTATATCGGAGATACTATCTTCTCCTCTTTCCTCCAGCTCGAGAATAAGGGGCGGAGAAGCGAACTACAATTCCCATGAAGCACCGGAAGCCACTGCGCGTGGCGGCGCAGAGCGGAAGGTTGCCGCCGGGGGGAAAGGACACGTCGCGCGTCTCAGGCAGCCGGACCCAGCGCGAGCCCAGCCGTTGGAAATGAATGCCGCCGAGGTGACAGCCGCGCGCGACGGGTCGCTCCCTTCGCAAGAAGCTCCGTTGGCGGACCAGGTTCCGCTGCTCATCTCGGTCGCGGCCGCCCTGCTTGTGGTGCTCCTGTCCCTGCGTGAGTTTCAGCGCGGAAGGCGGGAAGGAGACCCTGCGAGGCCGGGCCCTTCCAAGCCGCAGAGTCCTGAATCGGCTTCGTGCTTTTAAAGGCGGCGTGGCAGGCAGCCATTTAGCAGGTGCAGCTTGTCGCGCCGCGCTGCATCACCTTCAGATGAAAAGCGGATCATGCTAGGTTTAAGTGAAACAATACTGAAGACTCACCGGTTCGATAGCTGCCTGCCATGCAGGTGTTAAGGGCACAGGTCCACTCTCCATAGAAAAGGTAGTCCTCTGCTCCCCGCCCGCCTGCGCCATCTGTCATTGAGCCTAGTGTGCTGCAGTGGCTATCGTGTTGAACCCAATTGGGTCGGGGAAGACCTGCTTGGCCACGAAGCCGCTTCGGTTCATTCACTGAAGAACCAACATGTGATGAGGGCAAATGGGAACACACTGGCACACTCCCATTAGCTCTCTCTGCAGAAGACCAAGTAGAGTGTGTACCTCAGTGTTTACGTGATATGCTCCGCACACTACACGTAATAGTAAATACCTTTTCACCCTTCAGTTGATCCTTACCAGGGTATCTGAATCCTGTTAATCTTCAGTGAGGTCCCCTTTGATATATTTATAAAAAAAAATCAGATATCTTTGAATTGTCTTGATGTTTGATTGTGACAGATTGAACACACTTTTACTATTTATAAATAATTGAAATGTCTCCAAATGCGGAACAAGCATGGCATTGTAGTCAGAAGAGGCAGGCAAGACTGCTTTGAGAAATATGGTAGCTGTCAAAGTTGAAAGAGGCCAACTTTACTAAAATGTCCATTCATGTTAATTTGTAAATGTGTTTGACTATTCTGATAAATTAACTCCCTTTGTCAAATATATTAAATGTACGTATGGGGTGGGGGGTGGGGGGGACATGAATATCCTTGTGATGAAAAAATTTATCCAGGATACAAAACCTGAAGTAGCTTTCGCTCTGGTCTGATTAGAGGGTGCATGTGTAAGATGACTGGCTTTCTTAAGTAGGGAACTATGAGTTGTGTTGGGTATGGGTACAGAAAATACTCTGTTATCTTTTCCCTTGTAGTAATTTGGAAGCTTATCCAGACCAGAAAAAGCAGTCGGAGAGCAGTGCTTCTGGTGGGCCTCTGTGACTCAGGAAAAACTCTTCTGTTAGTTAGGGTATGTGGCTTCCTCTCTTGGTATTTAGTCTTTTGGACTATTTTCCATATCTGTACTTGTCTCTTTGCCCTTTTATTACAAGGGGAAATTCTTTATGATCCACTCCTGGAATATCTTAGTAAAGCACTCAGAGATGTAATATGGATGAAAATATTTTATGCTTCCTAGTTAAGTATTGTGCTTTTATCTGTTATATTTTGAAGAGTGAGTGGGTGTGTTTGTGACAGAAAGTGATACACTACTTCCTGATTACCTACAGATACCACATTTTGCATACACAATCCTGCCATAATGAAGTTGACATCCTACAAATTTCAAAATGTTTACACTTCCCTTTTGCAAACACATTAATAAAAAATTGACATTCCCCTTTACAAGCAAAGGGGTGGGGGAATCCTTGAAAGGTCTTCTAAAGGGCAGCCGTTGTTGTGGCAAGAGGGATCTTTAAAAGTAGATTAAGGTTTTTGCTGGCCCAGCGGTGGTCACTCCTCAAAGCCCCCCAGTGCAGCCCATATTCGTGTCGCTCCCTCCAGCAACCTGCACAGTGATGCGATTCTGGCTTCCATGGATGCGTGAAGGCTGGAACTGAGCCGTCACGCAGGCAGGTTGCTGGAAACTGCTCTGTGGGTGCAGAGGCCGGAATTGCACAGCCACTGCCTAGGCAGGTTGCTGGAGGGTACCATGTGCTTTGAGGAGTGGCCACTGTTGTAAAAACCGGAATCTACTTTGAAATATGCCCTCTTGCCAGCCTCTTTCAAGGCTCCCCCCACTCCTTTGCTTGTAAAAGGGAATCCTCACTGGCTTCAGTCCCAGGCTCATGTTTAAAATGAATGCATGTGCAGTCGTTCACACAAGGACAGTACTTGTGTACAGACGCCTGTATGCATGTATAACATAATGTCTGAATAGGGCTAGTGATGTGTTCATTTTTAAGTGCAGTTTATTAAATGACTAAATTCAGGGGAGAGTTAAATTATTTATATATAAGTATTTAATTTTAAATTGAATAATACATTGAAATTTATTAAATGTCCTAATTCAAGGCATAGTTCTGAAATAAATTCTTTTCCTAATTTTCTGCTAGGGTTTAGATTGTAGTTAGGCAAATAATTTTAATTAGACTGGGGATATTTCATTTTATTTGCTTTCTTTCTTTTAATAGCTGTTAACAGGCAATTTCCAGAATACACAGACTTCTATAACTGAGAATTCTGCTCCCTACAGAGTAAAAAATGACAAGGTAAGGAGATGTCAAGTTTTTTGTTCTATGATGTTCTTCCTAGACTGGTTGATTTTATAATCTATAACAGATGTGATTTTGGAATATGCTTTTTTTATAAGTGTGGTTTTGTACTTGCTTTGCAAAAATGGAGAGTAGGCTTTCTCCCAAAAGTGCAGAGGTTCACCTGTGGAAGATGTTCCCTCAAAGTGTATTTTGACCCATTCTCCCTCTCTGTTCAGGCTTTTGGTAATGCCCTTGGCCATTACAATGAATGTCAGCCTGTCTAATCCTCTCATAGAGGAATCCATTGACCTCACTCCTTCCCTGGGCCATGGCACATAGGCTGTTCCCATTCTGCAACAGGCTTCTCTCAAATGACCCTTCATTCAGGGCTGCTGAAGAGTGGAGAGGGGAGGTTACACTGATACATGTGTGTTTGTGGAAAGCTAGGAAGCTGCCTTATAATAAGCTAGACCATGGACCCATCTAGCCCATAATTCTCTTCCGATTGGCAGCAGCTCTTCTGGGTTTTCTCTTTCACCTTCAAGAGCTAAAAGAGTAAGAGAAAGAGAAAGGAGCTAACAAGGGGCTTTGCTTAAAGTCTCAGAAGAAGAGGGAAGGTGGGAGCGGGGGCTGCTTGTTTGTTAGTAAAAGAACTACCCAGAGGAAGTGCCAGTCTACTGTATCACCCACTTCCCCCTCATTCTCTAGATCTCTGAATTTTGGCAAGATTTTTTAAAAAGGAAAGGAAAAGAGAAAAACTCCCAGCAAATGCTGGAGAAATCCAGTGCCTTCTGAAGGCTTGGTCAGGGTGATGAGTGAGAGAAAAGGGCTGCCTTCTCACTAGAGTGAGGCTGGAGAAAGGTAGCCAGAGCTCCTACTACCTGTTATGAATTCCATTTGCTTGCAATGAGTGCTCCCATTTTGTGCACAGATCTCCAGAGAGTGCTCAGCCTGTCTAGAAGGACCCTGGGAAATTAGATGATTGGGCTGGCCTTGTTTGCTGGCTATTGGTCAGAATAGGTGCCTGTAAGCTCTTCTTACTTCTGATTGGTTGGGGGCTGGGCTAGCCCCTGCCCACCCGGGGGTGGGGGTGGATGCGAGCAAGAGAAGAAAGGCACATCCTGCTTGGTGCTGAGGCACTTAATATGCAATTTGGGTAGTGGGTAGTAAGTATGGTAATTACTTTATTTGGGAGCAAGGATCCCACTGAACACTCTCAGGGGAGGAAATGGCTTGACAAAGGAATTTAGAAAAAAGACCGAGAGCCAGTGCCATCTAGTGTCAAACAGTGAAAATGCAAACGCAACATTAGCAAGAGAGACAGACACACAGAGAGGAAGGAATGGTATGTTTGGTGAGAGAATGGGGGGCTGGCAAGGATGGGGGCAACGCCCCCTCTGCCCCCAAATAAGGAGCCTCCTCTGTCACAGGGGTACTTGAGAGCTTTCCTGAGGGTATCTTGTAACTTAATTAAGAAACTTCTGAAAACACATCTCTTCAACCAAGCTTTCTCAGCTTTTTAAAACTTGTTTTTTAATTGTTTTGGCTATTTAATTGGTGTTTTATGATGTTTCAATTGTTAATTATTATTTTATGCAGTTTATAATTTTTATTTTTATTGTTAATTGATTTTAATGGTGTTTTAATGTAAACTGCCTTGAGCCTTTTGGAAGGGCGGTATAAATTTTTTAATAATAACAACTTTCTGTAGGCCCACTTCTCTTTATTCCATGCAGAATGTAAGTCAAACAAAAAGTAGTTGTAGCAGCAAGACTTTTAAAAAATTCTAGTTGGCGATACTTGAAATTGTCTGAGATATCAGAAGGGGTACACTACTCATCAAAGTTTGGGAACCACGGGCCTGCTTGTACTGTTATACTCAGGTTGTCCTCTTATCACTCTCTAGAGATGTGTGTCCCATCTACTAAACTAAACATGTCTGTTTAGAGCAGTTTCTCACATTAAGTAGGACTATAAGTATTTAAGACTATTTCTCTCAAAATGGTGCATTACCTATTTGGAACAAACTGAAATTGATCCTCTTAGTAATGACAGGAAAGTAAGGAGAATGTATGGATCTATTCAGAATACAATGGCTTACATACTGTGCTGTCTACCACCCTTCTAAGCAAGATGCCCACATGCTGCAGCGTTCTGCTGCAAGGTACTCTGACGCTGCTTGCAAACACTCAAAGCCTCCAGGGCTCCTAAGTACAATGTCACCATTCCAGCGATGAAGCTCCCATGATTCCCAATGGAGCAGTGACATGTGCTTAGGAGCCACAGAGGCTCGGCATATTTGCAAGCAGTGGCAGAGGGTCTTCCAATGGAATGCTGCAGCATGTGGGCATCTCGCTTAGAAGGATGGCAGACTGTGCGGTATGTAAGCCAGAAAGCTGACTGTGGCCTTCAGTCTAAATGAGCCATGTCTGACTCATTAAGTGTTAATCAGAATGTTTACTGCTTTTTTGTACAGAACACAAATGTGACTTTGATTGACCTTCCAGGCCATGAGAGTTTACGACTTCAGTTCTTGGATAGGTTCAAGGCTGCAGCCAGGTAAATATCAGAGTTGTGCCTTTCAGCCTGTAAACAGAAAGCTCAGATGATGGAGATGATGGTGGAACACATCAGGCATCATTGCTACAAGCAAGCTTAGGTACCCCATGATGTTGTTTATGTAGCTCATTTTCTCTGTGCCTCCTTTGCTTTGAACTTCTCTGCCTGATCAGTTGGATAGGAAAAAACCAACAGGAGATGTTTGAAATTGGCAGGAGCAGGAGCTTTCCTAGAGAAAGTTTAGTGTATATGATTTCTTATATTCAGCCAAGAAACAGCAATTGTCACTGTTCAGTCCAGCGTAACATCCCTCCAGTGACTCTTGCTGATGACTCCCATTTGTTTCTTTTTATACCTTGAGCCCTTTTGGGACAGGGAGACAGCCCCCTCCCCTTTTTGGCTACATAAACTGCTTTGAGAACTTCTATTTTTGCAACAAGGAGGTATATAAAATGTTGTTTTTATATGCCTCTTTATGCCATTATTTATTTATTTTTTTATTAGACTTTCTTTTATGGGATATGAAATGTTCCAATGAGGACCAGCAGCCACTTTATAAACCTGATTACCTAGAGCAGACCTGCACAACATAAGACCTTCAGATCAATTACAGTTCAATCCTTGCTTATTTTTAACTCACTGGGGGAATTTCAAAATCCTTGTGGCCTTTTCGCCACATCTTTGTGGGGATATCTAGCAGCCAGTGATCTACAATACAGACAAACTCTCCCTATGTACAGTACTTGACTGTGCAGACATAGTTGAACATACAAAGACCCAAAGAGCATATTGGTACACGGGGGTATCCCACCCCCTCCCCATTTCTGTGAATTTATAGCCGCCTCTATTGGACTCCCCTCAACTTAAATTCAGAGGTGCGTGGTGGAGTTAGCGCCGGTTTTTCAGACTGTCGTAGCTAGCTGGCTAGCCACCTGTACAGCCCATTGGTCCCAGACCATGGTCTAAGGGCACATGATGCAGCCGCCTTGTTGAAGCTAAACAGGTCTTGGTGTGGTCAGTGCCTGGGTGGGAGACCCCACCTTTGGGGATGGGGCCATAGCTCAGTGGTAGAGAATGCTTTGTATGCAAAAGGCCCCAGGTTCAGACCCTGGCATCTTGAGATAGGGCTGGAAAAGACTCCTGCTTGAAACATAGGAGAGCCACTACCAGTCAGTGTAGACCAGGGATTCTCAGTGTTGGGTCCCCAGATGTTATTGGACTTCAGCTCCCATAATTCCCAACCAAAGGCCACTGGGGCTGGGGATTATGGGGGTTGAAGTCCAATATCATCTGGGGACCCAGCGTTGAGAATCCCTGGTGCAGATGATATTGAGCTAGATGGATGAATAGTCTGACTCAGTATAAGGCAGCTTCCTAGGTTCCTATGTGTTTGAAACAGTTTATGTGAACTGCTGGGTGAGTGAAAGCCTTGTGTGCTCTAGCTACTGAGCTTGGCAAAGATGAAGAGAAATAAGATGGGTGTGGGGCAGAAACTACATATTCACAAACTAAATTTAGGAAGAGAAAGGGAGAGAGGAGTGCAGAGAGTCAAAGAAGTGGTAGCTGAGAATGACGTCACAGAGATGCCTGTGAATAGGGGAACCAAGAAATATGGGGTGGCTGTAAGAAAGGGGTGCAGATGTGGCGCAGAAAGAGAACATGCTATGGCATGCAAAGAGGAGAGAATGTGCTGTAAAGTGGAGAGAGGAAAGGATGGCAGATTAACAGAGGAAGGTGTTAAGATTGCTGTAGTGTCTATCCGTCCAGCCCTTTAGCAAGCTTGGAAGACAGATGGGGATTTTTCTCACTTGAGCTGAATTTTATTTGAAGAAAGCAGCCAGTAGGCATTTGTGCAGCTGTTTCTTACCTTATCCACACTTCTGTGCAAGTGAGACTGCCTGATGAAAAACAGTCCTTTACGGTCATGCTTTTATGTTCTTTTTGTGCAGGGCAGTTGTGTTTGTTGTGGATAGTGTAGCATTCCAGCGGGAGATGAAAGATGTGGCAGAGTTCCTGTACCAGGTCCTGATTGACAGCATGGTGCTGAAAAATGCACCACCTCTGCTAATAGCCTGCAATAAGCAAGGTACTGTATATCCACTTGGAAACAATGTGGTGATCATTTGTGTGTGATAGTAGGAATGGAGTAGATTCTTGACATTTTTCCATAGCCTCTTTCTTGCCTAAGATGTGAAGCATATGCATGTGTTGCAATTACATCTCATCCAAATGAAACCTATTGGGTGACATCCAGACCTTCAGTGGAATGATATGTGGAGAGTCTAGGTAGACACAGAAATATCTAAGCCCCTAGGTAGAAGCAGAAATATCTAATCCCCTGGCTAAGAAACAAAGAAAAAGCTGCTAAAGGCAGACTGATGATCTGCTGCAGTCTTCAAAGGGCCTCTTGGAACACTCTGCCAGAAAAGCGTGTCCTACATCAGAGGAGGAGATACCCTCTGCTGGGAGAGTCTTTCAGCATTGAGAACTTGTGTTGGAGAGCTGGCAAGGACAGAAGGATCAGAAAAGAAGATGGAAGTAGTTCAGGACAGTATATTCTAAAAGCCATCTGTTTAACAGAATCTAAAGTCTGCCTAAAAAAAAAAGAATAAAAAGAAAACCCCAAGTTTTAATTATAAAATAAACAATAATTTGTTTTGTGTTAAACTTTACCAAGTTCTTAGATGGTTCTTCAATGCTTAAAGCCAGAACTAGTAAGATTTGGAATCTCACATTGGCTGGTGGAGACCATTCGCCTAGCTTACTTAATACAGGGAGTACCGGCATCTCAAGTTATCTTGATCTAAAAGACACATGTGGTTGGGACTCAATGAGTTCTGGGCAGGCTATCCTCTCCATGTGGGTTTGCAGACAGGATCCTCCTTGGAAAGCAGGCATATTTGAATAATTTTAGGTTGGCCTCTGAGGGAAAATCACTGCAGCCATAAAAACTCAAAGGATTCCACACAAACCGTGTGAGAGGGCCACTGTCCTGCCCAAATTCTGGAGCAGTACAGAAGTCATTGCATGGCAGAGCTGTGACATGCAAGAGGTGATGGTAAGCACCAGTGCAGCAGTATTGATGTCAGCACCTCTCTCAGCACTTGGATGATGATTAGGTCTGCTTTTCAATGCTGGAATTGTTTGCAGTGATCCTTAAGTCATACTCTGTGCGCTCTAGGAATAAAACTCTGCATTGTGGCATTAGATTCTAACACAAGAGATGTAGGGTATAATTGCTTTTAAATCTAGGGAAAGAAATGGATTGTGGGAGTTGTGCGGAAGCTGGTTTTGCTGTCTCTTGCCTGCCTGTCCTCTTCCTTTTCACTGACCCTTTGACTTTGCTAGCAAAGACAGTTTTTAAAAAGTCCATTATTCTCCCCAGAGCCTTCACTGGTCTCTCACTCTGTCAGTTTCCACTTGTACAACTGCCAATCTGCTGTCATCAGAACCACTTGTGCAGTGTAATTCAAAGTGCCTAGTTGCAATAACCACCTAATGGCGCAGTGGGGGAATGCTTGACTAACAAGCAGAAGGTTGCCGGTTCGAATCCCCGCTGCTACTATATTGGGCAGCAGCAATCTAGGAAGATGCTGAAAGGCATCATCTCATACTGTGCAGGAGGAGGTAATGGTAAACCCCTCCTGTGTTTTACCAAAGAAAACCACAGGGCTCTGTGGGCACCAGGAGTCGAAATCGACTTGATGGCACACTTTACCTAGTAGCAAAAAGCCAAATACAAAATTGGAGACTCCTGTATGAAATATTCATTGTCAATATAAGCCAAAGCAGTTGTGTTTTCTTCTGCTTAACTTTGTATGTGATAATACAGACATATTTTCTTTCCTTCTGTAGATGTAACAATGGCAAAATCTTCGAAACTCATACAGCAGCAGCTGGAAAAAGAACTGTAAGTTGTAAGGGTTGACTTGTCAAATCTCATTCATGTGCCTGTCAGACATTCCTGCCCACACCTGCTTTGTGTTTCCTGTGACATGCTTTGCAGTTAATCAGAATGATGTGGTAGGAGGGGAAGGAGCACTGAGGTAGCTATTTGCTATACAGAATAGAGCCCATGCTACTGACAGTACTGCCTGGTAGGAATGTCCTGACTATTCTGATGCATGAAGAGCTGTTGAATTAAATTGGCTGGTTCAGACAATACCTTACTGGTCCACACAATCAGGATGGTGACTCGCCAAGAGCACATTCATCATGACATCATCCAGAAACATCCGGACATCATCCCATCACATCCCGCAACGCCAACAAACTTACCATATTCATCCTAGTGTGCCCCACCCGCTGCCATCTATCTATCCGTCCATCAACACGCCCCTGAAGTCCTGGGAAAAGTGCAGGGACTGTATATAGACTCAATATTTGGACCATGTATAGAGGTGCCACTTGGATGAGCAGACTTCCCACATGATAAAGGGACATGCCAGCAGGGTGGTTGGACACCCATGGGTGAAGTCATGGTAGATATGCTTTTGGCGTATCCCCTTCCTAATAGCATGGGCCAGTAAGATATTGTCCAAAGCAGCCATAGAAATCAAGTTTAATCAAACCAGTTTTGGGGCGGGGGGTGGGGTTCACATATTTTTGAAATCTTGCAGTCATCCAGACAGTTATAGTGGGGTGAAGAATACTATTAGACAATAGATTGATTGCCACTGGTTTCCCTTTGGTGTCCAGCAGGTGGCAGTAGTGTAATATGGACTGAGCACTGTACCACACTGAGGGCCAAACTATGTTATATCAAACTTATCATTGGCCCTGCATGGTGTCTTCCCCACCCCTGCAAGTATCAACCACTGGGGTGGTACAATCTGGATTAGAATAATGATGCGGGGAGGAGACTTCTTACCGTTTACCCCCACTGTGACCCAGTCTGGTTTGGTCCTTGTCAGCTGCTATTTGCCCTGGGAAAGAAGCTGCCATTTCCTCCAGCAGCATCTGGTAAAGATATGCACAAATCAGATCTTGTGATTCAGTTTGCACTTGAATCAAATTGCAAAATACTCAAATTGATTCATTGAAACAGGTTGTTTCAATGAATCAACTTTAATCAATTCGAGTGATTCAGCCATAGAGAATGGGGAACTCTAATCACTCCATTGTTCCCCATGGGTAGGTCCTAGGGACACCAGTGTGGGCTAGGATCCTATGAGGGTTTTGGGGAAAGGTTAAAAATTTTTTTGTTAATCATCTGCTTATGCATTTCTTTTGTGATTTGGGTGGTAGGCCATACGCCATACCACCCAACCCACTTTGGTGTCCCTAGGACCTACCCATGGGGAACAATAGGGTGTTTTGAGCTCCCCAATGTTCCCTATGGCCAAAACAAGCAGAATGCACTAATTTTGCAACCCTGCCTTGAAAAACACTGCAGAGCAGAAGCACACAGTTCCTCCCAACACAGAACACCACATTTTGCTAAACACAGTACAAAAATGAATACAAATATGACAAATATTTATATACTACTTTTCAACAAAAGTTCCCAAAGCATAGATCAAAATAAAATCTCTCTAAATGTGATGTAGGTTGCATACAACCTTGACCCTCTGATCTAGTGCAGACTTGTGTGTGAAAAAACATCTCTTCTCCAACAGCAATACCTTACGAGTGACCCTTTCAGCTGCCCCGAGCACATTGGATAGTTCAAACTCCGGATCTGGCTCTCAGCTTGGGAAGAAGGGCAAAGAATTCGATTTCTCTCAGCTGCCCATGAAAGTGGAATTTGTGGAATGCAGCGCCAGAGGAAGCAAGGGAGAAGAGAGTAGCGGCGATATCGAGGACTTGGAAAAATGGCTAGCCAAAATTGCCTGAGCACAGGGAGGCAGCAAGACAGCCACTGGAGAAATAGTATGAACTGGAACAGTATTTGAAAACTAATGGCGGAAGGACTTGAGTTCTCAGGAACAATTTGGGTGGTTTAAAAGGAGCACTTTGAACTGCAACCATGTCAAGATCTTGGTGTGTTGGGGTGAAATGCCCTGCTTTGGGGTGAATTTTTGCTTGCCCTTTAGTACCACAATTTTTGTTATGGTAATGCACTGAGGAAGGTTCTCTGTCCTGCAGATATACCCTAGCAGCATGCAATCCCTTTTCCATTTTCACTCCCTTCTGCTGTTTTTCCTGCTATATCTCATATAGAGAGGTTTTAATTGGGAATTCTTTGTTGAATGAATGTTGCAAAATAAAGTTGTTGTTTCTAACTATTATTCTGGGACTGGAATTTCTCCCTTCCTGCTTGCCTTCCATTAGTAGATTCATATGAAATGTTCATGGTGACTACCCATTTTCACTTTTATCACCTCTTATTTTCTTGTCCCTTTCATTGCCTGGGATGCAGTACATTGTTCTGGAATAGATGGAACCTATGGTAACGTCAGCCCTTGTGAAAGCCATGTATTGCTTTCCACTGAGATGTCTTGGCAGGATCGATATTGTATGCAATGCCTGTCATCTCCCTTCTCCTCCTCCCAGGTTTGTCATTTGTACTGCTTCCGCAAAGTAATGCTGCAGCGAGCCTGGGTGTCCAAGCTGCTAAGGATAACATTTTGGCGTCTGTTTCCATGCTCTTCTTCCAGCTGAAGACTAAAATGATGTGATATACTCTTTTTTTTGCTTTTTCTTGGTTGGTGTCACAGTATTTGAAACATGTTTCTGACAGACTTTCCCTGTTGGGCTGATGCGCCCATGGTCACGACCTCTTCTGTTCTTAGGCCTGATTTGCTTTGGTAAGCATCAAAGTGACACTTCCCCATAAACTCTAGGCAAATATAATATTGAATGTGTAGCTTTTCTCCATTCTGGGTGTGTCACACCTCGGTGGACTTGGTTCTACCCTCACTGCCTTAGTTTAAGATCTGTCAATTCCCAAGTGCCAGATGATGCTTCTCTGCTAAGAAGTTAAGTTGTCCCATCCTTAGAAAGGATAAATGTCAGAACTGTACATCTCTGCTTGACTCAGAAGAGATATAACATTCATATTAAACTAAGACGTGCCGTCCTATATATACAGAATTACAAAAGAAAAATGTTTCTTGGAATTACTGGGCTTGGGGCCACTTTATATAACATGAAAAATGTCTTTGCAGCATGTGTGTTGTATGTCTCGGTGGTGAACACCAATGTATGAATGGAAGGTGTGTCTGCAGAGGTGATAAATACATGCCTGCAAACCTCATCCATTTGCTGCTCCTGGCTATCTGTTTACTATGTACATGCCTACTCCTGAAGTAAGCATGCTACAAAAATACTGCCCTTGCATATTATGTGACATAGCGCCTATGTCTTCATCCCGTAAAGTCATTATGTGTGCTTAGCATTAGTGGCTCAGCCAACCTTCATGATTTGTTTCAAACGGTGGATTGGCTGAAAACTGTTTTTGCAACTGTGAGTATCTGAGTCATTTACATACAGATCAAGTCCCATTGAGGGGCTTACTTTGATCTACGGCTGGGGTGATCTAGGGAAACTGGCGAAGAAATCTCCATTCAGAATATATTAGAGCATAAGCCAAATTAAACAAACTGGTGCAGAGAGGAAGTTATGATTCCATTTCATGACTTTGGTATGTTGCCTTCTGAAATAAGAGGCCATCTATGAGTGCTATATATTACCTTGGGTGTAAGAGCTGATCTGGCAATTGTGAGCATGAATGGTCCCCTTTGCTAAGCAGGGTCTGCCCTGGTTTGCATTTGGATGGATGACTACATGTGAGCACTGTCTGCTGTCAGATATTCCCTTTGGGGATGGGGCCATAGTTCAGTGGCAGACGAGTTGCTTGCATGCAGAAGATCCCAGGTTCACTCCCTGGCATCTCTAGATAAGGCTGGGAGAGATTCCTGCCTGAAACCTTGGAGAGCCACTGTCAGTCAGTAGAGACAATAGATGACCAATTTTTATTTATTTATTTATATCCCGCTCTTCCTTCAAGGAGCCCAGAGCAGTATACATGGTTATGCTGATCCTCACAACAACCCTGTGAGATAGGTTAGGCTAAGAGATATGTGACTAGCCCAGAGTCACCCAGTGAGTTTCATGGCTGAATGGGAATTTGAACTCAGGTCTCCCTGGTCCTAGTCCAACACTCTAACCACTACACCATACTGGCCTAGATGGACCAATGGTATAAGGTAGCTTCCTATGTTTCTCAGAGGCCAATCTTCCTTTTATTTTAAACAACATTTAACTAGTGCTTTGTGGCAATTGGATTTTAATACATTTCCCCCCCCCCCAACAGCAAACATTCAAATGTTATAAATGTAGGAGTATATGTAAAACAAGACAGTGTAATATAAAATCTGGTAGAAACTGTTAATATGGAACTTATCAAGATATAAATAATCTTGATTTTTTTTAAAAACAAACTGAAAACATATGCATTTGCTACTGCAAGGGAGACTCTTCTTTTTCTCCATGGCTCCTGATATTAAAATGACTAGTCTGGGGACTAACTCCATAGTGGATGTGATATCACTGGTGATGGTCTGAGAATAACGAACTGTGTGGAAATTGTGGTGCTGTCAAAGCTGGGTCTTTAGTCCTAGCTCGAACTGTACTAGCATGTATAAGCGCAGGCAGGAGTGATCTAATAATACTGCTACTTTTTACAGAAGTGTTCAAAGTACTTCTCGTACGTTGTGGTGTTGTAATTCTTTCCTTTCACAGCCCTGTGAAGTAGATCAGTATTATTAGCTCTGTGCTACCCTGTTTCCCCGAAAGTAAGACCTACCCCGAAAGTAAGACCTAGCAGTAATTTCTGATGTACCGCTAATTGCCCTAGTGAATTTTTGGGGGCTAAAATTAATATAAGACACTGTCTTATTTTCGGGGAAACACGGTACAAGTGGAGGCTGAAGCTGACAGAAGAGTGATTTTCCCAAAGCTGCCCAGTGGATTTTTGGTGGAGGTGAAGGTTGAACTAGGAGCTTCAGAATTTGTAGCTTAGTCTCTTAATCACTATGCAATGCTGTCTTTCTAGCGATAAAAGCATAAAACAATAGAGTATCTCGGTAACAGGGCAGCGAATTTTGAAGTGCCATTAAAAGGCAGCAAGCTGACAAAGAGGGCCAAAGATGTGACATGACATCACCACAACTTATGGCTGAGTTCAAATTAGGCACAGATTCCACTGAAAATGACCCCCGTGGGACTGTGTGCCCCCAATCCCATTTCTTGTCTCGGCTGTCTGCAGCCACTGCTTGTTCTTCTCTCGATCTCCAATTAACTCACTGGAGGGTCCTCCCCTGGGTGATCTTTGCAGATTGCTCAGGGGAGCACTGTGGTAGCTGCTCCTTGACAGTACTTCATCTCAGCTACTTGTTACTTGGGCTTTAGTTCTGCCTCCTGGTTTAATCTATTCAATTAATGCAGGTGATGTGGGAGCAGAAAGAGGCTTCAGTACACAGTAGTACATTTTCCAGTGTTTGAATATGCAAGTTGCTCAGTCCAGATGCAATCATTTACTCATGTGTAGGATCACTATAGGTGACTAAACACGATTATACAGCCCTGCGGTGTAAGAAGTTTTTGTCTGGGTGCAGCCAAGAAGTACTTTGCAATTTGCTTCTGAATGCATCCATATGCCATTCTAGCTGATAGTTCTCTCACTTGTTTTAAAAAGTATTTATTTTTCTGTCTTTTCCCCCCTAGCAGGCGGTACCATACTGTTTTGTTTTGTTCTGCTCTCTGTTTAAAATCTGGTTTGGCAATGCTAAGTAAATTTGGAGGTTAAATGCATAGATTAGCACCACTGCAGCAGTTTTGAGTAATAGCAGAAGGTTAAGATGTATTGAAAGTGAATGGGGCTTCCTTAGATCCAGACTTGGAGGTACACTGTGTCTCCCTGATTCTTTCTCTCTGCTGAAGGCACATCATAAAGCCTGCCTTACTCTGATGTCTGTGCCTCCGCTTTTGACCATGCTTGAAAGGACAGGGCCATGAAGTAAACCAGACAAGGTAGCAAAGGGCTGGATGTTTTCTTGACTTGAAGGAGACAGTTGCTCACAAAAGCTCATGCTACAATAAGCCACTTTGGTCTCTTAACAGCCCATGACAATGTTTTCCTTTAAGCATTTGTGTTGCTTTACATTTGTTTACAGTTGACAGTGTTTTATGGCATGGCTTCATGACATTCCCCCAACAATCCTGGCTTGAGAGGCTATTATAATTCCCCTTTTACAGACAAGGAACCAAGCTATGATGGACCACTTAGTGCATGGCAATTTTCCTATTTGGTGTCAGGGGGAGTGTAATACCATCACTTAATGCACACCATTGGTAACCTGAAATATACATACATGTGCGTGAGAGAAATATATATACATGTGTATATATAATATACAGATTATGTGTATATACAATAATTTGTATATATTATATACACATACATGCACACAATCTCATTTCACCATTTCAATTCCCTCCTTAACATACCTTTTATTCTCATACCAGATCCTTGGTAACCAGCACACACATTTCCTACTCTGAATCAGTAAACCTTGGAGGTGCTTAGCTCAACTCCAGAATATTCCCCCACAAGATGTGCTTCAGAGGCCCTCCAAGGCCCTTACCGGCCTGCATCCCTCACACAACTCAGCAGCCCACCACAGAAAAAGGTGCATCCATATCCCTGTTTCATTAACACACAATAGCACCTGCAGGTGGTGTAATAAGGGTGTGTGTGTGGGTAGGGGATCCGTGTTATTCCAGAGTGTGTATATTTCTTGGGAGAAGATCACAGATAATACTTAAAGCAACTGCAGTTGTGTTAATGAGTAGTTCTTTAGCATGTAATCTGCCCACATGATCCCACTGAAAAATGCTAGCCATGGTTGATACAGTTTTATGGGAAATTGGCATGATAGTCTGCATCCTCCACTGAGCTACAGAGGAACTGAAAGGCCTTTGCCTAAACTGCCTACAGCCACTCAAAGCGTGGGCATGATGCTTGGGGACAGAGGAAGGGGGGATGAAGAAAACTGAAAGGATGACTACTCAATATAACTTTCCAGTGCTGGCCTGAATTAATCATTAGTCTATGCTATCGAGTAGAGGGCCCAAGCTTTTATTTGAATAAGTCTAGGTATGGTGGGTGGGCCTGTGCTTCCAGTGCAGTGACCCTTGACATCTTCGCCATGGCCCACAATGCCATAGCTGGTTCCTTATCGTACAATAGGATCAGTAGCCATACTCCTAATTAATTGCTCACACAGCATGAAGAGCAGAATAAGTACATGTGTAGGATCAGTGGCTTGGGAGAAGAATGCCTTGCCTCTCCATGCCTGAGAGAGATGGATCCATGACACATGAAGGTCCCTGGATATGGTGGTTCAACATGGAGATCCATACTCTTAATTCAGCTCACATAATATGAGATGATAGAAGTTCCAAACTCTCTTTGCCAATTCTCTTGGCAGATTGATTGCAATTAAGTGTTTAGCTTAACATTGCATGTTGTCCTTGCTACCTAGAGTTCTTTCTTCTACATTACGGCAACTATGTGTAGATGACTAATGATACCTATCACTGTGTTTTGATTCTGAAATAACATCTTGCCTCTCATGAATCTAGGTTATAGCCACCCATATTGCATGATGAGAATATACTCATAAGTTGTGCTGGGACCACTGCTTGTTTCTTAGGACCAATTTATAGAGTGGTTTAGCTTATCAGTGGCTACTAGCCATCATGAGAATATGGAACTTTATTACTCAGAGTGTGCCATCAAATACCAGCTGCAGGGGAGCATCAGTGGGAAAGGGCTGTTGCCCTCAAGCCCTGCCGGTGGGTTTCAAGTGGCAACTGGTTGATCATTATGGGAAATGGGATACTAGAGGGACTCTTGGGTCTGATCCAATAGGACTGCTCTTGCTGTGATGAAGTCACTTGGTATGGTGACAGTTTGCTGAGCGTAGCTAACTACGTCCTGGATAGGCCCTTGAAATGCAGTGTCAACCAGGACACAATTGCTGTGCCTCAGATATGGCAATGAATATGACGGATATTTATATACCGCTTTTCAACAAAAAGTTCCCAAAGCAGTTTACATAGATACAATAAATAAAAATGGCTCCCTGTCCCCCAAAGGGCTCATAGTCTAAAAAAGAAACATGAGATAGATACCAGCAGCCGCCACAGGAGGGATGCTGTGCAGTGCTGGGGGTGCAAGGGAGGGATGACTGCAAGGGGTAGAGGGAGCCCTTTTGTTCCCCCATCCGCCAAACTGGAATTTTACAGCAGTGTCACACGATATAGCCATAGTATATTGTGGTTCTATAGGTTGAATGGTGGATGGACAGTGGATGGCCTCGATTACGACAGCAGTGAATGCACCACTGAGAGACCTTAAAGGCCAAGTTGAAGACAGATCATCCTGGAGAGAATCTATCTAAGTGGTTGCTAAGAGTCGATACGGACTTGACGGCACTTAATCAATCAATAGGTTGAATTATTTTTAAAGGCCTCCATTGTTTGAAGTAGCTTCCCTCCCTTACGTCTTTGCCCCCCCAAAAGCAGCAGAAGCCAGTGCAACCAGGTAGGCAGAGGATTTCTCCAGAGCCAGGCCAACCCCTTCGTTTCCTTCCCAGCCAGGAGCTGGACTGTGTGAGACCATGTGTGCAGGGGGTGGGGTACAGCATCATCTCACCTGCAGATTTCAGCTGGCCTGGTACTGACCTCTCGCTCCACCCATGTATTTTGTGCCACAGGGTCTTGGAAAGAAAAAGACCACTACTAGCCTGGAAAACAGACTGAAGGTTTGGCCTAATCCAGAAAGGCAGGATTTTCTGAAAAGAGATCTGGCCCATCTTCTGAATAAGTTTGAAAATGTCAAGCAAACTTAGTAAGGTAAATAAACTAACATCAATTACCTTACCTCTGTAAGTTGTTAAGATACAGCAAAATCCTTGACCTACTAACAGTGTTCTTTGCCTCTCCCTTGCTCCCCCATGGTAGTTGTTCTAGTCAGCCCTGCTGTGCCTAAAAACAAGAGTGGTGAAGCTTTTGCCATGCTACCATTATCTTAAACTCATCAAATGAACCTTGTTTTTATTTGTGGAGCTGGATCTCCTCAGCTATAAATGGATTAGCCAGTGTGGTGTAGTGGTTAGAGTGCTGGACTAGGAACGGGGAGACCCGAGTTCAAATCCCCATTCAGCCATGAAACTAGCTGGGTGACTCTGGGCCAGTCACTTCTCTCTCAGCCTAACCTACTTCACAGGGTTGTTGTGAAAGAGAAACTCAAGTATGTAGTACACTGCTCTGGGCTCCTTGGAGGAAGAGCGGGATATAAATGTAATAATAATAATAATAATAATTACCCTCACCATTGTACCCATTGTACATCCACTATTGTACCCAGTATGAATTTTGTTGTTTAGAAGTTTGTCCCAGTGGAGTTCCTGTAGAGAATGTGTGGGGTGGAGTCAGAAAGTGGGGGGGGGGAGGAGAAAATGGAATAGTGTCTGGAATAGTCTTAGTTAAATCTATGTAAGATTACTTTGTGTTTGAGGGAAACAGCCATAAAATACTCCCCAAATGTGGATGGGCCATGTGCAAATGAAGCCTTGTGAAGCTGCTGAGAGGTACGATACAGAAATGTGAGGGAAAGAACACCCTTTTCCAAAGAACGTGGAAAACAATAGCAGTACCAGTTCCAAATTTGGAAAATGATAGCAGTATGTTATCCAGACCAAGGCTACTTACCTTAAAGAGAATTCTATAACCATGTCCTTTTTAAACACTAATCAAT
The DNA here is from genome assembly GCF_027244095.1 of Hemicordylus capensis. Lineage (NCBI taxonomy): Eukaryota > Metazoa > Chordata > Lepidosauria > Squamata > Cordylidae > Hemicordylus > Hemicordylus capensis. The sequence continues at coordinate 297,881,579 of NC_069659.1, read as the reverse complement.
GTTTTGTGCTTTTGATTTTTTTTTAAATGGAGGGAAACAAAGATTGTCTGCATCATCATCTCCATATAGATGTTCTGGAGAAGGCGCAGCAGAATTTCCTCATTTTAAAAGAGAAAGTGCAATGCTGCAGAGAACAATTGCAAGGCATTTTGGGCAAAGACTGCATATTATATTGGTGGTTGCTGCTTGTAAAAAAAGGTGGTACCTTCTATTAGTGGGGGGCTGGCTGCAGACTCATTTCCTTAAGCTTTGGTTCAGCTTGCATTACTCTGCATGTAAACTAATGGGGGACATTTCTTGCTCCAGGACTTGCCTGCTTCTAATCTCGGCTATTTCCATATGTATTCCCTTCTAGCCAGCTGGGCTTTGGGAGGAAAATGGGCCAAATCTCAACAGGCTTTTGTCTGTGCTGCTGCCAGTATCACTATCCGTGACAGTTTGGCACTTTCCTATAGCTACTGCCTTTCCTTAAATTGTCTTATGTGAAGAATTGCTACTATAGCTCTTACACATCTTTGTTGGGCAGTGTCTCTATAGAGAGGAGAGCTGGTCTTGTGCTAGCAAGCATGACTTGTCCCCTTAGCTAAGCAGGGTCCGCTCTGGTTGTATTCAGCCATGATACTAGTTGGGTGACTCTGGGCCAGTCACTTAGATATTCCCCTTAGGGGATGGAGACACTCTGGGAAGAGCAGAAGGTTTCAAGTTCCCTCCCTGGTTTCTCCAAGATAGGGCTGAGAGAGATTCCTGCCTGCAACCTTGGAGAAGCCGCTGCCAGTCTGTGAAGACAATACTGAGCTAGATAGACCAATGGTCTGACTCAGTATATGGCAGCTTCCTATGTTCCTATCAAGTCTTTCTTGGGCAGTGTCTTTCTAGTTCCAAAGGTTTCCATATATAATGTTAAAGCCCCCTTTAGTATGCACCCCCGCCACCAATTTTTGCTTATAATTCCAGTGGGAAACCTATGCATGCATCCAGAGTATACATTTTCAAAATGTAGGGATTACGTTTTGGATTGAAGGATGCAAATTTAAAGGTATTCAATTATGATGATCAGATCTCCTGGTCTAGTTTTTCCATCCAGCACACACATGTTTTGAGACCCTTTTTGCCAAGGAGGAAAAAAAAACCCTTCTTCTAATCTTTTGAAAATTTTCAGCTATATGTCAGTTCTGGAATGTCAAGGCATGCTTCATCTAACTAAAATTCAGATTTAGTGCCTTTTTTCTGTTTGGTTTATTGGGAATGAGGCTTTGCTAGTGCAAAGAATCTATTGTAACAACTACTATTTATATACTGCTTTTCAACAAAAGCACTCAAAGCAGTTTACAAAGAATAATAAAATGTTCCCAGTCCCAAAAGGGCTCACAATCTAAACAGAAATATATAGTAGACACCAAAAACTACTAGAGTAGGCCTGCTCAACTTTGGCCCTCAAGCAGTTTTTGGACAACTCCCATCATCCCCAGTCACAGTGGCCAATAGCCAGGGATTGTGGGAGTTGTGGGTCAAATCTGCAGGAGGGCTGAAGTTGAGCAGCCCCGCACTAGAGGCAGACGCGGAGGAAGGCCAGCAGTGGCCCGGGTTCTGCCGCCACTGTACGCACACACACCCAGCCCTGTCCCCTGTGTCTGACATCAGACACAGGGTGTGTTTAGCTATGCTCCCGTCTGACATCAGTTGCAGGGGGGCGTGTCTGGGGTGCAAGGCACAGCCCCTGAGGGGCAGAGGACCCGGTTCTTTGAGCTCATTCGCTCAATGGTGGCTCCACTCAACTAGAGGGATGTTGTGCTGGAGTTGTAGAATCTAATGTATCTTGATTTTGATAGCTCTTTTCTAAAGGTACTTGGAATCATTAGATACTATTCTCACACAGATATCTGTCTCCCCCCACCCCCCCCATGTCTGCCATTGCTTTGCAACTGCTAGAGGCTGTAGTGGGACTACGCTACATTTTTCTTTTTTGCTTGTCAACTGGTAAATCAGTGTTGCTATTTTAACTATTCTTCTGTCCATTCTTGTGTAACTTGTTGGTTTTTGGCTACAGCTCCCTTCGGCCATTGTGGCCAGGAATGATGGGAGCTGTAGTCTGAAAACAAGAAAATACCCAAGATTGCTTCTTCCTGCTATATGTAGATGCTCATCCATCTTGAGGGCAAACCCCTTTAAAAGTTGATTTATTCTGCTTTGTGTAATCAATTGTATCCCATTTATTTAATCTGGATTTTTCAATGTTTTTTGGATTAGCATGGAGGTATATATCAGAATGCTCATCCAAAAAACATTTAAAAATCCAGATTAAATAAACTTCCCTCTAGTTGTGGTCATGTTTCTGCCACCTTTTGGTTACCAAATATAAGTTGCCTTGTTCACTTCTCTTGGAAGACCAATTTGCTTAGCACTGATTTTCTCTAATACATTTTCTGTTTGTCTAGTTTTAACCTTGATGAAGTATTATCTCATGTTCTCATGAAGTAACCTAGAGAAGGAAAATCTGATGGACAGTTTTTTAGTAATCTTTCAAATCAAATCTGCCCTTGGGAATGTCCATACTGTAATGAGAACTCCTTGAAGGTTTATTCACATTATGCATGTTCAACAGGATTTAACTGTGAAACCTACGAAGTATCAACCACTAATATGAATTCAAGATAGTGGGTTATAGTTCTGCAACACATTGGAGAAAAGGCAGAACACAAATGGGATAATCATGTGTCCAATGACAATGGAAGCCAATGAAGCAATCTTGATGCTTCCACAGTGAATGAGATAAAACATTAGGCAGGAAAGGCATGGAAGCTCCTAAAGGAAGATTTAAAGAAAGAAAAATGATGGGGCAATTTGATCACTGATTTCTGTCTGCAGGCTTCAATTAGACAAGCTAAATGTGCGCATGGTACTAGTGCTTCTTGATGGCTACTAATGAGCAAAAGAAACCTTCAAAGTGTGTGCTGGTCATGTGTGAAGTTTTGTTTTCCTTTTGGGTTTCTGCTGCATAGGAATGGTACTCAAGCAGCATGACTCGATCATGAAGAAAAGTAATCATTATCATGCAGGGGTGGCATTTCCTTTGACTGGCTAATAGTTATGAAAGCACCTGGGGACCCTTTATAAGGCTGAAATGACAGTGAGAGAACACGAGACCTCATGACAACCATTTCCTCTGAAATACTCCCAGAATGTGACTACATGCACTATCACACACTGATTGACAACATCTGGAGATATGTCTCCATGCATTTTTTTTCTAGTTTCACATGTATCCGAGTAATTTATTGAAGACATGACAAGTCACACTTTCCCCCCAAACAATAACAAAAGCCTTCTAGACCCACACATTGCAGCAACTGTATTTTTCCACAACTGTTGTTGGTTGCAATCTCAAGTCATAACAGTGGGAGAAACCAAGCATCTATATTGTGTATGGGTGTGTATACATACACCTCCACACAGCCATGTGTGTAAATGTATGTTTTATGTCAATATAAAACGTGCATACACATGTATACAAAAATTAAATACAGTCTCTGTCACATCTTTGTTGCCAAAGCAATCTTCTTTTCTAAGTAGACAGACCTTCTTCCTCTCTTTCACTCTTTGTTCATTCATGCAAAAGTTATTATCACTCATAATAATGATTGACCACCTTGAATAGTACAGTTGGCTAAAAGTGAGGTGGTCCTCAATCGGCAAACTTTGAGTTATAGCAATTTTTTGGTTGAATCTTGGCCATCATTCTGAGTTACTTCCTTGAAGGAATCTGCTTCTAATAAGAGATCAAGCCCTCTGAAAGCATTGGAATCTTTCTGTCAATTTTCCCCTCCAAAAAACAATTTGAGTGCTTGCTTCAACACAATTTGAAGTACAAAGTTGCAGCCATAATCAATTGTGGTGGCTATTCCAGGAATAAAGGCTATCCTAGAACCCTCTGGGCCAACTATACATTTAAAGTGGCAGAAATGCCATTTGTTTCACATATACACTATAGTGTGTATGTGTGGTGGTTTATGCTAGCTAGTGTGATTTTTAAAAAGTTGAAATACTTAGACTATGTGACACAAGTGAAGGTCTTAAAAACATGTATCCATCATAGTAGTGCTAAAAGGAACATCTCCCATGGTATACTAAATGTAGCATGAAACATGATAGTAAGCTGTATGTGCACTATAGGCCCCGTGCAGTCATGAGGGAGCTATGGAGCTGCACTGCCACTATCATGAATAAAGTTTCTCTAGTTGTAGCTCTCTCTTCCATCTTGCACTGCACACTGGTGGTTGCAGCATGTTTTGCTTGCCGGTCCTTGGATTGTGACTTGTATAGTTAGGGTTTCAGTAAACCAATTAGGGACTAGTTTGCGACAAGATATGTCTACAGTTTATGCCAAACACTGAACTAGCCAGCCTGTATAATCTTGGGGTTTTCTCTGTAAGTTTACAAATATACAATTAAAAAAGAAAAAGTACCCAAAGAAAGATAGAAGTCCCCGTGGCTGAAAGTTGTATACACAAGATTAAAGTGTCTGCTTTAAAATTCTGAATTGTTTTGGCATTTTTAATAAAGTACAATATATTACAACTAAACCAAAAAAAGAAAATAGAACCAGCAGTTGAATAGTGTATTCTGATCTTTGCTGCCCCACCCTCCCTTCCCTAGAGAGACACAGAGAGAAAAGAAATCCTCCCCATTGAATAACTCAATTTGTAGTATCAGGAAGCTAACCAATAGGAAGCAACACAACAAGCGTGTGGTGTCAAATGGAGCTGACGAATCCTGCGCTTTGCATTAACAAGAGCACCCTCCTTCGCTGGCTGGTGGTTCCTGTGGTTTATCCAACTTAATGTCAATCACTGAAGGGAAAAACTGTTAAGGGAGATAACCACCAAAGGAGCAGCTTCCTGCTCTGCTTATAGAGTGAACGCATCATGCATGTAATTTCTGACAAGTTATTTATAGTTTGCTTTTAAAGAGAGTTGCTATGATACACAGTCCAGGACACTTCCTTACAGTCTAGATGCTGCTAGCAATCACTGACTGAGTGCTTTTGGTAGGGAAATTAGTTGGCATATTACCCCCAGGGAATGAAACACACAAAACAGCTGCAGGTGAAACAATGCAAGGAATGTCTTCAAGTTTCATGCAACTCTTCTACTAGTATCAATGAGTGAGACTACGGCATTAGGTTTGGATGCTCTTCAGGCTCGGACTGGCCCATAGGTCAACAGGACATATTCCCGGTGCGCCCTACCCACCCTGCGCCCCAACTCTCACCCTTAATTACCTATTCTGCTCAAAACCTGGCGCCCTCCCCACATACATTCCGGCGCCCTCTCAGTGCCCCCAGTCCGGCTCTGATGCTCTTTGGTCACTAACAAAGTGCACTCAGGCACATTATCACTTAGAAGAACCCTGTGACAGGCAGGTTAGGCCAAGCATCTATGAGAGACTTGCAAACACTTCTAACTGTAAAGAAATCACTCATTTTTAATAATTTGTATATTGTTTGTACACATGCAGACTGCATGTGTGCACATGGAGGGAGAGAGAGAGAATATAACATACTAAAGCTCTTGGCCATGCTTGAGTGTGCTCAAGAAACTGACATGGCTGTGCAAATGAGAGAGGAAGGTTAGGGTTAGGATGCCATGCTGGAGGCCATAACAGCAGCCTGGATGTTCTTCTGGGTTCTCCCTTTCTCACCTGCTTGCCCTGGAGGGAGCCCTCTGTTCTACCTCTGCTTCCTGCTTTTCTGTAGTGGTGACAACAGTGATTGGCTCCAGGGCATCCTTTACTCAAACCTCTCCAAGGCTTGCCCAGGAACACAAGGGGAAAGAGAAATGCTGGAGAAAATGCCTGGGAGAAGAAGACCCAAACTTCTAAGCTGCCATCTTCATCTTGGGCTAAGTGAATGTGAGATGCTTTAATTTGATTGGAGAGAGTGAGTGAGTGATGCTGTGGAGGAGAGGCAGCATCTGCCTGTCTCAAGATGGATATTGCTGTTAACGTTTGTTTGTTTGTGGGTACAATTCAAGGTGCTGGTTATTACCTTTAAAGCCCTAAATAGCTTGGGGCCATTTATCTTAGTCTTGCCTGCTCCCAGCTGAATCTATCCACATGACTAGCTCAGCTGGGAGGGCTCTGCTCTGCATGCCAACACCTGCTTAGCAGCTTGTTTTTATTCAAGTTTCATTACTGGGTTTTTAATCTTCTTGTTAACCGCCCTGCAGTCTTCAGCTGAAGGGGGGCATATATAGAAAGCAGGGGGGGGGGCTTTGTCTTACTGTTGTCATTGCTGCCCATGCAGGTGATGCCACTTCTCTGACCCTTCAAAGCCCTGCTTGCAATCCAGGCTTCCTCCTTTCCAGCTGTAACACAGCTTGACTACATGTAACCTGCTTTTGTTCCCATTCACCCCCTGCTACTTCATTGCTCTCCCTACCTTCTTCTGTTGCCTTGTTTTAAACTGGAAGTTCCTTGTGGGCAGGGAGCATTTCCTCTCTCCCTCTCTATGGCATAGGAAACTCTGTGAAGCAGCAAGCACAATGCATTGGCGGGGGGTCCTTTATGATAGTGACACAGAATACGAAGCGGACTGAGAAAATATCATCATAACCACCATTTACTATGTCCTTCAAGCACCTTGAGAGAGCCATATGAGGCCACACTGTTCCCAACTTTGGAGCTACTTCGAGACCAAGGTTCTTGTGATTTCCTTCTGTATGATGAGTTGGGAATTGACTCTGGAGTCAGAATCCTTGCCTAGTTTATTTAATCAGTAGTAGGAGTTTAAACTGTACACCTATAAGGCAGGGGAAGCCTGAAGCTGTACTTCATTACACACCTCTCTGTCACTTGCCGTGACATTAGCCCTCAGTGAAATGGCAAAATCAAACAACCTAGCTGTCAATTTTGAATCGCCACCCCTGCTTAAAACTGCATTAATGCACTACTGCATTAAGAAAGACAAATTTCCTCTGGCTGGTATTACTTTAAATCAGGGCTGTACAACTTTGGCCCTCCAGCTGTTGTTGGAGAGCTACAACCACCAATAGTCGGGATGATGGGAATTATAGTCCAACAACAGATGGAAGGCCAAAGTTATGCAGCCCTGCTCTAAATGCAAATGGATTCAGGTGGTAGATACCAGAGTAAGTTGGTCATGACAAATCACCCCTGAACTAAATGAGACAAATTAGCCATGATCAAATTAAGTCTCATTAATTTCAGTGAGACTTCATCTAAATTCTGCCTAACGCCGTGTATTTGATTTTTCTGATGAGAGGACTGTGTAGAAGTACCGTACAACTAGTGTAATAGATGGACCCTTAAAGCATATATGCCAGCCAGTGCATTTACCGTAAATGCAGCTGGACGACTCGCTGTGTTTAAAGAAATGTATCACCTGGCGAGGTGAATGTTTGTGCTTTGGAGCAGAGAATTTAACCCAACAGACTGATGGGGACAAAGTCGCATTGCAGTCTTCCTTAACCAACCCCAGGCTGGTCTCTCCCCCTGGGCACCGAAAGTGCAAAGCTTAGGCTGTGCTCTCTGCATATGGTGCTGACATATGTAATCTAGATCAAACTAGCCTAGGCCCCCAAGGGAGCTGACCTTTCCTAGCACAAAAGGCAGCAATTAGGCTGGAGAAGCTGCTGTCAGTCACATCTGGCCACCTTCTCTTCCGCCACAGTGGTTTGCAGGCGCCATGTTGCTTTCCAGACAGGCAGGCGCTGCTGTTGCATGTCGCCTCTGGGGCAATCGGAGACACAGAAAGAGAGCTGAGTGGTGGGGCACTGTGCTTCTTCTCCCTCTCCGAGTGGGGCATTTTATACAATCAGCAAAACCAAATGGCAAAAGGTTGTCCTGGAATGGACTACAGGCTGCAAGGGGTAGCAGTGATGCTGTATGTGTACTTAGATACTGAGGCTAACATACTTTTCAAGAGTATGTCAGCCCTAGTACTGCTGTGCTTGCACACGTTGTGTTACACAAGAGTAAGCCCACTGTTTCCAAAAGACATACTCTTGTGTAACACAATGTGCACAAATTTTGTTAGGCTGACATACTCTTGTGCAGTATGTCAGCTAGGAAAAAACAACATATAGGCTGACCCCTTCCCCCTGACATGCTAGCTTTCTATGGGCAGAAAGAAAAACAGGAAAACATTCAGATGTGTAATTATTTATCCATCACCAAAATGGTGCAGTCCAAGAAAAGCTTTACAACATATGTTTCCTCTGCTGACTGTATGAATTGGCCTTAGGGTAAAAGAATCAAAATACTCTAGTCTTTGACTATATGTCTTCATTCTGGGATGACTCAAAAAAGAACAAAAGAGAGAAAGGCAAGATGCATAGAAAAGAGGTGTTGGAAGGAAAGACAGGCATGAGAAAAAAGAGGGAATCAAGACAATCCTAGACTCTTGCTGGTGCAGATAGCTGTGAGAAAATGAAGACACTCAAATGAGCTGGAGTCTAGTTTTTGTATGTCCTTGGAGCGGAGAATTGGTCTTGTGGTAACAAGCATGACTTGTCCCCTTAGCTAAGCAGGATCTGCCCTGATTGCATATGAAAGGGAGACTAGAAGTGTGAGGTCTGTAAGATAGTCCCCTCAGGGGATGGAGCTGTTCTGGGAAGAGCAGAAGGTTTCAAGTTCCCTCCCTGGCATCTCTAAGATAGGGCTGAGATAGATTCCTGCCTGCAAGCTTGGAGAAGCCACTGCCAGTCTGTGAAGACAATACTGAACTAGATAGACCAGTGGTCTGACTAAGTATATGGCAGCATCCTATGTTCTTTAAAAAATACTTTACTACTAGTAACAACTACTACTACTAGTAGTACACAACTTTCAAAAGAAGTTCTCAAAGCGTATACATAGAAAAATAAGGTAAATAAATAAGATGGTCCCCTGTCCCCAAAGTGCTCACAATCTAAAAGGAAATATAAGGTAGACATCAGAAACAGCCACTGGAGGGATGCTGTGCTGGGGCTGGACAGAGCCGGTTGCTCTCCCCCTACTAAATATAAGAATTGCCACGTTTAAAAGGTGCCTCTTTGCCCAGTTAGCAGGGCAACCTAGGCACTTTAAAAAAATCATGACCATCTTCCAAGAAATAAAATCTAAAACCAGCCAACAGCATGAGAAGCTCCAGCTATATGTAGTTTTCCCCCTACAATGAGGAAAGGCTGAGAATCTACTTACAGTATTTATAAAAAGGAAGTTACTCAACCTTAGAAGCTAACACTTTTAGAATCAACCAAAGATGATGAATTCTGTGAGCTTACAAAACCAAGAGAGAAACGCACAGGTTTGGCCTTGGTTGCATGGCTGCCAAGTGTGGCCAGTGCAACCACAATACAGTCAATTGGTACATTTTGCAAGAAAATGTACCAAAGTGAGAGAATGGCTCAACACTAACTAGGGAAATGTCATTCATACCCACTAGTGATGGCATCTGATCAAACCAGGACCCAGCATGGGGCACTGAACCGTTTAAAAAGTCTAGAATAAGGTATGCTGGAGCCCTTTTAAAATAAAACGTGGTGTCATCATTACTTGACCCTTGTTCCCAGACTCACTGAGCTCAGTGGGGACTCTGATGAAGAACATTTCTGAATCACAGCGATGCCAGTGAAAAATGGCTCTTATGATCAGAAGGGACAGCTCTATGGATAATTTCCTCCTGTTAACCTGAGAGAATATTAGACAATGTGCCACAAATTGTCATTGTTTGGCAGACACTCCCTGTGTAACAATTATTCTCTATTGCCTGCCAGCCTTAGAGACATAAGAAATCATTATTGCCATGTTTAATTTAGAAACCATGAACTTCTCTGTAATAAATAACACTTAATTGGACCATATTCATTAGTACTGCTCTATGCCAGTACTTTCCTTTTGTGTTCCATAATCGGAGAGCGGGGATTCTGTGTTCAGATTAACAAGGCATTTGTGTCTGGGAGGCACTTTCATGACTGGAAGGGTAGATGGTTACATTTATATTTGCCCTAACAAGTTCTTTTGGTGGAAGGCTGAGAAGACATTCAGACACAAAGCCTACTAGTGACTGCACCTAACTTGAACCCTAGCCCTTCCCAACAGGAAAACACAATAATAATAATTTGATCTGTTTTCTGTGCATCAGTGATAAAGATTTCCTAAAGCTAAGCAACTCTCCTGAGATTTGGTTCCAGTACTCATCACTGAATGTGCTTTCTCTGACCATAAGGAAAACATGTGCTTTCCCAAGGCCTGAGCCAAATTCACAGGAAATGAGAACCTTGGGGTTAATCGAAGGCTCCCTGTGGGCTAACCCACTGAAATAGGTGACTACTGACAAGGTGACATCTGCCCCTGGTAAACATAGCAGTGGAACATTTTCTTCATTTTAATGACATATACATCATCATGGAGTATATGCAGAGTTATATATGCTCTGTGTTAACAACACAAAGTTCTGAACCAAAAAAAAGCAAGTTCTAGGATCTAGATAATGGATACCAAATAACTGTTATTTACTTATTGCACATGCTGCATTCTGCTTCAGCTAGTCATGAGGGGAGGGATTAGGAGCTCTGTAGGTACTGTAACTGCTCAGTGTTACAGTTTATGATCATGTTCTGGTCACTAGAAATCCTGTTCAACTGCTCTTTGGACTTCTAAAATTTTACCAAGTGTTGCATGAACACATTCAACTCTATCATTGCAAACCATCAGAGCTAGAAGCTTAATTTGCTTCATCAACAACAACACAAGGTTCTCAGGCTGCCAAGTAGCAAACTCCAGGCTTTCATAGGATTGTGGCTGACATTCTCTGCAGTGTAATGGAGACAGTTAGATACCCATGCTGCAGCAAAGCCTGCCCACCTCCCGGCCAATCATGCCCATGCTGCGGCAGAGCTGGGCTGCTCCATTTCTACTAATTGTTGCACAATTGCACGTTGTGACACGACTTTCCTATGGGGACAGGTCCGCCTCTGGAGCAGTGTGGATGTGTTTTTTACATCCTTGCAGCAGCGCAGATGGATCTGTTACTTTTTCTCTTTCTCTGTGCGTTATGTGAGCCACTAAGTTCATAATCCCCACACCTTTGAAGATACTCTTGAAATTGTGTGGCCAATACTTTGTGGGGAGTGGAAGGAAATATTGAGCAAGGTTTCCTGTAGGCTGGACTTCAGTGCCCTGTATAGATACTTGCCTCTCCCCCATAATTAGCAGGAGCGGGGGAGGGGGGGAACCCACATAAAACATGCATATTTTTCTAATTCGCATAAGCCACACAGCATGACAGAATCCAACTTTCCGAGGTGCAGGACTTTCTTTCTCTTTTTTAAGGAGCATCCAAACTTGTCTTGCACTCATGTAAATGCTGTTGTGCTAATGTGAGGACATAGCACAAGGTCACTGTGCAAAGAAAATAACCCAGACTCCTTCTTGCACTAACAGAATTTGTTGCACAGCATGGTGCTAATTGTTGCACAGCATGGTGCACTAGCTAATTGTTGCACAACATGGTGCATAACCTCCTGTACAAACTTGTATATGTAACCGAGACGGTTCCTCAACATTGTGGAGCGCTCCAACCACCGAGTTCTGTAGCAAGTGTCACTGTGGATGCTGCTACCTACAGTGCTCACATTCCTGCCTATGACTGGCTGTGCCCATGCTGACTTGTATCTGTTTTTGCCACTGCACAGCAGTCATCCTTCCTAGTTTCCATTTTCACAAGTTCTTGAGGTCCATCTACTGCGCTCGGAGTTGAATTTCCCTCCACCATTCCAACCCCTGATAATGGGGAGTGGGGCTGGGAGGGAAACCAAACACTTTTATGCAGGCCTGTAGCCAGCTGGTGGCATGGGGTGTACCTGCCACACCAAAAAATTATCTTTCCTCCCCAGCCTCATTGACCGTTTTCACTGAACATTTTATAACCGGCCTCCCCTGACTTCTGAAATCCCTCCCTCCCTTTATTTATTTATTTATTTATTTATTTATTGAGGCTGGTTACAGGCCTCCTTTCCCACATGAGTCTACTCAAGTTACTGCAGAAGGGGGGGGGTTGTACTGAAACCGTAGAAAAAGCCAAATTAAACCCCATGTTCTGAAAACAGCCTTATTTATCTTCATCACCTCTAAGAACAGTGAGATCCTGAATGGAAAGAGTTCTGTAAGAAGCTGCCATAATTAATAAAGGATACTCCCTTCTTTGCTCTTCTCTTGAACACTCTCCATCCCTGGCAAAGCTGAGGCAACACGTCGAAAGAGCTGGAGCAATGTGTGGAGTGAAGGACAAAGGTGGACAGAAGGATAGGTTAAGAGGTAAGAGGAGAAAACATTGTTTTATAATTAAGACGTTCTACTTTGCAACTGAAAACAGCAAAATGACAGTGCTCATTGCATTTGTTAAAGAAGCACAGATACATAGGAAGCTGTCTAATCCTGAGTCAGACCATTGGGCCTCTAACTCAATACAGTCTACTCGGAGTGGTCAGCAGCTCTCCAGGGTTTCAGACAGGGCTCTTTCCCAGTCGTACCTGGAGACGCCAGGGTTTGAACCTTCAGCATGCAAAGTGGATGTTCCTTGAGCTACAGCCTTATCCCATAGGATGTGGGTCCCCAAGCCTGCTTTAATAACCCTAAGGAACAAAAATGGGAGTATCAGTAGGGAAAGGAAGCTGTTCCACAGGGCCTGTTAAAACAACAGTTGCTATGGATAAAGAATGTGGATTATGCTGGTGTAACTAAAGTGGGACAGAATCATAGAGTGGGAAGGCATGAAAGGGCCTGAGTTACACTCACTCCACTCCACTCCTCTTGTCTATGCATTCTTGATGACAAAGTGCTATGTGTTGTAGAAAGGCATTCGTAGAGCCAACAGTGAAGGTGACCAGCAAGCTAGCCAAGCCAAGTCACATACTACAAAAATAAAAAGCACCCTAGGCTTGGCAAATGTGACAGGGAGTGTTTATAAACATGGACTCCTTTTCCCCTGAAACACAATGGGCTGCCTCTCTACAAGGGCTCCTGGTCCACTCACGAGGCTCTTAGGACACATGGACGTTGCTTGTCCTACCAGGACTGCACAAGTGCTCCTGCACAGAGTCTTGTAACAGGTAAAAGAAGGAGTTATTTAACAATTCATAACTTCTCATTCAGGGACAACAAATGGAAGTTAACCTCATGATTATCCTCATCTGCCCGACACATCTACTGCCTTTAAAAGAGAAAAAAGCAACATTCAGTTTTGGTAGCCAGAAAAGCCAGTTTGAGGAATGTAGTATTTCCTTGTCTCAGCCACCTAATGGCGCAGCGGGGATGTAACCTGCCTAGAGAGCAGGAGGCTGTTGGTTCGAATCCCCGCTGGTGTGTTTCCCAGACTATGGGAAATTCCTATATCGGGCAGTAGTGATATAGGAAGGTGCTGAAAGGCATCATAATCTCAGACTGCACGGGAGATGGCAATGGGAAACCCCTCCTGTATTCTACCAAGGAAACCACATGGCTCTGTGGTCGCCAGGAGTCCACAGCGACTCGAGGGTGGGGGGATTTCCTTGTCTATCACTTAGATAGCCCCAAGGAAGTGCAAGTTAGAAATCTTATCCTTCCTGGCCTAACAATTCAGCACCTAGAGAAGTGCTTAATTCAAATTGATGTGAATTAGCATGAAGAATGGGAATTTATCTTAGAATAAGCTTTCTTAATTGGCTTTTCAAAAGCCCTGCCTTAGGGACATTCTAGGAACCTGTAAGATAGTGATAGGCCCAAGGATTTAGTAGTCGCCCATTTGCCCAATTTTGAGAGTTTCCCCTATTTAAGGACAGGGATTTAGTTTCCAATGCAAATTCAGATTCAGTTTGAGCTTCTTTTTGGAAACCTTGTGACTGTAGAATAAATTGCTGAACATGGGCATAGGGTGGCCTCTGCCTTCTAGCTTCTTGGATGCAGCCTTGGAAGATGGACTGATTCACATAAACCTGTACACAAGTAAGTGGCTTACACACAGCACAAGCTGCACTCACACAAATTTGCTTGTGTGCAAGAGCACACTTGCACAACTGCATGTGCACTGGTCTTGTGGTAGCAAGCATGAATTGTTGCCTTTGCTAAGCAGGATCTGCCATGGTTTGCATTTGGATGGATGACTGCATGTGTGAGCACTGTAAGATATTCCCTTTAGGGGATGGGGCTGCTCTGGAAAGAGCACCTGCCTGCTTACATGCAGAAGGTTCCGTGATCCCTCCGTGGCATCTCCAAGACAGGGCTGAGAGAGATGCCTGCCTGTATCCTTGAGGAAACTGCTGCCAGTCTCTGTAGACAATACTGAGTTAGATGGACCAATGGTCCGACTCAGTATAGGGCAGCTTCCTATGTTTCTATGCTGTATGTGACCCAGTATGTATCCCACATGTACACATGGGTAGATAACGAAGCTATTCTCATGATCTCTGAAAAGCGGGCTAAGGGAGCTTAGCCCACTTTCCAGGGATCGTGGGAACCACTGGGCTCACAGGCAAGCCCGGTGCTCCCAAGGCAGTTAACCCACCTAATTACCCCTCCCCTTACATGAGGTTGACAGAGTGAGTGCTCCATTAACCTCATCTTTTTGCTCGTGTGTTGCCGTGGCACGTGGCAACAAACGAGTAGACTAGGGGTCTCTCCAGGATGCCCCATGCACTCGGGTGGGGCATCCTGGAACTTCCAGGGGTCGCACAGCCCCTGATCCCTGCAGCCTCCGGCAGCTCCGTGACGGAGCCGGCAGTCATGTGGGCAGCCGATCCAGCCGCCCAGGGCTGCCTCTTGATCGTCTGCAGCTAAGCCCGCTCTCCCCGCAGAACCCCCTCCGGCGCTTCACACCGATTGTGTGAAGCACCTCAACGTTTTGCAATACATTTTCTCTTGTGTTCTGAAATCTACGTCATCCAATTTCCTAATAATGAACATTATTTAGCATTGTACTAAATTGCTGTGGGGGTTTGATCTTTTTGTGCCTACCTATGTGCTTAAACATTTTGCTGTCACACACACTGGATAACCAGATATTTTGGTTTATAAGAGAAATGGAGGCACCCAGCCCACAAGTGCCTAGAAGGCTAAAAGGCCTGTTTGGGATTGTGAAAGCTGCTTATTATCTGTTTTAAAGGTGATTTTTGTGAATTTCCCTCATCTGAGAGTGCAAGGTTTGGAGGTTGGTTTCAACCCAGGACTGATCTCAGGTCTCCCACAGCTCCCCCTGCCTAATTCCGTCCTTACACTAAATACAGAGAACACTTCAGTGTGGCATGCACATGAAAAATATAGTGGGAAGATGCTAAATACTGTGGTGCAGAAGTCTGTTTTCAAGGTACACAAACGAGCACAGTTTGATAGAACTAACTGCTATCCAAGCATCTGGGGGGAACTAAGGAAAAGAAGCAAGTAAGCAAACAAACAAACAAACAAACAAGCAAGCAACAATGAATGTACGTCTTCATAAAACAAGGCTGCTGAACTCTGGCCCTCCTGTAGATGTTGGCCTACAACTCCCATAATCCCTGGCTATTGGCCACTGTTGCCAGGCATTATGGGAGTTGTAGTCCAAAAACAGCTGGGGGGGTCTAAGTTGAGAAGCCTTGTATAAAAACTATCAAATGATGTCAGGCTGGAGATACTCTATCATTATATTGTATTAAGTGTGCTCTTCTGTCACTTAGGGCTGCTTTACGTTTTGCCCTACATTAAGATAGCCTAGTTTGCTGTCTAAAGTAAAGTAAAGTGTGCCATTGAGTCGATTTCGACTCCTGACGACCACAGAGCCCTGTGGTTTTCTTTGGCAGAATACAGGGGTTTACCATTGCCTCCTCCTGCACAGTATCAGTTGATGCTTTTCAGCATCTTTCTATATTCATTCATTCGATTTCTATACCTTCCTCCAAAAATGGCTCAGGGCGATTTACACCTATTGCTGCTTCCCGATATAGTAGCAGCGGGGATTCGAACTGGCAGTTCTGCTTTGTTAGTCAAGCATTTCCCCACTGCACCACTTAAGATGACTGTTTGCTGTCTACTAGAGATAAAACAGACACTTGGCATGTACCTGTTTATTTGCAAAATAATGAACATGTTTCCTAGTCTGCTTGTAGGGAAAAATACACACATGTATTGTGTAGCTGCAGAGGAAGACTGCAGCAGGACATTTGACTGGTGATGCTCACTCAGAAACAAAGGGTTCCATTCCATACCTGTTTTACATTGTATCCTGTCTTCGCACTTGTCTCAATAAACATGACATTCAGTTCCTTAGCTCTCTGTTCCCCTTCTTCAATTGTTATCTGCCTGGGGGTGGGGGGTGGGAAACAGAACAAAGGAAAATGATAATTGTCTCCATACAGAGAGGAAAGACTGAGGAAAGGGTGTTTGGAGAATATCTGGGGATGGAAGGGAAGTTGCAGGTGGGGAAAGAAGTTGCAATAATGCCACCAAGTTGAGTTCTATTTCACAGAAATGCACAAGGGTTTCAGCAAGGTCAATAAGACAGGAGTTGTTACTCTAGACAGTGTGGTTCCTATGGCAAGAAGAGACAACAGAGCTACCCTACAGTATGGAGGCAATTGCCTTTTTGGAAGTTTTTGTGCTTATAAAACTTTTAACCCTCTTCTTCTGTATCAAAATTACCACTGCCTCATTCATTCCCATTATTTACCTCTTATCTGCGAGGTCTGTTTTGTTGCCCACTAGCATGATGATGACATCACTTCCTCTTTCTGTTCTGACATCATCAATCCATTTGGATGTCTGCTGGAAAGAGTTGAGGTCTGTGAAGATGAAAAGGAACACAGAAAGTGGGCACAAGGCACAAGGCAGTTTTCCAATAGTCTTCTGGGTGACAGAGTATGAAAATTGTAAAGCAGCTACACTTTTGAGATGGGTAATTGCAGCAGACATCAGCGACCGCTCAGCACACGGTTTCAGTGAGCCTGAAAAGGTCTGTTCATTTAACAGAGCACAGGGACAGAAAGGGTCAGAGCTTTTCGCTGTGCTCCTTTCTCCACCATTTACATTGACATGAAAGAGAATGCAGTATTGCTATAAGAGAGGGACAGAGTGGTGTAGTGTTAGACTAGGACTGGGGAGAGCCAGGTTCAAATCCCTGCTCAGCTATGGAGCATACAGAGGGGCCAGTCACTGTGGGCTGGTTTGGACAACGCTTCACCCAACTTGCCTGCTCCACATGATAAAGACATAAGCCCCATTCATATGTTATGCTGAACACTCATAAACACGTGTACAATGTACAAAGGTACAGATCTATACACGGGTACAGTTATTCATATGTTATGCTGAACAAAGGTACAACACTACACTTTCCAATCTGGACCATGTATTTGAGAGGCCTGTACCCAAGTTCATTTTTAACATGAATGTAGGTACAGTCATTCAGACAAAAACATGTCCACATATACAACATAATGTCTGAATCGGGCTATGGACATGCACGCCCCTCAGTGTGGCATTTTTCAGTCATGTTCATCCAAATTATCCTATTACATGCTCTGAAAAGTAATTTTAATATTTTTATTATTTAAAATATGTGTATCCTGCCCCTGCAGTGCAATACTGCTTGGGGCAGCTTACAATAATAGCAGAACGATAAAACAGATAAAACAATTCTTTTTAAAAACCCAGCATACTGTACAGTTAACCAAACAATAAAACAGATAAACACTAAATAGTATAAATTAACAGAAAATCAACTAAACCCCAATTAAAACTGGATGTTTTTAAAAAGTTAAAAACCTTTCAGATACAAATTGCAGTAAAACACTGTAAAAAAACCTCTCTAAACAGATGAACTTTAAGATCTTTTAAAACAACAGGACGGGGGAGACATGCTGAAGCTCTCCCGGGGGTGGGGGGCATTCCAGAGCCAAGGGACCACAACTGAGAAGGCCCTGTCTCTAATCCTGAGAGACAGTCGTATTTGGAGCACATGTGGAAGGGCAGCTCAGATGTGTTTAAGGTGCACTGGAGGAGAGAAGTGTATGTGCTTATGATGTGCTCATGCCTTTATCATGTAGGGCATGCTGGTTGAGCAAAGTATCATCCAAATTGGCCCTCTCTCTCAGCCTAGCATTTGACAAAATGCGGGAAAAGAAAATGCCTTGACTCTTTGCAGGAAGGGCGTTAGGGATGTGCACAAACGGCGGTTCGATCACATTTCGGGAGCGAGGCCTGGGAGCTTCCCAAAATGTGCTTGAACCATAGTTTGAACTGTGGTCCGTGCACATCCCTAGAAGGAGTTGATAAATATATAATAAATAAATTTTGTATGTGAAGGGCTGTGCTGTGTAATATTGACTATTTGTATAAGGATTGTATAAGGAGTGATGAGGGAATGTGAATTAAAGAAATTTATCTTTAAAGTCCTTAATGGTTTGGGTCCTGGATAGCTGAAGGATTGTTGCTCCCAAGGGTTTCTGCCCACCCAACAAGGTTGTCAGAGGGGCCTTTGCGCCATATGCTGAAGTTGAGAGTGGCTAAATTGACAGGGCTTCTCTGTTGTTGCCCCCAGGCTCTGGATTGCTCTTCCAGTGAATTTCCACTCTTTGACATCTATGGCTGATTTAAAAAAACACTAAAGACCTTTATATTTGTTCAGGACTTTACCCCTTAGGGGCTGCCAACAGCTCTCCTGTTTCTATTTGTCTTTTTTAAGGTTGTTGGGATTTGTTTGTTTGTTTTTTGTGTTATGGTTTTTACTGTTTAACTGATTTTAAGGTTTTAAATGTGATTTTTATGGAGTTTTATTGTATTTTAACTTTTGTTAACTGCCTTGGGGTGCCTTTTGAAAAGTGGTATAAAACTGATCAATCAATCAATGGAATACTAATGGGAACGACTGTACACTTGACATCAGCCAATTTTTGAGGTCAGTAAAAGGAGACAAAGAGAAGTGAAGGCCAACAGAAGTAAGCACTAGAGAAGGACATGTTCTCTCTAGAAAGGGCAAAAGGACAGGAAAGGGAGAGAAAAGGAAATGCGGACTGGAGTTCTGAAAGCACTTCCAATCCAAACTAAGAAGTTAAGATCAGTCGTGCTTCCTCCATGATAACCTGTTGTCCTAGTTAAGCCTATAGTTTAGATTGCCATTTTCCCCAACCTTTCCCTTATGCAGAGAGTACTTGTTAAAGCAGATCTTCTTTCCATGGATGATTTTCTGCATATACCTTATTTGCAACTGTTTTAACTTAGCTGAATTAAAGTTAGCTGAGACTGTGGCTGGAGGCATCACATAGGCTCCCTTGCTTGGGATACCACTGTTTGCTCCTCTTTGAACTTTTCTTGCATTTTGCTAGGAGAATCTATCACCAATTAGAGAGAGAGTTTAGTGTAGCTATAGCAACCAGAGCAGGGGTCTTGGACTTGCCAAGGTAATCCATTAAAAGGAATGTTTTTAATGAGCCACTCCACTCAGAATCACCTGCCTAGCCCTGACCCCTTTGTGACTGCTTCCGCTGCCTCAGCCAGCAGGGGCCAGCAGAAGGAAGGAGATCTGCTTCTTTGTCACTTTTCATTTCTTCTTACATTAATTGCAACAAGGAACATGCTAAGTCACAGCAAACAGCAAGAGATGGCTATTGGAAAGGTCAGAGTGCTCGTCAGAGTCCTGCTTCAATACTGGCAGCCATAGAAAACTCTTTCATATTTGAAATCATTTACTGGGTTGTTCCTCTAATATAAAGATCATGAGGGTCCTCAGCATTTAGAATCTGAGACTGCTGTTTGAGAGCCATTGTAGTTCAGAGGCTAGATCTGGAATAACTGCATTCAAGATCCCTCACTGTGAGGCTCTAGGCAAGTCTCATTAATAGCTGGAACAATACATCTTGCTACTGACTGACGTAGTGATTGGGTGGGGGTGGGGTTAGTCTCTGAAGGATGCTCTGAGCTGTTTCAGATAATAGGCTTGCTCACACAATCATTTGAATCTAGGTTTAATGTGGGTTACCAACATGGAAGTTATTGTGTGAACTTATGCCAAGGCAGTTTATGGCCTGAGATCCCCACCTTGGCATGGGTTCAAACAATCACACTAACGCTGGTAACCCAAATCTACCATTTCTTTTCCCTTTGGGGTGCATCTACACAGAATATTCTCCCAGATCCAGTTCAGTACCAAAACAGAGGTTCAGGAGATGCCCCCTTCCTCCACAATATTCCATAAGGCATGGGACAACAGTGCATCTCAGAGCACATGGATTCATGCCATAATTCAGTTATCTTCACTATTTTTCAAGTGGGGGACACTTTGGCAAAAGCCCTTTGATGTGACAGCCATTTCCCACTGTGCTGACCTCTGCACAGTAGTGCACTTTTCTCAGCGCTCTTAAGAACCCTAGGAGGAAAGCACTGGGGAGGGCTACACCCCACCCCACCCGGCTGAATAAAGTGCAGCACTGTACAGTGGGATTGGTCATCTCCGCTTGGTACCAGGGGAACTGTGCAGAGTATTCAACTTTGGCTGAAGCATCACACTGGCCCAATAGTCAGGGAGCCTCACTTAGGATTGATGGGGGCTGTCACTGGCCCCCGGGCCTCAAAATGAAGAACACTGCCATAATTCTTACTATCAGCTCCACAACCAAGTCCTTCCTTCCTTCAGATGTCTAGCAAGTCACTACCCATTAGCAAAGGCTAAGAAACTGCCCTTAGCAGATTAGCAATGCCACTGAGCACAGGCTTTACCAGTAAAAGGCAGGTTACGGTGTTGCCAATTAGATCTTCTGGTAAGCAAATTTGGAAACAAAATGGCATTTCTTTTCCTGTGTCCAACCATGGCTGAGATCATTCAATTTAACTGGCTGATCTCTCACGCAGCAGAATGTCAACACTGGGACTTGTTGGGTCTTTTGAACAACTTGGAAGGCATCCCCAATGCTGTAGACAACGGCACAGCTGCAGAAGGACTTAAAAACATTTCTGGGCAACACTACCTCTATTGGAAATAATGGAAGTGGCTCTGCACGACAGCCCCAAAGCTGAAGTCATTCTTCAGCTGCCCTGTTGCCCTCCACCGTCAGGACTGCCTTTCAAGTTGCAGAGCAGACCTGACAGAACCCTAACACAGATGTTCTGCTGTGTGGAAGGTCGGCCACTGTGTCAACAGTCAGAGCAGCAGAATCCTCAGGAGTAAAGATATTAATAAGCATGATCAGGATATACATGGGGAAAAAATATCATGATGCATGTTTGCACTTTCTAGGAACGAAATCTAGCTTCCCTCCACACCCACCCAACTGCAGTGCTTTAACCACAAAATTAGCCACTCTGATCTCAACTACATACTAATGAGAATAATAATTAACATTTAAGCAATCCTTAATTCAAATCTCTGACATATGGTCAAGTGGGATGCTAGGAGCAATAGATATTTCATCTGGCAAAGGCATGGGAGAGAAACAGGCTTTAAGGAGAGATGTAAGCTTCTGTAGGACAGAAGCAACACCTTCAAACAAATGGATGTTATCATGGTGTAAAAAGATTATGGAGCACCAATCTCTCTGTTTCTAGCCATCACATATCCCATATTTACATCTTACACTGCACTATGTGGTATGTTGTTATTTTACAGATGCTCCTAATTGACTATGGGTCAGCTTGCATGAGCACTGGCTGCAACACATGAGCAGGATGGCGTCACTGCAGGATGCCCCACCCAATGCACTGTTGGGGCATCCATTAATTGCATGAGGGGGGCGTTCGCCTGAATTTCGCTCTACACATACTCCCGAACTCATTTAAATATGATTAAAGGATGCCCTGACAGTGCATTGGGATGTCCTGAAGTGACATCAGGGTGGGTTTGTTCTCAGCGTGACCCTGCTCTGACCACGTGTACTGGCCAGCAGTCATCCGAACCAGCCCCTTATTGAGCTGCAAAGGGCAGCTAGAATGTGTTCTCATACTTATTCCACAGACAACCAGTTCCCAACTTAACTCACTTGTGATGTCATAGACCACCACGGCTACTGTGGAGTCTCGAATGTAACTGGGGATCAAGCTTCGGAATCTCTCCTGGCCTGCTGTGTCCCAGAGCTGCAACCGCACCTGCCAGGGCAGGAAGAGAGAGTGGCAGAAGGGCAATGAAAGAGAGGAGAGACACACAGTTAGGAGGAGAAACAGTAGCGGAAGACAGGAAGCAAGGAGAACCAAGCAACAAAGAACGAACGTAAGAGGCATCCATCAATTATCTGCAATGCCCTGAAAGGAGGGTGGGGTGTTTGTTTGTTTTTTGCTCTTGAACCTTCTTCCTTTTTAATTATCTCTTTCTGGTTACTCAAAGTATGGAAATGCTAACCTATTGCTCTGCTGCAGAGGTCAGTATTTCTACTTGGTCGTGTGATTCGCACTTTGACAAGTTCTGTGAAAGTCTTGCAAATGAGTAAGAGGTGGTGGTATAAGAACAGGAAGCAAAAGGCCATTGGCCATAATACCGTGGAGTTGGAGGGGTCCTTGCAGAGCATCAGCTCCAACCCCCTGCTCAGTGCAGGAAACCCAGAGCTAAATCATCCCCAACAGATTCAGCCTCTGCTTGAATACCTCCAGGGACAAAGAGTCCATCCACCCCTCTGGGTAGGAGCAAAAGTATTTGGCAAATGAGCCAATTGTTACCTAGTGTTCAAGTGAAATTTACTCGCCTGTAACTTAATCCCCATAGATCTAGTCCTGCCCTTGAGACAGCAGAAAATAAATCTTTGCACTCTTTTATACAATGTCTCTCCAAGTTGAAGACAGATAATCCTGGAGAGAATCTATCTATGTGGTCACTAAGAGTCGACAGTGACTTGATGGCACTTAATTAATCAATCAATCAATATGATGTCTCCAAAATAAATTTTTATTTTGTTCTGAAAATTCTTCATTTTTAGTCTCACTTTCTGGTTAGTCAAGGTATGGGGAAACTACCATGTTCCTCCGCTGCAGATATAGGCACTTGACCTACAAATTCCAATCCATGGGCTACTCCAGAATCAGGGATTTGAAGAGTGCAGCCTAGATTTCCATCTGTTTTCTCAAGTCTACAGTGACCTCCAACTGGTGTGAGTTGCCCTTGCTTATAGCTTGTATGGTCTCTCTGTTGAGACTGCCCACAAAGAAGTTTTTGCTTCTGCCATGCATAATGGGAGCATTTCAAAACATGTGTACTTTGGAGCTGGAGAGAAACAAAACATTCAGCAGCAGGTTGGAAGTCATTTGTTGTCAGCTTGAGATGGATTGCGTGGGGTGTTCAAGGCCATATTTGCACTAACTCACATCTGCAGGTCTAATTCTCATTGATCCATGAGATGTGCAATGTGGATAAGCGGTTGTCGAGACACTGGGAGCTCCAGAATAGCGTCAGCAGAGAGTACAATTTGGCACCATTCTCTCTCTCCCTCCTTCTCCCCCCACCCCCAAAACTGGCTCGGCTCATGTACATGAACCTTGGTACATTTGGCTTAACCATTTTCCTAAGCCTTGAATCAGCACACAACCAGTTTGGGATCTCTTTGGGGATAGGATTATGGAAATGAAGAGACCTGCTCATATTTCTGCCGCTGAATCAGAAACAATGCCTTGGGAAACCTACAGAAATCTACCAGTGTTTTTCCTGAGCTCCTACATCACTCAGCCCATAGCCTTCATTAGAGCAACTGTAAAACCTTGGAAACAACCCATTAGGCCTGAGATGGATGTTTGAGAGTGCATTAACACTGCACGAGATAGTTAGCTGCTACTTATTAATGCAGCAGCTGCTGCTTTCCTCTCATTAGAGCTAACTCCCATCTGCAATGACATTGGGTTATCCTTGCCCAAAGTCCACCCCCCACCCATCAAATCTATAAATCAAGACTTTGTAAAAGTAGGTTTTTCCTCTACTGTCATTTCTGAGAAGAAAAGAGAAAAAGCAAAATGCAGGCACTTAGGAAGAACTTCCTGGCAGAGGGGATTATTGCCTGTCCTTGAAGGGAGACTGCTGGCTGCATACGTCCTCGATCACAGGACAGGCACAGCTCCATGGGGATTGTACATGTCTGGTTTATACAGAGAACAGGGCAGAATCATATTCTAATATTCTGAACACAACAGCCCCCATTGTGCAGTCCCTTCCTTTCCTAACCCATTTGTACCATCAAGGTTTCCAATAAAGGAGTTTAACTGGAATAAACTCTTAGCAGCAGACATGGCTACAAACATGTTCCTAAAAGTGGAACACCTCTGAAGTGGTCTTTCAAGGACCATAACTATGACAGAATTCTCTCTGCAGATACCTGTTGCTCCAAACAGTGAAAGGAAAGACCAGTGCCTATTGGCAGGCTAGTCCCAATCAGCGCTTCTAGCGTATACATTCAACACCATCCCAGTGCTTGAGTGAATGCCAAAAATCAGTGCAGGCCAGTCAAGGGCCCATGGGTTTCAGTTTGCCACCAATGTGCTTCTGGGGATCAGGTGCTCTCATGTTTGTTATGAATTGCCTGTCAGTGTGGGCAAATCTGAATCACTTTCCTCTGCACCTGCAACATGGTTAAGGCTGCAGTTTTCAGGGAGTGTCCTGGGAAACCCTGGGTTTTTCCAAAAGCTTATCAGGTGACGATCAAGATTAGCATCAATGAAGAGGTCAATAGTTATGGTAGACAAGCTTCCCTAAAGGACAGCTTGCTTACCATTCTTGACCTTCCCCTGAAGGAAGGGAAAGCACTGGATGTGTGCTACATGGAAGCACTGGATGTGTTCTAGGTCATACTTCATTCAAGTGGGGCAATAGGGAGGCCCAGGAGGTTTGGTCAGTGACTCACATGAATCTGGCATGCACCTTGGAACATGTGCCAGAATTCTCCTCAATGCATTGGGAGATGCTCAGGAGTTTTTCAGGGGATGACTTGGTGTAAAAAGGGTTCCCAGAAGATAGAAAGACTCAGGCAAAATAATTTGCAGGATCAGGTAAATCCATAAGGCCTGGGGATAAACTACTACAATATACTACAAGTGTCATAATCATCCATGGCTGGTGGTCATTGCTAGGGAGAGGTCTGTTCAGATCACTCCAGGTCCACCTCCCAAACACTGATAACAGCTTACCTATGAAACAGCTTGGAGGTCAACAGAAGAGCACAAGGAAACCTCAGAGTGGAAAGAACAAAATTCCTGCCCTTTTAAAAATATGTGACTTTGAAGCTCAAAGGCTTCCATACAGGCAAATCAGTGAGATGATATGGAAGTGCGGATTATTCACTTGTTGGACTGACAATTTGGGACACTGGGTTAGTGAGAAAATCCGCTCTGCATTTGCCCATGGCTTCTCTCCAAATATACAGCTTGAAAATGTCAGCTCTTCTGCAACTCCTGTCACTTACTGTCCGGTCTTCCAAGTACATGGTTTTAGATAAGAAGTCAATTCCAATCGTAGCCTGTAAGAAAGGGAGATAATAGTCAGCTATCATTCTGGAGCAAAGTAAATTTAAACTGTACACTATGACTAGGATCCAAAGCACTCCTTCAGGTGCACTCAGCAGAGTTGTTCACTCCCTCTCCACCCCTCATTTGAACTGCAGGTCACTTTGCCAGATATTAAATAGCTTCAGGAAGCATAAAACTGGTCACTATGCTGAATAGTTGTTGCTCAAGAAATAAATACCCAGAGCTCTCTTGAACTTGCAAAACTAGATGCACAGGTGGTTGTTTTTTTAAAAACCCCTTCCCATGCAAACACAGTGAAGTCCTGCTTGAAGTAGTTTGATGGATCCTTCCCAGTTCCCTCACACCCATTTTAGATATCAAGGCTTATTTATAGTGTCAGTAAGCATAATCAGATAAATACAACATTGTGCAGCTTTTCCGCCATTTCCTCATCACATTGCATTATAGTGTGAGAAAACATTAGAATGCATTGCATTGCACTGCACTGGGCAGTATATATGCATTTTTACTGTTTGTAAGAGATTTTTGGCTCTCCAACTCCCTGCAACCAGGAATAAATGAGGGCTCCAAAAATCTTCACACTGATCAATGGGTTCTTTTGCTGGTCCTGGCTGCCAAGAATCCCAAGACTCAAGAAGACACGAGGAGAAGTGAAGAGATTATATTTAATCAAAACAGATTTATTTTCTTACCAATGTTCAGATGAATCACAGCATACAGCATGCAGCAAAATCACTTCTCTCACACAAAGCAGTCACAAAACTAACAGCCTTGAGACACTGACAGAACAGCCAGACCCTTGCGGTCACAATATACTATACCCCAAGGGAACCTCGACTTGTTCCTCTTTTTGCTAGGTGCCGTCGAATTGATTGATTGGATTAACTTCCCCCTTTCCTCCTCCTGTGCTCTGTGCCTGAGCCACCCTCCCTAAGGGAGAGAGCCCGGTACCCTCTATCCTCAGATTAGGGTCTTTAAGTATCCTCACCCTATCTGCCCACGCACCGACGGTGATTGGACAGAGAAAGGGGTCTTGACCATTCATGACCTTCGGCTAACCTGTTCCATTTGACATTTAATGTCATTGGCTAGGGGAGATGTGAAAGAGGAACAAGGCATGGGCCAAGCGACCCCCCTCCAAATGGAACACCGAGCCTTGGCGTACTTTCGATCTGAGGTACTGAGAAATGAGGAAGTGTGCCCGGGCCGACAGGCTGACCTTCTCTAATTTTAGACAAAAGCCCCAGATGGGGGCTGCTCTTGACAGCATGGAAAATTTGCTGAAACAGGGGAACTTGGCATTCACTCATGGGTTCATGTAACTAGCAATGATACTTTTGTCTAAACTCATCTCTTTTTGCCATTTTGGCCCCTGATAACTGATCAAAGAGGCACCGTTTTAAAGTGGTGATTTTCTTTATTGAGTAGGGGGAGAACAACTGGCCCTATCCATTCCCAGCACAGCATCTCTTCAGTGGCTATTGCTGGTGTCTATCCTATGTTTCTTTTTTAGATTGTGAGCCCTTTGGGGACAGGGGGCCCTTTTCTATCAATCAATCAATCAATCTATCTATCTATCTATCTATCTATCTAAACTGCTTTGGGAACTTTGGTTGAAAAGTGGTATATAAGTATTTGTCATATTCATATTTGTGTATTGACCATTCACAATCTTCAGGAGTGGACAGATTCAAATTGACCCATCCACCACAGATGCAGAGCTTTTTGGTCTTTTCTTTCTTGCATAGAACCTAAGTACACTCTGGGAAGCCATCCAGGAATTCATGAAAAGGCTAAAACATCATAAATAGCAAATACATCATCATTTTACTGTTAGAGAAAAGGGAACATAAGGAACATTTGAACAGTTGCTATGATTAAATGGGTGGCGTCATTGGTACTCTGTAGGGTAGTCGGCCATAAAATGCATGTTGTGTGGTAACTGTGGTGAAAAATCTGATTTGGGGTGCACATAGTGTATGAGCACTAGTATCTTTCTACCACTGAGGCTTCCATTGGTTTTCAAGCAAGGAAGCAGAATCCAGCAGGGCTTATGACAGATGAACCCTAATGCCTCATGGCTGCAGAATTGACCACTGTAATTAAAAGGAGCTGTCCCCAGAGCTCAGGCACTGAAACACTCACAGCTCCAGGAGTTTGGATTTTAAGTCACATCGGCTGCTGGGCTTAGTTGATTAATCAAACGGTATATATTGCAGTCTGCTAGGCACATCCTCTCCAGAGGCAGCTGGCCAAGCTTTAAGAAGCAGCACTGGCTCCATATAGCTGGCCCTGCACAGCGTGCTGAGTTTATCTAAGTGTTTGGGAATGTGCAAATAAGATAATCTATATCCATCTTCTACTGCCAGAACCACAAGGTTGTTATGTGCTGTGGAGTGATTGAATTCAGATATCTGGGAGCGCCTCCTCAGTTGTGAGTGTGTCACTGCAGAAGAGAGAAAGGGAACAGATGGAATACAAATTCCTGACATCTTCATTGCAAGCATCTAGCAACATATTTTTGTCCTTCCCTACCCCTTATAGCTGTCATTCCCCATCAAGTGCCATATTGGAAAGAACACACAAGGCTGCAGGTTACAAAGGGAAAACAAGGCAGCGGGGACACACACCCCTCGCCATCTCTAAAAGGGGAAACAACAGCTAAACATCAAGGCCGCAAGGGTTAAAGCCATGCTTATTTCATCATATCTTCTGCCTACTTCTAGAAATCTAACCCAACAAAACAAGGTTCTCTGGGTCTCACTAATTGTACAGCATATAAAGGGGCTTTGTATTTGCCCAGTACGGTTTCCCCACAGACTAGCAAGGCAGTAGTTATTCTGGCCAGCATAAATATTGGATAGCAGCACATTATCCCACCTAAATATTAATGGTGAACTTATTTACAAGTACCTCTGCTCTCTATAACAATCAAGGACAAATTCTCAAGTGTGGTGCTTCATGATAGGGACTTTAATCTTTATCAAAGACTAAACAAGAGTATGCCAGACATGTAATGTGAGGAGTGTAGGAATGACCGTAAGAAAGCAATGCACTGCCCTGTGAACAATCTCCTTGAAGAAAACTTTGAATCTGAAGGGGGTGAGTCCTCCTGAGTCACTCACCCTTAGTCTCTAGCTGGCTCCTAACAACTCTCCTCCCTAGAAACATAGAAAGCTGCGGCTGCCTTATATTTAACCAGACCATTGGTCCATCTAGCTCAGTATTTAACCATATGAATCTGCAAGGACCCTCTGTTCATCATCTTGGGCCCTACTTACAGCCCTGCCGTTCAGTGAGATTTGATTGGCGGGGACTTTCTCAGGACCACCTCAGTTGCGACCCCTTGGCTCTGGAATGCCTGCCCAGAAAAGCTTTGCTGTGCTCTCTCCCCAAGGTTGATTTTATTTAAATTAAATCAATTTAATCTTTGATTGAAGTCCATACCATGAGGCCCATATCATGATTTAAATCTCTTCACAAGACTCAATTTTAATGATTTAAATCACAATTTAAATCACTAGTTGATTGATTGACTAAGTGCCATCAAGTCGGTTTCGACTCTTAGCAACCACATAGATAGATTCTCTCCAGGATGATCTGTCTTCAACTTGGCCTTTAAGGTCTCTCAGTGGTGCATTCATTGCTGTCGTAATCGAGTCCATCTACCTTGCTGCTGGTCATCCTCTTCTTCTCTTTCCTTCAGCTTTTCCCAGCATTATGGACTTCTCAAAGGAGCTGGGTTTTTGCACAATGTGTCCAAAGTATGATCGTTTGAGCCTGGTCATTTGTGCCTCAAGTGAAAATTCTGGATTGATTTGTTCTATAATCCATTTGTTTGTTTTCCTGGCCGTCCATGGTATCCTCAAAAGTCTTCTCCAGCACCAAAGTTCAAAAGCATCAATACTTTTTCTATCTTGCTTCTTCAAAGTCCAGCTTGTGCATCTATTAATCATCATTTTCTAGTAAAAGTACATTCTTGTTGTCTAATCTAATATAACCTTAATAGACATTATGGTACACATTTCTCATAATGCTGTTTCATTCAGTCAACCAGGCTTTGCATTTCTTTGCACTGTTTGCATTTCGCACACATGCTTGTCTTATCCACAGGTACAGGAACTTCATTAAAATATTCCCAAATTGGGTCTCTTTTATGGCCTGTTACCATGATAGATGCTTCCCTTCCACAATGGAGGATACACTCAGCAAAAGTTTTCTCAGGACTGCATGAATAGTCCTCTTTACTTTTGGTTTCACTTTCTTTTCCCCTTCCCTATCCAGGGGTGGAGCCACGATTGAGCAACAGGGTACAAAGAACCCAGGCCGCCAATGAAAAAGGGCTGCTGGAACCCCTGTTGCATGTTACGTCAGGCACAAAGGAGGCATGGCCCGATCACCAGAGGGCCCGGCCCAGTCCTCCCGATCTCATTTCCAGGCAATGATTGCTGCCTGGATGCAAGCATTTCCCTTCCTCATGGGAGGGAGAGGAACAGGAATGTCCTTAGGGAGCCCTGGTGGGGTGTGGGGCCCAGGGCAAATCAGTCAGTGTGGGGACTCCTTCCAGTTAATTCTAATGGGGTGTAAAAGAGCTGGGCCTGGGGCGGTAGCCCTGCTTGCCATGTCCTAAGGACAGCCCTGGAGAGGAAGGGAAATAAATGCTGCCAGCCAGCCAGTGTTGGCGGGAAATGAGCTTGGGGGAGCTTGCTTGGGGCTCTCCGGAGCCTGGGCACATCCACGTGTGTGTGATGTCACAAGCATGGGGGCATGGGGTATCACTGGTGGGGCGGGACATGGGCTGCCATTCAGCTGGCTTTACCAGTGCCCCATATCCCTTGCATTTATATCCAGGCTCCTCCTCCTTGCTCAGATCTACGCCATGCCCCCCCCCGCAAATCTTCTATTCATTCACTGGCCCCCTTTAGTCAAATTAAGACGTTATGTTGTATGAATGTACAGATATCTGTACACTTGTACACATGTTTGTGTTAATTACTGCACCTGAATTCATTTTAAAAATGAACCTGGATACAGGCCCTTCAAATGCATGCTATAGATAGGAAGTGTACTGCTGTACCCCATGTTCAACATAACATACCCCATGTTCAACATGTGAATGACTGTATCTGTGTAAGATTTGTATCTGTGTATTGTATACTCGTTGTACGAGTGTTGAACAGAATTAGAGAGAAAGAGAGGGCAAGGGCTTGACTTTGTGTGTGTGTGTGTGTGTGTATGTGTGTGCGTGCATGCGCTGTATATACAACACCTACAGAATAGGACTGATCAGTTCTGTAATCTCTCAACCCTATACTGCTGTTAACAAGTTCACAAAATATAATTAGGAGTTATATAACATTCATGCTGATATCTTTGACCTAGGTTTCTAAAAATAATTTTTAAAAATTAAAAGCTGATTTAAAATTTAAAAAATATGATATGATATAAAACAAAAATCTGAATTAAAATTTAAAAATCCAATTTTTAATTTTTAAAAACTCATCAATTTTAATCAACCCAGTCTTTTCCTCCATCGTTTTTTTTTAAAAAAGATCTTAAAACCCATCGGTCTAGAGATGCCTTTTAATGTCTTTTATTGCAGTTTTTATCTGATGGGTATTTTTTTAAAAATCAGTTTAAAATGGCTCTGTTTTAGTCGATCTATTAATATTATACTTCTAGTGTTGTATCTGTTTTGTTTTATACTATTGTTGTTGTTTTTGTTCTGCTATTGTTGTAAGCCACCCTTAGCAGTATTGCACTGGAGGGGTGGATATAAATCTTTTAAATAAATTAAATACATAAAGTATTGTCTACACTGACTGGCAACAGCTCTCTGTTTTATAGCTGCTTCCCTCACAAACACAAAGTAATCTTATATAGATTTAACTAAGAGTTATTCAGAAACAACTCCATTTTCTCCTCCTTCCCCTCCCTTTCCCTTTCTGACTCCACCCCCCACATTCTCTACAGGATCCCCACCGTGACAAACTTCTAAACAAAAAAACATAAAAGATACTGGATAGACTAGAACACATCCCTCCCTTTTATAACAATCAGAATTGAATTGATTTAAAAATGAGTGACAGAGTCTTGAAATCTTTGATATGGTCTCTTGTCATGCACATTTCAAATTCTTGGGTTCTCGGGCACAGGAGCTGTTAGTGATGTTAAGAACATAAGAACAGCCCTGCTGGATCAGGCCCAAGGCCCATCTAGTCCAGCATCCCGCTTCGCACAGTGGCCCACCAGATGCCGCTGGCAGGCAGGAGTTGAGGGCCTCTCTCCTGCTGTTACTCCCCCGCAACTGGTACCCAGAGGCACCCCGCCCCCAAGGCTGGAGGTGGCCTACAGCTCTCCTTATGTTCTTTCTCATAAAGAAGATTGGCTGATTGTTCATCAGCCTCCTCTATGAGGTAAAAACTGGAGTCAAGATCAAAGTCCTCTCCAGTTCCTCTCTTGAGACCAGACTCCCTTCCCTCTTGTCTCATAGCATGCATGCTAGAAAGTCTCAAACTGTTCAATTTCCCCCCATCATCCAATCTGACAGAATTTCCTTGAGTTGCGATTATTTGTTGTGGTTCAGAATATCGGAGACATCCCTTTCTCACTTTATAAGGCAACTGTACGCAAAGTCCCCCACCTGAAATGTTCACTGTTTCACAACCCGTTTCTGATCCACATACAATTTGTATTTTTGTTTCTTATCCCTTACTCCTTCATGAATCTCTGTATCCTCAGGGCGAGATGGCATGGAAAGCTCTATAAGTTGTTGCCATTGGGTAAGTTTGGTGATAGCTTTGTGTCTTCTCAGCAGTTCAAAAGGTGATTTTCCTGTAGTGGGGTGAGGAATAGTTCGATAAGCAAATTAAGTTTCAAGGATGGCCTCTTTCCAGGATTGTTGTTGCGTAGTGGCTAATTGTAAACTTTCTATCACTAATCTGCTCATTCTTTCCATAAGCCATTCCCTCAAGGTTACCACATAGTATTGTGTTTTACCCCATGGTTATGCAAATATTGCTCCATTTCAAATAAGGTAAGCGTTGTCCCATTGTCAGTCACCAGTTCTTTAAGACCTTCTCTCGCAAAAACTACAGCCACAAATTAGATCACCTTGTTTGTAGTTATGTTGTCAGCAAATGAAACTTCTGGCCACCTGGAATAGTAATTCACCATCACTATAACAAATCTTTGGTTTGTAGGTTTGATTATCAAAAGGCCCCATAACATCCAGAGCACGTTTCCCCCAGTGACCATTGAGATTCTCTACTAGAGTCAAGGGGGTGGTAAAAGTCTTATGTGACTTATCAGATACAGCACAAGCCATAGAGTGCATGATCACATCTTCAATGTGTTTGTCCATACCAGGCCACCAAAAACTTTCTCTGATTTGCCTTTTAGTCAAGCTCATGCCCAGGTAAGCTTTGTGGGCAATTTGATCACTTTTGCTTGTAAGGAGGTTGGCATCACCAAATGCTCAGTCCTCAGTACCAGCTCATTAAGAAGAGACAGCTCACTTGCTACTTGCATGTATGGTTTAAGATGTTCAAGTAACTTGTTTTTGTATGGCCATCCATTAGTTATGTAAGGCTTAAGTTCAGTAAGCACTTGATCAGCACTGAGGGCTACTTTCTATTCAGAGGACATGATCATTCCATCAGTAGATGAAGCTATTTGCACATACAACTCCTCCATCTTCATCTTTGGGATCTCCTCTTGGCCTGGAAGTGGAAGTCGAGATAAACAATCTGCAGTTGACTTTTGAAGATATTCAAAAGATATTCAACCTGGAATATCAAAAGATATCCAACCTGGAAGATATTCAACCTGAAAATCAAAATCCATAAGTCTGGAGATCTATTTGGCTATTCTTGAGGTTGCTCGACTTGATTCCCAAATAGTAAATAAAGTGGATAAAGGTTTATGGTCTGATTATAAAGTGAACTTTCTGCCCCACAAGTAAGTCCTGAAGTGCTTCACTGCCCAGAAACATGCTAGAGCTTCTTTTTCAATGACAGAATACATCTTCTCTGATGCAGTAAGCACTCTGGAAGCAAAAGCAACTGTAACTTCCCTGTACCCTTTTTGCTGGGTCAATACAGTACCCAAACCATATTCAGAACCACATTGGAGACAATCGTGTGCCTACTGGTGTCAATAGATGTGAGAGTAGGGCTTTCAGCAATGGCTGATTTGATAGTCTGAAAACTAGCCTTGCAGGATGCATCCCAGTTAAATGCTACATTCTTTTTTAAAAAGAAGAGGCAATGGAGTAACTTTGGAGGCAAATTGTCTAACGAATTTAGAGTAATACTCACAGTCCTAAAAACAACTGTAGTGCATCCTTGTTGTGTGGCTCTGGTGCTTTCCAAATAGCTTTCACCAAGTTTATTTTGGAATGTACGCCACTTTGAGATATTGTGTATCCCAAACACAAAAATGGACATTTCTCTGCAGAGATAGTAAGTCAGTGTTGACGGGGTTTTCTTAAGACTGCTCTCAGTTTAGCATCATGCTCCTCAATGTTTTTGCCATACACTAAAATATCATAATGAAAATAAGTGATTCCATCTGTAGTCCCAAAAATTGCATGCATCATTTTTTGAAGTACCAAAGCTACAGAGACTAATTCAAAGGGCATTTTTTTGTATTGAAAAGGACCCTCTGGGGGTAATGAAGACTGTTCATCTAACCTTTGAGCAGAGAATTTGATGATAGGCCAAAGACAAGTCCAAAGTTGTGAACACTGAGGCCTCTTTCAGAGTAAGCAGCATTTCATTGATATTGGGTAATGGATGACAATCCACTATCATATTGGAGTTCACATCTCTTAAATTTACGCACATTTGAAGTGTACCATTTGATTTCCTCACAAGAACAATAGGAGAGACCCATCCTGATGAATCAACAGGTTCTATGATGTCAGCATGCTATAATCTTCAGAGCTCTTTTCTAAGTGATTGGTGCAATGCTATGGATACAGATATTGCATTTGCCTTCATCTGAATTTAATGTTCCAAATGTCAGGAGTATCAGCAAAAACATCCAAGAAATCAGCATTCATATCAGCATATGGATGCTCCATCATCTATAATACAGGGCATGTATGTATGTACGTATGTATGTAACCTCCCGCCTCAGGAACGTGACCTATAACATATCTGCATGCTAAACGAACCATGCCAGCACAGTGGCTGACCACGCCAGGAACTCCTGCTGACAACACCCCTGGAGGACCCCCTGGACCTGGAGAAGATCCTCCGTCGTCAAGGACCCATGCCCAGAGGCTGCAATTGGCAGAAGACGACTGGCACGGCCCTGCCGGCCACACGCAAGGTAAGGCTAGGATCTGTCCCTCCCTTGGACCTTTTGGACATTCCTCTCACTGAACTCTTTTAACCGGACTCTACCCAAACCCATAGGAACCTGCGTACAGTGCTATATTCTCTCTACCATTGCAACCACACATTCGTTAGTGCGCGGCCGTGTTTTATCGGGAAATTCTATTCACTGTTGCTTTTGTAAACCATATGTTAAACATTCTCTAATAAAAGTCAATCTTTCTGATGTTTCTAGCCCAAATCTGAGACTCCTTTTTTTGACACATACACTGTTCTTTCTGCAGTACATCCCTTGTATTCCAGGACAGCAGTGAAATATCCATTTATGGCAATAAGGGAACCTCCATAGCCCTGTGAGTGGATGTCTGAATGCTGCAGGTACAGATCTGATGTAGTATGGAGTTTCTTGTAAAACAGATGGTAAATGAGAGTGTATGAAGAACCAGAATCAGCCAGCATCCACACTTCATGGCCATTAAGTTTAACTTGACAATGTGGAGAAGCAGGTTTTAAAGTCAAACTTAAAATGCTGTCAGGAAGCTGTTCAACTGCCTCATCCTTATCATATGGTGAATCAGTAATTGAGTGAACAGCAGACTTGCAAACTTTGGCAAGCGTCCTCTTTTTTGCACCTGTTGTAAGTGATCTTCTGTGTAGGACAGTGAACAAAATTGGCATTGTAGGCAAAGTCTCCCCATCGGTAACTTTGGTAGCTCCTCCTTTCTTGTGCTGCCACTTTTTGAGGCAGTGCCATATGAGAAGACTGGGTTAGAAGGGTTTAGACTGAACAGCCTGGATTTCAGGTGGTTGGCTTTGGGGTACCAAAGAGAGAGATTTGGCACAAGAGCATTTCCCACCCTCCTAGCCATCTCTATAACTTTATCCAAGGTAAGTGTCTGCTCTAATAGCAGTTTTTAATGCAATCTGGAACAGTTTGTTTTCATAACAATCTGATCCCTGATCAGTTAATCAGTAAAGTTGGCAAGCTCACAGGTTACATTTAAGGCACACAATGCTGTTACATACTGATGGATAAATTCACCAGACAGTTGGGATCTAGAATACAACTTGTAACATTCAGCAATCACATTCAAAAAAGGGTTGAAATGATCATGTAGGTCCAATAATGCAATGAAACGAAACGGGAAGAAACGTTCACAAGCTTTGCAGGCTCACATGTTTGGCTGGTTCAAAATCTCATCACCAAATGTTTTATAGCTGCTTCCTTCACAAACACAAAGTAATGTTATATAGATTTAACTATGAGTTATTCAGGAACAACTCAATTATCTCCTTCTCCTTCCCCTCCCTTTTCCTTTCTCCACCCCCACGCTCTCTACAGGATCCCCTCTGGGACAACATAAACAACACATAAAAGATCCTGGATAGAATACAACTCTCTCCAAGGTTTCCAGCAGGAGTCTTTCCCTGCCCTACATGGAGATGCCAGGGATTGAATCTGGGACCTCCTGCATGCAAAGCAGATGCTCCACCAGCTGAGCTAAAGCCCCATCCCCTGCTACAGGGTGTTTAGGGGAACTGGAATCCAAGAACTAACTGGGCATGTAGAAAAGCATTCAGACTCTTGAGAATCCCAGCTTTAATTTTAAAATATTCCCACTTTCCCTGGAGTGGGGTGATGGAGAAAACATTCTCAAGTGGGAACATACACGGCCCATTATTTCAGAGAGCAAGGAAAGGAGCTTCAGGGCCCTTTTATTGATTTGCTTCTCAGCTGTCTGAAGAAGGATTGAGTTGGATTTAAGGAAGAAAAAGCAGTGGAGCCAGGAAGCCAATTAAGCCCAGTATCCTGCATCAGACAACCCCCATCAGAGAAGCAAATAACCTTTTGAGTTTCAAGGCCCCTGAAGCTCAGAGGTAGCTGTCACTTGAAAAGAGCTGCAGATAGCACAACAAAAGGGCTGGGGAAGGGCAATGGGAGATGGAAAAGAAAGACACTAAATCATTTCATGTACTGTTCAAGTGGGAGGGGAGTGCAGGGAAAGTGGACAAGAGGCCAGAGGATACTTGCTAGTTATCACTTTAATACAGCAGGGGTTAAGCAAATACTGGAAGGGAGAGCAAGAGTAGGACTATGCATGGGGATAACCTCAACATTCTGAACCCCCAAATACTTTTACCTGTAGAAATCTGCTGAATTTATTTTGCATAATTTATTT
The DNA here is from genome assembly GCF_027244095.1 of Hemicordylus capensis. Lineage (NCBI taxonomy): Eukaryota > Metazoa > Chordata > Lepidosauria > Squamata > Cordylidae > Hemicordylus > Hemicordylus capensis. Next base: position 297,844,627 of record NC_069659.1, on the reverse strand, counting down.
TGTTCCTGCAGTCAGGAAGAGGGATCACTAGAGACAAGCAGGGCACTGAAGGCACACCCTAACAATTTATAATCCTGTCCAGCCCCTCTGGTTTCTGATATTTCATTAGGCACTGCCTACACATTTCAAGCTTGTTTTTGCACACTTGAAGGCTAGAGACTTGAAATTCATTCATTTATTCATTTGATTTGTATACCACCTCAAACATTTGTCTCTGGGCGGATAACATAAAAATTAACAATAACATAAAAACAAGTTTAAAACACACACAAAAACTAAATTTAAAACAATTTAGATAATTTAAAATCAAAACACAGATTAAAACCTAAAAATTTAAAAAGCTGAAAAAGCTTGGGTGAAGAGGTGGGTTTTCAAATGCTTTTTAAAAATGGTCAGAGATGGGGAGGATCGCATTTCAGTAGGGAGCACATTCTACAACCTTGGGGCAGCAACCAAGAAGGCCCGCCCCCGTGTGGCTACCAGCCAAGCTGGTGGCTACTGGAGATGGACCTCTCCAGATGACCTCAATGGGCGGTGGGGCTCATAATGAAGAAGACGTTCTCTTAAATACCGAGGGCCTAAGCCATTTAGGGCTTTATAAGTTATAACTAGCACTTTGTATTTTACCCGGAAACTTATTGGCAGCCAGAGTAGCTCTATCAGTAAAGGAGTGATGTGGTCTCTCCAAGATGACCCAGAGACCAACCTGGCTACCGCATTCTGTACCAACTGGAGTTTCTGGACTATGTACAAATGCAGCCCCACTTAGAGCACATTGCAGAAGTCCAGTCTGGAGGTTACCAGCATATGTACCATTGTTTTGAGGTCATTCATCTCAAGAAACTGATGCAGCAGGCATATCAGCCGAAGCTGTCAGAAAACCTCTCTGGCCACCGCCTCAACCTAAGATACCAGGGAGAGGTGTGGATCCAGAAGTACTCCCAGACTGTGTACCTGTTCCTTTTGGGGAAGTGTGACCCCATCTAGAACAGGCAGATCAAAATCATCTCTGGAGTTCTGACCCTGCACAATAAGTACCTCCGTCTTATCTGGATTTAGTTTCAGTTTATTCTCCCTCATCCAGCCCATTACTGCTTCCAGGCAGGCATTTAGGGAGGATATGCCAGCTCCTGATTATGTTGACATGGAGAAGTAGATCTGGGTGTCATCAGCATACTGATAACACCCTGCATCAAATCCCCTGACGATCTCTTCCAGCGGTTTCATGTAGATGTTAAAAAGCATTGGAGAAAGTATGGAGCCCTGAGGGATGCCATTCATAAGCTCAGATTTTGAAGAGCAACAGTCTCCAATCGACACCATTTGGAATCTGTCTGAGAGGTAGGAGCAGAACCACTGTAAGACAGTGCCTCCCACCCCTAACACTCTCAGACGTTCCAGAAGGATACTATGGTCAACAGCATCGAAAGCTGCCAAGAGATCCAGAAGGACCAACAGAGTCACACTCCCTCTGTCCATTCCCAATTGGAGAACATCCATCAGGCCGACCAAGGCAGTCTCCATTCCACAGCCCTCCCGAAAGCCAGTTTGAAATGGGTCTAGATAATCAGTTTCCTCCAAGACCACCTGGAGTGGTCAAGAGCACTCTCAATTACCTTGCCCAACTATGGGAGGTTGGAGCCAGGCCTATAGTTGCTCTGAGGGATCTAATGCAGGCTTTTTTTAAAAGAACAGATCTAATAATTGCCTCCTTAAGATAAGGAGGCATCCTGCCATACGTCAGAGAAGCATTTATTATTTCTACCAGGCCTCCTACAACAGCCTCCCTGATAGATAGATAGATAGAAGAAGCCATGTTGGACAAGGGTCAAGAGAACAAATGGCAGGCCTCATCACTCTAAGCGGCTTGTCCACATCATTAGGAGTCACAAACTGAAACTGATCCAGTCGAACCACATAAGAGGTGTTGCTGGACACCTCCAGCTCAGACACTGCAGTAATTGTAGATTAATCTCCATCTAAGTTGGCCTGAATACGAGATATTTTATCTGCAAAAAAATCCTTAAACACATCACAGTGGGTAACTGATGGCTCCAAATTCTGATTAAAGGAAGTGGGGGCATGTACTAGGCCCCTCACAACTCAGGACAACTCCGCCAGACGGGAACTCGCAGATGCATTACGAGCAGAAAAGAACCGCTTCTTTGCCGCACATATTGCCTGAGCATAGATCTTTAAATGTGCTCCATGTCGTAATTTGTTGGATTCAAGTTGAGTCTTTCTCCACTTGCGCTCCAGTCGCCTACCTTGCCGCTTCTGCCCCCGTAGATCTTCCGTATACCAAGAGGAAATGAAAGCTTAGATGCTTCAGTTGCTGAATTTTGTTTCTAGTTCTAATGTTTATGACTACAAGATAGTGGAATCCTCACAGACCTGAGAAAGAGGACCAGGAACACACTAAAGTGAAAGAAAACAGGCCAAGGAGGTCAAGAGTTCCATGAAGTGCCCTGTATGGAATCTTGGTCTAGTGGAGTCCATATTCTGGGGGCGGGGGTGGGTGGGTTCTAAATGGAATAGAACCTACTTTCTGCTTCTTTTGACATGGTTACTCTTATCTAAGCCCCTATCCCATGTGCTGTGAATCTGGTTTGTATTTGACTGTTCACCACATGGGTTACAAAGGGGTGTTCACTCTTCTTTAAGTGGCTGCCATGAAACAACATGGTGCATCAGCAAAAAAGTAACCCTGTCAGGATCTCCTAGGAACTGTTACCAGGTGTTGTGAATATAGTTTGTTCTGGACTATAAGCACAAATGTTATTAGGGGGACATGGACATACATACATACAAACACACTCAGAGGGAGATCTCATAAGCCCCTTCAGAAAGTAGGTTTAAAAAAAATACTCTGGGAATTGTTAAGGGCAATGAACTCTTACTGGAAGCCAATGAATAGAGAACAGCATTCTGTCAAATGCCTTAACTTGAGCTGCCTTCAACATAAGTACAGAGGGAAACAACATTAAATTAAGCAACATTGACATTGGTTGGATAGCAGGGAAAGGACTGACCAATGAACAGACAAAAGAGCTTGGAGGAATGGCCAGCAGAACAGGAAGGCAGTGTTGAGAAAACAAAGGGCCATCCAGCTGATAGCACCTCTGCCATCCAGTGCATCTGTCTAGCCACTGCTGGTGCACATTCTGCAGTAGACAGACCAGCCTGGCAAGTCCTATGTGAAATCCCTTCTAGATGAGATCAGCATCAGAATGAGCCAGAGTTAGGGCTGTTTTGACAACACCATTCCAGAGCTCTTTTTGTACTAGTCTTCCTGAAGCAATAATAGTAAGTGGAGCTTTCACACATAAGCCCCTTTGGAATAGGGAAGCATCTCCTCATTCCTTCTTCTATGTAAAGTGCTTTGAGAACTGTGTGTGTGTCTGTGTATGTATAGACAGACAGACAGACAGACAGACAGGAGTATCAGTGCATGATTCTCCCAACCATAACCCTCAAATAAACACCACAAGCCAGGGATATTTGAGCTTTTAAAGGTTTGCGGGGCATACCAATGACATAAACTGCCTTAATATTAATTCCCTCTCCTCAAAGAACACTGGGAATTGTATTAAATAAGCTAGGGATCTCTGACAGAGAGGTTTCACAGTTTGTCACAAGGAAGGGGAAACATCTTGATTAAATTACTATACTGTAATACCAACAGAAACTTTGTAGTAGATATGCCCCTTGATTCCGGGACTGTGGAGAAAAATATTTGGAAAGAGGTTTGGTTTTAAGACGGCAGAGATGGCTCACTTTCTCAGGTCCTAAAATCCTTGCTATAGTTTTAATTACTGCTTCTAGGGCTGAAGAGTTGACACACTCAAGGGGAAACCTGCACCATAGGACCAGGTAGTTTGCATACCGAACTGAAGGTGACCCATTAATAGCAGTCCGAAAACAGAATGGAGAATGTGGTGGACTTAATTTGGCAAGTAATCTACCTCACAGAGGGTTGTGTTTTTGTTTTTTTAATGACATGATATGCTCAGAGAAATATCTAAAGATTACAAAGGCAGATACTCTGGTATAAGCTAAAGCACAAACTATGATCAAGGTTTGTACTAGCCTGAGGCTAAAACAAAAATGAAGTAACAGGAAAATTGTAACTTAAATTGAGAGATTAGACATTTTGGTTGCATCTACTTTGTGCTGCTTTAGAGGAAACATTCCTCTAGTCCTCCGTGCCTGCTCTTTTATGACAACCACCTGCTCCTTTGACAAACTGAATAAATATTTTGCAGTCTAAGTAATCCAAAGTGCCTCAAACACATGAGCAGGGCACACCAGGCTTGTAGGCAGCCACTGGCAACCAGGAAAGGAATTTTTTGTGAAGCAGAAAAAGGGTGGGGTTTTATCATTGCTGATGTGAGGGTGGGACAGGTAGTACTTTATTTATTACATTTGTATCCTGCTCTTCCTCCAAGGAGCCCAGAGTTGTGTACATAGTTATGCTTATATTCACAACAACCCTGTGAGGTAGATTAGGCTGAGAGATAAGTGACTGGTCCAGAGTTAGCCAGTGAGGTCATTCACAAAATAAAAAATGGTGTTCTACCAAGTTTCTTCCTACCTTGCTTCTACACAATCACTTCTTCCCAGGTTTTCCTCTTAACTTGCTTCCACGCAACTGAAAGTTGGGAGCACACACGGCTCCTAAACCCAGGTAGACTGCAGTTTTTGATTGTGTGAATGACCTCAGAGAGTTTCATGGCTGAATGGGGATTTGAACTCTCCTTAGACCTAGTCTAACACTCTAACCCAAGGCTGCACAACTTTGGCCCTCCTGCAGATGTTAGACTACAACTCCCACAACTCATAACTATTGGCCACTGTGGCTGGGGGTCATGGAAGCTGTAGTCCAAAAACAGCTGGAGGGCCAAAGTGGTTCAGTGATGCTCTAACCACTACAACACACTGGCACAAAATGTGTTTGTGGCTAGTAGCATTTGTGGCTTACTCTGCCTGAGCATGGAAAACTATCATGTCAGGAAGAAGACTGGACTAAATTCCATCTCTTTGTAAAGCTAGGCTTTTTTGTATGCAAAGAGATTTCATGCTTGATTTTAGTTACATGGGGGATATTGATCCATGCAATCAGCAATATGCAGAAGTGTTTCCAACTCTGACAGAAGCTATTCCCAGAGATTCCCCCCGCGCCACCCCGCTCAATATTTTCCACAATATCCAGCCACTAAAATCTCCACAACTGCTTTCAATAGTCACATGGAGACCAATGCTGATTCCTGGAGACTTCAGGCCAATGATGAAGGGCTGGCAATCCTAATCTGCAGGCTGATGTTGTATCATCCTGGAGTACTGTACTACATGCTTTTTCTGCAAGCTCTAATTGGAGGCTTATCCAAGTGTAAAGCCGTAGCTTCCTCTAAACTAACTTCTGATGGTTTCTATAGAGCTTTCCAAAGAGATCTTTGCTAAGTGGGAATAGTTATTGATTAAAAAAACCCTAACTTGCCACCAGAAACAGACTAAGAGGAGGTATCTTCAGTCTAGTTCTCACTGAGGTAATAAACCTGTGTCTCTGCTATAAATAGGCTGCCAGCTCCTGAAAGTCAAAATTCTGGTACCTCAGTAGGGCCATAAAGGCAGAGAGAGTCCTGTGGGATAAAGTGGCAGAGACCGGGGATTTAAAAAAATACATCTTAAAGTATACAGCTATTCCATGTGCTTACAAGTCTCCTCTATACATGATGCTAAGCCAGCACAGACCATCCTCACCCAATCGTGACTCCAGCTGTATTACAAATACAAATCAAAAACTGAAAGTAGCAGGTGAGGTATGCACGGAATACACATTGTAGGGATGCGCACAAAGAGCAGTTTGAGCACTTTTTAGGCAGAGGGGAACAGGAACTTTAAGAAAAAGGAGAGCAGGTCCTTAACCGGTCTCCGTCACCCCATGCAGCTTGCTGCTGGGGTGGTGCATGTCCCTAAAAGCCAAGCATGGCATCAGCATGCCCATGACATCCGCACACGCATGGCTGCCATTTGCATGGTCAGTAATACCATGCTAACCATGAAAATGGTGTCTGTACATGTGTGGTCAGCATGGTGTTATTGACCATGCAAATGGCAGACATGCATCCGTGGATCCCATGGGCATGCTGATGCTATGCTGGGCTTCTAGGGATGTGCACCACTCCAGCAGGAAGCTGCATGGGGAGGCAGAGAGCAGGTAAGGACCTTCTCTCCTTTTTCTTAAGTTTCTGGTCCCCCTGCCCAAAAAGTGCTTGAACCACGGTTCATGCACATCCCTATCACATTGTCACATCACACACACACACACACACACACACACAGAGCATATGATTTTGGAATTAAAACATCTCAAAGTCATTCTAGAAAACGTGTACATATGGGAAACAGTGAAGCTGTTCCTAAGCTTCTAAGCAGAAGAATTATCATTTTATTCAGAGCAGAGAACTAAAATCCAGGGCTGTGTGAAGTTCTGGATTACAATTTGATTTGTCTGAGATTCAGTCCGAATAGGGCATCAAATAGCTAAATTCAAATCAAATAGCTAGATCTTCAAATTTCTTTGAATCGAATCAGCAATTTGGAAAGATTCAAATAAATTCGGCCACTTGAAGGATTCCTCCCTGCACACTGTTTTTCAATGGCAAACATTGCAACTTGTTTAATTTTACTAATCTTTTACTTCATATGGTATATATACTATATTAATGTTGTAAGCTACTGTGAGCAGTAGTGTACTGGAGGAGCAGGGTACAAATATTTTAAATAAATAAACTGACAAAAAGGAGGGAATCAGATTATTTTAAAATGGGAGAAAGTGTCCTTTGACATCTCAAATTAGCCAATAGCTTTGCTCAGCCTCTCTGATCCATTCCAATCACAGTGCTTTGGAGGGAGGGCTGTAGAAATAATCTATCAAGCTCTGCTTGCTCAGCCAAAGCACTTCTGTTCTGTGAGTTGCTGTGTCTCTGAATAGGGTCAGTAGTGTTCCGAAGGTTTGGGGCAGTGGTGAGGTCTGTGTTTACTGTGAGGTTCATTTGTTGTTAGTCTTAAAAGAAAACCCTACACCTATTTACCTGAAATGTTGCAGGCATAATGCACTCAAAAGGAGCTACCAGTTCCGTTCATTCTTACCCCAGTGATGAATAACAAAAATGAAATTATAAGGTTTTTTCCTCCAAAATATTGGCGGCTGCTTCTTTTTTAAAGGAATTCCTGCACTTATTTATTTGTAAGTTTGAAAACTTCATGCCCAAAGTTGTTTTTATCACATTCTGTGAAGAAATGAAGACAGTATGGGTATTTTAGTCTGCTCATTATATCCCATGGACAAATATTTGGATCTGAATCCTTGAATCAAGAGGCAAACCAATCCACATCTGAAGCACCAAAACCAACAATACATACTCCAAACAGTGAATCAAATACTTGCCTACCACACAGACCTTAATCCATGCAACTCAAGAAAATCAGCCAAAACTCACCCCTGCCCAATTCATTCTCTCCCACCCACCCATGATGTCTCATCCACCCTTATGCACTTCCTCCCCTCCCCCCCTCTCTCTCTCACACACACACACACACACACACACACACACACACACGGCTGCTGGCTCCTTCCTCTCTCTCCACCAGGGCATGGGCTCTGCACTGGAATCACTCATCAGCCAGCATAGTGGATAAGCCTGGTAGGCAGGCAAGAAGGCAAACAGGGGCGGCTGAGCACTGGACTGGATCACTGCAGCAGCAGCAGCACATTATCAGCTACTGGCTGACACCACTGCTCAGACACAGTTGCTCATCTGCTGTGGCTTAGAAAGGGCATTGCTGTGCTATGCTGCCTCTTGAAACACCAGCCCTTTTTGCTGCACTCTAACCAGGCCAACCCTGTTTCCACTTCTGCCTCCTGGCAGTAGCCAATCTTTCTGACAGATAAATATCACACTCACTTAGAAATGCTTCTGGATCCAGATGAGGAAAACTTCCACCTCTCTGGGCCGCATGTACACACAAGCAAACTGGGGGAAGCATGAACAAAGGATTGGACAAAACACAAGCAAACTGGGGGAAGCATGAACAAAGGACAAATTACCTCATTATTTTGTTTAAAGAAAAGAAATGCTTAGCTGGCAACAGGTCCCAAACAAACAAACAAACAAAAAACCAGCCAGGCTACCCAAACTCCAGTCACCAACAACCCTAGTTGTGCCATTTCAAATGACAGGCAGGAACTGACATGGTGAAATTCTTGTCCATACACAGAATTCCCTGCACCATGAAAACTAGCATGCCAGGGAGAAGATTTTATTTGATATGCTAATTTTCCACATGTGGGCATTTATTTGAGAACTAGGGCTTTAAATGTATTGCTTCTCTGTTTCACTTTGGCACCTCATCTGGGCAGCCAGAAAGAAGAGTGGGAATACGGAGAGCAGCGAGATTGCCTTGGTTTTGTAGAATCCAAGAAAGCCATCATGGAAACAAGGCAGAGTTTAACGAGAGAATCAATTCAGCATGCTCATGCAGTGCTGCTCCTGTGATGCATTTTAAATTGCTTGTCAGACGTGAAAGGGGAGTTTGTTTACCTCACTAAATTGCAACATTGATTGAGTCAGGTGGCTCTTTAAACCTAACACGGCAGAGGAAATGAGCGCTGAAGGCCAGGAGTCTTTTAGCCTGACTGAAACATAGTCCGTTTTGAATTGCAAACCATAAGCACACTGTGCTGCAATGTCTTTGTTTTCCTGTGGGAGATGGACATGCTCCTTAGAGAAGAGATAAAGAAGAATGATATGAACACAGAGAGAGAGAACGAGAGAGCGCCTGATGGCCTGACCACAACGAGATTGCTTTCACTTTAACCTTTATGTGACTATCCTCCCTTTTAAGTACTAGTAGCTTCAGTCACCCTAACGCCTGGACAAACAAACCAGCTCTCACCTCCACTTGTTCTTAAACAATTTAATGTGATTTAGGCAAAAGGTCTCCTTGTTAGCAGAGATAGAGGACCTATCTGTATGAAAAACTTATATCAGTGTTATACCACTAACTATCATACCCAAAGAATCCTAGAAAGTATTGTTTGGTGAAGTGCTACGAATCCAGATACTCTCACCCTCCAAACTACAATTTCTAAGGTTTCCTGGGGAGAGGGAATGATCATAAACTAACAATTCAGAGCCACAAAAATGAAAAAATGTGGGCTGAAAGAATATGGGAATAAATATAGAGGTGTAGCAAACTAGGCATTCTGTCCCCTTTTAGAGAATGCTGGGAATTGTTGTGTGGGGACTGGAGGACAGCAATCTCCGGCAGAGAATTCTCAGCTCTTTGCTGGACTACAGTTCCTAGGAGGCTTTGGAGGAAATCATGACAATTAAACTGATGGAAGCTTGTAAGGTACACAGGTCTGTCCTCCAATGGAACACTGCATAATGGAGGGGTGCGAGGTGTGCCTCAGCATCCTGACAGAGATCCTGGGATACACCTCTCAGATTGTGTGCTATTTTGTTGGCAGTTCTCAAAATATTGTCACTCAAGTGCCTTCTGGAGATGCTTGTGCATTTGGGCCAGACTTAGTTGTAAAAATCACCACCCAGTTGCTTCACAGTGCTCCCAAGAGCCAATTTATCCCAAGTGGGATGACATATAACCACCCACTGCTAACACATACCTTGGAAGCCTTTAGGGTGACACAGTCCGCACTGAAATATTGGGACACAGGCATGATGAAGCAGTTACACAGCTGCTTTCCTCTAAATTCAAGTTCTTTATTGGATAAATAATCATAATCTGTTCTTTTAAAAAATGAATTAACTTGGATTCGTAAACGTAAAATGTGAACAACCCTGTATTTGAACCCTGTAGGTTTCATACAGAGCACTAATGAAAAACAAAACAAATGATAACATATGCAAAATTAATACTGCAGTGCTTCTTAATGCCGTTCCACCAGTGTTCCCTCTAAGGAGTGTGTGTGTGTGTGCGCGCGTTCACACATTTTTTGATGTCAAAAAATGTGTGGGATTTTAGATCCCACTCAGGTTAAATCAGGAAGGCCCCAATCTGAATGCATGTGTGCACACACTGCCTTGATATGGTTGCCCAGGAAAAAACTCATTCCGCACACAGATGAAAAAAAATTAGAGATAACACTGCCCCCCCCCCGTAACACATGAGGCTTTCAGATTGTGCAGAACATGAAGCAGCTAAGACATTTAGTTATTTATCAGTTCGTAAGAAATTAAAGTTTATTATAGATAAGAGGTCAGTTCTGATCTACACAAAACAATGTTTGCAGTCGCATGGCCCTGCAGATGGCTGGGCAAGAAACCAATCTTGGATGTAATTTATAATAGCCTCAGGGACTGCACCACTGGATGGAGATTAGATGTTTGATACATATTTTCCTGTTCTGGTGAACAGATGCAGTGTTCAAGATAGATATCCACAGCATAGCACTGCATAAAACATGGCATTTGGTCTCTTATGCTAGCAGAATAGCCTCTCCTTTGCATTAGAAAATGGTGAACATGGTGGCTGACATCCAAACTAAGGAAGTGCTAGCACTGGTGCACTGATGCTATGCGGAAAGGAGCAATTTCCATTGATTTCCTGTTCCCTCTGAAGCTGACTGTGACTTCCAAAAATATGTCTCTGAGGGTTGTGTGACTCTCAGGGACATATTTCTGGGAGCCACAGTTGGCTTCAGAGGGAATGAAAGAATGACAACCCCCTTCCCCTGCAGCACCAGCACAGTGTTAGCTGCACCACACTTCCATAGTCTGGATGTCAGCCACTATTTCTAAGAGCACAACATTGTTTACACATGAACACATGCAGTGTTAATTAGCACAGTCCTATTTAAATATTCTGAAACTGTAGACTCAGTGGGTGGAGGGGGAGATGAGGATCACAGCAACAAGCTTTTCATTAACACCATAAAAGTGCTTGCTTAGTGGCCAGAAACCTGGAGACTAGTAGGTCTCCTCAAGAGGAAGAGTAACAGCAGGACTCATCAGGAGTAAACTTGGTTTGCAACTCCAGAAAAGAGGCGTGGTCCTCAAGGATATTTAAGACACTTCCTCTTTCTGGACAGTTGCTGGCTACAACTGTTGGCATAGGACTTGCTTCCTGAGCACTCTAAGTGGCTCTACTCTGGAAACCTCCCAATTCCTGTCTTGCCTGATCCAGTCTCATCCTAGCTGCTGTCCATTGATTTGGTGCAGAGAACCTGGCCTTTGCTGCTCTGCTACCACAGATCTAATAGTGGGACAGTGGTTCCAATGCAGTTCCTGCCTGCTCTGCCCCACCTCAGCCCTAAACCTGTCAACTAGTAAGCCTTCTGAGACTGGCACATGACACACATGTTGATCAGCTCTGAACAAAGCAGCATGCAGAGGCTGAGGTGGGGCCTCCTGCCACAATCTCAAGCCCCCTCCATCCACTGCATTTACACACCAGCCCCTTTCAGATGTTCCATGCATGTGCATGAGGAAGGGGGCAGGATCCCAGTGGTAGTGTTCATTCCCCCAATTAGGCACATACATTTTGAAGGTCTGTATAACTTACATTTGCATTGGACTCTCTCCACGTAGTTGAGAACCCTGCTTTAGCATTCCCAGTTATGTGAAGAGAGTCCCCTTTGCTGTTATAAGCATGTAGGGTCTATATCAGGGTTTCTCAACGTGTGGGTCCCCAGATGTTATTGGACTTCAACTCCCATAATCCCCAGCCTCAGTGGCCTTTGGTTGGGAATTATGGGAGTTGAAGTTCAATTACATCTGGGGACCCACACGTTGAGAATCTCTGGTCTATATGCAAACCCTCAAAATATAGTACAGGTATGAACCGATTCAAACATTCTTAAAGTTGCCTCTTTCAAATTGTCAGTGAATGGATGATTGTGGTGCTCCCACCAAAGCACATGAACTGAACATCTGAAAGGGCTGACATTGGGAACATCTGAGTACGGTTCATGTTATTACTGTAAAGGGGGGAAATATTAAAAACTAAGATTTTAACTTTACCTTTCTAAAGCATCCAAAGACAGACAGAAAGGATAATGATGAAGGTTGATCACAGAGAAAGGTAGAAGAGAGATGGAAGCAAACACAGGTTTTTTGGTACCAAGCATATTATTATTATTCAAAATATTTAGATCCCACCCCTCCAGTACTCACAACAGTAAAACAATAAAAGTAATATAAAATTTAATGCAATAAAACAAATAAAACACAATGTAGAATAAAACCAATTAAAACAAAGCCAATTAAAGCTGAAACCCCATCAGGCAATATAATATAAATCCTGGATGTGAGGAAGTCATGAGGCTGGTTCAGATGACACTTTTCTGGCCTATGCGGAAAAAAAGAGCCAAGAGTGCATCCATTCCGATGGTCTTTCACAGGTATCTCGATGTCATCCCAGTGCACTTCGAGTGTGTGGGTATCCAAATTGCTGCTCTATGCATGACCCAAATACTAGTTTAAGCTAATTTAAATATTAAGTTTAAAGTTTTATTTGGGTCACGTGTAGAGTGGCAATTTGGACAAACCACCAGTGGTCCCTCTAATTTTTTTCACCTTGGTGCGGAATGATTTTTGTTCTGGGAGGCAGTTTCAAGGCAGTGTGTGTGCACCTGCATTCAGAATGGGGCCTTCCTGATTCAACCTGAGCAGGATCTAAAAGGAACTGAGCGGACATCCAAAAACTTCTGAGCGCGCGCACGTATGCACACCTTAGAGGGAACAGTGCAAACCACCCTCACCGAATGTGACAAAGGAACATGCTGGGAGGATGCCAGGACATCAAGGAAAGATGTCAGAACAGGCACACTCTCAGCACATTCCCCTTTTAAACACATGTGCTGGGAGAGCGTCTCCTAAAATGGCCCTTGGTTAAGCTCCAAACCACTTCATATTAAATAAGGCCCAGGGACCCTGAAAACTTCCCCTCCACACGAAACCATATTAACCCACTTGCACACGCAAGTGAACGCAGCACAAAAATTCAACAAGCAGCATTATGCATCTCTACAAACAATCAAATCAGTTTGAGGCCTCTTTGAATATGTACTTGCAGACAAACTCCCTGCAGTTAGGGTAAGGTTAACTGGTAAGAGAACATAGGAAAGGTGAGGCTACTGATGACACAGTGGCTTTGAACTATGTACAACTATGTACAACTGAACTATGCTCAAGCCCCCACCCCCATTACTCCTCTGCTCCCAATATTCACTCATATGAGGGGAAACAGGTGGGTTAGTTTCATTTTTGCAGCCTTGATTGTGCCATTACTGCCAAATAAAATGTGAAGATTCAAGGCCTTTTATCATAGCATGCATCATTTAGAGGAATGTCTCATAGCAGGCAATGAAACTCACCTGGTATGTGTTGTCAAAACTGTCGTACATGAACCTTGTGATCAGGGATGTCTTTCCAACTGGAAAAAGAAAATACAGGCATAAGTGAAAATTGCAGGTGTCGAGAACATTCACAATCCTGGACTCCATTCTATCACAGAGCAGGCATGCTTTGGTGCATTGCTTTGTATGAGGCAGCAACAAGGCCTACCATGTTCTGTGGCATTGTGCACAGAGAATATGCCCTTGGACACATCTCAGAATTCTCTGCAATGCATTGGAGTCCCATATGCAACAGGATGGTTCGAGGATCTCGGCTCCTCTAAGAACTTTTATCTTCAAGCATCCTTACAAATTGCAAATGGCAATACTTTATGCCACTTTAAAAGCATTATTTAATTTGCCTGAGGACATCACAAGAAAACAACTCACGAGTTCCCTCCAGACTGCTAGGTTACAAATCCAAGAGCGGTTTCACACAATGTGGAACTAGCAGGCACACAGTGTGCATGCTTGCAGTGTTCCACATTTTATGCTGTGCACACATGCCACAGAGTTTTGCAACTGCACTTGTTCTGTTCACGGCAGAGGGAAGTATAGCTCTCACATGGTGAATACACACAGTGGTATACAGGCATGTACTTGATCATTTCCATAGTGTGTGTACATATCAGGCAGTATAAATATACCTAGAGCTGTACATATCAGGCAGTCAGGGGTGTCACTACTATTAGGCAAGGGGAGGCGGCTGCCTGGGGGCCCCCACGCCTCGAGCCCCCCCCCAAGGCAAGTCACATGACTATATATTGTGAAGTGTGTGTGTGTATCAGCGAGGGGCCCATTTTAAAATTTTGTCTCTGGGCCCACTCCAGCCTTGTTACGCCCCTGCAGGCAGTATAACAATATGATAAATAATACATAAATAAACAGTCCTAAGTACCCCGTGACTCTAAACTCCTAAGTCACTTGACACTGCATGGCTCCCAAACTATACAAACTACAGAATAGCAGAAGGTTCCCTCTTCAAATCAACTGGGAACTATAGCAAAGCTAAAACAACTTTATTGTTTTAAATTCAACTTTATTGTGCAGGGGAGGACATAATACTGTGAGCAATGCCAGGACTTCAGGAGAATTGAATCAATATGCTGTAAAAATGTTATATGAGATGAGAAGGTAAACAAGTGGAACTCCACAGTGCCACACAATCACATTAACGCAAATACTCTTTATTTTTTACTTTTGTACTCCAATGTCCTTCCAAGAGCTCAAAGTGACATGCAGGGAGTTTCCCTTCCAGGTCCTGACAAATCCAGATTTCTCTCATTCCAGAGATGGAACTACATCAGAGGGTCTAGTCTAAACCATTCCCTGAGGCATATTTTAGATACATACCTTGTTTTATGGACAGTGCTATTGTATTCACTTTAGTGGGGGGGGGAATTAATTGCACTGCACTTTGAATCATCCCCATTTTTATCACTAACAACTAGCATCTGACTGTTCATGGAATGATTTTGTTGCCACAATCGAGAACACTCACACATGAAGACACATGATACAAGAAGCTCAAAAGGTGCTTAATCAATCCTCTTATACTACGGTTTTTAAAAACTTAAAGGACTGATTGCAAGACTAGATTTTTGTGTTTAATTCATAGAAAGGATGGAACATTTTCTTTTTTTGTTCATGGGCGAAGAAGCTATATTTATTACTTTAATACACATGCAAGCTTCCAACCCAAACAGAGTCACATGTAATATTGACAAACAAGAATGGACAACATTGCTGACACTGGCTGCATTGAGATTCCCACCCCCACAAGGCAATATAGCTTCAGTCAACAGATACAAGTAAATACACAAATCACAAGGCAGTAATTTCCAGGTATTTCATTTGTTTGATGTGCTAGAAACTAATCAGGCACCATTGCATTATGAAGAGTTCTTCAACACGGTTTTTTGATGTTGGGCTCTAGAACTAGATAAAGGAGGGAAAGACCGAAAGGACTAGAATTCAGCAACAGGATCTATATATTTAATTCTCTTAGCCGGCATGCATGCCCAGAATTTGGCGGCGGAACTCCCGCAAGAGTTCCTGGCATTGGGCGAGAGTTCAGGGCAAAAAGGGGGGGGGAGGCGGAGGATGGTGGTGGCGGGCCACAAGATGGCCTGAGGCGGCGGCCATGGCTGGCCGAGGGGCAGCCGGCGAGACAAGAAAGTGGCGGGGAAGCAGCGGAGAGACTGGAAAGGGGGTGAGTGGGAAAGAGAGAGGGGGGCGGGGGGGGGGCAAGAGAGTGGGGCAGGGGGGGAGGGAAGGTGGAGCAGGAGGCCCCAAATAGTGCTCAGATGCTCTGTGCGAGTAGGCTAGTTTAAATTATTTGCTTTGGGAAACTTCACACAAGTCACTAAATGCCTTCTGTGAATTTCAGTTTCCTCTTCTGTGCAATGAGGAAATGGCAGCAGCAGCAGTAGTAGTAGTAGTAGTAGTAGTAGTTCCCTCCTCTGTGCAATGAGGAAAAGGCAGTGTGGCCCATTGGCTAGAGTGATTTGCTGGGGAAATCCAGACTCAAATTTCTGTTTATAGAAATAGGAATAGAAATAGGAATTATAGAGATAGGATTTTTAAAAATAGAAATAGGGAAAAGGGAAATAGGATAAAATTCTATTTACAGATAGGGAGGAGACCTGGTCTTGTGATAGCAAGCATGACTTGTCCCCTAGCTAAGCAGGGTCTGCCCTGGCTCCATATGAATGGGAGACTAGATATGTGAGCACTGCAAGATATTCCCCTTATGGAGCTGCCTGGGAAGAGCAGAAGGTTCTAAGTTCTCTCACTGACATCTCCAAGATAGGGCTGAGAGAGATTCCTGCCTGCAGCCTTGGAGAAGCTGCTGCCAGTCTGTGTAGACAATTCTGAGCTAGATGGACCAATGGTCTGATTCAGTAATTGGCAGCTTCCTATGTTCCTATGTTTATTCTAGGCTCACTTAGGCTGGCCTAGACAATTCTTTCTTTCTCAGCCATACCCTGGCCCTTGAAGTTGCAATGGTACACATGAAACTCTTTACCCCTCCTCAGGGCTAACAGAATTATGAAAAAACAAGTATGTTTGCATCATAGCCTTACCCAGCACAAAATTTGGAGTTATCCAGAACAGCAGCCCTTTCTCATAAGAGAAATGAGAGAATTAAAAAGGCCGTATCAATTGGACACAAACCATAAGTCATCCCTTCATGAAATAGCAAACTCTGCACTCTCTCACACAGCTTTGGAGATGGGAGGAAATGTTGTCTGAATTTAGGCAGCTTCATTCCTCCACCTTAAACAAGTGACTTTGCCCTTAGGGCTGACACCACAGCTGCCTACATGGCAAATGTGCATATGAACCTGGTCTAGCAAGGTGATTAGAGTATCATCTGCAGCTTCAGGTGCTAAATGAAGGGTGTTATTTTATTTATTTATTTACAAAACATCGCATTTTTTATCTTTTTCCAATTCAATTGGATTAAAATATAATTCAAGCAATATTATATTTTGAAAATGAAAATTCTCAAGAACAGACGTCTTGAAAAGACATATGGGGTCTCAGCTCATTTCTGTACCTAGGTATCTCTATATTCACAATAATGAAAGCAACAGATTTCCTTATAATACTAAATGCACCATTTAAAAAGGAAACATTTAAAGCAAACCTCTCAGCTTAAGCCCCCAAGGACACATATGTTAATTAAGAAACTTTATAATGCCATTCATCAGGAGCCTTAATTAAGTATGCTAATTCCCTCTGTGTTGTGCCTTCTGAAGAGATGGGATCTGTCTTTAGTTTTAATGAGTGCCCTGGTGTTCAGCTAACACCAGAGGAGGGGGTAAGGACAACTTTCCCGCCTCCCAGTTCTAATCAGAATCCCAGCTGAATGAATGAAGAGAGAGGTCATATCTGGCCTCAGAGCTTTTCTGTGCAGATATGTCTTGAAGCTAAATTTGTTTTGGAATTACTTTGAGCTGAGCTAGATAAAAGGAAATCAGGATTCCTGCTCTGCAGCAAAAAACCCCAACCCATCTATTTCAGACCTACTTCTACCTTTATGCAGTTTGGCCATTATGAGGTTAGACAAGGGATTTCAGAAAAAGAAGCAGATGGTTGTCTATAGCTGGCACTTGCATCTAGTAAAGTCGGGCAGCTGCTTGGGTGCATCTACGGACCTATGAGCACAACTACAATTGAGCTGGTGGGCGGGAGATGCCCAGGGCCCACTCCAACCTTGCTATGACCCTGGGAAGCCCACAAATTTAGACCCCAGTGCAGTCCTCTTGCTGCTGCTCTCCTAGTACTCAGGAGACCAGCTGGAAGGATGGGTCAGGAACTGCAGACCTGATCACCCATATGAACCTGCCAGGGCCCTCTGCTTGGCATCTCAGGCCCTGCTCATGGCCCCGCCACTAACAAAGATCTGGTTGGCGGAGACTAGAGACAGGGCCTTTTCGGCTGTGGCCTGTCAGCTTTGGAACAACCTCCCCACTATGCTCCCTCCCTCAGTGTTTTCACCCTCCCCCCTGGGTCTTCTCTGCCACTTGACATTTTAAACCTACATTTCAAGTTGGGGAGAGAATGCTGGGTGTGGTGGAGGGGATCTGACATTGTCCACTCAACACTGCAGGGTCAGACAACACAGAAGCACCAGCAAGCAGTGGGAGCACGTGTTCCCCAGAACTGGTGGTTTTCTCCTACTTACTTGCTACCATGGTGTCTGAACGCACCCTAAAGATTTCTTGCAAGTCCATGCAATGGACCAGTGATAGAAAGAGGCATTTCTGTAAATACTTGTTAATCTAAAATCTGACATGTCCACTGTGAATGAATGACTCCTTCCCTTTGTTTTGTTGATTGTTTTCTTTGGTTTGTGTTTCCTCTAAGCTCTACAGGAGTTAAAAAGATTGCAACCTCTGATTTATTTATCTATCATATTTATATAACACCTGATATGTGTATCTCTAGGCAGTGTACACAATTTAAAACAATGAATATAAACAGAGTAAAAACAAAATTTCACAGAATAAAAAGTTAAAACAATTTCATAGGATCAAAACAAAATTAAACAGTTTAAAATTAATTTCAGTTAAAAACCAACAGATGTGTTTTGAGGGTCTTTCTAAAAGCAATCAGAGATGGAGATGCTCTTATTTTGTCAGGGAGCATATTCCAAAGACCCACAGAAGCCACAGAGAAGGCCCAGTTCCGAGTTGCCACCAAACAAGCCGGTGGCAACCGTAACCAAATCTCTCCAGATGATCTTAATAGGAGGCTGAGTCCATGACCAAGAAGGCACTTTCTTAAGTGCTCTGGACCCAAGCTGTTAAGAGCTTTATACATAATAACCAGCACTTTGTATTTCACCCAGAAACATATCGGCAGCCAGTGCAGTTCTTTCAGAATTGGCGTTAATGGTCTCTTTGAGTTGTCCCAACCAGTCTGGCTCCCGAATTCTGTACCAACTGTAGTTTCTGGACTACATACGAAGGCAGCCCCACGTAGAGTGTATTACAGTAGTCAAGCCTGGAGGTTGCCACCATATGCACCACTATTGTAAGGTCATTTATCTCCAGAAATGGGCATAGCTGACATATCAGCTGAAGCTGATAAAATGTGCTCCTGGCCACTGCCTCAACCTGAGAAACCAGAGAGAGTTTTGGATCCAGGAGCATTTCCAAGCTACATAACTGATCTTTCAGGGGGAGTGTAACCCCATCCAGAACAGACAGATCTAAACCGTCCCAACCCCCGCCCCCCAGTCAGTAACTCCAACTTATTTGGATTCAACTTCAGTTTGTTATCCCTCATCCAGCCCATCACTGCCTCCAGGCAGGCAATTAGGGAAGTTATGTCATTTCCTGATGAGGTCAACATGGAGAAATAGATCTGAATGTCATCAGCATATTGAGAGCACCCTGCCCCAAACCTCTTATTTGCCAACAGTTTTATGTAGATGTTAAAGAGCATTGGAGACAGTATGGAGCCTTGTGGAACTCCATACTTAAGTTCTTGCTTTGCAGAACAGCAGTCTCCAAGCAACACCATCTGGAATCTACCTAAGAGGTAGGAACAAAACCACCATAAAACAGTGCCACTGCCAGCCAATCCCACCTCCCTCAGGCGATCCAGAAGGATACCATGGTCGATGGTATCAAAAGCCTCCAAGAGATCCAAATGGATCAGCAGAGTCACACTCCCTTTTTCAGTAGACAAATGGAGATAATCCATTAGGCTGACCAAGGCAGTCTCAACCCCATAGCCTACTCAGCCAGTTTGAAATGGGTCTAGATACTCTGCATCATCCAAAACTGCCTGGAGCAAAGAGGATACCACCCTCACAATCACTTTGCCCAACCATGGAGGATTGGGAATGGGTCTGTAATTAGCTAACTCTAAGGTTTGTTCAAATTAGGTTTAATAATAGCCTCCTTAAGACAAGGAGGCATCCTGCCCTCCCTCAAAGAAACATTTATAATAATTACCAGACACTCTCTGATAATATGATTACCAAATGAAATAAGCCAAGTTGGGCAAGGGGCAAGAGAACAAGTTGTAGGACAGACAGCCCAAAGGAGTTTGTCCACATCATCAGAAGACACAAACCGAAAGTGATCCAATCTAATCCTATAAGAGGAGTTGTTGGACACCTCTACAGTAGACTCTGCAGTAACCGTGGAATCTAGTTTGGCCTGAATACAAGAGATTTTATCCACAAAAAAGTCATTAAAAATGTCACAGGGAGTGGCTGATGGTTCCAAGTCTGAGGTGGCCAGTTGTGTGCTGTAGAGTTTCGGAGGGAATGTAACTAAGTGTTCTGACTGGATGTCTCCAGGCAGAGACAGAAGGTTCTGGCTGCTTGAGGGAAGAATCTCCCTGATTAGTTTATGTATACAAATACGACGAATATTATATACCACTTTTCAACAGTAGTTCTCAAAGCGGTTTACATAGATATAAATAAATAAATAGATAGATAGATAGATAGATAAAATGGTTCCCTGTCCCCAAAGGGTTCACAATCAGAAAAAGAAACTTAAGACAAACACCAGAAACAGCCATTGGAGGGATGCTGTGCAGAGAATGGATAGGGCCAGTTGCTCTCCCGCTACTCAATAAAGAGAATCACCACTTTTAAAAGGTGCCTCTTTGCTCAGTTAGCAGTACCTTTGGAATTGGATAAAAGGACAGAGTTGATCAGGGAGAAAGGGGGAGGGCTGCTGAGGAGCAGAGTGCTGTGTGAGCTGGAAGGCTGGAACACTAGCAAAGTAGGGTTGGGCTGAAGCTACTGGGGGGAAAGGCAGTGAGGAAGCTGGGCCTACTGGAACCTGCTACGCCTTGGATGGGAAGACTAGCAAGTTTGTTGGTTTATATTTTTGAATTGTACTCTTGCCTAATTGAATTTTTCTGTTTGTTCCTGTACTGTTTTTTGGATTCTTGAAGATACTATTATATTAAACCTGTTCTTATTTTTTTCACTATTTAACTGGTGTCTCTGTTGTTTTATTCCCACCTCACGCCTACTTGCCCAGTTTATTTAACCGCACTACTACGTTTTTGATATTGTTTTAGACAGAGGGTTCACTGACTGGGAGTGGAACCAGTCAAAAAGCTAAAAATCATATACTGGTGGCATCCGATGTTTAGACTGAGGGCCAGCTGAGGCCACGCCCTCACATCCACCAAAATCTATTTAACTTGAGTGAGAAGGAACCCTCAAGCCTCTCTTTCACATCTAATAACTACCAGCAAAGGAATTAAGCAAGGATGTATTTTGGCACCCTTCCTGTTCAATCTTTACATAAACATCTTAGCTAATAATCTCTCCGATCCAGCGTGGGTGCAGCTATCCCAATCCTGCTGTATGCAGATGACGCTGCTATCATCTCATGGACTCCAGTGGGCCTTAGGAGAGTGCTTAGGCTCCTGGCCACTTATTGCAAGGACAATCACTTGGTAATTAATTTCCAGAAATCCAAAATGATGGCCTTTTCCAAGAGGCCTAAGAAACTTAATTAGCATATAGAAGGTCATTGTATAGAGCAGGTTAATAGTTTGAAATATTTGGGTGTGGTTTTTCATGCCACTGGGTCATGGAAGGCCCACATGGACTACGTTGCTCAACAGGCATAAAAGGGTGCATCAGCAACATTAAGATTCTTTCGCTCTAAAGGTCGAGAGGTTATCCCTGCAGCATTAAAGTTATTTGCTGCTAAATCATTGGCCCAACTCTTATATGGTGCACAATTGGGTCCCTACCTGAATTATAGGCCATTGGAGATTATCCAATCGAAGTTTATTAAGAGCAGTATTTAGAACCCCTCAATGTATTCCCAACACAGTGTTGAGGTTGGAAATGGGCCATCAGAGAGTAGAAACAATAGCATGGATTTCAATCCTTAATTATTGGCTCAGGATCCATTTTTCTCCTCTGGGGCTGATCCCTCTTATGCTGGCCAATATGTTTCAATCCACCTGGACACAAGCACTACTGGGCAAATTGTCATCACTTGGCTTTTCTACTGAATATTTGTCATTATTAGATTGCAGTCAAGCCAAGGAGAACCTCAAACAGGGGATCTTGGACAATGAACATCAGAATGATTTAAGCTCCATTTTGGAGACCATAGAGGGGCCTTGGTGACTTTAACCAGGAACCTGCTAGTTACCTACTATCACTTTCCCTACCAAGCCATCACAAGGTGTTTCTCAGAGCAAGATAATGATGCCTTACCATCAGCAGTTCTATCTGGAAGGTTTTTGAAAATTCCCTTGGCCAGTCAGATTTGCCCTTGTGGCTCAGGCGAGGTTGAATCTGTCCACCATGTGCTGTTCTGTTCTTTTTATAATGATGGCACAGTTTCATTTCTCCTTGGCTATCACATTTTCCCAGTCTAACCGCTGACTTTTATGCCACACTTCTTCTTGCAGATAAGAAACCTTTTATCACCTACAATGTTGCCAAATTTTGTGCAGCTGCTGTTAAGATCTGCCAACAGCTAACTTCTAGCCCTACTTTCTAGACGCCGCTACAAGAGGATTCTACATTGATGTACTTTGTATGATTGAATTCTTATCAGAATGTAGTATTATTTATTTGTTTGTACATCTGATCAATGATAGCAATAAAGCTATTCATTCATTCAACTTTGAATATTATTGCCATGAGATGCATGCTTCATGCCTCTAGTTAGAAGGAATCGAAGCCAGTTGAGTAATTGTTACAGAAGGCAACTACCAAAGAAAATACCCCAGATTGAAGTGAGCACAATGTTATTGCCATCCCTACTAACAGCTGGCAGTGTTCATTTTTATTATCCTTTTTTGCTTCCCAACCCTTTCTATGTGATTTGTGTGAGTACAAAATCTTAGTAATCTCTGTGGGGATGCACAATGTGAAAAGACCATGACTTTGCATGGGAAGTCACAATGCCACGGCTCCCCATGCATTCTCATTAGAGTGTGTATGCTGTGAAAGGAGATGAACAAAAGAACCAAACCAAACCATGGATATTTATAGAGAAGCTCTAGCCCAGTTCAGCAGAGGACATGGGGCTGGTGCAGAATCCTAATTGGCTGCTGAGGTCTCCAAGGCATTGCCTGGTGCTTACTCCCCAGAGATGCTCCAGAAATCCAAAGCTTTGTGAAACTGCCAAATACCATTCACTCTCTCTAAACATTTGCTGTTGCTTTGCAGATGCTGACAGGTTGCTGTGAAAAAAAATGGGGGAAACGAGGAGGGGAAACTGAGGAAAGAAAATGCGATTTGGATACAGCTTCTCTTTGATTATCCAAGAGTAGGTTTTTCATACCTACTGGCCAGAGTCATCCCTTCAACGAGGCAACATGAAGCAGTTGCCTCCGGCAGCAGATTATTGGGGCACCCAGATAATCCCGCTGCCACCACCAGAGCAGCTCTTTGGGACTGATTTGATGGTTGCAAACTTTGCAAGGAGCACCTCTCCTCACGCTCCTTGCAAAACTTGCCAGGAGCACAAGGAGAGAAAAGGAGACTGCTATTCTCTCTCACTTTCCTTCCCTCCTTCCTGCTACCCATGCACTTCCAAAGCTTGCAAGGGTTGGTTTTGAAAAGGGTCTAGCTCCTATCAGAAGCATGGGGCAAGGGAGAATTGTGTGCCTCACCTCAGACACTACAGTATTTTTGACAGTCCCTGCTACTGCTATCTACATTTAGATGTGTTTCATGCTGGTCCCACTTCATCTGTATTTGTTTACTCAAAGCATCATTGTACTAGGTCTTCAATTGTTGCCCATTTTTAAATTGCAACAGAATTCTGCCTGCTTGTACCACTACTAGGCCTGGGCAATATTGGATTTCCAATACTGGAACTGTCCTGATATCAGAGCTATCAGAAATAATTTGGATCTGATATAGGGAAGCCTATAGCAGATAATAAGCACCTAATGCTGCAGTGGGGAAGTAACCTGCCTAGAGAGCAGGAGGCTGTGGGTTCAAATCCCCGCTGGTGTGTTTCCCAGAATATGGGATACTCCTATATCAGGCAGCAGTGATATAGGAAGGTGCTGAAAGGCATCATCTCATACTGCACGGGAGATGGCAATGGTAAATCCCTCCTACCAAGAAAACCACATGGCTCTGAGGTAGCAAGGGGTTGACACTGACTCGATGGCACAACCTTTCTTTTTTCCCCTTTATAGCGGATCAGAATTATCAGAAATAGTATCAGGAATATTGGGCCAACTATTGGAAATAATATCAGAATATCTAAGCACAAAATGGCGGCAGAAATTCAAAATGAAGTCTGTGGGATTTTTCCTGATTGCAGCTCATGGGGAGTGGGATGCCATCTATCTGCTTGCACATTTATTTATAGTTAGGCTGTTTTTAATTTAATTTTTACTTACGGTACTGCTTTAAAAAGCAAGTGGTAGATTTTTGGATGTGACATCACTTTTTGCCATTATTCTTGGATGTAAGTACAATTTCCGGATTACTTTTAAAAATTAATTATAACTCAATAGATGAACAGATTTAACTGAAATTAAATATACAAAGTCCTGCCATTCTGTGTGCCTAATTTCAGAGCCTTCTGTCCAGCTATTTTTTCCTATGTCATTTAAAATTTCCCCATGGATTTCTATGGGGATTTTTTTCTGATAGTTAATGAATTTCTGGTCAGAAATTTGATAATGATAACAAAACTTAGAAGGGCCAAAAGACTCGATACTGATATCTATCACATTGTACCATATTGTATCCAAACTCATATTTCCAATTATGCACAAGCCTAACCACCACCTTTCTCCCTTCTAAATATTTCTATAATATTTACAATAATCTAATATTGCACATAAGTGTGCCATAAGTGAAATAGTCAGTATGAAGAGGTGCCTTTTACAGTGGTGTGGTTAGCAGGGGGTGAGCAATTGTCCCTGTTCAGCCCTGCATAGCATCTCTCTAGTAGCTGTTGCTGGTGTCTATCTTGTGTTTCCATTTAGATTGTAAGCAGGGAACAGAGAATCATCTTATTGTTTCTTGTGCTATGTAAGCCATTCTGAGAACCTTTTTAACTGAAAGGCGGTATATAAATTATTCTTAATAATAATGGCTAATATGTTGTGTAAGGAAATGCCAGCATTTCTGAGCCACTGGGACTGCTGTGCATATGGAAGCCAATCCCAACAGTGCTGTGCAGGAATGCAGTTACAGAACTACTTAAAACAGTATGTGGACATTGTAGGAAACAATGATAGTAGCGCTGCAAAAATGGCCACATGCTGTTTTAAGAAGTTTCATGACTTCCAGAGCTCACTTTCACACGTATAGCAGACCTGGCAGGTCAGAAACGTTGGCACTGCTTTGCACCACATATCGGCTGATGATGATGATGATGATACTATGTTGTGAATACAGTCTGAACAATATGACACTTTACTGTTTAATTAAAGTGTGCCGTCGAGTCGGTGTCGACTCCTGCCGACCACAGAGCCATGTAGTTGCCTTTGGTAGAATACAGGAGGGGTTTGCCATTGCCTCCTCCCGCATGGTATGAGATGATGCCTTTTAGCATCTTCCTATATCTCATAGTCTGGGAAACATGCCAGTGGGGATTCGAACTGGCAGTCTCTGGTTTGGTAGTCAAGCCATTTCCCCGCTGCACCATTCGGCGGCTAATTAGAAATTATTTATTTGTTACTATCCAGAAGATCCAGGCGAACAGTTTAGCATTAGATTGAGGACTGACATAAAAAAAACCTCCTTTAATCTGCAGAGTGACTCAACAGTTTGCACACCAACCTCAAGCCTTCCTCTGTGCTAACTTCCCCATGTGACCTTGGAGCAGGCATTTCAAGTTGCAGCCCACCAGCCGTTGTTGGAGTATAACTCCCATCACCCTCAGTTATAATGCCCATTAGCTAGGGATTTTGGGAGTTGTAGGCCAACATCTGCAGGAGGACGGCAGTGTGAAACTCTTCCCTTAGGACACATCTACAAATTGTCATTTTCTTAAAAGGGTTGAATAGTATCCTATATAAAGGAATGTCTCTAAATTATAAACCATCATGACATTTAGAGGCTGGGGCAATCTAAATAACCCAGCACTTAGCTTGGCTAGCATTGTACTTTCAAGCTTATCTCACTCTTGCATCCTTGAGATGACAGCAGCATGTATATTAACTGAATCTGAGCACTGCAAAACCTAACTCAAGAAGTGCTGGCATGAATAATTCTGCCATAAAGCACCTTGCTAAAAATGCAGTAGTGCACTCTAGGACACATCCTGCTGTGCCTTGGGGAAAGCACTGGAAAGCTCTTCCTCTCTCTGGGGCCATGAAGATTTTCTGCCAGTTGGAGTAGGCAATGTGAGGCTAGATGGACCAAGCATCTGATTAGCATAACGCTACTTTCAAAGTGAATGGCCACAGGTCAGTGGCAGAGCACTTGGTTTGCATTATAAAAAGATCCCAGATTCAATCTCCGGCACTGGCAATTAAAGAATATCAGTCGGAAAGCCTTTCCTAGGAGAGCCACAGCTGGTCAGAGCAGACAGCACTGGACTAAGGCAGCTTCCTCTGGGACTAAAATTTGGAGGCCAGAGTTAAATATATTATTATTATTATTATTATTATTATTAATTATATTTATATACCGCCTTCTAAAAATGGCTCTGGGTGGTTTATAGTAATATTTGGTGTTGTTTTCCATTTAACTTTCCTGTCTTTAAGAAAGCAAGTCCTTAGGATAAGACAGGATACAGCTGTGAACAACTTTTTTTAAAGTTAGTATTTTTTCTCTTTTGCCGTTTAGACAAGCTCCCCATACCCAAACCTAGTTGTTAGTACGCATTTAATAGCTTGGGTTGCATGCAATATTTAACCTGCTCAGGCATGTCTGGATTGATCAACGTTATCTATTATGCACACAAATTTACTATGAACGATAAACCCAATACTAACTGTCCTTCCATCACCTTTGGGGGTTTCGTCAGTTCAGTAGGTTGGAAATGGTCACAGCTAGGACTTCCACCTCTCCAAGATTGGCCTGCAGTCCCCACGAATCTGCATCAAACGCCAGGTGACTATTAAAAGCAATTCTGGATATTTTTATTACCCAATATTGAAAAATATATCGGGAAAAGCAATAACCAGGAATAGCTTCAAGCCAGAGTTGGCAACCTTAGGCACAGTGGAGAGAAAGATGCTCCCCCCGCCACTCCCGAGTTTTATCAGGCCAATTAGTACAACCCTCCGGCAAGTAACAAACCCAATGAATATAAAGAACACACACTGAAAGTTCACAGGTGTCACTGGAGCGCTAACATGATTTACAGAAATGTGATTATTGCTGAGGAAGGGCAAGGAGGAAATTATCCAGACTGGCTCCCAGAACTCAGGTTTGAATCTTTCCCCTTTAGAGCTGTACAATCTATTGGATATACTTAAGAAGTATTAAATATGTAACACCACCATGCCTCTTTACAGTGACCTTTTGGGAAAACATGCCTTGGCATGACAATTAATACTGGCAGTGAATCCTCTCTGAGCAGAAGTCACAGCAACACTGATAACTGGTACTAGCAAGCATGTCACAGTTAGCTGACTTATTGTGAAAATCAGCATAAAATGCCCTGATGTGATTTTCAAGAGGCCTGAGAGAAGCAGGCATGATGAGATCAGTGTTGGAACAACTGGAACCTTTCAAATAATCCAGGAAACGGGCTCTTGGAAAACCAAAGGTGGTGGTGGTGGTGGTATTTTTAGTATTATTCCTGAAATAAAATGAGTATTATCACGGAAATAATACTGCTTTTCCAAAAACAAAAAATGCTATGTTCCCCTGTCCCAGAGGGGTTCACAACTGGCTTTTCAGCAATCATTTGGTTCCTGAATTTTCCATTGTCTTTATAGCGATCATGCTGTGGCATTTTAATTGTAATGGTTTTCCTGTTTCTCTCTGTTTCCCCTTTTAACTGGTGTGTTACTGGATCGATGTTTTATGAAATGTTGTTCACTGCCTTGATAGTCTCATGAATGGGACTGATGAGAAATATTTTAAATTGCTACAATAACAAGAACAATATTTTATAAGTTTTCATAGCCCTCATGGTTAGAATCTTACTTTTTAAAACCCAGCAAATCGTGGTTCTTAAGACGTTGAATTCTGTGCCATCCACACAAGATCACAAAAACATGGAATACACTCAGCCATTGATGTCCATGTTTTGAATAGATGTACAGTAAAAAATATTTCTGAAAATGCTGCTGCTACCACCATTTAAGCATAACCGTATGTAGGAACTAAGAGAAGCCACTACAGAATTTCTTCCTTTTACACAGCTACTAAAGACACAGGACCCTGTTCCACTTTGAATCTGACAACACTGGCTACCACAGATAACATGATAAAAAGCCAGAGGATAGGACCAGTAGAATTAAAAATACAGTATAGGTTGTCTTGGAGAATTTGTGGATGGAGATTTGTGGAAGTTTCGAGTGTTCTGAACTGAATGTCAGAGCAACAGGGTCGACTAGTTGTTTCAACGAAATGTTCTGGACATTTGTGTTCCATTCCAAGCTTGGAACGGATCACAAAGATCATCCCATGCAGATCCCTAAACTTTGCTATGGAACACGGTTTCTCTTCACTAAAACCTGGAGATGGCATTTTACTCAGAAGAATTAGTAACTTTGTAGGGAAGTGCAGAATGTCCCGAGCTTGAAATGTTCCAACTCGAAATGGGCAGTTTCGAGTGTTCTGAGCTCAGAACAGATGACGATGACAGCAAATATTTATATGTCACTTTTCAACAAAAGATCCCAGAACAGAATGACCCAATTCAGGGACATAACTATAATTGGGCAAAGGGAGACAGTTCTCTCGGGGCCCGCTGCCTCCAGGGCCCCCCAGAGACATGTCAGATGACTCCCCACTGCCCGCCCGCCCAGCCCCAAGGCCCCTCAGCCAGTTCCCCTTGCCCTATTCACCCTCTCTCCTGCTTTTCCTGCTGGCAATCTAATCAGCCTGAAAGCTGCTAGAGCACCTTCTCTCTCCACCTCTCAGCTGATTGGCGGGTGGGCAGGGCCTCCAGAGAGGCCTATGCATAGGCCTTGCTGAAGCCTGAAGCTCTCCAGGCAGGCAGGAAGGAAGGAGGCAGACAGGCAGAGTGGCCAGCACTGGCTGCCCTTATCCACCACAGTGTCATGGCTCAGACCTCTGACTCAGAACTGTGGTATAGACTCAGAAGAGTCAGAGGGGGAATGGGAGGATGTGGTTGGTAGTGAGGGCTCAGAGGCACGGCAACAGGATTTGGCAGGGAGACCAGACTCTGGAGCTGAGGAATCGGAACAGCTGCCAGACATGAACGCTGATCAGGAGGAGACTGGGATTTCACCTGTCTTGAGAAGACATCTCAAGAGGAAGGCTCAGTGGGAGACACGCAGGTGCAGGATATCACAGAAGAGGAAGTGGAAGTGCTGATTCAGGGAAGCCTGATTGGCTGCCGGTTCTCTTGAGCCATATATTAAGCAGTCTGTGACTTGCACAGATGCTGTTAGCAACTTTTGCTTACCACAGACCGTGTTTCTATTTAGAATTCCTCAACTTTCCGAGTTCCAGTTTGCCCTTGTTCTGTTCTTTCCTGTTCTGTGTTTCTTGTTCGGTTAATTCCTTGCTCTGGTGTCCTTTGTTCTATTCATTCCTTGCTCTGTTGTTTTCTTTTCAGTTATTACTCAGTTATCGTAGAGGGGGGTACCTAGTTTAGTTCAGAGGACTTGATTTCATTTACTACTATTTTTCTTTGTGAGTCTTTTGTTTTCCTGCATGCAGCTTCGCTGCTACTTTCTGTTTAACTCACGGGGGGAGAGCTGAAGGGGTTGTAAATCCTGTTGGGTTAGCCGAGCTAACAGATTTACAACACACAGTTCTCTGAAGACCCTCTGCCGAGCCCAGCCCTGCCCAGCCTTTGCCAGTAATTGAGGTAGAATGTGAATTCATTTTTGTGGTCCCCCCCTCGCAATATATAGGGATCTGCTTGCCGTTGGGCTTTGATATGGTGGTGGTGGGGAGACTGTGAAGTCTCTGAATATTTAATTTGAAACAGATTGGTAAATTTGCTGGCTTTTTGAAAAAACTATCTAGAAGGTGCTATAAGTGGCTTGTTTCATGGCAGAAAATTACAAAAACTTATAACAAACAATATTATATTTCTATTTCTATATTTATTTATTTATTCATTCATTTATAAATGCACTTATATTCAAGTTGTTTTGCAACCAGAAGGTCTGGGTGAGAATTGTGAAGCATGTGTTGTGCTTTTAATTTATTTTATTTTTCTTTAGAAATGCCAAGCTGGTTGGACATGTCCAAAAACCTCACTCACACTATTTACACTGTATGCTATCAGTCAGTATGATTCTGTAATGATATGAAATGTTAAGGAGGCCCTGCACATGCTGATTTGCCCCCAGCCCCATACCCCACTAGGGATGACCCTGCTTCTGAGCAATTGCAGAGAGTGGTTTTTATCTCAGTTCAGTAAGAGATCACAGCCAGCCCTACTTCCACATTGGGGAGCAGGGAAAATGACTTTTAGGGCAGACTAGGGCATAACTTCAGGTAAATTTTACCAAGAAGAGGCAGATTCCTCATTCTCCCCCCTCCTTTTTTTTCTCCTGTGGAATGGTGCTAATTGTTTATGTGTTTTCTGTGTAACCAATTTGGCCACAAGGTGGCGAACTGTCCCAAGAATCAGACAAAGAAAGCTGACTTTATAGAAAGAGATTCAAATAAGAATTTCAGTGTTTGCCTGATGCAAGGCGATGAAAAATTTATTCTAGACACAGGTTCCATGGTCCATATTTCTAACCACTTAAATTTCTATACTGAACTGTTTGATATTCCTGAAGAGATCGTTCATTTGGGCAATAATACTACAATTAAAGCAAAGAAGAAAGGCAAAGGAATTTTGTATTGCAAGCTTATTAGATGGATCAATTAATGATTTTTTTGTGAAGGATGTTTTGTATATCCCTGAATTCTCAAGCTCCTTGCTTTCAATATCCAAGCTAGAGAAACAAGGCTGTGAACTGTATATTAGAAATGGACAATGTGTTGTTACCCAGAATGGAGAAGTTTGCCTTGTAGGCTCTGAATGCAAAGGCCTGTACAGCGTGCAGGAGCAACCTGTGTCAAAGACAGACACAGAAAGACCAGCCTGGTCCAAACTTGAAGCATACCAGACCAATGAAGTAAACCTTGCTCAGTCATGCTTGCATGAAAACTGCTTGCAACTATGGTATAAGACGCCTGGGACACAGGAGCTATGAGTCAATCCAGAACATGAAGGAAAGGGGATTAGCTGATGGCATTGATTTTGTACCATGTGACATTGTGACTAACTGTGTTTGTTGTCTTGAGTCCAAAGCAGTTAACCAGCCATTTCCTAAGCAGAGTGAAAGGAAGACCAGAAGTCCTCTGGAGCTGATCCACAGCGATATATCTGGACCACTACCAGCAACCACAGGTAATTTCAGGTATTTTCTCACATTCGTTGATGATTTTTTACAATACACAGTTGTCTTTCTACTAAAGGAGAAATCACAGATGCTCAAGAAACTCCAGGACTACGTGGCCATGGCAAGCAACAAATTTGAGCGGAAGCCAAATATCCTGTGCACAGACAATGGAGAAGAGTATATGTCCAGCGCCACACAGCAGTTCCTGAGAGAACATGGAATTGTGCATCAAACCACTGTAGCTTACAATCCGTCACAAAATGGAGTCTCAGAAAGGAAACACAGAAGACTCCTGGACATGGTAAGATGCATACTTGCTGACGCACACCTCCCACAGAAACTCTGGGGAGAAGGCATCATGACTGCTACATACATACAAAACAGAATACACACAAAGCCTGTAGGAACAACATCATATGAACTTTGGCATGGTAATAAGCTGTCCATGACGCATTTGCGTGTCTTTGGAAGCACGGCTTACTCATACATCCCAAAGGAAAAAAGGACTAAGTTAGCGACTAGGGCCACAAAAGGGATTTTTGTAGGCTACTCAGCGCAATCCAAAGGCTACAGAATTCTGGATCCTGACACCAACAAGATAACCATAAGCAGGTTGGTGCATTTTGATGAGAATGAAAGAGCTACGTCTTCAGAGGGGGCCTACACCGAAGCAAGTAACCAGACCAAACACCCCGACAACTGGATTATGCTTCCTGATCTCAGCGGAATTGAGGAGGAGGAGACAGCAGATCCAGATCCAACCACACTAGACACAGAGACCCCCAGCAATCCACCAGACACACCTGAGATAATGGAAGGGACCACAGAAGGTGAGGTGAGGTGCTCAACATGCTCAACCAGAGGTGTTCCAGCCCTGAAACTGTCCTACCTCACAAGAATGGTGGAACCACCAGAATCCTCATCATGGGAGGAAATATCCCAGCTACCACAACCAGAAGCCCAGAAGTGGAAACAAGCTGCAATTGAAGAGCTTGAGGCTCTACAGAAAAACAAAACCTGGACTCTTACTAAGTTACCTCAAGAGAGGAAAGTTATAGGCTGCAAATGGGTTTTCAAACTCAAACATGATATTGATGGTGAGATTCAGTGCTACAAAGCCAGATTAGTAGCGAAAGGATATTCACAGAAATATGGAGAAGATTATGATGAAACGTTTGCACAATTGGTCAAATACACCAACAGTCAAGGACTGGAATGTGATTCAGAGACTTGTTAAGTACCTAAAGGGTACTGCACACTTTAAGCTCAAGCTGCCAGCTAACAGTGAACCAAAACTAGAAGTATACGTAGATGCAGACTGGGGTGGAGACCTAACAGAAAGGAAATCCACCAGCGGTCACATAATTTTCTATGGAAATGGAGCCATAAGCTGGTCATAACCAAGAAGACATAACAGCATCATCAACCACTGAAGCAGAATATGTATCAGCTGCACAGGGGTGTCACGAGATACAATGGTATGACAACCAAAGCTACATTCAACTCTCCAAACAAGAAGATGTAAGGAGGCGTACCAAGCATATTGATGTGAAGTACCATGTAGTGAGAAGCCTGCAAAAGGATGGACTAATCAAGCTGATCTACTGCCCAACAAATGAAATGCTTGCAGATATACTCACTAAGTCACTACCAAGACCCTACTTTGAAAAGCTGAGAGTGAAAATGAATCTTGTGAACTGAGTCATGAGACTTTGAGAGGGGGTATTGGAAGTGAAGGACTTTGCGCTGTCTCGTCTCAATGACATAGGAGGGCAGACTAGTGAGTCAGAGGGCTAGAGACACTGGTCATCCCTTCTCTACTGCTCTGACACTATCCCTTTGGAATGTAGATTGCTACTCTCAGGGACACTTCCTTCCTTCCTTGTCACTTCCTCTTTCTTTCTCTTCCCTTCCTTCTACCTTGCAACATGCAAGCTCCTCTCTCCTGCACCATGTGTGCAGAGATGCAGAATCCATCTGCATCTAGCTAGATAGATAGATTAGAAATCCTAACTTCTCACTTTCCTATCTAGAATGGAGTTCTCTAATAAATGCCTTTTATATTGATTTGAAACTATGAACTGGCTCCAAGTTACTTTACTCTCACCATACACGCATGCCTAACTAAATTCCGCTGTGTTGTGCCTCTGTGCACTCTGCTATAATGAAAAAGGGTTTCTCCTACCAGAGAGAATTCCCAACACTAATTCTTGCTCTTTTCTCTATTTCTCCCCACCTATCTTCCTTGCTTCAGTGGGACTTACTGGTCTCCTATAGGGAGCAAAATATGCTGGGAGCACAAATTAGTTTGGTTTGGGTTACAATCCTATATGCACTTACCAGGGAAGGATCTCAGGCAGTTGAATGCAATGGAGTTTATTTTTAAGTAGACATGCTTTCCTTGCTAGTAAGTCCTTTAGGTTTCAATGAAATGTCCTTCCAGCTAAATGTGGTTAGATTTGCTGCCTGAGGCTGCAATTCTCCACACACTTACCTGGGACTTTTACACACAGCAGGCTTTACTGCAAGTTTACTTGGCGGCTTTACTGTGAAATTGAAGTTGTCCCAATGAACCAACGCAAAATAGTGGATTTTTAAAAACTCAGGATATAAATCAGGCTACACTCTTAACGAGCAGTGAAAAACCTGAATTGTGTGTGAACTGCTCCCCAATAACTCGCAGGGACTTGAGGGAAAATCTGGCCAACATGTGAATGCAGCACTTCCATTCCATCTCACTTAGGTTCAAACCAGTCATTTCTGGACATTTCTAAGTCACAGTAGATCTCTTCACTATTCAAATGAAAACTGTAGAACACTGGCTATTTGTTATGAATATTCTTTTTTAAATACAGCAACTGAGTTTCAATATCTACAGCGTGGACAAGCATTATGGTGGTTTCTACACTTAAATATCTTCTTGGATATCTTGTATCTTTGATTTAGGGGAGAACTATGAAATGTGGAACTGATATGTTACACACTTCATCAATTTTGGATGTCTTTATTTGTATCTAACTTGGTACACTTCATGTGTTTAAAGCAGACATCCCCAAATGTTGCTGAACTACAGCGGCCCTCCAGATGTTGCTGAACTACAACTCCCAGCATCCCCAGACACAATTTTTTGTGGCTGGGTATGCTGGAAATTGTAGTTCAACAACATCTGGAGGGCCGCAATTTGGGGATGCCTGGTTTAAAGCCATATTTTTTTCATATGTTCTTATCTTTCACATAAAAATTAATATTTTAATGTTTCACATAGCACCATTTCTTCTTCTTTAACCAATGTTCTGTCAGATTCAATCTTTCTACCATTTCTGTCACGTTAGTCTTCCTCCTTTTCTTTTCATTTCATTTCCTCAAAAAACCAAGTGAAGATACATTTATCAGGGACAGAAGAGGACATCTTAGTGTCATCATGTCAATCACTCTGCCACCTTCTAGTTTCAGAGGTCAACCAGAGCGTTGACAGGACCACTGAACAGATCAGTTGAATAATCACCCAATGATGTCAGGTATCTATCCAGATCCATAAACTTTCAAAAGGTGGACCTTCTTAATGGGTCTTCTACCCCAAAGGGGTTAAAACCTGCCTATAATCGAAAACTGACCAGATAGAGATCTGTCTATGACCAGGGAACTACTTCAGGCTCCCCTACCCCCAAACCACCCTTAGAAAGGACAGAAACCAGATCACCATGTGATGGTCCAGATATAATTCAGACAGGCTGATATATGTCATGGCAACTATAAAATCCTGAACTACATCTGACAAGGCAATCTCAGCGTGAATTCTGAAGTCCTCCAGAGCAACTGGGGGTCTGACACCATTCTTGAGATCACCTCTGTCAGTTCAAACAGGGTGACTGTCAAGTAGTGAAGTTGAAAATACACAAACTGAATCACTATCCTGATTTATAGGCTCAGTTTCAGTTACAAAAACTCTTCTAGTTGACTGCAAGGCAGTTGGAAAGGGAGATGGCCGTCTTGTTGGTTTTGGGTTACAGCTCCCATCCAGGGGCGTAGCTAGGTGAGAGGGGGCCCATGTTCACCCCTCACCCTGGCGGCCCCTCAGAGTGAGAGAGATAATGAAGAAAATAGGAAGGGGGGGCGCTGAAGCTTGGGGGCCTGGGTTCTTTGAACCCATCTGCTCAATTAATAGCTATGCCTCTGCTCCCATTATCCCCAGCCACAATGGCCAAAGGCCAGAAGTTTTTTAACTGTTTGGTTTTAACTGTAGTTTTGTTGTCTTTACTTTTTTGTAAACCACCATGTGATGCCCATTTTTGGAAGTATAATAATGTAACAAAATAAAGTAATAAAATTATGGGAGTTGTAGTCCAAGAACAGCAAGTTACCCAAGACTGGCATCACAACAGATCAGGTGTCCCTGGTTATGTTTGCATCAGGTCCATTTCTAGTAATGTCTTCTTGCCTCCAAGTTTGTTCTCAGTTCAGTGGAGCACTAAATCTCAATAGTGTGACTGTGTCCTTGATGGCTGAACAGCAGCTTAAAGGGAAATCTCATTTATATTGTGTACCCTTACCAGGTTGTTATTATTATAATCAATAGTTTTCAGCCGTGAAACCTAGCAATACCTGAATATTAGTATTTTCTCATTTTGTATCACACATTCTCTCTCTCTTTTTTAGCCCTGTGTTTTGCTTTCCATTCTGCTGTGAAGCAGTTTCATTATTTACAGTCCTTACTGAATGACTCTTGTTGGGGCATTTGCAAAGATATAATCATAGCCCAAGGCTTGGAAAAAGATGCTGGCAATGAAAGTATATAAGGAGTCAGCCCACAGTAAAAATAAAAGGCTATTAGTGTGACTTGAGTCCCAGGTTTATTTCATGACACTTTTGAAATGCTTTCAGATCATGATATAGCAAGTACTTTTTCATTCCATTAATATCTTGCTTGGGTGCTGGTGTTATTTCTCTCCAAGGATGGTTCTATCCACTTGAGAATTCCACACAGCTCAAAAACTACTCAGTAGAACACACAGACATTCCTAAAATCTCCCACCAGAACAGAAGCTGGAAGAGATTATGCATTTTATTAGGTATAGTCTTTAAATCAATATTTGCTTTTAGGAAAAAACTGGCACTGGCAGCCAATGAACAGGAAGAAATACTGCAGATTCACTAATATTTCCCACGGCAAAACTATCAAGAGACTGTAAACCAATGGGGATCATATAGAAACAATTTGCAAACTTAAGCATTACCCGGCGTTAGAATTTCACTCTTTTTTTCTTTTCTTTTTTTTGCTGGGGGTGGGAATAAACCATGAAGGTCACTCATTCCTTCATTCTTTTGTATAAAAAGACATGACACTAAAAGGCTAGCAGAAACTAATGTTGGACAATTGGTAAAAAAAAAAAAAGAGTTGGCCAGTTAACTGATAACATATTGGTCAAATTTTACAATTATTAATTTTACTGAAACAATAAAACATAGTTTAAGTTTTTAGACTCAAGTCCAACCCCTCCCAAGAACTTTACAGAGTAGGCAGAAGATCAAATGGAGGAGACACTCCATAACTCCTACCTACAGCAAGCAAGATGACCTCACCACAGAGAACTACCCATGTTCCTGCTTGGAAATGACGGCAATTATATCAGGCTGCTAGTAGGAGAAGCTTTACTATGCTGCCAGGTTTATCCTTGACTGCTATAGAGCCAAAGGACAGATAGCACTCACTTTTGCCCCTGCTAACATCATAGTGAAATTAGGTAAGCTGCTACAGTGGCATTCTTGGCTTCATGGAATATTTGGCCACAATAAGTTAGCGGTCAATTAACCCATATGCCAATCCTTACGGAAAGTGTTAAAATGGAGGTTAAAAATTGGGATGTGCATGAAACTCTTGAAAAAGCAGAATTCTAAAGTGTGTAAAACAACAAAATGCTGGTTTTCTCTAAATATGCAAAATTTCATTTCTGTCCTAAAAGTGGTACCAGTGAACCATCCACAGTTATGGCCTGTATGCATTGTCAATTAGCTCCTAAGACAGGCCCATACAAATGCATGAGGCAATTCTGGCTCAAACTGAGAGTTGACTATATTTTTCTTCTTACATTTTAGTTGGGAAGCAATCCTGGAACATATTTTTTAAAGCATGGTGTAATCTGAACTGTACTGTACCATGGCTTTCTAAGCATATGGAGAGTCAGGAAAGAATAAGCACAAACAGTTTAGGATAACAAAGAAGGGTTTCCAGGACAAAGTTTATGACTTACAGACAGTACAAAGCACTGACACTTCATTTAAAGCAGAAAAAAATAAAAAAATAAACGGAATTAAAAGACCCATCCCAATGGTGTGAGACAGTCCAAGTATGCAGAGTGGAGACAAACCTCTTAGGACACAGGAGGCTGCCATATACTGAATCAGATCATTGGTCGATCTAGCTCAGTATTGTCTACCCAGACTGGCAGCGGCTTCTCCAAGGTTGCAGGCAGGAATCTCTCTCAGCCGTATCTTGGAGATGCCCAGGAGGGAACTTGGAAACCTCTGCATGCAAGCATACAGGTGCTCTTCCCAGAGCAGTCCCATCCCCTGAGGAGAATATCTTACAGTGCTCATACATGTAGTCTCCCATTCAAATGCAACCAGGGTGGACCCTGCTTAGCAAAGGCGACAAGTCATGTTTGCTACCACAAGACCAGCTCTCCTCCCTTGATCAAGAGCTTGATAACAATTTAAAAGTCCAAAACATTTGGAGGAGGAGAAAACACTACATATAGGCAGCAAAACAGCCCTGGGTGCAGAGAAGACAAGAACTTCTTGTTAGGAACAAACACATCACTATCAGTCAGCTGAATCTACAGGACATGTTTATCTCCCTGAGTATGTTGACTAGTTAGTTTAAAACTAGTATGTTAGCAGATCAAGGTGAAGCTTTGTTTCTTTTATTTTCAGCATGGATTTCAATGGCCATTTGTATCTGTATGTATCAGTATGGTGGATTATTTGCTGGATGGTTCTTTTGATCCCAGTGAAATAGTTACCCAGGTTTTTCCAGTGTAAACCACAGATAGCAAACTCATGCAGAGATCAGTTCAGTTTAGTTTCAATTACCTTATATGGATTCTAGAACTGGAGGAAGGTGACCCATCCACGCCTAATGATGCTATGAAGTCAAAAGAAAAAAAGCTCTCCAGACACTAGATAATCCTACCCAAGTTGGCTTCATGTATTTTCATGTATAATAAGCTATCATGTATTTTTATTTATTTCTGCTCTCTGCCTTACAAAAGTAAAGTGTGCCGTTGAGTTGGTCAGTCAACGGAGCCCTGTGGTTGTCTTTGGTTGAGTACAAGAGGAATTTACCATTGCCATCTCCTGCGCAGTATGAGATGATGCCTTTCAGCATCTTTCCTATATCACTGCTACCTGATATGGGAAACATACAAGGGATGTGTGGATTCAAATCAGTGATAGAGACAAATTTGAATAACTGCTGGATCTTCCGTTTTCAAAAGAAAGAGTGGTCATTGCTTCCAACTCATTATGCATCAACGAAACCTGTAATCTATTACACAAGGTGCAATCTCATATAATTAGACCACAAAGAGCTTTCAGAATTACCATCGTAAGACCATAACATACTGTAGATTAGCTTTCCACCATGCCCTCCACCAGCAACATATTTCTCTCTTCCTCGTCACCTATTTTCTCTAATATCAAGCCTGTGGAAGGGTTCAGAGAACCTTGAAGTGTCACTCACTGCTTTAGGACTCTTAGTTGATACAAGATTTACATTACTTTTTCGATGTTTATGGAACAGTAATGTGCCTTAATAAAGCAAGGAATACTATACAATATAAACAATTGCATATATTTTATCCCTTATGTCACTGCCTCAAATGCAATTTGAACCAACAAACTGTCCAATATCAGCATTTCCCGTTAACAATATCTGGAAAGCTGAAAACAAGGAAAACGTCAGTGCAATCTGACCATGCCAGTGGAGGCTAGATGTCACAGGAAAACATGTAATTTTAGAATCCCAGCTTCACATGTACTTGAATGCTGACACTTGAACAAAACCATATTTATCCCATTGTAGCTGTTGAACTGACAGACTGGTCACTCAAGGAAGAAAGGGGTGGAGTGTGGTATTCCAAACAGTACAGCAGGCATGGTTTTCAACATGGTTTCATAATACAGGTTGCTTTCTATAGCTTAGTCTAATGCTGCTGCATATATCTCATTTTCTAAGGTAATATCGACTGCTTCAAAAAGATTAAAACCTGGAGAAGAAACATCAGGAGAGTTTTTTTGTAAAAGTGTGTTTTGTTCTGCAAAGGTTGGCCCAGCAACCTCTCCCAAGCCCTAAAAAATGGCATAAGAATTCTGCAGAGGGTAGTATACGCAGGCAGGGGATCAGCATGCAAAGCAGGTCTCCTCCATGTACGAAACCTCAGGAAGAGAGGAATATCCAGCCATTACTCATGTAACCCTTGCATCCACAAATGCAGCCTTTCATAGCTCAGTTACAGTAAAGGGAGGGAGCATTCATACTCCACTCTGCTTCACACAGACATTTCCTGAGAAATGGAGCAGTTACTCGACAAACATGAAGCAGGCAGGCTATTTGTATTCCAACCCCATGCACCGCCAGCATCCTGCTCAACATTTCTGAAGGGAAATGCAGCCCTTAGAAGAACACTTTGAAACCTGCCTTGGAAAAATAAATTGAGCTATTGCTGCTTTCATTTTGTTTTCATGCTCTCTCCCTCCCCTCACCCTTTTAAAAGATGTTATTTCCACAGCTCGTGCAGAGATCTAACAAACGCAAAATGTGGAAAGGGACATAGGAATGTCTGTAGATTGTTTTGCACTTAATGGTGCTTCCTTCACAGATCGATATGGTAGAGGGCAACACTGCCATTATGCACGCTGTCTGGTTTTCCAGCTTCAACCACATGGCTCCCCAAACAAGCATGAGAGCAAACTTCCACCTGCACTCTCAAGGGTCAGTTCTCTGACCCTCAGCTGCACATGGATACAAACAGGCCACTCTCAGGCCTTTATTAGTCTGACCTTGGCAAACCTAATAGTAACTCCAGGGTCCTTTGGGATGCATAGAATGGATCTGAATATTGGTATATTTTCTTATTTCTCAACACTGGGCTATTCTATCTATACAAAAGCAGAGTCAACTTGTTCATCCCAGACTTTTATACATAAACTACACCATATCCAATTATAGAGAATCAAAAAGGAAGCTTATTAAGGATGGGGAAAGAACAATTAAATGGGAATAGGGAAAATGGAACAGATGCACAATGAAGAAAACAACTCCTAGGCTTCATTGAATTTCTAATATAATTATGCTTACTTTCCAGCGTACCAGCTCATGTGGACCTCGGCTTTCTTCTTCATAGGCTGATATCCAGACTAAGAACTGCCACTCACACATGGAGGAGAGTGGCAATTTTCAGCTATTTCCCCTTCCGTGTCTCCAGTAAATACATCCCTAAGGGCCAACTCTATGGGACATATGTTCAAAAGGCAGCTGCAGAGAGTAGAGGGGAGGAGTTACATCAAATTGCCCCTCCCCACCATGAACAATAGACGCATCCCCCCCCCCCCACACACAATTCTTACTCTGGATATTGACCATTGTGTCTACCTGGTTCTTTACCCAAGATGAAAGACCTTCTCAGCAGGGCGGGCTCGAGGATAAAGAACGCCCAGGATGAGACGTGTTAACTGTAGGTAATATACTCAAACAGCAAGCTCACATCAGTGCCTCTTTCAGATAGGCACCCTGGGCAACTGCCCAGCTTGCCCACCCCTACTTTTTCAGCCTAGACCTCCATTCTGGGGCTGGCTGTATAGCCCCTTCTCTGCTCCCACTTACAGAATCCTCTTTTATTGGATCATCTCCCAAACTGGCTCTTTCCATTAGGGTCAGCACCAATTTGGGGCATGGGGCCAGGCAAAGGCTTCATTCTTCCTTCCCATGTTCTGAGTGCTACCTGGCCAGAAATGTATTGGGTAGGAAGGAGACTGTTTGAATTCTACAACTAGTGAGCTGTAGGGTGCGTTCTGTTCCCAATGATTTAGGAGAAAGAAAGGGACAGATGGGGGACATATGAATGACACAATCATGGCTGGCTGTGAATTTGAGACCACAGTGTTATTTATGGCAATATTGCAAGAGTAGGCATGAACAACAAGCATATGCAATAGATATTTATTTCAGTGAGCTTTCTATGATTTCTGCTTTTAAATTCTACTCACGCTCATTTCCCTTTGATTGTTATTTTAGCTTTATATGTTGATGTTTTTGTCATTTTCTTGGTATTTATTGAGGACAGGGTTTTTTATGTTAACCCCCTTGACTACTGGAAGATGGGATAAAAGTGTTGGAACAAATCCTACTTCAACTGCACAAGTTGTATTCATTATGTGGATTTCAGGCTGCATAGTGAATACTGTGTGGACTGGGTGGCTTTGTATGCACAGTTTTAAGTTTACTTCCATCTGTGCAGTGCTCCTGTCATGCAGGTAGGAGAAAATCCAGAAAGATTAGATACATCCAGCTTCTGGACAAATCTAATCTAAAAGCTATATAATATATTTTAATATACTTCTAGGGGTATTTCCTAACCATGTGCAAAAGCTGTTGTCCTTCACATAGCAGTAGTTGCATTGCTGGCCGTGAGTAGGGTGCTGGCCCCACCCTGGTCCCAAGTGGTGACTCAGGCACTGTCCCAGGGAGATGGTATCAGAAAGCCAATCCATGGCTAAGGAAAATTATAGTCTCGTCTGAAAGTTCCCATGTGGCAAAGGACCTGTTGTGAGAGCCCACTCCAAGAAATGAGCAACACAAACCAATTAAGCAAACAGTTTGATTCCCCCAGGAAAAACACACATGCTTAAGAATGCATGCTCTCTTGTAAATACATACATGCCTGAGGCATCAGTACCAACACCCCCCCCCCCCAAATCTACAAAGCTTCTGCTTTACAGAAATGCAAGTTTCCAGCAGGAATCTTTAAGGCCTGCCTTTCCATTGAGGGGTGGGGCTTGGAAGAGGCATCAAGGGCTGCCCCTATCACTATTCAGTTGAGCTCTAAAGCTCCTGTGAGCACACCTGGCTTGGCAGAGCCTGTTTCTGACAGGGAATCATCTCTGCATTTGTTCCTTTCCTACTCCCTGGCAATCTGCTACCTGTTCCCACTGCTGACTGCCACCACTCACTGCCACTTGTTATCCCCATCCACATATCTACCTGTATTTGTAGGGTTCAACTAGTCACAACAAGCCACTGACACACGCAGGAATTTCAAGGGGCTGCCATATGCCTAGCAAACTCTCCATAAGAAAAAAGGGTGGAATGAATCATATCCTAGTTCTTATGCAGAGCTGCCTCTACCAGATTAGGACGACAAGTGCTTTGTGACTGAATGTAGGAGTTATGTCCATTAACTTGTTTCTGTCATTCTCCTCAGAAGGAAGAAATCTTCAGTTAGAAATACAGGCCCAGCATTTGTCTAGAGAGAAACTGGGTATCCAGATGGGAACCAGGACTCTGGAGCAATCCCAGTGAGAATCACTGCCCAGATGCTCCTATTGGGAAGCTTGTGAAGATGCTGAGCGGGGGGTGGGGGGGACAACCCAATTTTTATCCATTAGCCGGGCAGCCCAGCCAGATCAATACTAGATCAAAGGTGTCTAGCAGAAGACAATCCCTGCAATCCATCATGGAGCTCTCGGGCCTCCTCTGCATTACCCACGAAGCACACAGGAAAAAGATGAACAAACTTGAATGGGGGATGACCAGAGAATAAAGAGGTATTGTGGCTTTGGACAAACAGCTGCCTTGTAGTCTCCCTATAGATAACTGTCTGCTCATTTATGTACACAATTTAGAGCTTCTCTTTGTTTGTGTTTCCGAGCAGCGCATAGCCAGGGCAACTAGGACATCTCAGCTGGGGTGAAGACTCTTATTTCTTGTCTCCACAACCATAGGAATAAAGGGAGCTGCCTCATACTGAGTCAGATCTAGTTCAGTATTATCGACACCGAGTGGCAGCTGCTATCCATGGTTTCAGACAGGAATTTCTCCCAGCTCTACCTGGAAATGCCAGTGATTGAATCTGGGAGCTTTTGCAGGCAAAGCAGATGTTCTGCCACTGAGCTATGGCCCCGTCCCCTAAGGGGAGTATCTTGTAGCAGACAGTGCTCACACATGTGCTCACATGCAAATGCAAACCAGGGTGCACCCTGCTTAGCAAATGGAATAACTCATGCTCACTACCAGAAGACCGGCTCTTCTCTCCTTTCTGCCACTTGGGACTACAGCAGAGAAGATACTGCAGACAGGAGCTGCACTTAGATCTATGGCCCAGCAGAGGTGAAGCCCTCCCCCCTGGATTAATTTGCTGCCAGGTTTTCCTGGTGGCCATTTTGGGGGAGGAGTTATCAGGATGGAGGAAAATATCATAAAAGAGCTGGAAACTTATCTGGAGCCTTCAGGGAGAGGGAGGGGGAAAGTATGTTACTGGTTTATTTGTTGTGAGTGTCGTGAAGACTTGTATGGGTGGAAAGGCAGGATAGAAATGTTTCAAATGAATGAATTTGAAACTGTGTGTCTCTGGGAATTTTAAAGGTAAAGTGTGGTGTCCAGGTGGTGCCGATTCCTGGCAACCACAGAGCCCTGTGGTTGTCTTTGGTAGAATACAGGAGGGGTTTACCACTGCCTCCTCCCACGCAGTATGAGATGATGCCTTTCAGCATCTTCCTATATCGCTGCTGCCCGATATAGGTGTTTCCCATAGTCTGCGAAACACACCAGTGAGGATTCAACCCAGCAACCTCTGGTTTACTAGTCAAGTCATTTCCCCACTGCATCATTAGTTGGCTCCGCTGCACCATTGAAACACACACCACACTCATGTGAAGCATGCAACCCCAAATGATAGCTGCTAACTTAGCATGCAGTCACTGGAAATGGCAATGCTTTATAAATTGCTTCCTAATTATTTTGCAGCTCATTTAGAAAACTGAGCTTTGAGTTTGCCCTGCTTGGAACATGGGCTCAGGACCTCACTTGTGCTGGTGTGTGTCC
This sequence comes from Hemicordylus capensis, assembly GCF_027244095.1. Lineage (NCBI taxonomy): Eukaryota > Metazoa > Chordata > Lepidosauria > Squamata > Cordylidae > Hemicordylus > Hemicordylus capensis. The sequence continues at coordinate 297,800,123 of NC_069659.1, read as the reverse complement.
TTGCTAGTAACAGGTTTATAGCAAGAGGTACTAGCATTTTTGCTTCTTATCCAGTGCAATTATTCTAATATTCTCTCTAGCAGTGTCAATTTGATCTGGTGAGAATTTCACTAGGAGCCTGAGGCTCCTTAAAGATTACCTTAAAGATTAAGGTAATTATGGACAATGAATAGCTTAAGATTCCAGGCTACAATGAAACCTAGAATACTATTTCTTAGCATTTAAATAGCACTTTGGAGTGTTCAAAGCACTTCACATTAATTATCTTCTTATAATCCTCACGCCAACCCTGCAAGGCAAGCAAGTATGATTATCCTTAGATTGCAGATGGGGAAGCTGAGAGGGAGTGTCCTGACTAAGGCCAGCTAACGAGTTCACGGAAGAGACAAAAATTGAACCAGGAAAGTCCCAATTCATAGCTTAGTCTCTTAGTCACTACACTGCCCCAGCTCTCTGGTATAGAAGTGTGTGTGTTTCTTCTGACATGACTATGCAAGTGCAGAGATAAACGAACAAAGAGAGAAGGAACCCAAAGATGGTACCAGATGATTCCTTTTGCCAAAGGATAATGGTGCAAGTGCCAAGGAAGAAAGGGTTAACTAATACTATATTTATGACTGAACATGTAGCCTGCCATGTTCTACTTAAATGCCAGCTAGCATTATGATCAAAGATGGAATGACTTCCTTTCTTTCAAATCGAAGACCTGAAGGACTAGAAAAGGTCATTTAGGTCCAATGCTCCTTATTATAAATTAGTAGCTCCAGCAGCTGATAGTGAGGATTGCCTAAAACAAAGGCTCCTTCAAAGCATAAATCAACCCAGTTTTGTTTTCAGTGCATGATGTGAGAAGAAGAGAGAACGACAAACTGGATGGGACAAAATAGCATAGGTGTGCCTTCTTGTGGCCACCTAATGGCACTGTGGGGAAATGACTTGACTAGACTAGCAAACCAGAGGTTGCAGGTTCAAATCCCCGCTGCTATGTTTCCCAGGCTATGGGAAACACCTATATTGGGCAGCAATGATATAGGAAGATGCTGAAAGGCATCATGTCATACTGCACAGGAGATGGCAATGGTAAACCCCTCCTGTATTCTACCAAAGAAAACCACAGAGCTCTGGGGTCACTAGGAGTCGACACCAACTCAATGACACACTTTACCTCTACCTTCTTATGGTGCACTGTCAAGATCACCAACTACAGATTACTTCACACATTAACTATCCTTTCCTTTTGCAGTCAGAGGCAGACTAGTTAAAGCATGGTAAAAAGGTGAATATCCATTCAGTCATAAGAACATAAGAACAGCCCTGTTGGATCAGGCCCAAGGCACATCTAGTCCAGCATCCTGGTTCACATAGTGGCCCACCAGATGCCACTGGAAGTCTACAGGCAGGAGTTGAGGGCATGCCCTCCCTCCTGCTGTTACTCCCCTGCAACTGGTACTCAGAGGCATCCTGCCTTTGAGGCTGGAGGTGGCCTATAGCCTGCCGACTAGTAGCCGATGATAGACCTCTCCTCCATGAAGTTATCAAACCCCTCTAAAAACCATCCAGATTGTTGGGTGTCTCCACATCTTGTGCAGAGAATTCACAAGTTGATTATGTGTTGTGTAAAAAAGTACTTGTTAGTTGGTCCTAGATTTCCTGGCAATTGATTTCATGAGATGATCCCTGGTTCTAGAGTTATGTGAGAGGGAGAAGGATTCTCTCTATCCACTTTCTCCACACCATGTATGATTTTATAGACTTCTATCATGTCTCCCTGCAGTTGTCTTTTTTCTAAACTAAAAAGCTCCAGGTGTTGTAGCCTTGCCTCATTAGGAAACCCCTGATTATCTTGGTTGCCCTCTTCTGCACCTTTTCCAGTTCTACAATGTCCTTTTAAAGATGTGGTGACCAGAACTGTACGTGGTACTCCAGGTGTGGCCACACCATTTTATAAGGGCATTATAGTATTAGCAGTTTTATTTCCAATCCCCTTCCTAATGATCCCTAGTATGGAATTGGCATTTTTCACAGCTGCCACACAATGAGTCGACAATTTCAACAAGCTGTCCACCACTACTCCAATCCCTTTCCTGGTCAGTCACTGACAGCTCCGATACCATCAGCATATACCTGAAGTTGGAGTTTTTCGTCTCAATGTGCATCACTTTATACTTGCCAGCACTGAACCGCATTTGCCATTTTGTCACCCACTCACCCAGTTTGGAGAGATCCTTTTGGAGCTCCTCACAATCCATTTTGGATTCCACTACTCAAAAGAGTTTGGTATCATCTGCAAATTTGGCCACCTCGCTGCTTACCCCCACTTAATCTAGATCATTTAGGAATAAATTAAAAAGCACCGGTTCCAGTACAGATCCCTGGGGGACCCCACTTCTTACTTCCCTCCGTTGTGAAAACTCTCCTTTTATACCTACCCTCTGTTTCCTGTCTTTCAACCAGTTAACAATCCACACATGTACTTGTCCCCTTATTCCATGACTGCTAAGTTTTCTCAGGAGTCTTTGATGAAGAACTTTGTTGAAAGCTTTTTGTAAGTCCAGGTATACTATGTGTACTGGATCACCTTGATCCACATACTTGTTGACACTCTCAAAGAACTCCAAAAGGTTTGTGAAGCAAGATTTACCTTTGCAGAAGCCATGCTGGTTCTCTCCCAGCAGGGCCTGTTCTTCTCTGTGCTTTACAATTTTATCCTTGAGGATGCTTTCCATCAACTTGCCTGGAACAGACGTTAAGCTAACCGGCCTGTAATTTCCAGATCCGATTTTGAAAACTGGTGTTACATTTGCTACTTTCCAGTCCTCCAGTACAGAGCCTGGTTGCAGGGATAAGTTATATATTTTAGCAAGGAGGTTGGCAATTTGACATTTTAGTTCTTTGAGGACTCTTGGATGGATGCCATCTGGCCCTGGCGATTTGCTAGTTTTCAGTTTTTCCAGACAGTTTAGAACATCATCTCTTCTATCTGACTCAGTTCTTTAACCTCCATCTACAAAAAGCCTGGTTCAGTAACAGATATATGCTCAGTATTGTCTGCCATGAAGATGGTTGCAAAGAACTTATTTAGCTTCTCTGCAACCTCCATATCTTCCTTAATAATCCCTTTCACTCCCTCATTGTCTAATGGTCCAACTGCCTCCCTGGCAGGTTTCCTGCTTCTGATGTTTTGAAAGAAGTTTTTGTTATTCCCTTTGTTCCTCAAACTCTCTTTTCGCCTCCCTTATTGTCACCTTGCATTTCTTTTGCCAGAGTTTGTATTCCTTTCTGTTCTCTTCATTTGGACAGGCCTTCCAATTTTGGAAGGAAGTCTTCTTCCCTTTTATGGCTTCCTTGATGATACCTGTTAGCAGTAATGTAATAGTCCATTGTTAGGACTATTCATTCTGTCTATTGTGATGGGAGGAGAGATGGTCTTGTGGTCGGTTGTGCCATCGAGTTGAGTTGGTGTCGACTCCTCGCAGCCACAGAGCCATTGGTTTTCTTGGTAGAATACAGGAGTGTTCATTGAATACATTGCCTTCTCCTGCACAGTATGAAATGATGCCTTTCAGCACCTTCCTATATCACTGCTGCTTGATATAGGAGTTTCCCATATTCTGGGGAACACACCTGTGGGGATTCGAACCAACAGCCTCCTGCTCTCTAGGCAGGTTGCTTCCCTGCTGCACCATTTGGTGGCTGGTCTTGTGGTAGCAAGCATGAATTGTCCCCTATGCTAAGCAGGGTCCACACTGGTTTGCATTTGAATGGGAGACTACACATGTGAGCAATATAAAATATTCCCCTCAGGGGATGCTGCCATTCTGAGAAGAGCCCATGCATGTTTGCATGCAGAAAGTTCTAAGTTCCCTCCCTGGCACCTCTAAGATAGCCCTGAGAGAGACTTCTGCATGCAACCTTGGAGGAGCCACTGCCAGTCAGTGTAGATGATACTGAGCTAGATGGACCAATGGTCTGACACAGTTTATGGCAGCTTCCTATGTTCCTATAACTAGGAGTAGAGTAACATCTCTACTCTCCATTAATGCAGTAGAGTCTGCATTAATGGCTATGAACACCAAATGAGCAAATAATAGTTATTTCAGAATAATCTCTGTAATCAGAGGCTCCTGAATTGCTACTGGCCATATCCACAGTTGCCTAGTTCACAGTATATATTTCTGTGCAAGCAGATGCCCTGAAGAGAGTTGGGACTGCTTATATCTAGAGCCAGTGTATGAATTGAAATTGAAAATAATTCAACCCTGAAAAAAGCTGCCTAAAGAACCGTGGCATCTCCTTCTTGAATGCTTTCACAAAAACAGACAGGCAGGATATTTTGTCTGAAGCTACAAGCTTGGGTGCAATGAACCACTGGGTCCCACCTGAACAGATGAAGCTGCCTTATACATGTTTGGACCATTGGTCCATTTAAGTCAGTAATGTCTATTCTGATTGGCAGCAACTCTCCAGGGTTTCAGAAGGTGGGGGGTGTCTTTCCCAGCCTTATCTGGAGATGCGAAGCATTGAACTTGGGGCATCCTGAATGCAATGCTTGTGTTCCAGCACTGAACTACAGCCCCTTTGACTGGCTCTGCGACTTCACTAGAAACCCCTTTTGACTAGAGGGTTACCCCACATGTTTCATGCTGGAACTAATTACAGAATAGCATTCAATATTACATAGGAGATAAATACTCCTAGTTAAAGAGTTCACCTGAGAGTGGCAGAACACTGACTGACAGGAACATAGCAAGCTTGGAAGTGGCCCTTGCACAGGATTTGGGGATGGGCACCCTCCCCATCTGCCTGCCTGTCATCTTTGTCATTGCCACAGCCTGCCCAGCTGACTGGCAGCCTTCATTGCTTCTGCCACCCTCCAAATGCCAACCCAACTGCCTGCCTACCTCCTTCTTCACTGCCTGGCAGAACAACATCCTTTATCACCATTGCCACCCTACACACTGGCGTGGCCTGATGACATCACCGAGCCATGCATAGGTGTTGACTCAATGCAGCACTGCAGATGCCAGTGAAAACAGGATCAGGGCAGCTCCAGGATCACACCCAGTACACGGGGCAGGGGTTGCAGGGGAGGTGGCTTGCGGCCCCCCAAAAGCAGTTGCGGCCTTGCTGCAGCTGCACTCCATTGTAATTATCCCTACACCCCTGCTGGCTGATATCCCAAGGAAACACATGTGTTACGAGGATCTGTGGGGACATGCTGGGAGCCCCCACCCAACTCCTTCAATCCGGATGCACACACACTGTCCCTCTGAGCATTGCTTGTGCTCCAGAAGTGCTCTGTAAGAATGGAAACATGTTGCAGACATTCAGCAACATGTTTTCACTCTTAGAGAGCATGCCCAGCACACCAGCAGCACTCAAAAGTATTGAGCCTCCTGCACAGCAGCACGCACACAGGAGAACTGGGGGAGTCAGTCCGGATGTCAGCTGACAAGAAGTCTGATTGTCTGGGCAAAACACCAGCATTCTGTTCAGCACTGTTGGCAAACTATTCAGCATAGTTGTTATTCCCATTGGAAGCAACTTATGTGGAACATTGGTGTGAAAATCCACATCCAGTGCATTAGGATCTTTCCACACAATTTCTTCCCCCCTCCCCCGCAATAAATACAGTGTTGTATCGCAGGTTGCTCTGGGAGGACGGCTTAGACCTCTCCCTTGAGGTTTGCAATTCAGCTGAAGAAAATCCACATTTCCCTAGCACTACTATTTTGTACATGGCCAAATAAAATTCTTCCCTTAGACAGAGCAGTTGTTTATATAACTACTGCATGGGATGTGGTTGTGCAAGTGTCGTGTGAGGTCCTCTTAGAGATCACCTGTGATGTGAATGTTAACAAATGACAGCCCTTCCACCCCCACGTCTGCTCCACGTCAAAATTTTGGTTTTTGGTTTATTTTATTTTTAATCTTTGAGGGGCCACATGTTCCCCAGCTGAATCACTCAACAACAGCAGGAGCACATATTGAGATTATTTATTTATTTATTTTAAAAGATGGTAAGCATCAGCAAAGCCTCGCCACCCCCTTCCCCCTGTCAGCCCTGACTTGCCCATAATTTTGCCCCCAGTATTGGTTGAAATAAAGACAGCCTTGGCTCAGAGAGGAGGAATGTAAAGCAGGATCTGGAAACACTGGGGACGGTGTGAATATCTGAGGGAGCGAAAGGGCTAAATCATAACCACCATCCTGAGAAAATGGCAGATGACATGAGATAACGAGGAGGAGGAGAGAAACAAAGAGTGCAGCAGAGACAAGGAGAAAGTGGTGCTGTCAAGCATCCTGATGTATAATTAAAACCCACCCTGATCTCCCACTGAGTGGAAATGGCGCTGGCCATGTCTGCTCAGCTAAATTAGCCATGCTTGGGAAGTTGGAGCATACGTCATCCTTAACAGGGGCCTTGGAAGAAAGAGAAACACCTTTGCAACAGTCGCTGCTGCTGGCAGAGGGACAGGCACCCAGACAAGAGTTGGCAAGGGAGTGGCCCCAGATGGTCCCACTGCCAAGGTAGCTCAGATTCCGGGGGAAAGAAGCTGGCATCCGTAACTAAGGAATGAGCCAATACAGGGCTGCCACTGGCTGCTCTCTTTGCAGAGGGCTGGAGTTAAACTCTTGAGTATATACGCCACACAGAGCACGCTGGGCACCTCTCCACATCATACCAGCTGGCTCTGCAGCCTCTTTAGCTGCTCTTCCGCTTCATCACAGTGGGAGAGGCCATCCAATTCACTTTGTGTTTGCATTTGGCCTTTAAAAAAAAAAAAGTGATCCTAACAGCAGGTACAGAGCAAGACTGTTCGCGGTTGCCAGGCAACGGACGGCAAAGTGAGCAAGCCAGCCTAAGGGGTCAGGCAGTGCTAGCAGAACTGCAGGTGATTGGCTTCAGGCTGCATCATGAAATACAGGCTATGGAAGCACCCACATTATTATTATTTGGTTTTTATACCGCCTCACCCAGATGGCTCTAGGCGGTCCACAAATATTTTTTAAAAACTCATTAAAATCAGATTAAAATTACACTAAATAACATTAAAATTAATGTTTGGCCTGCACTTATGCATGTTTACTCAGAAACAAACCCCAGTGACCTCAGTGGTACTCTTTCTTAAGTAAGGGTGCACAGATTTGCAGCTGTGCAGCACAACCTCATATACGTTTACTCAGTAGGAAGCCCCCATTGTGTTCAATGGTGCTTACTCTCAGGTAAGCATGCACTGGATGGCAGCTTCAGTTGCCATCCTGAAACAGTTCAATGGGAACAAATACAGAAGTACACATAACCCAGACACAATAATTGAACACATTTTTGTTGATAAAGGATGGCAATCCTCTCAAATGCTATTGTAAGGTTTTCAGCTCATGTGGATGTGATAGAAAGTTACGGCAATGAATATTAATATAAAGGTCACAATCCATTATAGAGTAAAGTACAAGCTTATTGATTTCTGAAGACTTAAGCGTCCTTACTTGCATGTTGAGCTATAGCCAAAGTGTTTTAATACATGCAGTTTTGATTTAAGTTATTTTCCCCTGATGAAGAGCAACAAAAGGCTCTAAAAATGCATGCTTGTTCCACACCTATTGGAGTTTGTCACATGAAATGATGGTGCTACCCTTCTTCACTGTGACTCTTCAAATAGTGCCAAAAGTGTAAATGACTCATGAAGGATTCAAATTATAGATCTAAAGTAAATAATGCAGTCCACTGTGTGAAGCCACCTTAAGGTAAGAACAATAACCTATCAGTACCCTATCTCCAACAATGGCCACTATCAGAGGAAACGTGAATGAGATCAGGGCAACAAAGTAGGAAAATAAGGACTGCCTTGCAGGATCCTATGCATGTTTACTTAGAAGGAAAAACCCCTTGTGTTCAGTGGGGCTTCCTTCCAGGTAAGTGTTACTGTATGTAGGATTGTAGCCTTAGTTTCCATTTTGAAACAGTGGAAATATAATACCAAAGTACACGCAACCCAGATACGATTGCTCAAAATATTACTTGCAATAATAATATTTTCAAAGGTCTGTCTAGTGCAGCATTCTGTTTCCAACAGCTGCCAACTGGGTGTCTCTAAGATCACAAAAAGCAGGACAGAGAAGCAACAGATTGTCCCTAGTATCTGGTGTGTGTATGTGTATATACGCGTGCGCGCGCACACACACACACACACACACACATATATATAATATTTATATACCACTTTTCAACAAATGTTTTCAAAGTGGTTTACATAGAGAAACAGTAAATATATAAAATGGCTCCCTGTCCCCAAAGGGCTCATAATCCAAAAAGAAACATAAGGAGGACACCAACAACAGTCACTGGAAGTACTGTGTTGGGGGTGGATAGGGCCAGTTACTCCCTGCTAATTAAAGAGAATCACCACACTAACAAGGTGCCCCTCTGCCCAGTTAGCAGGGGAAATTGTCCCTAAATGATGAAGTTCCATCTTTGCCATCCTGTCTAATAGCCATTGATGGAACTATGCTCAATAAATTTGCTCCACCCCCTTTTTAAAAAAAAGCCACCCAACAGCGTACGGCAGGGCCCCCTGCCAGCCTTACCGGCTCCGATGTTCTCGAGGCCAGAGGCTCCGATGTTCCCGAGGCCAAAGTTCCCGAGGCCGATGTTCCCGAGGCCAGAGAAGCCCCAGGCAGGCTGGCCAGCCGGGCTAAGTCACTGTGGGACCATAGAGCAGGGCTAGAGGGGCCGGGTGGGGGTGAGTAAGGGAGGAGGCGGCAGCAGACAGAGGCACAGTTGAGGGGGATAAGGGGGAGAGCAACCTGATATGGCAAGGCACAGGTCCAGTTAGTGGGGGTGTGGGATGCATCAGTTGTCAGGAAGGATTTAAGGCAGGCTTGGCCAGTGATGGAGGGCAAGTGGTGAAGGCCTCCAGAGAGAGAGAGCCACAGCGACCCCGAGGAGCCTGGAGGATGACAACTTGGGTGAACCAAACCCACTCCCCTCAAAAACTGAGGCCTTGCCTGGGGGAGGGGAGGAGAAATAAAAAAAGAGAACGGTGGTGGAGAAACCAGTGTCATGACAGTCTGCATCTAGACTAGTTAATTGTGACTAAGCATCACTAAAATCAATGCAACACATTAATCATGACTAACTTAAGTCACATTAATTTCAATGGGGTTTAGCCATGATTAACATAGTCTTGATCCTGCCCATCAAAGCTAGTGGTCATTTTGCACAATGCATTATTATGAATGTTACATTATTACAATACATATCAATTATGTGTTGCATGAAGAAATGTGTCCTATTTATCCTGAACCTGCTTCCAATTAACAAAATGGAATTATTCCAAGTTCTATTTTGAAAAAAGATATTTTTCATATTTTTGCACCTTTCACTATTTAAAGAAAGTCTCCTCCTTCCATTAGTTCCTTCTCCCACCCACAAATGAGAAATCTCCAGTTTGTTAAGCCTTCCTTTGTAGGGGTTACCATTCAGTCACCCTTTTCTGTACCTACTCCTATAATATCCTTTTTGAAATGGGGCAGTCAGGACAGGAAACTATACTATATACAGTACTATGGGTGTACTATATAGTGGCATGATACTTGCCCTTTTATTTTCAATCACTTCCCCTAGTAGTATATTTATTGCATTTTTATACCACCTTTCTGCCTTGACAAAGACACCTAAAGCGGTTTACAATATTAAAGAAAAAAGAAAGAATATAAGATTAAAAGCACTGTTGCCTCAGTCTGTTGGGTCTTTTCAGGAGCTGAGGACAAGTGCTCGCTGGCCTGGGCGCCTCTTTTCTTTAGTTGGTGTAACAGAAATGGAAATCAATCTAGTTCTGAAAGAAAAATGATTCTCGTTTTCCTGCAAAGGGAATTTATTGTAAATGTACTTACTAAAAATATACGGCCAAAACTTCACTTGGAATGCTGTGACCAGCTGATCAACTGGAACAGGTTCAAAGAAGAGCAACCAAGATGGTGAGGGGTCTGAAAACCAAATACTATGAGGAATGGTGAAAGAGTTGGGTAAGTTTACCAAGCAGAATAAAATATTAAGAGGCAGATACAGTAGCTGCCTTCAAATACCTGAAAAATGCACAGAAAAATGGAGCAAATTTCTTCTCTGTTGTTCCTAGGGCAGGACTAGAACCATTGGGTTGAAATTACGAGGAAGCAGATTCAGTCCAGACATGAGAAAGAATTTTGTAACGGTAAGAGCTGCTTGACAGTAAAACAGCCTGTCTTGTGCACTGTCTTTTCCATTTGAAAACCTCTAACAAAGGCTGGATCTTTCTTTCTCTCTCAGGGATGCTACAGCACTTTCCTGCACTGAGCAGACACTTAGAAGACCTCCAATGCCCCTTCCAACTTGTATGTTGTTCTGTGATTCTACATTGCTATGTAAAAATAGTCCAAGAGTGCAGCCCACCTCTTGCTGATTATAATGGAGGTGGGGCACACTTTATGAATGCTGTGTTATGTTTAAGGCAAATCACTTGGCACTGAGGATATTTTGTTGCTTGTGCCCTTCTGCCACGGTCCCATTCTATAAATACCTGTCTAATGCACCCAGCTGAAGAACTGATGTGTCAGCAGGACGTGGCAAACAATGGATGGAGGCTAATGTTGTGTTCAGAAATTCCAGATAAAGGTATGGATCAGTCAATATTATCAATTCAAAGTATAAATTACAGCAGTAACGCAAACAAGCAGAAAAGAAACAGACTACAAGAAATGTTTTAATCCTCTAGCTATGTATCCTATGAATTGTTATGTTGCAGGCTATACAAATATAACAACCTTGCTGAATGAGGTCAAGGTCCCTGTAATTACCACTGAAAGACCTATCATGTTTGACTGTTCTGTGTAATGAAAACAGTAATGAACTCCAAAGCAATATCAAAAGAACAATCTAGTGTCCTTTTGCCATTAACATTCTCATCTGGTGGTGATGATCTCCATCAGCATTTAGTTTCAGAAATAAGCTGGCCACAAAATACAGTTATTCTAGACAGTGAGAAACTGCTGATATCAGCAGTCCTCCCATTTGAACTTTTTAATATTGTTCCGCCAAGGGGCAGAAGGTACCTATACAAATGTGCATTTAAATGTTTATGAAAAAAGTGAGATTCTTGATAAAGGTTCTGTGTTTTACCTACGAATTATCCACACGGTTATGCATCTGTACTGCAGCTGTTAAATCTGTTGTCCTTTTTTATTAGGGTGTTTGGAATGTTAGTTCTTGACTGAGTTTATATAAGATTTTTATCATAGTAAACAATTAAGACCCTTATGAGGCTGAATGGCAGGATAAATGCTTTTAAATAAAATTAGTTTTGACTATGCTTGCTTCTGAACATTAGGCATCTTAAATTAATTTTTATTTAAAAAACCTATTAAGCTTTATGTAAATATGAAAGAGTGGCTTCACTGCACATTTACATCACAATAAACATTTGTATTAAAACAAAATACTACACAACCTTTTTTTGCATGCTTTGCATATTACCCTGCATTTTTGATACAGTGTTCAGTAGATTGTTCTATGTATGAGACAAATGGAAATAATTTTCAGAGGAATGAATTCAAAGTTAAGATAGATGTAACTTATATTACATATATTATATTACATATATTACAAGAGAGCCAGCGTGGTGTAGAGGTTAGAGTGCTGGACTAAGACCGGGAAGACCTGAGTTCAAATCCCCATTCAGCCATGATACTAGCTGGGTGACTCTGGGCCAGTCACTTCTCTCTCAGCCTAACCTACTTCACAGGGTTGTTGTGAGGAGAAACTCAAGTATGTACTACACTGCTCTGGGCTCCTTGGAAGAAGAGCGGGAAATGAAATAAATATTTGGCAAGTTCCTAATGATGAAAATAAATAATTTGGTTTCCCCCCGCTACCACCACCACAAATTGAGTGGATGCTTCAGACGTTAGCCTGAAGGCTCTCTGTATCTGTGAGTGGTGGGGTGAAGGGGGAAGATGTCCCACCCTACCATGTCACTCATCCCTGTGCCCCATTGCTCATGGCTCCAATGGGGCTTGTCTGAAATGGGGAAAGCCCTCTCCGTGATGGCAGGCAGACCTATGATTGTGAGGGTGGATTGATTCATCTGCACAATCACAAGTCCACCCATCACGGAGAGGGCTTTCCCCCCTTCAGACAAGCCCTGGACCTGTGAGCAATGGGGCATGGGGATGAGTGATGCAGTGGGGTGGGACTTCCTCCTTCACTCTGCCACTCACAGGCATGGCAAAGCTTCAGACTAACATCTGAAGGGGCCTTATATGTCTCCAACATCAATTTCCTGGATAATCAAAAGCCATGTTAGATCTTGCCAGCACACTGAATTGGCAGGCCAAGCCATATTGCTGCCTGAGGGATAATGGGATCCTTCTCTCCTTCTGTAGATGGGTGGTCAGCATTCTCAGGCCATGCTCCTGAAGTGGCAGCAATGAGATGCAAGCACCCTCAGATTATGCCACCATGCCAGACAGTGGTGACAGGAAGAGAAGTGGCAGTGTACAGCAAGGTAGTGGCAGACACTCATCACTTGCCCCATTCTGCATCCCTCCCTGCACCAGAGGTGACTATCTCTGCCTCACAGAAGGGCCACCCCTGGGAAATGTCCATATATACTTCCCAACGTATATTATGTGCACTCAGCCTTCTGTTGCCCAGTTATCCATTTTGAAGAGATCCTTTGGGAGGTCTCAAAGCCCAGTCTCAATTTTGCATGCAGGTCCCCTTACCCTAAATTAGATGCCAGTGGGGGTGTTTTTGTTTGTTAATTCTCCTACAAGAAAGGCCTTTTTCTATGAGACAGGAACATAAACTACCATACACTTCATCTGTGAAGATGAAGTTAATTTTGTTGTATTCACAGCTGAAATCCCACAACTCTTTGATCCCCTAGACTAGAGCCTATTCCACACTACAAATTCTGCACTTCGAATTTAGGAGCAATGTATAGATTTTTTAAGTATGCCAGAGAACATGTATCTTTGCCAATATTCTCCATGGGAAAGCTATGTAAAAGACATATACAAACCAAACTAGATGTAATGCATGTAGGAAGGACCATGACTGGATCTCTTGCGTTTTTTAAATAATCAGTGAAGCCAATAGCTATGACGGTGGAATTGGGGGCAATGCAGATCAAGACTGCAGTTCTGTGTGAGGGTTTTTAACCTTCTCTCCAGTACTGTTTTTCAGATGAAAACTACTCCCACTCCCCACCCCCACCATGTGGACTACTGGAAAGGTGTCATACAGGTGCATGTATACCTTCCTCTTGGGACATATAGCAGCTTTGGGAAGAGGAAACTTAGATTAGGAACACATCGTGGGGCAAAGATTAACCTCCACTCCCTTCCATAGCACTGCAGCCATGATCAGAAACCCTCTGCACCTCAGGCTGCATTTATCATTTAGATATGATTTCCAAGACTCATATCTAGTTGAGTCCAAGGAACTCCTACTTTTCATTGCTTCCAGGACACACAATCAGTTTGAAGAGCTGCACTGAGTTCATAGCAGCACTGATAACGACAGGTTGATAGCAGCCAGTGATTGATAAAGTGCTCTTGGAACCATAGTTTTGGAAGGAATCTTTCCAACTCGTCTCAACCTGCTTAAGGTCTGGCCCTAAAGGAAGAAGTTTGGAATAACTGACGCTTCCTCTCCTGGGGAACAGTCACAACAGACCTCACAGTTTAGCAAACAGCCTGAAAAACATCTTTTCCAAGTGAATTTCACCAGGGGCTCTCAAACTTGAGTTCCCAGCTATTGTTCAACTACAACTCCCAGCATCCTTCACCACAATGGCCAAAGGGCATTGTAGCTGGGGATGCAGAGTGTTTTAATCCAACAACATCTGGGAACAGTGTTCCCTTTAACAGGGATTCCCAGATGTTGACTACAACTCCCAGAATCCCCATCTGCAATGGCTTTTGCTTGGGGATTATGGGAGCTGTAGTCAACAACATCTGGGAATTCCTGTTAGAGGGGACACTGTCTGGAAACTCAAGGCTGAGAACCCCTGAATTACACTTACCAGCATGTTAACCGCCCAGAGACAAAAGTATAAATTTGATAGGTAAGTAGATAGGTAGATAGGTAGATTAGATAGATAGATAGATAGATAGATAGATAGATAGATAGATAGATAGATAGATAGAATGTTGCAATCATGCTGGAGGTTGGCTTATTACAGTGTTCTTGTTTCCAAGCTATTTAGAAATCCACAGATGTAAACAATATAGGTATGCCAACAGAGTCCCCAAACCATTGTTCAGTGGTTTCCCTTGAAACGTATAGCAGCATGGGATTATGGCAAAGCAAGTGCTAGAAGATATGTTAACAGGAATAAGTTATTCCAATCACACACACACACCTCCAAAGGCCCCTCTCGTTCTTCTGTTCTTTATCATTTCTCCTTTACTCCTCTTTCATCTCTGCTGCCCATCAATGGAAGTGCCAGTCTGTAATTAGTTGCCAGGGGCTACTCAGTAAATAAGAACTTCAGGGTCAGGGGTAACTTTCTGTTTCCTGCTGCTCAGTGCACTTAGCAGTTGAGAGGCTGAGTTCATAATGGAATGTAAAAGGAAATAATCCTTCTCATTTTCCAATGTATTTCAGTTTTCATAGAACATGGCTATATCAGGATAGCCAACATCTTTTAGTGGCAAGGTTCACTGTTTCCTCTAAGAGGGATTCCCAGATGTTGTTGATTACAACTCCCAGAATCCCCAGCTGCAGTGGCTTTTGCTTGGGGATTATGGGAGTTGTAGTCAACAACATCTGGGAATCCCTCTTAGAGGGAACACTGGCAAGGTTTTTATGCCCTCATGATATGTGGAAATTCAACAGGCAGAGCTTTTCCTGGCATGGGAAAGCATAAGAATCACAACTGTGTAATAGTATGCTAGGTGCTGTGCACAAAACCTGTTCATTTTTAAGCCACACAAGATTTGGAGAGTTTCATTTCAATTCAGAATAGTAAATAGTGGTTTTTGCAGTCTGGGAAACCCAGTAATGACATTCCTTACTTTGCGGGACAGAAACCTTCTAGAAGATTCCATCTGCAGCCTGTTACAGGCCTAGTCTCAAAAACAGGACTGCATACATACAATAAATTACAGGCCAGCAAACCTGTTTTTAATGCTGTGACGAGACCCCAATTTTGGCACATGTAAAGAACTTCATTTTTTAATAGGATTGGCAACATTCCATCTCACCTGTGCCTTTATTTACAGGTGTCAATTGATGAGTTAAGAACAATGCTTGCTGCTTTTAAGACAATGTCTAGATACCACACAGCAGACCCTCATCAAGAGCCTTCTTATGCAGTCCTGATTATGCTACAATTTCTATTGAACTCACCACTATTTTAAAGAAAACACCACATTCTGTACTAGAAAGCTAGCCTGCTTACTCATGCTTCATGTTTTCCAGGCTCTCTCTCAACACGTACCTTTAGTGGCAGTGATGACAGAAACCTGTTATGGCAGCATAGAAACTACAACAGAAAAGGGTGAATTATCACAGACTTTCTATGCAATGCTTCTTCACCGTATCCTCAATGCTGGGCATTTTTTGATGACTCTAAAATATTTGTGATGCGTTTACAAGATCAGAGATATGAAGAGTATTCAGGATACAATTTACAACCTCTGAATCAAACCACTTTATAGTTTGTTTATAAGAAACAAGAACTGTAAATTGTTAGGATATCACCTTACTCATTATCTTGAGCAGGAAGTCAAACTATTAACTGTTCAGTTCTGGTTCAGGTTTAATAGCATTTTTTAATTCCCCAATTTCAGTTCCATTTCAGAGGGTGGCTGACATCCTACTGAAGCAGCTGAGTAAGCAGCAGCTATGGGGATGCAGTAGAACTGCCCTCACTGCTCATCTGCCTCTGTTATAGTTTCACAAGGGAGTGAGTGGGCACTTCTTCCAGAGTGCTCTCCTAGTTCCCCAAAGCCCTCTGTCACAGTGGAAATATGATGGCATAGTTAAATAGAGAACACAAGACCAAAGGAAATAGAGTCCTCAACTTAAGCCACTCTGAGATAAGACCAACAGCACTAGAGACATTTGTAATTGCCAGCTTGTTTCAGCTTTAAAACACTTGCCACAGTAGGGGGAGGCTCCGCTCGATGGGTGCTGGTGTGCGGGCTAGAGGAGGAGGCAGTGATAATAATGACTTATGCTCACATTGTCATTGAGACTGGCAGTCCTGGCGGCAGCAGCTGCTGCAACTGAGGCTGTGGAGGGACTGGCTGACTCACCTATCCAAGATACTCCCTCCACTACTGCTGCTTTGACTCCTCCTCCAGACTCAGCTGCAGGGCTGCAATGGTGAGAGGGAAAGCACCTGACTGGTTCCCAGCCACACATCACTTCCTGCCTGTCCTCCTTCCTTCCCTTTATAACTATAGCCCAGGAGGGTGGGGAGGGGGAGAGATGTGAGCTCTCCAGCTTCCTCCCTTCCTTCCAGTGAGAAAGAGCCAGGAAAGGTCTGGGAAGGGAGTGAGTGGCAAGGGCAAGCAACTTCTGATTCTCTACCATCAACTTCTATGCTGCACATCTGTGATTGACACACCACCAGCTTTGACAGCAGCCAAAAACAAGTTGTTCCAGCAAGAACTGGTCAGCCTACTTTCCTTTCACTGTCTCTACAACTGGACTAAATTTGATTCAAATCGAGGTCCACAAGTTAGAATTCTTGCACCTCAAATGTTCATGTGTCTGCCATCTTGGATTGGGGTGGATGACATCATTACAAACTACACCATTAAGGTGTCCCTGTGTGTCACTCACTATAACTGTACCAAATTTGGTTCAAATCGGTTAGACTGTCCACAAGTTAGTGCACTTGAGCCTCAAAAGTGTACGTGTCCACCATCTTGATTTGGGTTGGACAACATCATCACAATCTACACCACTGAGGGGTCCCTACAGCTGTAGCAAATTTGCCCACAAATTAGCTGGCTTGCATCTCAGATGTTCATGCAACCACCATCTTGGATTGGGGTGGATGACATCATCACAAACTATGCCATTGAAGAGTCCCATGTGTCCCTACAGCTGCAGCAATTTTGGTTTAAATCAGTTAAGCGGTTCACAAGTTAGCCCACTTGCGCCTCAAAAGTTTACACGGCCACCATCTTGAATTGGTGCAGACATCATCACAGACTATGCCACTGAGGTGTCCCTGTGTGTCACTCACTGCAACTGTATCCAATTTGGTTCAAGTTAGCCCACTTGTGCCTCAGATGTCCATGCAGCTGCCATTTTGACTTGGAGTGGATGACATCACACACCATGCCATTAGGGCATCCCTATGTGTCCCTACAGGTGTAGCAAATTTGGTTCAAATCAGTTAAGGGGTTCACAAATTAGCCCACTTGTGCCTCAAAAGTTTATGCATCTGCCATCTTGAATCGGTGTGGATGACCAATTCTATGCTGTTGAGGTATAGGTATGTACCTTTGGTTTATATCAGTTCAGGTGTTGCAAAGTTGGGGGTGGGACACACACACACAGAAAGCTGAGTGATCTCATAAGCCTACTGGAAAGTAGGCTAAAAATAGGGAGAGTCTGAGGACTTCCTGTAGCATCAGTACCACAAGGTGGTTTTGAAAGAGTTAAATTCTCAACTCCCATCCAGCATCTGACTGTGACCCTAAGCACACTCTCCTGAAATTAAGTTTCACCAGAATCATAATGACTTGCATATGAGTAAATATCTTGAGACACATTTATGTATAGTGTCATATTGCAGTTCCAGTCAATTTGCTGAACCTTCAATACAAGCTATCAATTCCCAGCAGCTAGCCTATGCCAGCCCTTTGTTCACTAACCACCACCAAATGAATGGATTTAATTGAGGTTGCATACAAATGCAGTTTCTCCTCCAGGAGTGGGAGAACTAGCCCAGTTTTCCTCCTGCCTTCGCCATGCAATTGTCAGAAGCACTTATCAGCTATCTGAATGCTGATTCATCTTCAGTTTTGCCCCTCCCACTGTGCTTCAGTGGACTTTTAAAATCCTAGTTTAAAATATGTATACCTTTATCAAATTAAAAAATATTTGTCAGCTCATTTTATCTTTTTAAAATGTTTTGAAGCTGGTCAGGGGAATGTGTATGGATTCATGATGTCACAGGCATCAACCATTAAGAACCATGCACTGTTGGGTACTGCTGTAAACTCACAAAATGGGTTTTCCCTGAGCTTGGCCCTGAAGAATTTGTTCTTTTAAAATAGCGGTGAATATGCTTCCAGAGTACTTCCACCTCTTGTGTAATGTTTCATTTGTATACAACATGGGTTACAACTCATGGGTACCTTTAAGATCACATCCACCTATGCGTGTCCTCCAGTAAAGGTGAAATGTGCCATCGAGTCAGTGCCGACTCCTGACGACCACAGAGCCCTGTGGTTGTCTTTGGTAGAGAACAGGAAGGGTTTACCATGGCTATCTCCTGCACAGTATGAGGCGATACCTTTCAGCATCTTTCCTATATCGCTGCTGCCTGATAGAGGTGTTTTCCATAGTCTGGGAATACATACCAGCGGGGATTCCAACAGGCAACCCCTGGCTTGCTAATCAAGTCATTTCCCCACTGCACCACTAGGTGGCTGTACACTCTGTTCAAACACAGAGATCCTGCTTCTGACATTTGGCAGGTGAGCACAAGGAGCAGGGCCTTTCATTTGCTATGGAATGTTCTGGAATACTGTGAACCGCCTAGGGACCTTTTTGTAAAGGGCGGGGTATATATATATATATTTATTTATTTATTTATTTATTTATTTATATTTATTTTATTATTTACATTTATATCCCGCTCTTCCTCCAAGGAGCCCAGAGTGGTGTACTACATACTTGAGTTTCACTTTCACAACAACCCTGTGAAGTAGGTTAGGCTGAGAGAGAAGTGACTGGCCCAGAGTCACCCAGCTAGTTTCACGACTGAATGGGGATTTGAACTTGTACTCCCCGGTCCTAGTCCAGAACTCTAACCACTATACCACGCTGGTATAGAAATGTACTAAAATAAATAAATATAAATAAATCTATACGAGGAGGCATTATGGCCTTGCCACTATATGACTTCTAGTGCCAGTTAAAGAGCTGCCTGTTCAGAAGGCCTCTGAAACTAATGGATGGATTTAATTATAATATTGTGTTATTTTGCCTTAATAGTATATATTGCATCTCGACTGCTGTTAGTTGCTTTGAGTTCCCTAATTTTGTCAAAATAAAAACACACTTCATAGAGAAAAATACCTAAATAACAACAAAATCAAGAGAAGATCTTCAGAATCAGAGCTGTACATAAACGCCTGTAAAGTGCAGAATGCAATGACTAGTAGCATACAGTGTCATAGCAGCATCAGATGATCAGAGGAATAAAGAATTTAGGGATAAAAATAAATCTTCATTTTGCTACCAGAACCATACACAGCAAACAAGTACCACAAATTAGCTTGATTTGCATTACTTGTTCTGCTTCTAAAGCAGTGGCAACACCAGAGAGAGAAAAATACTGAGGGAAGCAAAGTGCATTTCTGGGGGAGGGAGCTTTATCCTTCATGTTAGATTACTGAAAAAGAAACAGTATAATTCACATTAATGCTTTCATCCTAAACATATTTTCTTCTGAAGTAAGTCCTATGGATATCGATGGAATTAATTATGAAGCAGGCATGCTCAGAATTGCATGCTTCTTTTAATTTCTAGCTTATGGTTCAACGATGGGACAGCTTGGGAGGCAAACTATTTGTCTGGGGAGGGGACAACATACTTGCCCCCTCACTCTGTGCCACCTATCTGTAAACATCTCTGTGGGAGGTGGGACTAAGATGTAAGAGGAGGAAACAGAAGTGAGCAGTGTATTGGTCAGGGAAGATCAATCTTCCATCAGCCATCTTTCAAGGTAGTCACTGTTCCCCAGAATGTTTTAAATTATTTAAATTCCAAGATCTACATAGGACAATTACATACCATAAGATCAATATCAAAAAATAAAGAACAGCAATAAAATCATTTAAAATGGAACTGCACAGAGCCAAAAGCCTTCCAGAGAGAAAATGTCTGTACTTGTTTTCTGAAAGGTGCCAAAGAAAGGGCTAAATTGATCACTCTAGGGAGGGCATTGTACAGTTAAGGTGCCACCTGAGGGGGCCCTTTCTTTAGTGTCAATCCACCATATTACTGCTAGTGGTAGGCCTGTGAGTAGAGCCTCTGAGGCTGGTCTCAAGACCGAGCCAGGTTCATAAAAGAGAAGGCAATGCAATTCTAGACAGTAGTCATAAAGGTAAAGTTGAGCCATCGAGTCGGTGTCACTTCCTGGCGACCACAGAGCCCTGTGGTTCTCTTTGGTAGAATACAGGAGGGGTTTACCATTGCCATCTCCTGCGCAGTTTGAGATGATGCCTTTCAGCACCTTTCTATATCGCTGCTGCCCGATATAGGTGTTCCCCATAGTCTGGGAAACATACCAGCGGGGATTTGAACCAACAACCTCTTGCTCCCTAGGCAAGTTACTTCCCCACTGCGCCATTAGGTGGCTTCAGGCAATCATAACTTGCTGCTCTACATGTTCCAAATGCAGGTTACAGAAGTATATCCTATTGTCAGCCATTTCTGACTATGGGGAAGGCTGGAACACGCTTTCCAGGTCATCCACTAGCTCTTTTCAGAAAGCTGAAATCTTGCTGTCACTGCAAATCCAGTTCCCCGCTTTTTAGCCTTTGTTCCTAAACCCTACTGGGCATCCTGCTCTGCCTCAGTCAAAAGACTGACTGCGCCCTAGTTCCACTAGGGAGTGGTCCAATCCTGGCACATCAAAGCCTGGTAAGCCATTTTAAATTGTGCACATAGAAAGATTCAAATCTCACCTTCTCACTATACGAGTCCACTTCTAATGGGGCAGGGGGCTGCTATATTGTTAAATACAATTTTTGCACTTGTCCCAGTATAATTTGATACTAATTCTTCTCTGAACACAAGACGCTAAGGAGACACCTGAATGGGGATAGGACTATAAATAAAAATGGGTGGGAGGAAACAGGAGAGCAAGAACAGCCTTGTTAGTGATTTAATTAACCCTCACATAAGGAATATTCCAATTGATAGAGTTCAGATCAATGCAAGGGTTATTGATAGAGAGAGAAACAATCAACCCAGATAGCTCTGTTCACTTTGGTCAGTTTTCTCTAGAGAGCTACAAACTGCTTTTATTCCTAAACAATGTCATAACCAACTTGCAATTAGACACTGGTCTGGATCAAACAACAATGCTTCCTATGACTTGCCAGATAACTTCTCAAAGACCTGGTGATGCAAACAAGCAAGATGGTAACATTATTTCTGTAGTCAGCACAACCACTGTATAAGAACAAAAATAGCTTTGCAAAAATTAAAGATCACTCTGGAACAAAACTCTGGAATTCTTTGCAGGACTTTAACTTGCTCTGTAAGTTAATTTACTAAATGGGGAAGTGTTAGAGAATTCATCTAATTATGCAGGAATGACAACAGCTCGCTCAAAGCTACCCTTTCTAGATTCCCCTGAAAGAAAGCAGGAGGAGAAACTGGGGCGTAACTATAATAGGGCAAGGGGAGTCAGTTGTCTGGGGGCCCACTGCCTTGGGTGCCCCCCCCCAGAGGCAAGTCATATGACTGACTCCCCCAGCTGCGCACCCGCCCGGGCTTCCTTCAGTTGTATTCATCCTCCGAAACTGATGTGAGTGTTAAGACCTGGAGCTACCAGAACAGCATGTCTTTCTCTAGTACCATTAAATGACTTGCATCATCCACAATTTACAAAACCTTTTAAAAAACAATTTAGGATGATGTTCTGTTTTGGCACATAGGGGTGTGTGTGTGTACACACACACAAAATACATTTTACTATGCTTATTCAGCCTCATTTAAGATGTCGTTACTTCATGAGCTGAGCTTCGGGGGGGGCGCATTTTAAAATCTTGTCTCTGGGGCCACTCTCACCTTGCTATGCCCCTGCTGCAGTCAATGACCAGTAATGGTGTAATACAGTCTTGCCTTTTGCTTTTTTGGCAGGCAGCCCCAAACCAAACCCAGAGCAGGTCAGCTTTTCTTCTGGGTTAGTGATTCTCTGTGTCAGTAATTTAGGGCACTGGGGAAAAAAAATAAAATATCTTCTAATTTATCCAGATTTTCAAGGCCCACTTCTGGGTTATTTTTCTTTGCCACATCCCACCAAGTCAAACGTTACCTACTAGCCTCTCTTAAAATGTTAATAATTCAGCCTCTAGAATCAAATATTCTTTCCCACAACCCTCCCAGCCTGCACCATTCCTGTCCCTGGCTTGGGAGTATATAAGCTTATGAAAACAAAACCAGCAGGCAACAGTTAAAGTGGAAAAAAATATTCCAGTCTCGCTCTCTCAAGCTTATTCTTTGGAATGCCATAAACATGCAGTAGACAGACAACGGATACAACAGGTGGATGCAACAGCAAGAGGAGAAAGACAAAGCCATTTTGCTTTGGCTTTTTAAAATTGCCCCGAGGACCGGTATAGTGATGTGGGACTGGCAGTGAGGCAGGGAAATTATTATGGATGGAAAAAATTGACCAACTGAAAGTTTATTTTGATCGATAATATAAAACCAGCTCAATTGTCTGAAATGCAGCATCTGCCTGTTGGACGCCTAGATACAGACAACCAAGGTCATTTGGTCTTTTTTCTCTCCAACATCGTTTTCATGCAACTCGTTCAAAATGTAATTAAAATTACATAGTTCTGCGTGCCCCCTTCCAGAGCAACCCAGGAGGGCAGATACTTGCTCATTTACACATTGGCGGGATATGGTGAGAATGCACAGAGACAATTAAGACACAAAGGGATGAAGGGCTCTCTCTCTTGGTCAGGTGACAGGTCTTGAGGTACACGGTTCAGATGAATGGACAGGTTCCCCTCCCCCTACTCTTTAGCTGGTATGTTTAGCTCCTCACCAGGGTTGTGGTGGGGGAGGCTCCCTGGGGATAAGCTGAGAAGATAATGAGTGAGTGGAGAAAATGTTGGATCAGAAGGGAGAAGTCAAGAGACGAATGGCATTTCCCACACAGGGAGTTAAAAGAGCCATAGGATAGGCTGATTGCCTGGGAGGGGATTTATTGAGAAGGCAGAAGATTCTTGGGGATGGGCTAACACAGGGCAGAACATCCTTTGGACTACAATTCCCATCATCCCCAACTACTGGTCACTGTGACTGGGGATGGCAGGAGGTGTAGTCTGACAACAGCTGGAGAGCTATTCAGCCCTGGCCTAACATGTTTGGAAATCGTTGAAGCATTCAGCAGGGGAGGAAAGAGCAGGGTAGGTGCAGCAGAGAGATAAGTACAACAGGAATGGAGTGTGCTATCTAGCAACCATCTGAGATGGGAGGAGATACCAGCTAAGGCTGTGAAGAAATATTTATTCATCCAGGCCTTTAATTAGATTTATAGAATCGGATAGTGTTTTAATTCTTATTTTATGTTATTTGATTATAAACTGCTCAGAAACGCAAGTTTGGGGCAGTATATAATAAGGATGTGTATGAACCTCAGTTTGTGCACAGGTCTGGCGCCAAACCGGTTCAGATGAGGTCTGAACTGGTTCGGTGCCATGGGGAGAGGAGTGGCAATTTCTCTCTCTCTTTTTTAAAGGAGAAAAGATCCCTACCTGCTCTCCACTGCCACATGCAGCTTCCTGCAGTGGCAGTGCTTCTCTCAGGTACCTGTGCACAGCATCAGCATGCACATGACGCATGCATGGATGCCATGTGCGGGTACTTGGGAGAAGCTCTGCCACAGCAGGAAGATTCTGCTCCCCACAGCACCGAACCGGTTCGGTTATTGTTCAGCACTGAACCTGTGCACAAACCTCAGTTTGTGCACATCCCTATTCTATAAACATGCTACATAAATCAATACTACATATCCTAGGGTGCAATATTTCTTTCCAAGTAAATGGCATGTGATGGGGCTACTATACTACCTTGAAGATAAAAATCCAACTTCATAGGGAACATGGTTCCCATGGGTGAAGAGTAAAGGAGAGACAGACATTCTCTGTTTTATAGCCAATGTACACTAGAGATTCCATGCTTGTTATTTCCCCCACCCGACCAGTAATACCGCAATCAATAATAAGGTCCAATTCTGTCACTCTTCATGGAACCTTTCTAGTTCAGGCTGTGTTTTAGAACACTGGTACCTACACTGGCTTTAAGGAATAAAGGGTTAGCCTACAATGACAAGGAAATCCATTCTTAAAATGTTTCTTTCCACCTTTGCTCTTGAGCACATTTCTTACAACAGGAACTTGATGTAGCTGCTACTTTTTACTGACCCTGTTTAAAGGTCTTTAAGAGCAGCAAAAATATAACAGGTAGAGCTTATCTTGGTATATAGTGATGGATAAAGTTTCACCTGCTGGACTTTTTATTTTTTATTGTTAAATTTATATACCACCTTTCATTAAAACAATCCTAAGGTGGTTTACACAAAAACTAAACACAAGACTATAAAAATGAAACAATTAAAATATTAAGTTAAAATGTAAAACAAATCTGACTAAAAAGATTTAAAATACAAGCATAAAAACTGTACAAAATACAAAGAAGCAATAGTAGAGACAATCATATAAAAGCCTGGATAAAAAGCCAAGATTTAACATGCTTTCTAAAAACTGATGGAGACCGAAGAGCAAACAGCCACCGGGAGAGCATTCTAGAGTCTGGGGGCAGCCACACACCTGTCCTACATGCCCGACAAATGAGCCTCCCTCACTGTCAGCACCTGGAGCAGAGCCCCCTCAGATGACCTTGTATCATCTGAGATATGAAGTATCTCAGATGATATCAGATGACCTCGTATCATCTGAGGTCTTCTTCATATCAGTTGCTGCTGAAGACATGGCAGCCCTAATGGGGAACAGATTTGAAGGAAAACCTTTCTCCAATTATCTGACTAGCTTAAAAACGGCTTAAAAAAAGTTATTTTTAGACTTGCCTAATCATTGTTCTCCTTGTTTCCATAAATTTAAACCACTAGAAGTGCTAAAACTGGTATATATTTAAACAGAGCATACACATGTGAACAAGGATCTCTACCTCCTCTGAGAGATGCCAGAGGCCTTAGTCATGCCTCAAGAGTCATGCCTCAGGAATTAAAGCCATGTCTACACTGCAAATAAGACAAATAAATACAATTTACCTGAGGTATTTTTTTTAACCAAGTTCTTTTATGTTAGAAATTAGGGGGTCATCTTAAATTCAGAGTCCTGTTCCTTTCAGGTAAATACAGGTCTAACATGTACTTAACCTCCTTTTTTAAAGAGGTCATCTTAAATTTGGGTAAATACAAGTATAAACCCTTTTCAAGTCTACTTAACTGCTCCCAGCCAATGAACTTTGGAAACTGTAGTTCTGTGAAAGGGCTAGGTATCTTTAACTACGCTCCTGGTTCTTTGGGGAAGAATCGTGACAGCTAAACTGGTTTCACATCAGTCATGGTAGCATAGATGTATTCCAAGAAAAGAATATCTTGATAGCTAGATATTTGGACTGAAGAGCACTGGAAGAAGCTTCTGCTGGGGACACCTACCAAAGCTACACTGAAGTAGTGCATGTATTTACTCTTAGCAACAGGAATGGCTGTTTTCCCCAGAACATGAGGCACTATTGTGCAGTGCAACGTTTTAAAGATGGAATGCTGACTCAGGTTTGAAGTAATAGAGTTCCACTCTTGCTCCACTATCATCCTGATCATAGTGTTCAAAGACATTCCCTGCTTCTCATCGTAGGGGAGCTTTTGGTGTTATCAGCTTAATTCATACAGAGAGGCAGCTTTGAGACTCAAGCTTGGTGGAAGTCCTGCTTCCAAATTTCTCAAAGGCTAGTTTAGGTTGCTCAATAGTGATGGGGAGCAAGGGAAGACACATACCAGGTTCAGAGGCAGTATACAGTACCACTTGTTTGGGAGCAAGCACAGAAGAGGATTCTGGCCTTTGTGACCTGGTTATGCAAACATCTGGCTGGCCAGCTAGCCCCTGTGGGGAACAGGATGCTGGACTACAACAAATGGACCTGATCCATCAGAGCTTGTCTTAGGCTCACTCTGCACATGTTTAGAGGCACTCTTTATGACATCACACATTCCAGGGCTGCGTGCTGGCACTGAAAACAGATTAATTGTAGGGAAGAAGAAATGTTTGTTGGGAACTATTTGTTTCTTTTTATAGTTTACTACGGTAAATCAGAAGTACACAGTAAAATGAGTACTTTAAAAGTACGTGTTCTTTAAAAAAAATATTTCAGTGGGCGAGGCTTGAACCCTGTTCTCTCTCTCTCTCCCTCCCTCTCCCCTGCTCATTGAACTGGACAGATGGGTGGGTCACACCTGCAAAAAGGTTGTCTCTGGCCACCTTTTCTGGCACCTAGCTTGGGGACTCTGAACCAATGGAGGGCTGCAAACTAGCAATGGAGAGCTGGCTGGGAGTATCTCTGGCTTGTACAGCACTCCCCACGGGTTTTGCCTCGCTCTCTGCCTTGACAGGCTCTGAAAGGTATCTATCCAGTGGATGGGTATGAGCAGGCAGCGGGGGAGGGGGAGGGAAGCTCCGAGACTTGGCCAGCAGCAGGGTGTGTCTTTTCTCTGCTCCTTTCTTTATTTGCGCAAACCCTTCCCCAAAGGCAGCGGCCGGCTCAAGGTCCAGCAAGGAAGACTGCCAGGGTTTGGTTGGTTCCTCCCGTTTGCATTGCATTCTGCTTGCCGTGAGCAAGAGAGGGCAAAAAAGGACAGTCTGAGAGGTAAAAGCTGGACTGGCCGGCTGGCTGCAGGGGTGCAGACACCGAGCAAGCAGCTTGAGGAGCAACTCCTCACTTATATTGGAGGAGAGAGGAAAATATGTTCTGGGGAGCGAAGATGTGGGTTATCAGCTTTGGGAGATTAATAAAATAAGAGGGAGAACTTCTTAAATGCTGGGGGGGGGGGCGGGATCTGCACCCACGGCTGGCTTGGCTGGCCGGCTCATTCATTCCCTCCCATCTCTGTTCCAAAAGGTGCTTGTTGCCCCCACCAGTCCATCACACCCACCCCACCGACGTGGGGGGGGGGCGCTGACAAAGAAAGCAGCCACGCCACACGATCGTAAGGGGGAGGGGGGGGGGATATCATCCCGGCCCCACGCCCAGACTTTGATCTTTCCGGTTTCTCCTCCTTGCACTCAACCCTGCAATTTCTTGGCTAGCAGCCTCTCCCCCCGCCCCGCTCACTTCCCAGCCTCGGCGGGGGCCTCTCTTCTTCACCCAAGAACAGCGTTAGCGCCCACCCGACAGCATTTATCAGAGCAAGAACTGGGGAGGGGGGTGACCGCGAGAAGAGCTGTTAGCAGCGCCCAGCAGGCAGAAGTTGCCGCAATAGAAGAAGCCAGGACCTGAATCAAGATCCCCACCCGTCTTCCCCAGAGAAGGCAGCCGGAGCCTGGCCCCCTCGCTTCACCACCGAGCGGCTCAGGAGTCCTCCTGGGCGTTGCTCAGAAGAGCCAGCGCCCGCAGCCGAGGCGCTCTGGGCAGGGAGGGAGACCTGAGCAGGGCTTTGCAGGCACCTGCCGCAGCGAGCGAAGTGGGAAGCGCACACGCAGCCTTGGCGGCGGCGGCGGCGGCAGCTTCCTAGGAAGGGGAACCGCGCCCGGCGGCGGCTACTCACCGCTTTGCTCGCCCAGGAAGACGAGTTTGAATTTCCTTAGCGGGTTCCCAAAGTCTCCTCCCGTAGACATGGTGCTTGGCTCCAGGGAGGGGGGCACGGGGCGCGAGCGAGGACTGAAGCGGGGGTGGGGGGGGCACTGATTTGCCGGCTGCTCCCTTTGCTCAGGGCGGCCGACGGCTCTCTCGACCACCTCCCTGCCCGGCGGCCGCTGCTCTTCGTTGCTGGTGGAGGCTCTACAGGAGGAGCCGCCCGAGCGGGGCGCAGCGCAGCCTGCAGTTGCCGGGCAAGGACGCGAGTCCACACTAGAGCGAGCTCTGCTCTCTGCCTGCTGCTGCTCCTCCCGGCTCTCGCCCTCCCGGCTGCCTCGCCTCCCCTCCCCAGGCGGCGGCGCCTGCGCTCTGGCCCTTTCCCGGCTACCCTGATGTCATGCTGGAGCAGCGAGCAAACCAATGCGGTGTTGCAGGAGAGGGAGGTGTGAGTGTGTGTCGGTAGTACGCGAAACGGCGCTGCTGGGGAGGGAGGGGCAGGGCGGGGCAGGCCGGGGCATCGTGCAGCCCTGGAGGAGGCGGCGGCCCTGATCCCGGGAGGAGCTGACACCACCCCCGCCCCTCATTTCGGCAGGGAGCCACGCGGCTGTGCTGCTTCGCACCCAGCAGGCGCCGCTTGGAAAAACACCTGCTGGGGTGAGCAGGTGGGAAGGAAGCGACAAGTGTGTCCCCAGAGTGGGGAAAAGGCAGGCAAATTGGCGGGCTGATTATATCAACCCTTGTGCGCCCCCTTAATTAATCTGGAATTCTTGCCATGCCACCTGCTGGTTTTCTTCACACAAACACTAACGGGGATTCGAACTGTTGTTTCGAATCGAATTATTATTATTTCGAACTACAACCCCTTATGACTGAGCGAAGAAGCACCTTTTAAAGTTTAAAGCAACAGGAGAGTTTATTTATTATTTATCTGTGTGAACCACTTTGAGAACGTCTGTTGAAAAGCCATAAGTAGTAACAGTAGTAGCCTGTAGCGTGCGGTGAAAGGATGGAAGAGGTCCCTCCTTGTGCCCCCCCTTTTTAAAGAAAAATTCTAATTGTGGCCAAGACAGGGTGGCCAAAGGGCATTCAGCGACTGTATCCTCAAGATCTCTTTGCACAGGTCAGTAACTTTTCAACTACTGTATTTGGAGATTGGCCTGTAACTCCGCAACAGAGCATCTACTTTGCAGGCTGAAGGTCCAAGGTTCGATCTCTGCCATCTCCAGGTAGGGCTGGGAAAGACCTGAGCCACTAAGCTAAATGGTCCAACACTTTAAAAGGCATCTTAGAATCATAGGAAGCTGCCTTCTATCAAGTCAGTCCATTGGTCCATCTAGCTCAGTATTGTCAGGGATTCTCAACATTGGGTCCCCAGATGTTATTGGACTTCAACTCCCATAATCCCCAACCAAAGGTCACTGGGGTAGGGGATTATGGGAGCTGAAGTCCAATAATGTCTGGAGACTCAACATTGAGACTCCCCAGCTGGTCTACGCAGACTGGCTGCAGCTTCTCCAAGGTTGCAGGCAGGAGTCTCTCTCAGCCCTGTCTTGGAGATGCCAGGGAGGGAACTCGGAACCTTCTGCATGCAAGTATGCAGGTGCTGCTCTTCCCAGATCGGCCACATTCCCTAAGAGGGATATTTTACAGTGCTCACACATGTAGTCTCCTATTCAAATATAAACCAGGGTGGACCCTGCTTAACAAAGGGGACAATTCATGTTTGCTACCACACCAGCTCCCCATATGTTGTACTCATAGCCCTGTCCACACATTCTGTTCAACGCTCTTACAGTTTACACAGGCACAGTTATTCATGTTATGTTGAACACAAATGAACAAAATGTTCACTTTTTGAAGTGAGCGTAGGTACAGACATTCATACAAGAACATGCCCCAGCCTGCTGATCATGGAAACAGGCACAATCACGCTTAGGGCAGGATGACCAACACGCCGGAGATGCACCGGGAGGCAGGACTACTTCCGACTAGGGATGTGCATGAATGTGTTCGGGAGGTGGAAGGGTCCTTTGAGGTGCAAGGAGGGTGGTCTTACCTGCCCTGCCTCATTTCCCCCTCCAGAGCTCTCCCCAAAATTTCTGCCACGGGGCTGCAGTGTACCTCCTTGCAGCCCCATCAGTGTCCTACTGGAAGTGGCTGGCATGCCTGTGCATGCGTGCGCATTTGCCACTTCCAGTAGGATACTGACAGGGCTGCAAGGAGGCACATTGTAGCCCCGTGGCAGCGATTTCGGGCAGAGCGCCAGAGGGGGAGATGTGATGGGGGAGGTAAGAGCATCCTTCCTGTGCCTTAAATACCCCCCTCACCTCCAAACTGGCTCGAACACTGGACATCTGAACGGGTTTGGCAGACTGTAAAAGGACTGCTAAAAGGGAACGTGCATATCCCTACTTCTGACTCTCTTTGCCTGCTGTAAGCCCATGCAGTGGTCTTTATTTAGAAAGTATGAGCAGGGCTATAGTCAAGGTGATTAATGTATGGTAAAGGGGTCAGTTTTATCCAGCCCTTCCATGGGGTGACTAGTGGGGGAAATCAAGCTTCTCTTTTCTTAGAAAGGGAAAGGGGATAGGTGGGTTGAGAAGCATGCTGGAGTTGTTGATAATGTGACCTTGTGAAATAAGAGCAAGAAGTGCTTAGCTCTTTTGATAGCCAGTAGCCACTTCATCTTGCAGATAAGGTGGCATGGATCCCATGCCCTCTCTTAAAAACATGCATATTAGAAAACAACAACAACCTACATTTATTTTATACATATCACGCCTGGAGAAGAATTCTATGTAGATCATACTGCACAGTGAACACTGGTTGGACTCAAAGGTACTATTTTATTGACCCTTTGAATTCTGTTGTAATGTATCTCACCGTGACATTCTTGCTCCCTCTTGAAAATAAATGCTTGATTGTCTGCTAATGCAGCCCTATGGAATCCTGCTTTGCAGGTATTCAAATCAAGATCTGTATGCAGGGAGATCTTTCTAGGCATGGAAACTGACCCCGGATTAAGAGCATGGAGCTCATCCCACTTGGTTTTTGCACCATCTGAACGCACCTGCAACTTGACAAACAAACATGCTGTGACACTGTTTCAGCCAGTCTTTGTATGCTGTAACCATGTGGCTTCCAGTGCACAGAACATACAACTGGCCCTATACAATCCCAGCACAGCATCTTTCCAGTGGCTGTTGCTGGTGTCTACTTCATGTTTTTTTAGATTGTGAGCCCTTTGGGGACAGGGAACCATCTGATGTATTTATTATGTGTTTTTCTATGTAAAGTTCACTTTGAGAACTTTGGTTGAAAAGCAGTATATAAACATTCGTCATAGTAGTAGTACAAGACAAGCAAGGAGGCAATAGTTAGACCTCTTCTTAAGAAGCCTACCCTGGATCCCTCAGCGATGGATAGTTATAGGCCAATCTCCAATCTCCCCTGGCTGGGCAAGGTAATCGAGAGGGTGGTGGCTAACCAGCTCCAGGCGGTTTTGGAGGAAACTGATTATCTAGACCCATTTCAAACTGGCTTTAGAACGGGCTATGGGGTTGAGATAGCCTTGGTCAACCTGATGGATGACCTTTACCAGGAAATCGACAGAGGGAGTGTGACTCTGTTGGTCCTCTTGGATCTCTCGGCGGCGTTCGATACCATCGGCCATGGTATCCTTCTGGGTCGCCTGGAGGAACTGGGAATAGGGGGCACTGCTTTGCAGTGGTTCCGTTCCTATCTCTCGGGTAGATCCCAGATGGTGGAGCTTGGTGACAGTCGCTCCTCAAAGCAAGAGTTATTATATGGAGTCCCTCAGGGCTCCATTCTGTCACAAATGCTTTTTAATATCTACATGAAACCGCTGGGTGAGGTCATCAGGAGATTTCGTGCTGGGTGTTATCAGTATGTTGATGACACCCAAATCTATTTCTCCTTTTCATCTTCAGGAAATGGCACTCACTCTTTAAATGCCTGCCTACAGGCAGTAATGGGCTGGATGAGGGAGAACAAATTGAAGCTGAATCCAAGTAAGACAGAAGTGCTCATTGTGGGGGCTCAGAATCTGAGGAGTGAGTTAGATCTCCCTGTGCTGGATGGGGTCACACTCCCCCAGAAGGAGCAGGTGCGCAGCTTGGGAGTACTCCTGAACCCAAGCCTCACCCTGGTTTCTCAGGTGGAGGCCATGGCCAGGAGTGCTTTCTATCAGCTTCAGCTGATTCGACAGTTGCGCCCATTCCTTGAGGAGGATGACCTCAAAACAGTGGTGCACCAGCTGGTGACCTCCCGGCTTGACTATTGCAATGCGCTCTACGTGGGGCTGCCTTTGTACGTAGTTCGAAAACTTCAATTAGTTCAGAATGCGGCAGCCAGATTGGTCTCTGGGGTAACCCAGAGAGACCATATTACACTTATTTTGAAACAATTGCACTGGCTGCCGATATGTTTCCGGGCAAAATAAAAGTGCTGGTGATTACCTTTAAAGCCCTGAATGGCTTAGGCCCAAGTTACCTTAGAGAGCGCCTTCTTCTGCGTGATCCCCACCGCACATTAAGGTCATCTGAGGAGGTTTGTCTCCAGTTGCCACTGGCTCGTCTGGTGGCGACTCGGAGGCGGGCCTTCTCTATGGCTGCTCCGGGGCTGTGGAATGCGCTCCCTGCGGAAATCCGTAATTTTAATTCTCTATTAGCCTTCAGGAGAGCCCTTAAAACGTATTTGTTTGGCCTGGCTTTCCAGGGTTTTTAAATTTTAACCCGATTTTGGGGCTTTTAATTACCGTAAACTGTTTAATTGCTGTTTTAAAATGTTTTTAAATTGTTAATTGCTATATTGTTTTTAATTTGTTTTAGCTTTTTATTGTTTTAGTGGCTTGTTTTAATTGTAAACTGTCCTGAGCCATTTTGGAAGGGCGGTATATAAATCAAATAAATAAATAAATAAATAGATAAAGATAAAGATAAAGAATTATTTGTAGCTCAAAAGCTGCATGCACTTTTGTCAATTTAATAAAGATAACCTTGGCTTATTTTGAGTCAGTTAAATCTGTACAGTTTTTCCACATTAGGCAACAATTGAGAAAAGGCAATGTATGTTTTCACCTTAGAGTAAATGCGTCTGGATAATGCACAATTAATCCAATCAGCTTTATGTTTTCTGTAAAGGAAGCTAAATGGGACCAATTTATGCTGTTTTAAGGCACCTAATCGCTCCAGCTTTCCAGGAAATGAACAGTGTGCCTGGATGTCTTTTCTTTCTGCCTTTAGCCTCTAGGAAGAAATTTGTTTCTTTTGGAGAGAGAGAGAGAGAAAGAGAGAGAGAACACAGTATACCAGATAGATACATGTGGTTGGGGGGGGGGGGACATATTTGATGGCAATTTTATCTGTTTCCTCTCTTTTTTTGCAGCCAGCATAAAATTCTTTCTGACAGTGAATTTTGTCAAATGGTTTTTCAGTGTAATTTTAAATGACCTGAATGATAAACCATCCACCATGTCTCCTGGGAGACTGTTAGGCAGTTTAAGACTGCACAGTTAGGGTTTCCCCACTTTGACATTCAGACCACAATCTCCTTTCATCAGCATGGCCAAAGCATCTTTTGAATTCTGTTTAGAAGCATCCTCATTCTCTTGGGTTTCTCATCCTTTATGAACTTTGTATACTGACAAGATGTCCGCCAAATAGTGAGAATGTGTATGGAAAGATGGAGAGGGCAAATGTTACTCTGATTTCCTTTCAGTGTTCCCACATTGAAACACACAGCAACACAGAGCTTGACCTTTTGGTATTGAATTACCAGAAGCTGCCATTTGACCATGACTCTCTATGACTGCAGTTAGTAGTGTCCTTCCACTCCCACATCTTCATGGTACATGCCCTGTTTGATTGGCACTGGCAATTCGTGTAAACCACCACATTCATTTTAGAACTATAAGCACCAATCAGGGACAGACATTTTGTGGTCCCCAGCTGGCTTTGCCAAGTTCACACTTTTTTCTTTTGCCTGCCCTCCCCTGCTTTCTTAATTATTTCTCTTAGCCCCCTTGCCTCTTTCTACTGCAGTGTTCTTCATTATAAGTCCTGGGGATCTGTGGCAGCCTGCAACAACCCAAAGCACTGACTGAATGTTTTTTGGCCTTGTGTGATGCTTCAGCCAAAGCTGACCCCCTGGCACCATGCAGAGCTACAATTTCCATCATGCAGTTTTCACCACTGCACTTTGCCCAGTGTTGGGTGGGGGCTTCTTTAAGGGAAACAGCACCCTCTTTTGCCCCTCCACCATTTTAAAACAAGTGCACAGAGTACTGAGAAGTATAGCCCTGTCCTTTCCAGTGCTTTCCTCCTAGAGCTCTTAAGAGAGGGCTTCACCTTATAAGACTTTCCCAACACTGAGAAAAGCATTGCATAGAGGCATTGCGTAGAGGTCAGTACACTGAGAAATCTCTCTCACATTAAAGGGTGTTTTTGTGGTGTGTTTTTTTTTGTTGTTTTTTGTTTTTTTTTGCTGAAGTGGCCCCTGCTTGGAAAAATAGTGAAAATCACTAGACTATTGCCTCATCTGTCACCTTTCCAAGTGAGAATCTGTTAGGAATGAGTTGACAATAAGCAAGCAAAAAAAGGACTTGAGTAGTATTTATTGCTGAACATTATGGCAGGAAAGTCGCCAGGGAGGTGACTGGGCCACTAGACAACAAGGCTGTGATAGGATTAGCAAAGGAGGATAGAAAGATTGCAGAGAAACTGCATGAATTTTTGTCTGTTTTCACTGGAAATAAGTTGTTCTAGTAAGAACCAATCTGCCTACTTTCCTTTCACTATCCCTACAACAGGACTAAATTTGGTCCAAATCGGTTAGGCAGTTCACAGATCAGCCCACTTGCATCTCAGACTTTCATGCATCTGCCATCTTGAATTGGAGTGGATGACATAATCACAAACTATGCATTTGAGATGTCCCTGTGGGTCTCTAAAATTGTACCAAATCTGGTCCAAATTGGTTCCCCTTTGCACTTCAAAAGTTATGTGTCTGTCATCTTGAATCAGGGTAGATGACATAATTACAAACTATGCCCTTGAGCCATCCCTATGTGTCCCTACAGCTGTAGCAAATTTGATTCAGATCAGTTAGGTGGGTGGTTCACAATTTGGCTGACTTGAACCTCGACGTTTACACCTCCGCCATCTTGAATTGGGGTGGATACATCATCACAAACTATGAAGTTGAGATGTCCCTGTGTGTCACTCGCTACAACTGTATCAAATTTGGTTCAAATTAGATAGATAGTCCACAATCTAGCCCACTTGCACCTCAAATGTTTACATGTCCACTATCTTGAATTGGGGTGGATGACATCATCAGAAACTATGCCACGGAGATGTCCCTATGTGTCCCTACAACTATACCCGATTTGGTTCATATTTGTCCAGGCACTGCAAAGTTGATAGAGGGACACACACACAGAGCTGGGTGATCTCATAAGCCTACTGCAAAGTAGGCTAAAAAATATTGGACAGAAACACACAGCTGAACACCTGAACCATGGCTGGGGGTGGGGGGTGGGCACACTAAAGAATGTATAGGAAGGGAATGTATAGGAAGGGAAGTTTTAGGACTGACATATTAACAAGTCAATGGATACAGATGGCACACTCCAAAGAGTTCTCTTTTTAAATTATTATTAATAATTTTTCAGACAGAAAGAAATAATTTAAAATTATTAAAAT
The DNA here is from genome assembly GCF_027244095.1 of Hemicordylus capensis. Classification (NCBI taxonomy): domain Eukaryota; kingdom Metazoa; phylum Chordata; class Lepidosauria; order Squamata; family Cordylidae; genus Hemicordylus; species Hemicordylus capensis. The sequence goes on along the minus strand of NC_069659.1, from coordinate 297,764,606 downwards.
AATTTTTTCTTCAGATTTTTGTAGTCACTGATGAATCTCCAGCCCACCCTAAGTATCCTGGTACCTCCCACTTGACTGCAGGAACTCTTGTTATCCATCCATAAGGATTATAACATTTCCAGCTCTTTCAGAATTAGTATGTCCATGACTTTCCTATCCAAGCCCCTCCACCTTTGAAGAGACAAACAAAACAACAACAAACCTCCAGTCGCACAATCACACAACACTACTTCCTACAAAAAGTATATTACAATGCATATAATTCCAAGAATGGTTTCCAAATTACTTGGAACTTGTCATGAGCTCCTCTCTTAAAGTAAGTGATTATCTCATAAGCTGCCAAAAGCAATAAATGAGAAATCCATAGTTCTGCCTCAGGAGTATCCTTAACTTTCCATGTCTGTAGTTTAAGGTGTTTAGCGAGAACTAATGCATGCAATAGCCATACTTTCATGTCTCTAGATCAGTGATTCTCAAACTTGGGTCCTCAGGTGTTATTGGACTTCAACTCCCATAATCCCCAACCAAAGGCCACTGAGGCTGGGGATTATGGGAGCTGAAGTCCAATAACACCTGAGGACCCAAGTTTGAGAATCCCTGCTCTAGATAAATTCCAGAAACTTGCTATAAGTCAAAGTATCACTATAATAGCTGTAAAGGGACACAGGTTTTGGGTGGTATAAAGTGTAACGTTGAGTCACTTTCGACTCCTGGCGCTCACAGAGCCCTGTGGTTTTCTTTGGTAGAGGAGTTTACCATTGCCTCCTCCAGTATGAGATGATGCCTTTCAGCATCTTCCTATATGGCTGCTGCCATGGGCTGGGTCCCCAAGGTCCAGGGATTAGGGAGCCTCTCCTGCATATAAGCAGCCTAACCTGGACTACCCTAGGCTGGGTTAGGCTGCTCCTGAGAACAGCCTTTGTGGCTGACATCCTGACTAAATGAATTACTCAATTGTACTACTCAGGAGTTACTTGAAAGGACTACTAAATTCCAATAGGATTTAAATGTATAGTCACAATGTCTGCCACTTAATCTGAAAGACAGCTTCATCAACACAGTGTATACTGACAGTGAAAAAGACAAATTTCATGTTTTGTATAGTTAGGTAAGAGATTGAAACTAAAGTGCCCAATATTGTAATGACTGATTTTATATAAATCCATGGTGCTACTGCATTAAAAATATTGTGTGCCATTCTGGTCACCTCATCTCAAAAAGGATATTGTAGGAGCTGGAAGGGATTTAAATAAATAAATAAATAAATAAATAAATAAATAAATAAATTCATACCCTGCCTCTCTAGAATACTACTGTTTGGAGAGGCTCACAATATTAATATAATATATACAATATAAAACAATAAAATTAATAATATTAGTAAAAGACCAGATAAAACCACATTTAGAAGTTATAAATCTTAAACGTTTCGAATTAAAAGTTATAAGTAAACCGCTAAAAATTACAGTAAGAAACCTACCAGATATAAGCAGTGGATAAAATATTAAAAAGCCTCTCTTTTTCACACAGCATATTAGAGCCAGCATATAGTGGCGAGAGTCGCTAGAGTTTCAGATTAAGATCTGAGAGACCCAGGTTCAAATCTTCACTTAGCTAGGACACTCTTGGGTGAGCTTGAGTCAGCCACTCTCTTTCAATCTAGCCTACCTACAAGGAAAGAGTGGGGTGGGTGGGACAGAAATAATGTACACCCCTCTGAGTTCCTTGGAAGAAGGGTGGCCTAAACATGAAATAAATAACTTAGGGAATGTTGTTGCCACAAGATGTGGTAATGGCCACTGGCTTAGATGGTTTTAAAAGGGAATTATACAAATGTATCATCCCTGTTCAGGCTCCTAAATCTGGGGAAACTATCTTTGTGTACAGCGTCCCTGAAAGTATGCTTGGAAGCCCCATCCCTGCACTGCTGTGCTCTCCATGCTTACAGTGTTTGCCTGCAGAGACAAATGTAGTTGTGGAGCGATTCTTCCCATGTTGGAGTGTTGGGGTGCCCCGCCCAGCATTCTGCATCACAGAGAGCATCTCTCCACATTCCGCATTATAGCATTGATCTCTGCAGACAAATATTGTAACCCTGGAGAGTGGCGGGGTGGGGTTTCAGAGCATGTCAGTGCAGAAGCCGGGCAGGGCTTCCAACGCTCACGAGGCAGGGCAGGGGACTGTCAAAGAGTAAAGCATCCCCAGAGTCAAGGATGCGTGAACAGGGCTCTAGTGATTCTGGGAAAAGCAAATCACAGTTCCGTGAACAAGGTGGCTAAACACGAATACGATGAATATTTGTATGCTGCTTTTCAACCAAAGTCCCCAAAGCGGTATACATAGATTAAATAAATAATTAAAGTGGCTCCCTGTCCCCAAAGAGCTCACAGTCTTAAAAAAAGAAACATAACATAGATACCAGCATGCAACAGCCACTGGAGGGACACTGTGCTGGGAATGAACAGGGCCAGTTGCTGTCCCCCTGCTAAATAAAGAGAATCGCCACTTTAGAAAGCTGCCTCTTTGTTGTTAGCAATGTAACCCCCCATGCCCAGAGGCCATGTGCTACTGACTTCCTGTTGCTGCGGGATACACATCAGATGAGGACTATTGTCTGCATCAGGGGTTCCCAGCCTGGGGTCCCCAGATGATTTTGAACTACAACTCCCATCATTCCCAACCACAATGGCCAGCAGCCATCATTTATTTATTTATTTATTTATTTATTTATTATTAAAACTTTTATACCGCCCTTCCAAAAGGCTCAGGGCGGTTTACATTAAAACACCATTAAAATCAATTAATCATTAAAACAAAAATTATAAAACATAAAACAATAATTAACAATTAAAAACATCATAAAACAACAATTAAATATTCAGAACTATTTAAAAACAAGTTTTAAAAATCTGAAAAAGCCTGGTTGAAGAGGTGTGTTTTCAGGTGTTTTCTGAAAATTACGAGAGATGGGGAGGATCGTATCTCAGCAGGGAGCGCATTCCACAATCTAGGGGCAGCAGCCGAGAAGGCCTGTCTCTGTGTAGCCACCAAACGAGTTGGTGGCAACTGGAGACGGACCTCCTCAAGTGACCTCAGCGGCTGGTGGGGCTCATAGCGAAGAAGACTCTCTCTTAAATACCCAGGGCCTAAGCCGTTTAGGGCTTTATAGTTATAACTTATAACTAGTTATAAGTTATAACTAGCACTTGTATTTTGCCCGGAAACCTATTGGCAGTAGGGGTGATTATTAATGGAAACCCATTGCAGTGGGGGTGATTATTATTATTTATTCGATTTCTATACCGCTCTTCCAAAAATGGCTCAGGAGGGAGAGAGTGATGGAGGGAATTGTATACCAACAGCATCTGGGGACCCAAGAGTGGGAAACCATGTTCTACATTACCTGCTGGTGACCTCTCTGAAGGCATCCAGTTGGCCACTGTAGGAACTGGGAAGCAGGGGAATTGTTTGGTTTCGTCCATAAAAGCTCCTCTTACAAACTTTCAAGCCACCTTTTTCTTTTCGTCAGGGTGTCTCACCAGCACATGTCATTATAGGTCCACTTCAAAAAAACTTTTACTTTTCAGAGACTTTTATGAACTAGATCTCATGGTTTTCTGAGGAGTGTCCGGGAAAGGCAATGATGTCAAGCTTCTGTGTGGTGCATTTTCATTAGAATAAAGGAAAGTGCTTTAATTCACTTTAATGGTCACACCAGTCCTGTCAAGGAGAGAGGTCAAGAACATTATTTAGATGGAAAACTGAGATTGCAGTGTGGTGATTTTACTTCCCAAAAGCCATCTGGGAAAGTTGGGACCGGAATATTAATTCAGATCAGCAGGGGCTTAGCTAGGGGAGATGGGGCCCATGTTCACTCTTCTCCCCAGTGGTCAGTCTGAGTGAGGGAGATAATGAAGAAAATAGGGAGGGGTGGAGCTGAGGGCCCCTCAGGAGCTGGGGGACCAAGGTTCTTTGAACCCATCTGCTCAGTTATAGCTATGTCCCTGCAGATCAGCCAGCTTTAACTGACATCTGCCTAATTTTAAGGCTGGCTTCTCCCTACCTCCTGCACCAAAATCTGCTCCTCTGATTTGGACTTTGTTCTTCATTGAAATGTCCTAAATAAGGATATTGGTTGTTTATATAAGGTATGCTAAAACAAAGCTTGCAAGTTCAAAGCAAAACACTGAGTCAGACAGTTCATTTCCTCTGAAAACTAATTAAAGTAAGCCTTGCAGAATCTGCACTATATTTTTGTGCCAAATCTACAAAATCTTTCAAATGCAGCTCTTGCAAGACCTCAAGTGTTCTACACAATATATTTGCTAAACATGAACAGCTAATTAGTGCCTATCGAGCAAGCAGAGATAAGCTCATTCACCTGCCAGCTAAAAAGGAGAGGAGCAGATCATGTTTAGTAGGTTCTTCAGTTTTAAAAAGTATTTTTTATTTTCCTCAAGTGCTTTGGGGATCTAATTAAACAGTTTTGAATGTACAAATCTGCCATTTATGCTCAAAGCAGTATGAAGCTTCGGAGATGCATGTTTTAGTGCAATAAATATGTAATTATTATTCATTTGTTCCAGGGGGCTTCTTTCAAGGAAGTGTTTCCCTTGCAGAGATAGCACATCCCCAGCATGCTGATGGCAGCATCTTGTTGGGAAAGGAAAACCAAATGTTTGTACTGTACCGACATTGTCCACTCAGCTCCCTTGCTGGTTATCTCCACCTTCCTTTGTTTACCTTGGTCTTATTGCTCCATTTCCTACTTTTTCCTATTACCCCCATGTCACCTCCTTAGTCCACACCTGTGTCTCTGTCTTGCCTTTCCCATCTCTTCCAGTGATTAGTAGGGTTGATACCAGAGGCAGATCTTGAAATGGATCCTGTATCTGCGCAGCTGTGCTGAAAGAATGTTGCCAGGTATCGCTTGTCCCTATCAATAGTACAGGGATGGGAGAAGTTGCAGCTTATGGAGTGCTCCATTCTGTGGAGCCCTTGAAGGTACATGACCTCTCAGGATCTGGACCTAGTAAATCCAGGACTTTTCTTGCACTATTGCTGGGGATCAGGTGTTGCTGGTGAGATGGAGAGGAGAGCTAGTCTTGTGGTAGCAAGCATGACTTGTCCCCTTAGCTAAGCAGGGTCCACCCTGGTTGTATATGAATGGGAGACCAGAAGTGTGAGCACTGTAAGATATTCCCCTCAGGGGATGAAGCCACTCTGGGAAGAGCAGAAGGTTTCAAGTTCCCTCCCTGGCTTCGTCAAGATAGGGCTGAGAGAGAGTCCTGCCTGCAACCTTGCAGAAGCCACTGCCAGTCTGTGAAGACAATACTGAGCTAGACAGACCAATGATCTGACTCAGTATATGGCAGCTTCCTATGTTCCTATGATGGGAATTATAGTCCAACAACATCTGAGGACCTAAGGTGAGGAACCCTTGCACTAGAAACCTATATTGACTTTATATTAGTTTGACTATCATGGCTGCCCCCTCAAAGAATCCTGGAAATTTTAGTTGGTGAGGGTTCTGAAAATTATCTCTTACTGATATTTAGCCCCCTTTAGCAAACTGCAATGTCCAGGGGAGAGGAAATGACTATAACTGGATTAACGGTGCAATCCTACGCATGGTTAGTAAGTTTGTTGTTGTTAATTAAATTGATATACCACCTAATATAGAAATATCTAGGTGGTGCACAGAATTAAATATACAATATAAATCATTTAAAATTCATAAAAAGATAAAAATAATAATAGATAAAAACACATTAACATTTAAAGAAATTGGTCTCAGTTGAAGGCCTGGGGAAATAGGTTACTCAGGAAAGTAAGTCCCACTGTGTTCACTGAGACCAACTCCCAGGTAAGTGTCCGTAGGATTGTATCCTAAAGACTATAATTCCTTGTGAATAACTTCCATGGAATCCAATGAGACGTATTTCTGAGTAAATACACATAAGATGGCACCATTAATTACAGTTATAGCCAAAATGATTTGGATTCATTGGGCAAACTCAGAATAATTGCTATGTGAAATTTGCGAACCTAAAGGCTTAAAAACAAAAACAAAACCCAAATGCACCTGGAAACGAATAGCATTTGGAAAGGAGCTGCTGCAGCCAGTTTCCCCTGTAGTGTTATTTCTCTTGCTCTGCAGCAAAAGCCACAATAATAGTGGGTGCTCATGGGGGAAAGAAACAGCTGGCAAAAATCATAAGGAGACAAGTAAATGCAAACAAGGTTAACCAAGCTGGTATGATTGACTGGTTATAAATATATGCCTAGAAAAGCTCTCGTGACTCTGAGTAGGCAAAACTTTGCCTTTGGGATATGAAGGGCAACAGCATCTATTGGTGCTTGAAGAGTCATGGAAATGTAGGGCTGATAGAAAGAAACTCCGTGACCATTTAATCCCGGGATCTTACATGTTCTGTACAGAAAGTTCTGCTGCCTCAGACAGTAATTGGGGAGAAGGTTTCTATAGGCAGCAGCCTTCTTAAACAAATACATGATCCAAGAAAGTGATGGACCAGGAGTTCCCAACCTGTGGTACCCCAGATATTATTGCTCAACTACAACTTCCATCATCCCCAGCCACAATACATTGTCGCTGGGAATGTTGGTAGTTCCCCAACAGCCAGAGAACCACAGGCTAGGAACCCCTGTGAAGACGGACCTATATGAAATGAAAACTATGTTAACCTGCGCGGATAACTGAAGGTAACAGAACTTGCTCCAATTTCTGGAACATGGCGCTTTGTACATTATTCTTTTCTTACGCCAATGATATTGTTCCTGTGGGGGGGGGATAGGGACACTATGGGGTCGGGTTGTAGCTCAGAGGTAGAGCATTTGCTTTATTGTAGATGGTCCCACGTTCAATCCCTGGCAGCTCCAGATATAACGGGGGGGGGGCCCTTGTCTGTTGATCTTGCAGTGCTGCTGCCAGTCAATACTGGCAATACAGAACTAGAGAGACCAGCGGTCTGACAGGATATAAAACAGCTCTTTTGTATATAATTATAAAGTGATATTTAAAAACAAACAAACTGATGAATGCATGTGTACAGGGGCGTAGCAAGGTTGGAGTGGCCCCAGAGACTAGATTTTAAAATGCCCTCCCCACTGAAGCGGAGCTCATGAAGTAAAGAAATCTTAAATGAGGCTGAATAGTGGTAACAAAAAGCGTGTGTGTGTGTGTGTGTGTGTGTGTGTGTCTGTCTGTCTGTCTGTCTGTCTATCTACCTACTATGTGCCACAATAAAACATCATCCTAAATTATTTAATTGTGGATGATGCAAGTCATTTAATGGTACTAGAGAAAGACATGCTGTTCTGGTAGCTCCAGATCTGAACACTCACATCAGTTTCAGAGGATGAATACAACTGAAGGAAGCCCGGGAGGGTGTGTGGCTGGGGGAGTTAGTCATATGAGTTGCCTCGGCGGGGGGGGGGGGGCGGCAGTGGACCCCCAGACAACTGTCTCCCCTTGCCCTGTTACACCCCTGCATGTGTACCTATTTCTCTGAATGTGTATGGAGGAGCCCAGTTATGCTGCTTGTCACCCACAGGCCAACTTCACTGTAGATCTTGCCAATGGAAACATTGTTTAAAAACAGCTTCTGGCCTTTATTCTTTGCCAGAAGGGCACTGAGTACCTGTTGGAAATTCTCTGTGGTGAGAGAATCCCTTTCTCATTATAGCAGAGTGCACAGAGGCACAACACAGTGGAAATTTAGTTAGGCATGCGTGTGTGCTGAGAGTAAAGTAACTTGGAGCCAATTCATAGTTTCAAATCAATATAAAAGGCATTTATTAAGGAACTCCATTCTAGATAGGAAAGGGAGGAGTTAGGATCTCTAATCTATCTATCTAGCTGGATGCAGATGGATTCTGCATCCTCTCTGCACATATGGTGCAGGGAGAGAGGCTTGCCATGTTGCAAGGTAGGCGGGTAGGTAGGAAGAGAGAGAGGAAGGAAGTTAGTCCCTAAGAGTAGCAATCTACATATCAAAGGGATAGCATCAGAGCAGTGGAGACCAATGTCTTGACTCTCTAGCCCTCTGACTTACTAGTCTGTCCTCCACTGTCTGAGAGAAAGAGACAGCGCAAAGTCCTTTAACTTCCAACAGTACCTGATTATAGGATACCAACTTGATTCCATTCCCTCAGTACATTAGAAGAATGAAATGCTTCCTCCTTTCCCCAAGATTCTTGGCCACTATATTCTGAAAGGCCTTTGCTGGGCTGGTACTTTATTTTTCTGTGCCTTGTGGTTATCAGAGAGGTAAAAACAGCTCAGTGGAGCTGCTGATGTCCTTGTTGTCAGGGAGGGCAGGAGGAAGTTGACGAGGTGCAAGGAGCCTCCCTTGCTAAGCAGATGCCCAGCTGTCCTTGCACTTATGGTACAGACAGCTCCATATACCAACATACTGCTGTGGTTATTCTCTGAAACCAGGGGTATTGCTAGGTATGTCAAAGATCTGGGCCCTGGGCCCACAACCCCCCTATTAATAATTAAACTCAATCATACATGCCCCGCCAACCCAGAATAATTGCATATGTTTGTTAAAATCTGTAATATTATAATGCAGCACCTATGAAGGTGGAAGCAGAAGAGAGCTAGGTGAGGCTAGGAGCTCAACCCCATGCTCAGTGCAGGTGCCTCCACAGCTGCACTTCTTTTCTGGAAGAGGTCATGGAGAAGGGAGGTGGCTGAAGAGCTTCAAGGCTCTGGGTAGTTCATTGGGAGCCCATTCCCCATGGTAAAGGTAAAGTGTGCCATCGAGTCAATTTTGACTCCTGGCACCCACAGAGCCATGGTTTTCTTTGGTAGAATACAGGAGGGGTTTACCATTGCCATCTCCCGCGCAGTGTGAGATGATGCCTTTCAGCATCTTCCTATATTGCTGCTGCCTGATATAGTACCAGTGGGGATTTGAGCCGGCAACCTTCTGCTTGTTAGCCAAGTGTTTCCCCGCTGCACCACTTAAGGTGGCTCATGGGCCACCCCCTAATTATGCCCATCTGAAATAATCATTTATATCCAGAAAAGACAATTCCCAAAGTGCGAGTAAGGAGCAAGGGGTGTATAATGGAGGTCCTGTCACTTGGTCACCTGGTAGTTATTCACACATGTCTTCATGCTGTGGGGTAAATGTTGAGTGAAGTTATTTGGAATTACACTCAAGGCATCTGAGGGAAGCAGCCCCTCCCCTCTGCTCTTGGGTTTTCTTTTGGAAACAGGTTTGCTTTGCATTGTATGCCTCCGATTTTTCCTTCTAGCCCATGGGGAGTGCGAGAGTGAGAAAGTGCTCCTTGGGTAGGAACACAATGATTCTACATCAGTGCATCTCCCTGTTTGCTCCAGGGTTTTCAGAAAAACTCTCTTGAAACCAGCATTTTAAAAACCTGGGAATACATTGAGATAAGCTAGAAATTGGAAGACAAAGCTCGATTTGTGTGTGGAGTGCTTCCAAGGATCTCGAATGGACTTCAGAGTAAGTTAGGCAGATGTGTGAACACACACTCTCTCTTCCGGAGGCAATTTGGGGTAACAGCCCTGTCTGTAAAAGCTCCTAGCTACTGGCCATGGATATGGAAGTGACGGAGAGGATTTCCTTGTGGGTCATAGAGTAGGATGCAAGGCTGCTCCTAGCATAAATCAGAGTGAGGCCTCAAGCAGCAGACTTTGGTTGCCATGAAGAGTAGCACCTTGTATAAGTGGCCTTCACTCTGGAAAATGTCATGGTTTAGGGTTATAGCAAACTGACTGGTAGTATCTTAAAATGATGATGAGTGATTGCAATGTAAGCAAACTTATGGATTCAACGGTGCACTTTGGCACAGCACCATATGGGTTTGTGGGCACAGTATATACTGTGCAAGGCTCTATCAGCCTAAGAATGGCACATTTGTGCCGTTGCACAAGACTGCACCATTGTGCAAATGCAGTTGCTCAATAGAACAAATACTCCATTCCTAGGCCAAACAAGTCTTGTGTAGTATGTCAGCCACTAATTCTATATTGGAAGGTACTAAGGGAGCAAGATACAGCCACCTCAGACACCAAGATATCTAAAGCCAGTTTTATTAGGATAGACATTCAAGTCTTATGCACAGTGGTAAATCCTCTTGGGAAGAAGCTTAAATTACTGCCCCCAAGACCTGCCTGATCCTAGCCTTTTCTCTGTCTGATAGATGAAAGGCCTGACCCTAATATCATGGGGTTTTTGTCAGATCTGTTCTGTGGATCCTTTTGGGTTGGAAGCAGGGAGATATTTTCAGCAGCAGTCAGGATGCAGTAGTGAATAAATAAGCATATATGAAAAGCCTCTTCAGTTGCTAAATTTTATTTCTTTCTTTAAAGCATTTATACCCTGCCCTTGTGAAGCCTGAAGTGGTCTACAACAATGGCTAAAGCTGTAAAATATAAGTGGGGGTGGGGGGAGATGGCAGGTCTTACCATGAAGCAGGCCATTTCAGGCAGTGGACTGTGGGACATTTCTCATGGATGGCCCACCCAGCCTATTCAGTCAAACATAGGCTGTAGAGGAAGAAGGGTGAAATGGCACCATACTGATATGCTGCACCCTCTTCCTTCCTTCCTTTTCTGTTAGGAATGGGGAGAGATTTGAAAGGAGGAGGGCATTGGAAAGTAATTTTAATAGAAAAAAGAAAGCGGGAAAGGAAGTGACACCATTTAGTGTCCTACTTCAGGCAGCAAGAGGTAAGGGGATGGCATAGCTCAGTGGGGTACCTGCTTCAAGGCAGCTTCATGCCAAACAAACAACAGAATATTGTATAGCAATATATGATGGCTATACAGAGATATAGCAATATAGTGATGGCTATACAGAGAACCAGCCACTAGAGGGAGATAGTTGACCTGAATTGTAATTCCAGCTGGGACTTCTCAGGATTCCATTTATTGCTATAGCATCAGTCATAGTTTCAAGGGGAAAGACCATCATGTGGGGTGAGGAAAAATCAGTGCCATGTTACCATACAGCCAGGGGCATAGCAAGGTTGGAGTGTGCCCAGAGACAAAAACAAAAAGCAGAGTAAAAATATCTATCTATCTCTATCACCTATGTGCCACAATAGAACATCATCCAAAATTATTTTTTAAAAGGTTTTGTAAATTGTGGATGATGCAAGTCATTTAATGGTACTAGAGAAAGACATGCTGTTCTGGTAGCTCCAGGTCTTAACACTCACATCAAATTCGGAGGATGAATACAACTGAAGGAAGCCTGGGAGGGTGCGCGGCTGGGGGAGTCAGTCATGTGACTTGCCTCTGGGGGCCCCCCCACGGCAGGGGCCCCCCAGACAACTGTCTCCCCTTGCCCTATTATAGCTACGCCCCTGCATATGGCACTGCCAAGAGCTTGGAAGAGGAAAGAACAGGAGAAGCTTCATTGTAGCAACAGCAGGCATAGTCACTCACCACCCTTTGAGAGTGAGTGAGTGAGAGAGAATATTATAGAAAAGAATGCAAGTATCTGGAACTTTGCATATAAAAATGAAGGTGCCTCTCCTGTCACCCCTTTTCTGCTCATAAAGGGCAGCAAGGTCTGTCTCCTAGGCAGGATTCCCTTCTGATAACAATGCCCAGCCCACTATGCCTGTCCTTTCCCCTCTTCTAGTTTCACAAAAGGCATTAACTTAATCCTGTTAGGAAGCACAGAGCAGTCTAGCCTTAATCACCTCAGGTACTACTTCCATAGAGAAAATTATGTTAGTCTGTTCCAGCAAAAAGAACCAAGAGTGTTGTGACAGCTTAAGAACTAACAGCTTGATTATGCCACACACTTAAGAGAGCTGGTCTTGTGGTAGCAAGCATGCATTGCTCCTTTGCTAAGCAGGGTCCATCCTGGTTTGCATTTGAATGAGAGACTACGTGTGAGCAATCTAAGATATTTGGGGCCATTCTGGGAAGAGCAACTGCATGCTTGTCTGCATAAGGTTCCGTTCCCTCCCTGGCATCTCCAAGATAGGGCTGAGAGAGACTCCTGCCTGCAACCTTGGAGAAGCTGCTGCCAGTCTGTGTAGACAATACTGAGCTAGATGGACCAATGCTCTCACTAGATATAAGGTAGCTTCCTATGTTCCTATGCTTCTGTGAACTAGAGTCCACTTCCTCAGATACATGAAGTGTTTATCCAGCAATGGCGATTTTGATGCACAATTAGGACCATGTGATCAGACTATAGCAAGTATCAGGGATGGTATAGAGATAGATAGGAAACCAAACTAACTGAAGGTCAAAGGATGTGTATATAAATGCATCTGGTTTATATTGTCTAAGTTAAATCTTGTAGTTCTAAATGGCTCAGATCTGGGTGATCTGGATGATGTATTGACATACGTAGGGTTTGCAGGAGCTAGTACTGAGGTTATAGAATGACACTTCATGTTCCTTTTTTGAAAGGAAAAATTCTTAGATGATCTCATACCAATGGTTTCTATTTTCCCCTTCCTTTTATGAGCTCTGTAGGGCTTATAAGAGGCTCATGAAGGCAAAAAACTATAGGCACTACTCATTTCAATGGAAGGAAATGGGACTTGCTCCCTTGGAGAAAAATCCCAGATGCTTCAATCAGTGGGTATTAATTCACAACTATTAGGTTATATAATTAGGATGTACTGGACTTGATGGTTAATTAACTCTCAAACGGTGTACCAGTTACTAGGGGTGTACAGCAGGGTTGTCTTCTTGCCCTACTTTATTTTAAAATAATATTCTAGCTTTTTGAAAAAGTGATCAATATTTTCCAGTGAAAGCTGAAAAGAATATCTGTTTTTATGCCGATGATGCTATCTTAATTTCCCATTCACAAGTTGGATTGTGGAGGCTGTTAGGACAATTTAGTTTGCACATGAGCAACTGCAAATTAACTATGATAAAACCAAAATAACAGGGTGGAGAATGTCCAGCAGTGGAGGGAACCCAACATTGTTCATCTGACATGCAAATAATCTTAGGAAGGACTTTATTATGCAATCATGCTGAATGTGTGGAACAGTATTTTGGGGGTATGATTTGTATGTTTTCCTTGTGAATGCCTGCACTTTAGCCCTTTTTTGTCAAATAAGTAGATTGTGCTCCTGAAATTTTCAAAGAGATTGGGGAGGATGATAGTTACAGACCGCCAGTGGAGGATGATAGTTACAGACGGCCAGTGGCACTTACCTGGCTGTAGTCAGTGGGACCACTGCTCAGTATTCACTGCTCTGTAAATCACCCCTTTCCAATAACATTATTAATATAAGTTTTCACTGCATTGAAATCTCATGACCATCTTATACAGGAGAGAACTTCACAATCTAAAAAAGGCAGTAGTGCCACCTAGTGATGCTTTCATTAATCATGACCAACATTTCAGTTAGGGGTGTGCAATTCGGATTTTCGATGTTTTGATTCGGATCCGAACCGAAACACCCCTGTTCTGTTTCGTATCCGAATATGGCCCATCCGAATCACCCGATTCGATTCAGATCCGAATTAATCCAAATCCGAATAGATTTGGATTAAAAAACGGGTCCCAGAGGCAAAATAGTGGTGTGGTGTGGTAGTGCCCGATGGGTGGAGACTACCACCCAAATTTCAGGGGGATTGGGCAAAGGGCTGATTTTTGGTGAATTTTTGAAGTTTTAGTGTCTTTGGGGCAGATCAGGGGCATAACATGGGATCTGGGCCAAAAGAGTGGGGTGGGGTGGTAGTGCCTAATGGGTGGAGGCTACCACCCCAATTGCAGAGTGATTGGGCAGAGGGCTGATTTTTGGTGAATTTCTGAAGTTTACGCATTTTTAAGGTTTCCCCCCATTAGGTATAATGGAGGATGTATCGCTTCACGTCGGGGGGAAAGGGGTGGCCTAGAGCGGTGTGGGGTTGGTGGTAGTGCCGGGTAGGGGCAAGGAAGCTACCTGAATTTTTTCAAAGGATTTGTGCAGAGGGCTGATTTTTGGGGAATTGTTAAAGTTTACGCGTCTTTAAGGTTTTTCCTCATAAGTTATAATATAATGGAGCTTTCAGCAGCCCCATAAGTACACTTGGGGGGTGCTGGGGTGGCCCAGAGTGAGTGGTGGTGTAGTGCACATAGGGTGCCAACCACCCCCATGGGTTTCTAACCCATGGCGTACAGGGTTCTGTTGTTTCTGAGGTATTCTGAGTGTGGATTCTATGATAGCAAATGAGATTTTCAATGAGACACCATGAATCCACTCTTATTTGCTATCATAGAATCCACACTCAGAACACCTCAGAAACAACAGAACCAAGCACCCCATGGGTTAGAAACCCATGGGGGTGGTTTGCACCCTATGTGCACTACACCATCACTCGCTCTGGGCCACCCCAGCACCCCAAGTGCACTTATGGGGCTGCTGAAAGCTCCATTATTATACCTTATGAGAAAAAAACTTAAAGACGCATACACTTCAACAATTCACCCAAAATCAGCCCTCTGCACAAATCCTTTGAAAAAATTCAGGTAGCTTCCTTGCCCCTACCCGGCACTACCACCAACCCCACACCGCTCTAGGCCACCCCTTTCCCCCCGACGTGAAGCGATACACCCTCCAATATACCTAATGGGGGAAAACCTTAAAGACGCATAAACTTCAACAATTTACCAAAAATCAGCCCTTTGCCCAATCACTCTGCAATTGGGGTGGTAGCCTCCACCCATTAGGCACTAGCACCCCACCCCACTCTTTTGGCCCAGATCCCACGTTATGCCCCCCAATCTGCCCCAAAGACACTAAAACTTCAAACATTCACCAAAAATCAGCCCTTTGCCCAATCCCTCTGCAATTGGGGTGGCAGCCTCCACCCATTAGACACTACCACCCCACCCCACTATTTTGCCCCTGGGACCCAAAATTCGAGTAGAAGAATTTCAGATCTTTTTGCATTGAAGTCAATGGGAGGCAAAAAGGTGGGAAATTCAAATAGACGTCAAAATCCGAAACAACAGATATTCGGAGCCGAAATGGAGGTGATTCGGTTCGGCTATGAAAAATTTCGGAGGGCCAGAAGGGTGATTCGGTTTGGATCCGAATCACCCGAAATTGGCTGTTTCGGGTACAGATCGTTCTGTACCCAAAACGTTTCACACATCCCTAATTTCAGTACACTAAGACTGTCTTTAGGAATGTTTTGTTTCCGCACTGAAAAGCCCAAGCAAGTATAAATGTTTTTGGAAACCAAAATAGTGCAAAATGCATTTTTTGTGAGAAAGATAGAAACAAACTATGGTAGTTTCTACACTACAAATATAAAGCATTTCCCATACTCTGGAACAAAGCAATATATATTAGAGAAAATATATCCAAGGCAAATTTTGATCAGCAAGCAAAACAAGGGACAAAATCACAAGGTGCGGTGAAGCATTTATTGAACCCCAACAGGTGGTTTCAGCCACAAACAGGTGGTTTCAGCCACTTCAGGGCAGCAATTTACAGTATTCCAAAGAGAATTCTAACAAGTAATCTTTTGCCATCTCTATAAGCTTGTGAGAAGGCAAAGAACTACTTTTCAGAGTTCTTTTTGGAATACTATAAATCACTGCCCCTGAAGAAGGCTTCTTGTTGTTGAAACCACGTGCTGGGCGCCAATAAATGCTTCACAGCACCTTGAGATTGTGTCTCTTGTTTTGCTTTTTGGTTGGGTGCTTCCTGTTTTTTCCATCTGCAAATTTTTATCAGCACCATTCAATACATCCCAGGATTGGTCATGGCATCACTATAGCAACACACAATCCTAGAAGCAAGGAGAATTTTGGCAAAATGAGTCTTCAAGAAGATCAATAAGAAACATGAACTGGAAAAAGTTCCTTTAATTTAAAAATCCAATATATCATAACAATTAACTTTATACACTGAGTGGAGGATGTTCACTCTGACCTGTGTAATGGGGGAGAAGAGAGAAGGCATGAAAGTGGAGCAGATCGAGTCAAGAAGTGATGCTGTTTCAAAAAGTGATGACTTCCCCACTCCTCTGGTTCCACACTATGTCAATCTTGACATGATACAACACTCAGTAGATCCCATCAGTGCAAGGGAGCTGCTGGGAAACAGGATTGCTCACTGCTTGACTTCCAAGTTACTCACCCTGCTCTCACACCAGCTGTCACTTGCTATTCCCACAACTTTGACGTTTTTCAAAAGATTAGTGTGTCTTTCTTCCAACTGTCTAAACCATCTAAGGACAACAAGACGTCAAGATGGCTGCACAGTATGTACATACAATCCCAAAGATGGATTCTCTTGCTATGGCTTGCTGGGTACCTCTTTCCTAGGCCCACTGCAGCTTTCATGGTGACTTCCTCTAGCAGAGTTTAGTTGGCTGCATTGGCTCTTCAACACCAAGTGGCCCTTGGCCCAGTTGCTTGGGTTACCAGGAGTCCAGTTTAGTCTCTGTTTACCAGCATGGGCATGTCCATTTAGCCAAGGTACACCCAGCAGGAACTGATATATGGGAGTTTGAAGTTCAGCTGCTAATATGAAATTGTTCCCTTATTGGTGTTTTTTTTTTTTTTTAAAGCCACAAAGGCTAAGTACTGCTAGTAAATATACAAGCATGGTACAAAATGGCGCCCGAGAGGGGTCTTCTGGCAGCGCAGAGCTACACTAGGCGAGCAGATTTGTCTTGCACGTTGTATTCCTTGCTCTTTGTCAGTCTCCAGCTGATTAACGTTAACAGCAGAATGCCAAAGATTTTGTAACCCACTTGGAGACCGAGGTACCTGCCATGAGAAGTAAAAAAAGACTGTATGAAACTCCAGTTGTACAAACCATGAGCTGAAAGGACTGGTCTGTGCACGTTGGCATGACACCCCAAAATAAAACCACACTTTCAGGTTTGCAGCTGGAAAAACAATAAAGTCTAACAGAAAAAGGAAGGCATTGGATTAGATGTCAGGAAGCTTTTCACACAGGAAGCTTTTGAAGCCCTTTAACTCACATCTCCTCTGGAATGGAGGGGGTGCATTCACATAGCAGCTAGATTTAACCCTAGATTTAGTTATTGGGGATTGTGTTCACACACAATTTGGGTTTTTCACTGTGCATTAGAGTGTAACCCACTTTATATTTGGGGTAAAAAAAATCCACTATTTGTGTCGGTTTTTTGGGACAACTTCGAGTTCACAGTATGTAAACTCGCAGTAAAACCTGCTGTGTGTAAAAGCACTTGGAGAACTATTTTCTAGGAGAGACAGGGCAAATTCAAACACGTATACTCAATGCTTAGTGATGGTGTGAAAACATTCTGGGCGTATGTATAAATGTTTGTTTTTCTTGAGGGAAGGGGGCAGTTAGTGTAAAGAAAGGCTCACTTTCTCTGGGGCCAAGGCTCCAACAGATTTAGCAGAGGAGGAGGAGGAGTCTCTCCTTTTGATCCCCAGACACTATCAAATGGAAAATCATCTGCATTATTGAAATAAATAAAAAAAAGCAACACCAATTGCTGAAACAAGTGGCCCAATTATTTATATATATGAACTGCCTAGAGCAGATTAAGCCTTTTGCCGCCTGAAGGTGGCCAAGGATTTGCCGCTCCCACCGCTGCAGCAAGGATAGGGATGGCAAGGGGCAAGCACACCCTTCGTTCTTCTAAAAACTGCCACTGTACAGCAGGAGGAGGGCAGTGAAGGTCACACAACAGCAGCTGCGGGGGGGGGGTGTTGAGGGGGAAATCCCCCCTTTTACTTTAAAATGCCTCTGCAAAGCGGGATGGGGTGGCAGCGGGGAGGGTGGTGGTGGGGCGAGGGGAAACCCCCCCTTTACCTTTAAAGCAATGCCACTGGGTGGCAGAGCATCGAGGGAGAGCTCCTTCCAGCTCCCCTCCTCTCTCCCAAACGACAGCGCCCCCCGAGCCCCATCTGCAGCCCGTTTCGGACCTTTCTCCATATGTGTGGAGAAAGGCCCATAATGGACTGTGGATGGAGGCATGCAGTCATTTGGGAGGGAGGAGGGGAGCTGGAAGGAGCTAAAAGGTAAAAGGGGGAACTTTCCCCTTGCCTGCTGCTCCACGACCCCACTGCTGTGCAGCCTTCACTGCTCCCATCCCGTTGCGCAGCAGTGCTTTTTAGAATTGTTAGCCCTCTCTGGGGACTTTCTCCTCGCCCCCAGAGAGGGGAAGTCTAATTTGAGGAGTGACAAATTTTGCCGCTCCTGAAATTTTGCTGTTCTAGGCAAGTGCCTACTTTGCCTCTCCTTAAATCTGACACTGGCCTAGAGCTTTCGGAGTCAGCGGCATATAAATTAAACAAACAATCATAATTGGGAGGCTCTTTCCCCCCGCATCATATCTGATCTGGTAAGCAAAGAGCTGCAAATGCGAAGAGGGACTCAGAGCAAAGCAGATCCAAACCTTCCTCCCTGGAAGTATATAAAGGCAGTAGCACAGTAGTGAGAAGCACCAGTAGAGGCACACTTAACTGCTCTCCTTTCCTTGAAAGGAAAAGACATTCACAACTAAGTCCCACTTGAGGCAACACAAGTAGACAGTGATGCTGAACTAGTGCCTTTTGAGTGGCAGCCTCAACACACTTCCTTGAGCCCATTAGCCAGGGCTGGGAAGGAGAGAGTCAAGAGCAGAGTGTTTCTCCCTGCCGTAGGGACCTACAGTCGGGGGAGCTGAGTGGGGTTGCCTAGTCAGCCATGTTCTGCCTCCGCTCTCTTAACACTGTACTCAAGCAGGTTTTGGGTTGGGGCTTTTTTGGGGATGGGGGGCTTAGACAGGTCTGCAATGCACAGCCCTGCTGGAGCGTGCCTCCCACACGTAAGGAAAAAGCTGTCTTGGATCAAGGGGAGAGATCCCATCTCTTTCATTAAATCTTGGAGCCTGCCTTCTCCCATATTAACTGCTCTCCACTCCTTGAAGGGAGAATAGCCCCTGCAGTTTTCTTGTCAACTGATTTGCAGATGCATACACATCACTGATTCCCAGCTTTCTTGTCTCCTGACTTCCTTTAAAATGCAGTGATTTTCAGTGGAGAGAGAAAATTCAGTGATTTTCATACATTCAGCTGGGAATCTGTGACTTACATGCACATGCACATCTTTTCACTGGCAGCCATCCACATTTGCCTTACAAAGGGAACTGGGTAAAAGCAAGGGTGAGGGGTCCTTCCCACGGTCTGCTGTCTCCCCTAAGGAAAAGTGATGACTGCAACAGTTATACAGGGGAATTCCTGGTGCTCCAGTCTGGACCTAGATCTGAGTCACTGGAAAGCCAAAAGGCTTTCATCAAAAAGATAATGGTAATAGTAAATAATAATAATTTTAAAAATCCCCAAGTTGCAGCAAAATGATGCCAACATGCATTCACTGACATGGCCTCAGGAGCAACAATAATTGGGTCTCCCACAGAATGTTCTACAGAACAATAATTCAATAGTTCTCAGGTTCATGGGGTTTTCCATCACAGCCTTCAGGCTCAGCATGATACAGCTGCAGACCTGAGTACCCAGAGCAGGCTCAGAGCTCTGGGAGGAAGTGGGGGAGACACACAGATTCAGGTAGCAATCAGCCATGTCTGATGAACAGCCGCCTACCGGGATAACTGCATCAAGGTGCTCCAAGAGGATGGTGGCCCAAACAAAGCCACATTAAGAGCAGAGAGTCTCCCTTGCTGACCCACCAGCCTAAAAGGTTCCTAATTTCACTTCTGCTTTGCACAACCAAGGTGCGAGGGAGTATTTTTCATGCAGCAGCCTTAGATTCAAGGCTGATTTCCCTACACAGAAGGCAAGTCACTCTTTCCTCTGCTAACTTACCTTGTAGAGGCCTAACTTCCTTGGAGGAGTTGCAGGAGACACGTGTTAAATAGAAATTGGCCAGCATGACTGGCAGTCCTCAGTCAACATTAGGGAGCCGCCGGGGCTGCTGCGTGAGGTGAAAGGCAGCCCCAAGGGTAGAGCATGAGGAGGCTGCTGTGGAACAACTTAAAACTGCTTCTGGGCAGTTGTGTGCCTGCCCACTGGAGACAACGGGAGCATTGCGTGGCTGTCCAAAAGCAGTTTTAAGGTATTCTGCAGAAGCCATGTCACACTACACTGTCAGGGCTGCCTTTCAAGTTGCACAGCAGCCCTGGTGGCTTCCAAACATGGACGGAGGGCTGTCCACCATGTTGGCCACTGCGTTGAAAGCCATTTGTGAGAGCCTGCTGAGCCAACTGTCAGAGGTGAGTGTGGGTGTGGGAAAGCAGCAGTGAAAGCCCTGGTCTAACCCTCACCCACCCAAGTGGATGGAGTCCCAGCGCCCAGGTGAGAAATTGCACAGGTAGGTTACCTGCTGCGGAGCATATCATTGTCATAGTAAGTGCAGTATCCGTGCTTGTTGCATTGTTTCCTCCATGAGATACAGGAAGAGTCGATAACAGCGCCAAAGAGGGCAGGAGCTGGCAGCCAGGCTTGAAGACAAAAAGAGGGAAACGGTGAGGACCTAAAAAGGTACTACACAGCAGGGAAAGCACCCTTTCTCTGCATCGTCTACCCCCCAAAAGAAGCCTCACGGGGCTGGGTCTGATGTGGAACTTCCTTTTGCAGTTCCCTTCACCCCTTCTCTAAGGAAAGCTGAAGTCAGGCCTTCCTCTGAGCTAAGGCCTTAGGTCCAGATTTTGGATGTAGAGTACTGGATGACCAGGTGCAAAACAGCAAAGCATCACTGGGTGGCTCTGCTCCCTCAGCCGATATGAACATTTGTATTTCGAGCCGATAATTCGTTTAACGAAGGCACATTCACAGAATCTGTGCTACACTCTCCTTCTTATTGAATCCTGCATGTTTAGAATTTAAGCACCCCCTGTCTCGATTCAGAATTGGGCTCAGCAAAACCCATTAGCTCACATACAGCACAATGGTATGTGAGCCTAGTAGCATTGTAGGCATGTTAGTTGTGCAACTGTGAAAACTCCAAAAATGTCATTACATGAGAGTAAGCCAATTGGACATAATGGGTCTACTCTCATGTAGTGACATTGCCCCAATTTTCACATTTGTGCAACTTCCATAGTTGCACAATTAGTGTGCCTGCAATGGTACAAGGCTCACATATCGTTATGCTGTATGCCAGTCATAGTTTCCCCTCTCCAATTGAAAAATTGCTTGTATTTTCCTGAGTTTAGTTCCAAAGGGTGGAACTGGTGATATCTGGTTCAGCAAGCAAAATCCTCTAAGGTGTGAGGGTGCAAATCTTTCAGATAAACCAGAAGGCAACAGAGTAGAACCAGGAGTAGAGCAGACAGAAACACATGACAGCTGGTCAAACAGGTCGAATGACAGTAAGGGAGATAGCACATGCCAACGCCAGGTAAGAGACTCGGCATATATATCAATGTCAGAAGCCTCCGAGCCAAGATGAGCAAGCTGGAGTGCTTGGCTGCTAATGAAAACATAGATTGGGTACATGGGCGGAGCCACCATTGGGCAAACGGGTTCTAAGAACCTGGGCCGCCACCAATCCCAGACACGCCCCCTACATCTGATGTCAGATGCAGGGGGGGGGGCCATTAATTTGGTCCCAAACAGGGCCGCACGGCCCCATTTGGAGCTGAAACTGGCCCACGCTGCATTGGCAGTGTGGCCGAAATGAGCCGCTCCTGGTGAGCTGCTCCTGGCCGATTGATCTCCCTCCCAAATGGGGCCGCGCAGCCCCATCTAGGAGAGAGATCAGCCCGCGCTGCATTGGCAGCATGACCAGAATGGCTCTCCCTGCCTTTAAGGCAGGGAAAGTTGCTCCGGCCCAAGCTGCCCAAAACAGTGCGGGCCAGTCTCCCTTCCAAATGGAGCCGCATGGACACATTTGGGAGGGAGACCACATCCCCCGCATCTCACGTCAGACGCGGTGGCGTGGCTAGCCAGGCCCCTGTGTCTGATGTCAGATGTGGGGGACGGGGCCAGGGGGCCACGGCAGTTGCCTTACATGGGCCTCCACCAGCCTCCCTAAGCTGCTGAGTGGGCATAACAGACCTGGTGGAAAGGTGAGAACCAGTGGGACACTGTTATTCCTGGATACAAACTCTACAGAAAGTACAGGGAGGGCTGGATTGAGGGTGGATTAGCACTGTATATTAAAGAAGTGATAGAATCCAAGAAAGAAGCTAGAAAACCTAGGAGGACCAGAGTCCTCCACAGAATCATTATGGGTGACAATATAAGGACTGAAAGGAAATGTGTTACTGGGGATGTGCTAGCGTCCTCCGGATCAAAACGATGAGAGTGACCTGGAGCTGGAGAAACAAACCAGAGAAGCATCAAAGAGAGACAGAGCTGTAATAATGGGTGACTTCAATGACCCTCAAATAGACTGGGCAAATTCACGTGCAGGTATTGACAGAAAGGCCAAGTTTCTAGACATGCTAAATGACTGTGCCTTAGAAAAGTTGGTCTCAGAACCAACCAGAGAGAAGGCAGGCTTTGGACTTAATCCTAAGTGGTGCCAGGATGCAGTGTGAGATGGCAGAGATGAAGAACCATTGTGGAACAGTGACCATTGTGTGATCCAATTCAGCTTATATGTGAATGGAGAATGCCAAGGAAGTCCAACACAAATGTGAGGGACTTCAGAAGAGGAGAAAAAAAGAAGCTAAAAGAGAAAGTCATGAGGGTAAAATCACTCCAGAAAGCATGGAACATATTTAAATTCACAATAATAGAAGCTCAATTGTAATATATACCAAGAAGGAAAGGCACCACCAAGTTCAGGAAGATGTCAGCGTGGCTAACAAGTAGAGTCAGCTAAGCGATAAAAGGGAAGAAGACTTCCTTCAGAAAATGGAAGTGCTGCCCAAATGAAGAGAACAGAAAGGAACATAAACTCTGGCAAAAGAAATGCAAAGAGACAATAAGGGATGCAAAAAGAGAGTTTGAGGAGCATATAACTAGAAGTGTCAAGGGGAATATCAAAAACTTCTTTAAATATATCAGAAGCAGAAAACCTGCCTGGGAGGTGGTCGGACCCTTAGATGATGAGGGCATGAAAGGGATTATTAAGGAGTATAAGCAGATTGCAGATAAGCTGAATGAGTTCTTTGCATCTGCCTTCACGGCGGAGGACACTGACCATATCCCCACTCTTGAAATGGGTTCTCAGGCTGGGAGGCCGAAGAATTGGGCCAATTTGAGGTGACAAGGGAAGACCTTCTAAACTGTCCTGAAAAACTAAAAATTAACAAATCACCAGGGCTAGATGGAATCCAGCCAAGAGTTCTGAAGGAACTCAAATGTGAAATTGCTGATCTCCTAGCAAAAATATGTAACATGTCCCTCAATCAGGTTCTGTATCTGACTGGAAAGTAGCTAATGTGACTCCAGTTTTCAAAAAGGGATCTGGGGAGATCCAGTTAGTCAGTGACTGACCAGGAGAGATATCTTGGGGTTGTGGTGGTCAAATCATTGAAAGTCTTGACTCAGTGCACGGCAGCTATGAAAAAGGCAAATTCCATGCTAGGGATCATTAGGAAGGGGATTGAAAATAAAATGCTAATATTATAATGCATTTATACATATCTATGATGCAGCCACATTTAGATTACTGGGTACAGTTCTGGTCACCGTATCTTAAGAAGGACATTGTAGAAGTGGAAAAGGTGCAGAAGAGAGCAACCTAGAAGATCAGGGACCTGGAGCAACTTCCTTATGAGGCAAGGCTACAGAATGTGGGGCTTTTTAGTTTGGAAAAGAGGTGACTATGAGGAGACATGATAGAAGGGTATAAAATTATGCATGGAGTAGAGAGTGAACAGAGAGAATTTTTTCTCCCTCTCTTAAAACACTAGAACTAGTGGTTATCCCATGAAACTGAAGGCCAGGAAATTTAGGACCAACAAAAGGAAGTACTTTTCCCCACAGCGTGTAATTATGGAATTCTTTGCCACTGGATCTGGTGATGGCCACCAGTTTGGATGGCTTTAAAAAGGGCTTAGACAAATTTATGGAGGAGAGGTCTATCAATAGCTACTTGTCTAGTGGCTATAGGCCACCTCCATCCTCAGAGGCAAGATACCTTTAAATACAAGGGAGCAACAGGAAGAGAGAGGGTATCCCCTCACTTCTTGCCTGTGGGCTTCTCAGAGGCATCTGGTGGGCTACTGTGGAAAACCGGATGCTGGACTGGATGGGCCTTGGGCCTGATTCAGCAGGGCTGTTCTTACGTTCTTATAAAAGCTGGATCCCATTGTGATCTGAAAGACATAATCTAGAGCAGGGATTCTCAACGTTGGGTCCCCAGATGTTATTGGACTTCAACTCTCATAATCCCTAACCAAAGGCCACTGGGGCAAGGTATTATGGGAGTTGAAGTCCAATAACATCTGGAGACCCAACGTTGAGAACCCCTGATCTAGACAGAGTGTTATAGAATCTGAATGTTTCCCTTCTCCAGCCTTCCACTACCATGATCATTCCCTTTCCTTCCACCTCTGTGAGGCCTCCTCACCTCCTTTGAATCTGGACTGCTGCAATGGCAGCATCCTAGGCAATGGAAAGGCATCCTGGGAAATGGTGTTTCCCAAGGGTCCATACTAAGTATTCAGGCACCCTCAGAAAGCTACATTTATCATTTGGTGTCTAGGACACTTCCTGGCAACATTCAAGTTACCTGGAAGGGAAGGAGGTTCCATGATTTGATTACAATCAAAGATGAAAGTTAGGGTTAAAGAGCACTTGATTCATAATGCAATGGAACATTATTAAATGAACTGGTTCATATCATAAGCAAAGTAATTACAAACTTTGGCGACACCATTAATTGTAAGAAATTAAGGCAGCAAGATACATAAAACTTAAGATCAAACCAATCTCCTCGGCGGGGGGGGGGGATCAATGTTATAAAAGGAGAAACAGTACATTTCTGGCTGCCTGCCAAATTTACAGAACCAGCTGCACACCTGTCTGAGTTCTATCAGCAGCAGAGCAGCTTGTGGCCATGGCAAAGTTTTGTGTCAGTTTCCTGAATAATTCCACTCTAGGCAAAGGAAAGTATAATCTCTACCAATCAGGGGCGTACTAGAATTGAGCGAAAGGGTTCAAAGAACACGGGCCCCCAGCTCCTGAGGGCCCTCCAGCTCAATCCCTCCTTATTTTCTTCATTATCCCCCTCACTCTGGGGGGGCCACCAGAGAGAAAAATGAACACAGGCCCCCTCTCCCCTAGCTATCCCCCTGCTACCAATTCCTCTTAAGTCTATTGACCCTCCCAGAGGTCGAAAGGCTCTTGTGTGTTGCCTCAGATATCTAGGTTCCGTGCTGGATTTTCTTGACCCTGCCTTCCCACCTCAGCCCCATAGCTCCTCCTAATTATTTAGCCTCCTTCCATGCCTCCACTCACAATCACACTGGCTATACTAGGTCCTTTTGCCCCAAATCCAGTTCTATACTCGCCTTGGCCTGAGCTTCCTACACACAGCTATGGAGGGGAAGGGAAATGTAGCACTCTCCTTCAGCAAATGTAGTTGCGGGCAGCCATTTGCACACAGGCGCGTGTGTGCACACACACAGTGTGTTACTCTACCAAACATGATTCGTTCATTTTTATTTATTTTTTGCTTTAAAGAGAAGGTATGTAACAAGGGGCTGAATGCCATGTTTTAAAGGAAAGACATAACTAATGCAAGCTCCCTGCCCCTGCCTCAGTCCCTCAGTCTCTTTCAGCTCAGCTTGCTCAAACGAGTGTGGATTGCATACTTCTGATCTGCCATCTGGTAAACTCACAAGCACATTCAAGCAGAGCTCCTGAGTCAGGAAGGCACTCACCAAGCAATCTCATCAACAAGAACTGGACTCCGATGGCAAACGACTTTTCATCATAAGTCACCACCCTGTATTAGATAAAAGCATAACACATCAAAGATGAGATGAGAGACAGCATGGTGAGCTGTGTGTGTGTGTGTGTGTGTGTGTGTGTGTGTGTCTGACTAGGACTTGGGCGATTCTGGTTCAAATGCCCACTCAGCCATGAAGCTTACTGGGCGATTTTAGGCCAGCCACAGGATAACATGGCACGGGGACAGACTGTATGTCCTGCCCATATATGGCAGGATAAAAAGACAAACTAAAATACATGTGCAAGAGACTAGGCTCAAAAGTCCACATACTATTCTGGGACAAAGCTACAAAGCATGACTTCAGATTTCTCTCTGTGCGTTTCATGACTGCAGATGTGGGGGCACAGGAGCACACTTTAGCCATACTGCATATGCATTTTGTCCACAATGTGCATAATGTGCACAGGCACTTCTCCCTGTGATCAGGAACTTTGCTTTTGTAGAGTTCCTGAGTGGGAAGAGGGGTGTCTACATGCATAGGCATGTGGGTGACAGAACATGTGTGTAGGCGGAGCCTGTTCGCCTATGCATGTCCAGTCCCCTCCCTCTGAACATGGCTTGCAGGTTTGTTACCCAGAGAAGTGAGGCTTTAAGTGGGCAGCATCTTCATATAGTAGAGTGGAAAATGGCCCATATGGGGGGTTATAAAGCAGGGCCTTCTCAGTGGTGACACTCAGCTGTAAAATGTTCTTTCCAGAGAGGCCAGCTAGAATCCAAGCATCCTTCACTTTAAAAGATGCTAAAACATATTTAGAGGGCCATTCGGGATTTCTTTCACTGTTTTCTATTGGTGATGTTGTTTCAGATAATCTGTAATTTGTATGGCTCTCATGATGTTATCCCTCTTTGCAAGCTTGAGTCACTAGCTGACACACCACGCAGCAAGCTGCTCATCCAAGAGAGATGTGCACTCACTGTTTCTGAGACAGCCAAGAGCCTTTCTATGCAGCTCCCAAAGGTGGAGGCTGTGCTGTGCTTCTGGGAAGAGTTCCTGCCTGCTTGCATGTAGAAGGTTCCAAGTTTCGTCCCTGGCATCTTCAAGACACGGCTGAGAGAGACTCCTGCCTGCAATCTTGGAGAAGCTGCTGCCAGTCCGTGTAGACAATACTGAGCTAGATGATCCGATGGTCTGACTCAGTATAAGGCAGCTTTCTATGTTCCGAAGCCGTGTGTCCTCACTGCTGTGTGCACTCCATTGGGAGTAATGGCAGTAGTGGTGCGGCAGGTATGATGCACAGCTTTGGAGGCAAAGAGCAGCCTCAGCCTTTGGAACCTACATGGACAGGCTCAGAAGTGCACATCTCTCTTGGATGGGTGGCTTACTGTGTGGTATGTCAGCCACAGTTTAATGGTGAGAAAGTCAGGGAATACATGGGAGAATACACATACACATAGCCGCACGGCTGTGGATCCCCTCCCCTAAGGAGAAATTAAGGAAAATCTTGTAGATTCCGATTAAAATTAGCACTGCAGAGGTAACTCCTTGTGCTGTGCTATACACGCCCTCTGGACCCTTCCACAGCTTACCGTAACACCATCATGTATAGAGGGTTGTGACACAGGCAGGCAACCAGTGCTGCAAATGAGATGAGGAATATCACGGGCAGAAGCAAATGGGCACAGCTGAGTGGGCAGGATCCAGTCTTTGCGGAATTCTCCTTAGAGTGGATGCAGGAGCAGTTTGTGTAGATCTGGAGAAGCAGAAGAGAACATCAAGCTCATTTGAAGGGATAAATCATATCCAGGAGGAACCTTCAGGGTTCTAGCCGTGCTCCTGGTTTCTCCTGGGCCAATACAGATACATGCTTGGGCTGCCAGGGCCTACCAAGTAGATTTGTGGGAGGAAGACAGGTGACTGCATGGAACCCACTGTAGTGGACTGATGAACATGCATGCAGGACTTTTAAAACTGCAGATCTGAAAGCTTGGGATGGGTGCCAATTATTTAAGGATAGGCAAACAGGTAAAGTATGTAGAGGAGGATATTAAAAGTACAAATGCTAATACTTCATCTTAGCTAGTTTGGCTTCAGTCACAACACCACACCCCGGCCTGAATGTAAAATGGTTTTATAGGGCTTCCAAAAGATTATCAAGCTTGGATTTTAGCACCTGCCTGTGTGCAAATGATATTCCAGTAACACACAGCTAGTACTGATAGGAAGGGTCTTTGGGCTGATTTTAGGGACTTTGATGGGGTATCAGGGAAGTCTGATGGGGTTTCAGGGATGTTGGACACAAGTCACAACCAGCATCTTGAGTTGTACTTGGGAGACAGTGGGAAGCTAGAAGGTCTTGCTTTTACAATAATACTAGTGTAATTGCCTTATACCCAGTCAGACCACTGGTCTTGCTACCCTATTACTGTCAGTCCTGCATGGTAGTGGCTCTCCAAGTTCTTAAGCAAAGGTTTTTCCTGAGATAGCTTTTTTTTTTTTTTTGAAAAGTAGAGATGCTTGGATTTGAACCCTGGGCCTTTTGCACGCAAAGCAGCTGTTCTTCCACGAAGCTATTAGACTATTTGTCCCAGGCAAACAACTGAAAGTATGACACACTGGCCAAACAGCAAGCCTGCAGTAGGAGTATCTTCTGAACCAGGTCTCTCAGTCTGGAACAAACATTATTGACTTGGAGATGGAGCCATAGCTAAGTGATAGAGCATATGTCAAAGGAGGTCTCAGGTTCAATCCCTCACATCCCCAGGGGAATGTGGCAACTGGCCATCTCCAACACCAGCACAGCACCCCACCAGCACCCCAACTGTTCCACTTTTTAGATTGTGCGCCTTTTGGGACAGGGAATCATCCTTATTATTTATTTATTTTTCTATGTTAACCACTTTGCAAACTTTTGATGAAAAGCGGTATGTAGTAGTAGTAGTAGTAGTAGTAGTAATAATAGGAGGAGGAGGAGGTGGTGGTGGTAGGGCTCAGAAGGACTCCTGTCTGAAATCCAGCAGAGCCACTACCGGTCAGTGTAGACAATACTGACCTAGAGGGCTTGACTCAATATAGGACACCTTCATATGTTCAGCCATACTCCTAATCCCTTCATGTGGAGCATTCCTGTCCCAGGATCACTCATTAACTCCATCTGAACACTGTTTAGATTTGAACTCATAAAGATAAACTAGTGGACAATAAGCCACCTTTGGATGTCACATGGAACCTTAGGTATAATCACCTCAGGTTGTCCCCACGTGATGTCTGAATTATCGGAACCGCAGTTGCAGGATCCAACCGCGGTTCTCATTCATCCCTCCAACCTCCGGATGAACCCTCAGTTTGAAGTAAGGTACACTTACCAAACCAAGGCTCTGGAAGCTGCAGGGCATCTCCTGTTTGGGCAACTCGCCCAAACCAGAGTTAAGGGAGGACGTGCCTCCTGCTACTTGAATTCAATTGGCTGGCATGGCTTTCTGTCATGGGTCTCCCAGACTGCAGATAGTTATCATCTGGGAGTGTGTGGGGGTCTCAGATAGAAACTGCAGAAGTTAACCCACAGAAACCTGCAGTTAAAAGGTATGTCCAATGGTGCCCTAAAGCTTCCACATCCTTTCACTAGCTCCTCAAGTTCCCATTAGCAGGAACTACTCACTGAAACCTTGGTTATGGAAGAATTAGAGACACTGGTGCAGCCAGCATGGCAGGGAGAGAAGTATTCGACACCATCATCTCCACAGACTGGGTGGAAGAGAAACTCTGAGCAGAAACACTTTTTGTTGCACTGATCCTCTGTCAGGGAACTTGATGTGCTGCCAGAAAAAACAGACAAAATAAAATGAAATGAAATAGGATGGGTGAGAGGTGCTTTCTTGAATGCATTGGGCGATTAACCTTGGTTTCCCAGGCTCTGTTATTGTTGGGTTCTTGCCATCTAGAAGCCTGGCCTACTGCCTATAACTTACCCTCCCAAGGTATCTCTGAGGTTTGCAGTGAACTTGGCTCATAATTATTACTCACATGTACATGCAAACAGAACACTCAAACTTTTTGGGTGGAAAACCATTTGATGCCTGGAGACATCTACCTGAGCTAAACCCTTCAGTGGAAACCACAAAACACCCAAAGTGAAGAAAGCAGAAAGTCAGTCCACATTCTTAGTATAAATTACAATCCGGGCCAAGAACATGTTGGAAATGGGAATTAGACAAATTCATGGGCTGACACATATCACAGGGGAACGTGGGCAGTCCAGCCCCACCTGTGCCCCTGCTTGTGTCTATAGCACCACCAACGGTGCTGTGGAACAGGGCTGCTCCACTCCAGCTTAAAATTGTGCAACATGGCCTCCAATGGAAAGAACGGAGGCAGCATTTCCCAATTGCGACTATGGGGTAAACTGCGATAGTGCTGCTTGCACAACTGCCCATTCTCTAGTGCCGTGGCTGCCTTACAGGTCTGCAGCAGACCCGACACAGTGCACATAGGGCTCCGGACCACTGCATATCATGTCAGCCAGTGTATACATATACAGATCTGTATGTATGTTAGGGGTATGTATGGAGCTGGCATGGGCGGTTCAATTCAAATTTGAACCTAATTTGAACTGAACCACCCGATCCACGAACCAGTTCATTAGAACCAGTGGTGGGTCCGGTTTGAGCTGTTGAACTGGGTCGAACCAGTTCGAGTGCTTTGCTTGTAAAGTGGAATCTGGTGAGGATTCCCCTTTACAAGCAAAGGAGGATTCCCTGTCTAAAAAGGGGTTTGGAGGGTGGTGGGCACCTTACTGGCTATGGCAGCGGCTCCTTGGTGGCAGTGGTGGCAGTCCTCTTGGGCCAGCCAGCACTCCCTACTGCACTGCTGGCCTGCAGTATGTGTGGGCAGAGCACCAGCAGGGCTGAGAAGGGCCGCTGGTGCTGGGAAGGAGCCGCCACTGGGAAGCCGCCACTGCGACAACCGGTAAGATGCCTTCTTGCCTGTCCCCCTCCGAATCCCGTTTTAGATAGGGAATCACTTGCAGAGGGGGATCCTTACCAGATTCCCCTTTACAAGACAGACAATCGAACCAGTCAAATCAGTTGACTGGTCCCAGTTGGAACTTGGGCTGACCTCTTCTTTTGGGTGGGGCGGGGGCTGGTCCGGGTCAAGCTCAACCCGGTCAAACGGGGCTGTTTCAACTCGAACCAGGTTCACTTTGAACTTCTGCACACCCGTAATGCATTTACAGTAATTCACACATTATATCCTACACACATACAGTAGTTAGTTTCCAATTTGCACAGTGCATTTGAGGAGGCCTATATCAGATTCATTTTTATAATGAATGCAAGTACAGTCATCCACACAAACATGATTACACAGGTACAGACACCTGTATACATGCATAAGATAATGTCTGAATAGGGCAAGTGTGTCTACAATATAAGAGCCCTGAGGGACGAGACCAAGGGCTCATCTAATCCAGCATTCTGTTTTCCAACTGGAAGAGTGAGACAGAACTGTTCCTACTTATAATATGATTTGGCAATGTAATTTACAACTGGGAGTGTACATCCTTGGGAGTTTTTCACGGGACATTTCTGCAGTGCACTCAAAATGAGATGTCACAAGCTGTCAGATGGACCCTGAGCCAGCGGGGTACTGCATGGGAAGAAAATACTCTCTGAGTGTGGAGGGTCAGAAGCACACGTGATTAAAACAAAAATGAATAGGGGTCAAGAAGAGAAAGTTTTGAGAAGAATGGGGCAGAGAGGGATACCCAGAGGGCATGCTCAGGGTCTGAAAGGCATGAAATGCTTAGGAAGGGGCAATCACTGCAACCAACATTTTAGTGCAGGTGACCCTATGTGCCAGTTAGGAACATAGAAACTAGGGGTGTGCATTTTGGAATTTTCTTGTTTCGATTTGTATCCGAATCGAAACACCCCCGTTTTGTTTTGTACCCAAATTTTCTGAATCCGAATCAGCCCTGTTTTGTTTTGTAGCCGAATTTTCCAAATCCGAATCAATTTGGATTTTTAAAAAGGGTCCCAGGGCAAAAAGAGTGGGTGGTGGTGGTAGTGTCCAATGGGTGGAAGCTACGAGCCAAATTTCAAAGGAATTAGGCAAAGGGCTGATTTTTTGTGAATTTTTAAAGTTTACACATCTTTAAGAATTTTCCCATAGGGAATAATGGAGCTTCCAGCAAATGTATTGCTTCAAATCAAGGGGAAAGGGATGACCCAGAGCAGAGTGTGGTGGGTGGTAGTGCCCAATGGGGGCAAGGAAACTTCCAGAATTATTTCAAAAAAATTGGGCAAAGGGCTGATCTTTTGTGATTTGATGAAGTTTACGTGTCTAAGATTTCTCCCATAGGGAATAATGGAGGTTTAGGTTTCAGAAGCCCCATAATTCCACTTGGGGGGCACTGGGGTTGCCCAGAGCGAGGGGTTGTGTAGTGCACATAGGGTGCTAACCAACCCCATACCCACAAGCCCGTGGGGTACTGGGTTTTGTTGTTTCTGAGGTGTTCATTGTAGATTCTCTGGTAGCATATGAGATTTTCAGTGAAAAATAAGAATCCACTCTCATATGCTACCAGAAAATCTACACTCAGAACACCACAGAATCAACAGAACCCAGCACCCCATGGGTTAGCAACCCTTCCCCTGGCCAATGTGGGGTCAGTAAAGAGTGGCAAGAAGCAAAAGAGCCAATGCGGAACAAGGAGGGAATTGTCAGCAGGTCAGCCCATGATTTAGGTCACCGATCAGAAGGCTTGAAGGGTGGGAAATTCAAAGAGATGTCAAACACAAAATGGAGACTGACTCAGAGATCACCACAAAATGGAGGTCCGAAACAACAAAATGTTTTGTAGCCGAAACAGGGACATTTTGTTTTGTATACAAAACTTTTGGATCTGGAAAATGGTGTTTTGTTTTGTCTACAAAACACCCGAAACAGGCTGTTTGGGGTACAAAACGTTTTGTATCCGAAATGTTTCACACATCCCTGATAGAAACATAGGAAGCTGCCATATACTCTGGTCTGCCATATGGTCTATGGGCCATATGGTCTATGGTCTGCCATATACTGAGTCAGACCATTGTACTGTCTTCACAGACTGGCAGCGGCTTCTCCAAGTTTGCAGGCAGGAATCTCTCTCAGCCTTATTTTGGAGAAGCCAGAAAGGGAACTTGAAACCTTCTGCTCTTCCCAAAGCGGCTCCATCCCCTGAGGGGAATATCTTACAATGCTTACACTTCTAGTCTCCCTTTCATATGCAACCAGGGTGGACCCTGCTTAGCTAAGGGGACAAGTCATGCTTGCTACCACAAGACCAGCTCTTCTCTCAAGTTTTCTGCAGTATTTGTTTATTGAGAAAACAGAGCGTATTACCTATGAATTCCATTCACTTTCTGTGTGGAGCAGCCCATGAAGAAGAGAGGGAGGCAGCAGAGTGTGGAGAAAATCAGCACAATTATGGAAAACCGTGGGATGGCTTTGAGGGAGAAACCAAAGCGCTTCATGATGATGCCTCCAAAGAGCATTCCTAGAGCAGCTGCAGGCAAGTTCACAGCTCCTGCAAGGGGGAGAGAGAGTACTGATACTCAACAATGGGAAACATTGCTTAAGTATGGTGTCCCCCAAGGCTCCACACTTTCTCCAATGCACTTTAACATCTACATGAAACTGCTGGAAGAGATCATCAGGGGATTTGGAGCGGGGTGTTATCAGTATGCTGATGACACCAAGATCTACTTCTCCATGTCAGCTTCTTCAAGAGATGGCATAACTTCCCTAAATGCTTGCCTGGAAGCAGTAATGGGCTGGATGAGGGAGAATAAACTGAGACTAAATCCAGATAAGACGGAGGTACTTATTGTGTGGGGTCTGGACTCCAGCGACGATTTTTATCTACCTGTTCTGGATGGGGTCACACTTCCCCAAAAGGAACAGGTTCACAGTCTGGGAGTACTTCTGGATCCACACCTCTCCCTGGTATCTCAGGTTGAGGCAGTGGCCAGAGGGGGTTTTCTATCAGCTTCGGCTGATACGCCAGCTGCGTCTGTTTCTTGAGATGAACGACCTCAAAACAGTGGTACATATGTTGGTAACCTCCAGACTTGACTTCTGCAATGCACTCCATATGGGGCTGCCTTTGTATGTTGTCTGGAAGCTTCAGTTGCTACAGAATGTGGCGGCCAGGTTGGTCTCTGGGTCATCTTGGAGAGACCACATCACTCCTTTGTTGATAGATTTACACTGGCTGCCAATAGGTTTCTGGGCAAAATACGAAGTGCTAGTTATAAAGCCCTAAATGGCTTAGGCCCTGGGTATCTAAGAGAATGTCTTCTTCATTATGAGCCCCACGGCCCATTGAGGTCATCCGGAGAGATCCGTCTCCAGTTGCTGCCAGCTCGGCTGGTGGCCACATGGGGACGGGCTTTCTCGGTTGCTGCCCCAAGACTGTGGAATGCGCTCCCTACTAAGATATGATCCTCCTCATCTCTGACAATTTTTAGAAAGCATTTGAAAACCCACCTCTTCACTCAAGCTTTTTCAGTTCTTTAAAATTTTAAGGTTTTAATTTGTACGTGATTTTTAAATTATTAAATTGTTTTAAGTTTTTGTATATATTTTAACTTGTTTTATGCTATTGTTAACCGCCCAGAGACGAAAGTTTGGGGCGGTGTACAAATTTGATAAATAAATAAATAAATAAATAAATAATAAACAATGCTCCATCACATAATTGAAAGCAAAGTCTCTTTTAGAAATAGAAGGAAACCAGTCTTACAACTAACTCAGAGGAAAGTGCAGACTTTTCTGCCTGGCAGCAATGGCAGATTATTGCATAGGCAATATAGGCAGCAAATCTATGGTGGCAAATCTTGGGGAGCAGCATCTGGAGAGAAACTTAATTATTTTTTCCCTACCTTTAAAAATGTTGCTGTGTCATGGCGAAGCTCCACCTGCCTCCTAAACTATCACAGGAAGTGAGGTCGGCACTGGAGGATGGAGGCGAAAGAGGTCCTCCCTCAAGCCCGGCTTACTCGCAAATGACTCAGAGTGGGAGATTTCGGGCCTCTGTGTTTGTGTGTGCGCAAACACAAACACACATGCACAGAGGCCCAAAATCGCCCGCTCTGTGTCATTTGTGTGTACTGCTTCAGCAGTAGTATCATATTCGAAAAGAGAACCTTTAGAGAGGAAAAGGGAAGCCCTTTGAACTGATTCACAGCCAGGATAGACGGACATGCTTGACTGCCACCCACACGGCCTCTGCCAAACTACAGTGCCAAAGATGTCACAGCAGAAACTTCCTTAATTCTTTTTTTTTAAAAAACTTATAGGGCAGTGGAAAGTATGGCTCAAATGACCCTCCAAATCTGCCAAATCAAAGTCTGTTGTGACTTCTGAATAATTTTCAGTGCTCTCAGTCTACTGTGATTAAGGGGCATCTGTTCCTTTCACCTGCATCATGGTTTCCCAAATTTGGGTCCCCAGATGCTCTTCGACTACAAGTCCCTTCATCTCAGCTACAGTGGTCTTTGGCCATTGTGGCTGGGAATGATGGGAATTGCAGTCCAGCAACATCTTTGGCCATTGTGGCCAAGGATGGCAAGCTGTAGTCTTGGATGATGAGAGCCTTTGGTCGTTGTGGATGTGGATGATGGGAATTGTAGTCCAGTGATATCTTTGGCCATTGTGGCCAAGGATGATGAGAATTGTAGTTCAACAATATATTTGGCTTTGGGCCACTGTGGCTGGGGATGATGGGAGTGGCAGCACAACAGCTTCTGGGGACTCATGGTTGGGAACTCTTGCCCTATGTTACAAGGAGGACTGATATGGCAAATGGGAGGTCCACCTGCTTTGGACTTCGATCAGATCCCCAGTCCCAATGGTGTGGTTGCCCACTAGGAAGATACCAAGATGAACTGAATCCACTGTGTCCAAGAATGCAGCCAAGTGTCCTGTCTACCCAGCCATAGTTTCATTCTGATAATGTTGTGTTGTGGGAAAATCATAGCCTGCTGAGCTAGGAGCCATTGCTGCTTTCTCACCTATGAGGAAATTTGCATAGGAGGGGCTGGCACCAAACTGTTTCTCCAGGTACTTGTTGAGGAAGGTGGCGAGGCCGGCAATGACAGAGGAGAAGCTGCACTGGGCTACGACCAGCATTATGAAGAATGGATTGAGAAGTAGCCTTAGGAAGCCTTGAGGGAACTCTGAAAGCAAAGACAGGAAGGTGGGGAGAAGAGATTAGAAGCAACATGTGCATCCATACATGCTTTCAACAGTCTTTGGTGCATTACTGCAAGAGCTCACAAAATGTGCAGGTTACATCAGGAAGCCCTGTGACTGGAATTCTGTTTTGCTTGGGCCAGATCCCGAAGGTATGTTAACCTGGCATCTGCCTCAGAAGTCTCTGATACTTTGTTAGCTTTTTTATCATGCCTTCTGCTAAGTGCTTGGGGAAGGGTTGTTTACAACATGTTGAAAACCGAAAGATTAAACACTCTTTAAAAGATCAGGCAAAAATTATTCGAGCGCTCAGAACAATTACAGCAGAGCATGCTGGACAGAACTAAATTATAGGAGAAAAGGTAGGAGGTGCTTAATGAAATCCACAAGCTTCACCCCCTGACACACACACGGCCAGTTTAGCCAAAACATGGGCCCTCTGTAGTCTTCTAAAACAGTAGCTGAAGGGTCTGCACCAGCTAGGGGGGCTGGGTCCCCTCTGTCCCTCCTATAATTCAAGGACTGAATAAAGATGATAGCAGGAAGCTTACAAGCATCATAAGCATGATGGATACAGCCATTTACTGGTGTGCCCAGCATCCGGCACTCAGATGTATCCTGTCTGCAGAACTGAAGTTGCCTGGGATTCAACCTGGGGCCTTAAAGTGCATGCTCTACCATTGAGCTGCAGGTCCCTCCCCAAGGCCCTTTTCTTATATATTAAACATCAACCCAAACAACAGAGGTCTCACGACATTTTTGGAATATGCTCAGGCTTTGGTGGGTTTCAAATGGAGGGAAGTTCCTAATTTGTTGGTAGGCAATGGGAACGTCTTATTGCCCTTCAGTACAAACTGCCAGCACAGATGCCATATACAAGATGTAATTCTAGATTGATCTTGGAGACTGCAGCATATCATGGTTATTTATGCTGGGCCCATCAAACCTTCAGTTGCAGAAATTCATGGCTTAGTAGCCAGCGATGTGGCATGGAAGATCTTCTACTACCAAATTTTTCTATGGAAAATTTTACACCCCATGTAACTGCAAATAAGACACCTAGTCAGATCACAACCTATTTAGGAAATTTGGAAATATCACAGAACAACATTTTCTGAGAAATAGAAATCTTATGCAAATGTTACACGAGGGGAAAAAATTCTAGAAAATGTTCCTCAAATTTTTCCAATTTCAAATTTTCTGGAAAACTATCATCAGCCACCAGAAAAGATATCTGGAAGTCCTACACACCCCAGCTTCCAGTCTATGACCAAGCTCTTGTGCAGTATACACAGGATTCAATTTCTGATTTTTCTCTGCAAGTGGTATAGTGGCATGTCAAAAGCTGAAAGCTGCTTATGGCAGTGAATGCATGAGAAGCTGAAAGGTAGCACACAAATAGTCACAATACCAAAAAAGATACTAAAATTTTTATAGGGCTGAAAATCTATTCTAACAACCAGTATCAAAATAATAGGCTGGTTTACATCACGATGAATAGGGTCGTTACAGTGGCTGGGGAGGAGGAGGAGGGAGCCCTCTGATCCAGCTGCTGCTTAGTACAGGATCACTGCCGGTGCCTCCGATCTTGTTTTTCATTCACACACGAGAAGAAAACAGGAGCACAGCCAGCTCCTGAATGTGGGTAGGAGGCTTCTCTTACCCTATTCATCATCATGTGAACCAGTTTTAGATCTCATTTCCATAAAAGGAGTAACAGGACACTAAGAAGTTCTAAAACTTACAATTGTTTGCCATCTCCCATATATACAAAGCTGATTAACTTGGGCTTCTCTGCAATGTTTTAAACTTGTCTTTTTTTTCAGGTGTGTTGGAGGTGTGGCTTTGTGCCATTTCCTCCCCAAAGCCTAAGATGGGAGCAGCTGCGGATGCTAAGGGACCTTCACACAGTTTTTGTAGCATGGCCCTTATGCTATTTCGTAGTGTGGCCCCTTTTCAGAAAGCTGAAAGTTAAAATAAGAATGCATTACTTTTAATAAATTCTCCCAGTGACCCTTCCTCTGCCTTAGCCTTCTCAATCTTCTTTAGGATGTCCACTTCAGATGTTACCTGTTCGGAAGGAAGCAGAGAGAAAGCTGTGTGTGCATACGAGGATGCAGGGACAGGCAGCGACAAACTCTTCCTATTGTCCAGACCCACCTTGCAGAGTGAGCAAGAGACTGGAGGCTGATGCCAGGGCACAGGTGGGCCCAGCAAAAGCACACCGGCCTCCATTGGGCTCCACCCAGTCCAGTCTGCAACATGGACTGTGTGTGCTCTCCCCCAACAGGACTGAAGCAAGGAACCAAGACAGGCACATCCAGTTGGATGTACCTTGCTAGCCCTGTGCTGACGTCCCACCTGTTTGGATAAAGTTTTGTTTGACTTGGCTGCTTGCCAAGGCTGAGGCCACTGTCCCCACTTTACTCAACAGATTTAACAGCACCAGTGGAAGCGGAGGCAGGGTTTGTTCCCCCTTGCCTTAAAAGACAGCTGACATGTTTTAGAGCCGTGTTCTTCATCGCAAGGCCCACGAGCCAGTGGCAGCTCTGACTGAGCCTAAGTGTGGCTCCCTGACTAATTGGGCCTGTGCGCAGCTTTAGCCAAAGCCAGACTCCACTCAGCCCTCCTGGTACTACGCAGAGGTGAATGTTCCCACCGTATGAACAGTACTGCACTTTGCTCAGTGCCAGTGGAGCCCTTGAGGTGAAATGGAGCCATCTTGGAAGGCACAAAGAGCACTGGGAAGTGCAGGTCTTTCCCAGTGGTTTCCCCGCAGAACATAATGAGGAAAGCACTGGGAAGGACTGCACCTCTTGACACTACATGCACACCTTCCAAGATGGTGCTGGGACTTGAGAGGACTCAATTTTTCTTGTAAAAGACCCACCACTGGTGAGGGGGAAAGCATGGTGAGAAATGACTCTCACTCTGGAGATTCCCCGCCTGCCCCTTCAAAAATGAAGGTCACTTTTTAAGAGGCTGCTCTAAGCCATCTTGCGCATCACCACCCACTACTGGACTTCTGTGACTAGCTACAGAGTAGCTAGTGAGAAAGCCAAAAGCTCCCCTGATGGTGGAAAATTCTGCCACCATAAAGGGTAATAACTACTAGGGGGTGTGTTTATTTTTAAAATAAATGTACGATAAAATGGAAGCGCTCCCATTCATTTTATTTGTTTTGGGCATGAAAATAGCACAGAAGAGCTCCAAAAGAAAATGCATTCATTTCTCTTTTGTTTTTCACTGGCTCCATTTTAGCCCTATGCATACATTATGCTCAGTGCATATACAATCTGTGTACAGTGTGTGCATGTAGTTATTCACACATTAAGTTAAATGCACATACCGTAGTACACTTCCTAGTTGAACCCTGCACGGGGGCAGGGGTGGGGGGCTGTGCCCAGGTTCACTTTGAAAACAATTGGCAAAAGGAGAGTAAAGAGGACTTTCCCCTCGTGCAACAAGTGAGGTGGAATTTCTCCCCTGCCAGGGTTAGCCAATCATTGCAGATCAGGCATGCAGCTGCCCATCTGCTCTCACTGTTGCTGTTCAAAAGGCCTAGGCTTCACTCCAGCACTGGGGACTTACCTTCCCTTTGATCATACATCGAGGGAAGAAGAAATAGGGGATGGATGTGAGCAGCAAGCAACCCGAGGAAATGAGAAGCCCCAACCACCACGCTCCAATCCAGCGCTGGTCTCCTGGCTTCAAGTTCACATGGCCTGAAAGACAAGGGTGAAAAGGATGAAAGCCCAGAGAATCCATTCCCTGGCCCTTAAGTGGCTGGCATCGCATTTTATTTCCTGGATGGAAAGGACTTCAGCAGCTGGTGTCACAAAGTCATCACATCCCCCACTAAAATGTATTGTTATTTATTATTGGCATTGGCAGACTGCACTCCCATCCAATGTAGGCCATTACAGCAGCTTCTAATTAAAATAGGAAAAGAATAAAACTGCAATGGTAACAAAGCAACAAAATGGACAACAGTGGTAGAAGCAGTAAACACACACACACACACACACACACACACACACACACACACACACGGGCACACACACGGCTAGGCAATCCAAAGCAATTGGATTGCATGCGCTCTTTAAGTTAGAAAAATCAAGCATGAGGCCCCAATCATGAGCTGAAGTTCATGAAATGAGCATTTGGAGAGACAGATCCAATGGAAACCTCAAGAAGCATACCATGGAAGGCATTCTTTGGAGTACAGTCTTTAAGGAGGCTACAGCTGGGACATTCTATTAATTTGTAAAACTCCAAAGTTAATTAAAGAAACCAATACATTCCAGCTCGCTTGCCTTTCAGACGCCTAATTCCTTTTGAAACCACTTAACTAGTGATATCTGCAGACGGAGGAACTGGAAATTTTAGCTGCCCTCTTCCTGGAAAGAATCTCCCATCCCATTGTTCCTTGGCTGGGCAGAGCTCTGCTGGCTAAGAGTCAGACACAAGTTCTGCCACTGATCTCAGTGGAGCAACAGTTTTAATGAGGCTGCCTTTGGAGTCTATACTCTCCAGGGACCTTAAAGAAGAGACGGCTAACCACTCCACTTCCCAAGCAGACATCCTCCGGGCAGGAGGCCTTGGTCAAAGGAGTCATCACATCAGTGGGGCTGGCATGGAAAGTGTGTCTCCTCATTGTAAATGTGTGGAGAGGAATAAACAGCCATCTCCAGCCTTTTGCTGTTCAGCCCAGATTTCCTGCCCCCCCCCGGGGATTAAAAAGTGTGCAGGCAGAAAGAGCCCACGCCCCACCAAAACAATGGCACAGCTTCCCTGGACGTGACTAGCCTACTCTGGACCATGTAACACCACCAAGGGGCAACCACAGAGAGGTAATTACAGTTGTCTGTCATTTGCCATTTCCTGTTTTCAACTCATTTATTTCCAGTTATCTGGCAACAGATGAATACCATTCTGTGAACCGAGGTTACCCAAGAGAAATGCAGGAGGATTCTTTAGCATCAATGCTCAGTTAGCAAGGACAGCATACTATTCTCCACAACTGTACATCATACTCCCCATTCAAAAGCATAAACACAGAACTGAATCACTATTTCATACTGTATATACAACTGGCTTAAATTGTGCAATAACTCACTGAATTATGCTACCACTTTTTGATGGTGACAATAACTAATAATACTAATACTAATACTACAAGCTACCTGTAGCCAAAAATTGGTGGGACCATAAAATTGAAAAAGTGGTAGAAAACGAAGATTCAAAAATATTTATGGGACTTCCGACTACAAACAGACAAACATCTGCCACACAATACACCAGATATAACTGTAGTTGAGAAGAAAAACAAGTTAAAATAATCAACATAGCAATACAAGGGGATAGCAGAATTGAAGAAAAAGAAATAGAAAAAAAATCACAAAATACAAAGATCTACAAATTGAAATTGAA
This sequence comes from Hemicordylus capensis, assembly GCF_027244095.1. Lineage (NCBI taxonomy): Eukaryota > Metazoa > Chordata > Lepidosauria > Squamata > Cordylidae > Hemicordylus > Hemicordylus capensis. Next base: position 297,723,163 of record NC_069659.1, on the reverse strand, counting down.
AGGCTGTGGCAGAAAAAGACCAAAATAATCTCGGTGGTAATTGGTACCCTAGGTGCAATTCCAAAACAACTTGAAGAGCACCTCAACACCACAGGGGCCACAGAAATCACCACTAGCCAATTACAAAAAGCAATTTTACTGGTAACAGCCTACATTCTGCAACAATATCTATAATAGCAGCAACAACATTGACAATAAAATTCAGCCATCCCAGGTCCTTGGGAAGGACTCGATGTCAGGATAAAACAAACCAGTCAATAAGACCTGTCTGACTGTGTAAACAATAAGAGAACAATAGAGAGCCAGTGTGGTGTAGTGGTTAGAGTGCTAGACTAGGACCGGGGAGACCCAAGTTCAAATCCCCATTCAGCCATGATACTAGCTGGGTGACTCTGGGCCAGTCATGTCTCTCTCAGCCTAACCTACTTCACAGGGGTTGTTGTGAGGAGAAAACGCAAGTATGTAGTACACCACTCTGGGCTCCTTGGAGGAAAAGCGGGATATAAAATGTAACAACAATAATAATAGCAGCAAATCTGCTGTTGATTTGGGACACTGATCTAAAACAGAGAAAATGAAGGGTTTGACTTCCGGTACAGAAAATCACTGTAGAATCCCTAGTTGAGGTAGGCTGTGGATCTGGTTGTAACTTAGCAACAAACCAAGAATTTGTCCTCAAATGAAAAGGCAGTAAGTAGTCCAGTCCAAAGCATTCATCTATGCATTCTATAAGTGTAAATGAGAATATTAATGTAGATTATTTGGGTTGAGGCTCAGTGCCCATGCTTCAGACCTATTAGGTGGCTTGGAATACAGGGGTTCTCAGCCTTCAGTCCACAGATGTTGATGGAAGGGCTAAAGGCCACTGTGACCATGGATGATGGGAGTTGTAGTCCAACAGCATCTGGGGACTGAAGTCTGAGAACAATATTGGCTTGGGAGTGCTCAGGAACCTAGAAACTCCCTATCCCACAACAAATATAGAAATACTCACTCAGGTCAACTCTCCCAAAGTCCACAAAGATCTGCAGCGTTGCAGAGCCAAGCAAGTAACCAAAAGCCGGGCCAAATACTGCAATGGCAAATAAGATGGCTGAAAAAGAATGAGAAAGCGGTGGTGGAAGGATTACCAAGTATGTGGGGATTAAGTTGCTTCAGTTCTGCTACAATAGTTTGCATTATAAATCATGTTTTAGCACACTGAAAAGATAAACAGAGTTTAAAACAAATCAGATCATTAATACTTCCACCACAGTAAGGCATAACATTTCTTATTTATCAAAGAGGAACAGCTGCCATACAAAAGGAGCCTGTCATTCTTTTTGAAATAAAAACTACAGCAATGGATTAAATTACAATGCTCCATTTACCACTTACCTCAAACATACTAAAATGCTGTGAAGAAACACAGATGGCTACAAATATAGAATTCTGTGACCAGGAACCCAAATTCTGGGATTAGCATAAATACAGTACAAACATTTTGCTTTTACTGAACATTTGGTGCTTATTTTGGTTGCAAAATTTTGTTTCACTTTTCTGCAGACATGCAGAATTAGGGAGTGGGATTATTAACATTATTTTTAATACACTAGAAAAAAGAAACTCAAGAATGGGCAGAAGCTCTGCAATGGGTTACCAAAGGGAGGGGCCCAAACTTGTGTTAGGTGAAAAAGTACAAATGTAAGGTTCAGAACTGTGCCTTTAGCAGAAGATACCAATACATTTTCCAACTTTTCTCCACAAAGTCAAGAAATGCCCTCTTAGCAAAGATGAAAGTCTAGATTTCTCAGTATTTTGCTAAAGCTTCCACATTCTGCAGATGCCACACTTTCTGAAGTCTGCAATTGCACATATTCTTAGATTCTGATTTTATGAGCACTATAGCTTAGTGGGAGAACAGGAGACAATGGTTGCAATCCTGCATAAAGTAAGGCTGCCTAAATCCCATTGAAGTCAATGGGATTCAGACAATATACCTACAGTCAGAGACTATGGCTGACAGCCAGACTAAAGTTCTCATAAACAGTCCCATTGAAATTAATGGGACACATCAATTATGAATAACTTTGTCTCATTAATTTCAATGGGACCAGTTGTGGGTAACTGAGTTTGGATGTCAGACAATACTTATAAAACTCATTGTGCTGTGATAGTTGAGTTTGTAGGGGGGATATCTTTGGCTATAGGTCAGCAAAACAGAGCAGTAAACATTATGTACCTCAGAGTAGTGATGAACATATTCTTCACTTTATTAACATAAAATTCCATAAAAGTCAGTAAATTTCAAGTACGCAGCGGAAATTTTTATGTACTAAGCAATGAAGATAGCTACCTTGGAAAAGGTCATCCTTTTAGAAAAACCTTGCAGATAAATTATTTGCATTCATTATTTCTCAGTTGGAAGCCTACTCTGGGAAGAGCAGAAGCAGCTTCAGGAGGTGAGCAAGCTTTTCTAGACAGAACAACATCTAGCCTTTCCCCCCTTCAAACTAACTAACAGAAGGATGGGAGATTTCGAGGGGCTGGTTTCTCTTTAAAGGATAAGTCCTAGTCTCTGTGTGTGTGTTATTTGCCAGGGCTAGAAAACTCCTGAGTGTTTGTTTGTCCCTGCCTGGAGTGTGTGGAGTCAGCTACGGCTGTGGAAGGCCCCACATTCCTTTAAGCCGCACACTGTGTCTCAGTTTGAAGCCTAGTCTACTCTCTACATAAGAGGTGAAGGCCCGAGAGCATAGCCAACAGAGAATAGCGAACAGGGAGTAGCAAACAGGACATTGGAGTTCTGTGGGAAGTGTGCGGGGGAGCCTGGAACATGCCCCTATGATCACAAGGAGCCTGGTGGAGAAAAGAAGGTAAGTACAAATCCCTTCCTCATAATTACTAATCCCTCCCTCGTATTCTTGAGAAAGGCTATTTGGACAGTTAAATAATGTAAGTAAGTAAGTAAATAAATAAATAACAGAAAAAATCTCTCACACAGGCCGACAGACTCCGTCTCCACAATTATTCAGTGTATGATGCGGAGGTGTCCAGCGACTCCTCTTGTGTGGCTGGGTTGGATCAGTTCCAGTTTGTGACTCCTGAGGATGTGGACAAGCTGATTGGAACGGTGCAGCCTACCACCTGTTTTCTTGATCCTTGCCCAACATGGCTTATACTATCTGGCAGGGTGGCTGTTGTAGAAGAACTGGTAGAGATTATAAATGCATCTCTGAGGGAAGGTAGGATGCCTCCTAGTCTTAAGGAGGCAATTATTAGACCTACCTTGGATCCCTCAGAGCTGGGTAACTACAGGCCTGTCTCCAACCTTCCGTGGTTGGGCAAGGTAATTGAGAGGGTGGTGGCCTCCCAGCTCCAGACAGTCTTGGAGGAAACTGATTATCTAGACCCATTTCAAACTGGCTTCCAGACTGGCTATGGGGTGGAGACTGCCTTGGTCGGCCTGATGGATAATCTCCAATTGGGAATGGACAGAGGAAGTGTGACTCTGTTGGTCCTTTTGGACCTTGGCGGCTTTCGATATCAACCATAGTATCCTTCTGGAGTGTCTGAGGGGGTTGGGAGTGAGAGGCACTGCTCTGCAATGATTCTGCTCCTATCTCTCAGGCAGGTTCCAGATGGTGTCCCTTGGAGACTGTTGTTCTTCAAAATCTCAACTTTTGTATCGTGTCCCTCAGAGCTTCGTATCGTCTCCGATGTTGTTTAACATCTACATGAAACTGCTGGGAGAGATTATCAAGAGAGTTGGTGCAGGATGTTATCAGTATGCTGATGACACCCAAATCAGCATCATCAGGAGAGGGCATAACCTCCCTAAATGCTTGTCTGGAGTTGGTAATGGGCTGGATGAGGGATAACAAACTGAGACTGAATCCAGATAAGACGGAAGTACTCATTGTGTGGGGTCAAAACTCGGGAGATGATTTTGATCTGCCTGTTCTGGATGGGGTCACACTTCCCAGAAGGAACAGGTGTGCAGTCTGGGGGTGCTTCTGGATCCAAGTCTCTCCCTGGTGTCCCAGGTTGAGGCAGTGGCCAGAAGTGCCTTCTATCAGCTTCGGCTGATACACCAGCTATGTCCGTTTCTTGAGGTGAACGATCTCAAGATAGTGGTACATCTGCTGGTAACCTCCAGACTGGATTACTGTAATGCGCTCTATGTGAGGCTGCCCTTATATGTAGTCCGGAAACTACAGTTGGTTTAGAATGCAGCAGCAAGGCTGGTTTCTGGGTCATCTAGGAGAGACCATATTACTCCCATATTGAAGGAGTTACACTGGCTGCCGATATGTTTCCGGGCAAAATACAAGGTGTTAGTTATAACCTATAAAGCCCTAAACAGCTTGGGCCCTGGGTATTTAAGAGAACAACTTCTTCGTTATGAACCTCACCGCCCATTGAGATCATCAGGAGAGGTCCGTCTGCATTTGCCACCGGCTCTTCTGGTAGCTACTTGGGGATGGGCCTTCTTTGTTGCTGCCCCGAGGCTTTGGAATGCGCTCCCTAGTGAAATAAGAGCCTCCCCATCTCTGACAATTTTTAAAAAGTCTTTAAAGACACATCTGTTCACCCAAGCTTTTAACTGATACTGTTTTGATTGTTTTAATGTTGTTTTAGAATATTGTTTTAAAATTTTTAAATTGTTGTGTTAAATTTCTTGTTTTTGTTTTTAACTAGTGTTTTTATCTTCTTGTAAACCGCCCAGAGACTTAGGTTTTGGGCAGTATGTATGTATGTATGTATGTATAAATAAATAAATAAATAAAAATAGCTGGCCACTAACAGCTGTGACCTATCCTTCTAATAAACTATTTCTAAATATTGTAAACAGCCAACAAAACCAGTTATGAAGATAGAAAGTCAGCAGGGGAGGGGGCATTTTCCAGTCTATTACACAGAGTGCCACATGTATAACTATTTGCTCCATAGGCAGAAGTCATGGGTGTATGCTCAATGCAAGGAGCTCCTGGCTCTCAGGGAATAAATTTATGGAAAGCATCCTCAAGGATAAAATAGTAAAGCACATATAACAACAGGCCCTGCTGAGGGTGAACCAGTATGGCTTCTGCAAAGATAATCTTGCCTCACAAATCTTTTGGAGTTCTTTGAGAGTGTCAACAAGTGTGTGGATCAAGGTGATCTAGTTGACATAGTATACCTGGACTTACAAAAAGCTTTCGACAAAGTTCCTCATCAAAGACTCCTGAGGAAACTTAGCATTCATGGGATAAGGAGACAGGTACATGTGTGGACTGCTAACTGGTTGAAAAACAGGAAACAGAGGGTAGGGATAAATGGAGAGTTTTCACAATGGAGGGAAGTAAGAAGTGGGGTCCCCCAGGGATCTGTACTGGGACCAGTGCTTTTGAATTTATTCATAAATGATCTAGAAGTAGGGTAAGCAGCGAGGTGGCCAAATTTGCAGATACCAAACTCTTTTGGGTAGTGAAATCCAAAATGGATTGTGAGGAGCTCCAAAAGGATCTCTCCAAACTGGGGGAGTGGGTGACAAAATGGCAAATGCGGTCAGTGTTGGTAAATGTAAAGTGATGCACATTGCGACGAAAAACCCCAACTTCAAGTAAACGTTGATGGGATCTGAGCTGTCGGTGACTGACCAGGAAAGGGATCTTGGGGTTGTGGTGGACAGCTTGTGGAAAGTGTCAACTCAATGTGCGGCGGGGGTGAATAAGGCCATTTCCATGCTAGGGATCATTAGGAAGGGGATTGGAAATAAAACTGCTAAAATTATAATGCCCTTTTAAAAAATTATGGTGCAACCACACCTGGAGAACTGCATACAATTCTGGTCACCACATCTAAAAAAGGACATTGTAGAACTGGAAAAGGTGCAGAAGAGGGCAACTAAGATGATCAGGGGCCTAGAGTACCTTTCTTATGAGGCATGACTACACTTGGTGCTATTTAGTTTAGAAAAGAGATGACTGCGGGGAGACATGATAGAGGTATATAAAATCATGCATGGTGTGGAGAAAGTGGATAGAGAGATTCTTCTCCCTCTCATAAGAACTGGTCCCTGTAAGCCTCCAGGATCCTGTCCATAAGTATTCTGCTCAACTGATCTGAGGCACCTTTGGAAAGTCAGAGTCTTCCATATCTTCTACCTATGTCTCTGAATAAACACCAGAGGATTGCACAGCTTGCAGGCACATATTTATGCAAGCAGAAAGATCTTTTGCAGCAAGCAGGGCGGTGGAGGGCACATGAAAATCACTCCCTTACCACACCACTCAGTTGTGCAAGAAGCCTTCAGCGAAGAGTTGCTGTAGGCTCTTTACAAGAGTGCCATCCTTCTCCCACTGACTTACTGCTGCTTATCATGTCAGCCACTGTTTAAAATCTATGGTAGAAAGATGCTGGGACAAAGCTTTGATTCTAAGGAGGGAAAGGCCTCCCATCTCAACAAAACAAACGGAGGTTAAAAGTTTTTCAGGTTAAAAACTTATCCAGCTCTGTAGTCCTTGGTTCCAAGGAAAGCAATTAACAAAGTTAAACTTGAGGGGAAACTGCCCAATAACATTCAGAGTATGATTCTGTCCATTATCTGCCACCTCATTTCCTAGAAGTCCTCTCAACACATTGCTCAGCTTTCTTTTCTAGAAGAGAGTTTCACAAGATAAACACTGCAATTTTGTGCAATGGGTTCCTCCCCCAAAAGCGGGGGGGGGGGGGATTAGTTTTCAGCTCAATGGGAGAGCACATGCCTCAGGTTTCCTAGACATCTCCAGAAACCAGAAAGAGCCACTGCCAGTCACTTGTGGACAATACCGAACTAAGCGGAACAATGGTCTGATTCAGTGAAAAGCAGTTCCATATGTTCAAGCACAGTGAGAGTAAGGAAAAGTCATCCTAGACAGCAGGGCATTTCTTTTGCTTAGCTCACATTAAAAACACCCTTCTAGGGAAAGCACTTACCTATGTACAAAGGAGAGTTGTTTACTTCAGCAAAGTCATCCACATAAGAGATCCCAAAAGGCTGAATGGGGACTGTCCCAATTCCTGCCAATAGTTGAGCAAATACCATTATTCCCCACATTGTGCTGGCCTCTACCTGGACTTTCAGAGTGGAATTTGGACACATAAATGAATTCTCTTTGTTGCAAATTTCAGATCTGATGCTGCTGCTCTGGTTACCTGAAACAAGAGAATACAACAATTCTAAAAACACAGAGTGAAATCTCACAGATCATTGGTCTCCATGATGAGGGAAATTACTCAGAGTAGTCCCACTAAAATTAAAAGGACAAGTTAGGAGTAGACTTTAAATTACTCTGTCCTTTAAAATTACTTTGAATGATTTTCCTCATCCTGTCAGTCACTAGGACTCACATCAGATCCAGCACTAGCATAATGTTTTCTTGCAAAAACTGGCAAAAATGTACAAACAGGAAAACATCCCACCTTGAGTCGACTGGCATATATGTTACTCCTGTGAGTTCACTTTTTTTGCAGATATAATTTAGATCTTTCCCATGATTCATTGAGGAAGTGCGGGTATACAATAAGTAAACAGAGGACAACTTTTACACATCTCTTTTCTTGAAAAGCCAGATATCCCACCAGCATTTCTGTGCACCTTTATGGCCCAGATAACTAAAGAGAGTCATTTTTCCATAGTGGGCATGGAGACACCAATACTCTCATTCGCAGTGGTCTATATACACGTGTAAGCCACTTCTGAACATACATTGGGAGGGGTTGATTTTCATGGGAGTTCCCAGACCTGGGGGGGGGGGGCTTTTTGAAGGTGAGAAGGAGGTGCTGCTGGAAGGGAAAAGATGAAACACACCCTGCACATGTGGAGCACTATGCATGGTGTTCAGGAGCAGCATCAGGGATTGGCAAGGTCAGGCACTGGGTGAGGGCCCATACCTATCAGAGGGCTGACCCGTTTGGACCAGCCCCAGTACTGGTGGTGGTGGTGGTGATGCAAGCCCAGCACCACACCCTCATCTACAAATGGGAGCATTGCATCTCACAGAAGCCCTTGTGTAATAATGGGGGCAATCCCATTGGCCACCGGCTGGTGGGGAAGGATGTGCAACAGCTTCTCCTCCCACTTTCCCCAATGACCGATGGATTTTCTCCCATCATCACAGTTGCCTTTTGAAGAAAGCCCACTGGTCCACGGGGAGGGAGGGAGGCGGATGGGCCGCTGTCACTGAGGGATGTGGTGGCAGCAGGACTCCTCTTCTTGCCACCTTCATCCTCATTGGTGGACAGAGGTAAGATGCAGTGCTAGATCCTCTTTCTCCTACCTCCCAACAGTGTGAGGAAGAGGAGCTGCCATTGCAAATCCTCCTCCCAGTCACTGATGGGGAGGATAAAAGGAGCTGCCACCTCCTTTTTGGGGTGTGTGTGTGTGTCCAATGTGCCTGGGGGGCAGTGCAAGGCTTTGTCCCAGAACTCTTTGCAACCTGATATTGATACTGGGTTTTGCTCCCTGTCTTTTGTATGGAGGCTGACGATCCTTTTGGCAATAGCAACTGTACTTGCATGTCTTGGGAGCTCACTAATGAAGCTGAGCAAAACATTCTGAGCTAAAGACATCCTTAAGCTTCCTTAACAACCCCCCTTTCCTGGATGCTGGAGATCTGCCAGAACTGTGAACTTCCTCATTTTAATCGGGAGCTGTCATCACCTTTTTCTTTCAAGGTATTACTGCAACACAGCTTAAAGGAATATGTTCAGAAACTGCTTTGAACCAAGATGCATCAGTGAGTTTGGAAATTTGAGTTTCTTCTTTGGAGGGGGTGGGGGAGAAAACATCAAACATTAACTGGGTAATTATTGAAGGAGGCATCATGGTGGGCTGTCCAGGATTCTTATGTGCTTTAAAATAACCCATTTGCTTTAATGGTGAACAAGTTGTTCATGGGAAAGTCATGACAGCAATCCAATCTATTAATCAAAGTACTTGCAGTTCCTTTTGGAGTGAACAAAACAAAACTTTATATCCAGTGAGGCTAGGAACCCGCATTCAATGCAAAAGTAAAACAAATGCAACTTTTTTGCCACATGTCAGGTTGTCAGTTTTCCTGCTTCTTATACTTTGTTATTTGCTCATTCTCACAATTGTTCCAATATTCCCATCAACTCACAGCACTTAATGACTGACTCTGCGGGCTTGTGGTACTTTGATCTAATTTTAATGTAACTGAAACAAAAATGTTGACCAGGTGATTTAGAGATTTCAGTTAATATAACTAAGCTTTCCACATGCAATAACACACCACCACAAACATTCCTGTACATGTTTGTTACAAAACCATTATTACAGGAGATTATGACAGATTTCTAGAATGAAAGGGCCTTCTTAACCATCTTAGTTTTATTCTTTTAAATCCAGTTGTCACAGGGCCCATAATAGAGATGTAACTCTTTGCCAAAATACATTTTCGTAAGCAAAATTGCTTCAGGGCAAAAGAGAATACCAGCTAGACTAATTCGGTTCTGGTTAATGTAAGTGGCTCCCGTTCTTGGTTCCTGTCACCTAATAAAGAGATGCCAAGCAGATTTGGGAGAAACACACTGGGTTGGTGTGGTGGTGGGGTGGGATGAAAAGGAAGCCTTTGGAATTTCCTGTCCAGTATGCCCAGTTAGGATAACATCTGCTTTGCTTAGGTCTGCATTATCCTGAGATTAAAACCAATCTGAACACGGGAGTTTTGGACTGAGAACAAGAGACAGAGGCTTCTCGGCCTTTTGGCTAAGATCAAGTGTAGACCTAATCTGAAGAGTGTGTTGGGGCAAATCTATATAAAAATAAAATATATGTCAAATGTTGGAAGTGTAAAAAAGAGGAGGGTTCCTATATACATTTATGGTGGACTTGTAAAAAGTCTAAAGGCTATTGGGATTTAATTTATAATGAGCTTTAAAAAGTGTTTTAAATGACATTTCCCAAGAGCCCAGAAACAATACTATTAGGTATTGACAACAATACTTTGCCGAGGAAATACTGGGTCCTCTTTATGTATCTGACAGCAGCAGCAAGACTGACATTTGCTCGCAAATGGAAAGACAGTCATTGCCCGCGTAAAGAGGATTAGTTACTTAAAGTATTAGAATTGGCAGAAATGGCAAAATTAACAGCTTTATTAAGAAATAAACTTGAAGTTTTTAAAAGGGACTGGGCCCCTCTTCTTGTTTATCTAAAGACACATTATAAAATGGATTTTTATCAGGCCTTTGAGGCTTAAAAAATGTCCTAGAGTTAATCTCTGTATGATTTATTGGGGGGGGGGGGGATGATGAAACTACAGGCAAGACCTGGGTATTGTTACTGACACTTGTTTCAGTGATGAGATGGAAGTCCTTATGTGCTCTTTCTCCTTTTTCTGTTCATTTGTTTGTTTGTTTTGTGCTTTCTTTTTTGTGTTGTGGAAAAACTGAATTAAAAAATAATTTTTTAAAAAGAGTGTGTTGGGGCAAATCTATATAAAATGAAGTCACTTGGTTGATGGAGAAGGAATTATCTTTATAGAGAATGTCAAAATATCACCTTTACAGAATGAGAGATGAGCTCCAGAACAATCTAGTCTGAACTTTTCTAGTAATTAATTATAGCAAATCACAACAGCGTCTAGATACCTGCCAAGAAGATGCTAGCCTTGTTCTGAACATTATAAAAATTAAAAATAAGTTTTGCCCCCCATATACAGAGACACAGGCAGCCTAGTCAGGGTTCATTGCCAAAAAATAAACCTTATTTGTGATCAGAATATAGACAACTTAGTTTCCAACCACTGATGGCAGCATCTTCCCTTAGATCAGAGGTTCTCAACCTTGGGACCCCAGATGTTCGATGGATTGGCTGATTGATTAAGTGCCATCAAGTTGGTGTCGACTCTTAATGACCACACAGATAGATTTTCTTCAGGATCTTGGACAACAGCTCCCATAATCTCCAGCCACAATGGCCGCCATTGTGGTTTGTCCAACAATATTTGGGCTGAGAGCCCCTTTCTTACTAGAACTTTGTTAGCCTAATTTGCTATGTATTTAGGTATCATTGGTATTATTGCTTAGATAAAGTTCATTGCCCTACTTATCCTGTGACAGCCAAGGCATTGTAACCAGCAGTGCGTGCACTGGATTCTACAGAAAAGATCCATGAGTCAGACAGCAAACTACTACTAGCTCCTGCTCACGAGAGCTTTCCTATGAAATCCACATGAATTTTCAGCTCCAATGTGACATTTTTAGCACATTTTCTCTCCACAGGCATAATCCCAATGGGATTCTGTGCAGAAAAACATTCTATTGCCAAATTAGTTGGATCACAAAGTACGCCCCCAAACGCTGCATGCAATCCTAGTGCAGGAGAAGTCTTGGTGCAGAATTTAGGGGAGAATGCTGTTCCTGAGATTGCCAATGACTTGATAACAGAGGGCAAGTAGGAACAATGTTTTCTCAGCTTGCTTCCTGTACGTAAGTGCTTAGATGCATTACAGATAAATATCATGACAGAAGAACTAAGAGTTGTTATTACATGATTATATTGTATGATTAGAAGGCACTGCAGGAGTCATTTGTGCCTGCCAACCTTCTTGGATAGGTTTCCCCCCCTTTTGCACATCTCTTTTCTTGAAAAGAACATACTGACAGGTTGCATTTATTAATATTTGCATTGCTTGGCATCACTGCAACCAATGTCAGCTAGTCTCATCAGAAGCAACATCTCCTGGCTGCAACCAGCCTACTGACCATGGTATTCCTGACTGGTGTGGAAGGGAATGGAGAAACATTTAGAAGCAAGAGCGTGTGTGCAGTCCTCTTTTTGTGTTCCAGGATATTAGCAAAGGGAAATGCACATACTGTACAGCAGTGCCATGTTTACCTCTCAATTGCCAGCTAATTGGTCTTGCATGTTTTGCTAAGCATCAGATGAAACTGACACTTTCAAAGAAGCAATTCAACACAGAGCAGCATCCACTGACACCAGACGCAAATCAAAACATACATTGCCGCGGGTTCTCGTGGCACAGATCCAGCTTGGCACTCGTTGCACAGGCAAGTCATTGCACAGAGACTGCAGCATGCCTTGGGGGATGTTAGAAGTCAGGATGGCCCAAAGCCAAGTTGGCTGCAATGCGTAACTACGTTTTCAGATTTACTTGTGCGGGAGATCAACATCCCCGCCTCAGAGGAAACTGGAAGGAAATCTACTAAGGAAGATGGAGCATAAGCACTTCAGGCTAGGCCCTGACTGAGGACAACCAAGAGCAGGAGCCGACTGGGTTTCACAAAGTCCCCAAGCCTCAGCAGAAGCGCCAGGCCAGGGGAGGCCTTTGAAAAGATACGTACGGACTTGTGCTCCAGAGTATTCATATGGGGCTGAGAGGAAGTGTGGAAGAGTCAGGAGGAAAGCTCCCAGAGCCAACAGCAGGCCTCCAAGGCCGATTATCCTAGGCCGGTGAACTCGACTGCCAAAATAGCTGACAAAGATGATGAGGACAACATTGCCAATCTATGGAGATAAAAGAGCACACAGATTAGAAGGTCAAAACAGCTCTAAGGGAGGATTCTGCTCAGCAACCACACAAGATAAGGATGCATTTCTGTGTCTCTGCTTTTACTTCTGAGTTGACTTGACTCTGGGTAGGCCCTTTCCTGCTGATTCAGACTAAAGGCGCAGTGGTAAAAACTGCTGCCCTGTAACCAGAAGGTTGCAAGTTCGATCCTGACCAAGGGGCTCAAGGTTGACTCAGCCTTCCATCCTTCCGAGGTCAGTAAAATGAGTACCCAGAATGTTGGGGGGCAATATGCTAAATCATTGTAAACCGCATAGAGAGCTTCCAGCTATAGAGCGGTATATAAATGTAAGTGCTATTGCTAAAGGCCCATCTAGTCCAGCATCCTGTTTCTCACACTGGCCCACCAGGAGGCATTACAGACAGGGCTGGTACCCCAGATCTCCTTCAGAAGAGTGTGCATTCACACTAGGGATGTGCACGGAACCACACCAGGTGGCTTGATGGTGGTGGAAGGTTGCACTTTAAGGGTGGGGGAGAGTGCCCTCCACTTTCCCCCCACCGGTGCTGGTTTTTCCTCAAGTCCTACGGGGCGGCAGTGTACTTCCCTGCCTCCCCGTTCGCTCTTCAGCCAGAAGTGGTCGGAAGTAGCTGGTGAGTGTGCGCCCAAAGAGCGAACGTGGTGGCAAGGAAGTATGCTGCCGCCCCATAGGACTTGAGGAAAACCGGGCGCCAGTCGGGGGGAAAGTGGAGGGAGGGATAAGTGCATCCCCTCTTAGTCAACTTTCCCCTAAATTAAAAAAAGCCCAAACATTATAGCCTTTCCTCCTAGGGAAAGGGCTTCAGCCCACTGATCCATTTTGTTGTCCCTTTCTGCACTCTTTCCAACTCTACAATGTCCTCTTTGAGATGTGATGACTAGAATATTTTAAATAAAATAAAATAAAATAAAAACAATTAGTATACAGTATTTCCAGTGTGACTGCAGCATACATGTGTATAAAGGCATTTATAATATTAGTAGTTTTTATTTTTAATCCATTTCCTAATGATCCCTAGCAGGATCATTTGCCTTTTCACAACTGCCTCACACAGCATTAGCGTTTTCACTGAGCTGTCCACCACGGACCCAAGATTACTTTCCTGGTTAGTCACTAACAGTTCATGCCTCATCATATATATATGAAGTTGAGATGGTTTTGCTCCAGCATGGATCACTTTGTACTTAGTTACATAGAGCCACTTTTGCCATTTTGTTGCCTATTCACCCAGTTTGGAGAAATTTTGGAGCTCTTTGCAATCCTTTTTCATTTCCATCGCCCTAAATAATTTGGTGCCCTCTGCAAACCTTGTCACTTCATTACTTGCCTCCAACTCCAGATTATTATGCACAAATTTAAAAAAAACCAGTCCCAACACAAACCCTGGGGGGGAACCCCATCCTCAGTTCCCTTCACTGTGAAAACTGTTCATTTATTGCTATTCTCTGTTAATATTCCCACTCTGCACAAGTGATTCATCCTAGAATGAAACAAAACAATTAGGAAGAGCAAGGGTAAGCCCAAGAACTTTCTCAGTGGAAAAGATGCTCACCTACACATTTGAGACTGGCACTGCCACAGCTATAAGAGAATGAGGTAGTAGAATACCAGTAAAATACCAGTTGCAGGGGAGCAACAGCAAGAGAGGGGGCAAGCCCTCACCCCCTGCCTGTGGGCTTCCCAGGGGCATCTGTTGGGTCACTGTGTGAAACAGGATGTGGACTAGATGGGCCTTGGGCCTGATCCAGCAGGGCTGTTCTTATGTTAAGAGCATAAGAACCACCCTGCTGGATCAGGCTCAAGGCCCATCTAGTACAGCATTCTGTCACACAATGGCCCACCAGATGCCTCTGAGAAGCCCACAGGCAGGGGGTGAGGGCTTGCCCCCTCTCTTGCTGTTGCTCCCCTGCAACTGGTATTTAGCAGCATCATGCGTCTGAGGCTGGAGGTGGCCTATAGCCACCAGACTAGTAGCCATTGAAAGGTCTATTCTCCACAACTTTGTCTAAGCCCCTTTTAATACCGTCCAAGCTAGTGGCCATCACCACATCCTGTGGCAGAGAATTCCATAAGTTAATTATGCACTGTGCAGTGGTCCCTCTAATTTTTTTCATATCTGTGCAGAACGAGTTTTGTTCTGGGCGGCAGAATCAAGGCAGTGTGTGCACATGTGCCTTCAGAACGGGGCCTTCCTGATTCAACCTAAGCGGGATCTAAATTGAACTGAGCGAACATCCAAAAACTTGTGAGCGCACACATGCTCACACACCTTAGAGGGAACAGTGGCACTGTGTGAAGAAGTACTTCCACTGGTGGTCCTAAATTTCCCGACCTTCAGTTTCATGGGATGACCCCTGGTTCTAGTGTGAGAGAGGGAGAAAAAGTTCCCTCTTTCCACGGCAAGCAAGCATTCTTAATCCTGATGTGGTCAATTGGACTGTGCCACTTCAGACTGCAGGTGGGAAAGGAGGACGTCTTGGATAAAATGCCTGTCTATTCGCAAATCTATGCACACTGAACATTCTTGAACGGTGGTCAGTATTGTGAAATAATGTGGACATGCAATTCAAATCATAATTCTCTTGGTAAGAATCTGGGTTTCAGAACCTCTGCAGTTGGAAACGTACGCGGATCTAGGGGGTTTGGTGTGAGTCAATTCTCCTGTTGTCTCAAAACATATACATATTGCATGCAATGCAACTGTTAGGCATAATGTGCGGGTTATATAAAGTTACAATTATCCTGGCTTGGTTTAGACTTTGAGACAAAAAATTAACATTTTAAGTTACCTTAATTGGCCTCTATTTTCCTTGCGTACATATTTACATGGGCTCCCCTGCCTGGTTCTGTGGTTTTTGGAATTTTTCTCATTTTCTAAATGAGAAAAACTTTACAATCCTAAAAAGAGTCAGACGGGGAGCCCCTATAAAAGTATGAAAAATGCCTTGAAGCAAAAGCAAATGTACTTAGACAAGATGGCAAATAAACTATTTGTGGACTAGAATAGCTATTGCCACAGCAAAATGCCCTGAGAGAGATACCACAAAGGAGACACTATGCAGGGCAATTGCTCAAGTAGAAACATCTTTTTTGTATAAAAAACTACTTAGGAACTGCTTGTGTCCCTGTGGTGAATGAGAGGATGTGCTTCAGGGCTTTATTGGAGCATTTCAGGGCACCAGCAAGGTTTTTGTTTTTAATTATGACATATTTCTTATGTGGTTGGGTTTTAGAGACACAGCTGAAGCCATTTTGAATGTTTGTACACACAGAACTGACCATCCTGAACGTACAGAACTGCCGCTTTGCTGTGCGAGACAACCACCACACATTCTGGTTGAAGACAGATGTCAATGTTGACATATTAAAGGCTCATGACCCTCAAAAGAAGCTGCCTTACACTGAGTCAGACCATTGGTCCAGCTAGCTCAGTATTATTTACACTGGCTAGCAATGACTCTCCAAGGTTTCAGGCAGGAATCTCTCCCACCCTGCCCTGGGGACTGAACCTGGGTCCTTCTGCATGCAAGCAGATGCTCCACCACTGAGCTATGGTTGCAGCCTGTAAGGGGAATATCTTACACCAGACAGCACTCACATGTAGTCACCCATCCAAATAGAAATCAGGGTGGACCCTGCTTAACAAAGGGGACAATTCATGCTCGCTGCTGCAAGGCCAGCTCTCTTCCCTTAAGCATAAGAACCGTTGCTTGTGCTGACAGCAAGTTGCCCATCCTGGGAAACCACTACATTAAGAGGGAAGGCAATCAGCCGGAACTAGGAGTGTGCAAAAGATCAGTGTGCACAGAATCCTGCATATATTGAGGCATCTCATACAGCTGCCTCCACTTGTGGTAGCAGCAGTGCATCATCAAAACAAGCAGTGATGGAATGGTTACCATATGTGGGAAAGATATGATATGAAATGGCCTCATAGTCAGCCTTGCAAATAATAGTTCAGAGGATGGTTGCTATATTTACAGCTTGACTACAGTGGGACAAATGCATGTTGCCAGACTCAGGGTAGCATAACGGCACAAAGGAGGGAGGCAGAGCCACCCAGGAGTGGCAGTTCGTCTCTCACCTGCTCTCCAGAAGGAAACTGCTACTCACCAGAGGTGAGCATATTTGACAGAAATTCACTAAACTTTTACACTTTGGTCAACCAATTCAACCAGTTCCATATTTGAAGTCTAAACCCAAACTGGAAACAGCCTGTTGGCCCACATGTGTTCACAATTGCTTGTTGTTTCCTTTGTGAATTCACAGACACCTCCCAAGTCCTCCCTCCCATTGTTAGCTGCTGAGGTGTAGGTGTCCAGAAAATCCCTTCCTTGCCCCACCTTCTTATCCTTTTAGTCAAGACATATACACACTAAATAATTTTTGGAAAGCTTAAGAGAATTGGGTCCTTCCCATGAGCTCAATGTGGATTGCCAATCTAATCTGCAGGTGACATCATCGATCAGTATAAAGGGACTTCTACATTGCTCACCTTGCTAGTTGTGGTCAACAGGGATTGGCTTGCAGAGTCAAGCTAGTCCCTCCCTCCCACTTCATGTTCAACTAGCATCAGAAAGCAGCACCCAGAGAGTCAGGAGAGAGGCCTTAGAGAGAGTGAGTGAATGTGTGTCTGTGTATAAGCACCTCCTCCCTGGCTCAGGAAATTCTGGAGGGGCCCTTTCCTTTTTCTTACTGGCTTTCTGTCTGAAAGATAACATGCAACTGGGGTCACTTTTTGAAATGAGTTAGAGAAAAGGACTGCTTTTCTACAGTCAAAGACTTGAGTGCCCATTTGGTCCAGAACTATCATGCCTTAGGAGTGTAAAAAGCTTGCTTTGTTTACTTCTTCCTTGTTATTTTTTTTTCCAGTTTAATGCAATATAAAACTTATTGGCTGATATACTGTGCAATGCTATGCACACTGTGGAATGTGATGTTTGTGCCATTGTAGTGTAAGTGCAAAAACTGTGGTCATTATATACAATGGCTGTACTGTCACGCAACTCTGCAATGTTTGTCCTTGCGCAACAGCCGCACAAATATTACATTCCACAACATGCATAACATTGTGCAGTATGTTCGTTATTATAATTTTTAAAAATACAATAAATCTGTGCTTGGAGTTCCTTTACAATTGCCTCACTATCAACTGCTTGGCTAATGTTATGGTGAGGTTTGCACTGTGACTAAATAGAGAAGTTCTTGTATAAGAGCCTTGACCACCCCTTAACTGTCCCCCTTTACCTGAGTGAAACACTATCCAGACATTATTTATTTATTATATTTATAAACCACCCCATCCAAAGGCTCTGGGTGGTGTACAACAACTTTAAAAAGAGATAAAAACGTTATGCGTCACACGCAAAAAACATTTGCGTCACATGCAAAGGGGGCATGGCCTGAGCTGCCAAGACCCTGAATGCGCTCTCAGGACATCATTTCAGGCAGCGTCGGCTGCCTGATAGGAAGTTTTCCTCTTTCTCTCCCTCCAGAGAGGGAGAGGAAGGGAAAAACGTTCTATCGGGCAGTCGGTGCTGCCTGAAATAACTGCAGGAGAGTTCACCCAGGCTCTCAGCGGCCCGGGCGTGGGAAGGGGGAGGTCGCTCTGGGCTCCTACGGAACCCGAGCCACGCCCCCATGCGCGTGTCATCATGCGCACGGGCGAACGCGGAGGGGGCCACCGAGTGGGGTTGGACGCAGGCCACCGCTCGGCTGGCTCCGCACCTGTGTACGTGCATACAGATGTCTGTTCACATGTTTGAGTTTTTGTGTGAATGTCTGTAGTATGTCCATTTTAAAAGTGAACCTGGGAACAGGCCTCCTCAAATGCAGGGTGAGAGTGATGTACACAGGGCAGTCAGCTCTTTTCACATAAAACAAGACCTGCCAGATAAAAATATTAGAAATGAGGTACTTAAAAGCTAAGGCTGAGTGCCTATTTGTATAAGGCTCTATGATGATGTGCAAATTAGACACATACGTTTCCTTATTATCTTCTTCACTGCAGCAGGGCTACTGGAAACCTTGCGAAATCACAGCCTCAATCCTTCCTTAAATGTGCCTCTGTATTGCATGTCTCCTGTGAGACTGAAACACAAAACATCCTACTTGGGAAACGTATCCCTGTAGCCCAAACCAGAGACGCTTGCAAAAATGAATAGCGGATGGTCAGTGTTGGCCATGATTAAAGCTGTTCTGTAGTCACAATGTGAAACGTGGCTGAATTGAGGCTCTCTTCCTTGGGATCCAAGAGGATCCTATTCCACCTAGTGATTATACTTTTCTCCCTAGGGAGGCTCATTCCCCTACTTAAGAGAACTATAGGTCTTAATGCTAGATCTGAGGAGAAACTGAAAAAGGGACACACCCCATGCTAGTTGCAGTTTGGTTACTTCGCAGCATAGCAAAGCTCCTGCTGTACCACTTTCTGACAAGAACATGCTGGTGGCTGAGCAAACGCCTTACTACCCTTTTAATCAATCAAAATAGGACTGATTCATTTATCCGCCCTCACATCAAGCTTCGTGTTACCAATGTACAACATTCTTTATAAAATGGCTCCAGACGTAACTCTAGGAAATCCAAGTCAATGATCCTAACGCCCGTGCTTGACAAACACATTCTAACAATGACTCTGTTTTGCACACATAAACCGTGATGTGCCAGGGGGAAATCGTGTGTAGTTCTGTCCTCTGGAGAAGTTCTTCTATGGCCTCTGTTACCCAAGGAGAAGTTCATAAAGGTGTTCTCTAAAGTAATGATGTAGGTAAGGTGGTAAAACCAGTCCTAAAACAGTCATTTGGAACTGGCACGGAATTTGGATGGCCCAGGAAGTACAGGATTGGGGACTGTGAATTGAATGTCTAGATCAGGCCTGCTCAACTTTGCCCCCCACAGCTGTTTTAGGACTACAACTACCATAATCCCTAGCCATAGCAGCCAATAGCCGGGAATTATGGGAGTTGTAGGCCAACATCTGCAGGAGGGCCGAAGTTGAGCAGGCCTGGTCTAGATTCTGTACAATATATTCCCATTATCCTCTTTCCCCATGGGAATTCCAGATTAAGTCCACTATGTTGCATATGCCTCCTCTCAAGTGTTTGGCAGTAATACATGCTGGAGACAGGATATTGGGTTAGAACCACTGGATACTATTTCTCCAAAACAGCCTTCAGGGGATGGAGCAAGAAACAAATCTAAACAGATGGGCAGCTGTGCTAATACAACTGAACAGCTCTTATGTTCTTAGTTAATGTGAGGGTTTGGCAAACCATTTTCCTAGTAGAGCTATGTGAGGCAAAACTGCTCACCCTGATGGTTTAACTGCTGGCCCTTGTTTGCTAGTTCTGCTCTATTTTGTTTGTGCCAGGCACAAGTTTACTTCAGACACAAGTTTACTTCAGCCCCCCCCCCCAATTTCACAGCTCTGAAAAACGTGTCATGTTAACCTGCTGAAAGAACATCTTGTGCAATGCAGCAGTGACCTCAAACACCGGTGTTTGACTTCTAGAATGTGATGGCACCCCTTGGCCAAACTCTAGGTGCTTTGCCAAATATCAAGCTTAAATCAAAGCTGTTTCTGGTTCTGAGTCATGAGGAGCCAAGTTCTAACTTGAATACTGCTCAAACGAGGCCAGAACTATATTATAGGATCAGCTACTGCAAAACAATACCACATGGGGAAATCCAAGATCAAGGGTAGCCTTGATGGGTGGGTAGATGGGAGGCTGGCTTCCATTCATTGCTAACTGGCATAAAGATGGTTTTGCATTTCTTGTGCATTTAGAGCAGGAACAGCAGCGGATGGAGAGGACCTAAATCCAGCCCTTCTGTGCATGCCTTACAGACTCTCCTGGTTTGGAGGTTGTGGAAGCAATGAGGTTATTCTCACGATGGGGGGAAACCGGGCTAAAGGAGCCCAGCCTAGTTTTCCCCCATCATGAGAACCACCAGGCTTGCAGGCGAGCCCACTGGTTCTCTGGCGGCTAGCCCACCAAAGTAGCCCTCCCCTTAAATGAAGTTAGTGGAGCAAGCGTTCCGCTAACTCCATTTTGGTGATCATCAGTCATCATGGCGCGGCTCCACACTGTGGCAACTCACAAGGAGACCCCCGCCGGGAGGCTAACACAAGCCTCCCAGTCTTGGGGGTCTCCCCAGAATGCCCTGGGCACTTGCATGGGGAATCCTGGGACTTCCGGGGGCCGGGCAGCCCCCAATCCCTGCAGCCCCTACTGGCTCCATGACGGAGCTGGTAGTCATGTGGGCGCCCAATCTGGTCGCCCAGGGCTCCACAGGTGATGACCGCTCATGTGCAGAGCCGCCATTTGTTCTTTGCTGCCAGTGTCTGAATATGGAAGGGAACTGCTCTCAGCTGTGAGCCTAGTTTTCAGTGGCCCTTTTGCAGGTTACTGAAATTCTACCTGCCTCACTCAATTCTGTTTTTGTGCTTTCAGCTCTATAGTTCAGAACACAGGAAGTTGCCTTATACTGAGTCAGACCATTGGTCCATCCAGCAGTACTGTCTATACTAACTGGCAGTGACTCTTCAAGGTTTCAGGCAGGAGTCTCTCCCAGCCCTACACCTGGAGATTCCAGGGACCGTTCTTAGCAAAGGGGACAAGTCATGCTTGCTACCGCAAGATCAATTCTCTATCCAAAAGACCTGCCCAAAGCTACTTTTTCTCCTGCCAGTTCCAGAAGAAGGGCCCTGTTCTTGGGTCTACTGAAGGAGATGAGGGGATGCAGAGCTGTTGGAAACAACTGTGGCTTAAAATGCTCTCTTCATCAGGAACATTTCTAATCCTAACCCTTCCAAGTAAGCCTCAAGGAGGCCTTAAGCTACAGAGCTTAATGATGAAAGTGGGGCAGGCTTTAGCCATTTATGCAATGCAATGCAGAGAATCCTGGCTTGAGAAACAAGAGCCTACAGAAAATATCTGCACAAGGGGAGCTAGAAGCAATTGAAGTTGGAGGGTCTTCTGGACTCCACATGGGGCTCAAGGAAGCAAACAAAACCACAACCCAGAAGCACAACCAGTGCAGTTGGCTGGGTTGCAGCCTCAAAGGATGACTACATCCCCAGGGGAGAAGGATTTTTCATGGAAAATATTGACAGAAGCTTAATTATGGGGGTACTACTAAAGACGCTGCTATAATCAAGTCTATCAGTATGTGTAAAACTCCAGTCTTAAGTCTTAGATGAAGCAGGGGATGCTGTAATGGTCTGACTCATCGCTCTGTAAGAAATTGGGGGGTTGCACCTTTTAAAACTATAACATTAAAGTGTAATATAGCATTACACATCAGATGCGGCAACACTTCTGAGGGCCTGGCAGAAAGCACCAATCTATTAAATCCATGGGTGTAGCAGGACTCCATTGAAGAGGCACCAGAATGTAGGTCATGTTTTCTTCTTTCTCGGGGGAACAGTTGGACAACAGGAAGAGATGGGACCCCAAAGGCCTTCTTTCCCACTTTGCCCTCTCTTGAAAGTCTTTAGAGTTCCTGTTACAGGAGATACTAGTCTTGCGAAGAAGTGCCCCTCTTCAATGCTGTTATCCATGATGCCTTTTAAAAAATCAACTCTACCTAACACACACACACACGGAAGAAGTTATTGCTAGAGCCATCAACAGTGGTCTCTAGAATGCAAGCAGCAGCATCAATAAGGCCTTGGTGGTTACTGGGAATTTTAATGACCACTATTTCTGAGTCCACTCAGAACTGCCTATGCAATATGGTGGATAAACTTGTATGAATACACTGATGTGCCCCTCGTAACAGGGAAACTATTTCGGAGACCCTAATAGCCAAGTGTTCTGCTGCAGATAGCAGCTGCAAAATTACCCAGGGCAAGTTGAGACAAACGTCTATATCAGGGCTGCACAACTGCCACAGTGGTTAATAGTCAGGGATGATGGGACTTATAGTGCAGCCCCCGCCTAAATGCGAAGCGGCTATGTTGGGCACCCTGCTCTAGCTTCATAATGTTGTGTACAGCCTGTATTATGATACTGCAGCAGATCACTACCCCCTCTCATCTACAAGAGGGAGTGTGTGAAGCAGAGAAATGCAGAATGTTGTGACACAAAGCAACTTCTAGCAGACATTATGGAGAGGGGAGTTAAATGCATGCAACAAAGCGCAGAAGATCTTTTGCCCAACTGTCCAACCTCATGTGATTAAGATATGAGCATGCATATTGCTCTCTTTGTCATTCCTTAACTGTGGGGTGGGGAAGAAGGTTTATCAAAATTGCCCCTCTACACATGGTCCAGATACTACTAGCACACTCATGGTGTGCTTACATCTGGGCTGGTTAGGCAAAGTATTGTGGTGGGGTGGGCTGGCTAGGCACATTATTGTTCGAACTGGCCCACGGTTACTGTGCTGGGAGCAGCCAAGCATTTAGTATGCCATCACATTTGACTCTTATTTGCTCTCCAGCTGTCCGCACCTGGATCTAACAAGGCAACAGCAGAAGACAAGAGCTGATGAACCAGCAAAGGCTGACTGCAAATGGAGAAGCTAAGTGGGAGAAGCAAGTTGCAACATACATCGCAACTTATGTAAGTTGTGATGGGGGTGGGATTATTCCCAGCCAGAAAGGAAAGGGTTACTCTTACCTCCAGAGGTGAAGGGATGGGTGTCCATATGAAGGAAGGGTTGGTGGGTGTCCATATGAAGGGATGTGGGGTGTATGTGTGGAATCCATATGTAAATTGATTCTCTGCATACCTGCTTTTGGGTCAGGTAGGCACAGATACAAAGACAGACTCACAGACACAGACTTTTTTCTCCATCCAAACAGACATGTACCTCGGGCAGCTTTTCCTTATTTTTTAAATAAAATTTCTTAAAGTTATGAATTATGATTCTGAGTAGTTTCTTCAGAACCCAATGCTGCTAATAGGAGTCAGGAGCCCCACCTCTCCCTGGAACTCAGGCTGGCTCTGATCTAAAGCAGGGGCCCAAGATGGCTTCCCACCCCTTCCTCCTTTGTAGGCCCATCAGGAAGGAAGCCCCATGCAGATAGGTGAGCACTTTGTCACTGGAGTTTGACCCTAGGATGGCCCCAGGAGGTTCTAAGGACAGGCAAGGAGCCTTGCTGGGGTGGGGGGGCAGTGTTCCCTCTAAGGTATGCGCACATGCAAACACTCACACGGCTTTTGATGTTCGCTCAGTTAATTTTAGATCCCACTCAGGTTGAATCAGGAAGGCCTCATTCTGAATTCATGTGTGCACACACTGCCTTGATACTGCCTCCCAGAACAAAACTCATACCACACAGAGATGGGGAAAAAAATGAGAGAGAACACTGGAGTGTGTGGAGGGGGCACTGGGTCCCCAGAGCTCCTCCAAGGGGGTGGCTGCAGGAGGGGGGCAGGCATCTGCTGCTCAAGGGCTCTTAGATCTAAAGGGCCTCATCTGGGCAAGTTGGGGCATGCTCCCCCTCTTCCAAGGGGGGGTTCTCTTCAGAGACAGAGTCCAGATGGGTCCTGACATCAATACAGAGCTCTCCTGACTTACTGTAGCAGTGCTCTATTACATATGGCAACCCTTTGGCTGGTGACGGGGGAAAGACACCACACAACTTGTGGTTTACTATTGCATCAGAAGAAAGCTAACCCCTACTCTCTCTCATTCCATACCTACCCCATGTTGGGCCCACATCCGCTACTTCATTAGCAGTTCCTGTTTATGCATGGATACCTGCCAGGTTCAGTGCAACACAGAGATTGAGCTTAATTAGCATGGCTGATGCAGTTACCTCATGTAAACTAGAAATAAAGCCAGAGGACAAACTGGAGAGGCCAAAGCGTTTCTCAATGGTCGTCAGGCTGCTCTTGAAGTAGGCGCTGTAGAGGAGCTGGGACAGCTGCAGCAGGCCATGGCAAGCCACAAACACCTGTCAGCAAAATGATACAGAATTAAGACTATGGTCAAGTGAGGCCCCGGGAATTCCAGGGAATCCAGTTATAGGCTGGAGCATCTTCAAACTGACAGTACTGAGCTGTAGGCAATGTTCACACACTGGCTGTATTCACACAATCACAATGACCAGGATTAGTGAGCCCAGCGGAGTTAATTGTGCACATCCAGCGTTTCAGGGCAATCGCTCTAGTTAACCAGCATTTAACCAGGACAGATAACCAGGACTGAATCTGGTTATCTATCCTGGTTAAATGCTAGTTAACTGGAATGATTTGACCAGGATTGTCCTGAAATGCTGGGCGCCCACAATCAACTCCGCTAGGCTCACTAATCCTGATTGGCTTTTTAACCAGGATCTTTGTGATTGTGCAATCACAGCCTCTGTTTTTAAAAAAATCATATTGATCTCAAAGTCAAACTTCTCTCTTGGAACCCTTTGACACAGTGGTAGGTTTCTGGAATCACAGGGCTTACCTAAGTCATGTTTTCAACTTTTTTCACAGAAATTCAAAGGCTTAATTCTTACAAAAAAATGAAGTGCAAGGGTTCTGTGGATTTAGCAACTTCACTACACACTAGCAGGCATCATGGCATTCAAAAAAGTCCAAATATTGTGACAGGGAGAAGGAGGAGGAGGGAGTCTTTTTGCTTTTGTAATTTAAATTCGATTGACAGATTTATGTGAGCAAAGTATTAAACGGAATATACATTATGACTGTGGCAGGTGTTAGCAAGTATCTGACAAAAAGAGAGAGAGAAACTGAGTCTTTACCAATTGTTATTAATTCAGCTACTGTTTGACAAAAGGATCATGTCTTCACTCCCTGCTTTTATTGTGAAATCAGCGCTTGTTAAAACAAGCAAGAATAGGAATTTGGCATTAGGCACAACATGGGCTGGTGACAAAACAACTTGCTCAGTGGAGATATATCTTCCTACATGAACTTCAAAGCACCATTTAAAGCCATGGTACACTGTCATTTGAAAGTATGAAAGGATGAGATCGAGCCCCTGTCCTACATTTGCTGCTAGCATTTTAAAACAAAGCTGGTGCTAGATTACTGGTGGACCACAACAGCAATGGTTTCTGTGGAAGAAGAAATCATCATCATCAAACTTGATTTGTTAGCTCCCCCACAACAAATTGTTCTCCAGGCGGCTCACAACACACCATAATAAAAACACATAACACATTAAATCACAGCAGACCAAAAAGGGGTGTGAGGGACACAAAATACAATACAAAACAATATAAAACTTTAAAAATCAGTTTTAAAAATCAAATTTAAAAACCTAAATTTAAATGACCTGAGTGACCAAAAAAGGTCTTTACCTGTGTGAAACATAATTGGTGACTAAAAGTACAAAGTGATTAAGTCAGGCAAACCTCATTGGGGAGGCTATTCCATAAATGGGGTACAACTACAATAAATAAATAATAAAATAAGCTACCGAAAAGGCCCTCTTCCTAGGAGCCACCTGCCTCACCTCATTTGGCAGGGGCACCCAGAGGAGGGCCTCTGTAGTGATCAGCCTCCCTGCCCTCTAAAGAGTTAACACAGTGAACCCTTGTCTCAACTGACAGGCTGGTGAAATCCAGGGCAGCCAATCAGTACCCCAGGTGGGTGGGACCTGGAGAGAAGTTGCTGGGAATTCTGGGACCAAGGAGGGCGGTCTTTGTTGGAGAGGGTATTGGAAAGGCTTAGAGAGGGGCATGGGGTTTTTTGCTCCCTCATGGTCAAAGCCAGCATGGAAGTTTCTCACATAGAATAACTGCAGATCCTTGACAGACAGGATTACTGGAAGCTTGATTCTTATCAGGTGTTAGGTGAGTTTTCAGGGAAAAGGGGATTCAGCATAGGGAACAGTTTTTAGTCAGATTTTGCATTAGAAACTTATATTTCTTTATGTGCTTTGCATATTCCTGATACTGTTCTATAATTGTTTACTTATAATGTAATTAAAATAAGATATACTAGCCTACGCTCAACCCACCTAAGACTCTGTAAACATTTAAGCATGCCTAAATGCAAACTGCAACTGAAGCCTAAGACAACCTATTTTTGTAACCTAAGTATTTTTGAATGTATTTAAAACTAAAAGCCTCAGACAGAAGCAATCTGTAGTAATTGAATGAAATTGTTTTTTGTTGTTTTCTTTTTTACAAGCATCCCAGAGTTCATTTTTAACTCAGGAAAAGGAGGGGCAGAAAAGGGGATTTCTCTGGTACAAAAGTGTCCTCAAGTGCTCAGCAGCTATCAGTTTTTTTCTCATCCTGTGTAGGCAGACACATGGAAGGTGGTTTTTTGTATTTGCCCAATACCCAGTTACAGAGAGACCTTGAATTAAAGCACCCAATCCATTGGTCTGGTTCTCTACAAGCTTTAGGGTGCTTGGTGGCAGCATTTTAAATCTACTGGAAATATAGAAAGGTTTTATGAGAAGCCCACCCAGACAGCTCAGCAGGGATGACTCGGCATTTTCTTTCCCTCACATGAACTAGCTCTGAGAAGGCTTTAATTTGTTACAGCCTCCAAAAAAAAAATCTTAAGGTCCTGGTTGGGACATATGGGGCAAGGTGCTCCCTCAGGTAACCCAATCCCAAGCCATTTAGAGTTTTAAGGGTTAATACTAGCACTTTGAATTGGGCCCTAAAGCAGAGTGGTAGCCAGTGCAGCTGACAAAGCACTGGCATAATATGATCAAAATGTCCTGTCCCAGTTAATAATCTTGCAGCCCTATTTTGTACCAGCTGCAGTTTCTGGACCGTTTTCAAAGGCAACCCTACATAAAATGCAATGCAGTAATCTAAGTGAGAGGTTACCAGAGCATCAGTAACTGTGGCCAAGCTATCTCTGTCCAGATAAGGTCACAGAAGAGAAGCTGATAAAAGGCGCTCCAAGCCACAGAGGCCACTAGAGTCTCTAGCGGTGGCATTCAAGTCAGAAATAATAGGGGAGGGAGTTTACATTGGACACTGCCAGTCTCCTGCTGAAAAGGAGAAAAAGAGGAGTAGAAAAATAAAATACAGAAAAAGAAAAGGGGGAAAGCCAGAAAAAGAAATGGGAAAGAAGAACCAATAAAGAAAAAACCTTTCTGAAAGCAATAGGTATAGCAGTTAAAACTGCCACAGGACAATACCAGTGTAGAACCAATATACAGCTGGTGCATAGGCTTGAGACCCTTGCAAAGAAAACAAATGGTGACTCCCAAAAATGTGTCCCAGAGAGTCATGCAGCCCCCAGGGACATATTTTCAGAAGTCACAATCTACTTCAGAGGGAAGAGAAGATCAAAGAAAAGTGCCCCTCCCTCTAACTAACCAGTACTGTGTTAGTTGCACCAGTGCTTTGTTAATCTGATTGTTGGCCACTGTTTTTTATTCTACATCCTGCAAAAAATATTTTTCAAAAGGGGAGTAGATAGGTATTAAGCCCGTGGACCAGCTGTGTATTGGTTCTACACTGGTGTGCAACTGACCAGTGTAATTGCGGGCTAGGTAAGTATCAGCTCCCTGCAAAAATGCAACCGAGTGGGAACATGCAAATAAGTCTGTGACAATTATTAGGGCAATTACTTTGTTAGATTCTGTATGGGACTAGGAGCCTTGCCATTTCATTATATACAGTCCCAATTATGTGAGATATTATTATTATTTATTTACATAGTCAGACAGGTGTTATTGACTGGTTTGTTTTATCCAGACATCGAGTCCTTCCCAAGGACCTGGGATGCCAGAATTTTATTGTCAATTGTTACAGATATCGTCGCAGAATATAGGCTGTTCCCAGTAAAGCTGCTTTTTGTAACTGGCTGATGGTGATTTCTGTGGCCCCTAGGTGTTGAGGTGCTCTTCTAGGTCTTTTGGAACTGCACCCAGGGCGCCAATGACCACTGGGATTATTTTGGTCGTCTTCTGCCACAGCCTTTCAATTTCAATTTGTAGATCTTTCTATTTGGTGATTTCTTCTATTTCTTTTTCTTCTATTCTGCTATCCCCTGGTATTGCTATGTCGATTATTTTGACTTGTTTTTCTTTCTTCTCGACTACAGTTATATCTGGTGTATTGTGTGGCAGATGTTTGTCTGTTTGTAGTCGGAAGTCCCATAATATTTTTACATCTTCATTTTCTTCAACTTTTTCAATTTTATGGTCACACCAATTTTTGGCTACAGGTAGCTTGTGTTTTTTGCAGATGTTCCAGTGTATCATCCCTGCTACTTTGTCATGCCTTTGTTTGTAGTCGGTCCGTGCAATCTTTTTACAACAGCTGATTAGGTGGTCCACGGTTTCATCTGCTTCTTTACAAAGGCGGCACTTGCTGTTTGTGGTGGATTTTTTGACTTCTTCTTCTTATTATCATCATCATCATCATCATCATCATCTATTAAACACATTTGTATATCGCCCAAAACACAAGTCTCTGGGCAGTTTACAACAAAACTATAAAAACAACAACAGATAGAAAGATTAACATTACAGAAATTAAAATTTAAAACTTTAAAACTATTAAAAACACAATTAAAACAATAACTAATTAAAAGCCTGGGTGAACAAATGCATCTTGACTGCCTTTTTAAAAGTTGTAAGAGATGGGGAGGCTCTTATTTCAGCAGGAAGTACGTTCCAAAGCCTTGGGGCAGCAATGGAGAAGGCCCATCCCTGCGTAGCCACCAGACAAGCCAGTGGCAATTACAGACAAACTTCTCCAAATGATCTCAATGGGCAAAGTGGTTCATAGAGAAGAAGGTGTTCTCTTAAATACCCAGGGCCCAAGCTGTTTAGGGCTTTATAGGTTATAACCAAAACCTTATATTTTGCTTGGAAATGTATTGGCAACCAGTAATGATGTGCACGGACCCGTCCAAAGGCCATTCTACAGGCCTCCGGACCAGTCTGATCATGGGGTGGTTCGCAGTTCGAACGCCAGGGTGGGGGTTCCTTTAAGGGCGGGAGGAGGGTGTACTTACTCCTCCCACCGCTTTCCCCCCACTGGCGTGTGTTTTTTGGTAGGCATTTGGGGCGGCAGGATACCTCCCTGCCGCCCCTTCCCCCTCTCAGCAGCAAAAGGCTTCAGAAAGCCTTGTGCGCACGACACATGTGTCACGGAAACGTGACATGTGCGCGTGACATGTGCACGTGCAAAAGGCTTTCTGAAGCCTTTTGCTGCCGAGAGGGGGAAGGGGCGGCAGGGAGGTATCCTGCCGCCCCAAATGCCTACCAAAACACACACGCCAGTGGGGGGAAAGCGGCGGGAGGGGTAAGTACACCCTCCCCCCGTCCTTAAAGGAACCCCCACCCCAGTGCCAGACTGCAGCTCCGCGATTCCATGCATATCCTTAGCAACCAGTGTAGATCTTTTAAGATAGGAGTGCTATGGTCTCTCCGCGATAACCCAGAGACTAACCTGGCCGCTGCATAATTTCTGGACCAACTGCAGTTTCCAGACTATTTACAAAGGCAGCCTCACATAGAGCGCACTGCAGTAATCAAGTCAAGAGATATAAAGAAACTTAGGACCTTTCCTCTTGCTTCCCGCTATATCAGAGTAGAGGGTGAGGAAGAAGTACCACAGTCTAAATTTCTCATGCACTGAACGACTAAACTGTGTTTTCTCAAACTGCCTTATTGGATAAATCAGTCAATAACATGGATCCTATTCAAGCCACAGTCTTTATAAATTTCCACTGTGGGCAAAAATAGAGATAATCTTGGGAACCTTGAAATCTGTTCATTCCTCTTGAATTCATACATGGCTCAACCAGGTGGCATTCCTAGGTATGAAGAAGAACAGATATGACAACACCATCTCCAATATTTGACCTCCCTTCATAGGGTGTTTCAGAGAAGGAATAAGCTAACATTCTGGCAGTTCCCCCCCCCCACTTCCACTTGCCTTTTCCTCTTCTAGGAATGCATGTGCCAACCAGAAACGATACAAATACATTCTTCAAGGAACATGGGAGGGAAGGGTGGAAAGAACAGAAGAGTCTAAGAAGAGGATACCTATGTTGCAACGTGTTAAATTTCTGCAATAAACCAAATTAATAATTTTTAAAAGGAGGAAGAAAAATAGGTATTTCAACTGTACAACCCAAATCACTTGTGGTAAATTGTAGGGACGTGCACATGATCTATTACCTGGATGGTGGGAAAGGCAGGCAGGGGAGGCATGCTCCTACGCACCTCACTGCAGATAATCAATGTGAAAATGAAGCTTGGGAGACCTGAGCTCAAATCCCCACTCAGCCAAGAAACTCACTGGGTGACTCTGGGGCCAGTCATGCATCTCTCAGCCTAACCTACCTCACAGGGTTGTTGTGAGGATAAACCACCATGTGCACAACACTGGGCTCCTTGGAGGAAGAGTGGGATATAAATGTAATAAACAAATAATAAATAAATAAAAATGCCCACATGTGTGCCAGAGTGGTAAACAGCACCCTGGAGGCAACAGAGGGAAAGCACACTCGGTCTTCTAAGGACCCAGAATGCAGTGTGCGCAGCAGAGCAGATGCTTTTTGTATAGAAGCTGTTCTGCTCCATGTGGCCGCTTGTTCCCCCTGGCTCACTGCCGAAAATGGCAGCAGGCCAGGGGGAAGCCTAGTTACCTGGGGGCAATCATTCACACAATTGCCTATTGAGGTAAAACAAACCACAGGTTTGTTTAACCTCGGTAAAACCCAGGGTACAAAGGTCGGGCTACCCATCTACTCCCGGTGCTGCAGATGACACAAGCTACCAGGGTAACCATGTGCATAGGTAATTATGCCATGTGCATAGCCTTAATGGCTTGGCTCACACAATTGTTCAAATCTAGGTTTAATGTGGGTTACCAACTTTAGTATGATTGCATGAACCCATGCCAAGTAGGAATCTCAGATAAATCTCAGGCCACAAACCTCCTCGGCATGTGTTCAAACACTCATATTAATATTGAAACCCACATTAAACCTAGATTCAAATGATTGTGCAAATGAGGCCAATATGTCTTTATTTAGTGACTCTACACATTATCCTTGGGAGATCTTGAACAGCCATTCCTTTTGACTTGGGGAAATTCATAATAAGAGCAGAGTCAAGGAATGTAGACCATTCCATTGACAATAGTACTCTTGCCCAAGCTATGTTCTTGTGGAGCAAGCCTGTCCATCATGTCTATTCCTAAACAGACCTAGCTGCACTCAGCAAATAAATCCTGCCTTTTAAACTTTGCTTGGAATCCCGACTTTAATGGCCCAGAAAGCCTTTGGTTAGGCAATTTGCACTCTCATGCTGTTTTAATGGGCAAGCCCACAACATTTCTTTTGCTTAGTCCTGGAATCTTCTATGAGGAAAACCAGACGTGAGCCTCAAAGCATTTTGAGGGAAGGGGTGAAATCATTTTCACTAACTGAAAGCTGTCTGCTAGCACATAAGGGGAAGGAAATATCTCCTTGGGAGACATAATGGCTGACATCCAGACCAGCACTGTGTTGGTGAGATGGCACAGTGTGGATGTCAGGAACTGCTGCACCACCACAGTGCTAGCCTGGATGTCAGGATATCGTGTGAGATCATTGGTCCATCTAGCTCAGTATTGTCTACACAGACTGGCAGCGGCTTCTCCAAGGTCACAGGCAGGAGTCTCTCTCAGCCCTGTCTTGGAGATGCTTGCTAGGGAGGGAATATGGGACCTTCTTCATGCAAGCATGCAGGTGCTCCTCTCAGAGTGGCCCCATCCCCTAGAGGGGGAATTTTTTTTTTTACAGTGCTCACTTGTAGTCTCCTATTCAAATGCAAACCAGAGCAGACCCTACTTAGCTAAGCGGACCATTCATGCTTGCTACCACAAGACCATCCCTCCTCCCTATTATGAAGATGCCAGATTGGGTGACAGATGTGTTCTGGTTATTAGTTACTGTATAGTATTGAATTGATATTGTATTTGCAAGCTGGAATACAATTTCATCCATTTACAAGTTGATGAAATAGCAGGGAGTGGGCAGACTTAAGACTTCTGGGAGCTCCTACTAATTGGTGTTCCCTCTGTTGATGTTGATTTGTTTTTGTTAGGCCTCAGTGAAAGGCAATATCCTTCAAAAGCTCGTTGTATATAAGGCAGAACAGGGATTCCCAGGGTTCATTGTCTCCCTTCCAAACACAAAGGCTGACAATACTGTTCTGTATTGCTGGATTAATGGCACATCCTAATTTTCCTAAAATTCAAAGTTCAAGGTGACATTCATGTTTATGAATAGTTCCTCAACCATACCCAACAGCAGACTATTCCTCCTCCCTCCCCACAACTTGTAACCCAACTAATATTCATCAGAAGCTTCAAAAAAAGGGAGAGAAGAAGAAGGAAAAGGAAGGGATGGAAGGCAAGGCAAGTAATATGGAGATGTATCATTCAATGGGGTCCAGAAACTAAAACCACATACTATTGAATTCAGTGGTAGCATCTTCCCTGTAAAAGGCTACAGTGGCTCTGTTGGCACACACTGTAAAGGCATGAGACAAAGCAGATAATCTCCTAGGGGCTATATGCCAAAAAGGCTAAGTTACAGAAAGGAAACTCTCCACATTCCGAGACACAATAGGCTGTTTTCTAACTATTTTGATCTATATTTAGCAGCTCTCATTTTTCCCTTGGAAATGGGATTTATTCTAATTGTGCCTATATTTAATATCAGCAACAAGCAGGAAATTTGACACATGATTTAAATCTGCAGGAAAACAAAAGTGTGCCACACCCCAGTCATGCTTGAAGCTGGGTAGTATGCAGCAGAATCCTTGGCTCAGAAAGCACCATCTTCAGGATCATATGGCAAGGACTGTCGCCCCCAGTGGCCCCCAGGCCTTACAAGGAAGAATCCTGCACTAGAGCCTCACAACCACATCGAGATCAGTACCTTGTCTTGCCTACAATGGCTAAAGAATCCAAACTGCCACTCCAAGAGTATGTAACTCCCACTACTAAGGAACAGTGGAGAAATAACTTGCCTAGGGAGCAAGAGGTTGCTGGTTCAAATCCCTGCTGGTAGGTTTCCTAGACTATGGGAAACCCCTATATCTAGCAGCAGTGACATAGGAAGATGCTGAAAGGCATCATCTCATACTGCATGAAAGATGGCAATGGTAAACCCCTCCTGTATTCTACCAAAGACAACCACAGGGCTCTGTGGTCACCAGGAGTTGACACCTACTCAACAGCACAACTAACTTTACTAACTGGGCAAGGAGGCCCCATGCAGGTGGATTTTCTCTTATATTAAGAAGGGGAGAGCAACTCAATTCAATGTCCCAATTCCGTCTAGCCCAGAGTCTCTCCAGTGATTGCTGCTGATGTCTCCTTTGTGTATTTTTTCTTTTAAAGACTCTAAGCCCTTTGGGGACAGAGGACCACCTTCCATTTACTTCTGCTATGCAAACTGCTGTGAGAAACTGGTTTTTTTGTTTGTTTTTTTGTTTGTTTTTGGTGGAAAACCAGTATATAAACATGTTTAATAGCAATAATAACTTTCTGCTCAACACTGCACCATCCCTCTGAATGTGAAAAGCTTTGCAGATTGGCTGCTCTCTGAAAGGTTAACACATTACAACCAGCCTTGCTCTCCATCAGGAATAGCCAACTGGTGGCTGCAAAGCAATTGTATTAGGCTCTTGGCAACCCTTTAATGAAAGTGAGTTGAAAGATCTTGTCTGCAGTTTCACTCATAATGAATGACAAATTATTAAAGCTCTTCCATACCTTAATGCTGCATTTCTTGGGGTGGGGTGGGGTGAGGGGGTTGTATGTAATGGCATAGCCATGTTTGAGTAGAAGTGCTCCATAACCATGGCTCATACACGACAGAAACAGAAGCAGACTTAGGTCTGTACCAATCACATATAAAAGGGGTGGTGGTGCTTTCTATTTATTAGATGAAAGGAGGCACTTAGTGTGTATGAGAGGGTGCTAAATATTCCTCTCCACCCACAGCTTGTTTTCTAGCACAAAAGAGGCCAAAAGCGGTGTGATGTCAAAGAGGTAAATGCTAGGAAATCTTCCTTTGCAGGTTTGGCATGAGAGAGGTACACATGGCCTCCGACATAATCTTATCCCCCAAGCAGTCAAGCAAATTGACAGCTCCCTTTAAAGAAAGTGCAAGGAAGTACATGAATCAGTCTCTGGTGATTATGACTGGCAAATATCCAATCTCTGTGAAGAACAAGCTGCACATGTTTATGATTAAGGAACAAGTGATGCTCTGAAACATATACCAGAGATCACTAGAGTGCTAGAACTGGGATCTGCGAGTTAACGCAACATGAGCTGGAAGCTAAAAGCTATCACAGAAAGCATTACTATTAAATGAGTAAGGTGCATGTTCTACTCTTTGTCGCAGTCAGTGACCCTCAGACAACAAGGAGCCAGACCTCCAAGCCAGGTCACATCTTTTTGACTTCAGGCAAACTTCAGCAATCTTTAGGTGTGCTGTAAAGGCTCAAAAATGGAGGCATGCACCCATCACCCTTCATGTGCATCTATGCTTTCTTCAGCCACCTGTTAATCAGTATTCCCTCTAACGGGGATTCCCAGATGTTGTCAACTACAACTGCCAGAATCCCCAGCTGCAATAGCTTTTGCTTGGGGATTATGGGAGTTGTAGTCAAGATAATCTGGGAATCCCTGTTAGAGGGAACACTGCTGTTAATCCTGATGTTTACTTCAAGAATGGTTGGATGTCATGACTTCAGGCTATTTATATAAACTGCTGTTGAACTGCCTTCCAGACTAACTTTACTTTTAGAATGGAAGAAGAGAGGGACAGCTCTTTCTTCACACACACACATGCCCTCAGCAAATACAGAGTCTACTGTTCCAAAGCCCTACAATCTTGCATGGACAGTATTGGGTCCTTTGCTGTGAGGAAAGTATAGATTTCCATATAATGCACTGCAGAGGAAGTATGATGTTCAAAGAGACTTTCTGATGCTACATCACACAAGATCACACCGCTGCACTCAATAAGAAGGATCCAAACAAAGTTAGTCTTGACTAATTTAAGTCCAATTAATTTCAATGGGACTTAGTCATGACATGAGCTGGATCTTGCCAAATGTTAATTCATGTGGAGTACGCACCACCTTCTTGTTCCATACTCACACTAATTAAATATAAAGCCCCCACATCAGAGACAGCGGGGAATTTTTT
The DNA here is from genome assembly GCF_027244095.1 of Hemicordylus capensis. Taxonomy (NCBI): domain Eukaryota; kingdom Metazoa; phylum Chordata; class Lepidosauria; order Squamata; family Cordylidae; genus Hemicordylus; species Hemicordylus capensis. The sequence continues at coordinate 297,687,509 of NC_069659.1, read as the reverse complement.
CACTGCCTTGACGGAAAGTATGAGATGATGGCTCCAGGTTATTAAACAGCAACTACACCACATTAAGAGACTTTGACTATGAGTCCTGGAACTAGCCAGTAAGGCGGCTACTTGTTAGCATCAGCACACAGAAGCCACAAAGACCCTTTAACAGTCAAGACTAGTTCTTGCTGCCACTCAGTCTACTAACAACAACAAAAACAACAACGGGGCAGGGAGGAGAAAAGGAATGGCTTTACTTTCTTTATGGGCTGGACTGATTCTGACAATAATCATGATGTTGGGCAAACAAAAACTAGAGATCATGGCAGCATGCACACTCCCATTATTATTATTATTATTTTATTTTATTTTATTTTATTTTATTTTATTATTTCGATTTCCATACCACCCTTCCAAAAATAGCTCAGGGTGGTTTACAAAGAGAAACAATAAATAAATAAGATGGCTCCCTGTCCCCAAAGGGCTCACATTCTAAAAACAAAAAACAAGATAGACACCAGCAACAGTCATTGGAGGTACTGTGCTGGAGGTGGAAAGGGCCAGTTACTCTCCCCCTGCTAAATAAAGAGAATCACCACGGTAAAAGGTGCCTCTTTGCCCAGTTAGCAGGGGGTAACTGGAGCTACCCCATGGAGTGTGTTGTGTGAAATTAGGATTTCCCCCCAATCTCAATTTGCCCCAATTTGCACCATGAAAAACCCACATTACTCTAACACTGAAAACCTGAGTTAAAATCTAAGATTAATTATCTCAGCTAAATGTAGGGTTGGTATGTCACAAACCAGAAATCAGCGGAAAATCTTGAGTTCATGTAAAATGTTCTGCGGGAGCAAGCACACCACCACAATCTCCAGTTTTTGTGTACCCGGCATTACAATCATCGAGTGAACCAGCCCTATAACGGAGTTCCCTTCACTTGTTCCTGAGGAGACCAAGTCTCTAAGAAAAGAACGAGTTGGTTCTATGGAATGGATTCTTGAATAGGGCCAGTACCAAAAATAATTCAGCAGAGGGTCAAGTAAGACTGTAGATATCTGTGGATATGGAAAAAAGCAAAACCACTGTTCAACCTTCCCCATAGATCTTGCTCCATATAGGAAATCTTATCACTGGAGCAGCAGTAAAGGTCAAAAAGGACTTTCGAACACAGTTAAGACATTCACTAGTGTAGCAGCAGTATCTTCTTTCCTACCTTCCTGTTACATATGTTTTATAAGTTGCTGCATGGATGTTTATATGGAAAACAAAGGGGCATGTTACATTGCACACTCAATGTGGCCCTTTAAGTTCTCAGAATTTAAAAGCAGACATGGGGAGAAGGGGGCACTGATCAATATAGGAACAATGGAGTTCAGGGAGCAGCATTTACCCCTTTCCCTTTGTGGTATAGTCCCAACAAAAAGCATGCCCCAAACTTGCTATCATCATCAAGAATATTTACATACCATAAGGGGTGGCTGATCTGAGGCTCTCCAGCTGTTGTTAGACTACAGTCCCCATCATCCCTCACTGAAATTTATTGTAGTCCAACAGTAGCTTGAGAACCTCAGACTGGCCACCCCTGACCTACTGCTTTTCAACAAACAAGTTGCCCTGAGAGGTTCCACCAGTCAAACCAAAAAACATTCCCCCGTTATACCAAAAGGTACTATATTCACCCCTTCAGGCCTTGCAGTCCTGATCCTAATTGCCCCTTTGCAGCTATTTTAACGTGTTTTTTAAAAGGGGTCAAACTAAACATTATGTTAAAATGTCTGATTAGACACTGGCTGACATCCAGAGCAACTCACCAGTGGCATGCCAGGAACATCTGCCCATGCTACGGAGAGCTTTCCTGCTACTGTTGTGGTTATGAAGCCTTAGGCACACAGCAATGGGAAGCAAATTTGATGGTCTGTGTTGCCTCCAGAAGTGCCCTGTGTCACCTGAAAAAATGTGTCCATGAAGGCTACGCGGCCTTCAAGGGCATATTTTTGAGTGACACAGGGCACTTCCAGAGGCAGCACAGATCACTGAAATTTGCTCCCTCCTGCACACCTGAGGCTGTGCAGCTAGGAAAACTCTCCAAAGCTTGAGCACATCCACCTGGTATGTCACCAGTAAGTTACTCTGGAAGTGAGCCCATTTTCTATATAATATACCAGTAAATTGCCATTAATGAGTTACATTATCTACCATATTTGTCACTCAAAGCAGAATATAAAACTTCCCCTTCTACTAGCACATGAAAACCTCCTGACACACCATAAGCAAGCAAAGTATCTCTATGCATGGGCAGTACTGCCCAGCTATGTATAACTAATTGGTCTGGATGAACTTCCTTTCTTAGGACAAACAATTCATCTGGACAACAGATGCCAGAAGTTGTGGTGATGGCCACTAAGATGGCTAGGAAGAAGAAGACGACAAATTAATGGAGGATAAATTCATCCACATCTATACGTTACAATGACTAATATAGGGATGGGGCTGTCGCTCATGGATCTGCTTTATGTGCAAGTTCATAACCTGGTATCTCCAGGTAGACCCATCAGATGGGAAAGAACCATCTGAAACTCCAGAGAGCCACTGCCACTCATTGTAGACTGGATGGAGCTTCATGAACCAATGGTCTGATCTTAACCTACCATTACATAGACTCTCCAGACTCAGAGGCAGAATGCCACTGGATACCAGTTGCGGGGGGTGGGGAGGAGAAGGCTATTTGCCTACATGTTGCACTTCTGGGTTTCTCAGAGGCTTTTGGTTGACCACTGTATGAAGTAGGAAGCTGGACTAGATAGACCTTTAGTCTGATCCAGCAAGGATTTTCATCTTCTTCTGTTCTTGTTGCAACCATTTGCGGACAAGATGGCATTTCCCTATGAAATTGTTTACTTTTCCACTAAAGAAACTGGATAGCATCCTGACTAACACTGCACTTGTAGAAGGATGTTGTGTTAAGTTCGCAGCTTACGTTCCAAATTAGTGTTGCTCTAGTGCAAAAATGTTTGCACATCCAACACAGTGCAAAACCTGTGGCACGCCTCATAAGTTTTTGCAGATAACTTTTGAGCAAGAACACAGTTCCAAAAATCTGATCAGGCATAGCTATACAATCTTCTTGCACTAGTGTTCATTGCACAAGTGTAGCTTCAGTTTGGATGTCAACCACTGAAAAGGGAGGCTTTCAGATTTCAGCTGAGATTAATTGTACCTGAGGAGTCACATAAATATATAAAGAGTTCAATTCCCAAAAATATTAAAATTGACAGAAATTATGACTTCTGTGGAAACAGAATCAAATTAAAGACAAAAAAACTTTTCCAGTTACAATTACTGGGAAGAAAGGCAAATAGAAACAGATCTGGGTTCTGTTTAGGCTCTATAAAATATTATGACAACATGTAAAAATTGCAGCATAGTCATTTTTCAGCAAAATCACAGCACGTAATGTATACACCCTAACTTACATTGCCTGTATTATTTCACAATGTTTACCTCTCTTTCACTTACAGCTTATGTAAGATAACACAATCAGTCAACAACTTTGTTTACCCTTAGTGTACAATGACTAGGATTATGTTCAAATATCTGTGATGAAATGTAGCCTATGCTGGAACACTTGAGAAGGTTTGTCAGAAGACAGGCAGAAGCAAGCCAAAGTTTTCCATGTGGGAACCCGTCAGTTCATCATGCACAGTAAAGAAAAGCCTATGGGTCAGACTGAAGGTATGGTTTTCAGTGGGAGCAGATGTTTTTATAATCTCTATAAAAAGAGGGGTCAAGAGTCAAGGCACAATGCCAATTGGCCCTATATAGAGATGTGTTCTTTCGATTCCAAAAGAAGAGTGCTGATTTCAACAAGCTGAGGATCAAGGCCATTGCTGAGACCAGAAAATTGGCAAAGAGCTGCTACTTTATTTGGGGGGAAAGTACAGTTAAGCCCAGTCAGGAACTCCTTTTTGTTGCCAGAGTTGAACAAAGGAGCTGGAGTGGTGGGGAAGAGCCTATCTTGACATCTTGATACCAAGATAAAAACACCTTTTTAGGCAGCTCTCTAGAAAGTTTGTGAGGGCGGTGGAGAGGAAGTGGCATCTAGACATCTTCTCATCATCTTAAAAATAAAAGGAAATTAATCCTGGAGGCAATTATCCTTACCATAATTTCTTCTCCTAACAAGTTTTATGAAGTAGAAAAGAAATGACTGACATGCTATCCGTACATATCTATCAAACTAGTAAACAGGAAGTGGCACCTTAAAGCAAACAAATATACTGATAGAACTGAAATCTTTTTTAAAATCCTAATCAGCATGCATGAGAGCAGGGGAGAGCATCAGCCAGCCAGCTGGTGCAACAAGAGAAACCGCTGCTGCCAATACCAGAGGGTCCAACAGACATACTGTATCAGGCTCCAAAAGGCCCCCAAAAGGCAACACACATGACACAACAGTTGGGAGGGGCTTACATGTCCCCTCCCAACAGTCTCACTGTCACCTCGGATCAAATCAGAATCTGACATTTTGGCCATGGACAGGCCTATAAATGATTTCCCAAAGGAATGTTCTCTTATCAAGAGATTACTGTAATGTCTAGAAAGACTGATATAGGGCTCTTCTGGCACAATTAAAATAGTTGTACGAAGACTTGCCTGTCTTAAGATGTGTTTTTCACAACAGGGGAATATTCAAGTTTAAAACTGTAAAGATGACAGGGCACCTCAAACACCTAAGAAGCAAGCTGAGATAAAAATATAAATATGAATTGCTATTCATACGCTGTATATGGATAGAAAATGAATGTCAAAGCACACTTTACTTCTCCACAGGAAGGGGAGATACAATGAACAGACAGAGACAGGAGAATGAACTTGCTGGCAGAGACAGAAACAGAACTTCCTGAGCTCACGTTGCTCTGTTCCAGAGTCTCTTATGTAAGGGAGGATGTCAGGTATTAGAACAGTCTTAATAACTGCACCAGGAAACAGAGCAAATGTATGAGCACCATGAATCAATCAATTCCTAATTGCTATTTGCTGGACTATACAAGTCTTTAATGATGTTCTTTTAACATGTGTGGAGCTTTAAAATCTGTTTTAAATCATTGGACAAGACAACTGAAGGATGAGAGTGCTGAAAAAGAGAACCCGATGATGTTTTCAGTTATCTGCAGGGAAACAAGAGCAAGAATTTAAAACCCAAGTCTAAACAGTCTGCTATAGCCCCTCTGGAAGCTAGTTCTAGAAACTCAATTGGTTTATTTAACTGATGTAGCTCTATTGATGGATACAAGGCTATTTTGCACTGGACAGGACTTGGTCCCACCACATTTTAAGACATATCCATACCATCAATTCCTGCCTAATCCCCATCATCCAGATTTTAATGCATCACAGTCAGAGAAGCAATGAACAAGGAACACCAAGAGATCCTACAAGCAACAAAATAGTTAAGAAAACAAAGCCTAAATTATATGATCAACCACTATATAATATTCCAACCCTAACTGTGAAGGCAGACATGTCGGCTTTCTACTGTATGTAGCTAATGAATCAAGAAGCTCCACCGCCTGGTTCATATATCGTATCAGACTGCTGTTTGGGGAGGAACGGGGGATGCCAAGACACTTGGAGAGCTCTTCAAACTGTTCTCACCTAATTGAAGACACTGATTTATGGCTTGGCTGCGAATGGTTATTATACAAAGAAATCAACTTGCGAAAGTGAGAGGAATTTGGATGAAGTAAATGTTTGGGAAAGCACTGTCCTTTTTTGGGGAAAAATTTAGATGCTTCTCAGCATTCCCCTTATTGCCATTCAGTTTTAGCAGGGTCACTGAGATATCTGATCCAAATCTCTCAGACTATGGAAAATTGTCTCAATAACTTTGGGTCCTTTAGGCCATTGGAAGAGCATTAAAGACATTTGTGCAAAATTCTGAAGATACTTTACTTCCCTGGATGTCCGACACTCCCACCTGCATTATCAGTAGAGGTAATACAATTTCTAATCTATTTTATTTATGTGTTGACTCTTAATCAATAAATTACCCCACCCCCTTCCCACCTTAAAAGCTGGAACTTTAGTGCTAGAAACTAGGAACAGTGACGTTCCACTTACAGCCAAATGCTCCAAAAATATTTCTAGACTTGTGGGAACTTCCACAAAAAGAGAATTCCAATGGACAAGAGGGGGCAGCAACTTTAAATGACCTCCTTACATCATCACAAAAACTTGGTGCATTGATGATTCTCCTGCATGGTTCTGTTGTCACCACCACCCTTCTCCTCTTCCCAGCTAGCCAGAAGGACAGAGTGGGACATAATGTGGCCTCAACAGCTGTCTTGATCAACAAACTGCTGGGTCCAGTCCTGACTCTAATGACCTATGCTGGGTGAACTGGGAAAACCTGGGCTCAAACCCCACTCAGCCATGCAGCTCACTGGGGGACTTTCCGCAAGGTTTGTACTATCTTAAAATCTGTGATCGATATCAATTGTGCTGATCCTTTGACTCAAGTTTCCCCGTCCGTTCTTAGAAACCGCCATTATGGCCAAAGGATAATCAAAGGCATCTACCTGAGCGGTTCAATGAAGTCTCTCCCTCTGATTTGACAGTTATTGATTGGGATTTCTCTGCTTGGCAAATGCTCTTTCTGCTGCCTCATCACTGCACTTGCCTTGCTGTTGCTGGTTTAGTTGTCTGAATCAGTTGATTCACTGATTCAGCATCCATTTCCTTGGCAGGGCCAGATAATTCAGCGGAAGCACAGGGCACTAGCTATGCACCCAGTTTCCTGAATCCTGCATTCACTATTTCCATGTATTTGTAGGCTTAAGCTTCCTTGCAAGCATGTGTGTTTTCACTCCATGGCTTGATCTTTGTACTTTCACTATTTTTCTGTGTGCTCCCTTGACTTGCAGATAAGCATCAGATTAGCAATATCAGCTTCCTCTGAGATTATGGATCCCTTTTCCTTTTCTTGACCTATGTACTTATGCAACTTTTCTGGTCACACCAATATTAGAGACCCTGCCCCCCGCTACAAGTATCATAAAGAAACTTCCCCTCTTATTCATGCTAATCTTATTTACAGTGACCACTCCTTGGTGAAGTTTAGGCAGATATCTAGCTGCCTCTCCCTGCACTAAAATGGACCCATCTGCTCTTGATTCCTCTCCTAAGCAGTCTGGTGAAGTTGGCAGCAGCTATCATTGTTGTCTATGGACTCTACTGCCTTTTGATTATCAATTGTCTATATCAAAAAAATCCACTTGACATCTGAGACACAGGAGGGGAAAAAATCCTATGATACACAGGACAAGAGAACCTTCCCCTCAAAAGAAAAATGTGCTGCAGCCCTTTAAAGTTTAAATTGCTTTCATCTGATGATGTGGACTCTTGCCCATGAAAACACATGCCACAATACATGTGTTAATCTTTAAGGTGCCACAAGATTTGTTTTTTGTGTGTTTGCTGTAGCAGGTGTGCACGCCAATCCTATTTGTCCTATGGAGCTCAAGGGGGCTTACTGCTAGGTAAGTGTGTATAGGTCTGTAGCACATCAAGCCCTATTCAGACATCATGTTGAACACTCATACGACGAGTGGACAGTGTACACAGGCACAGATCTGTACACAGGCACAGTTATTCACATATTATGCCGAACACAAGTACAGCAGTACACTTCTTATATGTATCATGCTTTTGCAGGACCTGAACCCATGTTTACTTTTAAAATGAATGCAGGTACAGTCATTCACCCCAAAACATGTATCAGTGTACAGACATCTGTACAACATAGTACAACATAGTGTAGGAATAGGGTTTCAGTCTTACTGAATTCAATGGCACTTGCTTGCAGGTAACCTGGAAATAGGCAGGTTACAAGCTTGTAGTGCTCTTGCACATTAAAATAGATGCTCTAAGAAACAGATCACACACTCAAAGGCATCAGCCACTACTTATCCCTACCATTCCTGTCCATTCTTTCTCTAGCTATCCTGTTCTTTGCACCCAGCTACCACTGGCATGGCACAGGTAAGAAGCTTTCAGAATTAGACTCCTCCCATTTGCAGGGATCTCATTCTCCTCCAGACTAATCTACCAACTATGTAAAATGGCAGCAAAACTGCCTTGCAAGTTTTGCTGCCATTCACTGGAAGTAAAGTCTGACATTTTCAGGCCTTGCAGGAATCTGGCTTCCACGACCCATTAAACCATGTACAGTCTAAGGAATGACATCAGAAGTTCCACCACAACCAGATATATACCAGAAGTATTAATGACAAAGGAAAGATTCTACCATTCTTCCTTACTCTGGACAACTTCCAGTGAAGCCAGTGTGGAGCTGCTTGTGTAGCACAAGAACTCTGCAGTTTGACCAAGAGGCTGAGATCCTTGCAAATACAGCCACAAAATTCCCTTCAAAACATTTTAATAGCCTGCCTCTCCACATCTCCACTCATGCATGGCATATCAACAGCCCAAAAAGAACCAATTATTTGCTGGTTTACAAAATTTGATTGCCTGGTTGCCTTGACCACAGCTCAATGGCAGAACACCATGCTTTGCATACAGAAAGTCCCAGATTCAGCTAGTAGTGCTTGGAAAGACCCTTGCCGGATACCTTGAGAATCTACTGCCAGTTAGCAGTCAACAGTCTGCAGCTTGATGGATCAGTGGTGTGGCTCATAAAGCAGTTTCATATATGTTTAGACACCACAGTGATAAAGCATGTGGTTTGTTGTAGAAGGTCCTGGGCTCAGTTCCCTGCATCTCCATCTATCTCAGCTGGCAGGGGCAGAAAGACAAGTGGCTGTTTATAAATCTGTCCTAAGAGAGGAATGGTCACATTCAGTTCTGTCCAATTACTACTTGCACCTCTTGAAATGACTAAGCAAGTTTTTACATAGTTCTAAAGATTCTGTGACTCCCTCTCGCATCTCCATTTTTATGGGTTCTTCATAATCTTTAGTTTTGTTCCAGGACTCGTCTTGATCAGTGAATCCATCTTCCCTCATCTCTCCAAGATTTCTCACACCCAGGAACAGCCCTTCTATGAGGCAGTTGCCTTAGGCAGCCAGTCATTGGGGCAACAGTAGGGCAGCAAGAGCTCTCCTGCCTCCACTTTTTAAAAATATGGGAAGAGGAGGGGGGTGCAGAGACAGGGAACAGCATCTGGCTCCTTGCCTCCAGAACACAGAGGTCTTGAGCCATCACTGCCAACATGGGGTTGTTCTAGATCTGTATCCTTCCTTTCTGATCATTCTTATGCACCTTGCTCCTCAACAAACCCACTTTTAATTCCAATTCCAACCTTCCTTTCTTACTGAATTAAGTTAATTTCTTACTGAAAGGAAGATTGGAATTGGATTGAGTTTGGATTGAGTTTGTTGTCCAAATGGTTTGTTTGTTGATACAAATGGTTGCATCTCATTTATCCATTCAATGCCTATCCCACTATGCCTCCAAGAGGATCAAGTCTGGCATTTATGCTCCCTCTCTGTGTTTTCACTACAACAACTTTGTGAGGTAGGGTTAGGCCAACGATCACCCAGTGAGTTTCATGGTCTAGCAGGGATTTGAACCCCCATCTCCCCAATTCATTCATTCATTCGACTTCTATACCGCCTTTCCAAAAATGGCTCAGGGCGGTTTACACAGAGAAACAAACAAATACGATGGAACCCTGTCCCCAAAGGGCTCACAATCTAAAAAGAAATATAAGACAGACACCAGCAACAGTCACTGGAGGTACTGTGCTGGGGGTGGATAGGGCCAAGTCAAATCCAACACTCTACCCACTAGCCTCACTGGCTTCTTCTTCCAATAGCTCTTCTAGGAATAGATTGCCTTTCAATCCTGGCCACCAACATCCTAACCAAAGAATATGACTTCTCCTTTCTACCCCACTCTTTAGCCATGACCCTTCAACTATCACAGTCAAGTCCTGGGTTTCCGGCCCATATATGCTGAAATCTTTGAATCTGTCTTAATGGGGACACCAGTTCTCTTTATTAAGGACAACATTAAAGAGCGCCAATAAGTACCATCTGCAAGTGCCTTCATCATGATGTGCAGCCCCATCATTTTGTAATTTTCTTTTCTTCTTCTCCTTTTACCCATGTCCATCTCCACGCTCACAGCCTCCTTCAAGCCTCAGTTTCTATTACATTATTTGCAGTGTCATGTTCTTTATATTAGCTTCTCTTATCTAAATGTCAACACAATTGCAGCATCAAGGACTGCCACATATGAACTGCCTTACTGGATCAGGCCAAGGTTCACTAGCCTAGCATTCTGTTCCTAACAGTGGCAAGCCAGTTTCTTTGAGAGCTCACAACAGGGCAAGAAGGTCAACCCTTAGCATTTATCTCCAGAATTTGGTGCACAGGTATGCTGCTTCTGATTATGGAGGTTCCGTTTAAAGCTAATAGCTGTTGGTATGATTTTGTCTAGCTTGTCACAATCAGAATCCAGGTTTGGAGAGCTTGAAGTTGCACTGCAGCAAAACTCCTAGACAGATCTATGGCTGGTTCAGCCTTCACACTTCATCAGCCCTGGATTATCCATTAAGCAAAATAAGCATATGTTTAGGGCATCAAGGGAAGGGGGGCACCACAGCAGGGCTGATGAGAGGGGGGTGTAGAGGGTACATTATACCCAGGCCCAGGGTCCAAAAGGGGGCCCGGGAGCCAAAGTATTAACTGTAACCTATTACACCTTATTGCAACAGTTCATAGCGTATCTATAGAACTTTTGTGGCCTAATGCCTTCCTGTGTGTGGCTGCCTTCTGCACTTCCCTGCCTGCAGCTTGCCTGCCCAGCAAGGTTTACCTGGAATGGGTGCTGGTAGCAGGCTCCTATTGAAAAGCCTGAGCATTTGTCAAAAGGATGAGAAGATATGCTGCCTGGGTCAGACCCTTGAATGAGTAACCACCCTCCCAGGCTCTAGCAGGGATGTGGATTCTGTTAAGAATGTGTATTGTAATGCAATTGTGTGCTGAGAATGATTAACCTGAAGAGGAGCCAACCCGATTCCCGAGCACCTGTTCTCCTCCTGCATGATGTGAGGAATGGACTTGAAAATAAGATGTTCAGTTCAGCAAAGAAACAAACTCCATTGTTAATATAGGACTGGACAACATTTGAGTGGTGGTGGTGAGTTGTACCCTTGAAATTTGTCTCCCTGTCTGCCCTGAATGAATGTGCTTCAACTTGTTTGTATTTGAGAGTTTTTCTTATGTTCAGAAACCAAGCTACCCCTCAAGGCAGTTGTTGTGTTTGCAATATGTTCCTAAAGTAAATATCAATTGCATGAACCCTTTTCAAAAGCTCCTTCTATCCCTATGAATAAATATGCCAGCTTCTCAGTCTGCATGTTGCTCCCCCACCCTTCAAAATGAATCTTTTCCATCTACCTAAAATGGTGGGTGGCTAGCTTTGCTTTGTGGTTTTTATAACTGCAAATACAGTATTTAACGTTTAGCAACTGTTGGCCTTGAGGATTCCTATTTTTCCTAATTATTTGTAGTAAATCTTTCAACCTGTTAGCCCGAATTTGATAGCTCCCTTCTGAAGACTAGAAGAATCCCAACCACCTTGAATTGCATATTGCTCTCTCCTGCCTCCTTAACAGTTCAATTCAGATATCATTAAGGTCTTCTGCATTTGCATTAAAAAGGGACAATGCAACTATTTTGTCTACCTCCCACAGTAGATCTCAAACTGATGGAAGCTTGTTAAAGAGAGATGGGAGAGTAATTTGGCTAGTGAATGAGAAGGGTTATGTGGTGGGTTGTGCTACAGTGATCATATTCCAAAAGCAAGTGGACCACACATTTAAACTAGTTTGAAACAGCTTTCATCATTTTGGGCTTCCCCACCCTCCAAAAACACACAATGGGAACTGCAATTTTGTGCAAATGCTGAGAAGCCTTTATTAAAACCCTTTCATCAAAGAACTGCAGCTCCCAGTGCCCGGGTGGTGAGGGACCATGGTGACTAAACAGGTTTGAATCTGGCTTAAAATGTGTAGTGTAGACATGCCCTTAAGAGTTGGGGAAACTGCACCTGTGGAACATTAGATTTTATCGAAGCCTTTAAAGGAACTGGCATTCCTCTTTTTGGAACAGTGCTCCTCCCCCAATTTGTGCAAATAATGTATTTGTGTGTTTTGTCCTTAGACAAGGCCATCTGCTTTCAAGGCAAGGTCAAATTATTTAACCTTTCTTTGAAGCATGCATTTGGCCCTTATGTGCTTGTTCATTGTTTGCTAAATAGTAGCTATGGCAGGGAGGCAGGGCCGGATTAACATAGTAGCAAATGTAGCATTTGCTACGGGCCCCGCGTTTTCTAGGGCCCCGCACACCTGGCTTGAACATCTGGCCCTTCTTTCTGCTTTCTATTTGGTGCTCTCTGCTGACTGTCCTCATTGCGTGCTGCTGCCCAGTTTCATCTCCGGCATTGCTCGCCTTGCTCGAGGGCGTTTAAGCAAGGTCTTCCTGGCACCATGGTGTTGATTGGGTTATCTATTATGTTAAGCAGCACGGGAGGGGAGTAGTAAGAACAACAATAGGAACAGATAGCTTGCAAAGGGGTCTCAAAGATAACTAATCACCAGGGAGGTGGTCCTTATTTGTTTAAACTGTAAAAGTTTTTTAAAACATACACACAGAGAGTAAAAGAAATAAAAGCAGTTTAGATTAAAAAACAACTATTAATGCCGGAAGAAAGGAAGCTAAAGAAGATGCTAGTTGAATGTTGCCAGCGTTTTCCGACTGACTGGGTGAGGGTAAAGATAAACAATGAGAATGTGTACCTTTAAGAGGAAAAAGAAAGCCGGAAGTAACGCAGATGCACGGCAAAAGGAGTCTCAAAGTTTAGTGGATCAATTGAGGGGAGCTTGAAGGGAGATTATATTATGGTCTTGTTGGGTAAGGTCACTTATATCCTCCTTTAGTATCTAGTGCTGTTGGGAGGGAATTTGTGATCATTGCTTTTCAAGGAACTGCCAAATTTAAGGTGAGCTCCTTTCCTCTCCTCTAGAGCTGAAATAACTACTGCTGCGTTGCCAACTTCATTAGCTTTACATTGGGATGCCCATTGAAATTGTCCAAAGTTAAACAGAGGCTGCAAACCTAAACACACTTACTAGAGAGTAAGGCTCATTGAGTTCAGTGGGACTTACTTCTGAGTAAACATGCTTAGGGTTGCACTGAATGATTTGTGCATTTCCTCCTTTTAATATTAAGCATGTTAGTGTAATTTAGATTGAAAGAGGCTGTGCCTCCTGCCAAAAGATTGTCTTTTGGATATTTCTGTTTTCATGGAAGTTGCTAATGCACCTCATCATAATCACATTCATTTGCAATGCATCAACTATTTTAAATATACATCTGCTTTCCTGTCAGGCTTGCACAAGAGGTTAAACATATACAGTGGTCCCTCGACTTACGAAGTTAATCCGTTCCGAATGCACATTCGTAGGTCGAAAAGTTTGTAAGTCGAAAAGCGGTTTCCCATACGAATGCATTGGAAATGGATTAATTCATTCCGGAGCCTAGGAAAAAGACCTAGACACCCAGTTTTATGTGCAAAACTCTTTATCAAGTGCACTTTAAAGGCATGCAAAATGCTAGGGATGTGCACGGTCCGGAGCAGTCCGGACCGGCACCGAAGGGGGGCCTTCCTTTTAGGGCGGGGAGGGCTTGCTTACCCCTCCCACCTCTTTGCCCCCGCCAGAGGCCGTATTTTACAGAATAACGGGGCGCTGGAAACCAGCCGCCCCCCCCGCCGCCCCCCCCGGCGTGAGCAGATTAAGCCCAAAACTACTGCTACCACTGCCGCCGCCGTCGCCCGCCAGCCCTCCCTCCCTCCCAGCCGCCCGCCCACCTGAGTCCTCACCCGATGATGCCGTTGAAAACAAAGAGAGGAGCTACCGAACAGAGCCTTTTCTACCCGGCCTTTTCCAGGCGGGTAGACCGGGCCTCCGGCGATCGGCGTCCTTTGTGGCACGCGCATGCACGCGCGCAAAGCTTCAGTAGCCGGCAGGACTTCAGAGAGAGAGGAGCTCTGTTCGGTAGCTCCTCTCTTTGTTTTCAACGGCATCATCAGGTGAGGACTCGGGTGGGCGGGCGGCTAGGAGGGAGGGAGGGCTGGCGGGCGACGGCGGCGGCAGTGGTAGCAGTAGTTTTGGGCTTAATCTGCTCGCGGCGGTGGGGCGGTGGGGGGGCGGCTGGTTTCCAGCGCCCCGTTATTCTGTAAAATACGGCCTCTGGCGGGGGCAAAGAGGCGGTTTTCCGTTCGGATGTCGAAAAATTCGTAAGCATGCGGCCACTTTTTCCTTTCATAAGTCGAAAAATTTGGATGTCGAGTAGTTCGTAAGTCGAGGGACCACTGTAGTCTTAATATTGTCAAATGGCCCTTTTAGTGTGATGGCTGCTGGGATCCAATATGTTCTGCACACATTGGAATCAAACATCCACTCTTGTGTGCCAAAATTGCTAATAGGTTCAGATTTCTCAAAGTACAGAATTCCTGAGAACCTTTTAATTTAAACATTCAGAGTTTTGTTCCCCACCCCCTTTCTCTTTGTGAAAATAACTCCAAAGGAGAACCCATGGTCAGGAGTCACAAAAGTGTGTGTGTGTGTGTGTGGGGGGGTGTTTTGCAAAGTTTGTTGATTGGCTGGCTCAGCTGAGTGGAGGCATGGGGCGGTTGGTGGGGGCACACTAGGCAAATGAAATAACTGAGTTACTTTACTATGCAAGTAAATAATTTATGTTTCAATATTTATGTGCATTTTTTAAATTTGGGGCCCCTTCATAACATATGCTACAGGCCCCACACTAGCATAATCCGGCCCTGCCGGGAGGTGATAAACATCAGTACCAAAGTCTCCTGCACCCTTGCCTCATCATGGTCCAGACTTGGATTGGTCCCTGTGCCAGATGAGAACTCTTGTTGGTGCTAATGAGTGCTTCCTGTTTTGGCAAAACAGAACTTCACTTAGAAGCCCTTAGTGAAATGATGCCTAAGCTAATAAAAGGCCAAGCCCTCTGTGCTCCTAAAGTTGTTAACTAAAACACTCTGGAAGGATCTGGAGATTGAACCTGGTGCAGCCTGCAGTACAGCTCTCTGGTAGGGGGAACAAGCCAATAAAAAGAGTGATATAGAAAATGCTTTGTTCACCCAATGTGCTTTTTTAAAAAAGTAAATACTAAGCCTATCTACCTTTTTTTTTTTTAACTTTCCCCTAATAATTATGTCTTCTGATGATCTGATCTGCATTGCGATCTAAAAGGATGTTTCAATGTGAATTCTTTCTCCTTATCTGTATTGTAGCATAAACAAAGATGTTCAAATTCAATGTGTTTTCTTCTCTCTGATCCTCTTTTATTTTAGTGATATTTATTATGGAGGGAGTATAGGAGCAGAAGGCATCAAAGTGGGGGGAGCACCATTGTTGGGCTGTGCTTAGGGCATCAGTTGCCCTTAATCCACCCCTGCACTTCATTACTTCTTTCCTGCTCTACACAAGAAAATTCTGAAGCTTTTCATACATGCAGGCAAAGCCAGGCTAAGGAAGCCCAGCCCAGCTGAGCATGTGTACTGCAAGGATCGGGCCCAGTCTCGGTGGCGCCTTGGCAGCAAACCCACCTCCTGTAGCCACTCTCTAGAATGAGGTTAGGAGAGCGAGCACTCTCCAAACCCCGTTTACGTGATTGTCACATAAACGTGACTGCTTGCAAGCCAGGGCTCCCAGCCAGCTTCAAGGAGGGGAAGGGGGATCCCCATAACGCACTGTGTGCTCACATGGTGCATTATGGGAACTCCGGGGGGGGTGAGGCACGGCAACGCATCCCAGCACCCCAACCAAGCTACTGGCAGCAGCTAGTAATAGTCTGGGCAGGCAATCCATCCACTGAAGAGGGAGTCCTCGGTCGTCTGTGGGGAGATAAGCTTTTTAAGGCTTTCTCCCAGCTAGGACTCTTGCCCTGCCTCACTGCTTGTGTAAAAGGGCTTACTGTGTGAACAAGCAATACACAAATACATGTTACCTCTGGGGCAGACCTATTTTGTGTTGCGGCAGCCACAGAAGTCACCATGAAGTATCTAATTAATTTCTTAATCCCATCCTTCCTCTAAGATGTTCAGAGCAACATATACGGCCCCACCCTAATTTTATCTTCCTAAAAATCTTGTAAGGTAGGTCAGGATGAGTCAGTGTGATTGGTTATAGGGATGTGCACGAACCTGTTCGGCGTTCTATTCTCAGAATGCCAAACAGGTTCAGAACCCCTGCATTTGAACCAGTTTTGGGGTGGGGGTGGCTTTAAGGATGGGGGAGATGCACTTACCTTCCCCCGCCATGCTTCCCCCTCCGGTGCTCTGCATAGAAATAGTCCCACGGGGTGGCAGAGTATCCCCTTGCTGCCCTTTTGTTTCAGTGACCGGAGGTCACCGGAAGTGCTGTGTGCACACTGCGGACATGCACGCACGCATGCGTTGTGTGCGTGATGTAAATGCACCCGCCCCTGTCCTTAAAGCCGCCCCTGCCCCACCATCGGCTCAAAGGGAGCTGGTTCCATGCACATCCCTAAGTGGTTAAAGTCACACAGTGAGCATCATGGCTGAACAGGTATTTGAATCTGGGTCTCCCTGGTCCTACTCCATTACATTTACACCACACTATGCTTGTGGTGGTGGTGGGGAGGTGTACGTGTACACCTGCCTTCAGGAGATGGGTTTTGCTCATGCTTGGGGACCCGAATAATCAATATATTACTTGGTGATGTGGGGGCAGGGATGAGTTTGAACACCCTTCAGCATGCAAATTGGCTCATGCGTGAGTAATCTGGACCAATTGCACTGAAGGCACATTACAGGAATGCATGGTCACTTGCTCTTCCACTTGTGGCACAGAACATTTTGGCTCACAGCATGATTGGAGACGCAGTGTGCTGCCTTATGGCAGGGATTGGATTCAATTATTTTTCTTTATCAAACTCTACAAGTAGAAAGGAAGAGCCTCTCCACTTCCTCTCCTTCTTCTACAATCTTCTTTCACTCAGCTATCACAACTTGAATGAACTGCAATCTCAAACTGCCTGCAACCGCAAAATTCCAAGTCCTGCAAAATTTATTTATTTGATTTCTATACCGCCCATCCAAAAATGGCTCAGGGCGGTTGTTAATCAATTTAGGCCGGTTGCTATCAATGATAATGCCAGTTATGCAATATAATGCCACGGCCTCATTTCTACACCTCTGGCTTTGAATATGTTAAATATTTGTCTCCTCCTTGAAGCTCCAGTATGCTTCAAGGAGCATACTGGAATACTCCCGATGAATGTGTACAGCAGCATTTAATTAAATTACACTACGAGGGCATTCACACAATCAAACACTGTGCTCTACCCAGGTTTGGGAACTGTGTGTACTCCCAATTTTCAGTTGTGCGGAAGCAAGGTAGAAGGAAAACCTGGGTAGCTTTTTCTCCTACCTTGCTTCCGCACAACTGAAAAGTGGGAGCACACACAGCTCCCAAACCTGGGTAGAACACAGCTTTTGATTGTGTGAATGACCTCTACAGCTTTCCTCCAAAGAGCTCATCACAAGGTCCATGAGGTTTTCCATCACTTTAGCATCACACCAACCCTGTGGTGTAGGTTAGGCTAAAAAGATTGACAAACTAAAGGTCCCCTACAAGCTTCATGGATCAAAGAGGGTTTTGAACCCAGGTATTCATGGACCAATCTGAAAACTCTATCCATTGCTTGCTTGTGTCAACAATGTTCCTAGGGCTTCCTAATGAGATCAGATCAAATTTCCATCTAACCCAGCATCCTGTTTCCCACAGTGGCCAGCCAAATGTCTCTAGGAAGCCCAGAAATGGGACATGTTGGCAAACAGCCCTTCCTACTGTTGCACTGTTGAGGGGAAAGAAAAGGCACACCCCAGTGAGGTGATGAGGAGAAGAAAATGGACATCATGCTCCAGTGGCACTGGGTTGCAGGGAGGCCCATGGAGTAGCAACCGTGGTGATGGGGGGCTGCCCCCTACACTCATTGCACCTGAGGCAACTACCTTACCCTGCCTCATGGAAGGGCTGCCCCTGAGCAACCCTAGAAACCCCTCTACTAAAGACAGTTTCATGGACCTTAAATGGTCAGTGTGTTTCTTTTAGATGATCTTCCTTGTTTTCCATGCCGAAAAGCAATGGGAGTGCCCTTTTCCTCAGAGATGGCTGCTTAATTCAGAGCTTGATTTTGACATTCTCACTTGTCAGTTCCCTGGTGGCGCCAGACTGTCCCTTTGCTGCCTCTTATCCATAAGTCTGCCATGAATGTAACAGACAAGCTTTCTGCACTTTGGGTAACAAATATCCAAGCACAGAGAGAAGAGAGGCACTTGCTCCCTCCTCCATCACCAGCAAGCAAGAGTCACATCAGCAGTTGGGGCCCTCTGAGCTCATACTTCAAGAAGCGATTCAGCTCATGTGGCAGTCAGCTCAGAGATTCAGCTCACCCCTCATGTGGACGTGATTCAGCAACAGAAGCGACTCCCCCACAACACTTGAAAGAGAATCAGGGAGGAGGGAATGCTCTGCATGGACGGCTCTATCTGAAAAGACTATGTTTATTATTTCTGGAGTAACTTTTGAGAAAGGCACTCTGTAAAGACTGCACCACAAAACAAATAGGATCTCCATTATCTTGAGCCAACAGACCAGAGCTTTTGGGTGCTTTTAATGGAGGAATGCGTTGTACTAGAAACCTGAGCAATGTTGAGCAGCTGGGGTGCTTGTGCTGTTTGCTTAGTTTCTGACATAGCCAACACGTTCGGTAGAAGTAGTTTCTTGGAACTGCTCCATTTCTTGCATAGAGACAACAAAGCAAAGCTGTACACATCTATACAGAGTGACACCCGATGAACCTCAGTTCCAGACATAATTCCACCCTCATGTCTCACTGCCATCCAGAAGACGAAATTTTGACTCCATCATTTCCTTTGGTTTACAACAGGGCTGCTCAACTTCGGCCCTCCTGCAGATGTTGGCATACAACTCCTATAAAATTTTAATAATTTTTAAACCTTGTTTTACTATCTATTTTATTCTATTGTTCTTATTGTCATGTATTTTAATTTGTAACCTTTAAATATTTTAAATTTTGTGCACCCCACATGGAGATGTACATATCAGGCTGTATAGAAATATGATAAACAAACAAATAAACCAAACAATCCCTGGCTATTGGCCACTGTGGCTGGGGTTATGGGAGTTGTATTCCAAAAACAGTTGAGGGGGCATAAGTTGAGCAGGCCTGGTTTACAAACAGCCAACTGGAGAAAAGGCACCTGAATGTGTAGGCCAGCAACAGATCCAGTCCAATGCCAAGAGTCATAGCTAACCACGAGAGTCAGGGTGACACAGCAGTTAGATTGTGGGGACTTTGGGGCCAGGCAGACCCAGAGTAAACTCTTAACTCAGCCACTGGGTGACTCAGTTAGCCTAAACTACTCCAGAGGGTGGCTGGATGGTGGGTGGGGACAAATCATGCAAGCTGCCTTGAGTTCCTTGGGAGAAGGGTGAGTCCTTTTGGGACAGGGAACCATCTTATTTTTCATGATAATGATGTAAACCACTCTAAGAATTTTTGTTGAAAAGCAGTATATAAGTATCTGTAGTAGCAGCTGCAGTCATAGTAATAAAAATGTAACACATTTGAAAACACATAAAACATGCCACAAGTAATGAAATGGCACAAGTACCATTAGATCAGAGCTGCAAAACTTTGGCCCTCCAGCTTTTTTGGACTACAGCTCCCATTATCCGTAGCCACAGAGGCCAATAGTCAGACATGATGGGAGCTGTAGTCCAACATCTGAAGGCAGGCTGAAGTTGTGTAGTCTTGCATTAGATCAGGGATTCTCAACATTGGATCTCCAGATGTTATTGGACTTCAACTCCCATAATCCCCAGACTCAATGGCCTTTGGTTGGAGATTATGGGAGCTGAAGTCCAACAACATCCGGGGACCCAACACTGAAAATTCCTGCATTAGATTAACATTACGCTTAAGGTGGGAAATGGTGAGAAACTTCAGAAACACCGAATGAACAGACATGCAGCACTAAGAAATGTACCCATGTCCTACACCACCCCATCAGGAAAAAATATATACAGAGAAACTCTAGAACACCCAGCATTCCAGGTCACCAGGAGAAACACTCCTCAGGTATAGCATTTGTGTCTGTAAACACAGGGAGAGTGGGGTGGTGGTGAAGATGCAGGGCTATCAAACACACTTACATCCCCTCTGTACTTGGATAGAGAATGCCCGAATAGGGTTATTAATCTGTTTATCTGGTACACTAAATCGATGGTGTGAGCAGTGTTCCTAGTGCTTGGATCACAGGGGGACTAGAGGGGATCTGACCAATCAGGCTTTTGTGCCAGCCCCCTTAACTACTGCTTTTAGAAGGATAGTGGGGCCTAATTTAGCTAAAATAGTGGGGAGTCAGAGGTGAGGCCTGAGGTGGGGCATACTACCTTTTCCTCCTATAATTCAGGCTCCGCTCTTCTATCAGTAATGGTTTCCAAGGACACATCTGTTACTCAAAGAGCCACATAGCTGCGCAGTTATGTATGCTTAAGTGGTGGAGTCAGCCTACTCCAGAGAATGCAGAAGGAGAGAACAGGACAAGGTATTTATCTTTGGCTCAGAATAATTCAGTGAAGGAGCCACTTGTTCTCAAGAACCTGTCTTGAGGCTCACCTGCATGCATGCCCTGGGTCAGCCAAAGCATTTCTAACCCTGCAGATCAACCTCATGAAAACCCAGTTTATTATGGGAATGCTGATAAACCTTTCCCTGTGGTGGTGCTACTGTCAAACTGTGAACAGCACTGTTACATAATGCTGGAGGTCAGCATTCTGCCTCTACTTTTTAACCAGCTCTTGAATGGGCAAATAAAGATCACTGGAAAAAGAAATGTTCCTGTTGCTATGCCATTCAAAGAAAGAAATGCAGGATCACACCTCTTCAGGATTTTGTAGCATATTTACCACCATCGGCCACTGCATTCTATAACCAAGTGCAGAGAGCAGCTCTATGATGGCAGTTCATTTATTTCTATCCCACCCTTTCCCACAGCCCCAGGGCAACTTTCAACAATTTCATTAACATGTGTCTCTGTCCCCAAAGGATTTTCAATGTAAATAAGCTGGACCTCTTCATTCTGGATTACCCAGTTCTCACAGTTAGGACTGCAAAATGTCTTGCTCAAGCACTACCAGTGCATTCCAAAGCTAAAGAAACTGCTGTACACCATTATAGAGTTTTTGGTATTTCTCTGGTGTTAAGATTTTTGTAATAATTTGCAGTGCTTCTAAATTCTCAATGTATAATGCTTGGTGGTGGTTGTTTTTAATGTTGGACTTAGTATAAAAGCAATTGCTATATTGCAATAAATGTACTTGACTAGATTACTCAGTTCATTCCAACATCGACATAGCCTAGTTTGCTTGCTTGCTTTATTTAATAAATACATTCTTATACCGCCCAAAACGCAAGTTCTCTGGGCGGTTTACAAACTTTGCAAATGCTTTGCTGATCCCAAGGCTTTCCGGCACTTTTGGAATCCAGTGCTCTTCTGAGTTCATCATATGAACAAGCAACTCCCTGTTGCTCCAGTTTCTCTTTTAAGCAAGCATTTACAATGGCCAGTTACAGGTACATTTCCTCCAGATCCTATCAGCTCAGTTTAGCCATGATTTATAGGTTCAAGAAAGCCGTGCTACCAGTTTCTAATGCTTCAGCCCTATATGCACCTGCACTTGCAGCAAGCCCCTTTTCAATGGAGCTTACTCCCAAGTACACAGGGACAGGATTACAGCCTAAAACACTCTGAGATCTTTCCCTCTGATAAGGCAGGCTGTGGCTCTTTTCTGTTCTTTCACTTTCTTCTACTCTGCCTGAATTTCCTTGTGATCATTTAGAATCAGTGCTAAGCGAGGGGTTCGGACTCCAGGCTTGTTTGCCCAGCTAGCTGGTTATTAGCCACCCCTCATTTTTCCCAGTTTGGGGGGGTGGACATTGCAAATCCAGGCTGTAACTCTCCAAGGACTGCATCATTCAGCACTTTGACATTCCTCTGTTGGCAAGAGTATGCAGCATATCAGTGATTGCTGCTTTGTTTGAATGTCATTGCCTGCATACAAAAGGCAGAATACATACATGGTAAAGTAACACAGTTGTTCCTAAGGAGTCCCATGTAGTTTCACAGACACTCTTGTGAACCATCACTGACAAAGGAAGGGTATGTGAGGGCTTCAAGAGTCCTCTGAAATATCAACATCAGCACCAAGAAAATACCAGAAGAGGTTTCCAAATAGGATGGCTTGAACTCTAGTGGAGCAACTATAATGTAGGCTGGCAAAAGAGCTGGCTCACTGACAGACCAACCAGCTAAGGCATAGTCCTTGCACTTAAATCAGAATCGGCTTTATACATGTTCAAGGATTCCAGGTTAACCAAACTGTAAATCAGGGTGGAAGCACTGAAGTGTAGGTAAGCAAAGCCGTGGGTTTAGTAACAGGCAGTATAAATGTGGGTTACTGGAACACTATTGGGTATGTCACATTATAAACCCTGGGCAAGCAAAGTAAAAAATGCCGACAGAGCTAGCCAATGCTTGTTCACTCAGAAACTCTACTTAGTTGTACCGTGCTTACTCTCAACTACTACCGCCCAGTCCTATGCATGTTTATTTGGCAGCAAGTCCCACTTGATATTCGATGGGGCTTGCTCCCAGGCGAGAAGGAAAAGATTGCCGCTTCAGTCGCACGGCTCAGGAACTTGGACCCCCACCTGTCCACAAGCCCTTTGTGGTCCAGGAGTTAAAAGCATCACTGCGTTTGTAGATTCCCTCGGAAGGGATCTGCAAACCCATGGTGGTAAGGGGTGGGTGGGGGGGACAGCTCTCGCACGTGCTTTGCCGTCTCATGAAACCACGGAGAATGTTCCCGTCCGACCTACTTGACAGGGGCAGGGCGCAGAAGAAACAGTGCCTCTTCTTGACACAGCTCGTCTGCTATGCCCTGGAGCAAACTTAACTCTGTTTTAGCCAAGCAGATGTGCCCATGAAAAAGAAATGACTGCTAGTTCCACCCGCTCAGGTTTTCTCACAATAACAAAGCCGTTTGGGGGAAGCTTCTTACCTTAATGTTACAGAAGATGTTGCCGGAGCAGGTGCTGAAACGCTGAGGGTCGTTCGCGATTCTCGGAGCTTTGCCATTTTCGGGCTGAATTCCCATTGTCTGTTCCGAGCGAGCAGGCGACGCCTCGGAAAACAAAGCACGAGTTAGCCGAGAGCCTCTGCTGCCCGTCCTCCTTGACGCACTGACTACCAGGTTCAGGTGCCTGCCTGCCTCTCAGTCAGTCTTCCATGAGCCAGTGTGGAAAGCTACCCAGGCGCAAGAGCGAGAGCGCGGTCTTTTTATGCCTGCTCGGCTCTGTGAAGTGACGATGAAATTGCCTTTCTCCTCCCTTTTCCCAGTGCGTAATAAAAGCAGCCGCTCCAAAGAACGCGCCGGGCTGACTGCAGAACTCGGGAGCAGCTCACAGGTGTGAGCTGCTTCTGCCCTGCAGTCTTAGGAACGTCGAGCACGCTCCGCTGCTGCATGCTCCGCTCAACTCAGCAAGAAGTCAGGCCCCAAAAGGGAGGAGCGCGGGCAGATCCCCGCGCTTCAAGTTCGCCGGACACAAAAAGCGCAGCCTCCACGTGGCGATTTTGTTTCTCCAAAAGAGGCGCGAATCGCGACCGTCCTGAGCGCACTTTCCCCACGATGGCCGACTAGGGTGTCTAACTTTCAGGACGCAGGGAGCGGGGGAAGAGCCAATAGGTGCCCCTCAGACAGACCATGAGCAATCCGGGCGCATTCATTCCACGCTGTTTTCACGTGTGAGCTATCCTCACACGAGTTCTCGACGTCACGTGTGGTTACTTTGGCTTTCGCCCACCTTTTGCAAACTCCCCAGGAATAGGGTTCTGATTGGCACGTTTGGCTGGGAATTTGCACAGAGGAATTGATTGCGGCTGCTTTACGCACTGCAGGGCAGGCGGCCAGCCAGGTATTTCAGCAACAAGGTTCAACCAGAAGGTTCAAAGGGGAAGGGCCTCGTCACGTTGCTTTCTGCACCTTCCCAGGCAGCTAGAAGGGGCGGGTTGAGGTGAGGAGCCGCTGATCAAAGCAGTGGGGTTTCCCCATTAGCTACTCCAGAAATACTGCACTCCTGCTGCACCCCTTGCTGGGATAGAACTACGGCCCCCCTCACCACGCTGACCTCGGAAGTGGCAGGGCACGTGCAAGGTGTCTGCCAGCCCCAGGTTGAGTCGCCCGCCGAAACGCGGCTGGACACTTAAATATTAATCTCCAAAACGAGGCTGGGGTTTAAGGCTCTTTGAACTCAATCTATACATGAAGCGGTGAGGGAATAGACTTCACAGCTTCCGGTGGGAAATTCCTATCCTTAAAAAAAAAAAAAAGCTACAGCTAAACATCTATAATAAATTGTAGCTGGGGGGTGATGGGAGTTGTAGTTCAACAACATCTGGAGTTCCACAGGTTGGGAACCCCAGGGCTAGACCCTCTCTCCTTTTTGTGGTAGCTTACAGGGAGGTTTTGTGTGTGTGTGTTTTTAAAAGCATTCAAAAATTGCACTGACAAATTGCATTCCCAAGGAGACTGCCCACAGCACCCCACCAGGACTCTCCTGCCTCATTCTGCCATGTAGCTTGAATACACTGGGGCTATTCTTACAATCACAAAAATCGGGCTAGGAAAATCCTAGCCCGATTTTTGTGATCGTAAGAACCACCGGGCTCGCAGCCGAGCCCGGTGGTTCTGGAGTGGCTAACCCGCTCCTGTAGCCCACCCCTTAGCCTGGGTTTGCGGAGCGAGCGCTCCGCAAACCCAGGCTATCTGTTCGTGAGTAGCTGCGGCGCGGCTCCGCGCAAGCAGACCCCCCGCCGAGAGGCTTAAAAGCAGCCTCCCGGCTAGGAGTCTCCCCAGTATGCCCTGTGTGCTTGCACAGGGCATACTGGGGCTTCCGGGTGCCACGCGGCCCCCGAGCTCCCTAACCCCCACCGGCTCCGTCTCGGGGCCGGCCATCATGGCAGCCGATCCAGCCGCCAGGGCTCCCTGCTTGCTCGTGAGCGGGGAGAGCAGGCTTAGCCCGCTCTTCCTGCTCACCCGTTAAAACCGGGTCTCCCTGATTGTGAGACCCGGTCCACTGTTGTATTCACACTGACATTAACCCCCTTCGGGTGTTATCTAAAAGACACTGTACATGAATACAAGTAGTCAACGCACACTGGAAGTCCCGCCCTTCGTTCCAGGGTGTCACTCACCCCCTGGTCTGCATTGCTTACAGTTACCACAGCATTTGTCTGAAGAGGCAAACGTGTAACCGTGATAAGGGGCATTTCAGTGATCTAGTGCTGTAGGGAGGGCATAAGCAGCTGCACACAATTACAGCTCCACCCGTGTTGGTATCAACTCCTGGCGACCATAGAGCCATGTGGTTTTCTTGGTAGAATGCAGGAGGGGTTTACCATTGCCGCCTCCTGCACAGTATGAGATGATGCCTTAAATCCCACCTCAAAACCCAGCTTTTCTGTGAAGCTTTTGGCACGGTCCCTATAATCTACTGTAACCGCCCTGAGCCTATATATATATATATATATATATATATATATGTGTGTGTGTGTGTGTGTGTGTGTGTATATATATATATATATATATATATATATATATATATATATAGCATGTATATGCAATATATGCATGTTCTTCCCACTGTTTATCCCTGTCTCCGTTTCCCTCCCCTTCCTGTGTGGTGCTGAATATTAGATTGTAAGGCCCTCAGGGAGGGACTTGTCCTTATCTAATCTAATCTAATCTAATCTGTCTATCATATTTATATACCGCCTGAAATATACATCTCTAGGCAGTGTTGGGAAGGAAAGGTTGTGTTATATCACTGCTGCCTGATGTAGGAGTTTCCCATATTCTGGGAAACACACCAGTGGGGATTTGAACCAACAGCCTCCTGCTCTCTAGGCAAGTTGCTTCCCTGCTGTGCCATTGGGTGGCTTGTCTAGGCAGTGTACACAATCTAAATAACAATATAAAAATAAAAAATAATAATTTCACGGGATAAAAATAGTTTAAAATTCATTTTAATTAAAAGCTTGAGAAAATAGATGTGTCTTAAGGGTCATTTTAAAAGTAGTTAGAGATGGAGAAGCTCTTATTTTGACAGGGAGTGCATTCCAGAGCTCTGGGGCAGCCACAGAGAAGACTTGGTCCTAGGTTGCTACCAGACGAGCTGGCAGCAACCGTAACTGGACCTCCCCAGATGATCTTAATAGGTGGCAGGGTTCATGAAAAAGAAGGCTGTCAGTTAAAAATCCTGGACCTAAGCCACTCAAGGCTTTATAGGTATGACCAGCACTTTGTATTTTGCTTGGAAACATATCGGCAGTCAGTGCAATTCTTTCAGAACCAATGTTATATGGTCTCTTCATGTTCCAGAGACCAACCTGGCTGCCGCATTCTGTACCAATTGTCGTTTCCAAACTATCTACAAAGGCAGCTCCTCCTTGTATATTACAGTAGTCAAGCCTGGAAGTCACCAGCATATGTACTACTGTTTTAAGGCTATTTGCCTCCAGTAATGTGTGTAGTTGACATATCAGCCAAAGCTGATTTAAAAAATCACTCCTGGCCCCTGCTTCAACCTGAGAAACTAGAGAGAGTTTTGGATCCAGGAGCACTCCCAAGCTACATACCTGATCTTTCAGCGGGAGTGTAACCCCATCTAGAACAGGAAGATCTAAACCATCTCACAGGTCTTGACCCCCACAATCAGTAAAGTAAAGGTAAAGATGTGCCAAGTTGGTATCGACTCCTGGCGACCACAGAACCATGTGGTTTTCTGGCGACCACAGAGAATACAGGAGGGGTTTACCATTACCATTACTATTGAGGGGTTGGTAGAATACAGGAGGGGTTTACTATTGCCATCTCCCACGCAGCATGAGATGATGCATTTCAGCATCTTCCTATATCGCTGCTGCCCACTATAGGTGTTTCCCATTGTCTGGGAAACATACCAGCGGGGATTCAAACTGGCAACCTCTTGCTCGCTAGGCAAGTTACTTTCCCGCTGCGCCATTAGGTGGCTCCCACAATCAGTACCTCCGTCTTATTTGGATTCAACTTCAGTTTGTTATCCTTCATCCAGCCCATTACTACCTCCAGGCAGGCATTTAGGGAAGTTATGCCATTTCCTGATGAAGTCAATAGGGAGAAATAGATTTGGGTGTCATCAGCATATGGATAACACCTTGCACCAAATCTCCTGATGATCTCTCCCAGTGGTTTCATGTAGATGTTAAAGAGCATTGGAGACAGTCTGGAGCCTTGTGGATCTCCATACAGTAACTTTCGCTTTGGGGAGCAACACTCTCCAAGTGACACAATCTGGAATCTACCAGAGAGGTAGGAACAGAACCACTGTAAAACAGTGCCACCTAATCCCTGCTCCCTCAGGCAACCCAGAAGGATACCATGGCCGATGGTATCAAAAGTCACCAAGAGATCCAAAAGGATCAGCAGAGTCACACTCCCTCTGTCAATACCTAATTGGAGATCATCATCCATCAGGCTGACCAAGACAGTCTCAACTCCATAAGCCACCTGAAAGCTAGTTTTAAATGTGTCTAGATATTCAGTTTCTTCCAGGACTGTAGGGAGCTAAGAGGCCACCACCCTCTCAATCACCTTGCCCAACCATGGGAGATTGGAGATGGGGCTATAGTTGCCTACTCTGAGGGATCCAATGTAGGTTTTTTCAAGTATGGTCTAATGATAGCCTTCTTAAGACAAGGAGGCATCCTACCCTCCTTCAGAGAAGCATTTATGATGTTTACCAGATCCTCTCCAACAATCTGATTGCTAGATAAAATAAGCCAAGTTGGGCAAGGGACAAGAGAGCAGTTGGTAGGATGCACAGTCCGAAACAGCTTATCCACATCCTCAGGAGTCACATACTGAAAGACTTATGTATTTGTGACTTATGTATTTTCAATGCCAGGCACACAGATGTCACTATAACTATAATGATAATACTAAGAAGTAGCAGTTGTAGCTAATGAAAGCTCATGCCACAGTTTATTAAAGTTCCAGAGGGATGGGGGTGGGTGGGAACTGTGCAATCTTTGCAACATTAGTATAACACTGCTAATCTTCAATAGTTAATCTCATTTTCTGTACATCCATGACAACTCTGTCTGTGTGTGTGTGTGTGTGTGGTGGGGAGGAGAGAGTTCTATCAATTTTCATATATGGTCACAATGCACTCCCCACCCCAGCTGCTGTGTTACCCTATTTCCTCCCTCCACCAAAATCTTACTAATGTCTTGATTCTCTCTCTGTCTCTATCATAGCCTCTGAAAGCACCAATGTTCTCCAAGGCCATCCACAACTGAGAACTCGACACGTTGGTGACAATAACGTTTTCTCTATTCCCATTCCTCTTAACCCAACTTTCTCCATTGCAATAAAATGACCTACCACCAATCTACGATTTACTGTATCCCCACCCCCCCGTCCAAGGTCTTTGATGTTAGAAACTGGAGGATTGTTCCATTTGGGTAAATTGGTATAAGCTATTTAACCTCTGTTTTTAAGGAGGTCCTCTTAAATTCATCTTCTATTTGGGTAAATACACTAAACCAATTTTCTCTTATCCTACCTGCAGCAATGGGGATGAGTTACTCTTCATCATCTCGTTCGAAGTGCTTCAATGAATGAAAGCTTCTGTCTCTTCTCGTCTCTTTTATTTTAACAAACACAGAGCTTGTCTCTTCAGAATTCGTAAACTCTTTCTTATCTTGATCACTGTCCTCTTAATTTGGATATTTCACTGTGTCCCTAGAATCAAACAATCTCAGGTGATTTATCTAGCCATTCAAAGTTAAATGATAACTAGTTATTAAAATTAGTTTTTCTGTTTCCGCCCCCCCTGGACCAAGCTAGATACTACATGGAAGTGCATGTCCCCTGCTAACTGAGCAAAGAGGCACCTTTTAAAAATGGTGATTCTCTTTATTTAGCAGGGGGAGAGCAACTGCCCCATCCATCCCCAGCACAGCATCCCTCCAGTGGCTGTTGCTGGTGTCTATCTTATGTTTCTTTTTTAGATTCTAAGCCCTTTGGGGACAGGGAGCCATTTTTATTTATTTATTTATTTATATCTATGTGAACTGCTTTGGGAACTTTTGTTGAAAACTGGTATATAAATATTCGTCATATTCGTAACAGTCTTCTGGTTTTTAAAAATATATTATAAGTAGCCATGACAGGCAGCTTTGAAATTATCTAAGAACTACAGATTACCACTCTGAACACAATAATATAACTACATTTCCTGGATCATTACTGCTAAACATCAGTAACAAATCTCATTTAGTATAGAAACCATACCTAACAAACTTCATGAACTGTCATATATTGAAACGAAAATTCTTAACCCCAGACCTCAACTGCTCTTGCCACATGTCGATAAACTCATAAGTTCTGCTCTGAGTTTCAACATGCTGCAACTGGGAGGAACGAGAGGAAATCAGTGAATGAGCAACAAAATGGCAAATGACGATCAGCGTAAGCAGTAAGTGTAAAGTGATGCACATTGGGGCCAAATATACTGATACAGGGGCTCCAACCTTGGGTCCCCACAGATCAGGACTTTTTAGAAAGAAATTTCAGAACTGCACGGTGGTAGATGAGTGCAATTTGTGTATGTAACATGTGCCACTACGGCACATGCCTGTACATTTTTTCTTGTCTGTGCACGTATACTTTGTTCCCAAAAGGCACATTCCTTGACTTTTAAAAGCCTACATAGAGTGGGAGAAAAAATCCCCAGGACTGGGAATTTGACAGCACTACAGTATGAAAGAAGAATGTGATATTCATTGTGAAGACTGTGGGGAGTAGCAGCACAAGTCAGCGGGAGCCACTTTGGCAGGGGTAGAAGAAAGGGGGTACACTCGATCTACTAGTCACGTTATTTTTCTCAGCGCTATCAGTTACTTTTTATAGCGAACATAATACAACTTTTGCATAACTTCTTGAACTGCACAAATGTTCTTTTAGAACTGAACATTTGTTTTTGCAACTGCACATTTTGGTTGCACATTCACAAAACCCTGCCTCAGTTGTTGTGGGATCACAACTCCCATCACCCTGAGGCACAATTTATTTTATTTATTTATTTTTACATTTATATTCCGCTCTTCCTCCAAGGAGCCCAGAGTGACATACATGGTTATTTTTATCCTCACAAGAACTCTGTGAGGTAGGTTAGGCTGAGAGTTAAGTGACAGGCCCAGACCCACCCAGTGAGTTCCATGGCTGAATGGAGATTTGAACTCAGGTCTCCCTGGTTCTAGTCCAGCACTCTAACCACTATACTACACTGGCCAAAGGCCATTGTGACCAGATATGATGGCAGTTATAGTCCGACAACATCTGGGGACTCAAGTTTGGGAACCCCTGTCCTTATAGATGAGTGGGTTCTGAGCTGGTGGTGAGTTGGGATTTTGTTGGTGAACTAAATGAAAATAGCGCCCCCTCCAACTACAAATATTTATATACCACTTTTCAACAAAAGTTTTCAAAGTGGTTTACATAGAGAAATAAATAAAGAAGATGGCTCCCTGTCCCCGAAGGGCTCACAATCTAAAAAGAAACATAAGATTGACACCAGCAACAGCCACTGGAGGTACTGTCCTTATATAGTCACTGGAACCTCTGTCCTTATAAATGGGTGGGATCTGAGCTGGTGGTGACTATCTAGCAAAGAGATGTTGGGATTTTGTTGGTGGGCTCAATGGAAATAGCCCCCCCCCCCGTTTGTGGCAGCTGTTAAAAAAGGCAAATTACATGCTAGGGATAATGTGGGCTTCCCAGAGGCATGTGGTTGGCCACTGTGGGAAACAAAATGCTGGGCTAGATAGGCTATTCCAACAGGTCTTTTTATCTCTTTACAATATGAGGACAGTGTGAAGAAAGAGCTGGTACCAGTGTTCTCTCTAAGGCGTGCGCACATGCACACGCTCACAAGTTTTTGGATGTCCGCTCAGTTAATTTTAGATCCTGCTCAGGTTGAATCCCCTCGCCCATAAATGGCACATACAGGGCCATGTAGTCAAGATAATTGATTATCTATTCAATATTTTGTGTGCTTCTTTTAAGAAACAAAATATTATATTATGGTAAGACAATGTATAACTCCATTTAACACATGGAGGTTTTTGATACACTTTTATACTTTGGAAGTTCCAATTTGTGTGTGTGTGTGTGTGTGTGTGTGTGTGTGTGTGTGTGTGTGATGTTTCAAGCTTAAGAGAGCTCTTCAGAGGTATATATAATTTATAAAATATTATATATTTTTCTCCAAGGTTCTATAATATTTTATAAATTATATACCTCTGAGGAAGAGCTATCTTAAGCTCAAAATGTGTCAAGCAATGATTGAATAAAGAATTGATTAACAATCTTTCAGCATTTTTGGGAATCCCCCTCTTTTCCATCCCCTGAAGGGAATATCTTACAGTGACAGTGTCCACACATGTCTCCCATTCAAATGCAAACCAGGGGGACCCAGCTTAGCAAAGGGGACAATTCATGCTTGCTACTAGGGATGTGCAAACTGGCTCAACGTCAGACAGGTTCGACGTTGAGCCGGTTTGGTTTGACGGTCTGGAGTCGAACCCAACCACAATCCAGTACAGACTTGAACCGAACTGGGCCAGCCAGTTCTGTGCACATCCCTACTTGCTACCACAAGACCACGAGCCACCTAATGGCGCAGCGGGGAAATGCTTGACTAACAAGCAGAAGGTTGGCAGTTCGAATCCCCACTGCTACTATATCGGGCAGCAGCAATATAGGAAGATACTGAAAGGCATCATCTCATACTGCACTGGAGGAGGGAATGGTAAACCCCTCCTGTTTTCTACCAAAAATGAACCACAGGGCTAATAAAACACCTTTGGCAGGAAGGTGTTACTGTATATATAACATTGTGATACATTACTGTATATGTAATATACAGTAACATATGTATGTATATATACTGCATACTGTACATACTTAGGTTTCACATCAGATCTCTCCCCAGTCTACCTAGAGATGCCAAGGATTGAACCTAGGGTGTTCTGCATGCAAAGCAGATGCTCTACTACTGAGCTATAACCTCATCCCAGAACAACTGCTTTTCATTTTTAAAAATATGTGAGACTGTTGTACATCTGCCATGTAGCGAATCTAGGCGGATTTGTATACCATCTAGAGATTTACATATCAGACGGTATAAAAATATGATAAATAAATAAATGTAGCATTAGTCTGCCCCCGCCCCCAAGAAACCAAACTTGAGAAAATGTGTTTTCTTAAAAAAATGACAAATTAACATTTCACTTTGAAGGCTAAATAAAGTTGCTTGGCACTATTTCATTATAGGGACATGGTGTATTACTACAATGTTCTGGGTTTTGAGGTGTGTGGGTAGTCAAAATGATCTGTGGCTTGGAACAGTTCAGCTGAGCATATTTTTGCTACCTTTGATGGGGTTTATTCTGATAAAAGGCTGCTGGGAAACCATCCTAGCAAACAACAGTGGCCATGGTTGGGTGAGGGATCTAAATCCTCTATCCTATGCATGTTTATTCGGAAGTCCCTCTGAATTAAAAGAGCTTATTAAAAAGTAAGTGTGCATTGGATTGCAGCCATAAGATTTGTACCAATTCATCATTTAGCATAAATCTGCAGAGTTTTATTATGCACCACAGGGTGGCATGGGTGTGTGTATTTAGTAGCATATAAGAAAAGCTGTTGGGCAGTGGGACCAGTAATTGCTGTTCTCCAAAATATAGAATGGCAGTGAATCTGGGAACCTTCTGGCAATCCTTTCCATACAATATATATCCTAAGAATATGCATGCATACAAATGGACCATTGTCTGTGTTTTTCAGTGCTAAGACATGCTGAGCCTGCCACTTTCTTTTACCGCATTTTAAAATTTTATTGGTTTTTACAATATCTTAACAGTCCAGTTACATTGAATTAAGTAAATATTGACTTCCCGCTTACCAGTCTGCATGGTTCACATTAGCTATACAAATCTACCATTGCTATAATAATTCAAAACATATATATTCCACATTTCAAACTCAGTTTTACCCTGCCCAACCTGCTGTTGTTACTAAATTTCAAACCCTGCTGAAAAGTCCATGTTGGAAAAATAGTTATTTAAGTAAAGTAAGAATGGCTCCCAATCTTCCTTGAAACATTCCAAGTTTTCATCCCTTATGAGTGCTGTAAGTTTTGCCATCTCAGCGTATTCCAAAATTTTTATCAACCAATCTTCTTTTGAGGGCATTTTATTATCTTTCCATTTCTGTGCATATACTATTCTAGCCACCATGGTTGCATACATTAAAAATGTTAAGTTTCTTCTGGAGAACTCTCCTTGCATTATTCCCAGCAGAAAGGATTCTGGCCTCTTAGGAAATGTCATTTAAAAAAATTTCTTCAACTCATTATATATCATATCCCAAAAGGCCTTTGCCTTCCCGCATGACCACCACATATGAAAAAAGGTTTCTTCACATTGTCCACATTTCCAACATTTGAGCCTGCCACTTTCTCAAGGTTTTTAAAAAAATATATGCCTTAGCAGTGAAATAGAACACATCTAAAAGCAGGGGCGGCCCTTTCCTGAGGCGAGGTGAGACTGTTGCCTCAGGGGGCAGATTATCGGTGCACTGGTAGAACAACAAGATGCCCTCTGCAGCCACTGCCTGAGCAGCTCTTTGGGACCAACTTGACTCTTACAAGCTTTGCAAGAAGCGCCTCTCCTCACACTCCTTGCAAAGCTTGCAAGAAGCATGAGAAGAGAAGAGGAGGCTGCTGGCAACCTGTCCTCCTCATGCACCACTTTCAAAGCTTGCAAGGATCAGTTTGAAAGGGGGATGGCCGCACCAGCCACATGGGGCAAAGCAGCACCTCACCCCAGGCATCAAAATGCCTTGGGCTGCCCCTGTCTAAAAGCATTCTGGACTGATGCTTGCTTTCCCTTTTAGGACTGATGCTTGCTCTCCCTTTTAGAACAAAACTGCGAATTCATGTACTTTTGCAAAGCACAATCAGAAGCACAGCACATTTCTCAGAGAAAGGCAAATATGATTTCTGCACTCACTCATCACATACAGACAATAAATAAAAGCATAAGTAGGGACGATACAGTTCTTGGTGCTTCTGCAGTGGCTGCAATGATCCATACAGACCGATCGGACCAGTGTTGGCTGTTAAGAACTACATGCCTACATTGCACAGGCCAGATGTGCTGAAACAATGCTCTTGAACCTTCAATTGCTTTACGGATTTTTGATTGAAAGACAGGATAAAACTGTAATCAATCAATAATCAACCTGCAATGAGAGCCATCTGGACAAGTCCCCAGACTCAGAAACTGTAGCAAGTGTTCCTGAAAGCAGCCTTAAACGCTCAGGACAGTGACTTTGCTTCAAAAGGTCTCTCTCTCTTGATCCATCACCACCCATCTCATTCAGAAATCCTCCCACTTTCTAAGGAACTCTATTTATCTTCCAGTTTATTATCACATGCAACCTGATAAAGCATTTTTATTGCCCCATAAGGAAGCAAAACACACTATAAATATCTCAGTGCAATAATAGGCAATAACATTTTCCTGCTGGATTTCATGAACTACGGTCACTTCCACAAGGATGCAGATGACATACAGCCTGATCTTATGCAAATTCTCCTAGAAATAAGATCCATTAGGTTCAGTGGCCCACATACTGTGCAGCATCCCATGGGTGGTTTCCACACTGCCCATGCTGCTGTTTATGTCTGATCTATGATTATAATAAAGCTATCCATCCATCCATCCATCCATCCATCCATCCATCCATCCACAGCAGGACAGATGAGATAAAGATGAAAGGAAAGTCTGTGCCTACAACTACAAATACAAATATTTATATACCACTTTTCAACAAAAGTTTCCAAAGCAGTTTACATAGGGAAATCATACATAAATAAATAAGATGCATCCCTGTCCCCATAGGGCTCACAATCTAAAAAAAATAAACATAAGATAGACACCAGCAACAGTCACTGGAGGGGTACTGTGCTGGGGGTGGATAGGATCAATTGCTCTCCCCTTGCTATTCATTCATTAGAATGAATCACCACTTTTAAAAGGTGCCTCTTTGCCCAGTTGGTAGGGCCTGACACGTGCTCCCCTATAACCGGTATCCATGAGCAACTCTAGAACAACTAGTCAAGGGGGAGCAAAGAATGTTATCAGGGGAGTGAATATTTTCCTATACATTAAATAGAGGTAAGGTAATTAACATCATTAAGGTAAGTAATGTGTCTCCTACCTACTTGGTTGCACTGATGTCGTCTGCAGATTGTTCTGGGTAGAGTGTACTCTTCTACTGGTCAATGACTGAAATAAAATTTATCTATCTATCTATCTGGGTAGAGTAGTGAGTGAATGAGGATTCTTTAAACCACTGAGGCCTTTGCCAATAAT
Source organism: Hemicordylus capensis (assembly GCF_027244095.1). Lineage (NCBI taxonomy): Eukaryota > Metazoa > Chordata > Lepidosauria > Squamata > Cordylidae > Hemicordylus > Hemicordylus capensis. The sequence continues at coordinate 297,651,815 of NC_069659.1, read as the reverse complement.
TAATTCAAGCTATAGAACCATAATATACTATGATCATATTGTCTGGCACTTTGCTGTAAAGTTCCAGTCTGGTGGACAGAGGAGCAAAAGAGAGAACATGAAATATTACTACCCACTACCCCTTGCTGTTCCTTGGAGTCATCTCAGCAAGTATCTCTGATTTGACTTGGACATTTGGGATAGGGTCCTCCAATAAAAATACACAGATAATAGAAAGGCAGTATGGAGATCACATACCAGTTACACCTGGACAGTTACATATTAACAATTGCATCTGGGCAATTATACAAAGATTGCCTCCCTGCACACGAGAAATGGGTTAGTTCTCTAACCTATTTATTTATTTATTCAATTTTTATACCATCCTTTTGGAAAGGCTCATGATCAGGGAGGCGATTTTTGCTGGAAGCAGAGATCTGTGAAAATTGCTCCCCTCTCATGAGCGCCTGTGAAGCAGGACTCTGGATTGCTAAACGCTGTAGAGGTGTTGCATGCAGTGCCTCGGCAGCATTAATCAGGATGTCAGCCACTTGGTTCAGTGGGCATAGGTACTTACCTATGGTACATGCCCTAGGTACATGTGCATAGTATTCTAGCTCATTAAATAGCTGCTATGCAGGCTTCAGCCATTTCTGGGCAAGCTATGCTGTGGAAGAGCGCAAGATGCAGATGGAAGGGAAGCAAAGTAGACCTCAAATTTTAAATAGCGAAGGATCTGTGGCCAGAGAACAAAAGGAAGCACATACATTCTGTCCCCCCGCCCCACCTTTCTAAGGGGCTGTTGTTTCCTCTACAGCCAAGTAGTTCCTTCTACTATATATTTATATAAACAAACACATCACAATACTGTCTATCTTATTTTCAATCAATTTCATAATAATAACAATAACAATAATATCAACATCATCATCTTTATTATTAATGATGAAAATTTACCTTTCTCATCAGTGCACATTGTGACACTTTCATTGAGCTATCCACCTGGGCCACAAAGAATTATTTCCCAGTTTAGCACTGCCAGTTCAGATTCCATCAACATATCCTAAATATTTTGTCCCAATGTGCGTAATGTTACCCATAATTACACGTAAACCCATTTGTTGTTTTGTTGCCCAGACACCCAGTTTGAAGCGATGTTTTGAATCTCTTTTAGTCCACTTGGGTTTTTACTATCTTGATTGATTTAGAATCATCCACAAACCTGTTCCCTTCACTACTCACCTTTAACTCCAGATCATTCATGAACAAGTTAAAAAGCACTACCTCCAGTACAGATCATTAGACCCCCTATTTATTTCCCTTCACTGTGTGAATTGCCTCATTACTCCTGCTTTCTCTACTTGTTGTTTAGCCAGTTGCTAGTCCATAAGAGGACCTCTCTTCTTATCCCATGATTGCTAAGTTTACCAAGGAGCCTTTGGTGCAGGGATTTGTCAAAAGCCTTTTTTTGAAGTCCAAATATATAACATCTATTGGGTGTCACCATCCATATGCTTGCTCATATACATTCAAAAAAGTCCAAAAGGGTGGTGAGGAAGGACTTCCATTTGTCGATGTCATGATGATTCTTCCTCATTATCTTGTTCTCCTGTATATTACATAATTCTTTTTAAAATACGTATCTCCCACAATTTACTCAGAATCAGATGTGAAGCAAATTGGCCTGTAATTTCCAGTGTCTAGCCATTGTTAGACCTGTCCTCCATGAAGTTGTCTAAGCCCCTTTTAAAGCCATCCAAGCCAGTTGCCATCACAACATCCCATGGCAGATAATTCCACAGACTGATTATGGACTCTGTGAAAAGGTTCTTCCTTTTGCCAGTCCTAAAATGCCTGCCAATTAGTTTCATGGGATGACCCCTGGTTCTAGTGTGGTGAGAAAAAGAGGAAAAAAATATTTGTATCCACTCTCTTGAGATTCACCATGCATAATTTTATAGATCTCTATCTCCCCTCGGTCGCCTTTTTTCTAAACTAAAAAGTCCCAAATGTTGTAGCCTTTCCTCATAAGGAAGTTGCTCTAGACCCCTGATCAGAGGTATCTGGTGGGCAAATGTGCAAAACAGGATGCTGGATGAGGTAGGCCTTGGGCCTGATCCAGCAGGGCTGTTCTTAAGTTCAAATTATTTTTAAAGTGGCATTATACTAACTACAATCCAGTCCTTTAGTAAGGAGGCCTCCTCCTTCTTCTCCAATATACATTTTTCAGTGGAAAAGTTCTCAAAGTGGTTTACGTAGAAAAAGAATAATAATAAGAAAATGACTTCCTATCCCCAAAGGGCACACAGTCTATAAAGAAGTGTGTGTAAACGTAGACACAAGAAACAGCCACTGGAGGGATGCTACGCTGGGGCTGAACAGAGCCAGTTGCTCTCCTCCTGCTAAATATAAAGAGAATCACCACTTTGAAAGGTGCTCCTTTGCTCCTTTAGCAGGTAGGGATGCACATGAAATGGATTTTGCAATTTGTTTTGAGCTTGAAATGAATCACAAAATCCTCGAATCCTGCCACTGTGCCATTTTGTGGTCTATTTTTCCAGGGAGAGCTGGTCGACCAGTTGAGGTCGGTGGGTAGACCACTCCTCTGAGGCGGGCCAACGTGCTAAGTCCGGGGTGAAGCTGGTCTACCCACCTCACATGGCAGGTAGATCAGCTCTCCTGCCGCCTGGGCTTAGCACATCAGCCTGCCTCAGAGGACTAGTCTATTCGGAAGACAAGTCCTCTGATGTGGGCCAATATGCTAAGTCTGGAGCAGGGGGTTGGTCTACCCACCACATGAGGTAGACCAATTGGTAGACCAGCTCTCCCTGGAAAAAACAGGCCTCAAAATGGTGCTCAAAACATTTTGAGTCGAAATGGGGCTGTTTTGTTTCTAGCTCAAAACTGACACTTTACAGTATCTTAAGAGTTTTTTGTTTTGAGCTCAAAACACTTGTAATGTCCTGTTTTTGATTTACACATCTTTCTATTAGCATGGAGAAACTTTAGGGGCAAGTTGCATATTTTTTCGGAAGATCAGCAATTTCACATTTGAGCTATAATGTAAGAACTAGGGTTGTGCATTTTGTTTTGTTTTCTGTTTTGTTTTTGGCCCAAATCCGAAATATCCCCGTTTTGTTCTTTGTTCGAAACCAACCAATCTGAAACACCCCAATTTTGTTCTTTGTTCGAAATTGCAAAATCCAAATCTGAAACGTTTTGGATTTTAAAAAATGGCCCCAGGGAAAAACTAGTGAGTGGGGGTGGTAGTGCCCAATGGGTGGAAACTACCACCCAAATTTTAGAGGAATTGGGCAAAGGGCTGGGTTTTGGTGAATTTTTGAAGTATAGGATTTTTCCCTTAGGGAAGAATTGAGGTTCTAGCAAAAGTATAGCTTCATGTTGGGGGGAAAGGGGTGGCCCAGAGCAGAGTAGGGTGGGTCGTAGTGCCCAGTGGGGGCAAGGAAGCTGCCGGAATTATTTCAAAGTAATTGGGCAGAAGGCTGATTTTTAAAGATGTAATGGAGTTTGCATGTCTGTAAAGTTCTTCCCCATAGGGAATGATGGACCTCCATAATTCCTGCCCCATAACTGCACTTGGGGGGCACCAGGGTGGCCCAGAGCTAACCCATGGGGGTTGCTAACCCGTGGGGTACTGGGTTCTGTTGTTTCTGAGATGTTTTGAGTGTAGATTCTCTGGTAGCATATGAGAGTGGATTCATGGTTTGTCATTGAAAATCTCATATGCTACCAGAGTATCTACACTCAGAACACCTCAGAAACAACAGAACCCAGCACCCCATGGGTTAGCAACCCATGGGGGCGGTTGGCACCCTATGTGCACTACACCACCACTCACTCCCGGCCACCCCAGTGCCCCCCAAGTGAAGTTATGGTTCTGCTGAAACCTCCATTATTCCCGGGGGGGGGGGCTTAAAGAAGCGTAAACTTCCAACAATTCCTAAGAAATCAGCCCTTTGTCCTATTCCTTTGGAATCTGGGTTGTGGCAGGCACTCCTTGGGGCACTGCCACCCAACCCACTGTTTTGCCCCTCAGGCCCCCTTTCTGCCCCGAATCTGCCCCAAAGACATGTCAACTTCAGAAATTCTTTAAAAATCAGCCCTTTCCCCAATTCCTTTGGAATCTGGGTGGCAGCAGGCTCCCATTGGGGTACTACCACCTGAACCACTCTTCTGCCCCTAAAGCCCCCTTTATGCCCCCAATACACCCCAAATAACATCAACATCACACATCAACAACAGCAGAGCTTTGGAAAAAATCAGGCAGATTTCCAAAGGTCATGCACATCCACATCCCCCCCTGCCCGAAATGCAATTGATCTACACACAACAGTGTGAAACAACAACAATGAAATGCACACTGCCCCACTGGCCAGTGAGGGTAAATTTTACCCTTAAATTTGCTTAAAAGGAATAAAGAGGCAATTACCAGCAGATCAGCCCATGCTTTCGCTGGCCAATCTGCGGGCTGGAAGGGCTGGAAATTCAAACAGATGTCAAAACTCAAAATAGAGACTGAAGGAGAAAGACTTTTTGCGATTGCAAAATAGAGTTCCAAAACAGCCGAAACAACAAAACATTTTGTATCTGAAATAGGGACGTTTTGTTTTGGCTACAAAATTTTCTGTTTTGAGCATTGGGTGTTTTGTTTTGGCTACAAAACAGCCAAAATGGCCTGTTTTGTTCACAAAACGTTTTGTATCCAAAACAAAACGCACATCCCTAGTAAGAACTCTCAAGTATGTGCCATCTGGACATGGTCACATTAATGTGCAGATATGCCCTTGTCACCCAATGCTTCCTGAAAAATTTGTCCAAGTATCTGTCTTACGTCTTCTAGAGGGGAAAAAGATGCAGAGAATTTATTCAGCATCTCTGCAATCTACGCAGCCCATTAGCACTCGTCTACATTCTTTGTCATCTAATGGTCCAACTGTCTCAGTGGCTAGTTTCCTGCTTCTGACTAATTTAAAGTATGTATTATTGTTGGTTTTGAAGTTTGTTTTTGTTTTGTTCATCTATTATTGACTTTAAAAAAATTTTTAACAACAAAAACAACCTACCTCCTCACCTTCTCCATCGTCACAGAGACAGAACACTGACAAGCAGTTTCCCCCTCCAACAGGGGCGTTGCTAGGTACCTAAAAGATCCAGGCCTCGGGACCACAGCCCCACTGTTTGATAATTAAACTCAATCACACCCCTCCCCCAAGAATGATTGCATATGTTGGAAGCAACCTGCCTGGAGAGCAGGAGGCTGTTGGTTCAAACCCCCGCTGGTATGTTTCCCAGTGGGGATATGGGAAACTCCTATATCAGGCAGCAGTGATATAGGAAGGTGCTGAAAGGCATCATCTCATACTGTGTGGGAGATGGCAATGGTAAACCCCTCCTGTGTTCTACCAAAGACAACCACAGGGCTCTCTGGTCGCCAGGAGTCAATACCGACTCGATGACACAACAATATTATAATGCAGCACCTATGAAGGTGGAAACAGCAGAGAGTTAAGTGATGCTAGGCGCTCTCTCTTCTGTGCTCTGTGCAGGTGTCTCCACTGCTACACTTCCTTTCTGGAAGAGGTCATGGAGAAGTGGCTGATGAGATTTGGGGCTCTGAACAATTCACTGGGGGCCCGTGCCCCTTAATGGTGCCCCTGCCCTCCTGTGGCTTTGCCCCAATCCTAACTCTTGCTTGTATCCCCACAAATTATTAGCAGTTGTTTTGTTCAGTACTTTGTGTTTAGCAATATGCTCCTCACATTGTTTGTTGGTTTCCCTTTATTGTCAAATTGTTTTATGACCCGGCGGAGTTTATGCTCATTTTTGTTCTTCTGATTTGTACAAATATTTACTTTTAAAGGAAGGTTTCTTGCCTGATACAGACCTTGGCTCACATACTGCACGGTGTCCCACAGGTGTTTTGTGCACCATAGGCGCTGCTGCATGTTCCAAATGCAAGTTGCACAAGAGCACACTTGCGCCACATGGAGCAACACCCGTGGTGCACAAAACACCCATCGGATGCTGCATTGTATGTGAGCCCTTGTCTTCGCTCTTTAACCATGCTGGCATCCTCTTGGGCTTATTGGAGTAATATATTTTGTTTCGTGGGTTCCAAGGGAATACTCACTCCATCTGTAGCATCCCTGCATATTCTGTTATCCATGGTCAGCATCAGCCAAAGAGAAGGATTCTCAAAACAGCATCTTTTTATTGAAACTAAACACAACAACGTGCAGGTATATAAAACACACTGGAGACCACTTCTAAGCATGTCTACAAAGTAGCAAGAGGGAACCTGGCTAACCACATTCCAGTCTTCTGAAAGGTACATAACACATATACCACAATTGGTACCTTTCTGGATACACATTCAATTTCAGCTATTGTTATTGTGGTTTTAAATAACCTCCAAACACCATAGAGAGACTGAACTCTCCTGACTTTCCCTTTCAACTTCCTTTTAACTAATATTTCATGTTTGAGGTTTCCTCTTGTGAAATTACATGCTTTTTCTTTTCCTTTGAAACTTTCCATTCACAGCTATGCTGAATTTAATAGCACTGGGTTCACTATCCCCAATTGGTTTGACAACACATCTCATACCAGGACCCCTAGCATCGCTTAGGCCAGGGCTAAGTTCAGAGTAATTTCTTCTCTGATTATGTTACATAACCAATTGTTCCAAGGCGAAATAAATTCGGTTTCCTAGAACTTTTGTTTCTTTGTCATGATCTGAACAAACATTTACCCAATCGATGTGAGGGTAATTGAGGTCACTCTTTATTTCTTCATCCCCTTGGTCCTTTGGATGCCTCCCTGACCTCTTCCTCCTTCTCATGATCACCTTTATCATTTTGGTCAGGAAACAGTGTGTTCCCAGTACTAAATTACTTCCGGTGCCTGGTATTACCACCCACAGCAATCTGTGGAGGGCTTTGTTCCATGTACGTTCTCTTATTAATTGAACTCGATGTCCTCTTTGACATGCAAAGCAATACCACTGCCCTGCCCCGCCCTCCCACCCGCCCGTACATTTCCCCCTGTCCTTTCAATGGCATTTGTACCCAGGACAGAGTTTGTAGTGGGCCCTGAGATAAGAAAAGCAGATGGACCCTCCCGCCCCCACTGGCAATGTCCCTTCCTCACCTCCCCCGCCACACACACACACACACACACTTGCTGCAGAAGAAGGAGCTAGTAACCAGCTGAGGGGCTCCCTCCCTTAGCGGCCCAGGCCCTAGGGTCATTTGTCTCTCCTGTCCTCTCCAGTTCAATTATTGCTACATACCCCTCATCCAGGGATAACCATATCCCACTGATTATTTTAATTCCATCAGGTTTCTGATACACCACTTTATCTATATTCTGACTTAGCATCAAGCAGTCCGCCTCCTCTGTCGGCATGAAGGCGTCCAAAATTATCACACAAACACTTACACATGATGTCCTTCTCCAAATGATTTCAGCTTGTGCATTTTCTCCTATGGGCATTTGGCCTCTTTAACCACCTGCCATGTCCTCTGTACACTCATTGCCAAGTTCTACCTATCCCCATTTGGGTGGCCTGGAGCATTTGCACCCTCAGTCCTTAAGGATTCTTCTCAGACTGGATGTTCATTAGCTCCCTTTGGCTTCTCCAGAGGTCAGCTTAAAAGCTCCAGTTTCTGTTTTGGTTTTTAATGTGGAAGTGAGCCCTTCTTTAAAGAGGTACAAACCTTTTCTCACAGAAGAAATGTTTTGTGCTGTCTTTCTGAGCATTGTTTCACCCCTCCTCTTTGATTGCCACAGCCTTTTTCCTTTTTAAAAATGAAATGATTTTGTGAAATACATTTGCCACTAATGCTTCGCTATCTCTTCTGCTGTTTTGGTTTGGAAAGGGAAAGGCTGTACTATGTGCTTTTGATCTTGTGCAACCAAAAGTTCTTTCAGTCACAGTCTGCGACCTCACTGCCTTTTCACACACTTTTAAGCACATGCAAAAATGTGGAGAGGCAGCAGGCCCTGCTTGAAATAACTTTGGATGTTAGGGTGTTTATGGGTGCAACTGCACCAATTCAGTATTCTTTTAAGGAGAGAGGAAAAAACCTCATGCCCACAATCTAAGCCGGTGGCAGGGAGAGGGGAGGGAACACAGGTATGGGGGAAATGCACAGTTTTGTGCTAGTGTAACCCTCAGTGTGTGTGGCCCTCTGTTAGATGGGGAGTGCAGTGAATTACTTTTGTCCCTGGTGAGTTGCTGTGAGGAAGTGTCTGTCTGTGTGGGAGAGTATTCTGAGAGAGAGACTTTGTGAGGAAAAAGGAAATTTTTACTTGAGGAGGAGTAAAAGAAGTAGAGGTTTGGGACAAGAAGAGAAAGGGCAGAGACTGCACTACTGAAAAGTAGACGAGAACAGCGGCTTTCTGTCCTACAGCATCATTCACTCAGCCACAGAGTCATCACTAGGAGCCAGCCAGCCAAAGGCCTATGATCGGAGCGTGGCTGCTTCATCTGCCCTGTGTGGATAACAAAATAAAAATAAAAATGAGACTCCTGTGGTCTTTTTTTTTTTTTTTTTTTTTTTGCTTCCTTTTGCTCTTCTGAACAGGGGACTGGGAGTTTTGATTTAAAGATTTGTGTGTGTGTGTGTGTGTGTGTGTGTGTGTGTGTCTGAGAGAGAGAGGGATGTCTAAAATGGGTATTAATTTAAATCTTTTTAAAGATTAAATTTGCCTCTACATTCTTTTCTGTTTTGGTCTCTGGGAGGAATAGGAGAGGTTATATTGGCACAATGAGGGATAAGCTAAGATGGGATGGAAAGGAATGCAACCAAGAGCACTGGTGCAGACACACCAAAGAGAGCTATTCTTGTCTGGCAGTATGCCGAAAGGCATGTTCTGACTGATATTCTCCCTGGGAAATCACTAGCATCTTTCAGCAACATTCTTGTTTTTCCTTTTGCAGGCTCTCTCTGAGGGAATGCACAAGCACGCTGCACTCCCGTGCTTCTTCACCCTAAAGAGGACATCACCTGGCATGAGTCAACTGTATATGATGTCAAACACCTGTAGCAGCAGAACCTAGAAACAAACCTACAGCTATCTTTACTCCACTCTCTGTCTCACCTGCTGAGTCATTACCAAAAAGAATATAACCAGGATGTTTCACCAATAGGAAGCTTCAGCAGAGCTTCATGGTGCTGTAATATTCTTCAGGTTGTTAAAACTGTAAAACCAGAATTGTTTTCTAGACCAGTGGTTCTCAACCTGTGGGCCTTCAGATGTTGCTGAACTACAAGCCCCATCAGTCCCTGCTACAATTTATTAAACTCAAAGCACAAACAAGGATTGAATTCTCCATTTATTTCTGTTGGTTTTTGTTTTTGTTTCATGTCTAAGTGAGCAATTCTTTCTAGTAAATAAGAGCAAATAAAAGGAAGTAGTGTTTGCAAAGGAGCATGAAGGTGGCTTGTTTTCTCTGAAGTAGGTTAAAGGGTACAGGGCTGGCAGAGGTCTTTGAACCCCAGGAAGTTTTAACGATAACCAGAGCTAAGCTCTCTTCTCCTTTAATTCTTCCTCCCCACCACCACCACAAAGTTGGGACTTTTGTGTGTCCATGTCTGCATACACTTAAAGACAGGCTGTGCATCCATCTGCTTTTAATCCTTCACCGGACAATAGCTGAGGGTTCTGCCACATTTCACTCCATTCTCCTGACCTGACCCTCTCTGAATGATTCTTGGCCTTTGTGAGCTTGGGACAAACTGGGTACATATGCACACAGACAAGGGTTCCAAGACATTAGCAGCGCAAGCCAGCTCTGCCACTGGAAAGAATAATATTTCTTGTTCCCGAAGCAAGAAAAGATACTGATGTTTATTCTCTGGGAGGGAACTCTGACCACAACAGCAGAAGCATTTTCACGGTATTCAGAACATGCTGTTTTGGGAGGCCACCAACTGGGTTTTGGAAAAAAGTATTCTCTATGCTGTTTTCATTAATAATTTGTCTTCAGAATTAATGCAAGAGGACCTTGATATTTGCGGGGGTTGCATTCCACAGTTGTACCGTGGATACAGAAACCGCAAATATCGAGGCATTGCTTCAGTGGGGAACTGGGGGTTAGGTTCCAGGTCGTGGGGAAAATGCCAAAAAAAAATGTCGATTTCTGGCCAAATTTGGGGGGGAAACATAGGTGAAGGCTCCGCACCAAGCTTTGCTGCCTTCCCTGCACCGTGCTGTGCCCCCAGAATGCCTGAAAACCACCCCAAAATTGCCGGGTTTTTGTTTTAAATGGGAGCCATTTTGTGGCTCCAGGAAACAAAATGGCGGTTGGAAATTACCTCCACGGTCATTTCCAACTGCCTCCAACCTGCGGGTATGTGAGGTCGATTCATTTTTCTTCTTCTTTCCCCCCCACGTATGATGAGGGCAGGTGTCTTTTATGAATCCGTGGATAACGAGGTTTCCCTGTACCATTGTGTTCAGTGCATCCTTCCAATCTGTTCTGTCCTTAGTATTGGCTTTGGCTTTTCTAGTCATGACCATATCTCTGAATGAAGCCAGCTGGAAACAGTTTTGCAGGTCAGACAGCCAGGCAGGGCAATTCACGGAGCTATACGAATGTTAGAGTATTTTCACGTGTAATAATCAATAATGTTAAAATGTGTCTCCATCTTTTCATCTGAAACAGGAGCAAAAGAGGAACCAGCAGAGGCGTAACTAGGGAAAACAGCGCCTGGGGCAAGCACTGAAATGGCGCCCCCTCACGCCCCCCGCCCCCCCATACTACATTATACTTAGGTTTTTTCTCACAAGCGCCCGCCGCCGCCAAGCCAGGCCACTGACTGGCTGCCAGTCGCCAGCAATCAATGGGGGGGGGCACGGGCGGCGTGGAAGGGACCGCTCATGGGGAAGGGGGCGCCGACACGCTCCCTTGACTGCTGCAGCGCTGCTGCACTGAGCAGGAAACATTTGTATTAACAAAAAATTTAAAAATTTTTTAAAATTTTTTTGTCATGGCGGCGCCCCCCACGTGACCAGAAAAGATGGCGCCCGGGGCACGTGCCCCCCCCTGCCCCCCCTATAGTTACGCCTCTGGGAACCAGACTGAAGGCCAATCTTTTCCAGAATTCTGTTTCCCACACTGTCCAACCAGATGCCTCTCAGCAGAGGAGGACCAAGATATTAAGAACATAGGAAGCTGCCTTATACCAAGGCATTGGTCCATCTGGCTCCATATGTGTCTACACTGACTGGTAGCAACCTCTCCAAATTTTCAGGCAGGAGTCTTTTCCAGTCTTACCTGGAGATGCCAGAGATCGAACCAGTGACCATTTGCATGCAAAGCAAATGTTCTGTCCAGGGGTGGAGCCACCATTGGGTGAACTGGTTCAAAGAACCTGGGCCGCTGCCAATCAGGGGCCGCAAGCACAGCCCCAGACACGCCCCTGCGTCTGACATCAGACGCGGGGGGTGCTGGTTTAGCTCCCGAGTGGAGCCACACAGTCCCGTTCAGGAGTTTTAATGTAAACCGCCCTGAGCCTTTTGGAGGGGCGGTATAAAAGTTTTAATAATAAATAAAAGTTTTAATAATAAATAATAATAATAAATAAATGGCCAGTGCTGCGAATGCAGCACCGGCCTGGCTCTAACTCCCGAACAGAGCCACACGGCTCTGTCCCGGAGCTGGACAGCCAATGCTGCATTCGCAGTGTGACCAGAAGCGGCTCTCCCCTGCCGTTGGCAGGGAAAAGCTACTCCTGACCGTGCTGCAAACGCAGTGTTGGCCTGGCCCTAACTCCCATTCAGGAGCCAGACCACGCCCCCCACGTCTGACGTCTGATGTGGGGGCATGGCTAGCTCCTGAGTCTGACATCAAATGTGGGGGTGGGGTGAGCGGGATGGACATGGGCTACTGGCAGACTGGCTCCGCCACTGGTTCTACCACTGAGCTGAAGCCCCAAACACTAAGGGGAATATCTTACAGCAGTCAATGCTCACATGTACTCGCCCATCCAAATGGTAACCAAGGTGAACCCTACTTAGCAAAGGGGATAATTCATGCTTCCTGCTGCAAGACCAGCTCTCCACCTCATACAGCAGCACATGAGGTGGGGTGCCAAATGCTGCCTTGCCCCATAACCCTGGTATGTCCCACCACCCTGGTGTGGGAGAACCCCCTTTTAAAACCAACACAGGTAAGCTTTGAAAGTGACTCAGGCGGAAGCAAGAATACCCAAGGAGAGGTATAAGAGGGAAGAGATGGGCCATTTCACTCAAACAGAAGATGTAAGAATTCTAACCATAGGAGCTGTTATTGTGGTATCAAGCATGAATTGTCCCCTTTGTTAAGCAGGGTCTGCCCTGATTTAAATTTGAATGAGAGGCCACATGTGAGTACTGTAAGATATCCCCCCCCCCCACTTAGGGGATGTGGCTGCTCTGGGAAGAACATCTGCATGCTTGCATACAGAAAGTTCTAAGTTCCCTCCCTGGCAGCATCTCCAAGATAGGGCTGAGAGAGACTCCTGCCTGTAACCTTGGAGAAGCTGCTGCCAGTGTGTGTAGACAATACTGAGCTAGATGGACCAATGGTCTGACTTAGTATAAGGCAGTTTCCTATGTTCCTATGAAAAAGTTTTAGGAAGCAAGAATGGAGCTATAAACAGAGGAAGGCTACCAAAGCGACAATATGAAGAATGGCTATTGGATAAGCAACAGGAATAAAATATACCCGTTAGTTTTATTTAAATAACTTGAGAATGCTCCAGAAAACTATGAATGCCCATCCCCTCTCATGCACAATACATTGGGTTACTAAGAATTTGCTGAGCTCCTGCTGTGCAAACATTACTCTTCTAAGGAATTATAAAAGCAGAAGTCCCAACATGCTTCTCTGTAACTCTGCATTTCTTCACAGTAAGAATGTGTACAGAGTCATGGATGTGACGCAGTGGATCATCTAGTGCATATCTGATAATATGTAAGGACGCAAAGAAGCATCAGTGCACTACCCACTGGGATGTCCCCGCACCCCTGCATGTGCCCTGTTGAAATGAATAGAAGGTGTGCATGAGTATTACTGTTCTCATTCATTTCAGTGAAGGTTGTGCAGGAAAGAAAATCCCAGTGGATTATGTGCTTAATTTATAAACTTTATTTCTCCCTCCCCCTCCGCCCTCTCTCTCTCTCTCTCTCTCTCTCTCTCTCTCTCTCTCTCTCTCACACACACACACAAACACACACACACACACACACACACACACACACACACACACAACTGAAGCATGTGTCAGGGAACAATGTGTCACAAGAGGTTTCATCACAGATTATGGGTCTCAGATGTCCTGTGATGGGAGATTTCTAAAGTAAATATCTGCAGTGTTTTTGCTGATGGCTCACTGCCTCACAGAGATGGCCAAGGGCAATTCGGATACTGTCACTGGAGAGGCTACAAGGAAACTGTAAGATCTGTGATGTGGGAGTCTAAAGAACACCTAATTATTTGTGGCCAGGGAAGAGGAGATTGGAGGAAATGTACAACATTAAGAAAGGTGAGCATTGTGTGTGTTTGGGAAACACCTTGGCCCTCCCCAGCCTCTTTTTCACTCTGAAAAATGTTTCATCTATGAACATATGAACGTTTCATATGAACAATGGCAACAGCCATTGGAGGGATGCTATGTTGGGGTGTTACAACATTCAGTGCAAGCCCAGTCCCTGATGTATTGTCTGAAGCCTGCATATCACAGAAATGCAGTGTTCACCCTGTGTATCTAAGCGTTTGCTGGAAGAAAAAATACAAGTGTATTGAAAATACAAGTGTTTGCACAAGGAGGTGTACATTAATTTATGGGATGGGTCAGTGCCTAACACAGCAGTGGGGGCAAACATTCTTATTGGAACTCTGATATGGAAGAAAGTCAGTGAGTCAGATTTGTATCTACCGGCACCCATTGGAACAAGGGCCAGGCACACACACAAGCAAACATTCTGCATCAGGGACAATCACTGATGGTGACGGGGAAACTGAAAATTGCGGAAAGAAATCTTTAGAGGAGAGTGTATTCAAAGTATCTCTGCTTACAAAACAGGTGCACTGCCTTAATCACGTGCTGTCTTTGGACTGCAAAGACTCAAAAGAACATTTATCTATTTCACACTTCACTCTTTTCTTGAGTAAATACGCCCAGCTCCTCCAGCATTTCTTCATAGGGCTTGCATTCCAAACCCTTCTTATCATTGTCCTCTGCAACTCCACCAATTTGTCAATGTCTTTTTTTTTTTAAGTGTAGCACCCCAAACTGGGTACACAGTATTTCCTGAAGCCTGATTAGAGTAGAGCACAACAAACAACTCTTCATCAGTCTGCCTTTTGGCCATTCCTGGCCATTATGGAATCCAGAGCTTGAACTGGCAGCTTCAGAATGCAAGGCTGGGACCTAGCTTAATGAACTGTCCTGCTCAGAGTATCCTCGGGCCTCAGAGACCTCTTCAGGTGAAGAAGGCAATAGTAGAATGCAACAGATATCCTGCAATTGGCACACATTATGTAGTTTCTAGATTAGCCAGAACTGGTAAATAACAGAAGCCTGCCCTTTATCTTTAGTCTTGTCTGCAGTGATGTCGCTGCAAATTCAGAAGTGCAGGTGCTCTCCATGACAGCCCCCATGGCCATGCCACCCCAGCAGCCAGAGAAGACGAGAAGGACCGGCGCTCCATCCCTGCACGTCCTCCCTCCACTACACCCCTGCTTGTCTGGTCAGTAGAGTGGTACTCAAGAAGTCTTTGCATCGGAAGCAAGGCACCTAATGCTGCCTCCCTCCCAGCAGCAGAAGGCAGGCAAAGTGGTAGGGAGCAGCAGGGGACATCTTGCTGCTTCTCTGGTGCCCCAATAATCTGCTGATTAAGGCAACTGCCTCACCTCGCCATATGGAAGAGTTGCTCCAGGGAGTTATTTGCACTTGGCTTCAGGCTTGGGGTTAAATGTGGATCGAAGCCAACACAAAGTACACTCGTGGCATTGAGGGAAGCAGCCCCTCCCCTCTGCTCTTGGTTTACTCTAGAAACAAGTCCACATGGCAGTGTTTTCCTTTCTAGCCAATGGGGGTGGGTGGGGAGAGTTCCCTGCAGAGATCGATCTGCATTTGTGAAGAGAGCATGCCTCTTATCATGCTAATGATCCTACATCAGTGCCTTTCCCTGTTTGCTCCGGAGTTTTCAGAAAAAGTAGATTTAAAACAGTGTTTTAAAAACTCAGACATGTTGACATAAATTAGAATTCACATCACAAAGCCTGCTTTGTGTGTGAAGTGGGTCCAAGGATCTTGATGGGCATTGGGGGTAAGTTTGGCTGGTGTGTAAACACACACACACACACACACACACACTCCCGAATGAGATTCTGGGTATAAGCCCCCTGTGTAAAACCTCCTGGAGAAGTATCTTCTGTTTGCCACACTTCTAGTCACAACATTCAGCAGCACAAATCTCTGACCTCAGGGTAAACCACCTGAGCTAGAGAATATACCCTTCAGGTCTGCATTTAGGAATTGCATCTACCATCCATGCCCCCAACCTCTCTTACTAACAGAACTGAAAATGACATTTGACATTTTTACAAGAGTATCACATTGGTGACCCATTGCACACATTATTCACTATGGTTTCCCTAAGCCTTTCCAGCAATACTGCTAACCACTAGGCAGATGATTGGTCCGTCTAGTTCAGAATTGCCTTGGGTTTCTGATAAGGGACTTAACCAGCCCTATCTAGAGATGCCAGGGATTGAACCAATGACTCTCTCCATGTAAAACATGTGCTCTACCACTGAGCTGTGGCTTCAGCTCCTTAAGTATATAATTTTTTAAAAGTATATATTTTACCCCTAGAATGGGGTTTAGCTTGTTTTCGTTTACTTCTTAATATGGAGCACAATTTGCAATGGAATTCTTATGCACAAGCCATGTTACATAAGAACAGCCTTGCTGAATGAGGCCCAAGGCCTATCTAGTTCATCATCCTGTTCCCCACATTGACCCACTAAATGCCTCTGGGAAGCCCATGGACAAGAGATGAAGGCATGCCCTCTCTCCTGCCATTGGTCCTCTGCAACTGATATTCAGTGGCATCATGCCTCTGAGCCAGGAGGTGGTCTATAGCCATCAAGACTAGTAGCCAATGATAGACCTGTCCCCCATGTTGAAATGTATCACAACACTAAAGCTGGAAAAGAACTGTTAATATTATTTACATTGGTTGCAACATTGTCATAATATTGTGCGTCAGAGGTGCAAAACTGCAGCCTTCAAGCTGTTGTTGGAGTACAACTCCCATCATCCTGACTATTGGCCACTTTGGCTGGGAATTATAGGAGCTATAGTCTGACATCAGCTGGAAGGCCAAAGTTGTGCAGCCCTGGTTTATGGACATATTAATTGTCATATTAAACTAATCTCAACTCTTATAATTAAGTTTGCCTTATAATAAGTCCAGCCTTTAAATTTGTCTTACTTAAGACTTTTCTAATAAAATATTAACCTTCTGGAAATATATGGGTTGTGCCAGATGGTAAGCTAATTTTATTTTTGTTTAAACTGGGGCCAAAATTGTCCAGTCATTTTTTAAATAAGAGGCAATGGACTAAAATGCTTTTAAAACCAAGGATAGGAAACTTTATTCTCAGTAATACTGGGACAATTTTATATGTTGTAGAACTGAAATCCGTCTCTCCTTTTTCTTCCACTCAAAGAGTGTGAACAGCTATTGGGAATTCCATGCCTGGGTCGCCTATGACTTTTCAGCATTACACCTCATCAGGATTAGTGCCGTGTTGTCCTATAGAACAATTTGTCTTTTGGCTCTTCCTGTGGTTTCTCGGTACAACTTCCACTATGCTTCTTTTCTTGCCTTTAGTGTATGTAATATTATATATTTATATTAGAACTTCAGGTTCTGTATATTAACTTTGGCATTACTCTTGAACAAAGTACAGCCTTTATGTGTAATATCAGGCCTGCTAGATCCAGCTTTCAACCTATGAGACCTCTCTTTCATGCACTACATAGAAGTGTAATTCTACTCTTAGGATCCCGTACTGTCCAAGCCCTTCTAGTAAGCATAAATCCATCCTTATTAGGCAATTGCCTGCCTTCTTCCCTAAGCTTCAAATTTAACCACAACATCCCTGTTTGTTTCACCATTCCTGGCTGTGTCTCAACAAGAGGTGTCCCCCCACTCCCTCCTTTGGGATATGGGAAGAACTTTCACTTGCCAAAAGCTGTCAGGCAAAAAGACTTCCTTTGCTCTCTAACCAAACATAATGTTGATTACGTTTAAGGCTATAATTTTCTTTGGAACTACAAGAGGTAAATATCATGTCTGACAGAGTGTTTTCCATCTCTGGCTAACACAGTTTTAGCAAGGTTAGCATGCTAATATGTGTGTTTATTTTCTTAGTGAGGTTGATTTTATGTTCTGTTCTCTCATCTGCAAATGAACACTTGTTTGTTTGTGAAGACTGAAACAATGCTACTTGGATATAAAAACCACCCAGAGACTTGCATTTTGGGCGGTATACAAATATGCTGAATGAATGAATGAATGAAGAAACAAATTATTCTAGGAAGGGATATAGTGAGATTAGAGGACCCCCTCCCATTAAATAAGAAGGGTGTGCCGTCAATAGTTACTCCTGATTTTGTGGCTACCTGCCTGGTAGAGTGATAGCTGCTATGTTCAATTAAACACCAAAATAGAAGTTGGTAAGCTCATTATTTTTTAAAAGTTACACCAAGACTGTATCTGAGCATAATATGCAAAAGCATTTTAGCTCAGCTAGATCAGTGTCGATCATGTATCTCTTCTTGTACAGTCATTAGGACAAGCTTCTAATGAAGTTGGACATTTTATCACTCCCTTCTACTTGCTTGTTAGCATGTATTTATTTTCCCTAAGTCTTTGTATTAAAAATTTGTTTAATTTCTGATCCAGTATTCTTCAGTCTAACCTCACTGTGTTGAAATCCGTAAACTAATTACTATTCCTGAGGCTATCTGCAGGTAAGTTGGTTTCTTTTGGGGAATATAATTTGTATTGTTGGACAGTTTTTCAAGGGAACCTGATGAGCCTGTTAAATCAATATTAAAATAAAATGAGGGGTGGTAGATTCAAGCAAGACTTTCCCCTGGGAGTTATTCACACTTGGTTTTCAGGCTTCGGGGTAAATGTTGAGCGAAGCCACTTCGAAGTACACTTGTGCATTGAGGGAAGCAGCCCCTCCCCTCTGCTCTCAGTTTTCTTTTGAAACAAGTCCACATGCAGGCATCTGTGTTTTACTTCTAGCCAAGGTGGGTGAGGCGGGCGGGGGGGGGGGGGAGATTACTAAAGAGCTACATCTGCATTTCTGAAGAGAGCATGCCTCTTATCATGCTAATGATTCTAGGTCAGTGCCTCTCCTTGTTTGCTCCAGCGTTTTCAGAAAAAGTAGCTTGAGACCAGCATTTTAAAAATCTGGAAATACCTTGAGATAAGCTAGAATTTGCATCACAAAGCCAAACTTGTGTGTGGAGTGGGTCCATGGATCTCAGCAGGACTTCGGGGTAAATTTGGATGGTGTGTGAATCCACACACTCTCTTCCGATGGAGATTCAGAGCAGAAGCCCTGTGTGTAAAGGCTCCTGTACAATTTAAACAAGTTTCATCACTCTGGGGAGAGAAGATTTGTCATCCATTTTATCTCTTTGGAGAAGAATGTTATGTATTTCTTAGTACCCTTGTTAAGAAACAAGCAACCTCTGAAAAAACCATCTTCCAATTTGGCTCAGGTTGATTAAGCAGCATATTGTTATTATAAAGTTATTGCAAAAGACTGCAGGAAATACTGACTCACTGTTTGTAAGGGTAAAACTCAATTTCTGTGAAAAGGGGTAAGAGAAAACAATCATTGTTTCTATTTTGTTTTAATCTGCTGTTTCGATCTATTTCATTAAAAGCGATTGGATGTTTCTCCAGTTTCCTCTTCTTGGAACATGGGATATTCCATATCACTCCCTACCACCATTAGAGCTTTCCTTAGACCTCTGTTTCTGTAGAGAACTATTGACTGAAACTTTGTAAAGGTTCCTCTCATTCTCCCAGAACCAGGCCCATAGCCGGCCTAAATGTGTTTTGTTTGTTTGTTTGTTTGTTTGTTTTTGCGGAGGGGAGAGTGGTCAGTTTATCTAGGTCTCATAAATCCTAAGTGCCAGCAATATTCAGTTATTTGATATGATAATTATTTGTTAAAAAAATTAGGGGCAGCAGAGGAAAAGGGGGGGGGGGAGGTCTGTCCTAAGTCTCCTGTTGCCAGAACAGCTCTATTTTGGGGTGGCACAGAAAGCACTGACCCCTCTATGCAAGTGGAACTGTGAGTTCACACTCTCCATTTTGGATACCTCAGTTCATGGGGTCATGAACTTTTCACCTGCTCATATTTGACAAAGACTCTCAGCTGGTCGCTTGGCATAAGCAAAACATGGGGCAAAGCACCCCAAGGGCACAATAGCTAAGACTGCAAGGGGCCATCCCCAGACTCTCTCTCATTATCTCAAGAGATGGCAACTTGGCAGCAAGTAGACCCAATTCAAAACGTACACCTCAAGGGAAGATAATACGCTCTACAGGAACTCAGATAAGAGCGAGCATTTCCCAACCCATCATCAATAGCTTAATTGGCTGCAGGGGCATAGCAAGGTTGGAGTGGGCCCAGAGACAAGATTTTAAAATGTCCCCCCCCCCAAAGTCCAGGGCCTCCGCACACCCCAGGCCCTCAAGGATTTAAGTCTGATATTTCAAAATAAGTATGCTGCCTAGAAATATATGCCTAGAACACACTAGAAACACTAATTATTAAAAGTGTGAGCCTATGTATGTTTTCTCAGAATTCTGAACTTGCAGGAGGTTTTTAATAGGAGGCTTTTAAAGCCCTTTAACACACATCTCCTCTGGAATGGAGGTGTTGCATTCACATGTTGGCCAGATTGACCCTGAAGTCCCTGCGGGTTATTGGGGAGCAGTTCACACACAAGAAAAATAAAATAAAAGCACAACACATGCTTCACAGTTCTCACCTTTGCAACCTTCTGGGTTGCAAAACAACTTGAACATAAGTGCATTTATAAATGAATGGATGAATGAATGAATAAAATAAATATAATATTCTTTGTTCCAGAAGTTTTTAGAATTTTCTGCTATGAAACAAGCCACTTATAGGACTTTTTAGATAGTTTTTTAAGCCAGCAAATTTTCCAAGCTGTTTTATTCAGAGACTTCTCAGTCTCTCCCCCCTCCCCATATCAAAGCCCTATAGCAAGCAGATCACTATATATCGGGGGGCGGGGTGGGTCTGCTGCAGAGAACTATGGGGGCCACTCTGCCTGCCTCCTTCCTTGCTTGCTTGGGGCCTCCGTGCAAACCTACTCCATTTCAGGCTTCACGGAGCTCTTTGCAGCTTGCCTGCTGCTTTGATTGCTGGCCAGGAGGACAAGCAGGAGAGAAGGCAAACAGGGCAAGTGGCTGAGGGGCCTTGGGGCTGGGCAGGGGGGAATGGGGAGTCATGTGAGGTGTCTCGGGGGGGGCAAGGCAGTGGGGCCCCCAGACAACTGTCTCCCCTTGCCTAATGGTAGTTCCACCCATGATTGGCTGTCAATGACCAGAGCAGAGGCAGCCCATTAAAATTTAAAATATATATCTTTGCACTGGGAACATCATCTCTGTCTCAAGATAAGTCTTAAGCCTAGCTATTCACATTTCCATGTACATTTCCACAAGTTACTCTTGCCCTTTTGTTTGGCAAGCCACACCAAAGACTGACCAGTTCATGCAGCTATGAACTTCATTGTTCTACCTGAGTTTCTGCCCCTCCAGGGAGGGAGCATGGCTCTCAACAAGAGCCAGAGCCTTCTCAGTGGTGGCCCCAGCTCTATGGAACAGTCTCCCAGATAATATCAGAGCTCTCCATGATATGTTGGCCTTCCACAAGGCATGTAAGACTGAAATGTTCCGTCGGGTGTTCGGTCGCTGAGATAGCTGAGATAGCTGGTTGTAGAGTGATCTTGTAATCCATCCATCCATGAGTACTGTATGGGGTTGGGGTTATGACATTATGTAAGATGTATTTTATAGAATTGTGTTGCTGTATATGTTATTGTTTGTAAGCCACCCTGAGTCCTATGGGAGTAGGGCGACATATAAATCTAACTAACTAAACTAACTAAACTTATGAATTGCCTCCAGGAAAGTATAAGTGCTCCTGGCCAAGACACATGGCCGCCAAGTCTGCATGGATTTGTACCTGGCTGGTTCTCAAGGGTGTGAGTGGTAGCCCTTTGCCCCTTGCTCTTTCTTTTTTCCTGCAAGGAAACCTGCCAGTGCACTGATCTGCAAGTGCACCGAACACACCATGGGGGTAGGTAAAACTAACCTTCTGCCTCTTTTAAGTCTCCTCGCCCCCTTTCTCTTCCTTTATTTCTGCCTCCAAGCACTTTATACAGCAAGCCTTAACCTGCAATTTGGACCCTAAACTAAATTACCTTCAGTGAGATTCTTGCTGAGACTATCAGTTAAGATTTTTATTGCCTTGCCTAACTAAACTCTTGCCTTCCTGTACCCCATTTATCCTTAATAAATCTGTTGTATTTCATTGCTGCCTCCTCATCATTTCCAAAATACAAACCTTGCTCAAACTGATATTGTAACAGTACTGCTACATCCAGCCAAGCTAATTCTCCACTCTATGCCACAAGCATAACCAAGGTGTCTAGCCAGCATCTCTGGAGCAGTTCTGGTAACACTCCCTGGCTATGGATCTAGCCTGAACATGCACCCACAGTTCATTCTATTGGCACCAGAGCTTGTGTTGAGTCAGCAGAGCCTTTCTGTCTCCCTGCAGATCTGCTTTGCTGATTATTTAATAGAAATTAGGAAGTATAGAATAACTAACAACTAAGCAATAATAGTGGAAAGCAATAGGAGACTAAACTAGGACATTTTGTTTACACACAAGTTGTCCCACAACTGTTTCCTGAAGCAGGTGCTGCCCACAAGACTTCTCAAAAAACCGACTCAAAAATTCTTAGAATCTGTGGATGATCCACATTGTCCCAAACAACTAGTGGAACAACTTGCAAACAGCTTCATCCTATGAGTTCTGTTGTCACTATCTCTTTTGCCATGGAACTGAGAAAGGGTCTGACATTACTGTGGTCCAGGGCCACAAAGCACCGCTCAACCCACCCAAGAGAGTGGTATACTTGAGGCCTGATATCCTTTGGCAGGTCAGCTCAGTCACAACCAGGTTAAGAGGTATTCCCTCACCTGTGTACATAAAGATAATTACCTGTATAGCATTGTAAACTGTTAACTTTTTTATTAGGGCTTAACGTGACTGTATGAAAGAGTGACCTACGGAATTCTTAGGTCACATTTGCATGTAACCGCAGTTAAATGGAGCAGTGGTTGGAATTTGTGAATGTCTGAATGTGTGAAAGGTGGTTTCGTGGCAAAATCAACATACAGTTTCCCTTGCCAATCTCCAACTTGAACCTTCAGTTTGTAGTGAGTTTTGCCGCCCCAACCTGAGGTTTTGGCAAGGCTGCATTACATCCAAATGCAGATGTAACCATGGTTTTGTGTTGTGTTTCTGGAACTGTAATCATAGAAAGGGTGGCCCAGATCTGCCCATGATCGTGCTTGCTCCATGTGGTGCTTCTCGCTGCCTGCCTCTCCAAGCACTTGCCCCGCCCCCATCTCTGATCTAATAAAGCAGTTGCCTGGCAACAGAGACGCCGCCACATCCCCTCCCAAGCCTGTAATCCTGTCAACCAGGAAAGTCACATGGGGGCATGCCCTCTTCCCATTCTGTCCCTTGTCCCCCACCCCCCTTACTGACAATCAGGGGAGAAAAGAAATAGGATGGTAAGAAGGGCACTATGTGCTTTGCTCTCTGAAAATAAAGTGATAAAGAAGAACGTTCACAAGCACATGCAGCCACGGTGGCACCATAAACCAGGCAACCTGCTTAGATCACTGAGGAAGTAACATATGGCAGGTACCATAATACCTGGGGTCGGGTTTAAAAGGCACCACCAAACCACCACCATTCAAGCCATTCTTGAATGGCTCAGGTCTATTTTTTGTACAATGATGATGGGAAAGGGGGACCCAGAACCTTGGATTAGCACATGAGGTTCCTAGGGTTACTCATGAGAAGAACCATTTAGCAGGAGCACCATTGCCTCTAATGAAAGAAGATATTCCTCATATGTGATGAGGATGGATGCTGCTCCCATTAGAGTGGAAGGCCATGGGGATACCCCTTAATAACTCATGAAAAGAACTGTCCACAGGGACAGGAGGATCAGGCAGAATCACTAATAATGTGTGGCAAAAGCCCTTCTCCCATGGACCATTCTCTCACAAGAGTTAAGCTATGCAGACACACATGTGGGCCAGACGGCACATGCCACCTGGCCTGGTCATTCCACACTCTCCCAGTCTTGGTGACTGCCACAAGGAAGCAGGGGCCTTCTGCCAGTCCAGCTATCCATCACAAAATATACATTTTTATTTTTGCATGGCTACCTATCTCTCCTAGGGTCGCTGGAAATCGGGGCTCCCCTCTTCCACAATCCCCCATGGCGGGTGCTCTGCATATGTTGTAACAGTGGACAAAAACAGAGAAATTTGAATGAGAGTAAAGGCCTGTCCCTAGTCCTGGTGTTTCCCCAGTCTGCCCACCCGGCAACACCCGGACACATGGAGCATCAAATTCTCCTTTGGGTGCATCAAAGGCTTCCTTGGAGAGAAGGGAGTCACTGTGCAAAAGTTCTATCATTAACTAGAGAGAATGGGGGCCCCACACATGCCCCCCCCCTTTTGGATGGCTAAACTCATGAGAGGGTTAATCTCCAGGTACCAAGTTGACATGGTAGCAGGAGTGTGGTTTGGTCTTAATGGACTCCTTTACCAGGGTGAGCCATGGGCAGAGCATCCTTGGTCACAACGGGCCAGACACCAGGATCCTTTGCCCTTCCTCATATACATATCCCCTCAGAGCAAGTCCCTTTCTGGAGTAACAGGAAAATAGTGCCCCTCTGTATCCCCCACTGCCAGAAATTGTACTTGTGCAAGACTGTTTTTTGTTACGGGGCTCTTATGAGGCCAGCAGTGCAATCACTGTCAGATGAAGGGCTTGCGTGGCATTTAAAGGGATTTAAATGCCCTTTCCATGCTGAGGGCAGGTGGACCATTCCAAAGAGACACAATCGCACTCAGCACGGCCCATTGAAGATTGTGGACAATGGCTCCCGCCCTGCAGATGTTCTGATTCCTTGCCCATGGTCTGGCGATACAAGGGCTATGGAGCTTGCTGGGATGTGGACTCAGCGTACCAGGAAGAGGGAGGGGCTCCTCTGCTCTGAAAACAGAGGTTGCTGGGCTATGGTTGGATGGATGTCTGCTATGCGATTCATGGTAAAAAAAATTAACCGCAGGTTTGGCAACCTCCAGTTTCACGTTACGTGCGGATGTGGCCTTAGTCTTATGTATGAGCATGGTTTGGAAAAATAGGTTCACAGGCCCACTAACTCAATGATGTGTTGTAAAACCACAAATAAAAAGAGTACAGATCCCTTTCCTAACCTACACCAAGCTATTTGTTCCTAGCTTTCCTTCCTACTAAGATACTAGTCCTAAAGATGAAGGCTTCAGTACTCAAGTTACTCCCAAGGAAAGAACATGGCACATTGTATAGGCTATGCAAAATGTCTCTAACTTTACTGCAATCATTACTTGGTGGCTATGCATGGGTATACAAGAGAGTCAGTGTATACTGTAGTGAAATGGATCAGCATAACTCTATAGGCCTATTCACACATTATGTCCAACATGTGCAGTGTACACAGGTTCTGACCTGTACACAGGTTCTGACCTGTATACAGGTACAGTTATTCACATGTTAAGCTGAATGCAGATAGAGCAGTACATTTTCTATTTGTACCATGTATTTGAGGGAGCTGTGCACAAGTTACTTTTAAACAGTGGTGGCTAGTGCAAATTAGGTGCCCAGGTAACGAGTTCAATCCCCAACCAGGTGAATTACAGCCCGCTGGGCTTGGGGTGGAGTGAGACACGAAAAGGAGAGAGGTAGCCGGGACAGGTCAGAACAGGAGCATCAAGCACCACACCTCCAGCTCGTAAAATGAATACAGGTACAGTTGTTGGTTGACCTGATGAGGCAAATTACTCAAAGTAGTCCCTTTGAAATTAAAAGGTCTAAGGTTTCTCTGGATTGCAGACTAATGGTCTTGTCATGCTGTAAGGATTCACACAGCATTCTCACAATGATTTCCTTGAGCAAGGTGACCCGATTTTTGCCCCAATCAACACCCGCACCCACACCAACTGGCGCCGAAAAGACAATAAAGCCACCGTTATTTCTGCTTCCCTATCAGATGTTACAGGAAAACCCATGACTCTAGCCCAAGCAGTGTGTTAACCTTTTAGAAATGCTTGTAGTGATATGAGATGCCATTTCCTCATTGGTTCTTCCTGTCATTTGACCCCTGGCATTTTACCCTTTTTCTTTTCCAAGGATAGGCGTGTTTGGCCTTCTTGAAAAGCGTCTGTCTCTGTCCCTTATGCTTTTCCTCTTAACATTGTTCTCATGACTGGAAACACTAACCAGAACCATCTCCATAGCTGGATGGAAACAGACACAATCATTATCTTCCTGGAATCACCGCCTCTCGTCCCTGTTCCTCTAGAGAGCCATCAGTAAGGAAGAAGGAAAATACACTCATTTTAGATAACTCAAGGGCCCAAGTTACACTTCTGTCCTGCCCTTCCTTCAAAAAACTCAGGACAGCATAATCCCCCCACCCACCGCTTTATTTTCACAACAATCCTGTGAGGTAGATTAGGCTGAGAGGGAGTGTGTGTTAGCCCAGGGTCCCCAGTGAGGTTCATGGCCATGTGGGGATTTGAAGCTGGGTCTCCCCACTCCTACTCCAACAATCTAACATTACCCCACACTGGCTCTGTTTATGTTTTCCTTAAATTGTTTTGTTCGTTATAAATACCTAAGAGCAGCTGACACAAATCAATCAGATATACACTTCTTTTCCTCTCTACAGAACAGGAGAAAAGGGAAAAGATTCTGACTGCTTCTCCATAGAACCTATTTTGTGAGCGAGTTTTCACTGCTAGAATGTCATAAGCCACACTGTCCTCTTAGCTGAGAACATAACAGCAACCCAGGCATGTATCAAGCCCCAGGGAGACCCACTGTGTAGGTAATTCATCAAGTTACCTAAACGAGCCATATCCTTCAAGGTTTATGTACCCCATTAAGCCTTAGTGGCAGACCAGGAGAGCTATGTGATTTTCCTGTGCTGGATCTTCCTGTGCTGGATGGGGTTACACTCCCCTGGAAGGAGCAGGTACGCAGCTTGGGAGTACTCCTGGCAGGGCCAGCTCTAGGGGATCTGGCGCCCAGATGCAACACTCTGTTGAGAGCCCTTCGTTATCATGAAAAATAAAAATTCAAAATACAATTAGTGTGTATTCAAAATTTAATACACAAAGATTTTATGTGCATAACATTGTATATAATATAATCATGTATTATTATTATTATTATTATTATTTTATTATTATTTTGCATTTATACCCCACTCTTCCTCCAAGGAGCCCAGAGCGGTGTACTACATACTTAGGTTCCTCCTCACAACAACCCTGTGAAGTAGGTTAGGCTGAGAGAGAAGTGACTGGCCCAGAGTCACCCAGCAAGTCTCATGGCTGAATGGGGATTTGAACGCGGGTCTCCCCGGTCCTAGTCTAGCACTCTAATCACTACACCACGCTGGCTCTGTTACTTATAGGTTACTATATATACTTCAAATGAAGTATCACTTGTAACTATTAAGAAAGCACAATTCTATGCTAATAAAATAGTTTGGATATATGTGTTCCTGTGTAGCCCAGTTCCTGCAAGATAGTTAGAAACTGAAGTGGATGGCATCTTAATTCACTCTATAAGTCACTTGATAATCTTCCCTTCAGTCCTACAATAGCACTGTTTTAAGTTCTCTCTCCCCACCAGTTTCTGTGAGATGCCTGCCCTCCCACCAGCATTCCGTCTAACTCTTACCATCAGTGAGCAGAAAGAGTTTTGTTCTGGGCAGCACTCTCAAGGCAGTGTGTGCACATCACTCTCTTTCTCTCTCTCACACACACACACATTTAAGGGCCTGTGATGGGGGTTTCAGGCAGATTGGGTGGAAGATACTGCATGGGACGGAAGTCTTAGGAAGAAGGCTGAAGATGGAGTCAGAGCTGAAGGAGGAAGGGCAGGCAAAGAGCTAAGGTGCCTGTTCCCTTTCAGGAAGTCAGTTTACCAGGGAAGAGAGTCATTGCTGGCTAGATACTGATGACCTGGGGAATGGCTACCCAGTTTTAATAGTTTGATTTTAATTGTTAATTTGTTTTAATTGTTTATCATGTTGTGAACCGCCCTGAGCCATTTTGGAAGGGCAGTATATAAATCTAATAATAAATAAACAATAAATAAAATAAAGAGAGACCAGATTGAGGACTGCAAGAATTCAAGCAAGCCATCAGGGAACAGCAGCCAAGCCTGTTTGAAAAATTCAAGGCTGAAGAATCCATCCCAGCTGTCAGAAGGCAGGCCTGGCTTAGAACCGTCCAAGGCCTGTGGCATTTAAAGGGATAGCACACCTTTGTCATCAGCTTCTGTGATTGTTTGCCACTTGAAAGGACAGTTAGGGGGAACGGATGGAAATGTCAGTTACAGATTCAAACTGATACAATAGGAGGAGAGCTGGTCTTGTGCTGGCAAGCATGACTTGTCCCCTTAGCTAAGCAGGCTCTGCCCTAGTTGCATATGAATGGGAGACTTGATGTGTGAGCACTGCAAGATATTCCCCTCAGGGGATGAAGCCGCTCTGGGAAGAGCAGAAGGTTTCAAGTTCCCTCCCTGGCTTCTCCAAAGATAGGGCTGAGAGAGATTCCTGCCTGCAACCTTGGAGAAGCTGCTGCCAGTCTGTGAAGACAATACTGAGCTAGATAGACCAATGGTCTGACTCAGTATATGGCAGCTTCCTGTGTTCCTACACGCAAATAATGCACCATGCACAGTGTGGCACACAAAAACATTATATCTCACCTGTAGCCTGATTTATATCTGGAGTAAAAAACAACAACACTATTTTGTGTTGGTTCTTTGGGACAACTTCAATGTCACAGTAAAGTATAAAATAAAATAAAATAAAATAAAATAAAATAATGTTTGTTTGAGAGGTTTTTGAAATTTTCTGCGATGGAACAAGCCACATAGGACTTTTTAGATTTTTTTTTTTTAAGCCAGCAAATTTTCCAATCTGTTTCAAATTAAATATCCAGAGACTTCTCAGTCTCCCCTCACACACCATATCAAAGCCCTACAGCAAGCAAGCAGATCCCGATATATGGGTGGGGGGGGGGTGTTAACCACAAAAAGGAATTCACATTCTACCTCCCCTGCTGGCAAAGGCTGGGCTGGCTGACCTGGGCAGAGGGTGTGCAGAGAACTGTGGTGGGTAAGGGCAGCCAGTCACTCCGCTTGCCTACTTCCTTCCTTGCTGCCTGCTGGCCCTGCCAGCACTGGAGTTCAGGCTTCTCTGGAAGCCTCGGCCACCCGCCGATCCGCTGAGAGGCGGAGAGAGAAGGAGCTCTAGCAGCTTGCAGACTGCTTAGATTGCCAGGGCAAACAGGGCAAAGGGGACTGGCTGAGTGAAGGGCCTTGTGGCTGGGCAGGTGGGCAATGGGGAGTCATGTGACATGTCTCTGGTGGGGGCCTCAAAGCAGTGGGGCCCCCACAGAACTGTCTCCCCTTGCCCGATCGTAGTTACACCCATGAATATGACCACTGATTCTTTGGGGCAATTTGGTAGATTTCAGATGGTGGTGCTTGGTGGTCGTTGCTCTTCAAAATGGGAGCTACTTGATGGAGTTCCTCAGGGCTCCATTCTGTCGCCAATGCTTTTAAACATCTACATGAAACCGCTGGTGAAGTCATCAGGGGATTTGGTGCTGGGCATTATCAATATGCTGACGACACTCAAATCTATTTCTCCTCGTCAACATCAGGAAATTGTGTTAGCCCCTTAAATGAGCCATTTAAGGCATTCTCTACAGGCAATAAAGGGCTGGATAGGGGGATAATAAGGCTCATTGTTGGGGGTCATAATCTGTGAGACGGGATAGAACTCCCTGTTCTGGATGAGGTTGTACTCACCCAGAAAGAACAGGTTTGTAGTTTGGGAGTGCTCTTGGACCTGGGTCTCTCCCTGGTGCCTCAGGTTGTGGCTGTGGTCAGGAATGCTTTTTACCAGCTGCGACTGATTTGACAACTCCACCCATTTCTTGAGGTTAATGACCTGAAAACAGTGATGCACCAGCAGGCAACCTCCAGGCTGGACTACTGCAATATCCCCTATGTAGGACTGCCTTTGTATGTAGTATTTAGTAGTTCAAAATGCGGCAGCCAGATTGGTCTCTGGGGTATCCCAGAGAGAACACATTATGTCTGTTCTCAAACAGTTGCACTGGCTGTCGATATGTTTCTGGGCAAAGTACAAAGTGCTGGTTATTACCTTTAAAGCCTTGAATGGCTTAGGTCTGGGTTACCTGAGGGAATGCCTTTCTCTACAAGATCCCCAATGCTCATTGAGATCATCAGGAGGGGTCCATCTTCAGGTGCCACCAGTTCATCTGGTGGTGACCTGGGCAGGGGCATAGCTAGGGGAGAGGGGGCCTGTGTTCACCCCTCTCTGGCAGCCCCTCAGAGTGAGGGAGACAATGACGAAAATAGGGAGGGATGGAGCTGGAGCGCCCTCGGGAGCTGGGGGCCCGTGTTCTTTGAACCCTTTTGCTCAATTATAGCTACGCCCCTGGACCTGGGATAGGGCCTTCTCTGTTGTCACCCCTAGGTTGTGGAATGAGCTCCCTATGGATATAAGAGGTTATAGTCTTGGATATGGATATGGAGGCCTTCAGGAGAGACTTAAAGACCCATCTTTTCAGTCTGGCTTTTAACGATATTTAGTTGTAATGTTATCTTGTTTGAATTGTAATTTTAATCTGCTTATAATTGGTTTTTGATCTTAAGTGTTATGTATTTTTTATTTTAAAGTAAATGGTCCTGAGCCACCTTTGGAAGGATGGTATTATATAAATCAAATCAACCATACAAATAAATGATTTTGGCATACCAGTATTGTGCCACTTTCCAAAAATTTAGCTTGCAATCATACACATTCATTTATTTATTAGGAATTTTTTCTGTCTTTCCAACACTGTCTAAGTAGGAAGGTAGGAAACAGTACAGTAGGAAACAGGATTAGGGATACAGTACAAAAACAAGGCAGACATCCCAAAGGCTATTTAGGGTAAATTCAATAACAGATTTTAAAAGGCACATTCCAGTCAGCAGCAAAAACTGCAGATAGAGGGGGCGGGTAAATCTCTGAGGCAGGGAGTTCTAGCCTCTGGGTGCTGTTCTCAAGAGGGCCCTCTCATATGTGCACACCAACTGTCATTCAGAAAGAAGGGGCACATGCAAGAGTTGCTCCTCATGGCAGAAAAGAGTTGGACAGGTTCATATGGGAGGTGATGTTCTTTGGGTCTGAGCCATTTAAGGCTTTAAGAGCATAACCAAGTCCTTTAATTGAGCCCAGAAACAAATAAGGAACCAGTGCAACTGAAGCAGGACTGGTGTTATGTGGTCCAATGTACCAGTCCCTCTCAGAAAATTCACCGCTGCATGCTGCAATAGCTTAAGTTTCTGAACAATCTTCAGGTGTAGCTCTATGGTGAGTATGTTGCATTAATCTAGTCTTGAAGTGACCAAAGCATGTGTCACCATGTCCACTGAGTCATACACAAAGTAGACTTTTCCCTCTCGAGAAGGAAGTGCATCTTCAGTGTATTAATTGTGACTCAGCTTGTAAAAAGCAAACATATAGGGACATCAGGAAGTTTTGTTTTCAAATAATTCTAGAACAATAGAATTATCTTTTGTATGCTCTCCCAATATTGGGCAAGTCAAATCTCCATGAAAACATTGTCTGTGTTAGTAAGTTATCTTTTAGTGTTCCAATATCATGATTTTTTGTGATATTATCACTGATAAGATCCAGTGAGGGATAGTAGTTAGAATGTTGGATAGAGGCAGGAAGATCTGGGTTCAAATTCTCACTCAACCTAGTTGATGAGGTGATGTTGGGCCAATCGCTAAGGTTGTTCATATGCCCAAAGTGAACTAGGCTGGGGGGCGGGGAGGCAGAATCCTACCTACCTGCTCCCAAATAATTGGAGTCTCTTTTGGGCTCTGCCACTTATGTGCCCACACAAGCAGCACAGCAGCAATCTCCCAAATCGAGATTGGGAGGAAGAAGCCCTCCAGTATCCCACAATGCAATGCACAGGCAGCAGAGGCAGCCCACAGCATTGCAGTGGCTCTGCACTGCCTGGCCGCACTTTCCATAGGACTCTATAGTCCTGATGGCCACCAGCAGCTAGAGCTGCAAAACCCCAGGATTGCACACACAGACAACTGCACATCCAGGTGTGAGGGGAAGCTCCCTCCTTTTGCCTAGGTTTGCACTTGGGTAACAAAGTCAGGGTACCCAGGTCTAAACAGGGTGGGTGTGGGGGGGCATTCCATGTGCCCAGACAATTATGAAAAACTAGTTTCTCTCTCACCGGTTCTTAGTCTAACCTACCATACAAGGTTATTGTGAGGTTAGAATGGAAAGAAAGAACCATGTCAGCCACCCTTAACTCCTTGGGGAAAGGGTGAGATACAATACTAATTCCAAAGATGAAATTTATTGTCCGTATAAAACAGAGTTGACAGACTGGTTCTCCAAGCACCTGCAGTAGTGGACAATTAATGGCAGCACTTAGTTGACCTATAGAAATGTTGACTTCAGATTTTGTGATGAATTGTTAAAATGCCGAAATGGGAAAGAACACCTTATAAACACGGAGCGGGGTGAGATTAAGGGAGAGGGCAGAGATTGGTTGTATAAGCAAAATGTATAATTGTTCTGAATACAGATAAAATTTAAATTAAAACAACGTGTACATGGTTATGAATTGTGTATGGAATTGTTTCACTGCTGATGTATGTATGAGTGGCGGCCAGTGAGGGTGGTGCTGGTGGCGGTGGAGGGGTGTTGAGAGATATCTTTAAAAGGGTATCATCAGTGGTGCCGCCAACACGTACAAACTGCCGTGAGCAGCATCTTGCATGGTGGCTGCCATGGCTCCTGCACTCACCTGGCCATTTGCATAGGCTGCAACACTACACAACAGCAACACACACGTGGGATGCCAGATGGGGCGTCGCTGCTTGTTGCAGTGACTTGCAGTACCAACGGTGATCTTATGGCCGCCACTGGAATGTATCCTGATACTGGCTGACATTCTATGCAGAGTAATCTGGGCGGTTTTCAACTGCTCACACAACTATAGGAGTCTAAAACAATGCCCACAATGCTATGCTAATATGTTAAACTGTGCAATTGCCTGTTTTTGGAAATAATGGCCATAGTGTTGCAGAACTGCAATTGTGCAAGTTTACATGCTACACTGTGGACATGGAGAACCCCCTGCATTACTCTGTGCAGAATGTCAACTACAGTTTGCTATTTTTTGTCATTTGCTTAAAGTGCAATATATGCCCAAAAGCAGTATATTGCAAAAGCAAAATAAAGTAACTGTATTTGACTATATACCATTCTAATGGGGGCCTAGAAAGCTTATAGCTTAGAACTCAGTATGCCAGCACAGGGAGTTACATAACTACATAAGTATTCATCAAACCAGGTCTGTGAGGACTTGGCATCCCAAAGCCAAGACTGAACTTTCCAATAAATTGACCTAGAAGTGTCCAGATATGCAACACAGGAACTGACTTTCTAAAGTGAGACAATGGACTGGTTCATACAGTTGTTTGAATCTAGGTTTAAAATGAATCTAGGTTTTTAGATTGTGAGCCCTTTGGGGACAGGGATCAATCTTATTTACTTATTTATTTATTATTTCTCTGTGTAAACCACCCTGAGCCATTTTTGGAAGGGCAATATAGAAATCAAATAAAGTATTATTAATAAAATAATAATAATAATCTCCCAGCACTACCTTGGTATGGTTGTGGGGCTTATGTGCTCTGAGGAAGGAGAGAGCTATGCCAGAGGTCCAACCATACTGGACAGGTCTCACCAGAGGAGCCAGATGAAGAGTGCCTCTCCCATCAACAATATGGTGAGATGTAACTTTAATAAATCTATACCGGATCGTTCGTCACCCGGGTCAGCAAGGACCGCACCAGGTGCTGGAGTCCCTGGACATCTGGTGGCAAGTGGGCTACAGGACTCAGGATCTTCAGTTGAGCAACCAGGGCTGGAGACTGCAGGATTACTGGAAGAAACGTTGCTTAACCGGAAAAAATATACAAAAAATGCCAACAAGGAAATAATGATCTGCTGTTACAAGTCTAGTCCAACTAGAAGAGGATATTTAAAAAGAATGTACCAAATTTGGAAAGAGAAGCATCCAGATACAGAAGTGACAGAACAAAGGATAGCAGACCAGAGAAGATTCATAATAAGAATTAAAGTATTCACAGAAGTTGAGCTGGAAGAATTGCAAAGAGCAACACAGGCTCAAGATATGGAAGAAGAATTATCACCAATTGAAGAAGTTGCTCAGGCGCAGGTGGAGGAGGTGTTGGAAATAGAAGATGCCACTGTTGCTGAACTGTTTCAAAATCAAAACTAGGCAACCTCCCCTTTGCCTTCACCTCAAAAACCTAAATGCCGTTTAACAGAAAAGCAACAAGAACTAAAGCAAAAAATAACTGAGTACATGAACCAAACAACCACCAGGGTTCGACTTCCAGCTCTAAAAACAGTTGCCAAAAAACAACTTGCTCAGGCATTAAAAGCTGTAAATGCTGCACTTGCAGAAATAACAACCAAGAATTTGCAAGAAACAAACCAACTAATGTACAGTGCAACAACAATAACAACACAAGAGCTTGGATATAAGATCAGGGGTCCTGTAAAAAAAGAAAGTAGTACATCACCTAAATGGAAGTTTAGATTAGAAAATATACTCACCAGGCTTAGATCAGATGCTAGTAAATTGAAAGATATGAAAGACAAGAAGCTGAAGAATGAAAACACCAAACAGTATCTGATCCAAAAATACCACCTAGATTCAAGGAAAATTAGAGAAGTCCTGGAAATAAAGCAGCAAATAACAGCAGTGTCAATGAAGATTAGCAGATATGAAGCCAGAATTACACAACACAGGCAGCACCTCCAGTTCCAGTCGAATCAGAGACATTTCTACCAAAGCATAGAAGGAGAAACTGCAAGAAACACAGAAACACCAAATAAAGAAGAAACAGTGCAATTCTGGCGGAACTTATGAGACAATCCAATAGATTATAATTAAAAAGCGGGCTGGGTAAAAGAGGTCAAAAAATGTAATCAAGAAATGCAAGATCTAATAATAACACCAGAATTAATAAGTTGAAGAGCAAAGAAATTAAAAACTGGACTGCACCAGGCTACGATGAACTGTATGGCTCTTGGCTTAAACACCTAACAAGCCCCCATAAACAACTATCAAAACAGTTCAATCACATTTTGCAAGGAGGTGATACTGAACAATGGCTAACAACTGGGAAAACTCATCTCATAATGAAAGGCCCAGTAAAAGGTGCAGCTCCAAGTAATTATAGACCGATAACCTGCCTGCCAACCATGTTCAAATTATTAACTAGAATAATAGCAGATGGAGTAATGCAACACTTATTAACTGATAAGCAGCTTCCAGTTGAACAGAAAGGAAATTGCCTGAACACCAGAGGCACAAAAGATCAGCTGCTGATTGACAAAATGATTTTAGAAAATTGCAAGAGAAGAAGAAAAAAATCTAAGTGTTTCATGGATTTACAAGAAGGCCTTCGACTCATTGCCTCATACATGAATACTAAAATATTTAGAAACAACTGGTGTCAGCGAAAACATTCAGTTATTTATTTAAAAAAGCAATGAGCATGTGGAGTACACAGTTAACAATCAATGGCGAGACACTTGGACAGGTTAACATTAGAAGAGGTATTTTCCAAGGGGACTCACTATCCCCTCTGTTGTTTGTAATCGCCATGACTCCACTTTCACAAATACTAAACAAAACAGACCTTGGATACCAAACACCTAATACATGAAGTAAAATAAACCATCTGCTGTACATGGACGATTCAAAGTTGTATGAAAAGTCCCAATCAGAAATCAAATCACTGCTAAACACTGTCTGTATATTCAGTAGCTATATAGCAATGGAGTTTGGACTAGACAAGTGTGCTGCATTAATAATGAACAGAGGGAAAATAAGAAAAACAGAAGGAATAGAACTGCCCAATGGAAGCAACATCAAGAACCTGGAAGAGAAAGAACATTACAAATACTTGGGCATTCTTCAGGTTGATAACATCGCACACACTGAAGTTAAAAGAAAAATTGGAAGTGAATACATCAGGAGAGTTAGAAAAATCCTACAGTCCAAACTCAATGGCGGGAACACCATACAAGCCATAAACACCTGGGCTATACCTGTTATGAGATACACTGCAGGAATAATAGACTGGACACAGGCAGAGCTAGAGACACTAGATCGTGAGACCAGGAAAATCATGACCATCAATCATGCTCTGCACCCCTGCAGTGATGTCGATAGGCTCTACCTCCCTCGCAGCTCAGGTGGAAGAGGAATGCTGCAAGTCCATCAAACAGCAGAAGAGGAGAAAAGAGGCCTTGAAGAATATATCAAGGATAGTGAAGAAGATGCACTTCAAATGGTCAATACTGAGAAACTATTCAACACCAGTGAAACAAAGCAGGCCTACAAGAAAGAACAAGTCAAGAACCGAGCAGAAAAATGGAAAAATAAGCCACTGCATGGTCAATATTTGCACAATATAAGTGGAAAATCAGACATCACCAAGACCTGGCAATGGCTTAAGAATGGCAACTTGAAGAAAGAAACAGAGGGTTTAATAATGGCTGCACAAGAACAGGCACTAAGAACCAATGCAATAAGAGCAAAAGTAGAAAAATCAACAACAAACAGCAAGTGCCGCCTTTGTAAAGAAACAGATGAAACAATGGACCACCTAATCAGCTGTTGTAAAAAGATTGCACAGACTGACTACAAACAAAGGCATGACAAGGTAGCAGGGATGCTACACTGGAACATCTGCAAAAAATACAAGCTACCTGTAGCCAAAAATTGGTGGGACTATAACATTGAAAAAGTTGAAGAAAATGAAGATGCAAAAATATCATGGGACTTCCAACTACCAACAGACAAACATCTGCCACACAACTGTAGTCGAGAAGAAGAATAAAGTTAAAATAATTGACATAGCAATACCAGGTGATAGCAGAATAGAAGAAAAAGAAATAGAAAAAATAACAAAATACAAAGATCTCTAAATTTAAATTGAAAGGCTGTGGCAGAAGAAGACCAAAATAATCCCAGTAGTAATTGGTGCCCTAGGTGCAATTCCAAAGCAACTTGAAGAGCACCTCAACACCATAGAGGCCACAGAAATCACCATCAGCCAATTACAAAAAGCAACTTTACTGGGAACAGCCTATATTCTGCGACGATATCTATAATAATAACAGCAACAACATTGATAATAAAATCCAGTCATCCCAGGTCCTTGGGAAGGACTCGATGTCTTGATAAAACAAACCAGTCAATAACACCTGTCTGACTGTGTAAACAATAATAATAACAACAGGTTACCGACTTTAACGTGATTGTGTAAACCCATACTAGGGTGGTTTATGGCCCAAGATTAATCTGAAATTTCTGCCTTGGTATGGGTTTATACAATCATGCCAATGTTGGCAACTCACATTAAACCTAGATTTGAACAATCGTGTGAACTGTTGGAGATGAACTTCCAGTGCATCGACCTTTTGCACCAACTGTCCTAATGACCACTAGGGGCATTGGGAGTAGAGACAGTGAGTCAGGGTCTCCCTATCTGTCCCTACTCTATGACCCCTGAACTGACTCTGCAGCACTTCCTGTGCTGAGTCACAATCCTTCCTTTCCTCTTAGAGAGCAGATGGAAACATCTCTCTCTCTCCTTACCTATCCACTATGTAGTCCTTTAGATTAGATATAGGTCTTTCCTATCTAAATGTATTTAACCAATACATATTTAGTGTTTAGTCATACAAGGATCTCCATGTGTTTTTTTCTAGATAGCTGCAATATCCAAACCATCCTCTGCTACCTACTCTGTAACTGGAGTGTGTGCTCATTCCTTAGTGCTCTGCTGTTTTACCTATTGTGGGTAAAAATCAACAACCTCTAACATGAACCAGACCTATATTGGGCAAATATACTAAAAAGCAAACTGGCAAAACCAGCTGTTAAGGAAGATGCCCTGCTCACTGCTGCTGTGGAACTGGTGGCTTTCCAACAGGCAGTGGGAGAAGATCACAGACCTGCAAGGTGCACCAGCCGAAGTACTTCACTCAAGACTATTGTACTGGCATATGCTAGCAATTTGAGTTAAGTTTTTATGTTTCTAGAGGCAATGGGTGGTCAATGCTTTATGTGTAAAATTCCCCCCTTTTAATTCAAAGTTGAATTCTCTTGAAAGGTCTGCAATATATATATATATATATATATATATATATATATATATATATATATATATATATATATATTTGCAAATACATCAGGCTGGTGGACAGGGACTTCCATAGGGGTTTTTCTTTCTGTTGCTTGTGCTTCTGCTTTCTATGAATGGCTTTCTGGTGTAAGGCAGTGGGGGGCCTGGGGGCACAACCACCATGCAGCTGCCAAGGCTAAAAAGAAGGCAGGCATTTTCAAGATATATTTCTTTCCAGGGTTTTCTTCAGGCTGATAATTGCCTTTTGACCCAATAGAACTTTTAATGACAACGAAATGTAGTTTCATAATGATATCAAAACAACAGAATCACAAAAGGCCAACCAACAACGATAAATTAAAACAGTAAAAACAAATAAGACAAATAGGGAATGAAAGGCAAAAGGAATATGGCTCAATTAGCCATCTCCAAATGACAAGCTGGTTTTAATTGCTCTTCTAAAAGCATAAAGGGAACTCACCTGACAGGTCTCTACAGAATCAGTACCATAACAAGAAAACCTGGATCGTTATGGCCAGTTTGGTCTCTAATGTCAAAGATCATAATTTTATAACCTGAACAAGCAAGAAGGTTCATATTGGAGAAGGGCCTATCGTATGAAGTCAGAACCTTCTAGTCAAGTTGTCTGATCTGCTGGCAACAGCTGTTCAGCATCCTTTTACCCTTTACAGCGCTTAAAATCTGAGGACTAACTAGATATGCAAGAGATGAGGAGCAACTATAGCTCAGTGGTAGAGCATCTGCTTTGCATGCAGAAGAGTCAAGGTCCAATCTGGGGCATCTTCAGATAGGGCTGGGGAAAACCCCTGTCTGAAAGCCTATAAACCTGCTGCCAGTTGTTATTTCTTGTTTACACAGTCAGACAGGTGTGATCGACTGGTTTCTTTTATCCAGACATCAAGTCCTTCCCAAGGACCTGGGATGGCTGAATTTTATTGTCAATTGTTACAGATATCGTCACAGAATATGGGCTGTTCCCAGTGAAGCTGCTTTTTGTAATTGGCTGTTGGTGATTTCTGTTGCCCCTATGGTGTTGAGGCGCTCTTCAAGGTCTTTTGGAACTGCACCCAGGGTGCCAATTACCACTGGGATTATTTTGGTTTTTTTCTGCCACAGCATTTCAATTTCAGTTTGTAGATCTTCATATTTTGTGATTTTTCTATTTCTTTGTCTTCTATTCTGCTATCCCCTGGTATTGCTATGTCGATTATTTTGACTTGTTTTTCTTTCTTCTTGACTACAGTTATATCTGGTGTATTGTGTAGCAGATGTTTGTCTGTTTGTAGTCGGAAGTCTCATAATATTTTTACATCTTCATTTTCTTCAACTTTTTCAATTTTATGGTCCCACCAATTTTTGGCTACAGGTAGCTTGTATTTTTTGCAGATGTTCCAGTGTAGCATCCCTGCTACCTTGTCATGCCTTTGTTTGTAGTCAGTCTGTGCGATCTTTTTACAACAGCTGATTAGGTGGTCCACTCTTTCATCTGTTTCTTTACAAAGGTGGCACTTGCTGTTTGTTGTTGATTTTTCTACTTTTGCTCTTATTGCATTGGTTCTTAGTGCCTGTTCTTGTGCAGCCATTATTAAACCCTCTGTTTCTTTCTTCAAGTTGCCATTCTTAAGCCATTGCCAGGTCTTGGTGATGTCTGATTTTCCACTTATATTGTGCAAATATTGACCATGCAGTGGCTTATTTTTCCTTTTTTCTGCTTGGTTCTTGACTTGTTCTTTCTTGTAGGCCTGCTTTGTTTCATTGGTGTTGAATAGTTTCGCATTATTGACCATTTGAAGTGCATCTTCTTCACTGTCCTTGATATATTCTTCAAGGCCTCTTTTCTCCTCCTCTGCTGTTTGATGGACTTGCAGCATTCCTCTTCCACCTGAGCTGCGAGGGAGGTAGAGCCTATCGACATCACTGCAGGAGTGCAGAGCATGATTGATGGTCATGATTTTCCTGGTCTCACGATCTAGTGTCTCTAGCTCTGCCTGTGTCCAGTCTATTATTCCTGCAGTGTATCTCATAACAGGTATAGCCCAGGTGTTTATGGCTTGTATGGTGTTCCCGCCATTGAGTTTGGACTCTAGGATTTTTCTAACTCTCCTGATGTATTCACTTCCAATTTTTCTTTTAACTTCAGTGTGTGCGATGTTATCAGCCTGACGAATGCCCAAGTATTTGTAATGTTCTTTCTCTTCCAGGTTCTTGATGTTGCTTCCATTGGGCAGTTCTATTCCTTCTGTTTTTCTTATTTTCCCTCTGTTCATTATTAATGCAGCACACTTGTCTAGTCCAAACTCCATTGCTTTATAGCTACTGAATATACAGACAGTGTTTAGCAGTGTTTAGCAATTTAGCAACTACCTGTTGTTGTTGTTGTTGTTGTTGTTGATGATGATGATGTTGTTGTTATTATTTATTCGATTTCTATACCGTCCTTCCAAAAATGACTCAGAGAAATAATGCATAAATAAGATTTATCCCTGTCCTCAAAGGGCTCACAATCTAAAAAGAAACGTAAGATAGACACCAACAACAGTCACTGGAGGTACTGTGCTGGGGGTGGATAGGGCAGGGCCAGTGTAGACAATACTGAGTCAGATGAAATACTGAGTTTGACTTAGTAGAGAGCAGCTTAGATGTTCAAAAGACTAACTGGTGTCATTCATTTCAATGGTGCTTAGTCATATTTATCGAGTACGGACATTGCCCAATGTTCTGGGAACCTTTGAAAGACACAACAACTCCATGCTGACATGGAGAAATAGATTTGGGTGTCATCATCAGCATACTGATAGTACCCCACACCAGATCTCCTGATGATTTCTCTCAGCGGTTTCATGTCGATGTTAAACAACATCGGAGACAATATGGAGCCCTGGGCACACTATACAAAAGCATGGCACACACATTACTAACTCTTGGGGGGCGGGGATTACCTTGTGAGAAAACAATTGTATTAGCCCAAAAACAATTGTATACATGAAATGTTTCATGAAAATTTCTGAATTTCATACAAAACTTGGAACATTCATAGCCCCAATAGCTAAGGAGAGAATTCAAGTAAACAGAGTTTCTCCCCTATTAATAATTCCCATCATGACTGAAAGCCTCCCTTTAGTATCAAAGGTGCCAAAACCTTGGGAAAGAAAATAACCGTTAACCATAAATTACATACTACTAGCCAGACCCTAGTTTCCATTCTTAATACATCTGCCTCTATATGTAAAATCACATTAGGCACACAGCAAGGTACTTGAAATAGGCTACTCAGACTATTGGTCTGGGTTGTTTCTAAGGCCGCAAAATTGGAATATAGGGTGATCTGAGCACCATACAGGAGATGAGCTAACACTTTAGCTTCATATAGTTTGATAGCAGCTGCCAGGATAAACTGTCCACCTTAGACGTTTCCCTCCCTAAGTTAGAAAAAAAGCCAGGATTGCTGAAATACTTCTTTGATCATTTTGTATTACAAATTCTTTGGGGAAGGGGTGGGGGGGGATTGATTACCTTGTGAGAAAACAATTGTATTAGCCCCAATACAGGAAATGTTTCATAAAATTTCTGAATTTCAAAATTGTTCAGATTTTGCTTTTGAAATTCAAGTTAAAGAAACACTTATTAAAAATACATTTTTGGATGAATGGGTTTTAAACATTAATTATCAATTTTAAAAGGAACATAAGCTTAAATTCCTAGTTCAAACAACATCTACAACTGGGATTGCTGATACACTTCCAATGAGAGTTTACAAATTTGAATTTTTCAAGCAAATGTGAATTAGAATTTTGTTTTTACAGCTCCCCTCTCAAATTTCAACTCTTGTATAAATCAACATGATGATTACATTTCAGAAAATGCAGCAGGGGCAGGGTGTGGAGAGTTATCCTCACATTGACACCTCCTAGATTCAAGCAGAACAGCTGAGAAAACTATTAGTTCACTACTCAAGTCATGAACTGGTAGATCTTGACTGTAGTGTTATTGGTTAATCCATTCCTTGATCCAGGCCAGCTTTTGAATGGGGCTTTCCCGGCTTTAGTTACTTGTATTCCAGTCCTGGAGTTGAGGAGGGGCTAACAAACAGCCCGCAGAAAGAGCACTGAAAAAGCAGTCTGCACTTGCCTCTCTGTACATAATATCTATTTCATTATACTATTACCATTCCTGATTCCACTTCACTGCCTTGTCCTTGCATACCACTACTCTTTTTACATTCACCTTCAAGCTGTATAGCAGGAGACTAGTCCTGCCGTTTGTGAAACCTCGTCTTGCTCTATCCCAGGAAGCCACAAGTTTGTATGACTTTCAAGCCCATGTTTCCTTTTCATTTGATTTACTTAATAAGTTGGACAGGATGAGATCTAGTAAGAGGCAACAGTCTCAGTCACAGGGACATCCTGTTATCAAACCGGCAGGGTTAAGTCAACATTCCAGAGAAGGACAACAATGGCAAGACATAAATGTCTTTTCTGGGGTGAATACAGATTTAACATCCAAAAAATTAATTGTGTTTATGGGAACCGCTGCTAGATTATCTATAGCCAATCAATGGAAAAATCAAATCATGATGTTGGACATCTGGTATAAGAATTTATGGCATATTGTGATCTCAGAAAAGCTAACCCATTTTATTTAGTCCTGCTCAAATCAGGCCACAAATAATGCTTTTTAGTCTACTTTCCATAGGCTTATGAGATCATCCGTCACTCTCTGTGTGTCCCGCCTCCACCCCCAACTTTGCAACGCCTGGACCAATATGGACCAAATTGGGTACAGTTGTAGGGACATCTCAACAGTGTAGTTTGTGATGATGTTTTCCACACTGATTCAAGATGGTGGACATGTAAACTTCTGAGGCGCAAGTGGGCTAACTTGTGAACCGCTTAACCGATTTGAACCAAATTTGCTACAGCTGTAGGAACACATAGGGATGCCCTAATGGTGTGGTGTGTGATGATGTAATCCACTCCAATTCAAAATGTGAACATCTGAGGCACAAGTGGGCTCATTTGTGGACTGCTTAACCCATTTGAACCAAATTGGATACAGTTGCAGTGAGTATCATGCAGGGACACCTCAATGGCATAGTTTGTGATGATGTCATCCATACCGATTCAAGATGGTAGACACAAAAATTTTTTGGAGGCGCAAGTGGGCTAACTTGTGAACTGCTTAACCAATTTGAACCAAATTTGCTGCAGCTGTAGGGACACATAGGGATGACCTAATGTGGTGGTGTGTAAATGATGTCATCCACTCCAGTCCAAGATGGTGGATGTGTGAATGTTTTAGGTGCAAGTGGACTAACTTTGGACTGTCTAACTGATTTGAACCAAATTAGATACAGTTGCAGTGAGTGACACACAGGGATGAATCGGGTTTTTGATGTATTATGTACAGTGCTGTTTGTGTTTTTTTTAATGTTGTTTAGCATTGTGACCAAAAAGAGAACAAGTCAATGAAGGCACTAGAAAATGGCATCTTTCAGATGTCCTCGGTGACCCTGTTGCTCTGCCATTAGATCTTAACTTGGCCTCCATCAAAGCAGCAATTTTGAAGAAACTGGGATAAATGGAGAACTAGATTTGAATCAGAAACCAAAGCACTCCAGCTTCAACTCTGCAGCATGTAGGCCTCATCTCATTTGGCACTCATTAAAAGAGCACTGCAGAGCTAGCAGAGCTACAGTAGGTTGTCTGAGATCCCAAGTAAGTTAGAAGGCACCAACAGTTATCCCTGTGTCCACTGAATACAGTGAACTGTGCTTGTGTACCTTTATGACAGAGAAGGATTAACATTCATCCTGTCAATCTGCAGGAAGTCTTGTAATCTATCAGCATTCAGTAGCTGCTGCTGTCTATCAGCAGTAGGCAATGCAGGAAATATGGAATGATTGCAAACAAAGATCAAGTTAAAAACAAACACCTTGCTTTCTCCTCCAGGCTACTAGGCAAGAAAATAACAGGGTTGCTTAGCAAACCTCCTAACTTTAAAGAAAATTATATTTTGTTTTGTACTTACGTCTCTTGCACTATGGTGGTACTGCTCTGGTTTAAATGC
This sequence comes from Hemicordylus capensis, assembly GCF_027244095.1. NCBI lineage: Eukaryota > Metazoa > Chordata > Lepidosauria > Squamata > Cordylidae > Hemicordylus > Hemicordylus capensis. The sequence continues at coordinate 297,607,936 of NC_069659.1, read as the reverse complement.
TTTTTTCCCCTGACAGAGACAGACAGCTCACAAAGCATCTTAAAAAAAAAAAAAATAAAATAAAATCCACTTTTTTCTGAAACAAAGATTTCTGCCTTCCATGATCTTATCTTAGGAGTGTAAGTAGAAAGCATCTTTATGTTTTGCACATGTTCTTGTTAATTTTCTTTGTATTAATTTTATTATTTATTTTTTAATTATTTAATACATGTATATACCGCTCCATACAAAAAGGTCCCAGGGCGGTTCACAACATAAAACCAATTAAAACAATAATAACTCTAAAACCAAAGCTTTAAAACTAAAAACTAAAAGCCTGATTAAACAGGTATGTTTTTAGGTCCTTCTTAAAAACATTCAGAGAAGAGGAAACCCTAATTTCGTTAGGAAGCATGTTTCAGAGTCCCGGGGCAACTCTAGAAAAGGCCCAGTTTCAAGTTGCCACCAACCAGGCTGGTGGCAACTGCAACTGGACCTCCCCAGATGAGCTTAACAGGCAGTGGGGTTGATGAAGAAGAAGGTGCTTTCTTAAATACCTCAGACCCAAGCCATTTAGGGCTTTATAGGTAATAACCAGGACTTTGTATTTCACCTGGAATCTTATTGGCAGACAGTGTAATTCTTTTAAAATGGGTTTAATATGATCTCTTTGGGCAACCCCGGAGACTAACCTGGCTGCTGCATTCTGTACTAATTGCAGTTTCCGAACTACATACAAAGGCAGCCCAATGTAGAGTGCATTGCAGTAGTCAAGTCTGGATGTTACCAGCATATGCACCACTGTTTTAAGGTCATTTATCTTCAGAAATTGATATAGCTGGCAAATCAGCCAGAGCTGATAAAAAAACACTCCTGGCCACTGCCTCAACCTGAGAAATCAGGGAGAGGTTTGGGTCCAGAAGTACTCCCAAATTATGTACCTGCTCTTTCCAGGGGAGTACAACCCCATCCCAAACCGGCAGATCTAAACCACTTCCTAAGTCTTGACCTCCCACAATGAGTACCTCCGTCTTGCTTGGATTCAGCCTCAGTTTGTTCTCTCACATCCACCCCATTACCACCTCCAGGCAGGCATTTAGGGAAGTTAGTCCATTTCCTACCCTGCACCAAATCCCCTGATGATCTCTCCCAGCGGTTTCATGTAGATGTTAAAAAGCATTGGAGATACTATGGAGCCTTGTGGGACTCCATACTGGAGCTCTTGTTTTGAAGAGCAACAGTCTCCAAGTGACACCAACTGGAACCTACCTTAGAGGTAGGAGCAGAACCACTGCAGAGCTGTGCTTCCCACTCCAAAACCCAGAGGAATACCATGGTCAATGGTATCGAAAGCTGCCAAGAGATCCAAAAGAATCAACAGAGTCACACTCCTCCGGTCAATTCCTAATTGGAAATCATCCAACAGGCTGACCAAGGCCATCTCAACCCCAAAGCCTGCCTGAAAGTCAGTTTGAAATGGGTCCAGACAATCCGCTTTCTCCAAGACAGCCTGGAGCTGAGACGCCACCACCCTCTCGATCACCATGCTCAACCATGGGAGGTTGGAGACAGGCCTATAATTGCCCAATTCTAAGGGATCCAATGCAGGCCTCTTTAAGAATGGTCTAATAATTGCCTCCTTGAGACAAGGAGGCAACCTGCCCTCCCTCAGAGAAGCATTAATGATCTTAACAAGGCCATCTCCAATAACCTTACTACTAGATCAAATAAGCCATGTTGGGCAAGGGTCAAGAGAACAGGTGGTGAGGCACAGTGTCCCAAGTATCTTGTCCACATCCTCAAGAGTCACAGACTGAAATTGATCCAATTTAGCCACACAAGAGGAGCTGCTGGACACCTCCACAATAGACTCTGCGATAACTGCAGAGTCTAGTTCAGCTTGAATACGAGAGATTTTATCTGTAAAAATCTCATTTAAAAGTCACAATGGGTAACTGATGGATCCAAATACTCATTCAGGGAAGGAGAGGCATGTTAGTGATGTGCGGTTCGGTCCGGATCCGGACCGGTTCGTCCTGAACCGGTCCGGATCCGGCGGTTCGATCCCGGACCGAATCGGGCCCTTCTGGGACCGAGCCGGACCGAATCCGAGCCGGTTCGGTACCAAACCGGCTCGGGTTTCCCGAACCAGTCCGGGAGTGCAATTGAGTCTCTGGAGTGTCTCTTTAAAGTTTCAAGTGTGTCCTCCATTTTGTGTCTCCTTCCCGAAACTTTTGCTCCTCCTTGCATCCATTTTGTGATGCTATTTCCAGGCATTTTATTGGCTGCGCTATTGATCCTTGATTGGCCAGAATGAGTCCTTTGGTCTGGTAGGCTGCTTGGCTGTTGCACTGTTGAGAGCTGGCACCCTGTTGGCCGTGGGGGGAGTGCAAAGGTGGGGGCTCCCAAAGGAGGGAATTTCAAACCTATATAAACCCAAGCCTCTTCTCTGGAAACTTCTCTTGGCTGCAGTTGTGGGATCATCTCTGAGACCTTGCTTGCTCTTTTGCTGCTGGTGTCTGCTGTGAGTCCCTGACTGTGTGTCACATTAGTGTGTGTCTGTCTCTCTGCTCTCTCTGTGTGTTGTTGTGTGCCACCTTGTCCATCTGCCCTCTGTCTGTCTCTGTCCAAACCTCTTTAATACTTTCCCCTCAACTTTTTCCAACTTTTCCTGTTGTGTTTTCTGTTCTCTTCACCCTTTCTCTCTCAACCCTTCTCCCAAAGTTTTGGCTTGCCCTCCTCCCCCCCCCACCCACCCCCCATCTTCTGCATTGCTTTCCTGTTTTTGTGCCTTGCCTGACTTTAGTTCCACTTTTTGAGTTTCATTCAATTATTGCTTCTGTGTAAATTTATATATTTGCTGATTTTGGTTTTTAATTAATAACTTCTGCTATTGTTATTGCTGGCTGCCTGTCTGAGTTGTGTTTCTGAGGATTTAGTTTATATTATTGCTGCAATTGGATTCCTTGTGTTCTGATTTTGATTGTTGATTTGTTCCCCTCTGGCCCTGCTCCTAGCTTCCCCCCTCCCTCCCTCCCTCCCTCCCACCCAGATAAGATTGTTTCCCTCCTGTGCTGCTGCCTGTTGAGTCTTGCATTCTTTGGATTTCTTTGTGGAATTAGGTTCTGGTTTTGGTTTTGCTCGCTGTGTGTGTCCCAGCCACTCCCCCAGTCCCTCCCCCTGGTAGTTGTTACCCCCCCCCCCCGCCCTGAGACTTTCTGGCTGCCCTTTGGTTTCCTTTTTTTTAACTTTGTGTATAGATTGTTTTGATTCAAATTTGATTGTTCCCCTGTGTGGCCCTCTGCTCCCAGCTTCCTCCTCCCTCCCCTCCAGAAACCCACTCCCCCCACTGCCACCTCCTCCTCCTCCACTCCTGCCCTGCCTGCCCCCTCCCACCCAGACTGAGTGTTGTTCCCCATCCTCCCTGGTGCTGCTGCTGCCTGTTGAGTCCTGTCTTAGTTACTTTGGTTTTTTTGTGTGAAATCAATTAGCTTCTTTTGGTTCTGGTTTTGCTCTGTGTGTGTGTGTGTCCCATTCCTCCCTGCTGGTTGTTGTTGGTTCCTCCCCCCCCCCCCCCCAGACTTTCTGCCCATTGGTCCCAGGTTGGTTTTTTTTTTTTTGGGACTTTTTTTCATATTGTTTGGTTTGCTTTGATTGATTCATTGATTGTTCCCCTCTCTGTGTGGCCCTCTGCTCTGCTCCCAGCTTCCCCCCTCCCTCCCCTCCAGAAACCCACTCCCCCCACTGCCACCTCCTCCTCCTCCACTCCTGCCCTGCCTGCCCCCTCCCACCCAGATTCATCCCCCTTTACGCATACTAATCCCCCCAAAACACACCCTGCCCTCTGGTCTCTCCCCCTCTTGCCCCCCAACTCCCTGCTACATACCCCAGACCCCCTGAAACACACTCCACCTCCCAAACACCCTCTGGTCTCTCCCCCTCTTGTCCCCCTGACTCCCTGCTACATACCCCAGACCCCCTGAAACACACTCCACCTCCCAAACACCCTCTGGTCTCTCCCCCTCTTGCCCCCCTGACTCCCCGCTACATACCCCAGACCCCCTGAAACACACTCCACCTCCCAAACACCCTCTGGTCTCTCCCCCTCTTGCCCCCCTGACTCCCCGCTACATACCCCAGACCCCCTGAAACACACTCCACCTCCCAAACACCCTCTGGTCTCTCCCCCTCTTGCCCCCCTGACTCCCCACTACATACCCCAGACCCCCTGAAGCACACTCCACCTCCCAAACACCCTCTGTTGGTCTCTCCCCCTCTTGCCCCCCTGACTCCCCGCTACATACCCCAGACCCCCTGAAACACACTCCACCTCCCAAACACCCTCTGTTGGTCTCTCCCCCTCTTGCCCCCCTGACTCCCCGCTACATACCCCAGACCCCCTGAAACACACTCCACCCCCCAAACACCCTCTGTTGGTCTCTCCCCCTCTTGGGACTGTCACTGCTGCTGCTGCTGTCCTCCTCCCACACCCGAATCCCCCTCCCTGCTGCTACATTACAGCTCCTCCTCTCTTCTTCCTCTCTCTCTCTCTTTCTCTCTCCTCATCCCTTCACTTCTTCTTCCTCCCACAGCTGCAGCCACACAGTATCCTACCTCCTACCTCACCTGGAGGTCCCCGCCATCGGTTTTTTTTTCTTTTGAAAGTTGTTTTATTTCATTTGTCTCTGCTTGGGGGTGAGTTGAGCAACAACACATAAATAGTGTTGTCTCCTCACTTCTGCCCCTCCATCGTTGAACTACCCCGGTTGCCTGTGCCTCATGCGGCCGGCCTGTTGTGTTCCAGCCCAGGGGGTTGGCTGGCGGCGGCGCATCCGTGACCAGCAGTGAGCGGCAGGAGAAGGACCGGAAGAAGAGGGGTTAGTGCGTGTGCAATTGTGCACCTTTTGTTGCCCCCTTTCTCTCCCTAGCTGGTGGTTTTAAATAGGGACACCCCTATCTTGAAATGCATTTGGGTGTGGGGAGGAGGGAGAGGAGATGTACCGTTGCAACTTGTGTCTTCATGCCCAATAAAGAAATTGCTGCTGTGTGTTGCGTTGCATTGCATGCGTCTTGCAGGTGGTTTTTGAACAGGTGCCTTCTTCCAGAGTGTTTCCTTGCCTCTGGGGCAGTCTGAGTGGGGTCAGGGGATCGGATGCTGCCACTACATGCTGGGCCAATGCCATGCCAGAGTGTTTCCTTGCCTCTGGGGCAGTCTGAGTGGGGTCAGGGGATTGGATGCTGCCACTACATGCTGGGCCAATGCCACGCCAGAGTGTTTCCTTGCCTCTGGGGCAGTCTGAGTGGGGTCAGGGGATCGGATGCTGCCACTACATGCTGGGCCAATGCCACGCCAGAGTGCTTCCTTGCCTCTGGGGCAGTCTGAGTGGGGTCCTGGGTTCTGATGCTGCCACTACATGCTGGGCCCATGCCATGCCAGAGTGCTTCCTTGCCTCTGGGGAAGTCTGGGCTCTGATGCTGCCACTACATGCTGGGCCCATGCCATGCCAGAGTGCTTCCTTGCCTCTGGGGAAGTCTGAGTGGGGTCCTGGGCTCTGATGCTGCCACTACATGCTGGGCCAATACACACATATGATGATGATGATCATGATGTTCAATCCATGAGCCTGCCATCAAGTGTTTGCTGCTGCTTGCTTGCCATGGCATTGGGCGGGCAGAGTCACAGAGTGGGTGGGTTCAACCTCTGTGTAGGTGTGACTGGGTTCTGGTTTTGGTTGTGTGCAATTTAGAGTCACTAAATAGGCTGCATTGAGTTTGATGCTCCCCCCACAGGAGCATTACTTGAGAACCACCCCCCAGAACCCACACTTTGTGTTCCAGTTCACTAAATAAGGGTTTCCTCCTTTGATCTGCAGGTTCCCAAGCATTGACTGCGTCCCTCCCCCACCCCCGGTAGGTGCTGTGCCCTCCCCCCATCCACTCTCCCCCCCCCAAAAAAGTTAAAAACTTGCCACCCACACCACAACTACTCCACCCAACTGCCCGTGCCACCCTCCCACACCAGGGGTCCACCCTTTAACCCCCTATTTTTTAAAAAAACCCTCCCAGACCCATCTCCCCAATTGGCTTGGTGGTTGACTCCCAAATTCTAAAAGGACACCCTCCCCCTCACTTCAATTGGCTTCCCCCCCATATCAAAACGTCTTCCTTTCCCCCCAATTGGCTTCCTTTTTTAAAAACAAACTTCCCCCCCCCGCCGTCTCCAAATCAGCTGCCTTTTTTTTGGCCCCTAAGCCCCTCCAAATTATTTTTTGACCCTGTCTGGCCTTCCTCCTAAAGTCTCCCTCCTTCTGACCTAGCAGCATGTCTGAGCGCTGTGTGGCGGGCAGGGCTCGCTCAAGGCTGGCAGGCAGAGGTGGGAGGGGCCAGGTGCGGGGTGCGCCTGCGGCACGGGGAGGGAGAGGACGCGGGGAGCCTGAGGACACCCCAGTTCTCCCCATTGGAGAATTCTTTGCTCCGGCCCCATCTTTGGTGCGCAGGATTCAGTTCCCCACGCCTGCTGCCGCCAATCGCGGCAGAGGCACCGTTAGGGCTGTGGCGGGTCCCTCCTCGCCGGCGGCACCAGGTGCTGCTGAGGTACCGCCAGTTGTTGAGGTGGAGGAGACTGTGGAGTTGGAAGAGCAGGTAGAGGGCGGTGAGGACCGTGCGGCTGGCAGCGATGCAGCCAGGTTCTCCCTCCCTCTGGGGCCCCTTCCCCCTATCCTTTCGCTGCTCAGTGGGGCCCCCCCTCGTGAAGCCCGACACTCTGGTGGGGAGCGGTCTGGCGAGGTGGTGGAGGAGAGGCCTGCCTCTCCGATGCCAGTTGAGCCGGGCCCTTCCTCCGCTGTGGAGGGCGGAAGGGGCGGGTTGGGTGGCAGCAGTGGGCAGGCAGCGGCGGCCGCCCCCCCCAGGACTGCAGCCACCCCGCGAGAAACGGCCTAGGACGGCGCCCAGGGCGCAGGAGGCCAAGGGCAGTGGTGCATGGGTGCATTTTGAGGTCCCTCAAGATGACCCATTCCACGCCCGCTGTGTCCACTGCAGGATGCTTGTCAGCCGTGGAAGGGACCCTGCGCACCTGGGTACGACGCCTATGTGGAGACACCTAGAGCGTCACCACCCAGGTCTCAGGGGACAGGCTGGCAGCGCTAGTGCGCCTTGTGCATCTGCCACTAGGGCGGGCAGCGGCAGTGTGCCAGCCAGCAGGCAGGCTACACTGCCCGTCCAGCGGTGGACGCAGTCCTCAGGCAGCCAGCGTATTGTTCGCGTGGACCATCATCACCTCACCCGCCTCATAGGGGAGATGATTTCCACCGATGACCAGCCGTTTCAGGTGGTCGAGAACAACGGCTTCCGCCGGATTCTCCAATACCTGGCTCCCGAATACGTCATCCCCTCAAGGACCACATTCAGCCGGAACGTGGTCCCCTCCCTGTACCGCCGGTGCAGGGAGCTCGTGTCGGCCGAGCTGCGTGCAGCTCCGGCCGGGACAAGCGTGCATTTCACGAATGACCTCTGGACCAGTGTCAGTGGGATGCACGCTTCTTTCCTGGCCCTCACTGCCCACTGGTGGGGACCGGAGAGTGAGGGGACCTCCGCGGGCGATGCTTCCGGGTCCGGCGCGGCTCCCGCTGCACTACGGCACAGGTGGGCCATCCTGCACGTGGAGACGATGGACACGAGGCACACCGCGGAGGAGGTGGCGGCCGTACTCGACCGCCAGATAGAGGAGTGGATTGGCGGGTGTCCACACCTCTCCCGTGGCTTCATTGTCACCGACAATGGAGCCAACGTTACCGCCGCTGTCGAGACAGTCATGGACTGTGTGAACATACGGTGTATGGCACACACGCTCCATCTGACCGTCAGGGACGCCCTTGGCCTTAAGGGGGCCCGCCCCATCCCATCTGCTGTTGCTGCCACGGCCACGCTTGTGGATAAGTCTCGCAAGCTGGCCGCCCACTTCCACCGCAGCGAGAAGTCCAGGAGACTGCTTCGCCAGAAGCAGGATGACCTTGGCCTTCCTCGCCATCTCATCCCTATGGATGTGGAGACGCGGTGGAACTCCACCTTCCTCCTGTTCCAGCGCCTGTTGGAGCAGGAGAGAGCCCTTGTCGCCCTGGCGAGGGACGAGTCCTTGGATGTCTGCGACTTCTCGAACGCAGAGTGGAAGCAGATGTCCGAGGCAGTGTCGGCACTCGAGCCCTTCCAGCTTGCCACGAAGGGCTTGTGTGGCGACACCACTCCCTTGAGCCAGGCGCTGCCCACAGCTGTTGGTCTCGAGAAGCTGATGGGTGGACTCCATATCTCTCTGACCACGCCAGAGGGTCGTGCTCTGGCTGGGAGGCTGAGGTCTGGGGTTGACAAGCGGCTCGTTGATGTGCTGGGAGACAGGGAGGAGTATGTCCTCGCTTGCCTCTGTCACCCAGCCCTCAAGGGCAATGCCGTGAGTGCCGACGAATTGCCCAGGTGGAGGGGCATCCTGGTCGAGAAGGTTAGGGAGGAGGAGGCCGCTAGGGCCCGCAGAGACCAGGGTGTTGGTAGTGGTGCAGGGGCAGCCCTCGCGGCCCAACCTGCACCCAGCAGCAGCATGGGCAGCCAGCCGGCGTCAGCTTCCCCTTCCCCTCCCTCTTCCCAGTCCAGCAGCACGGCATCCCAGGCGGCGCCATCGCAGCAGCCACTTGCTACCGACTCGAGATCCGCCCAGTGGTTTCAGCGGTTCTGCTATGGCGCCATGCCTGGTATGCGGGAGGCTCGACCTGCCAGGCCCCCCTCCAGTGCTGAGCAATGCGTTGCGCAGTACTTGGAGGAGCCTGTGGAGGGAGACGGCGTGGACTGCGCACAGTTCTGGGCGAGCCGCCGCCAAGTCTGGCCGGACCTGGCGGTGGTGGCTGTGCGCCTCCTCTCCTGCCCCCCAACCAGTGTCCAGAGTGAGCGGGTGTTTTCACGTGCCGGGGACGTGGTGACACCCTCTTGCTCCCGCTTGGACCCTGGTCTGGTGGAGCAGCTGGTCTTCCTTAAGGTGAACCTCCCCCTGTTGGGCTACCCCAAGCTGGAGTTTGAGCCGGGCGAGTGATTACCGTGGGTTGCCCCATGGTTGGTCACCTGCCTGGCTCGACCTCTGTGCTTATCCCTACCCTCCCCCCTTCCACCTCTAGCTGAGCTGACGTGACAGATGCTGAGCCGTGCCAGCCAGTCGCAGCGTGTAGTGTGCCCACACAGAGATGCAGTTGTAGTAGTAGTTGTAGTGCTGCGACTGGCCAGATGTTTACAATGCCCACACCCACCTAAAAAGAAACCCAATGCTGACCAGCACAGGCCCTTTATCTATGCACCTGTCAGCATTTGGGGACCTGGCGTGGGCACGGCACACACCCCCAAAGTAGCACAGCCCACAGAGTACTAGACTTAGCGGCAGCGGCGGGTATACGTTCTAAAATGCAGTGTAGATATGTAAATACTGTATGTAAATAAACATGTAAATAAATTTTTCTTTAAAAACCCCATGTTAAAATCAAGCCTCAAAATTATGCAAAAGAAAGAAAAAAAGGTGACAAAGGGAGAACAAAATGATGAATGCCAAATGAATTGATTTTATTGAAAATGTTGCCAGAAATCATGTGTGGGGGGCTTGGTTTACATGGAGAAAATGATTGGATGATTTTTTCTAATGAAACGAATGAATTATTATCATGTTCATCTTGATTGTGGTCACTGTTGATGTTTGCTGATGGCAAAAAACCCAAAACCATCAGAATAGCAATGAACTGGCTGCCAACACAACATATTGATTGATAACTGTGCAGGGGGGGAATTGGGTCTGTGTGTGTGTGTGTGGTGCAGGCTCAGTCTGTCTCTTCCTGTTGTGTGTCTGTCTGTCTGTCTGTCTGTGTGAATGGATGCCTAGCACTGTCTCTGTGTGTGGATGCTTTCTGTGTGTAGTGTGGTGTGTGTCTTTCTACATGTTTTTTCCTCCCCCCTCCAACTCCCTCCCCCCATGCCTCCCTCCATCCCTCCCCTCTCATCCTCCCCCCTTCCTCTTCACCACCCTCCATCCTCCCTCCCTTCCAGCCCACCACCGCCTCACCTGCCCCCAACCCCGGTCTGGCAGATGATGAGAGTCTGGTCTCTCCCACCGAAGCACACACATGAGCACGTGTGTGCACAAATATGTGGCTGAGCAACTCTGAGCCGGACCCTCCCCCCCTTCAATCCCCTCTACATCCCTCTCCCCCTCCCCTTTTCTCCCCCCTGCCTGCCTCCCTCCCCCCTCCTAGCTAGCAGCGCACACATACACAGTACACACACACAAAACACCTGTGGTGGCAAACACCACCAGCACACATGCACTCACACTGGTGCCACCACCTGCCTTGGGCCTCTCTGTGTCCTTGAGCAAATATGTGGTGGTGGACCAGAGAAGCATTTCTTTCCAGCAAGGCAAAAGGCATGCACTCACTGCACACACACACACACGAAGAAGAGGTGAAAAGACGAGAAGAGGCAACTTCTAGAACCAGCAGCAGCAGGTGAGTGTCGTGTAATTGTGTTGCTTCCCAAGGCCACTGCCCATGCTCAATGCTCAGTCTGCTGAAACTAAAGAACTAGCCACAATCATCCTTCCTCACACACAGTGCAGCGCAGCTCAGCTCAGCTCAGCTGCACAGCACACTGACTAACTAGACACTACAGCTGGTGGTAGAAAAAACAGAAGTCTAGATTCTAGAAGATGTCCTGGTGGATTTTAAACTTTCAAATCTGTGCTAGGATTGCCTCGCCGCCGCCTCCTCCTCCTGCTGCCTGTAATTGTGCCCTCTCCCCTTGCAGTTGCGCCGTCGTGATGGGTTGGTGATGTGCGTGCGCCGTCTACTTAGCTCTCTCCTCCTCATGTTGGCTGGGCTTGCCAGGCACTGGCTGGCAGCAGCTGTTGGCTGTGTGCTAGGCTCAGGCTGTGGCGCGCGTGACTGGACTGGGAATGTTATTGTAGCGGAAACACTGGTTGTGGTGGTAGCAGTAGTAGCTGTTGCTGTTGCTGGGCTGGTGGCTGCTGGCCTGTGCTGACTCTGCGCACTTGGTCTGGTCTGGTAATTTGGATGCAGATGTAGGGTGTGTGTGCATCATCCATGGGGAGCAGCAGAGCAGAGCAGAGCAGGTTGGCTGGCTTCTGTCTGTCGGGCCTAGTCAGTGGCAGGCACTGAGTGAGGCGGTGGTTTCTTTGGGCATCACATCACCCATCATGCAGAGCGGCAGGTCTGCTGCTCTGCTGCTCCGCCTCCTGCTTCTTCTCTGTGTGTGCTGCTCTTGTGCTTAGTGTGCTTCTCCGCTGCTGCTGCTGTGCTGGCAGGGAGCACAGCAGTGGCCTTTTTGTTAGATCAGAGAGTGGGTGTTGTCTCTCTGAGTGTCCTCCTCTTACTTGCTTGGATAGGAGTGGTGGTAGTAGGTAGGCATTAAGATGGACTGACTAGGTGTTACGTGTTAGGGCGCCCAGAGAGAGGCGCCAAAAAGATGGGGTGGCAATTGTTGGGTTGCTCCTAGTATTATTGGTGATTTTTTGAAGAAAAATTTTTTTTCCATTGGCTAGAATGGGGGTTTGGGGCTGCCCCAGACCCACCTCTGTGGGGTGGCAGCACCGCCAAAGTGGGTCCGGGGCCATGGCAAAAATGCCCTCAGTCCCTCCCAGCAATCCCCGTAGAGATAGGAGTGATGTTTCTGTTGTTTTTCTGAGGTGTTCTGAGTGAGTGTGGATTCTGTGATAGCAAATGAGAGTGGATTCATGGTGTCTCATTGGAAATCTCATTAGCTATCATAGAATCTACACTCAGAACACCTCAGAAAAACAACAGAACCATCACTCCTATCTCTATGGGGATTGCTGGGAGGGACTGAGGGCATTTTTGCCATGGCCCCGGACCCACTTTGGGGGTGCTGCCACCCCACAGAGGTGGGTCTGGGGCAGCCCTAAACCCCCATTCTAGGCAATGGAAAAAAAATTTTCTTCAAAAATTCACCAATAATACTAGGAGCCACCAATTGCCTTGGGATTTTTGGGGTGGAGGACACCCATGGGTGGCTACCACCCACCCCAGCTTTTTTTGCCCCTAACGGCTCCACATTGTGAGTTATGGGCAAAAAATTTTTAAAAAAAAAATTGTAAAAAATCAGAGGAAGGTCCAATCGACTTGAAATTTGGGTGGCAGGTAGAACACAATGTCCCCTTCAAAACCAGCCACTTTTTGTGATCCGAACCAGTTCGGTTCGGATCCGAACCAGTTCGAAACCGAACCGGACCGGGGGGTGGTCCGGCAAAACCAAAACCGAACCACCCCGGTCCGGTCCGGACCCGAACCGAACCGGGAGAACCGGTTTTATGCACATCCCTAAGGCATGTACTATCCCCTTCACAACCCTAGACAATTCCACTGGACATGAGCTTGCAGAAGCAATGCGGGCAGAAAAGAACTGTTTCTTTGCTGCATGCATTGCCAGAGCATAGATCTTCAAATGCACCCTGTGTTGTAATCTGTCAGATTCGAGCTGAGTCTTTCTCCACTTGCGCTCGAGCCATCTACCTAGCCGCTTCAGCCCCCATAGCTCTTCTGTGTACCAAGGGGCTAATTTAGAAGTGGATCAGAGAGGGCACTTAGGAGCAATCATGTCTATTGCCCAAGTGAGTTCATTATTCCAAGTCTGAACCAGAGCATCAACAGAATTGCTGGCAGAACCAACCTTAAAACCTTCTAAGTCTTCTTGAAATCTTATGGGATCCAATAGCCTTTTTGGACCATCCTAATAGGCCCTTCACCCTTGCAGCAGAGGGTTGAGGCTGTGAGTCCAACGTTTACCAGATGATGGTTCATCCCTGACAATGGGGAAATCACAGGAGTCCCCACCCATGAAACACCTTCCTGATCAGAGCGAAAAACCAAATTGAGAGTGTGACCAGCAATTTGTGTTACTCCCCAGAACAACCTGGGATAGGCCCATAGTTGTCATGGCTGCTATGAACTCCTGAGCCAATCCTGACAAATTGGTTCCAAAGTGAACATTAAAGTCCCCCAGAACTACTAGTCTGGGAGACTCCAACACCAGCTCTGCAACCAAGTCAGCCAGCTGAGTTAGGGACTCTGTTGGGTAGAGGGGCAAAGAATACCATCAGAAGTCCCAGTCTATCCTTGGTCTCCAGATGTAGGTACACACATTCAGTATAGGCCAATTCCCTGAGAGGAACCCTAGTAAGGGAGATATTAGTCTTATGTACCACAACCACTCCTTCTCCCCACCCATGTCCTCTCACCTGCTCTACAACAACAGAGTATTCTGCTGGGAGAAGCTGGGCCCAAATTGGACCACTAACCCCCCTGCCCCCACAATCTTCCAGGTCTCTGTAATACATACCACGTCAGCTCCATCATCCACGATCAAATCATGGATGGTTTCTATTTTATTTTGAACCGACCTGGCATTACAGAGAAGCAAGGTGAGTTTCTGTGCAGTGTTCCCTCTAACAAGGATTTCCAGATGTTGTTCACTACAACTCCCAGCATTGCCAGATGCAATGGCCTTTGGCTGGGGATTATGGGAGTTGTAGTCAACAGCATCTGGGAATCCCTGTTAGAGGGAACACTGATTCTTTGGAGGTTTGGAGCTGGCAGGGAAGCTGGAAGGGGTAACAGCTATTAGGTTTCTAATCTCCCTTCCCATGTAATGGCCTGCTACCCTGCCAACTTCGCATCCTCCTCTATTCCCCACCACCACTGAAGTCACCCCAGGGATAGTGTACACGCTTCCCCCAACTCCAGGTTCACCAAAACACATACCTGCACAAATTCTAGCAAATAAACAGAGAAGTTCTTAAAGCTGCAGCGTAACTTGCCTCAGCCCTCTGTCCCACCCCTGAAGGCCACCCCCAAAGGCCGGCCCCATTTGGTGGTCAGCCTCGGCAGCCAACTACAGACAGCCCACCCAGCAGCCCACCATTGGGTTGGGCACAGCCCCTGGTTTTATAGGTATAGTGAGAGCCAACTCCTCCTCCTGGCAAGTGAAAAGTATATTCCATTTAGCCTGAAGGGAGGAGGCAACCCCCAGAGTAATGGCCCAGAGACACAACAAGCCCAGAAGAATCCCTTTGCCGGCCAATCTCACAAGTGTCCTTGGCTTGGCTATCAGCAGCTGAAAAAGCAAACAGATAAAGTAAAATAAGGGCGGGGGGACTGAATCTACCACTGCAGCCCATTACCAGTTCTTCTACCAGTTATTTATTTATTTATTAAAATTTCCTTATATACCACCTCCTCCAAAGATTCTAGGTGGTGAACAACAACCATACTAATAATAATTAATTAAAATAATAATAATAATAATTAAAGGGTAAACACCTGGCAAAACAGGTGGGTCTTAAGAAGGGCCTTAAAAGCAGCCAGGGATGGAGCTGAATGGATCTGGGGGTGGGGGTGGGGATGGGGGTGGGGGTGGAAAGAGTGTTCCAAAGAAGAAGGGCAGCCACAAAGAAGGCCCTCCTACAGGCCCAGGCACCACGCACTACACCAGGGCCTGGGACACTAAGGTGGGCCAGCTGAGAAGACCTCACAGGCTGGGATACAACTGGCCAAGAGAGGCGATTCCAGAGATATACAGGTGCTAAGCCCATAAGGGTTTTGTAGGCGAGAACCCGCACTTTGAATTGGACCCAGAAGCGAACAGGCAACCAGTGCAGTAAAAGAGGTATGACACTATCAAATCTATGGCCACCCATAAGGAGGTGAGCTGCTACATTCTGGACTAGTTGAAGCTTCTGAATCATTTTCAAAGGCAACCCTAGGTAGGGATGTGCACAAAACCAGTTCGCCCAGTTCGGTTCGAATTCGAACCGGGTTCGAACCAGGAGGGGGTGGTTCGGTTTTGGTTTTGTCCAAACCACCCCTGGTTCGCTTTGAATTTGAACCTCAAAAAGTAGGTAGGATGAAAGGTAACCTTGGGTGCCACCTACCACCCAAACCTCAAATCGATTGGACCTCCCTATGATTTTCTACAATTTTTTTAAACATTTTCAAATTTTGCCCATAACTCCCTATGTGGACACTTAGAGGCAAAAAGCTGGGGTGGGTGGTAGGCACCCATGGGTGTCCTCTACTCCAAAAATCCCAAGGCAACTGGTTGCTCCTAGTATTATTGGTGAATTTTTGAAAAAGAAATCCCATTGGATATAATGGGGATTTGGGGCAGCCCCAAACCCACCTCTGTGGGGTGGCAGCACCCCCAAAGTGGGTCTGGGGCCATGGCAAAAATGGCCTCAGTCCCTCCCGAGCATCCCCGGATTGATAGGAGTGATGGTTTTTTTAATTAGGATTTTCTAAGGCATTAAATAATATCTAATTGGAAAGAATGGAATGTGTGTCAGTGGGTGAAAGGTAAGCCAGCAAGCTCTAAGAGAGATATTTATTTAATGCCTTAGAAAATCCTAATTAAAAAAACCCCTAACTCCTATCAATCCGGGGATGCTTGGGAGGGAATGAGGCCATTTTTGCCATGGCCCCAGACCCACTTTGGGGGTGCTGCCACCCCACAGAGGTGGGTTCGGGGCTGCCCCAAATCCCCATTATATCCAATGGGATTTTTTTTTCTTTCAAAAATTCACCAGCCATACTAGTGGCACCCATCAATTGCCACCCCAGCTTTTTTGCCCCTATCTGGGCGCCCTAACACGTAACATCACCCAGTCAGTCCACCTTACCTTACCTTACCTACCCAAGCAACTAAGATGACACACAGACAGACACCAACTATTGACTCTCTGATCTAACAAAAGGCCACTGCTGCTGCTGCCTGCCAGCAGTAGTAAAGCACACACACAGAGAAGAAGCAGGAGGCGGAGCAGAGCAGCAGACCTGCTGCTCTGCATGATGGATGATGTGATGCCCAAAGAAACCACCGCCTCAGTGCCTACCACTGAGGCCACCACAGACAGACAGAAGCCAACCTGCTCTGCTCTGCTGCTCCTCCCCTCCATGGATGATGCACACACACCCTACATCTGAGTTCTGATTCTTCTGAGACTGAAAAGGTGAAGAAGGTGTCCAGGCAGGCCAGGAGACCAATCCAAACCAGACCAAGCGCAGAGTCAGCACAGGCCAGCAGCCAGCAACAACAACTACTGCTACTACCACTAGTGCTACACCAACATTGCCAGTCACACGCACCATAGCCTGAGCATAGCACACAGCCAACAGCTACTGCCAGCCAGTGCCTACAAGCAAGCCAAGCCAACAAGAGCTAAGTAGATGGCGCACGCCAACCCGTGATGACGCAACTGCAAGGGGAGGGCACAATTACAGGCAGGAGGAGGCGAGGCAATTCTAGCACAGATTTGAAAATTGAAATCAAGAACTACCACCAGACTAGTGTGTCTGTCTACATAGTGCAGTGAGTGCAGCTGACTGAGCTGAGCTATGTGTGAGGAAGGATGATAGTTAGTTGGAGCAGACTCAGAGCATTGAGCATTGGCAATGGCACTGGCAAGCAACACAACACTCACCTGCTGGTTCAGTAGTACTACACTACAGTTCTCTCTCAAACAGTAGTTGTCTTGTCCACACTAGTAGTGTCTTCATTTCTTCGTGTGTGCAGTGAGTGCATGCCTTTTGCCTTACTTGGGGAAAGAAATGGTTCTCTGTCCACCACATATTTGCTCTAGGACACAGAGAGGCCCAAGGCAGGTGGTGGTAGTGGTACCAGTGTGAGTGCATGCGTGTTTGTGTTTGCCAGGTGTTGTGTGTGTGCTGCTAGCTAGGAGTGGGGAGGAAGGGAAGGGGGGAGGAAGGGGAGGGGGAGGGGAGGGAGAGGGAGGGGGAGGGGGATGTACCAGAGGGGATTGAAGGGGGAGGAGGGTCTGGCTCAGAGTTGGTCTATGCTGCCACATGTATGCACACACGTGATGTGTGTGCTTCAGTGGGAGACCAGATTCTCATCACCTTGCCAGACCAGGGGGCAGGGGCAGGTGAGGTGGGTGTGGAAGGGAGGATGGAGGGTTATGAAGAGGAAGGACGGAGGATGAGGGGTGGATGGAGGGCAGGAGGGATGAGCGGGGGAAGGGAGGGTTGGAGGGGGGAGGGGAAAAACATGTAGACACACAGCACAGACAGAGTAGACAGCACACTACAGCAAGCATCCACACACACAGACAGTGCTAACATCCATCCACACAGACAGAAAGACACAACAGAAAGAAACAGCCTGCACCACAGTCCACACACACACACACACACACACACACACACACACACACTTCTTTAAGCAGCAGCACAAGCGCACAGACACACACAGACCCAATTCCCTCCCCTCCCCCCAAATAACCCAGACAATCAAGCAATAATCATCAATCAATATGTTGTGTTGACAGCCAGTTCATTTCTATTATGATGGTTTGTGGTTTTTTTGCCATCAGTCAGCATCAACAGTGACCATAATTAACAACATAAGATAAGAATTCATTCAGGAAGGAACCATTAAAAAGACATTAAACTCATCTTGCATGTAAACCAACCCCCCCCACATGATTTCTTAGGTAACATTTTTTAGAAAATCAATTCATTCTGCAGTCATATATTATTTCCTTTGTTACCAGTATGATTTGTAATATTTTTTGAGGGTTGATTTTAACATGACATTTTTTTCAAATTTTATTTACATATTTATTTACATATTTACAGAACGTATACTCGCCGCTGCCGCTGAAAGTCAAGTACTATTAGGGCTGTGCTACTTTAGGTGTGTGTGCCGTGCCCACACCAGGTCCCCAAATGCTGACAGGTGGAGATAAGGGGCTTGTGGTCAGCACTGGATTTCTTTTTAGGTGGGTGTGGTATAAACATTTGGCCAGTCACGGCACTACTACTACTTGAACTTGTGGTGTGTGGGCACTGCACGCTGCGACTTGGCTGGCATAGCTCAGCATCTGACACGTCAGCTCAGCTAGAGGTGGAAGGGGGGAGGGGAGGGATGAGAGCAGATGATGAGCCAGGCAGGTGACTAACCATGGGGCAACCACAGTAATCACTCACCCAGCTCAACTTCCAGCTTTGGATAGCCAAGCAGGGGGAGGTTGATCTTGAGAAAGACCAACTGCTCCACCAGACCAGCGTCCAATCGGGAGCGAGAGGGTGTCACCACATCCCCGGCACATGAGAACACCCGCTCGCTCTGGACACTGGTTGGGGGGCAGGAGAGGAGGTGCACAGCAACCACTGCCAGGTCCTGCCAGACTTGGTGGTGGGTCGCCCAGAACTCTGTGCAGTCCAAGCTGTCTTCCTCCACAGGCGGCTCCTCCAAGTACTGCGCAACGCATTGCTCAGCACTGGAGGGGGGCCTGGCAGGTCGAGCCTCCCGCACACCAGGCAAGGCGCCAAGGGACACCCGATGAAACCACTGGGTGGATTTCACGGCGGGAGCAAGTGGCTGCTGCATTGGCGCTGCCTGGGATGCCACGCTGCTTGACTGGGAAGAGGAAGGGGAAGCTGATGCCAGCTGGCTGCCCACGCTACTGCTGGGTGCGGGTCGGGCGGCGGGGGGTGCCCCCGCACCACTACCAACCTCCTGGTCTCTGGAGACCATAGCAGCCTCCTTCTCCCTCACCTTCTGTACCAGGAGGTCCCTCCACCTGGGAAAGTCGCTGGCACTAATGACATTGCCCTTGATGGCTGGGTTGCAGAGACAAGCGAGGACATACTCCTCCCTGCTTCCCAACTCACCAACCAGCTGCTTGGCCACCCCAGACTTCAGCCTCCCAGCCAGAGCACGACCCTCTGGCATTGTCAGAGAGGTCAGGAGTTCGCCCATCAGCTTCTCCAGACGCAGAGCTGTGGGCAGCGCCTGGCTCAAGGGAGTGGTGTCGGCACACAAGCCCTTCGTGGCAAGCTGGAAGGGCTCGAGTGCCAACACCGCCTCAGACATCTGCTTCCACTCTGCATGCGAGAGGTCGCAGACGGCCAAGGACCCGTCCCTCGCCAGGGCGCCAAGGGCTCTCTCCTGCTCCAACAGGCACTAGAACAGGAGGAAGGTGGAGTTCCACTGCGTCTCCAAATCCGTAGGGATGAGATGGTGAGGAAGCCCAAGGTTATCCTGCTTCTCACGAAGCAGTCTCCTGGACTTCTTACTGCGGTGGAAGTGGGCAGCAAGCTTGCGAGCCTTCTCAACAAGCATGGCCATGGCAGCAACAGCACCTTGGGGGGGGCGGCCCTGGCGCTGGGACACCTTCAGCTCCTTAAGGCCGAGGGCGTCCCTGATGGTCAGATGGAGCGTGTGTGCCATACACCGTATGTTCACACAGCCCATGACAGTCTCGATGGTGGCGGTAATGTTGGATCCATTGTCAGTGACAATGAATCCCCTGGTGAGGTGTGGACACCCGCCAATCCACTCCTCTATTTGGCGGTCAAGTACTGCTGTGACCTCCTCCATGGTGTGCCTCGTGTCCATCGTTTCCATGTGCAGAATGGCCCACCTGTGCTGTAGTGCAGCAGGAGACGCGCCGGACCTGGAAGCATCGCCCAAGGAGGTCCCCTCAATCTCTGGGCCCCACCAGTGGGCAGTGAGGGCCAAGAAAGCAGCGTGCATCCCACTGACACTGGTCCAGAGGTCAGTCGTAAAATGCACGCTGGTGCCAGCCGGAGCCGCACGCAGCCCGGCTGACACGAGCTCCCTGCACCGGCGGTACAGGGAGGGGACCACGTTCTGGCTGAACATGGTCCTTGAGGGGATGATGTAGTCAGGCACAAGGTACTTGAGTATCCGGCGGAAGCCGTTGTTCTTGACCACCTGAAACGGCTGGTCATCGGTGGAAATCTTCTCCCCTATAAGGCGGGTGAGGTGATGATGATCCACATGAACAGTCCGCTTGCTGCTCGACACCTGTGTCCACCACTGGACTGGCAGTGTAGCCTGCTTTTTGGCTGGCGCAGGCACAATGCCCTTGTCCGCCCTAGTGGCAGGTGCACAAGGTGCACTAGCGCTGCCAGCCTGGCCAAGGAGACCTGGGTGGTGACGTGCCATGTGCCTCCACATGGGTGTCGTACCCAGGTGCCTTGCATCCTTACCACGGCTGACCTGCACCCTGCAGTGGACACAGTGGGCATGGTTTGGGGCATTTTCAGGGATCTCAAAATGCTCCCAGACACCGCTGCCCTTGGCCTCCTGCACCCTGGGCGCTTTCTTAGGCCTCTTTTTGCTCGGTGGATGCAGTCATGGGGGGCGGGGCGGCCACCGCTGCATTCCCACTGCTGCCACCCAAACCACCCCTTCCGCCCTCCATGCGAGAGGAATGGCCCGGCTCCAATGGCAGAGGAGAGGCAGGCCTCTCCTCCACCACCTCGGCAGACCCTTCCTCGGAGTGGTGGGCTTCATGAGCGGGGGACCCACTGAGCGGCAAAACTATAGGGGGAAGGGCCCCAAGAGGGAGGGAGAACCTGGCTGCATGGCTGCCAGCCGTAAGATCCTCACCACCCTCTGCCTGCTCTCCCACACCAGCCGTCTCCTCCACCACCACTGGTGGTGCCCCAGCAGCACCTGGTGCTGCCGAGGGACCCGCCACAGCCCTAGTGCCTCTGCCTCTGCAATTGCTGGCAGCAGGCTGGGGGAAATCGAGCCTGTGGACAAACCTCTCAGCTGGGGCAAAGAATTGTGCAAGGGGGAGGACCGGGGTATCCTCAGGCTCCCCAAGTCCTCTCCCTCCTCTCTGCGCCACAGGCACAGCCTGCACCTGGCCTCTCCCACCTCTGCCTGCCAACCTTCTGCGAGGCCTGGCCACAACACGGCGCTCGCGTTGGTCAGACATGGTAAACTTTTTCAAAAGGTGGGAGACTGTACGAGGAAGGCCAGAAAAGGGCAAAAAAATAATTTGGAAGAGGGGAAGGGGCAAAAAAAGCCAATTAATTGGGAGGCGGCGGGAGGGAAATTTGATGGAAAAAAGCCAATTGGGGGAAGGGAAGACTTTTTGCTGTGGGTGGGGGGGAAGCCAACTGAGGTGAGGGGGAGGGGAACCTTTGGAACTTGGGGTCAGGTGGGAAGCCAATTGGGGATGGGGATGGGTGTTTAAATTTGGACCCCTGGGTGGGTGGGTGGCATTGGCAGTTACTAGGTGGAGTAGTTGTGGGGGGGGAGTCTTTTTAGTGTGGGGAAAATGGAAGATGGGGGGAGGGCACAGCACCTACCGGGGAGGGATGCAGTCAAAGCTTGGGGTGGAATAACCTGAAAATCAAATGAAACCCTTCTTTAGTGAACAGTGTGCATTGGTTTAGGGGGGGATTTTAAGTAATACTGCAGTACAAGTAACCTTGCCTTGCCTATTTTAAAATAGCACTTTAACAAAACCCACCCACTCCACCCAAAGCAAGCAAGCAAAACACAAAAACATCATATATCATAACAACAATGACCTGGGGTTGGGGGGTTTGGGAACCTGTTAAAACAAGAAACAACCTGTAAGAAAAGCAACAACAACAATTGCTTCAGCAACACGACAGTACATCTCAAAGTGTCCCTCCCCACACCTAAATGCATTTCAAAAAACAGGTGTCCCTATTTAAAACCTCCAACTAGGGAAAGGTGCACACACATGCGCACGACGCACACTCACCCCTCTTCTTCTGGTCCTTCTCCTGCCACACACTGCTGGTCACAGACGCGCCGCCAACCAGCCACCCCTGGGCTGGGACACAGACAGGGCGGCCGCCACCACGGGGCACAGGCAGCCAGGGTGAGTCAAGGACGTTTGGAGGGGCAGAAATGAGGAGCCCACACTATTTGTGTGACTCAACTCACCGCAAGCAGAGACAAATAAAATAAAATACTTTGGGGAAAAACAAAAACCGATGGCAGGGACCAGTGAGGTCGGTGGTACTGTGTGGCTGCAGCTGTGGGAAGAAGGGATGAATGAAAGAAGGAGAGAGAGAGAGAAGCAGAGAAAGAGAGAGAGCAAAGTCAGAGAGAGTGAAGAAGTGGAGACTCAGAGAGAGAGAAAATAAGAGAATAAGAGAAAGAGAGAAAGGAGAGAGAGAGACAGAGAAAGAGAGAGAGACAGAGAAAGAGCAGCACGGAGGGGGCGGGCGGTGTGATGTAGCAGGGAGGGGGGATTCAGGGGGACAGCAGCAGGCCCAAGAGCCGAGGCCCAAGAGAGCGGGGGGGTGTTGGGGGTATTAGTGTCAAGGGGAGGGGAGTGTGTTGGGAGGGGGCAGGAGGCAGCAGGCCCAAGAGAGCAGAGGGGGGCTGTTGGGGGTATTAGTTTCAAGGGGAGGGGAGTGTGTTGGGAGGCGGCAGGGGGCAGCAGGCCCAAGAGAGCAGAGGGTGTGTGTGTTGTGGGTATTAGTGTCAAGGGAAGGGGAGTGTGTTGGGAGGGCGGAAGGGGGCAGCAGGAGTGGGGTGGGGTGGGGATCAGGACCCAAGGGGCACGATCAACAAGCGGGCAGGAGAAAGCAACACAAACCAACCAGATATAAAACCAAGAAAATAATAATGTCTGAGTGCAAAGAGAAAAACAATCGGGGTTCAAGGATCAAAGGGGGGGACGGCGGCAACAGAACACACCAAGAACTCTTGCAAAGCAAAAATTGAAAAAAAGTTTAAAAGCACAGCAGCAACCCAAAATCCTAAACAAAACCAGGCTCGGGCAGGAAGCAGCAACAGAGGGTGGCTGGAGGTTGCGTGGGGATGGGGAATCTGGAGGGGAGGGTGGGAGCAGCAGTGGTGTGGGGTGGGGATCAGGAGGACCCAAGGGGCACACAAATCAATAATTAAATCACACAGCAATAAATATATAAATTAACAGCAGCAGCAACAACAAGACAATAATCAGGAATCAAATCAATCCAAACAATATATAATCAAGTCAATGAAATAAAACCCGGGCACAGGCAGCAGAAGAAAAACAGAGAGCAGAGAGGGGCAGATGTGTGGCACACAGGAGGAGTAGGGTGAGGGTGGGTCACAGGGCAGGGAGACCAGGCCGGGCTGCAGGGCCTAGGCCCCGAGCCAGTGACTGGCCTGGCCTGGGAGGGATAGGATGGATATTGGCTAGGAGATGGGATGGCAGCAGGAACAGGAAGAGACTAGAGGCAAAAGGCAACAACAACAATAATTTTTTTAAAAGCTGAACAACAAGGAACAAAAACAAAGCACGGATAAAAGTAAATGAAACCAATGCAGATGGATGGAGGTGGGGGTGGGGTGGGGGACCAAATGATAAAGGACGAAGAATGAAAGAATAAATGGATGAGGAAAAAAGGACAACAGAACAACAAGAATATGGGAAAAGAAGAGTAAGTAGTAACAGAGACAGACACAGGGCAGAGAGTGGATGGACAAAAGAAAGACAAGACAAGAGCAGCAGGAGGTAGGAGGACACAGTCAAGGGACTCACAAGCAGACACCAGCAGCGAAGCAAGGTCCAAGATGATAATCCCACAACTGCAGCCAAAGAGAATTTTCCAGGCAAGAGGCTTGGCTTAAATAGGTTTGAAACTCCCTCCTTTGGGAGCCCCCACCTTTGCACTCCCCCCGCCAGCCATTAGGGTGCCAGCTCTCAAACAGTGGCACAGCCAACAGCCTACCAGAGCGCAAGACTCATTCTGGCCAATCAAAGGATCAATAGCCCAGCCAATGCAATGCCTGAAAAACAGCCTCGCAAAATGGAGGCCAGGAGCAAAAGCTGAAAAAAAGGAGCCACAAAATGGAGGACACACAATTCAATCAATACAGACCCTATAGAGCCCTATGGCACATCTGAACCGGTTCGGGTTCGGTTCAAATTCGAACCAGTTCAGTCCGAAAAGAGCTCGGTCTGGTTCGAATTTGAACTGGTTCGCACATCCCTAACCCTAGGTAGAGCAGATGGAGGCCATGGCCAGGGGGACCTTTGCCCAGCTTTGGCTGGTTCACCAGTTATGGCCTTTTCTTGACCGGCAGGCCCTGGCAACAGTAACAGTAACCTTTGTTACTTTGGTTACAGTAATCCAAACAAGGGGTAACAAAGGTTACTGTTACTGTTGCCAGGGCCTGCCGGTCAAGAAAAGGCCATAACTGGCGAACCAGCCAAAGCTGGGCAAAGGCCCCCCTGACCATGGCCTCCATCTGCTGTTCAAGCAGGAGCCACGAGTCCAGAAGGACCCCCAGATCATAAACCATCTTTCTCAAGGGAAGCACAACCCTGTCAAGAGATACTCACATATGACAATTGGCCAGATTGCAAACCGAACAAGAGCAACTCGGTTTTGGAAGGATTGAGCCTGAGCTTGTTTTGGCCCATCCAAGTCTTTTTTCTTTTTTCACGTATTTTTATACCACCCAAAACGTATGTCTCTGGGTGGTTTACAACGGATAAAAACAACACTAAAACACTAGTTAAAAACAAAAACAAGAAATTTAAAACACAACAATTAAACAAAAAAATTAAACAATGCTCTAAAACAACATTAAAAACAATCAAAACATTATCAGTTAAAAGGTCTTGACAGCCTCTAGGCATTGAGCCAGCACAGGGACGGCTCAGTGACCTGACCTGTTTGGCCTGGGATAGAGATATAAAGCTGAGTATCATCAGCATATTGATGAAAACCTACCCCAAACTGACAGATGACCAGGCCCAGCAGTTTCATGTAGATGTTAAAGAGAATGGGAGCAAGGACCGATCCCAGTGGAACCCCACAAGAAAGGCGCCAGGGTGAAGCACACTCACCCGCAATTGATACCAACTGGATTCACCCAGTGAGATAGGATTGGAACCACTGAAGAACAGTGCCCCCAAAGCCCAGCCCACTTAAGCACTCCAGAAGGATAGCATGGTCGATGTTATTGAAGGCCAATGACAGATCAAGAAGAACCAAGAGAGGTGCACTTCCCACATCAAGGTTACGATACAGGTCATCCAACAGGGCAACCAATGCCATTTCAGTGCTGTGCTGCAGCCTAAATCCTGACTGGCAAGGATCCCAGAAATCAGTTTCCTCCAGGACTCTCATCAACTGAGCACAAACCACCCTTGGAGATCGCACAATAGTTATCCAGATTATCAGGGTCAAGAGAAGGTGATGATCAGGGGCCTAGAGCACCTTTCTTATGAGGCAAAGCTACAACACCTGGGGCTATTTAGTTTAGAAAAAAGGTGACTGCGGGGAGACATGATAGAGGTCTATAAAATCACGCATGGAGTGGAGAAAATGGATAGAGAGAAATTCTTCTCCCTCTCCCATAACACTAGAACCAGGGGTCATCCCATGAAATTGATTGCTGGGAAATTTAGGACAAGCAAACAGAAGTATTTTTTCACATAACACATAATCAACTTGTGGAATTCTCTGCCACAAGATGTGGTGACAGCCAACAACCTGGATGGCTTTAAGAGGGGCTTGGATAACTTCATGGAGGAGAGGATTATCAATGGCTACTAGTCGGAGGGCCACCTCCAGCCTCAAAGGCAGGATGCTTCTGAGTACCAGTTGCAGGGGAGTAACAGCAGGAGAGAGGGCATGCCCTCAACTCCTGCTGTAGGCTTCCAGTGGCATCTGGTGGGCCACTGTGTGAAACAGGATACTGGACTAGATTGGCCTTGGGCCCAATCCAGCAGGGCTGTTCTTATGTTCTTAAGGCTTCTTCAGAAGAGGAACATAGGAACACAGGAAGCTGCCATATACTGAATCAGACCATTGGTCTATCTAGCTCAGTATTGTCTTCACAGACTGGCAGCGGCTTCCCCAAGATTGCAGGCAGGAATCTCTCTCAGCCCCATCTTGGAGAAGCCAGGGAGGGAACTTGAAACCTTCTGCTCTTCCCAGAGCGGCTTCATCCCCTGAGGGGAATATCTTGCAGTGCTCACACATCAAGTCTCCCATTCATATGCAACCAGGGCAGACCCTGCTTAGCTATGGGGACAAGTCATGCTTGCAACCACAAGACCAGCTCTCCTCTCCTAGAGGGTAGACCATTGCCTCTGTAAGGGCTGATGGAACAAGCCCCTCCCAAAAGGAGGAATTAACCATCTCCTGAAGCCAGGACAGAACAGGTTTCTGTTAGGGCACAGCCCTAACGAGCCAGGAAGGACAAGGGTCCAGGCTAGAGGTCACTGTGCCCACGTTGGTGAGAATCCTGTCCATATCATCAGCCTCAACAAGTCAAAGGTATCCCAGATAGTATCACAAGACCTAGCCTCTATGAGCTCAATGGAGACTGAGCCGTTGGAATCCAACTCCAACCAAAGGCGAGCAACTTTATCAGCGAAAAACCTAGCAAACACGCTACAGCAGCCAGGCGGAAGGTCACCAGAATCAACACTTCTCAGCAAAGAACGAGTGATTCAGAAAAGGGCCGGCAGACGGGAATCTGCTGATGCAATAAGCGCAGAGAAATCAGTAGATTTTGCTTCTCACCACTGTAAACTCCCAAACATGGGCAAGCAACTGTACTCCGTTGGCTTCTGTCTTAGTAGTCCTCCTCCAGCAGTGCTCTAGGCATCTTTTGACTCACTTAATCTCTTGGCATTCCTCAGATTACCAAAGAAGCTGAGATGCACGAGCCCTAAGAGGCTGCTTAAGAGCAAGCTTGTCAAGCGCCCTCGTAGCTCCGATGTTCCAGGCCTCAATGAGTAGTGCTGGCAAGTTGCTTAGCAGATTCCTGGGAAACTCCCCAAGTGCCCACTGAAAACCATCAGGATCCATAAGGCGCCTAGGGCAGTCCATCCTAATAGGTCCAGTGTCCCTGTGAAGGGAAGGAGCTGCAGCCATCTGCAAATGAATTAGGGAGTGATCAGACCACAGCAAGGGACAGATGGATAAGATCACACTGCCACTGCTCTGAGACAAACATCAGGTCCAAAGTGTGACCACCATGAGTCGGGCCAGAAATAAATTGCAATAAGCCCATGGCTGCCATGGAGGCCATGAAATCTCGGACCATCATCGAACTCTCACCCAGGGCTGACAGGTTGAAATCCCCCAGAATCACAAATCTGGGGTTCATAACCAGCAGGCCCGCAGCAAATTTGAGAAGCTCAGGAAGGGCTGAGGCTGGGCAGCCAGTACACAAGCAACAGCCCATGCTTATCATGAAGACCCAGCATCACGAAAAGGCACTCACAACCTGCTGCCTGCAGAGCAGGGCCCCTAATCAATGTGAGGTTTTCCCTATAAATCACTGCCACTCCGCCTCCCCGGCTGATGGAACACACGGAAACCTGGTGGATATCTCAGATAAGGCAACATCGCCATCATGACCCAGCCAGGTTTCCATAATACAAACCAGGTTGGCCCGCTCCTCCATAATAAGATCAAAAATGGAAGAGGTCTTATTGCGAACTGACCTAGCATTGAAAAGCAGCAACCCGAGACCTTGAGAACCACCAATCCAGTCACCTGGTCCCAGGGAAGTCAGAAGCAGGAGCCTGACACAAGTTGCAGGGATTGCTACCCCTAAGCTGGCTAACCAACCTCCTCACACCATACCTCCCGAATCCTTACACTGTGGGAATAGGCCTCCTCAAACCACCCACCCTAGATAGCTCCAAAAGGCACCTACACCTCACCAGGGAGCCCAAGAAAGCAAAAGAAAAAAGAAATAAAGAAATAAAAACATAGCTTACACAACAAAATAAAATAAAAACCTTATAAACAGAACCAGAACCCAAGCATATTAAAACAATAGATTCAGCAGAAAGAGCTAAGAGAAAGGAGAAGGAGACAGACCAGGTGCTAGGGAATGAAGATAAGAAGTTGCAGAAGTAGCAGAAGAAAAAGGATAGGAATCATCCCTGGAGTTCACCCCAGGCAGCTCCTCAGAGACCAAACAAGAATCAGGAAAAAGAGGTCTAATAGGAGGAGCTGAGGACCCAGGGAGAGGAAGGGAATATTTATTACAGATCAAAGTGGGATGCAAAAAAGGGTTGAATATGCACAGATCCATGAAGAGAAGGAGAAAAAGAAGTTGAAGGGAAAAGAACAGTATCCTCCCCCCCCCCCGTTCCATTTATTCTAACAGTTCTAAGAATCAAATACGTTTGTGTATGTTTATATTGGTTACTTTATAAGATTTTGATAGATTTCATGTGCTTTCTCCTGACTGAGAGACACAGACAGGTCAGAGAGCCTGTTTCGGGCCTCTCTGAGCACGCATGCGCATGCGTAGAGCCCCGAAATGGGCCGCAGACTAGCCCACATTGGTAGGGAGGTGGAAGGAGCCCCCTCCACTTGTAAAGGGAAATCCTTGCCGGATTCCTCTTTACAAGTTCGGCCGTCAAGGCTTCAGGCTGGCTTGATGGCTGGACTAGACTGGGAACAAGCCCAAGCTGAGCTGCCAGGGGGCGGCTCGAATCCAGTCCAGATTTGAGCTGAACTGGGCTAGCTGGTTCCATCCCTAATGTGAAGTGCTCTCTGAAATATCACACAGACTTCAGGATAAATCTGTCCAATGTGTGAACACCCACCCAAAGTAAAGTTGCCATCTGAAAAAGCTCCAGGTGGCAACAGGGGCGGAGCCACCATTGGGTCAACGGATTCAAAGAACCTGGGCTGCGCCCAATCAGGGGCTGCGTCTCGCGGCCCCGACACACACCCCACGTCTGATGTCAGACACGGGGGTGCTAGTTTAGCTCCCAAGCAGCGGCCGCGCAGCCCCTTCAGGAGCAAAACTAAGGCTGGCGCTGTGCAAACACAGCGCCAGCCGAAGTAGCTCCTGAAGGGGCATGTAGGGAAGAGCTGCTCCTGGCTGTGCTGTGAAAGCAGCTCCAGCCAGACCACGCCCCCCGCGTCTGACGTCCGACGCAGGGGCATGGCTAGCCCTATGTCTGATGTCAGACGCAGGGGGCGGGGTCAGCGGGGCAGCCACTGCGGCTGCACACAGGGCGCTGGGGGTCCCGCTCCAGGCCTGGGTGGCAAATTGTCTTTAAAAGGTCAGACAAGCTGGGTCCAGCCCCTATAAGACTGACCTCTCCTCACTTCTGTGGGTGATTACCCTGTGGTGTTTTTGGTTAATCCATTCCTTGATGCAGGCCAGCTTTTGAATGGGGCTTTAGTTACTTGTATTCCAGTCCTGGAATAGAGGCGGCACTAACAAACGGCCAGCAGCAAGAGCACTGAAAGTAGTCTGCCCTTGACTCCCTGTACATAATATCTATTCATTAAACTATTAATATTCCTGAGTCCACTCCACTGCTTCGTCCTTGCATACCATAACTCTTTTCCTTGGATTCTACATACCCTAAGCCTTTAGGCTGGCAATGGGCCGGTTTTTTGCTTCTACTGTTGCTCCGCTTGTGTTTTTGTAGATAAGCACAAATGCTAGAATTCTCTGGTGCTCCTTCCTTCAAAACAAATTAAACCTGTAGAGTTGCCCCAGGAATATCCCCCCACTTACAGAAGCAATTACAACACTATTTCACTATGGGGGGAGAGAGTGAACTCTGTCCCTGCTCCTCCAGCATCCAGAAGCTACAACTTATTATTAATTTATGTATTGTATTATTATTTTGCATGTCTACACAGATATTTCCTTCCGAAGCCAGAAGCAAGCAGCACTCACAAATGCAAGAATCAATGCTTTTGGAAAACCCAGTGTTGATATGGCTCCTGCTAGAATATAGACAATACCTCCCTCCCTTGAGGCATGCAAACAGATGTGGGACCAGCATAGTTTAGGGATGGGTGAACTGTGGACGGAAGAGGCTGCGTGGATATTTTAGTACCTGCCCCTCTGATGAAGACCTAATCCCTGAAAGTCAACCTGTGCAAACATGACCTGAGAATGGCAATAGCAGCCCAACAGTGCTGCAAGCAAACACATGAACTTGGGAGCTTTCCAAGTACTTTTGGGGTCATAAAGTCACAATAGAAAGGCTTAGCTTTGCTCATTCTTATTGTTAGCGAGCCTGCTTCCACCCGCCGTAGTGAAAGGCCGCCATCTCTCTTGGGAGTCTGCTGGTGGGTCTTTTTCCTTTCCTATACAGGGTGGGCGAAAGTATGATGGCAGTGACGTTTCCCCTTTGTTTTGTTGCTTTGATCCTATCAAGAAAAAGCTACAGATTTCAGAAAAGTGGATGATGTGGGGGGATTATCTTGATGAAACTGCTGGATATAATCAGACCCACTGAACATATTTGTGCTGTAACTCCCTGTGCCATCGTGTTAGAAAATGAGAGCCAGACAGCGGAAAAAAGAAGCAAGAGGTTTATGTTCAAATTAGATTAGAAGGATGTAATTTGAGAGGTTTCTGTTCTTCTAATTTTATGTTCAAATTTATTACTCACCCTTTCCTTTTTAAAAACCTTTCTCTCCCCCATTATGTCGGGGGAGCCCAAACCATAACATGGGGTGGCCACCTGTGGATGTGCATCAGAGAGCCATCAGGTATATTGAGAGCCAGTGTGTACTGATGGATAGAGCAGGGCTGCACAACTTCAGCCCTCCAACAGTTTTCGGAATACAACTCCTATCATCCCCTGGCACAGTGGCCAACAGTCGGGGATGATGGGAGTTCTAGTCCAACACAATCTCAGAGCTGCACAACTTCAGCCCTTCAGCTGTTGTTGGACTATAAGTGGGGAGACCTGGGTTCAAATCCCCGCTCAGCCAGGATGCTCACCGGGTAAGCTTGAGCCAATAGTCTCTCTCAGCCTAACTGGCCTCACAGGCCCGTTGTGAGGATAAAGTGGGGTATGGCATCCAGAGTTCAATGAAGAAAGGAAAAGATACAAATGTGAATAACAATACTCATTGTTCACTCATTTGGTAAAAGGACCATAGCTCAGTGGAAGAGTATTTGCTTTGTATACAGAAGGTGCGAGGTTCAGTCCTGTGACTCTGGGAAATACACAGCAAACCCTGGAGAGCCATTGCCAGCCAACACAGACAGCACTGAGCTAGATAAACCAACGGTCTGACTCTGTGTAAGGCAGTTACCTATTATGTATCCACACTGGCAATTCAGCATCAGATGGGGTTTCTATGCCTTTTAGAAGGAAAAATTAGACCAGGGCGCTGTCCAGATTAACCCCTACAACTGATAGACCAAAAGCAGGTTCTTTGTCTGGGTGGTGTTAAATGCCAATCACACACACACAGAGGAAAAGTTTGAAAGTTTATTTCTGAAGAAATCAAGGCTATCAGGGTGAACCCAAATCGAGATCCAAGTCCTTTGTTTGTTACAAGCATTTATACCCCAACATTAGCATTTCTCCCCCAACTCTCTCTGCCATTTGATACCTGATAGATAACACATAGATGCTCAGAGGAGAAGATCCAGGCCCAGTTGATATTTATGATCTTGCTCCTGCCTTTTGTTTATC
The DNA here is from genome assembly GCF_027244095.1 of Hemicordylus capensis. Taxonomy (NCBI): domain Eukaryota; kingdom Metazoa; phylum Chordata; class Lepidosauria; order Squamata; family Cordylidae; genus Hemicordylus; species Hemicordylus capensis. Next base: position 297,576,654 of record NC_069659.1, on the reverse strand, counting down.
CTTTGTAGAATTCTAGCACCAACTTGTTACATTTGAATGGCCTCTTGGCTCATCCCTTATCTTCAAGGCCAAAGGCCCTGTTCCTTGTTATTAGAACAAGGGGAGTGTGAAAGCTCTATACATTCAGGAATGCAAAGCGGGGGACCCTACAGGTCCTGGAAAGTTCAAGCCTCTTACTAACAAGAGTATTTCTAACTAAGCTAAAATGGAGTCCAGGAAACAAAATGGAGTCACTCTGGTTCGCATAGCATATCACAACAGTGTCACAATGTATCTGCTAAGTGTGCTTCCATACTTCCTGTGACACCACAGTCCCTATGTTGTTAGCAGGGTGCCAGCTTCACATTTCGGATGCCTTATTTCAGATTGTATTGCTGCGATTTATGATATAATGTATGTCTGCTATAAAAAAAGTAGCTGTATTTTCCATTGCCGCCCCCCCCCAACCAGGTCCTGCTATCCAGCCTCATTTTGGCGGGGTGGGGTGTTCTTGGGAAGGATGAGCGAAGTATGCCTGGAGGTATACTCCCCCAGCAGGATCACCCAAGGTGTGAAGGTCATCCCAGCTGCCCAGCTAAAGCAAGCAGGCACCTATGTTGGGCAGCAGTGACATAGGAAGGTGCAAGAGGCACCTTCAGTAACAATGACAAAGGCATTATTTCATACTGCATGGGAGAAGGCAGTGGTAAACCACTCCTGTATTTTACCAAGAAAACCACATGGATAGACAAAATAGAATGATTGTCGATGTAGTGCCAGATGATGGGCCTCTCAGGTCAGGCCCCTCAGTTCTCAACATGCTACTGAGGAAGAGCTGAGGATCTTTCAGAGTACCGATGGTGTTTATGATGTGGTTAGGCTAAAGCCTTTAGGATGTCTGATGAGGCTGATGTTGCCATGTGGGAAAAGAAAACCTGAAGTTGCAAAGACAGAATTACAATGGGAATGTGGTACATTAAAAACATGAATATGGGAAAGCTTGACACAGTGAAAGATGAAATGAATCAACTACAGATTGACATCTTGGGCATCAGTAAATTAAAATGGACTGGAATAGGACATGTTCAGTAAGAAAATCATATTGTTTACTACTCAAGACACGAAAAACAAAGAAGGAAAGTTGCTGCTTTCATTGTCAGGAAGAATATAGCAATGATAGTGCTTGAGTACAATGCAGTCAGTGACCGACTAATATCAATTAGATTTCGTGGACAACCCTTTAACATGACAGTTTTTCAAGTATATGCCCCAACGACTGATGCAGAAGAGGAAGTTGAGTTCTATGCTCAAGTTCAGTCTGAAATTGACAGAGCATCCAAGCAAGATGTGATGCTGGTGGTTGGAGACTGGAATGTCAAAGTTGGTAATGGTAAAGAGGAAAACACACTCTGACTGTATGGCCTAGGAAACAGAAATGAAGCAGGAGAATGACTTATTCATTTTTGCCAAGCCAATGATCTCCTTATTGCTAACACATTCTTCACTCTAAGCTCTAACCAAACTATGCCAGCAACTTTGGAGAACACCACAATGGCCAACAGATTGGAAAAGGTCAGTCTACATACCCATACCAAAGAAAGGAGACTTAACAGATTGTGCAACCATCACACAATATGCTTAATTTCACATCCTAGCAAAATAATGCTCAGGATCATCCAACACATATTAGAGCCCTACATGAAAAGGGAAATGCCAGGTGTTCAAGCTGGTTTCAGAAATGGCTAAGGGACAAGAGACATCATTGCTGATGCACACTGGATAATTGAAAAAGCCAAAGAATACCAAAAAGAACTCAATATGTGCTTCATTGACTACAGAAAAGCCTTCAATTGCATCAACCTTGTCAAGTTGTAGAATATCATTAGGAAAATGGGTGTCCCAGAACATCTCATTGTTCTCATGAGAAACCTATACACAGGACAGGAAAACACAGTCCAGACGGAACATGGTGAAACAAACCAGTTCCAGATCAGCAAAGGAGTAAGACAGGCTGTATACTTTCTCCTTATTTATTCAACTTATATGCTGAACATATACTGAGATAAGCTGAATTGGAAGAAGATGAGCATGGTTTTAAAGTTGGAGGAAGAAATATCAATAACCTGTGCTACACTGATGACATCACTCTGATAGCTGAGAATGCAGATGATTTGCAAGCTCTAATAATGAAAGTCAAGGAGCACAGTGAAAAATGGGACTAGAACTAAATGTAAAGAAGACTAAACTAATGACAACAGGTACAGCAATCAGCCTCAGAACTGACTATGAAGACATTGAAGTGGTGGATAGCTTCTACCTTTTAGGATCGACCGTCAACAATAAAGGATCCAGCAAGTTAAGGAATACTCCACAGACTAGCACTTGATAGGGTTGCAATGAAGGTCTTGGAAAGGATATTTAGATGCTGTGATGTGACCTACAAAGATTAGAATCATTCGGACAATGGTTTTTCCCATGACTCTATGGATGCAAAAGCTGGACTTTGAAGAAGCAAGATAGGAAAAGTATTGACGCTTTTGAACTTTGGTGCTGGAGAAGACTTTTGAGGATACCATGAACAGCCAGGAAAACAAACAAATGGATCACAGAACAAATCAATCCAGAATTTTCACTCGAGGCACAAATTACCAGGCTCAAACTATCATACTTTGGACACATTATTTGGAGACCCAGCTCCCTTAAAAAGTCCATAATGCTGGGAAAGGTTGAAGGAAAGAGAAGAAGAGGACGACCAGCAGCAAGGTGAATGGATTCAATTAAGACAGCAATGAATGCACCACTGAGATACCTTAAAGGCTAAGTTGAAAACAGATCATCCTGGAGAGAATCTATCTATGTGGTCGCTAAGAGTCAACACCAACTTGACAGCACTTAGTCAATCAATTTTCCATGGTAGATTCTGGGGATTGTTTTCAATTCAATCCTGCCAAGCTGAAACATTTTACCACGGTTGTAGCAGGTAATCTGGAAAGTGCCCAGGAGAAGTTTCCCCCTACAGGTGCAGCACTATGACTGAAGTTCCCCTTGCTGAAAATCTCCCTTTGTGACTGTTAAAGTCCTGTATGGCACTACATCTGGCATCTATAACTAGTGTCAAATTCAAATGTTCTTAATCATATAGTTCATCACTGTGAAGCTAGTCCTTCCCCAAGCTTGTATAGCAACCTCTAGATCAGTTTCCTGCTTGAAATGAGGAATATTAACTGAAGCAGCTGGTACTGAAGCAGATGGTGAGTTCTGGACAAACAAATCCCCCCGCCCCACAACTTTGCCTAGGAATTTCTTCGGCTGTGATTCTCATTCCTGCCTCAGTAAAATGGAAGGGAAGCTACTTGGATCAGCCAAGTTTGCTTTTGCTAATTAATCTGCAGATGCCTGGAGGTGAAAGATCATAGCACTGCATACAAAGTAGGTAAATATAAGAATTAAAATTAATGAATTGCACAATTGCAGTATATAAAATATTCTGCGGCTCGGGGCACATTACAGAGGTGGTTCTGGAGAAAAAGAGTGACGTCTGCGCAGGCAGTAGATGCCATAGGAAAATGGTAAGATTTATTAGTATTTTTGCACGATGGTGATCTGATTTTGCTAAATCTTCAGTAACAGAGGGCCCTGCAGCTTTTCGTGCCCTTGATCATAGCGTCACAGCTCTCTGCAGGGTTATTCACCCACCCAGTTCCCAGATCTTTCTGGTTTTCAGGCATTTCCACAAGCAGGCTTATGTGGAGGCTTGCCTATACTTTACTGGAAAGTCCCCTGAGCCATTGAACTGACGTCAGAAGGGAACTAGCTCCCAAGCAATGAAGATTACAACTTGGCAAGCTAAACCTATCAAGGAGTTGCCCTTGATGGGAGGGAGAGCAGGCCTTTTGTTTTTCATTAAATGAGAGTATTCTCAGCAGATATATTAGGTAAAAGCAGTGTTCCAGGGATACACGCATAGGCAAGCATAATGGTAAACAAGGGGAAATGTGTCTGATCTGAAAGTCATTCAATAATTGACAGTCCAAAGAGAAAGTGAGGTTGTTCTCATGATTGGGTGGACAGGGTGGCAGGCGGGCGCTGAGGAAGGCTGCTAAAACTTACTTTCCCCATAGACTATTGTTGAGTCAAGGCTGGGTGTGCTGATCATGTGCCCAGACAGACACCGGCTGTCCCAAGCAATGCAGAAGTTTGGGGGCTGGGACGCGTCATCCTGGAGCCCGGAAATCCCACAACACACCAATGTGAGTGCATTGTGGGGGTCCCCACAGGAACGGGTGGGTGCCTGTCTGTGTTACAGCGGCAGCTACAGGTAGCCGGTGCTGCACACGATCAGGCAGTGGCAGAGCTAGGGAAACAGCTGCCCGTGTTTCACCCTGCCGTGCATGCACCGTGCACACCAGTGAAGCCCCATGCATGCGATATCACTTGCACATGGGCATGGTTGTTTGCCGGAGGGCCTGCCCAAGCCCCTGGAGCACATTTCCAGCCAGCATTTGGTGGCTGGGTGCATTTGTTTCCTTTCCTCTTCCTCCAGTGAGGGAGAGGAAGGGAAATAAATGAAGCCAGTCAGCCAGCAAATCTTGGCTTGAAATGTGCTCCTGAGAGCTCATACAGGCTTTCTGGAGCTCGGGGCATGCCCCGTTTCCCCATGATGTCATGTGCAAGGAACGCACACTCAGCCCTTTTGATTGGTGGCCTGGGTTCTTTGAACCCTGCTGCTCAGCAGTGGCTCAGCCCCTGTGGTCAGGGAAACGTGATTAAGTGAGTGTTAACTCCCTTAACCCCATTTAAGAGGTGGGCTCCCTAGGCAGGTTTGCTGCTGGGAGCCAGCTGGTTCCCGTGGGTTCCCACAGGCAACCAAACCTGGTCCTGGCTGCTGGTGAGAACAGCCCCTGTTTTATACGCCTTTCTTGAACATAGATACTCAGGTTTCCTCAGGGTCATCCCCGAGCACAAGCTGACCATAAAGCCAATTCGCTCTGATGTTTCAACCATTGGCTTTGTTCAGATCTCTAAGCATTTGGGGAGGCGCACTGATAATTCATAAGATGAGGCTGCTCTGCTTATGAGTGACTAACTTCTTGCCAAGCTGAATTTGGCCCTAAATTTGAACTGGCCTTATCCACCCCCAGCACAGTGCTTCCAGTGACTGTTGTTGGTGTCTATCTTATCTTTATTTCTAGATTATGAGCCCTTTGGAGACAGGGATTCATCTTGTTTATTTATTGTATCTCTGTGTAAACCGCCCTGAGCCATTTTTGCAAGGGCAGTATAGAAATTGAATTAATTTATTATTATTAATTATTATTATTATTATTATTATTATTATTATTATTATTATTAATGCTCTGCAACCCCACAGTGATGTATATAGGCTATACCTCCCTCGCAGCTCAGGTGGAAGAGGGATACTGCAAGTCCATCAAACAGCAGAGGAGGAGAAAAGAGGCTTGAAGAATATATAAAGGACAGTGAAGAAGATGCACTTAAAATGGTCAATAACGAGAAACTATTATTTGTTTGTTTGTTTGTTAAATTTATACCCCGCCCAAACGTACATCTCTAGGCAGCTAACAACAATTAGAACACATAAAAAGTTAAAACAGTTGAACATATAACACATATAAAAGTTAAAACAATACAATAATTTAAAAACCATAAAATTAACAAACAGTATTTTTAAATTAAAAACCTGAGAAGGCTTGGGTTAAAAAAAAGCGTCTTCAGATGTTTTTTAAAAATAGCCAGAGATGGGGAGGATCGTAACTCAGCAGGGAGCGCATTCCACAATCTCGGGGCAGCAGCCGAGAAGGCCCGTCTCTGTGTGACCACCAAACGAGTTGGTGGTAACTGGAGACGGACCTCCTCAGATGACCTCAATGAGCGGTGGGGTTCGTAGTGAAGAAGACACTCTCTTAAATATCCAGGACCGAAGCCGTTTAGGGCTTTATAAGTTATAACTAGCACTTTGTATTTTGCTCGGAAACCTATTGGCAGCCAGTGTAACTCCATCAGAAAAGGAGTAATGTGGTCTCTCCGAGATGACCCAGAGACTAACCTGGCTGCCGCATTCTGAACCAACTGAAGTTTCCGGACTACGTACAAAGGCAGCCCCACGTAGAGCACATTACAGAAGTCAAGTCTGGAGGTTACCAACATATGTACCATTGTTCTTAGATCATTTATCTCAAGAAACGGACGCAGCTGGCGTATCAGCCGGAGCTGATAGAAAGCACCCCTGGCCACCACCTCAGCCTGAGAAACCAAGGAGAGGTATGGATCCAGGAGTACTCCCAGACTGTGAACCTGTTCCTTTTGGGGAAGTGTGACCCCATGCAGAACAGGTAGATCAAAATTGTCTCTGGAGTTCTGACCTCGCACAAGAAGTACTTCTGTCTTATCTGGATTCAGCTTCAGTTTATTCTCCCTCACAAGCCCATTAATGCTTCCGGGCAGGCATTTAGAGAGAATATGCCATCACCTGAAGAAGTTGACATGGAGAAGTAGATCTGGGTGTCATTGGCTCCAAATCCGCTGATGATCTCTCCCAGCGGTTTCATGTAGATGTTAAAAAGCATTGGAGAGAGAATGGAGCCTTGAGGGACACCATACTTAAGCTCAGATTTTGAAGAGCAACAATCTCCGATCGACACCATCTGGAACCTGTCCAAGAGTAGTAGTGTGCATGGACTGGTCCGGGGCCAGAGAAAAGGCCTCCGGACCAGTCCGGAATTCCAGCGGTCCAGTGGTGGGGGGAGTGTGTCTTTAAGGGGGGGCGGTAGTACTTCCCCCCCGCCACTCTTCCCCCTCCGGTGCTGGACTTTCCAAAAACGTTCTTGGACTCTTGAACTCTGCCGCCCCTGCCCCCGTCGTTGTCTGCAAAGGGTTAAAGTAGAAAAAGCTGGCGATGCGCATGCGCCTTTCGCGGCGCGCGCTTGTCTCCGCCACTGGCGTGCACACCAGCAACAAAGAAGAGTGCACACACTGTGAAGGGCGCATGCACGCCGCCACCTTTTTCTACTTTAACCCTTTGCAGACAACGACGGGGGCAGGGGTGGCAGGGAGGAACTCTGCCGCCCCAAGAACGTTTTTGGAAAATCCAGTGCCGGAGGGGGAAGAGCGGCTGGGGGGGGGGTAAGTACTACCGCCCTCCCTTAAAGACACACTCCCCCTAGTGCCAGACCACGCCTCCGTGGTTCCGTGCACATCCCTATCCGAGAGGTAGGAGCGGAACCACTGTAAAACAATGCCTCCCACCCCCAACCCCCTAAGACGCTAAAGAAGGATACTATGGTCAATAGTATCGAAAGCCGCCGAGAGGTCCAAAAGGACCAACAGAGTCACACTTCCTCTGTCAATTGCCAATTGGATATAATCCACAGGCCGACCAAGGCAGTCTCCAACCCGTAGCCCGCCTGAAAACCAGTTTGAAATGGGTCTAGATAATTAGTTTCCTCCAAGACCGTCTGGAGCTGAGAGGCCACCACCCTCTCAATTACCTTGCCCAGCCACAGGAGGTTGGAGACAGGCCTATAATTGCTCAACTCTGAGGGATCTAGTGCAGGCTTCTTTAGAAGAGGTCTAATAATTGCCTCCTTAAGACAAGGAGGCATCCTGCCCTCCCTCAGAGAAGCATTTATGATTTCCACCAGGCCGTCTACAACAGTCTCCCTGCTAGATAGAATAAGCCATGTTGGACAAGGGTCAGGAGAACAGGTGGTAGGCCTCAGCGATCCAAGCAGCTTGTCCACATCCGCAAGAGTCACAAACGGAAATTGATCTAGTCAAATCGTATAAGAGGAATTATTGGACACTTCCAGTTAGACATCAAATTAATTGTGGAGTCTCAATCTAGGTCAGGCCGAATCTGAGAGATTTTGTCTGCGAAAAATTCATTAAACACATCACAACAGGTGATTGATGCTTCCAAATTCTTGTTCAAGGGAGGTGGGGGACAGATACTAGCCCCCTCACAACCCTGAACAACTCTGCCGGATATGAACTCGCAGAAGCAATACAGGCAGAAAAGAATTGCTTCTTTGCCGCACGTATTGCCTGAGCAGAGATCTTTAAGTGTGCTCTATGTCGTAAACTGTCGGATTTGAGTTGAGTCTTTCTTCACTTGCACTCCAATCGCCTACCTTGCTGCTTCAGCCCTCATAGATCTTCCGTATACCAAGGGGCCAATTTTGAAGCGGGTCGGAGGGGACGCTTAGGAGCAATCGTGTCTACTGCCCTGGTGAGCAAGTGTTCCAATTCTCAACCAGTGCATCAACAGGATCACCAGCAAAGCCAACATTAAATCCTTCCAAGTCTTCTTGGAAGCCTGCTGGATCCAATAACCTCTTCGGGCGGACCATTCTAATAGGCCCCTCGCCCCTGAGGAGGTGGGAAGTGGTTATAATCCCAACCTTAACCAGATGGAGGTCCGTCCATGACAATGGGGAAATCACAAGAGTCTCCACCCATGGAACACCACCCTGATCAGAGTAAAAGACCAAATCAAGCATGTGACCTGCAGTGTGCGTCGGTCCAGAGACCACTTGGGATAGGCCCATAGTTGTCATGGCTGCTATGAACTCCTGAGCTGCCACGGACAAATTGGTCCCAAAACAAACATTGAAGTCCCCCAGCACCAAAAGTCTGTGAGACTCCAACGCAAGTCCTGCGACCAAGTCCGTGAGGTCAGTAAGGGACTCAGTTGGGCAGTGGGGCGATCGGTACACCAACAAAAGTCCCAATCTATCCCTGGTCCCCAAACCTAAGTACACACATTCAATATGGTCGAATAACATAATAAATAATAACAGGGACCCTGGTAAGGGGAATGTCATCCTTATAGACCACAGCCACTCCACCTCCCCGCCCACGTCCCCTCACCTGCTCCTCTACAGAATATCCTGGAAGAAGAATCTGGGACCAAACTGGACCACTAGCTTCCCCCAACCAAGTCTCGGTAATACAAACCAGGTCAGCCCCTGCATCCATAATCAAATCTCGGATGAGCTCTGGCTTATTTTGGACTGACCTGGCATTGCAGAGGAGCAAGGTGAGGCTATGTGGATTGTTGGCAATGCTCCCCGAGGTCAAAGAGCTGGCAGGACAGCGAGAAGGAAAGACAGCTATTAAATTTTTGACTACCCTTCCCCTGGAATGGCCTGCTGACCTGCCAACGTTACCTCTTCTATTCCCCACCACCACCGGAATAGCTGCCCCACATTCAATGAAGGCGCCCCCTGTCTCCACATCTCCAGGCAAACCCAAACATATTACCCAATCTCAGTGACAAAGCTGGCACACTTACTGCTGCAACTCCTCAAACAGTTAAACTGAATAGAGTGCAGCCCAACCCTCAGCCCTACACTGAAGGCCGGCACCAAAGGCCGGCCCCCTTTGGCGGCTGGCTTTGGCGGCCTCCTGCAGGCTGGTTGTGCCGCCAGCTGCGCTGCCTGCTGCAGCCCTTCCCTTAAATAGCCCCCCGAGTCCTTCCTCTCACAAAGGACCCTGGGTAGGGCTGGTGTAAGCACTCAGTGCCTGCAGGTGGAAAAGCATTGACACTTAGGGAAGGGAGGATCCCAATTAGGCAGCAGGTCTGTGCTGGGCTTAGTTGGTCCATCCAGCAAATGAAGGGTGGGGAGGAGTAGCTCCAAAGCTCTCAGCTGTCCGACAAAGGAGGCTTGATAGTGAAAAGCCACAGCTCATCTCCTCCACAGATGCTCCTGCCACAGCCCTTCCCTTAAATAGCCCCCCAAGTCCCTCCTCTCACAAAGGGCCCTGGGTAGGGCTGGTGTAAGCACTCAGTGCCTGCAGGTGGAAAAACATTGGCACTTGGGGAACACCAATGAAACAAAGCAGGCCTACAAGAAAGAACAAGTCAGGAACCGAGCAGAAAATGGAAAAATAAGCCCCTGCATGGTCAATATTTGCACAATATAAGTGGAAAATCAAACATCACCAAGACCTGGCAATGGCTTAAGAATGGCAATTTGAACAAAGAAACAGAGGGTTTAATACTGGCTGCACAAGAGCAGGCACTAAGAACAAATGCAATAAGAGCAAAAGTCGAAAAGTCAACCACAAACAGCAAGTGCCGCCTTTGTAAAGAAGCAGATGAAACAGTGGACCACCTAATCAGCTGTTGTAAAAAGATCACACAGACTGACTACAAACAAAGGCATGACAAGGTAGCAGGGATGATACACTGGAACATCTGCAAAAAATACAAGCTACCTGTAGCCAAAAATTAGTGGGGCCATAAAATGGAAAAAGTGGTAGAAAATGAAGATGTAAAAATATTATGGGACTTCCGACTACAAACAGACAAACATCTGCCACACAATACACCAGGTATAACTGTAGTCGAGAAGAAAGAAAAACAAGTGAAAATAATCGACATAGCAATACAAGGTGATGGCAGAATAGAAGAAAAAGAAATAGAAATAATAACAAAATACAAAGATCTACAAATTGAAATTGAAAACCTGTGGCAGAAGAAGACCAAAATAATCCCAGTGGTAATTGGCACCCTAGGTGCAATTCCAAAGCAACTTGAAGAGCGCCTCAACACCATAAGGGCCACAGAAATCACCACCAGCCAATTACAAAAAGCAACTTTACTGGGAACAGCCTATATTCTGCGATGATATCTATAATAATAATAACAGCAACAACATTGACAATAAAATTCAGCCATCCCAGGTCCTTGGGAAGGACTCGATATCTGGATAAAACAAACCAGTCAATAACACCTGTCTGACTGTGTAAATAAATGAATTAATAATAATAATAATAATAATTTATTTCCACCCAACAGCAGAGTTGTGCAAATGGTTCCAGCCCTTTGCAAATCATATCTAGGCTGGTTCACCCAATGATTAAAAGGGGAGGACACCAGTTTCAGAGCTGTGCATGTTTTCATTTTCTGCAGGGTTTCTGGGTGCTGCATGGCAGCAAAGGGCAGTGGAGACACATAGCCCTTGCTGTCCTGTCCACTGCTTTTCAGGAAGATGGACTTTTTTCTTTTTAAAAACCTGGAGTCTTTCTGCAAACCTGAGGGTACCCCTGGTATGTAGGAACACATGCCTGCCCTCCCCATAGGGTTGCCATATTCTGACTTTCCAAATCTAGGTGCCTAATTTGGATATTATGTAAATTGGTTTGAAAATGCTGTACTTTCCAATTGACTTGTATTTGCTCTGGATATCTAGCAACAATAGTTGGGGGAGATATCTTTGCCTGACCATTATCCTCGACATATTAACAGCAGCAACAAAATGTATTTTTATTTATTTATTTTATTTTTTACATTTCATATCCCGCTCTTTCTCCAAGGAGCCCAGAGCAGTGTAGTGCATACTTAAGTTTCTCCTCACAACAACCCTGTGAAGCAGGCTAAGCTGAGAGATAAGTGACTGGCCCTGAGTCACCCAGCAAGTATCATGGCTGAATGGGGATTTGAACTCGGGTCTCCCCGGTCCTAGTCCAGCACTCTAACCACTACACCATGCTGGCTTTAAAAATGCACAGCTTTTTAATTAAGCCTGCAATTCTGTACACACTTACTGTATTTGAGAGAAGATCTGACTGAAACCAATGGTGCTTACTTCTAAGTAGGCATGCATTGAACATAAAGCCAAGAAAATCCTTTAAAAAATTACAATACACAGCCTGGTAGGCAGGCAGTGATTTATATCAAAAGCAAACTATCCTCTGAACTCCTCAATAAAATTCCTCAGGCGATTACTGTACTTGTGAAAGTGAAACCCTCCCAGCAAGCCTCCTGTGCTCCCTCTCTTAATCCAAGACTGCATATTTTGCTCCATAATTCCGCTTCTACAAGGGCTAGAGCTTAACTTAAAAAAGAAAGAAAGAAAGCTGAAATCTGGGTGAATCTGGGTGGGCCAAGCAATCCGGGTGAAACCCGGAATTCCGGGTAGGGCGGAGGCATGGCATGGAGGCAATTCCGCCCGGGTAGGGCGGACTAGGACCGGGTAGGGCGGGGCATGGCAACTCTACCTCCCCAGAGCTTGTCTGCACAGTCAACCCCTACCCCCAGTTTGTTTGTGGCAGATATTAGCAGAGTTGGTTCTAAAGAATCCAGACCAAATCAGAAGTAATCATTGCAACTATTCTTTACTTTAGGCTTACATAAACTAAGGGTGGGGGGGACTTAGTACAGCCTAATCATGCTAGATGATAAAGGTGAGTTACATGCACTTAGGAAGGAGAGAGGTCAGTGAACCACTTGCAGGAATCAAAATTAGCATGTCAATTTTCCCCACACTTCCTTCAAGAGTTAAGGGTAACATTCACCCTTTAATTTCTGGCTAGGAAAGTGTCGTACTATCATCATAATTCTAACAGGGGAGTGATCTAAAAGCCTGGCATCTTGACCACACTCCAATTAGGCCAAACCATCAGGTGCTGAAATGTAAAGCACAGGTGCAAAGCAAAATCCATCTCTTTGTTTCCTCAGACTTTTAATTGGTTTTATATCCTAATTGTTTTAACCGTTTTATCTTGTTTTTGTGTTGTATTTTAACTTATGTACACCACCTAGAAATACAATAGATAATTAAGTAGAGAGAGTTTTGGTTCCCCAGATCAGCAATAGCAGCACTATCCAGCCATCAGCCGAAGGCTGTGCACAAACTGAGGTTTGAGCATTGGTTCAGCGCGGTGGGGAATGGGAGCTTTAAGAAAGAGGAGAGGACTTACCTGCTCTCCACCATTCCATGCAGCTTCCTGCTAAGGCAGCACTCGTCCGAAGTACCCCCGTGCAGCACCAGCACACACATGGCATCTGCACACACGCGAGGGCCATTTGCATGGTCAGCAACACCATGCTGACCACGCACATGGCATGCGTGCATGTGCGTATGCCACGTGCAGGTACTTGGGACAAGCAGCACCCCAGCACAAAGCTGCACGGGGCAGTGGAGAGCAGGTAAGTCCTCCCCTCTTTCTTAAAGCTCCCCTGCCCATGGTGCCGAACTGGTTCGGACCTCGTCTGAACTGGTTCGGTGCCAAACCAGTGCTCGAACCTTGGTCTGTGCACATCCTCACTTCAGCCACTATGATTTCTGAGAATGGATGATCTGGACCACTTGGCTTCACTGTAGTATGCTCCAAACACCATATTTTGAATGCAAGTGCCAGTTATTGTTTACACAGAAAGCCCTCTCCTTGCTGAGTTTCCTGCTACTCCGCCGGACTATTTTCTGATCTGGGACCCTGCCGGTTTATCATTTGCTCTCAGACGGCTGTATTTCCTTCACTCAGTACAATCTACTAATTCAAGCCCCCTCATAAATCTTTCGTCTATGCGTACATTTTTGTGTGTGCGCATATGTGTACGCACATGCATATAAATTACACAATAGAGGTAAAACGAATAGAAAGGGTGGAGGGGAACAGGAGGGATGTTTGCTAACTGGGTGACCTCACCACACTGTTCAGGGAACAAGTGGTACAGGAGCTGTTGTGAGACGCTCTTCAATAGATGCGAGCAAGTGTTCTTCCAAGCAGCTTCAACCAACCATTGGGAGGAAACATCTCAAATGCAATAAATCATCATGTTTACAATGCTCATATTGTTTATTTTGGAAGCCACCTTGGAAGTGGTGGAGGCCACCTTCTAGCACTGAAAAGCTGGGTATGAATATTTTCAACAAATGAATAAAATATTGTGCTGGTTCGGTGTGTGTTTTCCGAGCAACTCACTCAATGGCGGCTTGTGACCCACAGTGCACTGTATAACTGCGTCATCAGGTTGCCAACATTATTGGAATACATAGTAAAAGGGGACATGGAAGTTTCACGATGTCTGAGGCTGTGCCACAGATTGAGCCCGAAGAAAGGAAGCGTTATGTTGGTGGGTTTCTTCCATGTACCTTTTCAGTGGCAGAACAAGAGGATAAAACATACTTTTACCAGTTACAGGGATACGTCGCTTTAACTGAAGCAACTTGGATCCTGGACCTAGCATTTGGTACATGACAAACTTCTTAAACAAAAATATTTAATACCCACTTTTAGGGACAATGCCTCACAGGTTGGCTTACAGTAAGAGTTACATAGAACTAGTGCAAGGCAGCACAAATACCAGCAAATTATTAAACCCACAGTAGCTAAAAAGCATTAAACACACTTCAGTGTTAAAACAGGCTAATCTGGTAAAACAATTTGACTGGAGAAAGAGGTGGTAGGGTGGACTATAGCAGTTCAGGTGGTAGGCAGGGGAAATCACTTTTTAATAAGTATTTCCTCACACATAATAAATAAAATTAACTAGCATAGCAGGGAACAGGTTTCCCTAGAACATTTTTCCCCAATATAGTAACTGATTAATGAATTCATATACCACCTTTTTTGTTTAAACTCAGGGCAGTTTATATATATATATATATATATAGAGAGAGAGAGAGAGAGAGAGAGAGAGAGAGAGAGAGAGAGAGAGAGAGAGAGAGAGAGAGAGAGGCGTATCTAGGGAAAATGGCACCTAGAGCAAGCACTGAAATTGCGCCCCCTGTCCAAACATCTGACACCCATCTTTCAGATAACTTTACTATAATATCAGCTGAAAAATATAAATCAAGCTCGTTAATCTTTTAAAATTTCAAAAACTATTTAGCAGTGGACGTAGTCAGACCAAAAAATGCTGGAAAACTACACATTTCAATATGCTGGGGCTCATGAAATACCCAAATACTATGTGGAGGTGTACTTGGAAAACTAAACAGAAGTGCCTGTCTAATTCTCTACTATGCATTGTAGCATCACTATTACATAAGTTTTAAAAATAAATGGAGAATTTGACTTTTCCCAGATACTCTGAAAATAATTAAAGGATATGCAGAGTAAACTGTGTCACTGCTTGGAATATATTCTAGTCTTTCAGAAAGACAGTTAAAATGAGAGAAAGAGAGCAAGAAACTCCCAGTGGGCCTTAATACTAAGGATTTCACACTGATTCAAAGACAAACTCACCATTAATAGCCATATTATTAAGACATCACATTTAACTCACTTATCACAAGAAGCAAAGTAAGAGCAAATTAATACAATCCTAGCTCATAAGCTTCAGCTCAGTATTCACAAGCCCTAATTCTCTGTACATAGTGCCAAACTGAATATGTGTACAGTGACTTATATTATATTAAATTATTTTTTACTTGTAGCCCCTTCGGGGTGCTTCCTATAGGCTGTGGGAGGTGGGGGCATCTGCAAAGGTTACCCCTCCCACTGCTGGCCTCTAGGGCCTCGCAGAGACCATTTGAGTATGTGCAGTGGCCATTTTTAAAAATAATTGTTTGTTTGTTTTTAAATGGCCGCTGAAAACAAAATGGCTACCCCGCATGCTCAAATGGCCTCTGCAAGGCCTGGCATGGCCAAGGGCCTCACAGAGGCCATTTGAACATGTGCAGTGGCCATTTTGTTTTTGGTGGCCATTAAAAAAAATTTTTTTTAAAGAATTTGCACCCCCTTCAAGTGGCGCCCAGGGCACGTGCCCTGCCTGCCCTACCCTAGCTACGCCCCTGTAAATGTGTGTGTGTGTGTGTGTGTGAAATCTATAAAAATAAAAAAAAACAATTAATACAACAGTAAGAATATCGCACACAGAAGCAGCACAGATAGCAAAAAAGAAAAAAAGGAAAAGGAAAACAGCATCCCTTAAAATAGAAAAGCCTGAGTAAAGAGCCAGGTATTTACAGGCCTCTTGAAGGGAGTAAGGGAGCCTGAGCAGTGGGTGTCCATTGGGAGAAAAGTTCTAAAACTTGGGGGCAATGACCAAGGTGGCCCTGCCCCCATATGCACCACAATCAATTATCTGCAGGAAGTTTTTTTTTTAAATGTAGCAATGTTACAGATGGCGCTTCCTCCAGTGTTGTCTGAAGTTCGCCACTTTAGGGCCTCAGGATTCTGCCACCTCATTCTCTTGCATACCTAGAGCAGGCAGGAATGGCCTGAAATACCTGCACAATGCTAAGTAACTGCTGCCATCCCCAAAGCACATAATCTTCTTATTCTTTAAAAGCAGAAGGTCGTAACAGGTTTCAAAACTGTTGACTTTCAAAGTGATAAGAGTCTAAAGCTAGTGGTCTCACTGACTCATCCTGGATAACTATGGGATTTGAATTAACGGTTTTGTTTATATCCTGGACCTATCCTATTCCTGCATGCCATTATCCAGAGCCAGTTAAATTTAGCTAGGTGGTGTACTTTAAATAGTCTCAGTAACAACTTTTCACCCAGGAACTTGATCCTTACAGGACAGCTTAGTATAATTAATGCATAGAGATAAAACTCCAGTTGGGAGTGAAAACAAGTTTCCCTCCTCAAATATAAGGAAGAATCTTTTATGCCTTAGAATAATCAGCCTCCATCCTGTGCAACTATATTTCTGTGACCCTAAAGTCCAAACCTGGGGAAGAATAGACTGACAAATATGCATAAACATATTTGTTGTGGGTCCATCTGCATTTGCCACCGGCTCTCTGGTGGCTACTTAGGGACGGGCCTTCTCCGTTGCTGTCCCGAGGCTTTGGAATGCACTCCCTAGTGAAATAAGAGCCTCTCCATCTCTGACAATTTTTTAAAAGTCTTTAAAGACACATCTGTTCACCCAGGCTTTTAACTGATACTGTTTGAATTGTTTCTAATGTTGTTTTAGAATATTGTTTTAAAAATTTCAAGTTGTTGTGTTTTAAATTTCCTGTTTTTGTTTTTAACTAATGTTTTAATGTTTTTATCTTCTTGTAAACCACCCAGAGACGTAAGTTTTGGGCAGTATAAAAATATGTAAAATAAATAAATAAATAAATAAACCTAGGATGTTTCTTGATGGAGCGTGTGCGCCACTTGCTTCTAAGGGTGCTGTTTATAGCCCAGTTTTTCACTCTGTCTTTTTTGAAAGCTGTATGGATTTAATGTTGGGGAAATTTGCATGTTAAAACATTTCAAGGCAGGGCTGTTTGTTTTTTAGCCTACTTTCTAGTAGGCTTATGGAATCACCTGACATTCCATGTGTGTGTTCGACTGTGTGTGTGTGCCCTCCCCCATCAACTTTGCAATGCCGGGACCAATATGACCCAAACTGGATACAGTTGTAGGAACACACAGGCACACCTCAATGGCATAGTTTGTGATGTCATCCACCCCATTCAAGACGGCGGACACATAAAAGTTTGTTCACAAAACAAGATAGCCTATTAGGCTATCTTGTGAACTGCCTAACCAATTTGAACCAAATCTGCTACACGTGTCCAGTTGTAGTGATAGTGGAAGGAAAGTAGGCAAATTAGTTCTTTCTAGAAAAACTTGTTTTAATTAATGTGCAACCAGGCATGAAACGTGCAGTTTCAAAAGAAAAAAGTGCAGTTCTAAAAAATTTGTGCAGTTCAAAAATTCAAAGCCATACAAGGTTGTAATGTGTCAGATGATATAGAAAGTGACTGATAACAATGAGAAAAATGATCTCTTATTCTGATCAAGTGTACCATTTATCCTGCCCTTGTCAAAGACACTCCCCATAGACTCCACTCCTACTCCCCACAAAGTCGTCCCCAACGAATCAAACACTCTTCTGCAATAGTGCTGCCAAATGCCCAATTCTGAGGATTTTTTTCCACACTATATAGGCTTCCAAATGTCATGGAATATGCCTCTAGGCAACAAAATGGGTGTGGGGAATGTTTCAGATTTCACCAGAATAATTAGGTTAATATATAACATATTGCTCTAAAATAAGCCAAACAGCAAAGAATAGGAAGCCATTGGCCTTTGAGGAGAGCCCTGCAATTCTGGAACAGCATCACTGTGGTGACTGATGAAATGGTTCATCAACCAATTAAAAATGACCCAGAGCTCTTCCTATTAGATTATGTCAATAAATCTGATTAACTGGATATACAAAAAGTTTGTAGTAAGTGCTTTAACAAGGGCACATGAATGGACATTTTCTCATTTACAATCAGTAAAGCAAGAACAGTTTAGCATAATTCTCAGTACTAGTAGTTGCAGGAGAGCAACAGCAGGAGAGAGAGGGCATGCACATACCTCTTGCCTGTGGGCTCCCCAGAGGCATCTGGTGGGCCACTGCGTGAAACAGGATGCTGGGCTAGATGGGCCTGTGGGCTGTTTTTATGTTCTTAATTTCACTTTAGAGCATGGGTTAAAACAAGAAAGGTTTTGGCATGAAAGACTCTTCATATGTGGGGCAGGGGAAGAGAGGCAAGAGTGCCACATGAGCCAAAGCCAGCTTCATACCTTATGTAATACTACACAGTAGGGATGCACAACTTTGTCTTTCCAGCTGGTTTTGAACTACAACTCCCATCATCCCCAATCACAGTAGCCAACGGTCATTGATGATGGGAGCTGCAGTACAACAGCTGCAGAAGTGCTGAAGTTGTGCAGCCCTGCTATACAGAATCCCGCGCACACCAAATTTCAACCAAGGTATAATACCACCTCCTTGAATGGTAGTGGCAAACTTTGATGTTTGTGGTCACATGTTCCTTATTCTTGGAAACAGTGGCTTTCTTGAAGGACATCATCCATGGCCTTGAGAAATGTCCTTCCCTGAGCTGGACCAGACGTTCCAGCCCGGTCATAGAAAAGATCAGCCAGTGCCCACAACTGTTTTGCTTCCTGCTTTCCCAAGTGTCTCTGAAAAGAACTGGCTATCAGGGGGAAGGGCTTTCTCCTTCGGGATGATGCATTTAGCCAACATGCCATATACAGCCCTGCTGTTTCCAAGATGACAAGTGACCCAACCTTGTTATCTCGATGAGCAAACAAAGGGACATTCAAAAAGTAATTAAATTGCAGGAGATTTTTCGAGAGCTAAGGCTTTCCCTTGATGAACACACAATAGTGGAACTTGTTTTGTTGATGCTTGCAAGTTATAATCTCCAAGAACACTACCTACGTAAAGAAACCAAGTATGACTAAACCCAGGGCATTCTCAGAAGCAACCATGTCACCCCAGCATCTGCCTGGAAGAATACAGATAGGTCGAATTGCTCACTGCTCATCTTCTCTTTTTCTTTCATGAGTGAGAGTTTTATTGTGCTCAAGGCAACTTTCATTCTTCAGCAATGCTTGAGTGTGCAACCTTTAGTCCCTGCAGAATAAAGAGGCACCTAAAGTGGTGATTCTCTTATACTTAGCAGGAGGAGAACAAGTGTTCCCTATCCAACCCAGGCATGGCATCCCTCCAGTGGCCGTTGCTGATGTCTACCTTATCTTTATTTCTAGATTGTGAGCCATTTGGGGACAGGGGACCATCTTATTTATTACTTATTTTTCTATGTAAACTCTCTGAGCACTTCTGTTGAAAAGCAATATATAAATCCTCAGTTGTAGCCCCTCGGCTCTGGAATGCTCTCTCAGAAGAGCTTCGCCATGCTCCCTCCTCCTTAGGGATTATTATTATTATTATTTTAAGATCTTAAAACCTACTTGTTTCGGGAGGCTTTTAAATGCTTTTTTACTACAGCTTGATGGGTTTTTAATTTCTAATTGGATCTATTATAACTGATTTGATCCTACACTGTGTTTTATTTGTTTTACTGTTTTAAATTTTATATTACTTTTATTGTTTTAATGTGGTGAGCCATCCCAAACAGTATTGTACTGTTGGATTTATAAATATCTTAAACAAATAATAAATATTCATTGTCGTAGTAGTAGCAGCTTCTCTTTATACAACCATACAATCAGTTCAAACACTACGTTCTGACCAGTTATGATCTCACATGATTAAGCAGCGACTGGGTATATCTCCCTGCCCCCACAGTGTGCCATTCCTTAATCACACAGGGGTGCGGTTTATCGGAACCACCCCTCTACATGCACTGCAAATACTAATTTAATTTAAAGTAATACTTGGTAGGGCTGTGCAGTCCTATTGGGCGGACAGGCATGTCAGACCTGATATGCCCTCTGTTGGGCATTATTAGAATGAGGTCAGACATAACAGCATGGAACCCTGAGAGTTGGAACTCCTGATGGAGCTCTCTGCTGTCATGTCAGAATTCCATCAGAGTTCCAACATTCCTGACAGACCCAAGATAACTGGCCTGTGAACTGCCTCTCAGCTGAGAGGTGGCACACTGGTCATTAACTTCGTCTGATAGGAATAGCAGGAAACGTTAATTTTCTGATCCAATTCAACCTGACCTAACATTGGGGGGGCATGTTGGAACCCTCCCAACAGAGAAATTGTTGGTTTGGATCCAACATTTTTTTAGGATGCATAGGTCTAGTATTTGGTGTGCATGCAATTAAGGTCTGGCACACGGTGGGTGGGTGAGGACTATATACTCATGTTTTAATCACATGGGAGTGGGCTGGTCAGTGAGGTAGTGTTTGAATTAGCCCTCTGTATTATATATGATGCCCAGAAACTGAATCTAACTAAATTGCTACCATTGCTAAATCTGACCTACGGCTGCGTCACTCAGCCCCCATGTTTCAACACACAGCAGATCTTTTAGGAAAGGAATGCATTCACTAAGCACCGCTGATGCCTATCAGTCTTAACTGGTAAGATTCAAGTGTATTTATTGACGGCAACTGCAGCCCTGTTCAACGATAAGAGCATTACGGTCTCTTGAGTATGTACCAAGCCACATCCTGTTAAGTTACACCTTAATCTTAACTGGCTTCTCCTCTTTGCTCATCGCCAGCTGCCTCTTGCATTCTTGGCAGCTCTTCCGCATTCTTTGCCTGCCAGGGCTGATGGAACCTGGATGAATTTGCCATTGCTCTTGCAGTCAGCACTGTCTGGCATTACCAAGAGCCCAGCTGACGCAAACACACCCCATTTGAATTCCAAGAGGAAGGACATGATGACAAGGTGCACATTTACCCCTGACCTTAAGAATGGTATTCAGTTTTTGTACATGATTGCCACAGTGCCAAGTCACTCAGGGGTGGCCCAAGGTATTTTGCTGCCTGAGGGGGAAGGACAATATGACCCTCCCCTATCTCTGCAGGCAGATGCTCAGCAGTCTCAGGCCATGCTGCCAAAGCAGGACCACATGCACAATCTGCCACCAAGCCAGGTAGAGGCATCAGGGTCAATCCTAGCTTGCATCAGGGGATGGGGAAGAGGAACACCCCAGCAGTGTGAGGGAGGAATGAAGGCAAGGTGGGACAAGGTTGGGTAGTGGGCAGTGGGGCAAGGTTGGGCAGTGACAGGAGGCAGCAGAGAAATCTATGGGGTGGCACCCACAGTGGCAGGCTGGTGCTTGCTGCAGCAACAGCAACAAATATTTCTATACCACTTATCAACTGAAATTTTCAAAGCAGCATATATAGAACAAGGTTGTCAGAGAAGCTTGGCACAACCTGGCTGCAGCATTCTGGACCAACTGAAGTTTCCGGACTACATACAAAGGCAGCCCCACATAGAGCACATTACAGAAGTCAAGTCTGGAGGTTACCAACATATGTACCACTGTTTTGAAGTTGTTCATCTCAAGAGATGGATGCAGCTGGCGTATCAGCTGAAGCTGACAGAAAGCCGCTCTGGCCACCACCTCAACCTGAGATACCAGGGAGAAGTGTGGATCCAGAAGTACTCCCAGACTGCGGACCTGTTCCTTTTGGGGAAGTGTGACCCCCATCTAGAATAGGTAGATCAAAATCGTCTCTGGAGTTCGACCCCATACAATAAGTACCTCCGTCTTATCTGGATTCAGTCTCAGTTTATTTTCCCTCATCCAGCCTATTACTGTTTCCAGGCAGGCATTTAGGGAGGTTATGCCATCTCTTGAAGAAGTTGACATGGAGAAGTAGATCTGGGTGTCATCAGCATACTGCATAATACCCAGCTCCAAATCCCCTGATGATCTCTCCCAGTGGTTTCATGTAGATGTTAAAGAGCACTGGAGAGAGTATGGAGCCCTGAGGGACACCATACTTAAGCTCAGATTTCGAAGAGCAACAATCTTCAATCAATCAATATCAAAACAATCTTTTACTAGTATTGGATTATTTATTTATTGAATTTCTATACCGCTTAATATATATAAATTTCTAGGCGGATTACTATTCCTGGAAATCAAACTTGCTTGCCCAATATGTTTTTAAAATATAATTTTAAATGGGAGATGAGATCTTATTTTTATAATCTGCTTTTGAGCCAAGACTGGCTTCCAAAGTGGCATACTATGGATAGCCAGCATAGCATAGTGGTTAGAATGGTTACAGTGTTGGATTAGGACCGGGAAGACCCATCTTTGAATCCCCTTTCAACCATTAAACTCACTGGGTGACTCTGGGCCAGTCATCTATCTCTCAGCCTAAACCACATCAAAGGGTTGTTGTGAGGATAAAAATAAGAATATACACTGCTCTGAGCTCCTCGGAGGAAGAGTGGGATATAAATGTAATACATACATACATACATACATACATACATACATACTATTGGAATGCAGACAGAGAAAACAGAACATGGAGACAAAGGGATATGTATGGCAGAGTATTCTGGGCCCTGGTCAGTGATGGCAGTCCAGGTTTCAGTGGGAGGGGGCAGAAGGAATTACAGATAGACTAAAATAGGCTGGCTGGCAGTAAAAATGCCAGACAACAGAAACAACCCCACCGGTGATCTGTAAAGTCATCTGGGCCCTGGCAATTAATGCCAAAGATGAGGGTTCCCAACTCCTGATCAGGGCTGGCTCTAGGGGATCTGGCGCCCAGATGCAACACTCTGTTGAGCGCCCTTAGTTATCGTGAAGAATAGAAATTCGAAATACAATTAGTGTGTATTCAAAATTTAATACACAAAAATTTTATGTAATTATGTACATAACATTGTATATAATATAATTATGTATTATTATTATTATTATTATTATATTATTATTATTATTATTATTATTATTATTTTGCATTTATATCCCGCTCTTTGTCCAAGGAGCCCAGAGTGGTGTACTACATACTTAGGTTTCTCCACACAACAACCCTGTGAAGTAGGTTAGGCTGAGAGAGAAGTGACTGGCCCAGAGTCACCCAGCAAGTCTCATGGCTGAATGGGGATTTGAACTCGGGTCTCCCCGGTCCTAGTGGGTTTCAGGCAGATTGGGTGGAAGATACTGCATGGGACGGAAGTCTTAGGAAGAAGGCTGAAGATGGAGTCAGAGCTGAAGGAGGAAGGGCAGGCAAAGAGCTAAGGTGCCTGTTCCCTTTCAGGAAGTCAGTTTACCAGGGAAGAGAGTCGTTGCTGGCTAGATACTGATGACCTGGGGAATGGCTACCCAGTTTTAATAGTTAATTTGTTTTAATTGTTTATCATGTTGTGAACCGCCCTGAGCCATTTTGGAAGGGCGGTATATAAATCTAATAAATAAATAAATAAAATAAAATAAAATAAAGAGAGACCAGATTGAGGACTGCAAGAATTCAAGCAAGCCATCAGGGAACAGCAGCCAAGCCTGTTTGAAAAATTCAAGGCTGAAGAATCCATCCCAGCTGTCAGAAGGCAGGCCTGGCTTAGAACCGTCCAAGGTGTGTGGCATTTAAAGGGATAGCACACCTTTGTCATTAGCTTCTGTGATTGCCACTTGAAAGGACAATTAGGGGGAACTGATGGAAATGTCTGTTACAGATTCAAACTGATACAATAGGAGGAGAGCTGGTCTTGTGCTGGCAAGCATGACTTGTCCCCTTAGCTAAGCGAGCTCCGTCCTGGTTGCATATGAATGGGACACTTGATGTGTGAGCACTGGAAGAGATTCCCCTCAGGGGATGAAGCTGCTCTGGGAAGAGCAGAAGGTTTCAAGTTCCCTCCCTGGCTTCTCCAAAGATAGGGCTGAGAGAGATTCCTGCCTGCAACCTTGGAGAAGCTGCTGCCAGTCTGTGAAGACAATACTGAGCTAGATAGACCAATGGTCTGACTCAGTATATGGCAGCTTCCTATCTTCCTGTGTTCCTACACGCAAATAATGCACCATGCACAGTGTGGCACACAAAAACATTATAACTCACCTCCAGCCCCCTACCTCTGGCTCTGACTTTACAAGAAGTAAGGTCTCCAGGATAGCTGAGAAGAGGTAAGTATCTGCCTCTCAAGCTATATTATTTATGGCATATAGAAGAACAGGTTCATTTCTCATGGGGTTATGAAATTGCATGGCTCCTCTGTCCCTTACAGATTATTATTACATTTATATCCTGCTCTTCCTCCAAGGAGCCCAGAGCGGTGTACTACATACTTAAGTTTCTCTTTCACAACAACCTTGTCAAGTAGGTTAGGCTGAGAGAGAAGTGACTGGCCCAGAGTCACCCAGCTAGTTTTATGGCTGAATGGGGATTTGAACTCGGGTCTCCCCAGTCCTAGTCCAGCACTCTAACCACTACACCACGCTGGCTCTGTTACTTATAGGTTACTATAAATACTTCAAATGAAGGATCATTTGTAACTATTAAGAAAGCACAATTATATGTGCTAATAAAATAGTTTGGATATATGTGTTCCTATATAGCCCAGTTCCTGCAGGATAGTTAGAAACTGAAGTGGATGGCACTTCGGGTCTCCCCAGTCCTAGTCCAGCACTCTAACCACTACACCACATTTATACATATGCTACATGGAAGATGCTGAAAGGCATTATCTCAGACTGCACATGGCTCTGTCCTCTGTGGTCACCAGGAGTAGACACCAACTCAATAGCGCACTTTACCTTTACATGTCCAGAACTGAAGGAGGAGTGTGTGTGTGTGTGTGTGTGTGTGTGTGTGAGAGAGAGAGAGAGAGAGAGAGAGAGAGAGAGAGATCCGTATGTATATTCTTTAAACTAAGGTGTAACATATAAGTAAGGTATTCATTTCACAGCAATTCACTGGCCAGCATGAACAACCACCTTCACAAAATCCTTTTTCCTCTCCCCTCTATCTCATCATTGAAACTTACACAAGATCACACACAAGCTTTTTTCTTTGTGCCAATTAATCTCAGTTTTGTGCATACATTCATGATTAAGCAGGCAAGCAAAACACTCAAGTAGTCCTTGCTCCTTATTTTCACCCTTTAAAAAATAGTCCCTACCTATGCCTGTAAATTCTACTCAATTAACTCAAAATAATAATCATACTGAAAATTAAATTGAACATTATACTGCATTAAGCAACTAAAACATACTGCATTTTTGCATTTTTGCCCTAGATTCTACAGGCACTGCATGTTTTGCATTCAATACTCTGCCATCCCCAGAATCACAGACACAGAGTGATTCCATGCCTGGTATCTCCCCATTTCACAAAACATACATCCCCCATAAGCACCCCTCCATTTTTGCTTACTGTTTTTGAAATAACAATGATAAAGGATGCTTCCTCTTTGAAATGAGACTGTTCCTGTGGTCTTGCTCCCCATCATGTCTCCTTTCTCCTCACTCTGATCTGAAGAGCCTCCCTCACACATGAGGTGAGGAGTGACTATGTGCATGTACAGAGTGAGAGTCTAGAGCCCAGAGAGCAAATGAGGGGAGGAGAGCCTCTTTCTACGTGGCTCTGGTCAAGTTTGAGAGTCCTTTTGCAAAACAAAGAGAGTCCCTTTGTTTTGACTTGATGACTTGTTGACTCAGACTGAGCAGAACAAAGGGAAGCCAAGTCCACCCCCCACCTCTGCTTAGTCTGTCTATCTTTGCAAACTGCAATCCACTTGTAGTATGCAGATTCCCTGAAAGAGACAGGCAGGTGCTGCGGGACACAAAGGAGCGGGTCGGAGCTCAGGCTGAGGGCACAGCACACTCAGACTGTTGTTGCTTTTCTTCAAGTTCAATCGGCAGCAGCACCATCCCAGCCCAGTAGGTGGCGCCCCGATGCAATGCACCTGTTGCTTCCTAGGAAAATCCGGCCCTGCTCCTGATCCCCAGATTTTGCTGGACTACAACTTCCACTATGAATCTGGGGGCCCAAGTTTGAGAAGCCCAGCCATAGATGTAGAAGCAAGGAACCTGAGAGATAAAGGATATACTCTGAAACTTACTTTTGGCTTCCTACCAGAAAAAGAATCCTAATCAACAACTTTCTCTCTTAAGTAACCCTCTGTGTTCTACCTACCACTATGTGTGTACCAATGTAAAGATGAAAGCTGCATGCTGAATATGCACAGAAATATATACACAAACTGTATTAATCTGTCACTGACCTGGTTGTATATGGAATGAACAATTAACATACACAATCT
The DNA here is from genome assembly GCF_027244095.1 of Hemicordylus capensis. Taxonomy (NCBI): domain Eukaryota; kingdom Metazoa; phylum Chordata; class Lepidosauria; order Squamata; family Cordylidae; genus Hemicordylus; species Hemicordylus capensis. Next base: position 297,550,460 of record NC_069659.1, on the reverse strand, counting down.
ATGCCAGAACAAACATGATCACAGTGCTTACAATATGTCGCAGTGCCAAGTTACCCCATGTTCCATCATACCTACTTAAAATAAGAATATCCCATTACGGTATGATTTAATAAATATGGAATGAATCAGATTTATTCCACTGAAGTCAATCACAGGTGCAGATACAATCCAAACCAGTCACACAGGTGCAGATACAGTCCAAGAGGCACACAGCAATAAGGGGACATTCATCCCCAGGTAACTGGTTGAAGAATAGGAAACAAAGGATAGGAATAGACAATTTTCACAATGGCGGGAAGTAAGAAGTGGGGTCCCCCAAGGATACTGGGACCAGATACTGGGACCAGATACTGCTCTTTAACTTGTTCAGAGGCAAGATGCCTCTAAATAGCAGTTGCAGGGGAACAACAACAAGAGAGAGTGCATGCCTTCACCTCTTGCCTGTGGGCTTCTAAGAGGCATCTGGTGGGCCACTGTGTGAAACTTGATACTGGACTGGATGGGCCTGATCCATCAGGGCTGTTCATATGTAATGACAACACCACAAGAACTTAGCAACTGCTGCTTGATATTCAGTCATAGGCTGAGCCAAAACAAAACTTACCTTTGGGGGTGGGGAGAACAGTTCCTGTACTTAAAAAAAAATCACTTTAATATACACAGCATTGCCTCTCTTGATACTTTTTGGCACTGCTTGCAAAAATGTTCATTGGCTCATTCACATTATTGTCCTTTCCACAGTCTCAATTGACTTCATTCTCCCTCAGTGATGTAATCACAAACCTGATTGGCTGCGCATCATGGTGACACCAGCTCATTCACTGTGTGATTTCAGAGTGGTTGGCATTACCCATGTGACCAAACCAGAAAGGAGAAAGCCGTAACCTGTGGAAGGGATGGGTGGGGAATAATCCAAAGCAGCAACTGGGAGAAATAATGACATTATACAGGATTGAGAGGTGAGTATTCACACAATTTTTCAGGAAGCAAGGGGCTTCAGTTACAGCGAGACCAAACAGCATCATAACATGCTGTTTTATTTTCAATCCCTTGTCTAACAATCTCTAACATGGAACTTACCCGTTTCACCTCTGCATGTAGCACTTTTTCTTTAATGAGCAACTCATCACCCAAAGATCTCTTCCTTAGTCTGTTACTACAGCTCCGTCCACATCAGTCTATGCATGAAGTTGTTATTTCTTCCCTCACTGTATGGACATCACAGTTTCTTACAGAGTTACATCTGAACCTCATTTGCCAGCTTGCCTCCAAATTTTGAGGAAGTCTTTTGGAGCTCTTTGTAGTCCACTTGGGTTTTGACCATCCTGAAAAATTTGGTGTCAAGTTCACCTTGCCTCACCCCAACACCAGGTTAATTTTTGAACAAGTTCAACAGCATTAGTCCTTTGGAGAATCCTATACAATTCCATTGTGAGAACACTGTCAATTTGCTTGTACTTTTCTCCTTGCAGTTTAATCAGTTACCAATCATATCTACTAACTGTAAACATTAATAATAATAGCAATGAAATAAAAATAGTAGTATATGCGATATATTCATCAATCCAGTTAACAGTCACATAGCTCCTAAATGGGAAAGGAATGGAGGACAACAGCTTGTGAATATTCTTTATTCTAACACCATCAATCAACAAATAGATATGCTTCCTCTAGTTGAATAGACTAAAATAATTCTCTAAGGCACTCTGCTATAACAATTTCCGGTATTAATGCTGTCTACGGGGGAAAAAGATGTATGGAGTGCAAAGGTCTACTTCGTCACTATGAAGAATGTTTCCCAGTTACAAAACAAAACACACGTCAGTTTTCAGTGGAAACATAAAAAAGGCCCAACCTTATTGATTCAAAATGGAATGAATACATCAACACAGTTACTGCTGGCATTCTGTCTTCATAAAGGGAATTAGAACCAACTTCTTTCTCCTTCTGCTGGAGTCCGAGATGGTTCCCATGATTCTGGCAGAAGCCAAGGCCCATGAGATGCCTCATGAAGAGTTAGGAAGGGACCATGTTTCTTCTCCAACACCAAACAGACTGCTGCTGCAGCACCACCACAGGGTAGCTACTGCTGTTCCTGCTTTGGGTGGTTTCCCAGTAGCATGAGACGATTGGCTATAGTGCTATTAGAACTGGCAACTTGGTTCCTGAGCCTGTGTTGGTGCAACAGCTCAGCTCTGCAGCCTAATACTGTAATGTCAAAAAATAAGAGTCACAGAACACTAGAAACACAGGTTTAATACTCACTGAGATGGCAAACCTGTATTTGGGCAGTACCACACCACTAGACTAGGGTTCTAGCCTAGTTGCTTCCTTGACATGCAAGCTTTCTATATGGACACATTGCACTATAATCACATGCGATTCCCATCCCATCAGTTGTCTGAAGTTGTGCAGGTGAAGCTTCTGCAAACTAGCTTTTGCATGCAACTGGTCAGCTCAAATGTTGCATACTAGATTATGTCTCATCTATGAACTAGTGGCTCAGAAATACTATGCCAGAGCACCGATGATCCTGACCAAAATTAACTCAAACTCCTAATAATTCAAATTTCATCTCATGCTTTCAATAGAACCACTGTATATGAATATGTAAAAAGAGATTAGCAGCTTCCAACTTATGCACAAATAGGAAGTCTGTGTTGAGGGGTTTGAGGAGATACATTAAAACCCACAAGCAGCTGTGTATGCTCTGGTGGCTGGTAAAGAAGTTCTGTCCCCAAGTGATTATCTGGATACATTAGGCTGAGTTCAAAAAAACAAATATTTATTATGAAACTAATCATCTGAGACATTTAACAACATACTCAAAGAAGCACTAGCCTTCAACACCAACTGAACAATTCTGACTCTTAATTGACCAAGAAAGATTTATTAACATAACTCCTTATGCCTCTAGTGGCCAGAAGAGGTTCCTGCAGTACTAAGAGCAATGCTTTATAATTCTTATTAACACTCCTCATTGTCCGAGCACTGATCAAGGAGATGATCTCTTGGCAATGGCTTTGTGAATACACCTGCTAATATCTTCTCCATTGGGCAGTACTGCAACTCCACAGGACCCTTTTCTTGTACATCACATACATAATGGTATTTTGTGTCAATATGCTTTATTCTGGATTTTGTCTTCTCCATTTGTGAAAGTGAAATACAACTTTGATTGTCCTCAAACAATTCAGTTGGTTTTGGTTCATCAGCTCCAAAGTCTTGCAATAAGTTGTGCATCCATGCATTTCCTGGGAAGCCTGAGTGGCTGACACATTCCATCTCTGTAGAGGAAAGAGCAACAATGTTTTGCTCTCAACTGCACCAACTAATCACTCCATTTCCATAAAAGAACAGGTATGCACTTGTGGATTTACAATCTGTTCTGTCATCTGCCCAGTCTGCATCCACATAACCCACTAGTCTAGGATTACTACTTGCTGGCAATTTAAGTTTTCGATGAGCTGTACCTACCCAGTTTTTGTTTTTTTTTAAACTGCAATCCAAACATTTTTAGCCTACTTTCCTTAAATAAGCTTATGAGATCACCTGGCTCTGTGTGTGTGTGTGTGTGTGTGTGTGTGTGTGTTCCCCATCAACTTCACAATGCCTGGACCAATATCTATGAACCAAATTGTGTACAGCTGTAGGGACACCTCAACTGTGCAGTTTGTGATGCCATCCACCCCGATTCAAGATGGCAGATGTGTAAAAGTTTGAGGCACAAGTGAGCTACTGTGGACAGGCTAACTTGTGGACCGTCTAATCAATTCAAAACAAATTTAGTACAGTTGTAGTGAGTGACACATGGGGACCCCTCAATGGCATAGTTTGTGAATCCACCCAAATGCAAGATGGTGGATGCAGGAACATTTGAGGCACAAGTGGGCTAACTTGTGAACCACCTAACCGATTTGATCCAAATTTGGTACAGGTGTAGGGAGTGGGACACATAGGGATGCCTCAAAGGCGTAGTCCAATTCAAGATGGCAGATGTGTGAATGTTTAAGGCTGAAATGGGTGAACTTGTGAGGATGGTAATTATCAATTAGGATTATAGAGAAAGGAAAGTTAGCAGATTAGTTCTTACTAGAACATCTTCTTGGTGGGTGCACTCACTTTCCTGCTTAAAATTCCCACAGCTCCAGCAATGTCTAGTCTTGTTACTGTGGCAATATATAGAAGTTTCCCAATTGCTTTCCTGTATTGCCCACTGTTTGGAAGAAGCTCTGTTTGCAACTTGTTTCAAGAAGTTAGCTTCTATTGGAGTGCTGACTTCTTTGGCATCTGTAAGACCAAGACATTCTAAAAGATCTTTTGTTTCTGATTAAGAAGATATCCTCCATCTGGTTCTCTTTCTGTCTGTATTCTTTGAGATAAAAATGTTCCCCAGCTGCTTCACTACTATTTCTTTACTTAAATGCTCTACAATTCCATTGCCATCTACTCTGTTTTTAAAAACAATAAAATCATAAACCTCCGTTAGTCTATAAGTCCATCTATTATTTCTAAACCTTGCATATAGATAAGAAGCTTTTGCTTGAATACACAGTTGTTTAACTACCAACTGATTAAAATTTGTACTCCAGGCTCTTGCTGCTTGCTTTAGACCATAAATGCTCTTTTGGAGTTTACACAAAAGTCTCTCTTTACCAAGTTCCTCAAATCCTTGCAGTTGCTCCATATAAAAAATAATAAGTACATACATAAGTGTAAATGTCCTCCTTAATAGGGATGTGCGTTTTGTTTTGGATACAAAACGTTTTGTGAACAAAACAGGCCATTTCGGCTGTTTTGTAGACAAAACAAAACACCCAGTGCTCAAAACAGAAAATTTTGTAGCCAAAACAAAACGTCCCTGTTTCGAATACAAAATGTTTTGTTGTTTCGGCTGTTTTGGAACTCCATTTTGCAATTGCAGAAAGTCTTTCTCCTTCAGTCTCCATTTTTAGTTTTGACATCTGTTTGAATTTCCAGCCCTTCCAGCCCGCAGATTGGCCAGCGAAAGCATGGGCTGATCTGCTGGCAATTGCCTCCTTATTCCTTTAAAGCAAATCTAAGGGTAAATTTTACCCTCACTGGCCAGTGGGGCAGTGTGCATTTCATTGTTGTTGTTTCACACTGTTGTGTGTAGATCAATTGCATTTCGGGCAGGGGGGATGTGGATGTGCATGACCTTTGGAAATCTGCCTAATTTTTTCCCAAGCTCTGCTGTTGTTCATGTGTGATGTTGATGTTATTTGGTGTGGATTCGGAGCTGAAAGGGGACTTTGGGGGCAGAAGAGTGGTTCAGGTGGTAGTACCCCAATGGGTGCCTGCTACCACCCAGATTCCAAAGGAATTGGGAAAAGGACTGATTTTTAAAGAATTTCTGAAGTTGACATGTCTTTGGGGCAGATTTGGGACAGAAAGGGGGCCTGAGGGGCAAAACAGTGGGTTGGGTGGCAGTGCCCCAAGGAGTGCCTGCCACAACCCAGATTCCAAAGGAATAGGACAAAGGGCTGATTTCTTAGGAATTGTTGGAAGTTTACGCTTCCTTAAGGTTCCCCCCCCCAGGGAATAATGGAGGTTTCAGAAGACCCATAACTCCACTTGGGGGGCACTGGGGTGGCCAGGAGTGAGTGGTGGTGTAGTGCACATAGGGTGCCAACCGCCCCCATGGGTTGCTAACCCATGGGCGCTGGGTTCTGTTGTTTCTGAGGTGTTCTGAGTGTAGATTCTCTGGTAGCATATGAGATTTTCAATGACAAACCATGAATCCACTCTCATATGCTACCAGAGAATCTGAATCTACACTCAAAACATCTCAGAAACAACAGAACCCAGTACCCCATGGGTTAGCAACCCATGGGGGTGGTTGGCACCCTTTGTGGTCTACACCACCACTTGCTCTGGGCCACCCTGGTGCCCCCCAAGTGCAGTTATGGGGCAAGAATTATGGAGGTCCATCATTCCCTATGGGGAAGAACTTTATAGACATGCAAACTCCATTACATCTTTAAAAATCAGCCTTCTGATTTTCCGGCAGCTTCCTTGCCCCCACTGGGCACTACGACCCACCCTACTCTGCTCTGGGCCACCCCTTTCCCCCCAACATGAAGCTATACTTTTGCTAAAACCTCAATTCTTCCCTAAGGGAAAAATCCTATACTTCAAAAATTCACCAAAACCCAGCCCTTTGCCCAATTCCTCTGAAATTTGGGTGGAAGTTTCCACCCATTGGGCACTACCACCCCCACCCACTAGTTTTTCCCTGGGGCCATTTTTTAAAATCCAAAACGTTTTGGATTCGGATTTTGCAATTTCGAACAAAGAACTAAATTGGGGTGTTTCGGATTGGCTGGTTTCAAACAAAGAAAAAAACGGGGATATTTCGGATTTGGGCCCAAAACAAAACAGAAAAACAAAACAAAACACACAACCCAACTCCTTAATATCACCATGTAAACATGCAGTTTTGACATCTAAATGGTCTACACACATTTCTCTTACTGCTGCAATACAGAGGAGCATTATTGTAGAAGAGTGTTTTACTACTGGAACAAATGTTCCATCATAATATAGCAGAGGGAGAGTAACTGGCCCTATCCACCCCCAGCACAGTACTTCCAGTGACTGTTGCTGGTGTCTATCTTACGTTTCTCTTTAGAAAGTGAGCCCTTTGGGGACAGAGTTATTTGTTTGTTATTTCTATGTGTAAACCGCCCTGAGCCATTTTTGGAAGGGCGGTATAGAAATCGTAATCGTAATCATCATCATCATCATCACTGCTAAACACTGTCTGTATATTCAGTAGCGATATAGCAATGGAGTTTGGACTAGACAAGTGTGCTGCATTAATAATAAACAGAGGAAAACTGACAAAAACAGAAGGAATAGAACTACCCAATGGAAGCAACATCAAGAACCTGGAAGAGAAAGAACGTTACAAATACTTGGGCATTCTCCAGGCTGATAACATCGCACTCACTGAAGTTAAAAGAAAAAATAGGAAGTGAATACATCAGGAGAGTTAGAAAAATCCTCAAGTCCAAACTCAATGGCGGGAACACCATACAAGCCATAAACACCTGGACTATACTTGTTATCAGATACACTGCAGGAATAATAGACTGGACCCAGGCAGAGCTAGAGAGGCTAGATCGTAAGACCAGGAAAATCATGACCATCAATCATGCTCTGCACCCCCGCAGTGATGTCGATAGGCTCTACCTCCCTCACAGCTCAGGTGGAAGATGAATGCTGCAAGTCCATCAAACAGTAGAGGAGGAGAAAAGAGGCCTTGAAGAATATATAAGGGACAGTGAAGAAGATGCACTTCAAATGGTCAAGAACGAGAAACTATTCAACACCAATGAAATAAAGCAGGCCTACAAGAAAGAACAAGTCAAGAACCGAGCAGAAAAATGGAAAAATAAGCCACTGCATGGTCAATATTTGCACAATATAAGTGGAAAATCAGACATCCCCAAGACCTGGCAATGGCTTAAGAATGGCAACTTGAAGAAAGAAATGGAGGGTTTAATACTGGCTGCACAAGAACAGGCACTAAGAACAAATGCAATAAGAGCAGCAAAAGTCGAAAAATCAACAACAAACAGCAAGTGCCACCTTTGTAAAGAAGCAGATGAAACAGTGGACCACCTAATCAGCTGTTGTAAAAAGATCGCACAGACTGACTACAAACAAAGGCATGACAAAGTAGCAGGGATGATATACTGGAACATCTGCAAAAAATACAAGCTACCTGTAGCCAAGAATTGGTGGGACCATAAAATTGAAGAAGTTGAAGAAAATGAAGATGTAAAAATATTATGGGACTTCCGACTACAAACAGACAAACATCTGCCACACAATACACCAGATATAACTGCAGTCGAGAAGAAAGAAAAACAAGTGAAAATAATCGACATAGCAATACCAGGGGATAGCAGAATAGAAGAAAAAGAAATAGAAAAGATCACCAAATACAAAGATCTACAAAGTGAAATTGAAAGGCTGTGGCAGAAGAAGACCAAAATAATCCCAGTGGTAATTGGCGCCCTGGGTGCAGTTCCAAAAGACCTTGAAGATCACCTCAACACCATAGGGGCCACAGAAATCACCATCAGCCAATTTCAAAAAGCAGCTTTACTGGGAACAGCCTATATTCTGTGACGATATCTATAACAACAGCAACAACATTGACAATAAAATTCAGCCATCCTAGGTCCTTGGGAAGGACTCGATGTCTGTACAAAACAAACCAGTCAATAACACCTGTCTGACTGTGTAAATAAATAAATAACAATAATTAATCCTCACCATATTTGTGAGAATATCCATTAGCTACTAACCTTACTTTATAGCGTTGGACATCTCTTTCTGCACTGTGCTTCACTTTGAAAACCCATTTGCACTTTGCAACCCATTTACAACCTCCTCCCGCCATAAGCAGCTATATAAGTATCCAAGTATTTTCATGTAAAAAATAGATCTCTTCTTCTGTAGCTTTTCTCCAGTTGCAAGCTTGATCAGCTGGAATTTTATCAATATCCTTCTACGTCAGGCCTGCACAACATGCAGCCCAATGGCTGGATGCGGCCCATGAGGCCTTTTTTCCTGGCCCCCGGGGCTATTTCCCCTTCCTCCCCCTGCTGCTTACCCCCCCCCCCAAATTCCAGCTGCTGTGCAGCTAAGGAGATGGCTGCGGGGGTGCGGGTGTTCTTCCTTCCCCTTCCCCACGGCAGCAGTGGCGCACAGCAGCAGAAACCGGAGCGACACTCGGGCCTGCTATGTGGCCCAGCATTGCTTCCCAACTGCAAGGTGCGCCTGCACAGTTAAGTCTCTCTCTCTCTCTCTCACTCACACACACACAGAGCTCCATTCTCGCTCTCTCTCTCAAGCCAAGCCTCCTGCTGCATCCTTTCCATCTTTCTTTCCCCTTCTCCCTTCTTTTCCAAAATTATGAGAAGTTCTCTTCCATGTTTTGTGTGATGATTTGGCAGAGGTGGAAAGGAAGAACAATGAATTTTATTATGTATTTTGTACAGATTGTATAATATTTATATTATTAGAATGAATTTTAATTCAACTTATTTCATATTAATTTAAATCAATCTTGGTCTGCCAGAACATCAAAAGTTAAATATTGATTAAATTCATTTTAAATTCATTTAATTCATTTCTCTTTAATTTGGTTGATTGGTTGATTGATTGATATTAAGTGTTACTCTAATAATCAGCACCCTAGGAATTGACCTTGGCCCCCATGAACCAAGTCACAGTTGGTTTCGGCCCGCCAGGTCATTTGAGTTGGGCAGGCCTGTTCTTCGTAGTAGGCTCTTGCACATTTTCTTCTACAGTGATCTATGAGAATCTTTTTGCTGGAATACCTTTATTGGTTCTTGCAGAGAACCTTATCTCTGACTGCACCTCAGTGTTTTCATTTTGCTCTGGATAGTTAGTTGGCACAAAAATTACATCAGCTTCTTTCTCTGATTTTTCTTGTTCCAGATTTTATATCTGAGTGTCTGGTTTAATATCTGGTACTTCAGCAGCAGTTGGCTTTTCTTTTTCAACCAAGTACACCATATTACAAATCTTTTCAGTTTTTATGACAAGATCAAGCATTCTATACTCTTTACGTCCTGGTGCATAGCCAAATAATATCCTTTTCTCACACCTGCAGTTCAGTTTCATTCTTTTAGGCACATAAAGGTAAAGTTGTGCCCTCTAGTCGGTGTCGACTTCTGGCAACCACAGAGCCATGTGATTTTTTGGCACATAGGCAAATGCTTTTGAGCCAAAAACTCCAATATGCTATTAGGCTTCTTGCCATGCCACAATTCAAGTGGTGTTGTACTTATAATTTTATTAGCAGTCTGTTTTGTAAATGAGTAGCAATCATAATTGCCTCTCTCCAAAACTTACTGTATAGTCCTGCGTAGAGCAGCATGCATCTGGCCATTTTTATTAACAACAGTTTCTTTCTGGAACACCATTTTGTTCTGGAGTACACAGCATTGTAATCTGATGTTCAATGTCCTCCATTTTCAGATATTCATTTCTCATTTCCTGTATATTCTCCTCCCTTGTCTGACCTCAGAATCTGAGGCTTCCTTCCCAATTTATTTTATTTTATCTAATCCAATCCAATCTAATCTAATCTATTTATTTAATTTATTTACCATCTAGTATAAAAATCTCAAGGCAGTGTACAGAATTAAAACATATAATATAATAAAACATTTAAAATTAATAAAAAGATAAAAGCCATAATAGGTAAAAACACCTTAAAATTTAAATGTTTAGTCTCAGTTGGAAGGCCTGGGAAAACAGGTACGTCTTCAGGGTTCTCCTAAAAATAAAGAGAGAAGGATTTGTTCTTATTTCAGCAGGGAGTGCATTCCAAAGTCCTGGGGCAGCCAGAGAAGGCCCAGTCCCCAGTTGCCACCTAACGAGTTGGCGGCAACTGTAATCGGACCTCTCCAGGTGATCTTAATAGGAGACAGGGTTCACGACAGTGAAGGCGCTTTCTTAAGTACCCTGGACCTAAGCCATTAAGGGCTTTATAGATAAAAACCAGCACTTTGTATTCCGTTCAGTAACATATTGGCAGCCAGTGCAGTTCTTTTAGAATTAGTGTTATATGTTCCCTTCGGGCAAACCTAGAGACTGGTCTTGCTGCCGCATTCTGTACCAATCATGGTTTCTCAACTACGTACAAAGGCAGCCGCACGTAGAGTGCATTACAATAGTCAAGCCTAGAGGTTACCAGCATATATACCACTGTTTTAAGGTCATTTGTCTCCAGAAATGGATGTATCTGGTATATCAGCCAAAGCTGATAAAAAGCACTCCTAGCCACTGCCTCAACCTGAGAAACCAGAGGGAGTTTGGGATCCAGGAACACCCCAGACTACGAATCTAATCTTTTAGGGGAAGTGTAACCCCATCCAGAACAGGCAGATCTAAAAACATCTGCTGTAAACTCTTGCAACATACTCCTTCAGTTTTTCAAGTACTTGGATCTTTTCACTAAATAAGTAAATGCATATCTTGAAAAAACATCTATGAAAGTTAATACTTGTTTCCCCCTGATAAATTGATCTGCATAGGCCCACAAATATCACTGTGTATCAGCTCAAGTGGTTGCTTTCTCTTTCTCTGCACTGAGGAAAGGTGGGTTTAGTTCCTTTTGCCCTTACACAGCATGTACACTTGGACTCTCCATTACTATGTCTTATATTTAGGCCTCTGGATAGATCCTCCTTGCCCAGCTGAAGTTACATTGGGGTCACTGTGTCCCATTCTTCTATGCCATAAATGCAATTTTGGCTTCTTCGTTTATACAGTCCACTTCAAACAGGCCACTCTTTTGCAAAGTTCCCTTCATAAGCAGCTCACCTTTACCTGTAATAAAAGTGTTTTCCTTTGAATTTCACTTCATAACCTTTCTCAGTAGCACATTTAACTGATATCAGGTCGGACCTAAATGTGGGCAACAAACAACATCCTCAACACTGATTATTATTATTATTATTATTATTATTATTATTAATCAGCTTCACTGTGCTCCTTTTTGTGGTTTGCAGTGCAACCTTGCAGAACTTCTGCCTTCAGCAAACACCTGCTTCACTAGAAAAATAGGAACCTTATAACTTGTCTCCGACATAGTAAATCTTTCTCTTTCTTCAAATCAAGTTGCTGGTTGTGCCTGAATAAATACAAAATCCAGCATGATATTTTGTATAACTAGCTCTTAATTTTGCCTCTGTATCAGCAAGTTATGTTTTATGTTTGTCAGACTTATTCACTCCGTGCTTCCATGCATTTTTCTTTGTATGCCTAGGTGACATACTACTCTTGAAACGTGCAATCACCACCTTTTTAGTTGCAATTTCTTTGTTCTGAAGCCATTGAGCCTTAATGTGTCTGGAACTCCCACAGACAAGAGACTTTTTGTTCTTTTGATACATTTTAAAAGCATTTTATTGACTTGACTTTAGTTGCTGCCCATTGCCTCTGGGAAAATTAAAGTCTTCCAAATGGGTTATTACAAACTCTAAACTCAAATATTCTTTGGCTTCTAAGACATTTACAATAGCCACAAAATGATCAGGAAGACTGTTCAATAACAATCCAATCTGAACCTTATCAGGCAATATTACTCTGTGTGCTTCCAGTTGTTGTGACATCTCCATCTCATTTACATGCTTAGATGGATCCTCTCTCTAGTTTCTTATTACACATCTTTATAACTTGATGCACCTTCAAGACTACTTTTTCTCATACAGCTTCTTTAGTCTCCTTCATGTTAATTGCACTGTTTATTTCTTAAATACACCAATATAGAGTCACTCACCAATAAATTATCCTGGTGGCTTTATTATTTCCACTGTTTCAGGCCTGTCTTTTTTTCTCCTTCTCTAACAGGGGGCATTCTGTAACACCCTGCTGATTCTATGGTTCTTTAGGAGCATCTCCATTTCGAAAGACCACTGTTCAAAATCTGAACCTCATAACTTCTCAGTCCTCTGTACTGCTTGTCCTGTCTCGATCTTTGATAAAACATTTTCTTATTCAGGCTAATTATTTTCTTCACCAGTCTCAGCAATCGGCCCATAACCCTGTTGAGGAGTGTGAGGAGAAACACTGAACCCCTCACACAGCAGAGTATGCTCTGGTGGTAAAGAACATCAGCCCAAAAGGTTATCTGCAAACTTTGAGTTCAAAAAACAAATAAAGATTTATTGTGAAGCTAAACATCACATACTGAGAGAGACATTGAACATACCCTAACAAGCACTAGCCTTCAACAAGTGAATAATTCTGACCAAGAGAGACCAATTAACATAACTCTTCTTGCCTCTAGTGGCCAGAAGAGGATACTGCAGTGCTACGAGCAATGCTTTAGAATTAAGTCTGAACATATTGCTATGTGAAGAGATGGTCTCAAGTCTGAGTTGTCTCATGAATCAACCCATATTTTCAATTGGTTGCCACAGAAATTAACACCATCCCCCAATGGATTGTTTAAAAGAGGATTTTTGCTGTGCACCCTCCTCACTTAGGCCAGGGATGCCCAACTAGCATCTTGCAATCCAGAACTGGCCTTGAAAGTTTTATTCTGGCACTTGTGACTCTACCAAGTTTTAATCAAGTGTGACAAACATTTTCAGTGTTCCCTAATAACAACAAGCAAACAAGGAGTCTGGATTTCATATGAATTTTATTAGGTTACTCTTTCATGAGCATTCTGTAAAGGGTCACTACCAGACTGCCCCTTAAAGGGATATTTGAGGAAGCACACTCATTTCCCTTCACACACTCCAATGATGACCTCATACCATCCAAGCACAAATGCTTATAAATCATGCCAACTTCATTCTAGAGCCTGATCACTCATAAATAGGCCACACTGCTCTTGTCAATTGACTAGTGGCTAGAGAAGATGCCGAGGTTACCATCTTTGCATTGTAGTGAACAAATTATATGAGATGTTTCATGCTCACCCCTGAAACTAGTACTGCAACCTTTGATAAGAAATGTTTTAAAAACAGGTGGAATGAAGCCAATAAATAGCTTTCAGTATTATGTGAGAAGTTCTCAGTATAAACAAACAGCTGCTTTTCTCTCAAATTCTGCTTTGTTGGGGAAGAAAGATCCAAGCAGCTGTCTTTTGCAGAAAATGGGCTTATATCTACAGGCGAAACAGTATGATGGCCATCTAGTTGTGCAGTAGGAGCTAGGTTAACCACACAAGTATTTTAGACAAGGGGTTTGATTTGCACTGATTTGCAAACACACTAGTCTAGAGCCCTTTGATGACTGCCAGTCCTAGGTTCAGTGATCACCCAAAGACAACTGTGTATTCTGAAATAGGCACACCTTGCTTTGTTTATTGGTAAAGGGGGGAGTCATTGACAAACTGGAAGAGGAGTAAAACTAACTAGGAAATAAGTAGAAACTTTGTTTTATTCACATTAAAACCAAAAAAATCTCAAACTAATCCAAAATGAGTGATGGACTGCAGAGACAAACCTGCAGAATAGAACAAGAAATGATAAAGCACCTGAGAATCAGAGCAACTGCCCGACAGCGTCATGTTATCTCTACTCAGCAGTGGCCCAAGCCCCATACATGGCTGTGCCTAAGGCAGGGAAGAAAACGCTGCCACCTGGGCACTTGCACCCACTTTTGTCCTTTCCTTCACAGCAGCAATAACTGCTTGGTGTATGCCTTCCCACTACTTCCTTGTGTGCAGGGTCAAGGGAAGGGAATCTGTGCCAAGGCCAGCTGGCACAGAAGACAGCAGCAGATCTCAGAAGACCGCCACAGAAGTAGAGGGCAATGGAAATAAAATTGGGTGAAGCTAGCTGGGAACACAAAGTTGAAACTGGCATTTGCTCATTCACACTGCCAATCATTATGGCCCCCGCCTCCAAAGTAATCTCCATCACGTAGCGGGCTTTCCGCTAGCAACCAGGTCATGCCTTTAGTAGCATCATCATCTTGTGCCTTTCACAACATACACCTTTGATCTTTGTGTTGTGTGGATGAAATTCACCACCCTTCCAAAAATGAGCAGCTGTAGGATGTAATGGTGGTTGAGATCTAAGAAAGCTCAAATCGTAAGCCTTTAAATAAGCTGCCTGGCCCTGCACAAGCCATTCTGTAGCCTCTGCCCTCCTTTGCAATGGGAAGACACTGTATTGCACATGGAGATAATAGCAACCTTTTTCAGCATTGTAAGGATTATTGAAACGGTGAGAAGCACCTTGAGGAATTAAGGAGAAAATCTAAACATGAATAATAATAATGCAAGTTGATGCAAGGTCTACATACCTGCCAGGGGGCCACTGATGCCAGTGCCTCCCAATCCATGTAGCTTGCTTCCATATGAAGCATATATGTACCAGAATCAGGTCATGAAGGATTTGAAAGGACAGTTCAGGCTGCTTTTATTCAATGCAAAAATATATGTATAAAAAGGTGTATTGTACTTTCAATATTAAAGTCTGCTGCAGTACAATATTCCAGGCTTAGAAAGAGTGGAAATTGCTTACATTCTCAACAAATTCAACTTGTGGGGAATTTTAACTGCTTATCAGTGTAATATAAAGTAAACCTACAAGACATCACAGAATTATTGAACTATACATAAATCTGAAGAAGTTTACTGTTTAGGGAATTAAAAACACTATCAATGGAAATGGAAACACTTTTCAAATGGACTGAAGAAAAAATGTGGTTTACTGAACATTCAATAGATGCATTTTTGTACCTAAGAATCAAAACCTTGTACAGTGCAATCCTATGCACGTTTACTTGGAAGTGAGTGCCACTATGTTAAATAGGATTTACTCCCTGGTAGGTGTGCATAAGATTGCAGCCTACGTGGTATATAGCTCAAAAACTCTCTAGAGGGAGAATTCATGCTTGGCGCCAAGTCTTCAAGAGACGAATACTCCAACAGGTTTTGCTAGTAATTCTTATGACAAAATGCGTAAGCTTTAATTGGAATGTGTCTGGCATTAGTATCCAGCCATTTCTAGTTATTCCTCTTTGTTAAAATAAATTTAGCTACCAAATATACTTTTTAGGAAAAGAAATGTTAAGTTCCCTATAAACGCTAAGCAGCTTAAATAGGTGACAATCATTCTTGTTGTTTCCCCAGTTTTAAACTTGTTTTAAATCTCTTCCAAGCGTTTTCCAAGTTTTCAGCATTTCACGAGATAAGATGGTATAAGGGCGATGAAATACGCATTTCCACACTGCAAAGCTTTTTCAATGACTTTCTTTAATGCACAATAAAAGTTTAAAAGTTAAAACTTTTATTGCACATTAAAGGAGGTCATTGAAAAAGCTTTTCATGAGACAGACAAGAGAATATCTATGGCACTGTTCATAGGGTAAAATTCCAGATATTAATACTAAGCAAGAGCTGACCATCCATATGAAGCAATAACGTTGTTCTAGCAAGAATTAAAACTCTAGTTTTGACAAGCAAACTTGATTAAGTGAGATTTGGTTAATGAGGATTACTTCAGTATCTCCTGCCATAGGTTAACTGGCTCACATTTTGGCAGTGTGGCCATTTCCTTGAACACCACACACATTCTACTGCCACATCCCAAGTACTAAGCTGGAATTGATAAGAGTCAGCTTTGTGGCCTCACCCAGTATCTTGGGCAAATTACATGCCCTATATTCTTGCACAGCATGCAGCTAAAATATTTTGGCTATTTGACTCTAAGTTAGTTTCACTTGACCTCAGCAATAACATTTCTCCTTGGCTTATTCCCGACAGCAGATTTCTTGGATCCCATTAGTCTTTCAGCACCTTTCTTGGATGTCTTATTAAAACTAGAATAAGCACCTCCATCATGTTCAGAGTGTACCAGCCAATTTGCTCCAGGTATTAGAATCATAGGCATAAATCAACAATGAGAATTTACCTATTACAGATTGGATTTCTCATTAAAGTTGACTGGATGCCAATGTGTGAACTGCCAACCATAGATTGCGCAATTTTCATGTGTACATAATTCATTCCAAAGGAGCACTGCTGCCCTAGAGCTACAACTAACCACATAGGGTGGAATTTTTCAGAAGTACTTAATTTTGGCCTCGCTCTGTTCCCATTAAAAACCAACAGAAAAATATGTTGACTACAGCTTTAGATGAACACTCGTCACTCTGGAAAGCCACAATTTACACTCAGATGTTCTACAAGGGTTTTAAAGCACACAATGCAGCTCTGGATCTTTGTTTCCATGCATTGCATCTCTAGAAGATCTGTATGTTTAAATTTATTCTATATTAATGGTACTGAAATACTTCAGCAAGTGTTGTGCAATACCTGAACAATGAAAATTTTTTCTCCATTAATTGACAACTGAGTAATAGAATATAGAAGAAACCAGAATCTTGCTTCCTGTGCCAAAGTTCAGCATTTCCTTTCTTCTCCTCTCACCCTCAGTACAAAGGTTTTTCCAGGCCTTGTCCCTAAATATTGTATGTGAATTCAAATCCATTTGACCTGTATTATTTCACAAACCAGATCTAGTAACAGGTACATGGCCCTATGACATTAGGGTCATACAAATATTGAGTTATACTGCTTTTCTTTATAGTGGACATAGCACTTTTATCTTAATCCCAATAACCTGCCATTAAGGTTGATGGATGCACCTGAAGATGGATGCACCTTCTTCTGAGTCAAAAGGTGGTATGCCAAAACAAACATGTTTATTTTTCACTTCATCATGGCTTTCTCTCTTCCCCACCAAGGTTCCTCAAATCACAACTGCCACTCACAGATTTGTAGCTGTTGTGATGTTACACTGGAGATACTTAGAATAAGGCTGATGTGGGAGGCCAAACACCAGGCATGTATCTTGAAGGACAGATACAGGGGAAAGGCGCTGTTCTGGATGAGGGAGGAGCAGCAGCAGACAAAGCTGGACAGAAGCTTGCTTTTGCCAGACCTCAGAGTTTCTCTGATAGTGCAGACTTAACTGTTCGGTTGGCATTCCATTTTTAGGAATTGCAGTGGCTTGGCTATAACACATTGCAATTTCAACATACTTGTCACAGTTACACTTGTGCCATGCGAGTGGAACAAGCCTTTCAAATAAAGAGCAGAATGTAATTACAAAGGAAGATTTGGAGCTTCTAGAGTCAGCCATAAATACCCTCCTAACTCTGAAGGTGTATAAAACAAAGTATGGGATCTGAGATATAAGATTAGTCATTGCTGGTGAAAGCGTCAATGTGCAAGAGCTGCCAGGGAGGCTTCACAGTCATCTCCAGAATTCAAGTGCCAATTAATGTATTATGAAGGATCCATTATCTAAACCTGACAGTAGTCAATATCAGGGATGAAGTTTCTTACATTAACTCATCATATACAGATCATTGTTTTTACTCTTCAAATATGTCTTTACAAATATAAATTTATACATTTTATTCCTTTTCAGGTCATAAAAAATCCTAAACACATAAACCAGTACCTTTTTAACAAGAAAAACTGTATTCTACGGTCTGATGTGAAAGGCTCCTAATATGAAAGTTGCACTGGCACTTCTCTGAAGGCCTCTAGCACTTGGAACATCCTGTCTTCATTTAATCTTTTAATCCAAGGCTCCATTTTACTCTTATTACCACTGTATATAAGGTAAATTGGAAACAGTTCTACATAATTGCTTGTTGTTGCCTTAATGCACACTGGAGGCAAGTCCCCCCCCCCCCTTTTCCCAAAGAGATTTTGAAGAATGAAGTTAAAACATAATAAAAAGGCCACTTGTGATTCCAACCGTGTTGTGCTGTCGTTGTAAAAATTAAAAGAAGAAAGAAGTAAAGAGCAATTGGTACTTTAAAAAGGGCAGGGGGGGAGGGGTGTAATTCCAGACACACTACAAACCTGAACACTACCAAAACCAGTCAAGTCATTTTAAATATTTTGATGCTGCAACACACATAAGTCTTGGGAGGGGAGGGCAGAGAAAGAGGGATGATTTCTGCCACCATATTTTTACTTAAGTACATCCACACTTGTCAGTTCAAACACCTTGGAATTAAGTTTCCATCTTCTTTAACAGTGCCAATTCATGTCCAACTCCATTATTCCAACTTTTCAGGAATTCTGTTAGGAAATTAAAATATCTTATGTCCACATGAATGATATGTAGAATAAGAGCTAGTCTTACAAAAACGCCAGGAACATTTTAAGGCACAGTGATTCTGGGGAAAGTTGTTCTTGTACTGCCACTTCACACTCTGGCTTCCTGGTTCTAACCACATTATGTGGAAACTCCACTGAGATCAGCGGGACTCACTGCTGTGTGTTTTGGACAGAGGTTCTGTTGCATACAGAGGCAAATTGAATTTTGCTGTTAGGTTAACACACTGTCTGTCCCCTGCCAAGTAGAATAGAGAGTGTGCATGCCAGGTGTCAGACATAGGCTCCCAACGCTGCATGGAATTCAGTGAGGCACTGCACCAACTGCTGGAATTTAGGTCTCTCCTCAGGATCTAGTGCCCAGCAACAAGCCATTACAGCAAATCTACAAGACAGAACAAAGAGCAAGCAAAGATAAGCATGATTGCCAAAGTTAAACTACTCACACGCTCACACAGTGGAAGTCTTTGCTTCCTTCCTGCAGGATTATTCTATTCATTCATTCATTCATTCATATTTGTACACCACCCCAAACTTATGCCTCTGGGAGGCTTACAGCAACATAAAACAAATTAAAACAAAAATTAAAACATTAAAACAATTTACAACCACACGTTTAGTTAGAAAGCTTGGATGAAAAAAATGTATCTTTAGAGAAGTTGAAAAGGTTGTCAGAGATGGGGGGCTCTTATTTCAGCAGGGAGTTGGAATTTCACATTCCAACGTCGCAGGGTGGCAACACCAGAAGAGCTGGTGGCAACTGGAGATGGGCCCCTCCAAATGATCTCTATGGGTGATGGGGCTCATAGTGAAGATGTCATAAGAGCAGCTCAGCTAGATCAGGCCCAAGGCCTATCTAGTCCAGCATCCTGTTTCACACAGTGGCCCACCAGA
This sequence comes from Hemicordylus capensis, assembly GCF_027244095.1. NCBI lineage: Eukaryota > Metazoa > Chordata > Lepidosauria > Squamata > Cordylidae > Hemicordylus > Hemicordylus capensis. The sequence continues at coordinate 297,530,896 of NC_069659.1, read as the reverse complement.
TGCCTCTGGGGAGCCCACAGGCAAGAAGCGAGAGCATGCCTTCCCTCTTGCTCCCCTGCAACTGGTATACAGAGGCATCGTGCCTCTGAAGCTGGAGGTGGCCTTCTCTAAAAAGGAGGTCACTCTCTTACAAGCTAGATGGGTGAAGAATAAAAAAATCACAACATATATGTTTGAGCATGTTCAGCAGTCACAGGCAGTACAAGCACTGCACCTCACCTTTCACTGTCCAAGGGATTCAGTGCTTCTGGAGAGCCAGGCACACTCCCAGTTTTCAGCCTTGTTCTAGCAAACAAGTCCACCTAATGGCACAACGGAGAAGTAACCTGCCTAGAAAGCAGGAGGCTGTTGGTTTGAATCCCTGCTGACATGTTTCCCAGAATTTGGGGGACTCCTATATCAGGCAACAGCAATATAGGAAGGTAATGAAAGGCATCATCTCATACTGCATAGGAGAAGGCAATGGTAAACCCCTCCTGTATTCTACCAAAGAAAACCACATGGCTCCGTGGTTGCTAGGTGTTGACACTGACTCAATAGCACAACCTTTTTCTAGCAAACATTAAGGTAGAAGGTGGAGAGAATTATTGTGTGTTACCTCCTGCCTTAGGTGGAGGGGAATTTGCAAGCACACGACTGAAAACTGGGTGTGTGCCAGGTCTCCTACCCAGGTTGGGCACTCCTCCTACCCTTTCAGTGGCTGTGAGAACAAGCCTAGCAATGTGTTTCTCTAGTCCCTCCATCCACCTCTTACTAGGGGACATTTAGGTGTGTTCATCTACCTAATTCAAGGTTTCACATAAAAGCATCTCCGTACTGCCAAAATTACTGCAGATGACAGAAGCAGGTCTGCACGCTAACCAGTGTCTCTCTCAGAGAAAAATCGAAGCCAGACAGCATTGTACATAGGAAGAGAAACATTCTGCGGGCATGCCAACATTGCATATGGTTTGGGGAAAGTAATTAGTGTGTGGGGGGGGGGGAGAGGGAAGGAAGGAAGCCAAGTTAAGGTGGTCATCAAAATTAATAAGGCATGAACAACTGGAGTATAAAAGGAAGCCCACCATAGTGACCAGTGAAAATCAGACCTGAGTCCAGGTAACTACAAAATGTACCCCTGGGAACCTGCCTGGCTTGTTCAGCTTAAGGACCTAATGGAGATGTATTTTGACTGAATCAGACTTTCGTGCTGAGCATAATCTGAAAGTTCTGAACTAGAACCGTTACTGCGGGCACCATTAACACAGAGAAGGAAAAGAGGGTTGGGACTGATGTTCTACAACACACATCAGCAACACCCACTGGAAGGAGGCTATGCGAGAATGAATAGGGACAGTTGCTATGCTCTACAATATACGGAGAGCTACTAACCCTTTCAAAAATGTTGCAGCTTAATGAAAATAGCAGGGACACAAATTTTCTTGGAGTCAGGCTCATGAAATTAAATTCATCCTTACTTATTGGCATTTCATTCTACAGTCACCACATTTTTACTTCCCAGTATTGAGAAAGGGAAGTTGATCCAAGCAATGTAGAATATACAGTTCTATCAAACAAGGATTGTCAGACTTCTCACCAATTAATATCTGGGCTTCCTCATGGATATTGTTTTCAACTATGCCATCCTGAAATATAACCCTAATAGTCACCACTTACAGTTCATCTGGGCAGTTGATTGGCTGAGCTATTCTGTATCCATCCTTTAGATAGGCAGCCATCTCAAAGGGGTCGATATCAACATATGGAGTTTGTCCCAAGGTCATCAGTTCCCACAAGGTTACTCCAAAAGACCACTAGAAAAAGTATTGCACATAACTGGTTAAGTTTAGAAATGTTTCTTTTCTCCCCCAGAAATATCAGTACTATGGAAATAAATAAAGAGCACAGCCCATATTTTCAGAGAATGTCATACAAACCTTGAAAAACACAGACACGCAAATGTGAACCTGACCTCTCTGTCCTCCCCCTTGCATTGCTGTGTGCAAACTGGATTGTCAGACCAAGAACTAAAGCTACTTACCTAGTACTGGGGTGGGAGTCACTTCAAATGGTGGGATCCCACCATACAACACATGTGCCTTAATCTGAACTGCACACAAATGTGTGTTTAAAATACAGGCAAACTGAAGACATAAGGTACTGTGAACCCTACTGGCTGACTGAGGCAACCGGGGAACAAGTTGGGTCTTGGGGGTGCCTACTAGGCAGGTTGGAAAATGGGGAGCAGTCAGGCAAGCAGGCTGTAAAATCCAGAGGAAAGCACAGGATGGCACAGGTGAGGGGAGTAGAACCCTTGAATGGGCATGCCCGCATGTTCCAATACGGAGGCCTTGAGTGAGGCCCCAAGACAGCAGTGGGAGGTGCCATTGGCATAGTTTTAAAGGCAGAAATAGCTTGGCCGCTTACTGGCAGAGGAAGGCCTGCTTCCCTATGCTATCTGGGTATTAGGGCATCCCTTTGAAAAGGGTGAGAACCCAGTCATGAGGGGGATGAGTTGGACACAAGAGGGATGGAAAAATGCACCTCATATCCACAGAACCAGGGATTGCATGACTGTGGAAAGCAGCTCTATAGCACTGAATTACTGCCTTGGCTGTCATTATATATAAATCAAATAAATAAATAAATAAATAATGCAGGTATCAGGGCCTTTAACATAAAGCTACTTCTCTGGGGAGATGAGTGCATCACACGCACAGTTCAAACAGAGTTGTGGTAAGTGTATTCTGGGGATCATATCACCAAACTATTAGCACCAGGCTTTAACACAATGCAGAGTTTCAGAAAGTATGCAGCTGTAATACTCTATACTCTCTATACTCTCCAACATTAAATAAATATGAGATGTTAGTGACAAGGTGAAATATGAGAATGCGGCTGCTTAGGTCACGTTTTAGTGTTAAGATTTTCGGTTACAGTAAAAGAAGCCATATTAGACACACATACATACACATCTTTGAAACATGTTATCTTTAAATGCTGGTGAATTATTTTGAAAATGGACAAACGTAGTTGATAAATAATGTCCGCATTATTCATATTCCAGTTAACTTGAACCATCCACTATCCAATGAAATATCCACCCTTTTAGTTTGGATATCAGAGATTGTACATCTAAGAAACAGAAATAATATCCTGCTGAGTCAACTGAGCTCAATGATGCTTCAAGTGTACTGGCTGGAAGAATTGTACCAGTTCTTGAGTGTGATTCAGTCACATGGTGTTTCCACGGACTGGGGACAGTGTACCCTCTAACAGAAAATCCCAGATGTTCCTGACTACAACTCTCAGTATCCTCAGCCAAAGCCCACTGCAACTATGGAATCTGGGATTTGTAGTCAACAACATCTGGGATTCTCTCTTACAGGGAACACTGATTGGGGAAAGGATCAATAAGGAAAACTCATTGCTTTTCTAATATTTTTATAACACCAGCAATTCAAGTTCTTGAGAAGGACTGGAACAGAAGTGGCTTGACCATTCCTGTCCCAATAGGTTTAGCTGCCTCAGATAAAGTACAACTAAATGAATCAAATCTTCACAGGGAAATGCTTACATGTTGGGTTACACGTTGGCCAGTGGACAGATTGCCTGTCTATGATATATCATTCACCAGCATAACAAATCTAGATTCAGGTGGACCTTCTTAACTGTGGTCCCAGCACTGTTTTGCAATCAGACCATGTGTACCTGGCCTCAGTATATGCAGGTTTTTAAAAGGGTTAAAATGCAGCTATCTGCAGCTCCTAGGTGGCTGGAAATAACCTCTGAGGTCATTTCTGGCCACCATTTTTGCTGATTGGAGCCATTTTATGGGTCTTTCCAAACCCCCCACCCCCAGTAATGTTTCGTGGGAAATCGACACAACTGGGGTGGGGTGGAGGCATTGCTTGGAGATGGAGACCTGCAGAGCATGACACAGTACATTATTTCTCCAATTTCTACCTTTTTATTGGGTTTTTTGCCCTCCAGGAAACTAACCCCCCAGCCCCATTTGCCATTGACTTAAGGCCTCCTTATCTGTGGTTTTGTTATCTGGGAGATTGGCACGAACAGAACCCCCTGGGGATAACGAGGTCCACCTGTACTGCACTATTACAAAGGCTATTTAGATAAGAGAAAAAGTTAGGACTCATGGACTGATCAAAAATGTATTTCAAAATTCCAATTTATTCAGGTGGTACAAGATTGTAAGTGACTATGTGCTACAAATGTATTTGGAGGAACTTCCATTGGTTTTGCTTAGGAAAGCTTTTACAAGAATGAAGTTCCAAGCACTGACCTCTAAAACCTCAGGCAATCAAAGTTTTTGTATCAATTGTCAGGAGATGACAGAATACGTAGTTTATATTGCAATTTATAGAAGATCTCTAGAACTAACTATTTCACAGACATTTTTGATAGCTAGACTGGGATAAGTGCTGCAGATGAGCTTCTTCCATTGCTGCAAGATTCAGACAAATATATTAATTTACAGGGTATCCGTTTGCTTTGGGAGCTCATACAATTCAAAACAAACATGTAGAGACCACTGCTGTTTCTGTTACAAGGGTTATTTAGTCTAACTTAACTGCTATTTCAACTTTGTATTAAAAGCTTATTTTGACAGATAATATTTACTAATCTGTCCTGTTCAATTTCTGCTGTTTGGATATTTAGATGTGTGCATTTGCCACCTGGAGTTTCCCAATTACATAGAATCCAATAAAACTACCCTACATGCTTACTCAGAAGTAAGCCTGTTATATTCAATGGGGCTTACTCCTGAGTAACTGAAAATAAAATTACAGCTTCCATTGCTTTTCTAAGTTCTACCAGTGTACAATTACTAAACTGTATCACATAGTTCAAGGGGGAAAACAATTGTGAAAATACGGTTCCTGTCAGTAAAACCATTATTCCGCTATTCTGGAAAAAATAGCATGACATTTTTCCAAACTGGTATCTAATTTGAATATAAAGAGAATTAAAACCAGCACATTTTAATCAAAGCTTAAAAACCACAGACAGAGAATAAGAGAAAGCAACATAATTGAAAACCAAAAGCCCATGTCAAAGACCAGCCACCCCACCCCCACCCCAAAGCAGTTACTTGGGGGAAAGGAGCATTGGTTACTTAACTTGAAGGTTTCTTCCTGCTGCCAGAGTTGAGGACAACTTATGGGTTATCCTCCCCTATGCCACTCCAGAGGGGAGGACTATGCAAATAAGTTAGAAGTCTAAGTAGCCTGGGGAGGATAGCGTGCCCAGTTCTGAATAGCCAACTCAAGAAAAAACCCTGCAAGAATTGCTTTTTGTTTGTCCTAAAGAAGTAGTCTCTGCAGTAGATCTGGGCAGCCCAAGTGGATGGGCCGAGATGTCCTCAACTCCAACAGCAGGAGGAAGCCTTCACAGTAAGTAACCAACACTCCTTTCCCTGCTGCCGGGTGAAGACATCTTGTTGGACATGCCACAGCTGATATTCCTGGGTGGGAGCACCCTGGTCTAATGTGGAGGAAGTACCTGCTGCAGAACGCTTCTACCCAAAGTGGCCTCTGCTGAGCGATGTATATCCTTCTTATAGTAACTTGTAAAATTCGACAGGGATGGCCATGTTGCCACATTACAAATTTCAGCAAAAGGGGAGTTAGTTGAAAATGCTGCCATTGTTGCAACTGCTCTGGTACAGTGAGCCAAAATATGCAGAGGAGTGGGAAGGTTTAGGGTATCAGAAGCCAGAGAAATGCATGCCTTAATTCAACTAGCTATGGTAGAAATTGAGACCTTCTGACCCATGGAAATAGGTAAATAGGATACAAACAGTGCATCTGGAGGTGCTTCTGGATCTGAGCCTCTCCCTGGTGTCCCAGGTTGAGGCAGTGGCCAGAAGTGCCTTCTATCAGCTTCGGCTGATACACCAGCTGCGTCCGTTTCTTGAGATAAACGACCTCAGAACTGTGGTACATCTGCTGATAACCTCCAGTCTGGATTACTGTAACACACTCTATGTGGGGCTGCCCTTGTGTGTAGTCCGGAAACTACAGCTGGTTCAGAATGCGGCAGCCAGGCTGGTCATCTCAGAGAGACCATATAACTCCTGTACTGAAGGAGCTACACTGGCTGCCAATAAGTTTCCGGGCAAAATACAAGGTGTTGTTTATAACCTATAGAACCCTAAATGGCTTGGGCCCTGAGTATTTAAGAGAACATCTTCTTCATTATGAACCCCACCATCCATTGAGATCATCAGGAGAGGTCCGTCTGCAGTTGCCACCGGCCTGTTTGGTGGCTACTCAGGGACGGGCCTTCTCCGCTGCTGCCCCAGAGCTTTGGAACATGCTCCCTGCTGAAATAAGAGCCTCCCCATCTCTGAAAACTTTTAAAAAGTCTATGAGCCCCTGGTGGTGCAGTGGTAAAACTGCTGCCTTGTAACCAGAAGGTTACAAGTTCGATCCTGACCAGGGGCTCAAGGTTGACTCAGCCTTCCATCCTTCCGAGGTCGGTAAAATGAGTACCCAGAATGTTGGGGGCAATATGCTAAAATCATTGTAAACCGCTTAGAGAGCTCCGGCTATAGAGCGGTATATAAATGTAAGTGCTAAGTGCTATTGCTTTAAAGAGACACCTATTCACTCAGGCTTTTTATTAAATATTGTTTGAACAGTTTTATCATCATTTAAAATGCTGTTTTAAAATTTAAATTGTTGTAATGTTTTAACTTTTACTATGTTAAAACATTACAACAATTAAAATTTTAAAACATTTTAAAATGATTTATTTTGTTTTAACTACGGTTTTTGTTTTTTTGGTCATTTATTTTAACTAATGTTTTTGCTTTTTGTTTGTTGTTGTAAACTGCCCAGAGATGTGAGTTTTGGGTGGTATAGAAGTATAATAAATAAAATAAAATAAAACAATCCAATTACTACAACAGCTCTGTACATCTAATGTAGACTTTCAGGCATCTCCTAATGTCTAGTTTGTGCCAAACACGCTCCAAAGAATGTGTGGGATTGAGACAAAACGATGAACATGCTGTGAATGGTGAAAGACTAATGGTACCTTAGGCACGAAGGAGGAATCAGTCTTACGGAGTTTGGGGGTGGGGGGAGAATGCAGAGATGCTTGTTGACTGATAGAGGCTTAAGTTCTGAGACTTGCCTGGCAGAGGTAATTGCCACCAGGAAAGCCAACTTATAAGACAGGCGGCAAAGCTTAATGGGTTCAAATAGAGGACCTTGTAAGGCTTTGAGTACCTTATGTAAGATTCATGTTTGAAAGCAGTGTATGGTAGGTGGAGAAAGTAAGGTAGCTCCTCTAAGAAAATGCTGAAGGCAAGATTGTAAAAAGCATCCCTTTCATGTGCTGCTTGCCATTTTAATGTGTTTGCCTTTAGGTCCTTATCTAAGCCATCCTGCAGGAAACCGAGCAGGTCCTTGAGGCTGCAAGTTTCCTTGGGTCTGTGGTTTTGTCTGTATCTGCTCAAGAAGGCCTGCCAAGTAAATTGGTACATGCGGTTGATAGATGCTTTTCTAGAAGCTAGAATCATGTCCAGTATCTTCTTGGAAAAACTGTATTGCCTCAGGAGGTTCTCCTTGGTCTCCAGGGGACTAAGCCTTAAGCAAGCTGGATCATGGTGGGAGACTGGGCCTTGTTGCAGGAGGTCTGTTGATACTGGAAGGAACCACAGGTTTGAGATGGTGAGGTGGGGAATTTCTGGGAACCAGGGTCTCCTTGGCCAGTATGGTGCTACTAGAATGATCTCTGCTTTGTACAGGCAAGTTTTGCAGAGCAAGCGGTTGATCAGAGGTACTGGAGGAAACACATTCTATAGTTATTTATTTATTTATTAAATTTATACCCCGGCCAAACTTCTGTCTCTAGGCGGCTTCCAGAGGCCAGGGGGCCACAGAGCATCAATTGCTTCCACTCTATCACATGAGAAGTGTGCGAAGAATCTTGGTAGTTGGTACTGTCTGGTGCCATGAATAGGCCAACCCACAGTTTTCCTAGGTGTGCTGTAAAGAGATTGAAGACGTGGTGGTTGAGACTCGATTCAGCTGGGATGAGTTCCATTTAGCTCAGCCAGTCCGTGTTTGTGTTGAGGACACCACTCACATGATGTGCCCATGAAGATGCCAAGTGTGTCTCCGCACACTGGAGGAGGAGGGTTGCTTCTTGATGTAATGAGCATGACCTGTTCCCTCCTTGGCAGCTGACATGGGCATTTGCCTTGATAGTTGTCTGTGCACATCAGAATATGTTTGTGTTCCAACAGATGTCAAAAGGCTATCAGCGCTAACCAGATGGCTCTCAATTCCAGGCAGTTGATGCTGTGCTCCTTTTCCTGGCCAGTCCACTTCCCCTGAGCCAAGGTCTGGAGACAGTGGGCTCCCCACCCCCGGAGACTGGCACTGGTTGTCATGATGATTCTGGGTTGTCCTTGGCCCATGGTCTAAAGGAAGATCTAAAAGGGACAAAAGGACTGAAAGGGCTTTTTATTCTGCCTGCGGAAATCCCTCTGGGTAGCTGGGCGGACCTTTCTCTTATCTTTGGTTTCTATGAGGATGTCTTTTAATGCCTCTTGCCAAATAACTACGAGTCTACATATACCACAGAAGCTAAGTTGGCTCAAGAGGAGGCATCTAACTGCCAGTGTTTCAATCAGTGTTTCATAGCATTAGCCATGAAGGCCTGCGCCTTCTGGATCTTTAGGAGCATCTGCCTTAGATATATGGGATCCTTGAGTGGATTCTGGATGAGGTCATCCACTCATAACAGAGACACTCTGGCAATAATAGAGGCTGCAATAGAAGAGCAAATGGTGAGAGAAGTCTCATGGACCCTATTGAGAGAAGCCTCCATCTTTTAAGCAGAGGAATCTCTGACAGCACCTTAGATCTCTGACCTTAGGCAGCACAGCACCTGATATAAGGGCCACTACTGGCCCATCTGTGGGCAGAACTTGAAGGAATTCCAGGCTTTCCTGGGTGAAACTGTAAGATGTATTAGCCATGGAACTAGGCTTCCTGTAAGAAGCAGGCGAAGCCCACTCTTACTTAACCATGTCACTAAAGAATTCTGGGAAGGGAAAATTCCTTTCTTTGATCTAATTTTTTGGGGAAACAAGAGTCCCTTTGGTGCTAGCCTGTTCCTCTTGAGGAGGTGCCAGGTGTAGTTTGAGAGTTTGAATTGCCTTATTTAAGAGAGTGGCAAAGTAATCTGGAATAAACAATCTCTGTGATGTAGAGAAAGAATCCATGAGTTGGTCATCCGACCATTCACCCCCTGGGCTCCTGGTCAAGATCCTGGTCACCCTGGAATAAAGGGTTGAGGGAGAACAGGTGTGGGTGGGTAGAGTCAAGAGGGTCCAGGTCTTGTGGGAGAGACCCGTGAGGATTATGGGGGTCAGGGAGTGATTGTTCAGAAGTGTGTGGTGGATTTTTCACATTTTTAGGATTGTTTCACCTTTTGCTGCCCCTCTTCTTTTCTGACTCTTTAGGAGGTGGACAGTTTGGAGGAGGAGATATTTTTCTCTTCCACGTCCCCCCTTTGAGCCCCTGCTTTGTTGCAGAGATTTGGCTAACATCTCTGAAAACCATGACTGCCAGACAGGAGGTACAGCATTATGGAGATCCATGGGCATGGAGGGAGAAGCTTCTCCTGTCAAGTTTACAGGAGATTTGGGGGGGGGGGATTTGGCACTGGTCTCACCAATTCTGCTGGCAAATAAGTCTCTGAAACCTTTGAGTTCTCTGTGGGTCTTTGGGGCTCTACCCCCACGTCTTGTGGCATGGCTGCTGTTCTTTGGTGTGCTTTCTGTGATCGTATGTTGCGACCTACTCCGTCAACTGAAGAGTTCAGACCACTCTGCTCTAGCCGCACCACCGAGGCCCTTGGCAGTTGGACTGTGTGCACGGTCTGGGGCCGCAGATGCCTTGCAGACTGGGGCTGGTGCAGCAGGCCCATGAGGGGCTGGCTAGTGTGGTGCAAGGTCTAGGGCCAGTATGGAAGGCCCGAGTATTAGGCATGTGCAGGGACTGGCCCGGAGTCCATTCTAAGGGGCTCCGGACCGGTCTGGACCCGGGGCCAGTTCAACGCCAGGGTGTGTGTGTGTGTACCTTTAAGGGCGGGGGAGGGTGTACTTAGCCCTCCTGCCACTTTCCCCCCTCCAGCGCTCCTGTTTTTGAAAGCATTTGTCAAAAGGCTTCAAAAACCTGACTGCACGTGCGCACATCATGTCCGTTGTGTGTGCATCAGACGTGCGCACGTGGTATGCACACATGCAGTCAGGATTTTGAAGCCTTTTGACGAGGAACAGGGCAGCAGGGAGGTACCCTGCCGCCCCAAATGCTTTCAAAAACTGGAGCGCTGGAGGTGGAAGAGTGGCGGGAGGGATGAGTACACCCTCCCCCGCCCTTAAAGAGCCTCCCTCCTCAGTGCCGGATCACGGAGGTGCGGTTCTGTGCACACCACTACTGGGTATAGCTACTTCCAGCAGCAATGCTTGGGAGGCGAGGACCAGCAGAAGGCCCCGGGGGTGGGGTGAGTTGAAAGTGGTACCATATGCAAAGAGATATCCTCTCCCAGGGGCCCCTCAGAAGTTGAAAACAGGGTCATACTGTGCAGTTAGTCTTCACTGCATCTGCGGGCCTTGCAACCAGGTGGTGGGAGGGCCGATGTCCTTTCCCAGGTCCAAAATGACTGCATCCAGAGCAAGGGATGGTGAGGACCTAAAGGAGCTTGCCAGGCTGGGTGGGTGGGTGTAGAGGTAACTTACAATTCCTGATACGAGGGCCTCTCTTCATAGCCCAACTTATGGCTCCAGTAACTGAGGGAAGGAGGAGCAGGTTGGTGAAGAGGGGTTTTTATGGGAAGAGTATCCAAAAAATAAGATAAGGCTTTTAGAGAGAAAAGGTTGTGGTCTCTGGGGCAAGCACAGGTCTAGAACTGAGCGGGCTATCCTCCCCAGGTTACTTAAAGCCTTCTGATTTGCATCATCCTGCCCTCTGAAGCAGCATAGGGGAGGATAACCCACGAGATGTCCTCACCCAGCAGTAAGGAAGAGCATTAACAGCAGCACAGAGAATGCGATAAAAAGCGAAACAGTGCTATTTCCTTGTATCAGTGATGGACTGAAAACAGATTATGCAAAATGCTAATGGCATTATAAAAACCAAGAAGTATCAACTGTGAGTGGAAACTTTCAATGGCCACAATATCTAAATATACACAAACAGGCATAAGTGCAACCAGTACTTCCTTTTCTTCGGAGAGCAAGGCTGAAAGTCACTGGATTTCCTCACCCACGAGATGTCCTCACCCAGCAGTAAGGAAGAGCATTAACAGCAGCACAGAGAATGCGATAAAAAGCGAAACAGTGCTATTTCCTTGTATCAGTGATGGACTGAAAACAGTTTATGCAAAATGCTAATGGGATTATAAAAACCAAGAAGTATCAACTGTGGGTGGAAACTTTCAATGGCCACAATATCTAAATGTACACAAACAGGCATAAGTGCAAACAGTACTTCCTTTTCTTCGGAGAGCAAGGCTGAAAGTCACTGGATGCTGGGATTAAAGAAATCTTAAGTAGAAGCTTTAAGCATGGAGTTGTGTCTTTACTTTAGAAAAGGCTACTTTACTTGAATAAAGTACAAAGATCTAGCACAGATTTGACTAAACATTCCTAAGTGTTACCTACTCAGAAATGTCACATTTAAACTGGCAGAGAACTCCAAGAGCACTATGACCAGTTTTGCACATACAGATTTGAGCTTTAAGAAGAACTGTTAAATTAGACTTATACCTCATCCTCTAGTTTCGTCGCTACTATGAAATGCTTTGAAATCATTTGTTCATCAGTCAAAAGTGATGCATTTTAAAAAATTACAAGTGCCCAGTTTGTTTGTATTTACACTTCTCCTCCTTCACCCTCCTCCCTGCAGTTCAAAAAGCCATTCTTGAGATACTTGGCAACAACATGGGATGTGGTGCCAGCAGCTGCAGGAAAAGGGGAAGACCCCAGAAACTAAGCTGAAACACCTTCCGCTGGAGCAGGCCTGCTCAACTATGCCCCCCCCCAGCTGTTTTTGGACTACAACTCCCATAAGTCCCAGCGACCAACAGTCAAGAATTATTCGAGTTGTAGGCCATCATCTGCAGGAGAAGCTGAGCAGCCCTGCGCTAAAGGAAGCTCTGCTAGCTGAAGGGGTCTCCATACGGTTTCCAGGGGCTCTCCCCACACCCAACCTGCAGCCACAAGCACTCCATCCCACATTGTTACCAAAGATCCCTTGGCCCTTAGAAATGGCTTTTTGGGAGGTTCCGGGGGTTGCAGGGAAGAGGGTGGAAAGGAGACCATTGCTTGTGCTAACAATGCCCTGTGCTGCATATGGCCCACTGTAAATTTGCCCCATATCAAATATTGGTATGAAGACTTGAAGATTGAATAGACTTGTACCAGGAATAGGTGAAAGGAACATTATTCTCCCAACCACCAACAAAAATATAGAATGGGTACAAGTAACAAATTAAGGCCATGGTAAATAATGTCTGCATATCTAAAAGAACAGGAATGCCTCTCCTAAACATTCTAATTTGGGAAACCTATTTGTACAGGAATGATGTATTCAATACTTGGTGGGCAGTTAAAAAAGGCCCATGATCCCTACCACCACCAATATTTTACAATGTGTGTAAAAGAAGTGTGGTAGCTAACATTAAAGGGCTTTCTTTAGAAATTCCTCTAGCCCTTCAGAAGTGGAGGTCCCAATAACAAAAGCATTTGGGGAGGAAGAGGGAGCCTCGCTGGTATCCAAACTTTAGCAGTGAGAACGTATTGAGATCCCAATTTTGCCAAACATGTTCCTTGGTACCAATGGGCCATGAATAGGAAGGTTTTGGACAAATACCTTCAATACCAGGGAATTTGGCAGGAACTAATGTAATATTACACAACATGCAGTTAAACTATGGAATTTGTGGCCGCTATAGATGGTTTTAAAAAGGTATTAGATTAGACAAATTCATGGAGTACAGAACTATCAATGGCTACTAGCCCGGACAACTGTCTATTTCCATCAGGAGCACAGGAGACATGCTGCTCATCACCAGGTGGGAGGGAGGAGTTGCCCTCTTCTCCCTGCTTGTGGGCTTCCGTGATGTACCTAGTTGGCCACTGTGTGAAGCGGGATGTTGGATTGGCCTGATCCAGCAGGGTTTTTTTAGCCTACTTTCCAGTAGGCTTATGAGATCACCTGGTATATTGTGTGTGTGTGTGTGTGTGTGTGTGTGTGTCCCATCAACTTTGCAATGCCTGGATCAATATGAACCAAATCGGGTACAGTTGTAGGGACACCTCAACGGCGTAGTTTGTGATGATGTCATCCACCCCAATCCAAGATGGTGGACACAAAAACATTCGAGGTGCAAGTGGGCTAATTTGTGATCCGCTTAACTGATTTGAACCAAATTTGCTGCAGCTGTAGGGACACATAGGGACACCTCAATGGCAAAGATTGTGATGATGTCATCCACCTCAGTTCAAGATGGTGGACATGTAAACATTGGAGGTGCAAGTGCATTAACTTGTGGACAGTCTAACCGATTTGAACTAAATTTCCTACAGCTTAATAGACAGATAGGGATGCCCCAATGGTGTAGTTGTGATGATGTCACCCACCCTGATCCCAGATGGCAGAAGCATAAACCTTTGAGGCAAAAGTGCACTAACTTGAGGACTGTCAAGTGCACTAACTTGAGGACCAATTTGAACCAAATTTGTAACAGTTGTAGTGAATGGCACAGGGACACCTCGATGGTGCAGTTTCTAATGATGTCATCCACCCCGATCCAAGATGGCGGACACATGAACATTTGAGGCAGAAGAGATCTCACTTGTGGAACTTGATTTGCACCCAATTTATTCCAGATGTAGAGACAGTGAAAGGAAAGTAGGCTGATTAGTTATTAATTATTATTATTGTTATTTATTTGATTTGTATACCGCCCTTCCAAAATGGCTCTTACTAGTTCTTATTAGAACAACTTGTGTTCTCTCCTATCAACTTTATAATGTTTGGTCAACTGCATTTATATCCAAATTGCAGGGCAGCATCTCTCGAGCCTTTAATATGTTTGGCTAGTAGATAGCAAGTTGTCACATTTGTTCTCAGCTTCCTGACTGCAGTGTACCTCTTGTTGAGCTTTGACTGTACGGCAACTGTATTTGTTTTGATATAAGACAGAGTTGTGCAGCAGATAAGTATATGGCATGAATATAGGGAAGGGTTCAGAGCCCTCGTTCTGCAAGAATCACACAGAGCCTAGTACCCTAGACTAACCTTTTTTTCAGTTGACCTAGGAAGGGTGGGATTTAAAAAGTAACAAATAAAAGTTCTTAACATGCTTAATTGGATCTGTCAATATAACCTTTCAAAAATGTATTTAAAGGATTATGCATGTTATGTATTCATTTTGCTAACATTACATCTTAACTTACCACATCACTAGCACCAGAAAACTCATTGTTAACCAAGCTTTCAAGAGCCATCCACCGTACTGGTCTATTTTCATTGTCTCCAAGGCAATGGTAATCCATGGGGAAAAGATCTCTGGACAGGGCATTGTCAGTAATCTTTACCTGAAGTGCATCATCAATCCTGCACAGTAAAATATATGATTACTTAGAGGTCAGAAAAAAATTCACAGCCAAATATGAAGTCATCTAATGGAGTGTTACATGTGTAGCACTGAGAAAATGGCAGTGTATTTTTAGGCAAATTCTAGCCTTATATTCCTAGATCAAAGCAGTGTTCGTTTGCAATTATATTATTTAACGGATAGATTTCTCTCCAAGAACATTTATAAGTTTTAAAAGCAAACTGACAGACTGCATATTGATGGCATGATATCATCTCATTTTGTTAGCCTACTTTCCTTAAGCAAAGTAAGCTCATGAGATCACCTGGCAGAGTGAGTGTTTCTGTGTATGTGTCCAATCAATTTTGCAATGCCTGGACCTATAGGAACCAAATTGGGTACAGTTGTACATAGGGACACTTCAATGCTGTAGTTTGTGATTATGTCACCCACCCCAAGTCAAGATAGTGGATGCGTAAACATTGGCGCAAGTGGGCTAACTTGTGAACTGCCTAACCGATTTGTACCAAATTTCGTCCAATTGTAGGGATAGTGAAAGGAAAGTAGGCAGATTAGTTCTTATCATAACTTGTTGCTACTACATTTGGTCAAAATATAGAGTTGTGCAGGAATGTAGGCTATTGTGAACCATTACATCACTTAGGGACTGAATGGTGGACAAATGGCTGGAGAGGAAACTACATGAAGGTGTCATGAACCATAGCAAACTCCTGCTAAAGCAACCAGTAGTACTGCACATATTGGAAAATACTTACAATTAGTGAAAAAACATCACTATGATGGCTGGGGATAGGGGCTTGAATAGCTCCTAGATACAGCCCCCTGTTGGGTCCTTTTAAAATTAGGGCTGCAACATCCACTGTCAGGATAGATGGCAAGTTTTGACCTCATTTACAGTGTTGTCCCAAGTGCAACATTTTGTTTTCTCCCATGCAAGTAAATATTGTCATCACTGGGGTAGGGGCTATGCCTACTCCATGCTCCAATGACTCCAGCCTGCTCCTATCTGTATTGATCCATCCTACATTTTGTATCTTGATCACACTGGAGTTTGACAGAGTATTGGGAACAACTTTTTAATATATAGATAATGGTAAGGACAACACTGAAGTTTAGTGGTAGTAGCTAAGTTTGCACATTCTAACCAAACACAAGGTGACCACGTTTTCCATTAATATGGTAGACTCTGAGCTATTGATGATGATAGACACTTATCTCAAATGCTCATTCTTCTAGCCAGCCAGAGTGCTGCAGCTTCAAATACTGCAAGTACCTCTTTGCCATGCTCCACAAGCAAAATATCACTATCAGCCAGCTATCATGGTGTGGCTATCAGTTTTGAAACTAACAAAAACAGTGTCTTTGGTGCATTAAATGCAGTACTTACACACAGTTTCTAGCAGCCAGGTCTTTGTGAATGACCTCCCTTCGGGCCAAGTAGCTCATTCCACAGGCAATCTGAATAGCCATATGTACAAGATCTTGTTGTGAAATTGCCTACAGAAATAGAGATGTATAATTGTAAGTATGTGTTTTCTTGAGATTAAAAAGGTGTAATATAATATTTTAAGTAAATATAATGTGCTTGAATAGAGACTCATTTTGTTATATTCTACCTGTCTAAAAAGTAAAAGCCCACTTTCTTGTCAATTTCCACATAAACACTAATATTTCTCAAGTATAATGAAAGCTGCTAGTGTTGTACCAAACAAGCAAATCAGAGCCCAAAATCTCAAAGTGTGTACTTATTATTACAATGGTGCAAACAACTAGCTTCATTAAAATCTGATTTAAAAAGGAGTAACAGAGATGGTTATCATCAGCACACTGATGGCACTTCATTCCAAATCCCTCAATAACCTTATTCAGTGGTTTCATGTAAATGTTAAAAAGCAATCTGGACACCAAAAGAACCCTGTGGCACAACTGCCATTGGGCAGAGCAACAGCTCCCTAGCTTCATCTTTTGGAAAACTGCCATCCAGATTGGAGTGCCAAAACCTCACTTCCAACAGTTGACCCAGAAAGATACCACAGTCATTGGTACTGAAAGCTGCTCAGAGAAACTTCTTTTAGAAAGCAAGAAAAATCTTGGCCTTTTACCCAGGCTTTAAATGAGTGTTTTGTTTGCTGCTGCTTTGTATCTTATGGTTATATTGTACGTATGTTTTAAACTTTTAATTAGATTTGTATTTTTATATTCCATTTTAATTCTTATTGTGTAGTTTTAATGTTTTTATATTATTTTAAATGTTTTTTAAACAACTTTGAGATTATTTTAATGAAAGGTGGTATAAAAATTTAACAATAAATAAATAAATAATGTACAGAGCAGGACTATTTTTTTCAACTTGTTTCATCATTTTAAAGAACAAAATCTATCTTCCTAGACAATGATGGCAGTAGACCTGAGTCACCCTGCAAAACTATTTTATCTGTGCACTTCCTGTCCTCTAGTTTTATTCAAAATGTGGCAGAATTTTTTACTTCTAATTTCATTCATAAGGGAAAACAAGTTCTCAAAAATTGCAAAAGCTATCGCCACACTGCAGCATCTGTTTTGGTTTTGTACACAATGGCTTGGCTGACAACTACCCAGCAAAGCAGTGAATACTCATGATTTTATGGTATTGCTTTTAGGTGCATGTTTTGGAAAAACAAAGCAACACTACAAATTTGTACTATGCAAGAATAATCAAACCAATCACAATGTAATTTCCCCCCCAATTTTTAAAATGTCAATGTGTTATTAATGTGTTTTTATCCATTATGATTTTATCTTTGTATGAATTTTAAATGTGTTATGTTTTATGTTTTTAATTCTGTATACCGCCTAGAGATTTTTATACTAGGCGGTATATAAATTCAAAAAATAAATATTCCAGTTCTTGTTTTTAAGACTGACCATATCTGCTTCTCAATGGTTTTACTGCAAAAAAGTTCATAAATCCTTTGCAAATGTATCAACAGTTTTAATGACGTCTAAACTGGTGACACTGATATTATCTGATACCTAGCTTGAACACCTCTTACCTGAGGATTGTTAGCTTCTACAAGTTTGCATTGCCGCAAAAACAATTTGAGGTTCCCCCAGTTCATATAAGGCAAGAGTACCATAGGTTTCTCTCCTTCCTCTGTACAAACATGAGTGATAGGGAGCAGATTTCTGGGGAGGGGGAAAAATTATATATAAAGAGAAAAAGAGAGAGAGAGAGAGAGAGTTTGTCGAGCAATTACATCATCAACTCATGCCTAGAAAAAATAGTGATGATAGTATCAGTATCTCTGCACTGTGAATGTGCTTCACAATTATCCCAGTACCTTAATTCAAATCTTTTCAAGGTAGTAGGTAAAGCCACCTTTATTTTTAAAGCCAGATGTATACACTAATATAACTGTAGTTGAAGTTGCTAGTTCATCTCTTTTTCAAAACTTCTCTATCCACACAATTTACAAGACAATGAGAATGTGGAGGGGACAGAAGTGACTCACAATCATGTTAAAACTAGTGACTGGATAAAGTAGACATTGAAAGACTGCTCCAATGTATTACTTGTCTTAATGCTACAATTATAAAACATTTTTAAAAATCACACTGGTTAAAAGATTTTAACAATGCATTTTTCTACTAATGAAGGGACAGGCAAATTTACAAGACCTGCATGTTGTCTTTCTAGTTCCTGTTATAAATATTTACCGGGGTGGGGGGGGGAGGGGTTGAAAGACTGTGCTTTTGATCCCAAATAGTATGTCACAAAAACTGGTGGGATTTCTGAACATTCTCTTTTCCACATCAACTGGCTGAAAGCAGAACATCAGAATAATTCAGGATTAACAATTTACCACAAGAGACTGAAACTCCACCAGCAGCAGCCGAAACTAGGTCGGACAAATCTCTCTCAAAGATAGTTTTGGCTTAATGAGCCTGTCTTGCTTCCTTTGGAGGGATTTGTGACCTATTTGGAATAATTATGACACCCTTTTTAAAAAATGCAACTTTACAGAATATTAGCTGGAGAAACTTGCATTCTACAAGAATCAACACATGTTCCTGACAACTAGTGATGTGCCCTGTCCCTCAATCCAAGCCTGATTTAAGCCTGTGGAAGGCAACACTTCTCTTAGCCCAACTTTCTGCTCCATGTGTGGTTTTGTATGCTCTGCACTGGCATGGTAATCTTTATAAGACATGCCATACATCAAGTTTTGATCACCTGATGCAAAAATGTTCTATGTTCAGGCTTTTCTAATAATCATGTTTTGAAATACACATGCATCTAATTTTGGCTTTCTGGGGGTCTGGAAGTGCTTTAACTATATGGAGCATACTGAGTGCCCAATTTTGAAGGAAAGGCTTACAAATGCCACCTTCTCAGATGTTCCTAGAAATCAAAGTGCCTTGGATTACATGTGTACAAAAGTTATGCGCCCTGGTTGCTGTGGCAGTAAGTTAGTCATTTCAGGGTATACAGAATCCCTAATTATTTTTTTTTAAGTCCATTTTCAAATTTTTCTGGTAACCGGGTATCTTGGATTACATATGTACCAAGTTGCAAGGCTCCAGATCAAGAGGAAGTACCCTAACTTTTTCATAGCCCTATCAATGAACGGGAGGTAACGGGGACTCCTTGTTCCCAACAGGAGTTACACTTTGGGATTCAAGCTGTGATTCAGTTATACTGACCAGAACAAGGCCTGCTTAACTTCAACACTGGATAGTCAGTATGGTGTAGTGGTTAGAGATACTGGAATAGGACTGGGGAGACCCAAGTTCAAATCTCCATTCAGCCATGAAACTCAGTGGGTAACTCTGGGCCTGTCACTTCTCACTCAGCCTAACCTACCTCATAGGATTGCTGTAAGGATAAATATAATAATGTACATCACTCTAGACTCCTTGGAGGAAGAGCAGGATATAAATATAGTAAATAAATGATAATATAAACAAACAATTGCTGCATCATGGCTCTGCATCATAAGTCTTAGGACATACAAGAGCCCCTGGTGGCGCAGTGGTAAAACTGCCGCCCTGTAACCAGAAGGTTACAAGTTCGATCCTGACCAGGGGCTCAAGGTTGACTCAGCCTTCCATCCTTCCGAGGTCGGTAAAATGAGTACCCAGAATGTTGGGGGCAATATGCTAAATCATTGTAAACCGCTTAGAGAGCTCCAGCTATAAAGTGGTATATAAATATAAGTGCTATTGCTATTGCTATACAAGTGCTATTGGATCAGACCAAAGGTCCATCTAATCTAGAACCCAATTTCCCAAAGGGGCCAGTGAAAAATAGTTCTGTAACCTGCTACTAAACCTTTGCAAGAATACACTTCCTATCTTCTTCTAAACTCATAGCATCTGCTGTAAAATTACTGATCACACAGACCACAGAGAAAGCTCATAACTGATGGCCACCACATGCAAGATCTGCATCAAAGAGATGTTCTGCTGACAGAGTACTCTCAGAAGTTGTCCACAGGTAGAAAAATAACACAGCACAATAAGTTGTCATAGTTCTGCTTGAAGACTCTAAAAATGAAATACAGTACTTACTGGCAAACCTAAGAAAGGAATGAGCCCAGAGGCAAAGAGAAGAAAATTCAAGGCACTTGTTACCAATGTTTATCCATTTTAAAGTTTGATCTATCTACAATTTCAACTTGGGGAGTTTTTCATTTCAGGTTAATTTTTTCACTCAAGTTATAGTGGGCTTGAACAAATTTTTTAAATCTGATAAAAACTGGAGTTTAACTTCCTAATGCAGTGATCTTCACTATTTTTCAAGCAAGGACCTTGTATTGGCTCTTGTATTGAATGTTTTTTGCCCATTTCCCACTGTACTATGCTTTTCTCAGTGCTGGGAGGGCCCTTTCAGAGAGTCAGAGCCATCTCTTAGGAGCTCTATGGGGAAAACTCTGGATAGGGCTACATTTCCCAGTACTTCATGCACACCTTCCAGTACAGTATAGAAGCTCAAGAGGGCTAAGTTGCCCATAAAGGAACCCACCATCTCTGGGCAAAGCACAGCACTGCACGGTGCAAATGATCACCTCTGCATGGTGTCAAAGGAACTGTGAAGAGCAGTCACCTTTGGCTGGAGCTTCACACAGGCCCAACAATCAGGGAGCCACACTTAGGGTTGATGGGAGCCACTACTGGCTCCTGGACCTTACAATGAAGAACAAAGTTCTAATGTCTAAGGGTAAAATGTGTGTTCTGGACAGAGGTCTTTGGAACAGGAAACCCTAAGCCCATCTCATCTGTTAAAAATGTGAATCTCTTATTCAGCAAGTGTATTGCTGGACTGTTCCCAACCCCTTTCTGACTCTCTTTTCATAATTGCATCACAGGGTCATGTTCATATGTTATTTCGGAATTCATACATGAAACATATGCAAAGGGTATTCTTCTCTCCTGTATCCCTCACATCTGTACTTTGGCAAGCCCCTACGATTAAGACACATATGAAAGCTAAACTTGAAAAAAATGTTCATGGCCAGTGAAGTATTTTTACAGAAAACAAAAATTTCCCTCCTTTTAGTAAGGATTACCCTCTTAGATGATACAGCCACCCTACTTCCCAAAATAAATCCAAATTCACTCTTGTCTTAATAAAGCAACAGTGCTAACCTGTGATGGAGGCCTCTGAGTTTACAGCTCTCTGTCAACATCATTGTCACTTGAACTTCTGAGGCTTGATCTGAAAAACCAAACATTATTAAGGCAACTTTGCATGGGCAAACCTTATATCTCATCTTTCTAAAGGCACTTTTACATGGAAACCTTTTGAGTCAGAGGCACTGTGTGAACATACCCTAAAGCCCATAAGCCTCATATCACCCATGCTTTCCCTGTATTACATGGCTGACAAACAGAATCCTAGGCTGCATATGGGATATTACTATCAGGTGTTGCACAAACAACAATTTTCAAGAAACTAAAGTGGGGAAGTAACTTGCCTAGGGAGCAAGAGGTTGCTGGTTCAAATCCCTGCTGATATGTTTCCCAGACTATGGGAAACACCTATATCGGGCAGCAGCGATATACGAAGATGCTGAAAGGCATCATCTCACATTGCATGGGAGATGGCAATGGTAAACCTCTCCTGTAGTCTACCAAAGAAAACCACCAGGCGGCACAACTTTACTTACATGCCACACCATATATTTTCTTCAGTCAGCTTTTCTGTATTTCTAGTTGTGTCCAAAAGTACAAACCAGGAATACAGAGAAGCTACCAGACTGTTGCATCTTCAGTGGCAAATGGATTTTGAAGCGGTGCATTGAAACGAAAGTAATAAGGAGGGATTTGAATAATAACTGATATAAATTAGAAGCCAACAAGTATGGTCCTTGGAGGCTTGATTATTTTGGGTGCTATATGATATTAACTAAAGGATGCACCATTATCATACTAATCTACAGTATTAACCACATAAGTCAATTTTTTGTGCAAAAATGACTAGGCCTATAAAGACCCAGGTACTATTTTACTCTGTCAATTTGGTTCTCTCATGTATAATCATTTTATAATATACTGTGAATCTCCAAGGACATATCTATTCAACTGAATAATTTAGCTTTAAAGAGGCAGTATACTGAATTAGGTATATTTGTAATGTAAGAATACTAATGTCTCACACTAAGAATATAAAAATATTTGCAATTGCACCAGATTTAAACAAAGGAATGAGTAAATCAAAACATGTAGAAAGTTTCTCTACAGCCATGCTGTTCCTATGTTAAATGACACAGAGCTGTATGACTAGCAGTCCTTTCCTTTTTGGTGGCAGAGAGTAGAGATGTGTAAATCAATTAAAGTCGAATTGGACTGAGCTCGAATTCGACTGATTTGAGTGATTTGAAATCTAATCGAATCACTCTAAGAATGAAGAGCCTGATTCTAGTTTGAACTGAATCAACCCTGACTCGAGCTTGAATCTATTCAAGTGCCATTCTGGCAAGGCTTCCCACCCCCCCTTGCTGATTGGTTTTCTGGCACTGGCTTCCAATTGGCTTGGAATTTCCTTGCTTCTTGGTTGGCTTGTTATCATATAAATCAAGTGTCATCATGAGCAACTGTGCCCCCAGTGACTGGGTGGAGAGCAGAGGGAGCCCTTGAAGAGTATACATCAGGAAGGAGGAAGGAATCAAGGAAGGTCCAATTTTGTAGTTTTCTCATCACTGAGTAGAATATGCCATGCTATTGCCAGGGGTGTAGTTGGGGGGGCGTGCATAGGGACAGACCGCTGGTACTTCTTGGCTTCTCTGGCTTTGAGGGAGGGCATGGCCATGGGGGTTGTCATTTAGAGCACCTGCACTTCTGAATTTGCAACTATATAACTGGCTATTACTGCTATATTAACAACTATCTGATTTTGCTGGATCCAGCATTGACAAAGGCAGAACCTGGGTGCTTGCCTGACTTTGAGTTGTGGTTTAGTCCATTTGTGAGATGGTGTTGAGAAATGGCCGGCGGCTGCTCCGCTCAGAGAGGGGTGTGTGTGTGTGTGTGTGTGTGTGTGTGTGTGTGTGTGTGTGTGTGTGTATAAGTAATATTTCTTGGTGATTGTAGGGATGAGTTCCATGTCTGGCCTTGAGACTAACCGGTGCTTCACTCACTGCTCTGGTCTGTTCTACAATCTGCATTGCAAGGTGTACTCAGTCAAAATGTGCCTGAAGAAGCTGTTCTAGTTGAGCTTATGGCTATGCTTGCTGGGTGCTGCTGTGGCAGGTGCTGCAATGCTGAAGTAAGGAGTCAATTCTGTAGGAGAACAACTTGTGCCAATGATGTTACTGCAGTGCAGGCACTGTGGCTGGCAGTGGATTCTGGGTCAGTGATCTTTTTTTGGCCATCTCTGGACTGTGTGTTTGGCAGATGTATTCTGTGTTTGGACAGAATGTGAGTGCTTATGTTCTGCAGTGTTTTTGAAGGCAGGATTTCAAAATTTGTGCACTCTTCTTGTTTCGGGCATAGGGAACAATGGGGAACTCGAAACACCACAATGATCCCCATGGGTAGGTCCTAGGGACAACAAAGTGGGTTGGGTGGTATGGTATGATGGGTGCTACCTACCATCCAACCCACCAAAGAAATGGGCAAGTGGGCAAGCTTTAAAGTTTTTAACCTTTCCCCCAAAGCCCCATAGGATCCTATGGTTTTTTTTTAAAAGAAATGTTTTTTAAAAAGTTAAAATTGCCTGCTTGCCCATTTCTTTTGTGGGTTAGGTGGTAGGTAGCACCCATCATGCCCTACCAACCAGTCTACTTTGGTGTCCCTACGGCCTACCCATGGGGATCACTGTGGTGTTTCGAGTTCCCCATTGTTCCCTATGGCCGAATAACTCAAATCAATTCAAGGTGCTGGTTTTGACCTTTAAAGCCCTTAATGGTTTAGGCCCTGGATCCCTGAGGGACCACCTCCTCCCAAGTGTTTTTGCCCACTTGACAATGTCATCAGAGGGGGCTCTGCTCTGTGTGCTGACCATGAGGGAGGCTTGGCTGTTGTGTACACGGGACAGGGCCTTCTCAGTTATTGCCCCCAGACTTTGGAATACTCTCCCAGTGGGTATCCGCTCCTCAGTCTCCATCACAGTTTTTAGGAAGCAAGTGAAATCTTGGCTTTTTACCCAGGTTTTTATATGAATGTTATTTTTCTTGAGGCTGCTTTGTATTTTATGGTTATATTGGGCAGATTTTTTCAACTTTTATTTAAAGTTGTATTTTTATATTTTTTATTTAACAAATTTGTATACCTCCCACTACCAGAGTCCCTAGGCAGTTTACAACATAAAACAGTTAAAACATAAAAGATCAAATTAAAATACCCATGAAAACACACCAACTAACTAAAAAACCTGGCTGAAGAGATGTGTCTTTAGTTGTTTCCTGAAAGCCAACAGGGATGGAGCAGCACTGATTTATTTTATTATTCATTCGACTTCTATACCATCCTTCCAAAAATGGCTCCGGGCGGTTTACATTAAACCAAAACAATTAAAATCAATTAACAATTAAAAAACCCTGGAAAGCCAGGCCAAACAGGTAGGTTTTGAGGGCTCTCCTGAAGGCCAATAATGAATTCAAATTACAGATTTCTGCAGGGAGTGTATTCTACAGCCCAGGAGCACCTACAGAGAAGACCTGTCTCTGAGTTACCACCAGATGTACCGGTGGTAACTGGAGACAGACCTTCTCAGATGACCTTAACATGTGGTGGGGATCATGCAGAGGAAGATGTTCTCTAAGGTAACCTAAGCTGTTCAGGGCTTTAAAGGTAATAACCAGCACTTTGTATTTTGCCCGGAAACATACTGGCAGCCAGTGTAACTGTTTCAAAACAGGCATAATATTTATCATTATTAATTTTTATATTTTATATTTTATATCCCGCTCTCCCTCCAAGGAGCCCAGAACGGTGTACTACATACTTAGGTTTCTCCTCACAACTCTGTGAAGTGGGTTAGGCTGAGAGAGAAGTGACTGGCCCAGAATCACCCAGCAAGTATCATGGCTGAATGGGGGATTTGAAATCAGGTCTCCCTGGTCCTAGTCCAGCACGCTAACCACTACACCACGCTGGCTCTCTCCGGGTTGCCCCAGAGTCCCATCTGGCTGCCGCATTTTGAACTAATGGAAGTTTCCAAACTACGTACAAAGGCAGCCCCACGTAGAGCACATTGCAACAGTCAAGCCTGGAGATTACCAGCTGATGCACCACTGTTTTGAGATCATCCTCTTCAAGGAACAGACACAGCTGCCAAATCAGCCGAAGCACTCCTGGCCATAGTCTACTCTTGAGATACCAGGGTGAGGCCTGGGTCCAGGAGTACTTCCAAGCTCCGTACCTGCTCGTTCCAGGGGAGTGTAACCCCATCCAGCACAGGAAGATCTAACTCATTCCTCAGATTCTGAACACCTACAATGAGCACCTCCATCTTGCTTGGATGCAGCTTCAATTTGTTATCCCTCATCCAGCCCATTACTGCCTCAAGGCAGGCATTTAGGGAAGTTATGCCATTGCCTGATGACGCTGACATGGAGAAGTAGATTTGGATGTCATCAGCATACTGATAACACCCTGAACCATATCTCCTGATGACCTCACCCAGTGGTTTCATATAGATATTAAAAGGCATTGGTGACGGAATGGAGCCCTGTGGGACTCCATTTAACAGCTCCCATTTTGAGGAGCAACTGTCACCAAGCTCCATCATCTGGAATCTGCCCAAGAGATAGAAGCGGAACCACTGCAAAGCAGTGCCCCCTATCTCCAAGTCCACCAGGTGATCCAGAACGATACCATGGTTGATGGTATTGAACGCTGCCAAGAGATCCAAAAGAGCCAACGGAGTCACTCTCCCTCTGTCGATTCCCCGGTAGAGGTCATCCATCAGGCCGACCAAGGCTGTCTCAACCTCATAGCCAGCTCTAAAGCCAGTTTAAAATGGGTCTAGATAATCAGTTTCCTCCAAAACCACTGGCTCCTAACCACTGGCTCCTAACCACTGCCTCCTTCAAACAAGGAGGCACCCTACCCTCCCTCAGGGATGCATTTAAGATATTGACTAGGCAACCTCCAACAATCTCCCTGCTTGATAGAAGCAGCCAAGTTGGGCAAGGATCCAGAGAACAAGTGGTAGGCCACACCGCCCCAAGCAGCTTGTCCACATCCTCAGCAGTCACAGATTGAAACTGATCCAACCTAATACTGCAAGAGGGATTGCTGGACACCTCTTTTATAGACCTTGCAGAAATAGTGGAGTCCAAGTCAGCTGGAATAATCTCAGCAGGAAGTGCAGTGCCCTGGGGCAACTACAGAGATGGCTCGCCTTTGAGTCATCACCAGACAAGCTGGTGGCACCCTCAGACAAACCTCCCCTGAAGATCTTACTAAGCAACGGGATTCATAACAAAGAAGGCATTCTCTTAAATACTGTGGGTCCAAGCTTTATAGGTAATAACCAGCACTTTGTATTTTGCTGTTGAAGGAGAAGTAGATTTGGGTGTCTTCAGTGTACTGATAACACCCTGTACCAAATCCCGATGATCTCTCCCAGTGGTTTCATGTAGATGTTAAAGAGCATTGGAGACAAGATGGAGCCCTGAGCGACACCATAAAAAAGCTCTCACTTTGTAGGGAAGCAATCTCCAAGTAACACCTTCTGAAATCTGCCCGAGAGGTATGAGCAGAACCACTGCAAAGCAGTGCCCGCTACACCTAGTCTTGGCAGGCGATCCAGAAGGATACCATGGTCGATGGTATCAAAAGCCGCCGAGAGATCCATAAGCACCAATAGAATTATACTCCCTCAATTAATTCCAATTTAATATTTTTGGGTAATTTTAATAGTATTGTGTTAAATGTTTTGTAAACCGCCTTGGGATTGTTCTATGAGAGGCAGTATAAAAAATTATCAATCAATCATTTGAGTATTTTGCTATTTGATTAGAGCTCAAATCGAATAAAAAAATCCGAGTCATGCACATCTCTAGTAGACAAAACATTCTATTCATTCATTCAATTAATATACTGCCCTTCCTGAAGTGGCTCAGGACAGTTTACATGAAAATCAAAGACACAGAACAAATAATTAAAATCAAGAAACATTTATACCAGATTAAATCTAATTAAGATTAAGGTTAAAACTAGATATCATTAAAAGCCAGGCTGAAGAGATGGGTCTTTAAGGCTTTTCTGAAGGCTTCCAAGGAAGACAATCCTCTTATATCCACGAGGAGCGCATTCCACAACCTAGTGGCAGTCACTGAGGGCCGGATCCCAGGTTGCCACAAGATGAACTGGTGGCAAACTAGGAATTCTTCTGCAAGTCGATACAGAATCAAATTATCTATTTTATACTGATATCTCAGTATCAAATCGTAAAAAATCTAAACTCCTTGAAAAGTTGAGATTTTTCTTACAGTACTTATCAAAATGGGAGGAGAGAAGAAATAAGGGCACAGAAATTTTAACTGAGTACATTCTACCCCAAAAGACTCTTCTGTGGGAGATGTAAGAACTAGTATTAGAACACTGGTAGTTTGTAGCAAATTAGTCTGATAACCAAGTTTGTTTTGATAAACCTATTCCTTGATTACAGACTTGACAGCATGAACTGCTGAACATCAAAATGACTGACTTGCAGTTAAGTATATACGGAAACTCAAATCTTATCTTATAAAACAGTTCCAGCATTCATATTGTGTTTTCTTATCAATATTATTTCCTTATTTTTTGTTTTGTTTTAAATAAGTCAACCCATTTCTTCAACAAAACAAATTATATAACTTTAACCCATAATTAGACATGAAGAATGTATAACCCAATCTGTAGTTAATTACATTACAAACATTCTAGGCGAGTTTTCAGTAAGGCACAACAGACAGTAACAATTAGTTAACATAATGCAACCATTAAGTAAACCAGAGGATTAAAAAGTTAAATATCTCATTCTTGTTCGGATACAATTAGTGTAGTATAAATTAAAACCTACCCAAAAAAATGCAGAGTGGGAAAAGGAGCATTGGTTTCACTTACTGTGAAGGCTTCTTCTGGTTGCTGAAGCCAGGGGCATCTCATAGGGTTATCCCTCTCAGGAGCTCCAAAGCAGGAAAGAATTTGATTGGATAAAAAACAAGTCCCGCCTATCCGAGCCCGAGGAGGATAACTCCTCCCCGGTTCTTTCGGGCCGATAGGAGAACAAGGCTTGCACCCTATAGAGAAGAATGAGAAGGAACAGGAAAAAACAGAAAGGGGAAACCAGGAGGAAACCGCAGGCCTGGGCCCTATGAACCCCGTTCCTTGATAGCGAGTAGGTCAGAGCGCCATAGCTGGGTGGGCCGAGATGCCCCTGGCTTCAGCAACCAGAAGAAGCCTTCACGGTAAGTGAAACCAATGCTCCTTTCTCGGTTGCTGGAAGCCAGGGGCATCTCATTGGGACATACCACAGCTGACCAACCCGGGCAGGGGCGGTCTGACCTATTATTGAGGAAGGATCTATTGCAGCACCCGTCTCCCGAAGGAGGCTCTGGCAGATGCAAATTCGTTGATTTTGTGATGCTTGGTGAATGTAGATGAAAAAAGCCCATGTGGATGCCCTGCCAATTACTTCGACCAAAGCAGTAGTAGAGAAGGCCACTGATGCAGCTGCTGACCTCATAGAATGGGCTACAATAGAGGCTGGTGGTCTGAGGCGTTGGGACTCGTACGCCATCGAGATGCAGGCTCTGATCCACCATGCAATGGCAGTTGACGACACCGCTGACCCCTTAGGGAGTGGATGGTAGGAGACGGACATCGTGTCCGAGGTCCGGGACGAGGCAGAGCTTGTGATGTACACCTTGAGACAATGGGGCACGTCTAGCCTGTGCCACTTCTTTTTAGCAGGGTGAGTCGGCCCGAGGACAGGAGGATAGCAGGAACACGTCCCGGGAGAGATGGAGTGCTGATGATACCCTTGGTAGCAGGAAAGGGTCCGTACCAAGTGCACCACGTCCTCGAGAAAGATGCAGAAGGATTTATTTACAGACAGGGCCCGAAGCTCAGATACTCTCCTTGCTGAGATAATGGCCACCAGGAAAACCAACTTAAACGTGAGAATCCAAATAGGAATGGTTCGAAGTGGCTCAGAGAGTTATGAGAGAAGAGCTCGCAGGACTATGTGTAGGTCCCAGGAGGGGAACCTATGCACTGTAGGTGGTGACAGGAGGGAATCGCCTCTTAGGAACCGACGAAGGTCAGCGTGAGCCTGAGAAATCGGGGAGTCCGCGCTGGGCAGCATAGGAAGCAGGGACGCTGTCTGTCACTTTAAGGTGTTATGACGGAAGCCTTTCTCTAGGCCATGCTGAAGGAACTGAAGAAGGTGTCGGATGGATTCCGAGCCTTGTGGAAAGGAGTGTCTAGAGCTCCAACGCAGGAACATGCTCTACGTGTACTGATATACGCTCTCAGTTGAGTGTCAGTGAGAGGCCAGCATAGTGTTCAGGACTGCGCCAGAGAAGCCTTTCCGCCTGAGGAGGAGCCACACAGTCTCCAAGCGGCAAGGCGCAACCAGGCTGGATCGGGATGTAGAACGGGTCCCTGTGACAGGTGGTCTTGATTTTGAGGAGGTTCCCATGGAGGTGTGGTCACTAGATGAAGTAGCTCCGGAACACCAGGGGTGCCTGGGCCAGAATGTGACTACGAGGATGACTACCACCCGGAGCAGTCGGATTCTGCGGAACACTCTTGCTAGCAGCGGAGTTGGTGGAAATGCGTACCGCAGCCCTTCTGGCCAGGGTGCTGACATGGCGTCTGTCGCAGTTGCGCCTGGGCATAGGAATATGGACATGAAGTCGGTCAGTTTCCTGTTGGACGGGGCTGCGAAGAGGTCTAGGACTGGCGTGCCCAACCATTCTGTGATTTGTTTGAAGATCGTGGGATGCAGACTCCACTCCCCTGGTGCGATGACAGTGTGACTGAGTCAGTCTGCTGTTACGCTGAGTTTCCCCTTCACGTGATGAGCGATTATGAACTCTAGGTGGTACTCTGCCCTGGATAGGAGAAGTGTTGCCTCCTGGTGCATGGACCAAGATCGGGTCCCTCCTTGCTTGTTGATATAAGCCTGGGCTGCTATAATGTCCATCTTACCAGGACATGGCTCGCTTGTGTGGAAGACTGGAAGGCTAAAAGGGCTAGCCTGATGGCTCTGAGTTCCCTCCAGTTGATGCTGTGATCACTTTCTTGGGGGGACCAGAGACCCTGGGCGGATATGTTTTGGGGGGAGCTCCCCATCCTTGGTCGCTTGCAGCTGTGTAGGCGATGACCCAGGGAGGACCTAAGAAGGGCTTGCCGCTTAAAAGATTGTTGGTATCCGCCAGCATTGGAGAGATGACCGGATTGGAGATGGAATAACCAGCAGGATCTTGGATCATTGGCGATCGCCTTCTGGTGTGGAAGGAGGAACCATTGTAGGTCGCGGAGATGGAAGCGAGCCCAAGGTACCGCATCTATTGTGGCCACCATGAGGCCCAGGAGCTTCGGTAGAATGCTAAGATAGCCTTTGGGACTACTAACGCACATCTGACCTCGGATTGGAGAGATATTATCATCATCATCATCACATTTATATCCCGCTCTTCCTCCAAGGAGCCCAGAGCGGTGTACTACATACTTGCGTTTCTCCTCACAACAACCCTGTGAAGTAGGTTAGGCTGAGAGAGAAGTGACTGGCCCAGAGTCACCCAGCTAGTACCATGGCTGAATGGGCATTTGAACTCGGGTCTCCCTGGTCCTAGTCCAGCACTCTAACCACTACACCATGCTGGCTCCAAGATATCCGACGGTCTGGCTGTAGAGAGAGTAGCTGCTTTTGTGTCTAAGATGACTCCTATAAGGTGACTTTGTAGAGAAGGAGTCGGATGGCTTTTAAAAACAAAAACAAAAAAACACTGATTGTGAACCCGTGGAGATCCAGGACATAGAAAGTGGCCTCGAGATCCCTCTGGGATTCTTGAGTGGGGCAAGATTGCAGAAGCAAGCCATCGAGGTACGCAAAGGCCCGGATCCCTTGTATGCATAGCCGTGCCATTAGTGGCGCAAGAACCTTCATGAAGACACTAGAGGCAGATGACAGGCCTAATGTCAGAGCTGTATACTGGAAGTGTCGACCCGCATATTTTAAGCGAAGGTACCTCCTGCTGTCCGGATGTATTGGAACGTGGAGCTACGCTTCCTTCAGGTCGATTGACGCCAGACAGTTGTAGCAGTGCAGTGCCTCCGCTATAGGTCTTAGGGTTTCTGAGGGAAGTGGTTCGATTGCCTTGATCTCTATGAGATGATGAATGACCTGGAGCATTCTGGGGTGCTTCTCGAAGGACCGAGACCTTGGCGTCGGGAGGAACCTGTAGGATGGAGGAGGAGTGGCAAACGCCCCCCATGCCAGGTAGGCCTGGTGAAATTGTTGTTGCTGTTGTCTGGGCTTAGATGGTGAAGTAGACCTGAAGGTCCTTGCACCTCTGAATGAATGGCATGATCTCTGGACTGGCCTACGAAAGGAGAGCTTGTCGGTCCTTTTGGGTACAGAGGTCAGAATGGTCTTTTTCTGCCTTGGACTCTATGAGCATGTCCTATAGGGCAGATTGCCCAATAGTTTAGTGGAGTCATATGTTACAGAGGGAAGACTGACCCTAGATGAAGGATCCACTTGCCAGTTCTTGAGCCATAAATGGTGTCTGCCGACCACTGCAGCTGCGGAGACCCTAGCTGAGAAGTGGTGGCGTCTAGGGTAGTATCTGCCATAAAGGCTTGAGGCTTCTGAATTTTTAATAGCTGCCGGCGCATGTGCACTGGGTCAGATGGGGGGGGGTTTACTGAGTAACTCGACTACCCATAAGAGGGAGGCCCCGGCTGCCATAGAAGCCATTGATGTGGCACGTATTGCCAGTGCTGAGTTGTCCTGGGCCCTCTTAGATGAGAGTTCTGCTTTCCTGTCTCCCCGATCTTAGAGGGATGCTGCGCCCTCCTTTGGCACCAGTGAACTTGACACCAGCTGGGCAAAGGGGGCATTGGTACTGGGTGTCTTAAGCATATTATTATTATTATTATTTTACATTCATAGCCCGCTCCTCCCCTGAGGAGCCCAGAGAGGTGCACCACATGCTCAAGTCTCTCCTTCACAACAATCCTGCGGAGTAGGCCAGGCCGAGAGAGTGAGACTGGCCCAGAGTCACCCAGCCAGCATCACGGCTGAATGGGGACCTGAACTCAGGTCTCCCCAGTCCCAGTCCAGCACTCCAACCACTACACCACCCTGGTTCTCGCCTATATCTAAAGGCTTTTGCTGGAAAAGAGTAAAATTTGTTAGTTACAGCCATGGGTTTATGATTTTGAGCTGGCAGAAGCCATTCTTCTTTCACCACATTAGCAAAGAGTTCAGGCATAGACAACAAGAAGTCTTTTGCTTTGCTCTGGGGAAGACCAAATCACCCTTAGTTGTCTCCTGTTCTGGCGTAGCTTTGGACTGTAGACCAATCGTCTCACTAATTTTTGTCATAAGAGGGGGATAGTCCTCTGCCCAAACAGGTGTTGGAATACTACTGATGGTTCCCCCCCATCCCCATCTGACCCTTAGCTCTCCTGTTTATCTGGGACAGTGTCCGAGTCAGGGACAGGGCGTTGGGGTTCCAGTGGGGGTTCCCCTTCATGGTCAGAAGCCTCAGAAGAGAGGGAGATACCAGCGGGAATAGTGGTGACCGAGAGGACTCAGGATTGGAAGACCTATGTCTAGATTTACGCCTATTTTTCTTTGACTTAGGTTTCTTGGGTGGTCTGACCTGAAACCCTGTATCCACCATGGCATTTTGAACCAGGCCTGCCACTCAGGGGGAATTGTTTTGGCAGAGACAAGGTTGGACTCTGGCTGGCAGCTGCAACTATAGGGGAGGGGCTCAGGCGTGCAGCAGCAGATTTTTCACTTTTTTGCCCCCGATACTTTGATGAAGATGGGAAGGACTGTCCGGCCCCATCCCCCATTGCCCCACTGGCGGTGCTTACGGTTTGTTCCTGTACGCTGGTCACCATTCTCAGCTCTTGGGCCCGCAGCAAGATAGCCTGTATCTCCTCCACGGTCGGTGGTGGGTAGGTGGACGGGCGCCTCCTAAAACGGAGCTCTTCTAGCTCTTTAGGTGACTCAGCCCCTGCACGTCTGTGAGCCACTGCCGCCGAGCCCGTCTCGCGGCCTGAGGGCGGGAGACGCTCGGCAGGTTCCAGGCGTGAGGCAAAGGAGGCTGCAGAGCGGCTGACGCCCATGCAATCAGTGCAGGGAGCTTGGGCGGTCAGGGGCGGCCGAGAGCGCTGCTTTTGTTGAGCAGCCAAGCGCTCCAGTGGCTGGGGAGCGGCCGGAACGGCTGCCGGCGGAGGGCGATCTAGCTCCCACCTGGAGAGTTCCGCTGCAGCCTGCAGGGCGTGTGACGCTACGGGCGGGCCCTGGAAAGGCTGAGAGCTGCCGGGCCGAAATTGAGCTGGGTGGTTCCCCAAGGAACCAGGATTGCCTTTTTGCCCCCTAGCGATTGCTCCATTCACAGAGGAGTTGCAAGAGATAGAAGGGGAGGCGGGGGGAAGGACAGACGAGTGAAAAGCTTTAAAGATTTTTCTTCTTAATTAATTAATTAATTAATTAATCAATCAATCAATCAATCAATCAATAAATAAATAAATAGGCAGAGGAGTGAAGCAATTGATATTGGAAAGGAATGGATAAAGAAGGCAAAGGAGAGCAAGGAAAAGCCAAAACAAACAAACAAACAAACAAACGCTAAAGGTGCAGAGAGAGGAAACGAAACTGCTTGGAGCTGCCGAGGACAGAAAGAACTGGGGAGGAGTTCTCCCCCTCGGGCTCGGGTAGGCGGGACTTGTTTTTTATCCAATCAAATTCTGTCCTGCTTTGGAGCTCCTGAGAGGGATAACCCTATGAGATGCCCCTGGCTTCCAGCAACCGAGAAAAGAAACTGCAGTGGGATGTCATGACTCCTAATGAAATGCAGCGGAAATCTCCCTAGGAATAAACATACAAAGCTACCTCTAACTGGCTCACACCCTTAGTCCATCTAACAAGGCTCTCTAAGGTCTCAGACAACTTTCCCATTCTTGCTATATAAAATATTGAACTGGAGATGCTAGGGATTGAACCTGAAACATTTTGCATACAAAGGCTATGGTCCCTAAAGCTGTATAGTAAATTTAAGTGTCCATTACCAAGAGGAGCCTCTCCTTCCCCAAATTTCTGAGGAGACTATGCAGGCTTCAGTTTTAAAGAGATCAAAGTGTCACTCTCAGATGCTGGGGCTCTGTAATATCTCCTCTTTTCAGGGCTGAGCACTTGACTACTTAAACCAGACCAGTGTTAGCTGCTGCTGCTCCTCCCACCTTCACTTACCATTCAGGCTAGGTCTTTCCTAGATCTCTTTTTTCTTGTTCTCCACAATCACCTTTATCGTAGGGATGGTCTCATGCTAGAATTATATAGAGTATGTTTCCAACTGCCAATTACATTTCCTTATAACTCCCCTTCCCCTCTCCCCGCCACACCTCACCCGCTGCTCTGCAAGTGTGAGGGAAGGAATAACTCCTTAGGATTCAGTTCACATAGAAAAGGCCAGGAAGCAGCTCTCTCTCTCTGCTCCCCACTCTCTCTTTTGTGGAACCACAACACTCTAGTCATCCTCACTGGGAGTCAGTTCCTCCCAAATTTGCTCACTGCTGAAGTCCTCCTTTCCCTATAGAGTTCTTCATGTTTGGTTCAATAGACACACATGAAGTTAACACACTAACTGAATAAACCAACACATTTATATTGGTGTGCATTACATGTATGGCATGTATTACATCTGGACTACTTGACACTTTGTGAACCACAGAACAAACTTTAGTGAAGTGACTATTTTCCTAGGCATCTAAGAGAAGGCTAACAGAAGCACTGAATGTCCGAGAGTCTGCCTAAAGATTAAGTCTGACTAGAACTCATAATGAAAACCTACCTTTTACTGTTTTGACAAACACTTGCTTTTCTTTACTAGGATCTTTTTCTTCTATCAGAGTTCCATGGAAGATTCGCCCAAATGTGCCTGAAGATAAAAGCGGTGATGGAAGAATATTAGTTCAACAGAAATGTAAACACACTTTCAATAATTCAGTGATGAAAAGCTACCAAGAGTTGCAGTGGGCTCTCTCTTCTTATGACCCTTCACATCCACAGCTGCTTTACTGAGCATTTTCAAATCAATCACACTGCAGCTGGCACTTGAATCTCTAATTCTGAAAGATTCAAAAGGAGACTGTCAACATAAACTTTAGAAGTTGACTGAATTTTAGTGAAGTTGTCTTTTCCAATCATTAAGTGGAAAATTAGTCATCATGCCCAGTGTCAGTTGCAGTTATTTAGCTCATAACTTAATGGAGACACTGATCTAATGTTTTAATAATATTTATGAGATGACTGGATAATCAAGGGGAAAAACATGGGACACAGTTTCACTAAACTGTTAACCTTTTCAAATACGACACTGGTCCTATTCAGACATAATGCTAAATCAGGTTTTAGTGTTACATTCATGAGAAGGTGCAAGCCTTCATCACAGGGATCCAGGTCCTGGCTCTAGGAGATGGCATCTTTTCTATTTTCCACTGTATCCCCTAGGTCAGGGTTTCTCAACGTGTGGGTCCCCAGATGTAACTGGACTTCAACTCCTATAATCCCCAGCCCCAGTGGCCTTTGGTTGGGAATTATGGGAGTTAAAGTCCAATTACATCTGGGGACCCACACGTTGAGAATCCCTGCCCTAGGTGATCTTATATAGTCCAATTTTTATGCTCACCACTAACTGCTTCAACTTTGCAACTTGCTCAGTTCTCAAATTATGAAGATATACACATACTGCCTATAAGATTGGAGGCAAAATGGGGCTACTACATAATTTGGGGATTCCCAAGAAATAAACAAGCTTGTAAATTAAAAAGGAACCCTGCCATCTAGCAAACTCAGATGGT
Source organism: Hemicordylus capensis (assembly GCF_027244095.1). NCBI lineage: Eukaryota > Metazoa > Chordata > Lepidosauria > Squamata > Cordylidae > Hemicordylus > Hemicordylus capensis. The sequence continues at coordinate 297,494,731 of NC_069659.1, read as the reverse complement.
CAAATACCTCTCTGTTTGGAAGCTAAATAGGGTCACCTAAAAAAAAAGACAGTAGTGTCTACATATTCAGGAACTCCTTGTGGCTGGGGATGATGTGAGTTATAGGTCTTCACAATATGTGTTTGGGATGGCATGTTACTTTGGAGGGACTTTTAACATCCATGCTGAGGCCACCTTGTCTGAGGCAGCTTGGGACTTCATGTTCTCCATGATGACCATGGGCTTGTCTCAACTGATTTCTGGTCCCACACATGTGGCAGGCCATACACCTGATTTGGTTTTGGAGTCAACGGTGGACAGTGGTGCTCCATAGATAGTCCAGGAGATCTCAATATGTTATCATGGGCAGATCACTATCTGGTGAAGATTGAAATGAGGGTAGACCCACAACATCTCTGCAGGGGTGGGCGACTAGTTAGGATGGTCCAACCCTGGAGGCTTATGGATCCTGATGGATTCCTGACGGCTCCGGTGGAGTTTCTTGCTGAGAGAGTGGACGATCCTGTTGACACCTTGGTCTCCCTTTGGTATGACGAGATGGGTCGGGCGACTGACACAGTCGTGCCTAGGTGTCCTCTCCTGACTTGCTGAGCCCAAGCGGCTCCCTGGTATACAGATGAGTTGAGGACAATGAAGCAGGCTGGTAGATGGCTTGAGCATCGTTGGCGGAAAACTGAGAATGAATGTGACCGAACACAGTAGGCCCATTTAAGGGCCTACTCTATGGCGGTGATGGCAGCGAATAAATCCTACTTTTCTGCCACCATCACGTCACCTCAATGTCATCCAGCAGAGCTTTTTCAAGTGGTTCGAGGCCTCCTAGATGAGGACGCCAAAGACCATCAAACGGAACCCTTGGCAGCCCACTGTGACGAATCTGCTTTACATTTTGCAGATAAAATCACTCATATCTGTTCTGAATTGGAAGCTAAGATTTTTGTAGCATCAGAACTGGATGTTGCCAATGCACCATCTGGTCTTGTTACATTGGATAGTTTTCAGACTGTATTGCCTGAGGAGGTGGACAGGCTGCTTGGAAGGTTGAGGCCTACCACGTGTGTCCTTGACCCTTGCCATTCATGGTTGGGTGAAGGCTTCTAGGGAGGGACTGTGTCCATGAGTGGTGGGGGTGGTGAATGCCTCTCTAGAGCAGGGGGTAGTCCCCCCCCTCGCCTGAAGGAGGTAGTCATTACGCCCCTCCTTTAAAAGCCCTCATTACACCCATATGACTTAAATAACTTTCAACCAGTTTCAAACCTCCCTTTCTTGGGCAAGGTGTTGGAGAGCGTTTTGGTGTCTCAGCTACAGACAGTCCAGGATGAATCTGATTACTTAGATCCTTTCCAGTCTGGCTTCTGACCTGGATATGGGACTGAAACTGCCTTGGTCACCCTGGTAGATGACCTACACTGGGAGATAGACAGAGGGACTGTGACTTTGTTGATCCTCTAGACCTCTCAGCGGCTTTCAATACCATCAACCACAGTATCCTCCTGGGACATCTCTCCAGGTTGGGACTTGGGGGCACAGTTATATGGTGGCTCCACTTTTACCTGGAGGGTCATACTCAGACGGTGGTGCTGGGGGATGCCTGCTCCACCCCTTGGTCTATGGGGTGCCACAAGGATCTATTCTGTCTCCAATGCTGTTTAACATTTACATGAAGCCCCTGGGAGAGATCATCCATGGGTGTGGGCTGCAGTGCCATCAATATGCTGATGACACCCAGCTCTACCTATTTTTTTAAGTCAGCAGACACCTGGGAAGCAGTGGATGCTCTGAACTGGGGCTTGGAGGCTGTTCTGGACTGGATGGGGGCCAAACAAGCTGAAACTTAATACAGATAAGATGGAAGTGCTCTGCGTTGGTAGAACTGATCATCCGAGTAATGAGGTAAATCTGGTCTTGGATGGGGTCACACTCCCTCTGAAAGACAAAGTCTGCAGCTTGAGGGTGCTTCTGGACCTGACGTTATCGGTGCAGGTGGCAGCTGTGTGCAGGAGCGCCTTTTACCAACTACTGCTGGTATGCCAGCTGTGACCCTACTTGGAGAAGTCAGACCTGACCTCTGTCACTCATGCCTTTGTAACATCCAGATTGGACTATTGCAATGCACTCTACATGGGGCTGCTCTTGAAGACTGTTTGGAAGCTTCAGCTGGTCCAGAATGCTGCTGCAAGGATGCTTGTGGGTGCAAGTTGTTTCATGAGCATCACACCCATCCTGCGGCAGCTTCATTGGATACCAGTCTGCTTCCGGGCTAGATTCAAGGTGCTGGTCTTGACTTTTAAAGCTCTACATGGCTAGGGGCTGGGGTACCTGTCGGATTGCATTCACCCACATGAACCTGCCAGGGCCCTCCGTTCATCGTCTCAGGCCCTGCTCATGGCCCACCACTAACAGAGATCCAGTTGGCAGGGACCAGAGACAGGACCCTTTTGGTTGTGACCCCTCGGAAAGATGTGTCATTTTCTCTTTCCCTTAGACGCTTCTCCCAGCAGCTCTTGAACAAGGCTTTGGTTTCAGGCTGGCTGTGGCCCTGAACAGCAGCACTCCTCATAGGGGCTGGGAAGACACAGCAATATTTTGTTTCAGGTCTCACTTGTTTATTCTATAAAGAAAACAAGGTCATTTTCGTTTAACCTTACGCTCTGCCCAGGAACACATTACTAGCCCTGGCTTCTGGAAGGTTCTGGGCCCTCAGATGCTTCTTAACAAAAACACATGTACAAATGTTAGAATTGCTAACTACTTTGTATTTCTGGAAGTGAGGATAGGACTGGGGTAAAGCAAAGAGTTATGTAATGTTGAAGAAGGAATACAAGTGAAATAGAAAGCAGGAACACTGGAAAACTTGCCTTCATAGATCATATGAATGGTCCATTTCATTGAAAGTTAACATGTTTTCATGGTTAGGTCAATTAGTATGTGTGATTATTTAGGAAATATACATGTAGTATAGCTTGAAACTTTATTTAAATCAACTGAACCTACTTACAAGCTACCAGCCACTGAAAATACTATGGAGAATGGAAGGCATTTTGTGCACATATAAAAATATACAAACAACTTTTTCCAGTACCTTCCTGAAGAACATCTTTTAGTGTTATCCTCTCTCTGGAGATTGCTATGTCCTTCACTTTAGCCTTTGCCTCCATCAGGGTTACACTTTTAAGATCATTCTTCTCTATCCGTAAAGTAGGATAACCTGAGGAGCCAGCAGACCCAAACAATACCAACATAAGTATCAGATATAAATCCTCTAACACAAATCTAAGCAAATCATTCTCTAGAGATGAAAACATGCTGCAATTAAAAAGCAAAGAATACCTATTTCCAAGAAAAAGAAATTCATGCCAGTGAATAGCACTTAAGTATTGAATGCTCTGCCAAATGTAAACTAATGCAGGATATACCATGGAATGAGTTATCTTTCTGCTAATTATTCAATGCCTTGCACAATAATAGTAACTACTTCCAACACAAAACAGATACATCATTGCCCTCTTCTGGTCATTAGAAGACATTGCTATATGTAAAGCAACTCCTATTTTTAATCAACATCTTTTACCAGTGAACCAAGCATTTCTAGAAATATTTTTGTCTCTAGCAAGGTGTCTGAAAGACTGCTTTTCTATACAGATGAAATGAAGGTGCACACAGCCTGCTTCTGGACCATTCATAGCAGTAAGATAACAGAGAACCTCTGATTTCTCTCCTTAGCAGCTGACATATGTTGAGAAAATATTATGCAAGAGGAAGAAACAGTCTCAGTTTGTCCCAACATCTCAAAGAGCTTCAATTAGAGAGAAGCATCCTTTATTTCAAGATATTTTACCTTGCTGGTAGAAGGATAGCTAGCGTTAGTCTTTGACGGACTTAGAAGATTAAGTCATGATGATTTTAGAACTGTCCTTTCAAAGAACATCTGATTTAGCAAAGATTCCCAACACAGAAATATCAAAAAACAAAAGAATAATCTGATTAACTGCTGACCCATGAACAGCAAAAAGAGGATGGAGCTCAACATATCACGATCCAGATCTAGAGATACTGCTATATGCCATGCCCCACCCCAGATGTGCTACTCCATGTCCCTTAACATCATCATCATCATCATCATCATTACATTTATATCCCACTCTTCCTCCAAGGAGCCCAGAGTAGTGTACTACATACTTGAGTTTCTCTTTCACAACAACCCTGTGAAGTAGGTTAGGCTAAGAGAGAAGTGACTGGCCCAGAGTCACCCAGCTAGTTTCATGGCTGAATGGGGATTTGAACTCGGGTCTCCCCGGTCCTAGTCCAGCACTCTAACCACTACACCACGCTGGCTCTCCTATGGCATGTATCCTATGAACCACCTAAGTCAGGGTTGGCCAACATAACCCTAATCTGGCTTCAGTTGTTAAAAATGCAGGGTCAGCTTTTCCTGGCAACAATGAATAACATGGCTCTCCCAGCTTTGTTGGGGATAACTATACCAGCTGTAACAGTACAAGCCGAACATCCTGACTAATGAAGCACGCATGCAATGAGGCGCTGTGAAGATTGGTGCTGGGAGCCCCGACCCAACCCCTCTAGTCCTCCTCTGTGCATGCTGTTACCAACACTTGAGTACTGTTTGTACTCCAGAAATGCTCTGCATCCTAGTTTTTAAATGCAGGAAGAAAACCCTGAACGTATGAAGACATCAAGGCCCTACACACAATCCGTGTGTAGAGTCGAAGGTTTGTGGGGAGAGCAGGCTTGACCCGCTGTCCCTGCAGATAATCAGGCAGCCCTTCCTGGGCAGCTGGATTGGCCGCCCAGACGATTACCGGCTCTGTCACTGTGCCTGTTGGGGTGGTGGGGTTCGGGGGCCTCTTGGCCCCCAGAAGTCCCATAAAGCATCACGTGAGTGTGCAGTGCCTTTTAGGGAGCCTCCCACTTGGGAGGCTACTCGTGAGTTGGTGTGGCACAGAGCCACGCCACAACAACACACAATCTTTTAACCCGCTTTATCCTCTTGTGCCCCAAACCTGGATAAGCGACAGGCTCCGTAAGTGGGCTTGCCGCCACACCACCGCCGCCAGAAGCTACGCTCTCCCGTTGCTGCACACAAGCAGCAGGAACTGGGCTGGGCTCCCGTAGCCCGCTTCCTGCTGCTCGTGAGAATAACTTCAGTCTCTGCAACAGCAGGGGTAAGCAACCTTGGCTCCCCAGCTGTTGAACTACAACTCTCATCATCCCCATCCATTTTACCGTGGAGACCCAAGGTTGCCTCCTCCTGTGCTACAGTCTCACAAAGGAGGAGGATTGTGGGGTGGAACTTTCAGCGGCCTGGGCAACACAGAAGTGCATACAACACCCTTTCTCTGAAAGGCACCAAACCACCATCATCTGACCTCTACACATCCAGCGGCTTTGCCAGCCTCATGTGAGAGTAAGTGCAATTTGAGACACACCAATGAAGCAGACCTTCTTGGAGGAACTACATGTTCTTCACAAGTATGGGTTTCCAACCCCATATTTCTCTCATAATCTGAAGGGGGGCATTAGTAGGCAAGGATAGGGGTGCTTAGCCCTCCAACTGATTTTCCCTTGCAAATTGTGGAGAGTGAAGTACATATTTTGCAGGAAGAAGGTGCCAACAACAATAAATATTTATATACCACTTTTCAACAGAAGTTTCAAAAGTGGTTTACATAGAGAAATAATAAATAAATAAGGTAAGGTAAGATGGCTCCCTGTCCCCAAAGGGCTCACAATCTAAAGAAACATAAGATAGACACCAGCAACTGTTACTGACAGTACTGTGCTGGGAGGTGGATAGGGCCAGTTACTCTCCTCCTGCTAAATAACAAGAATCACCATGTTAAAAAGGTGCCTCTTTGCCCAGTTACCAGGTTGCCAGGTTCACCTCCACGCAGGACAAGGAAAGACCCTCGTTTGAACCCCTGGAAAGTTGATGCTAGTCTGTATAAAGAATATGGAGTTCAATGGCTCAATGGACAATGGACTGACTTAGTAGAAGGCAGTTTCATTTGTTCATCCCCCACCACAGGCCACTTTTCAACCTGTTTCCACACACTCCAGCATTATTCTCCAAATTAAAGAAAGCCTGGCTGGGAACACAATTAACATAAACATTTGCAGGGGAAAGGCTACCACTTCTCTTTTGCAAATGCCCTTCCCTACTTCTGCATTAAAGATGGAAACAGGAGGTTGGGAAAAACAGGTTGCTCACCTGTAACTGATGATCTGGTAGTGATCCGTTGATATCCATTAGAATGGGGTTCTGAGTCTGTGTGGAAGCCTCTCAGTATTGAGTTCTACAGCTCCTCTTTGGTGCCTGCGTGGCTATTTAAGGCAGGAGGAAGCGCAGGCACCTCAGTTCCTTGGAGACTGCCGAAGCAGTCAAGTAAACAGTTAAGTTCTACTACAGAATGGCAAGTACTACAGCAGAGGGGAGGTCCGAGAGGGTCTAAAGGATATTAACAGATCACTACCAGATCATCAGTTACAGATGAGCAACCTGTTTATCTGGATCATGATCCGTTGAACCCATTAGAATGGGTGTTTAGTTAGCTCCTAAAGGAGGAGGAAGCAGTAGAGTTATTGTAACACCCTTTTGAGGACAGCTCTCCCAAAATTCGCCTCCGCAGCAGACCGCAAGTCTATAGAATAGTGCTTAACAAAAGGTTGCTCCGAAGACCAAGTAGCAGCCCTGCAAAGGATATGCCTGACAGGTGAGTAGCTGAAGCGCCATAAGCCCTCATGGAGTGTGCCTTGATGGTCTTTGGCAGCTGAACTTTCTGTAGAGAGTAGGTCAGACGGATGGTCTCCACTAGCCAATGTGAAAGTGCCTGACCTTTCTTCAGTCCCTTATAGGAGATAAATAGTCACTTCCATGACCTGAAAGGCTTGGTCCTAGAGAGGTAATAGAGAAGCGCTCTGTGTACATCCAAGGAATGCAGAGCCTTTCCCAATGGTGTGGTAGGCAACTGGAAGAAAGTGGGCAACACCACATCCTGATTTATGTGGAAGTCAGACACAATCTTCAGTAAAAAGGTGATGTCTGGCTGAAGGAGAAACTTATCTGGGTAGAAACAGGCATAAGGGACATCCGTCTGGACAGCTATAAGTTCACTCACCCTGCATGCAGTAGTGATAGCCACCAAGAAGGCAGTCTTTAAGGACGTCAGCTTCAATGCCGCGGAATGCATGGGCTCAAACAGGGGCTCAGAACCAGCGAGATACGCCATTGTTCAAGTGGTTTACGGATGGGGGGGTATAGGTTAGAAAGGCCTTTCAAGAAACTTTTGCAAGAAGGGTGGAAGAACACTGTCTTGCCATCCCATCCCGGGTGTCTAGATGATAGTGCCACCAAGTGGACTCTAATTGATACGTTTGAGAGTTTGGCTGTCTTCAGAGAGAGCATATACAGCAAGACTTCCCGGATGGAGGCTTCCTTAGGACGGAAAGCACGCCAAGAAGCATATGCAGCAAATCTTTTCCACTTGCTGGCATAGTTTCTTTTTGCTTACGTTGATTCAGCGGGATTCATTTTAGGAGTCGATCCTCCATGCTGTTAGTTGTAGGGTGAGTACTTCCGGATGCAGAAGGCGCCCGTTTTCCTGTATCAGGAGGTCTGGACGATTTGGAAGTCTCTGAAAGGTGTTCAAAGCTAGTCTGAGTAAATGTGGAAACCATACTTGGCGTGGCCACAATGGTGTGATAAGGATGCCCTTCACATGGCCCGACAACAGACGCTCTACAACCCTGCTCACAAAAGGCAGAGGGGCAACATGTAAGTCCAACATCCCGACCAGTCTAGTTGGAAGGCATCTCCCATAGACCAGGGTTCGTGGCCCGCTCTGGAGCAGAACAGTTTGCATTTTTTGTTCTGTTCTGTAGCAAACAAGTCGATCTCTGGGTCACGCCAGAGTCGCAATATCTTGTGCAAGTAAGCGTCTTTCAGTTCCCACTCGTGTCTTATTTCCGTCGAGAATGAATGGCTGAGGCCATCCGCCAGTGTGTTGTCCGTGCCCCTGATGTGGATGGCTATCGGCATAATGCTGTTTCTGATGTACCAATGCCAAATCTAAAGAAAGACTCAGGGCACAAAGAGACCTGGAGACTGTACCTCTTGGCATAAGGCTGGTATTGCCTTTGTGAAATGCATGTTCCGAAATTGTGGGCAAGCTCTGAACTCTATTGTGTAACCATACTGGATAATTTTCAGTACCCACCAATCTGATGTTATTGGGCGCCATGCTTGTGCATGACTTGCCAACCTGATGGAATTGGTGGCTAGTGGGGGTGGCTGGTCGTTGGTGTCGCTGTTGAATGCCGCACCCAAGCTCTCCCCGATGTTGTAGGGAAGAAAACAAAACTGTGGTATTTGATGATGCAATGGTCTGTCCTGATTCTCAAAGCCGCTGTTTGTTTTCCTCTGCAGGTTTGCGTTGGCCTGCCTGAAATTTTCCCTTTTGTTGAGTGCTACGTTTATTGTATGGTTGGTAAGACTTTCAGTAGTCCCGTCTGTCCTGCTATCTAAAAGCTGGACGAGGGCGATAGAACGATCTTTGCTTTCCCCCATAAGATGTTGAGGCGGAAGCTGAAGTAGTAAATGTCTTGGCTATAAACTTTGATTTTTTCCATTTTTTCCATTGTTGCATTGGTTTCTTCTGAAAACACGCCCTTTCCGTCAAAAGGCAGCCCTTCTATTTTGTCTTTCATGTCCTGCTGTAGGGCAGCAGACCGTAGCCATGCATGCAGTCTCAAAATTATTGCCGTGGTGATGGATCTGGACTCTGACTCCGCCAGATGCTTGGCCATACTCAGTTGTTGGCAGGTGAGGTCAGCTGCCCTTTGAAGTGTTTTGAAGAACCTACTCTTAAGTTCCTCTGGCGACAGCGCATCCAGGTCTTTTTCTAGACTCTCCCATATACAATAACTGTATTTCACCATGCAGGCCAAGTAATTTGCCACTTTCACTGAGAGGCAGGAGGTAGAGTATAATTTCCTCCCCATAACATCTAGCTTTCTCCCCTCCTTATCAGGGGAGGGGTGGTATGCCTCCCTTATCAGCAGGGGTGGTATGCCTCCTCCCTGACCTTGAACTGGTTGCACAATCAATCACTAGGGAGTTCGGAACAGGATGTCTGAAAAGGTACATGTTGTCTAGTTCTTGCACCCGATACAGGCCCTCCAAACGCTTTGATGTAGGAGTAGACGTGTGTGGTACTTGCTATGCGCACTGAGCTGCATTAGAGATCATTGGCAGAAATGGTAAAGTGACTGGCTGGGCAGACTGTGACCGTTGCATAAAATTGTAGACCGGCTCATCTATAGTTTTTAGCTGAGAAGACAGATCTAGACCCAATGCAGCAGCCATCCGCTTCACATGTGAGTGGTATGCCTTCAGCTCCTCCATTGGCGAAATGTGGGCTGGGGTAGCTACATCTGGGGACGGATCCGCCTCCACTGTTTCCGCGTCTTTCAAAATCAGAGGATCCATGGTGACTGTCTCCAGAGCCGTCATCAGAATGAGTTCGACTTGATTGTGGTACGCCCAGCGAATCAGGGGACGGTAGAACCAATGCCTCCACAGGGTCAGTTTGTACCGCCAAGCTGGCAAAATTTTCCACTGCCGCCTGGGAATATCTATTGGCTGTAACATGTCGGGGAGCCTAAGTGGAAGCCGCTTGCAGCGTCTTCACTGGTCTGGCAGGAACATCTCCCACTGATAGTGGGCGTATGCAGAGTGGTGCAGGATCCAGTTCAGGCTGTCGAATCACAGAGTTCACTGGTCTCCAAGCCCAGTCCTCTAAGTAATCATAAGCCATCCCCTGAGAGGTGGTACTCGGTAGTGCCGTCTCCTTTGAAGACGTTACAGCATGGCTGAAACCACAAGTGTGCCATGGCGTTGGAGTTGCTAGATGTATGGAGCTCAGTAACCCTGGAACTGGAGTAGACAAGGGTGCCTTATCATCAGAGCATGGAAAACCTCGAAAAGTTGAGGGGGTAGTAGCAGTTGAGTAGAGCATCTTTAGAAGAGGTTCTAAAGGAGCTGCTTCCGCATCGGAAAGATCCTCCTCCTCCAAGGAGAGGGTCATGGGAGCCCTAAATCTAGAAGTCACAGTGGTGATATTAGCCGGTGTGTTCAATACCGAATGTTCCTCCCCTCTCGACGTCGATGGGGATCTGATAGGAGTCATAGCAGGCCCCAAATCACGTGCGGAAGGTATTGTGGGCAACGACAATGGTGCAGCCATCGATATTGTCCCTTCCACCGCCGAGGTCGATGCCGAGGGCACCAGGTCCCTCGACGTCGACAACTGTTTCGCTTGCAGATCTGATGGAGACGTTTCTTTTGATGTTGAGTGAGTGGCTTTCGATTTTGATGGGACTGATTTTCCCGATGCTGACTACGCCGTCAATACTGAACCCACAATCACTTCTTGAGCTGAACCCGGCGATGGCGTCGAGCTTGAGGTTGACCATTTTCGCGCCTTTTTTGGCCGCAGCCCTCTTGTCACCCAGCCTTTTTAAGGACTTAGGGGTTGTATTGGTGGGCGGAGAGGTTTTAGACTGGGCCAAACCCAGGGCCCTCAAGCCTTGTGGAGATTTTGACGAGGTGGAGGGCGCAGCTAAAACATCGTCATAAAGAGCCGCCCTTAGGTGAAGTTCCCAATTCTTCCTCGTCTGCTTAGAAAAGGACCGAAAAACTTTGCAGGCCGAAGTTATGTGGGCTTCCCCCAAGCACATCAGGCATAGGCTGTGGCCGTCCTGAAAGGGCAGCTTCGCTTTACGTTTTGTACAGTGTTTAAAAGTTTTCTTCCCTTTAGGGATATCCATTTCCAGTGATCAGTTAATCCAAATCACAATCCAAAGAACAGTCAAAAACACAGTCCAAATTCAGAATGAAGTCAGTAGTAGAATTTAAAAAACCAACAACTAGTAAGGAACCAAAACGAAGGAGCCGCAGAAATTGCGAGCGATCCCTATGGCAGTTGCAAAGAAACTGAGGTGCCTGCACTTCCTCCAACCTTAAATAGCCACGTGGTCACAAGGCGCAGGCGCCGAAGAGGAGCTGTAGAACTCGATACCGAGAGGCTTCCGCGCAGGCGCAGAACTAATGGGTTCAACGGATCATGATCCAGATCCTTGTGTCTCTTTCATAATGTATCATTTCATGATCTGGGAGCTAAAAGAAAAATAGGTCACAAAGATCTCAAACCTGACCTTTTCACATTCTTACCTGCTAGTCAAAACATGAGCTTATTTAAAATAGTCACTCATTCATTTATACACATGGACATTGTAACCCGTACTTCAGCACTGTAATTAGATTAACACTTACTAGTAATTGGTGTTGCATTGTTGGGTGTGTCGGCCCGCAGATACTGTGTTGTTTGAGTTGAAGGTTGGGATAAGCCTTGAGAACTACTGCTATCACTACTGCTGTTTGGAAAATAAAAAAATAAAATTTGCAACTGTTTCTGAAACTACTTTTTATTACTTCTTCGAAATTCAATTTTCTCAACTGTGCTTGAGACAGGCAATTACTTGAGAGGGGTGGTACAAGTCACTGCTTGTTGCACCACTGCAGCTAAAGCAGATTAAGAGAACCAGGCCCCCTCTAAAATTCAAACCATATCAAGGGTATCAAAAACTTTCCATGGCACCTTATGTGAAACCAGTACATCAAAAAAAGCCATTCAACAATGTTCATGGCTATCAGTCTACAGTTGAAGCAAGTCTATATTTACTATCTTAAATCTTGTTTATAAAGAAGGGAAAAACAAAATTCATAGAATAATAGCAAAGGTGGTTTTAGTTGTTTTTTTAAAACAAGTTTCTAGGTGGAATTTTCTGCATTTTATTTTTCAAGTTGATCAGAGTGGATGTAAAGGAAAATGTGTCCCACCAGAATTTTTCAGGAACTCAGCTGGTGATGTGCACATGGAAGACGATAATACTGAATGTTTTTATTGGTGCCCGTAATACAGAAAAGTTGTTGGACAGTACACAGACTGGTGAAGGGTTTCTAGCTTTCAGAAATGGAAATGCTATTTAACAATGCTTTTGAAAAGACAGTGGTTTTTTAAAAAAATTAAGCAGTTATTAAAAATGTTAATTGTGTCTGAATAATGCTTTTGAAGGTGAGGGTCACTTCAAATGCTGCAACGTTTTACAAAACACCACTTAAGTAGAAGAAAAGGCTGAAAGGCCATACAGATTTATCAGTTTTACTCTTGGGCTCACACTCATATTGAGAATCATAGTCAACTGCAGATCTCTAACACACAAATACAATGAAGGGTGTGAACATTTGCAATTCCTTTACAGTAACTTTACAGTAAGGCAGGATGCCTCTGAGTACCAGTTGCAGGGGAGTGACAGCAGGAGAGAGGGCATGCCCTCAACTCCTGCCTGTGGCTTCCAGTGGCATCTGGTAGGCCACTGTGTGAAACAGGATGCTGAACTAGATAAGCCTTGGGCCTGATCCAGCAGGGCTGTTCTTATGTTCTGTCACAATCAATATGTAGTTTTAAAACTTTTTCTGGACATTTTAATATTTCAGGCTTTTGAAAACAAGATGTTAAAATTTTTATCTGCTGCTTATATCTGGTAGGTTTCTTAGTGTTTAGCTTGTTCTAACTTTTAATTTCTTTTTTTTTAATTGTCATTTTAACTGGTTTTAGCCTGGTCCTAATTTTTTTTTTAATTTATTAGTTGTTCTATATTGTATCCATTTTACTAATACTGTAAGCCACTTCAAGCAGCAGTGCACTGGAGGGGCAGGATATATATATTTTAAATAACTAAAACTAAATAAATAAGCTTTTCTCTAAAAGCAAGTACATTTCCAGCATTTGACATGGTCTTGAAGTTATCCAGACAGTAGGCCAAATGCTGAACTAGGCTGATGGTAAATACAGGCAATGTTTGTCAAGCAAGTGGACTTCTAAGAAAATCTGAAATTTCAGCATTTCAACATGGGAGAGGACTTCTCCATACGAGTTCTTAAATGTGACATACTGCTTTTAAAGACTAATAAGGCAATACAATTAATTTCAAGATGAAAGTAGTCCACTAAAATTCAACATGTGCACATTTGTACTGAAGTTTCAGAGGATTCTATGACATGAATATGCAGACAAGCATTTTTGCTAAGGCAGTCTGTTTCAAACACTATAAGAATGGAAGAAGTTCTTTCTGAATGTCTACCTCATGCATTTAAAAACACAACTCAGAAAATTGTGTTAATTATAATAGTTTCAACTTCAGCATGTTGAAGTAACAAATGCAAATACTCAGTGAAGAGTTCCACAGATTAACATGCTTGGTCACTTGACTTGAACCGCCCAGGGATGTTTTTGTATGGGGAGGTATAGAAATGTAAGAAATAAGATAGATAGATAGATAGATAGATAGATAGATAGATAGATAGATAGATAGATATTTTAATAGGATGCTAAAGGAATGTTTGGTGCTTTAAGCGGAGCAATACAGTTTTAATTACAGTTTTTGGTACCATTTAAGAACAGCCATGCTGGATCATGTCCAAGGCTTAATCTAGCCCAGTATCCTGTTTCACACAGTGGCCCACCAGATGCCTCTGAAAAGCCCACAGGCAAGAGATGAGGGTATGCCCTCTCTCCTGCTATTGCTCCACAGCAACCGGTATTTAGAGGCATCTTGCCTCTTAGACTGGAGGTGGCCGATAGCCCTCAGATCCGTTCCCATTGATAGACTTGTCCTCCATGAATTTATCTGAAGAGGTTTCTATTTAGCTTTCCTTACTCAACATAACTCTACCTTCAAGCCAACCATTAAATTTGAGTAGGTTTCTAAAGGAATTAGAACTGGGGAGATTAAGGGAAATAGTGATAGAAAACACCATTAGCTTTCCTCCTCAACTAACGTTGTGGCTGCAAGACTTTTCAAGTCTATTTAAAAGAACTTGTCAATTCAGATAACTGAAGAAGTCTTGCATGACATTATCTTGGAGCAAAGCCCATATAACAGATCTCACATGACAAATGGGAAAAAAAATGTTTTATTCTTTACCTGTCTTCCAACTCTATTCTCTTCATACTGTGAAGATGTAAAACAGCTAGTATTATTGCTACCAGGAATATGACTGCACAGCAAACTCCTACACTGATATAGAACACACGTGTAGAAGTGGTAGGAGCTGCATTTACAGGATCAACTGAAATTGAAGTTTAAAAAATTACTGCAACAAAATGGACATAACATTTGCCACTATCAACTAAATGTATATACAACTGTGCTAAAAAACCATTTATTTTTATATCTTCTAGTATTACAACTTGCCATATAATTTAGAATTACAGCAAAGGAAAAAGTATAGTGCCAAGATTTCTTTTAGAGGGCTACATCTAAAAACTTGAACACAATTAGCAGTAGGAATAAGTCTAGGGAAAATACCTATCACAGCATGTATAACCTGAATCCTTCTGTTTTATGTTCAAGAAACAAAAAGATTCATCTGATGAGTACCAAGGACAGGGAGATGCCCTCCACTACAAGGGAACTGTAAGCCAATTATGCAAACGACATCAAGTCAAGCTAACAACATAGACTTAACCAAAAGGTCAATAGAATATTTCTGGCCCTTAATAATTAGCCGGCTACTACTCATTTTCTGTCCATAAGAATTCAATTCATTTACCAAAAGAACACACCTATGTAATAATGCCCTCAGTAGTTCATAAAAAATAAACACACATTTACTTACAAATAGCTTTGCTGCTATTTTTGTCGGATATTGGTGGTTTTACTTCTAGTTCAAGCTCTAAAGAGAAGACAAAAATTTTTTTTGAAGTAACCTCTAAATTTGTGATTTTAGAATAAAAATCTATTTTAGAGTACAGTGAGCTTTGGGCAGGTGTATGTGTGGGTGGGTGTTTGTTTTGTCTAGGCAAATTAAAAACGCATAACACACCCTCTGTTCAAACTTCCTCCAAGTTTTAGCACAAACTTTTCAACATGGAGACCAACTGAGAAATATCTACATAATCCAATGTTGGTGTACACAGAAAAAGCAGCATAAGTTATACATATGCCAATACTGGATGATACAACAGTATGGAGAATGCAAACTACAGTTGCCTTGTGTAACACTAGCTTCCAAAGATAGATGCTTGTTTACACAAAGGTGGGAAGAGAATACTGAACTCCCGTTTAAGATTTATGCATCTCATACTGCACGGGAGGAGCCAATGGTAAATCCCTCATGTATTCTACCAAAGACACAGGGCTCTGTGGTCGCCAGGAGTCAACACTGATTCGATGGCACACTTTACCTTTAATCCTAGATAAAAGGCTCAACACTTATAGGCATCTGTGTTGCATTCTGTAAGGTTCATAGCAACTCAGTCAGAACGGAATCCTGAATTAGAGCTTTACAGCATCCCTTGCCACATTTTGTATGTGGGTATGTGCAGACTCAATAACAAAATGTGGTAAGCAATGCTGTGAAGTTCTGACCCAACCAATATGAAGTATTCCTCACTCATAAGATTTTGTAAAAAATGCAACTGAATAAAATACAACTGTTAATGGTGGCAAGGTATTCTACTGCACAAACGGAAACAAATTTGTCACACATACATACAAGCCCTTTGGGGGGGGGGGTTGTGTCTCTACACAGGAAACTCAACACATACATACATATCCCTACAGATCAAATTTACCCCCAAGTGCACATGAATTTCTTCCTACTCTTCTAAACCTTTAAGCTATCAACAACTCAGTTTAGCACCAGGCCTGCCATCCTCTCTAAAAAACGCTTGGTGTCTGTCCGTGCCTCCCAGGCCTGTTCTTGGCATGCACGGAGCGCATGTCCAGTTCGGCCAAGACAAAAACGGACACAGCCACCAGGCAGCCATCTTGGTGGCTTCGCCCAGCCGCAGAAAGGACAGAAGCGGCCGCCGCGAAGCCGGGGAAGAGGAGGCGGGGAAAATTGGCCGAGGTGGCAGCAGAGCCGCCGCCTCGGCCACAGGAGAGACGGAGACCACACCGGGGAGACGGGGACCAGGGACCGGGGTCCGAGCGGAGGCCATTAAAATCTTAAAAAGAAAATGCTGCCCCCGCTGTTGCCGCCGAGCTCCCACCCTCCCTCCCAACTTCCGACACCACCTTACCCCGGCCCATGTCAGGTGGGGGGAAAAAGTCCTTAATTGAAGAGGGAGAGAGGAGCGCGCAAGCAGTGCTCCTCTCTGAGCAAAGGCTCTGCCCGAACTGGCGCTTTGGGCAGAAAGGACGCAAGAGACGTCCTTTCCGCCCAAAGCGCCAGTTCAGGAAGAGACTTTGCAGAGAGAGAAGCACTGCTTGCAAGCTTCTCTCTCCCTCTTCAATTAAGGACTCCCCCCCCAACTGACATGGGCCGGGGTAAGGTGGTGTCGGAAGTTGGGAGGGAGGGTGGGAGCTCAGCGGCAACAGCGGGGGCAGCATTTTCTTTTTAAGATTTCCACAGCCTCCGCTTGGCCCCCATAAAGAGAGGAGGAAAAGGCTAGCGCCCGTTATTAACGGGCTAAAAAATACTAGTTAGCATAATACAGTGGTCCCTCGACTTACGAAGTTAATCCGTTCCGAACGCACGTTCGTAGGTCGAAATTTTCATAAGTTGAAAAGCGCACCCACGGAGGTCTGGAAACATTTGTAAGTCGAGGAAACCGCATCTAAAAATTCGTAAGTCGAGGAAGCCGCATCTAAACCGGCAATGACTTCCGGTCATTTTTGTCGTTCGTAAGTCGAAAACTACGGATGTCGAGTAGTTCGTAAGTCGAGGGACCACTGTAATTGTATTAAGCTGAAGAAAGCTTATGTTCAACTTCCTTTCCTTTATAAAGATTCGATGACTTCACAATTCTATTGGGGAGGGGGGACATGCACACTAGCAGACACCTGTACTGATGCACCAGGGTTTCCCATCGTGCAAGGGGGGATTTTCAGCAATCCTTCTGCCCCTCTGCAGCTGTATGTGCAGCCTGAAACTAGGTTGAGATCTTCCCGTCTTCAGAGGCATCATTTTGGGAGGCACTGGCAATGTTTAGGGAGAGGGATCACGCCCCCCCACCCCCACCAGTTTCCCCCTCATAAAACAGAAAAAACTCTGCTGTGCCGGCCACTGCTTCCAGAAGGACAGTAACCCCCAATTCTACTCTACCTGTCCAGCACATTAATTGTTATTGCTACAGTAAGTTTTTTCCAGTCACAAATCTTGCTTTAAATATTAATTTCCTACAGCACCAATATCAACAGTGACCCAAATTGCTCTATTTTAAAATTATAAATCAACCACTCAGTTATATATTGTGATATATTTAAGTACCTCAATACGTTCAAAACAATAGAGTTAAAGATAAAAATAGTGTACAGTTCATAGCATAAAAGAAATGTTGAAACACAAGTACAATAAAAGCTAGATACAAATACAACTGCTTTTATCAATGTTTCCAGAAGTTAATAAACTGTAACCAGGTTATTTCTTAAGTATTTGTCTTTCTCCTAGATCCACTTAATTGGACCATCTCAGCCGCATTCCACATGTTATGTAGGTGTTGATAGGAGAAACAGATGAAGTACACCATTTAGAAGCAACTGGAATCTTCACTGAAGTTGGCATCCAGACTAACACCTGAGTAAGTAGAATGCATCTGCTCACATATGGGTAGGTGGCTATTGTCACCAATCCTCTCTTCCCTCTGCAGTGCCGGCTAAAAATATGTTCCCCGAGAAAAATCTGCCAGGCACTGGGGCAGAGGGAAGGGGGGAGATAAGTGAAAATCACCCTTTCCCATGCAGAAGCATTTCAGCTCACAGAAATCATAGCCTGAATGTTACCCACTAGGTTCCAGCATAGTGTGTTATATTTTCTCTTTCACCTGCACATCCCTTCTGCTTTTGGAAGTGCTTGTGTTACTAGACTTGTGGATCTTTTAGACATATTCTCTGCTCCCATATATTCCTGCCCTCCACCACATATACTATCACACAGTAGGCCTATCCCAGACCCACAAAGCTAGTTGAAATAGACTCAATGCTTCTGTTCCCAACCAGGCAAATTGTAGCACCCCAGGTTGGCAGCATGATCTGCATACTCACTTTCTCTGGGGCTTACAGAGTTGGTAATGAAGCAAGAGAAGAAATGGGATTCCATTTCAGATGAGTGCCCGTGAATAGTTTGCAAGCATGAATTGCCCACTTAATACAAATACAGAAAAATGTCTTACTTTTGTAGCACATTTTCCTTCGTTTGAAGTTTAAGACTGTGATATTTTTTGAAGTATTTACTGTCATATTGAGCTGCATTAGTACCGTAACCTCAGAGTCTAGCCTGCCAGTGCAGGAGAGCTCCACTCGAAACACTGTAAATAAAAAAGCCACATACATACATGTTTTTTTAAAAGATATTTTTTAAAGCACACATTTTAAATGGTGTGAAAAAGCAGCATTCCATTTGCACCGGAATGCATGTTTGAGCATTTTCTTAGCAGTATTCTCTTTGCTACAATTAACACAAAAACTAATATGGCTTTTGATCTCTTCATGTTATTTCCAATGCACCATGAACTTTGGAGACAGTGGCTGACATTCTAAAAAAGCTCACAAACACTTGAGCTTAGAAACTTGTTTCCTTTCTTACAGATCACTTCCAGAACATAGGCAAAACTGGGAAGTTTCACCAGCTTGCCGAACAGTGCGTGTATAACTGCAACATATTCTAAAATCTTTGTGAAATCCACAGTTTTGAACCCAATGTAAAGTATATTTCAATAGGTTTGCATTTAATATTTAAACTATCCTGCCAGTCACATTTCTCATAAAGCACAACATTTTGCACATTGTACATCACTAGCTTGAATTGTGCACCATAAAGAGCAATAAAGATCACCACTTATCTATGGTTTACTGCTCTATTGAACAAGGGCTGACTACTCTGCCCCCACTATATTTTCTATTCAAATCCACTTGATGATTACGAAGCACCTTTCCTTCAGGTGCTATGACTACTACTAGTGATCAAAGTTCACCAATAGTGTAGGATTCTTTGAGGGCAAGCATGTAAATAGAAATAAGAACCAGGATTGGAAGTTCTACCGTGCAGTAGCTCACATATGGGAGTTTCCTAGCTCCTTTCCTGCAGGAGTCCCTCACCCCTACAAAAGAATCCTCACCCCCTCACCAGCAGGGCCCTCTAGTGCAGCATCTCATGAGGAAAGCAACTGCTGTTAGAAAGAAATCTCCTCCTCATGTGCATAGAGGAGCACTTTCTGGTTGAAAAGGAGGTTAGTTCCTGGACAATGAAGCCAGAAGAGCAATATTACAGGTCTTATTCACATGCCAATCCAAAGCACTGAAGAATCAGACCTAACAGGTGAATTCTAGGATGGACATACATACATACATACATCTCTGAACACATTTTTCCACATTGTGATTCCTTCCCCAACCATAGCTGACTCAAATAGAAATTAAGAGCAATGTATGTAACAAGGTCAGTGTGTCAGGAAGAAGTGCTATACTTCCTCTAATGGAAGACTACTTACCTGATAAAGTGCGAGGCACTTCTCCTTGTACAGAAATATTTGCCTGTGGCATATCCATGGCTAGCAAATTATCAATCTGAAATCCCAGTTTATATTCAATCTGTAATGATATACAGAAAAATACAAAAGGAATATGCTCAATAATACATATTTACACTGCGCCAGAATTGCTTCTACTTGAATTAAATTACAGCCCAAATAAGTATTTCACTTATTTAGCATATTTTTATACTACCCACAACCTGTGCTTCTGGATGGTTTACAGTTAAAACCATTTCAACACTAAATCAATTAAAAAATTAAAACCATTTCAACACTAAAATCATTAACATTAAAATAATTTAAAAACCCAACATTAACATATTAAACCTACACATCTAATTAAAAGCCTGGGTAAATAAATATGTCTTCAGTGCCTTTTTACAAGCAGCCAGAGATGAGGAGGTTCTTATTTCAACAGAGTGCATTCCAAAGTCCTGGGGCAGCAGCTATGAGGAAGGCCTGCTCCCAAGTAGCCGCCAAACGAGTTGGCGGCAACCAGAGACAAACCTCTCCAGATGATCTCAACAGGCGATGGGGCTGTTAAGATGTAGCTAGATGTCCAACTGGAATGATCTTTGGATACATTCAAATGACTAAATCAGTTTTCCAGTCACTTTGTAATAGGTACCTGCTTCCATCCAGAGCTCAAACTTTAAGATCATGGTTTCTATCGCTTTTCTAGGTTCTCCCAGAAACTAACAACTACCGGACCCATCTGCAAACCAGGTTTTGGCATTGTAGCCATTCCTTGAGCTCTCCCCCTTGTATGCTCCAATTAACCCCAAGACTCAGTGGCTTGTGATAAGTACAGATTTCCATGAAGTTCAAATTGACCAAACTATGGTTACTGCAAATCATAATTTGCTTCCAAACTAGAATTGGAAACCAAATTGCAAACAAATAGGTCAAAGGGTTTCTGTGTAGCAACACTTTGCAGTTTCCTCCCTAATGAATCTGTTCCAAACTGGTGGGCTGATCTGCTTCAATTTGGACCCAAATCAGCTGTTACGAATTTAGGCCCAAATGGAAACAAATCTGTAAAAACTGGTCTGCTTCTATTCAGATCCATTCCTTCTCCAAAGCTTCATAGTGCCTGTCACACAGCATTTTGTTAAATTAGTCGGTGTGTAACTTTATAGCTTTTTTTAAAAACTGTGTCCAACCCCATCCACATGCACACAATTAATGTTGGGGCTTAATTCATCTACATATAATGAAAAAAAAGTTGATACTTACCTTGGCCTTAGCATGCCAGCTAAAATGGAGGATGTTTGTCTCACTTGGTACTAGCAGATTGAAGGACAAAGCGTAGTGATTGATAAGATCATTCCTCACGTAATAAAGTTCTGCATCAATACCTAGAATGTTTTAATACAGAGAAAATTAAGACAGGTGAAAAGCTAAGCCACAGCCAAAGGCAACTTTGAATACAACAAATAAAGATTACAGCTGTGCTTATTTAGGAGTAGGGGATGTCAAACAGTAAAAACATCAATATGTATATGAACCATATAGCACTTCAGTCAATGCTGTAAACACCATGCACAAACGCTAGACTCTGGAAATGGTGAAGGAGAACACATGAATGTGCTCTATTCCTTCCAAATATGGAAACTGAAATTTGGTACTTTATGTCCAAACTCTCATATACCTTCCAATTGTGGTAAATATATATTGTAAATATTTTTTATAGCTGGGGCAACACTGAAACTATGCCTTATAATTATAGTTTCTCTGTGCTTGTTTGGTCAAGTTGAGCCCATTTAAAATATTCATAACTACTATCAAAAGTCAGCATGAGTTGTAGACAGCTAAACCTGCTCTCCTGAGTCTATTCTTTAGCATAATACAGGCAAACATCATCCACGGGTTCAACACGTGCGGTTTCACGTACGCATGGCTGGGAAATAGGCACCCGACCTTGGCATATGGGGGGGGGGCTGTGGAACTCATGCAGGCCCCAAATGGGCTCCAGACTGGCCTGCGAAGTCATTTGGAAGGCAGGTAGGTAGAGAGAAGAAGTCCCCACTGCCATTCCCATCACACAGCAACGATTTTAAAAGGTTCCACCATCATCCATTTTGAGCGCTGGAGCCACTTTGTAGCTCTTTGATTGGAAAAACGGGGACAAAACCCATATTATCCAGTATCTGCAAATTTGCCATCTGCACACACACAACCTGCCACAAAACCCCTGCAAATAATAGACGTCTCCTGTACTTGAGACTTTTTCCCAATGAGTTCAAATGAATGACTCAGTTTTGCTAGGCCCACCCCCCCGCTTTTTAAAATCAGTCTGACATGCCAATTCACTTAGTGATGTGTGTCGTCACTTTCACTGCCTTATCCTGATAACTCACAGGGCTCAAAATGGCTCATATCTAGGGGCTAGAAGATCATCACTTCCCAAACCCTAGAAGTTCTTTTCTACATAATTGAGTGCGAGCACCTATTAGAACAACTTATTAGATTAGTTGCTTAGATTACTTCAATGCATAGTACCTGGGGTCAGTGTTCTCATCTTATTTTTCATCTGTGTGCGGAATGAGTTTTATTCTGGGTGGGAGTATCAAGGCAGTGTGTGCATACATGCGAGTGGGGCCTTTCTGATTCAACCTGAGCAGGATCTAAAATTAACTGAGCAGACATAAAAAAAAACTTGTGAGCGCAAGCATGTGTGCATGCCTTAGAGGGAATACTGCCTAGGGCTGGCTTTGATAACAGTTTGGAAACAGAAGTTTGTACAAAATAGGGCTGCAGGATTATTAACTGGGGCTGGATGTTTTGAATATATTACGCCAGTACGCCAGTTGCATTGGCTCCCAGTCCATTTCTGGTCCCAATTCAAAGTGCTGGTTTTAACCTTTAAAGCCCTAAATGGCTTGGGACTGTGTTACCTGAGAGAATGCCTTGCCCCATATGTCCCAAGTCAGACCTTAAGATCTTATGCTAAAATCATTGTAAACCGCTTAGAGAGCTCCGGCTATAGAGCGGTATATAAATGTAAGTGCTATTGCTATTGCTATTGCTATTCTTCGGAGGCCCTGCTCCAAATGCCCCTGCCAAATGAGGTGGGCCAGGTGGCTACTAGGGAGAGGGCCTTTTCAATGGTTACACCCCATTTACTAAACAGCTTCCCCAGTGAGGTTCACCTGGCTTCATCACTTTGTTCTTTTAGATGCCAAGTAAAGACCTTTTGGTTCACTCTAACCTTTAAAATTTTGGTTTTTAACTTATTTTTAAAGAGATTTTAAGTTGCTTTGTATTGTATATTGTATCGTATGTGTGTGTGTTGTGGCTTCATGTATAATGTTTTTTTTTCTGTTGTGAGCCACCCAGAGAACAATTTGTTATGGGGCGTCTAACAATAGGGGCGTCAACAATAATATTTTATTACTACTACTACTACTAAAATTATTATTACTGCAAACCTAAATTTAAACCCAGGAATATAGACCTGAAGGTTTATTTATTTATTTATTTTTACATTTTTATACCGCCTTTCGTTAAAAGAAAACCCCAAGGCGGTTTACAAAAATTAAAACATACAATAAAAGCAGTAAAAACATCAAGCTAAAAACATATGTAAAAAAGAAGACAGCAGATAAAACACACATAAGAACAGCAGTAAAAAATGATTATGTAAAAGCCTGGGTAAAAAGACAAGTCTTTAAAAGCTTTCTAAAAGCTGTGATGGAGTCCGAGGAACGAATGGCCACCGGGAGAGCATTCCAGAGTCTAGGAGCAGCAACAGAGAAGGCCCTGTCCCGAGTGCACGACAGCCGGGCCTCCCTCATGGGATATGAAAAAATGGGGTGGGATATGAAAAAAGGCGGAGGGAAGGAGGGTCCCCCCCACCAATAATTCTCTAAACGTTTTCAGTTGAGAAGTTGCAAATTTTGAAGGAACATTGGGGAAAAAATCTTAAGAACTCTCTCTTTTAGAATGAGTGGAATGTTTTAAAGGTTATTTTAGCTGCCCTTTACTCAAAATGTTGTCTAACAACTACATAAAACCATCTATACAATTTGAGCAATTACCATTTCTGTATATGGTATGTACAAATCTCTTGCCTGTTTCAGATTCATCCACCTTCTGAAGCATGTGAAAGAAACAGGTCTATCTTTAAAAAGCGACTGATCTTTCAAAAAACTAATTCTCATTAGAGGTAAGAATAAGATAGCATTTCCCAAGGTTTTATAATTTAAATGTCAATATATGGGTGACGTGCGGCTAATTTTATTCAGTTACTATGACAATACACTATTAAAGCAAGCAAGCAATGTTTAACTTGCAATTTTATAAAGGTTTTACTGACAGTCCTTAACACTATGATCTCTTAGGCTGGAGACAAACTTTAGTTTTTGGTTTCCTTCTGTTTTGTTTCCCCCTTTCTGGAGAGCTGAAAGCAGTTTGATAGAGGGGCTGTTGCTCGCAAGGTATACACTCATCCCCCTGCTGGCTATGTTTAGCAATGGTTTCAGGCTTTTTGCATTGATGTTTCTTCTGTTTTTGAATAATGCTGACAATTACTCAGGGTGAAGAGAAGATAAGGTTATATAGGGTGTTAAATGTCTTATTTGCAGAAGAGGGAGGAGCTCTTCCTGCAGCTTTCAATTCCTCAACATCTAAACTCTCTTCCTAAAATGCTACCGCTTGCTTTTCACAACATGCCAGAACAGTTCCCCACTCCATCCTGCCAACCTAAGTATTCCTGTCACCCAAGTCTTTTCCATTAGCCATCACCCTTTCTCATCAGCTGTAAATGCAGTGGAAGAAAACTTCCACCGCTAATTCAAGTCTGATGCTAACACATGGAGTATTTATTAATCTAGTGCTTAATGTGCATAACAGGACAGGCCTCTGTCCCACGGAGTTTACAATCTAAAATTTGACACACTGAGGAGAGGGTATAGGGTAGAAAAAGAATATGTGTTTTTAGTCACATGTACTTAAGGTTAGTTGCAGTAGGATATGGGAATTAAGAGACTGTGACAAAGGCATCACACCACTTTCAGGAGGAATCTCAAGCAAGTCAGAGTGGATGTGCAGAGCCATTGACCTGAAGACTCACAGTTCAATTATTTGCATATTAGTTTGCCATGGGTCATACCGGAAATACCAAAAGAGTTTGACAATGCCCCTAGGCCTTGTGTTTAAGTTCCCTGTACAGTATTAGGGAAATATATGATTCTGCAGAAGTGCCTAGCTGGGGGAGCACAGTTTAAGCTGCAGGCATAAAAAGCATTTGTATAGTACTTTCAAATATTCAAAACATTATATATCCTTGTCATCTTTACAACCATCTTGTATGGAGTGCTCAGAGAAAGTGCCTTGCCATCTAATTCATAACAGAGGAAAGACCTGAACCTGTGGCTTCCAGATTCAAAGCTCAGTCTTAGCCACAGCACTATACTAGCTTTTTCCATGCCACTATATCTCATTAGACCCTGTAGGATAAATTCATACATTCATCTGCATCACTCACTATTTCATCAAATGATTCACAGCTGAACACGAGCCATCTCCATTTAACAGCATTGTGTGTGAGATAATATGAAACTAGTTGACCTGGTGCAGAGCATCTGCACCCCTAGTTCTCAATGTCTCTCCTCCACTTCAGTCCCATTTTGTTCTCCCCCCAGCTCATTCTCCCTCTGTGGACATCTCCTTCCGCCCACTGCCATTTTCTCCATTGGCTGGCCTCCACCACCGTTTTCTACCCTGACCGGCCACCGCTGCCATTTTCTCCCCGGTCCCTGTGGCTAATTGGCAGCTGCTCACGAACTCTCACAAGAGCTGCCACGCATGGGATTAGCCACAGCTACATCTTAGAGAAATAAATATCTAGATTATGCAATAACTGTGTTCTATTTGATCAGTAATGACAGTTTCACTTTTCCAAATCCTCACAACATTGCAGTCAAGTGATGGAAATGCATGCATGAATAAGCCTATGATCACCAAAAAAACAGTTCAGGTAAATTTAGGCTGAGTTTAGACATGGTTTGGCAGCAATCCAAAATGTCTTTAAGTCGTCAAAGCCCTGCCTGGCACTTTAAATCATTTAGGCAAAATACACTGTGGTAGACAGAACAGTATCACATTTGATGTATATGTTTTTATTTTAAAACTATACTTTGCTTCTCCCTTTTAAAACGGTTTTGTTTTTTAATTATTACGTTGAACATGTTTTGCCCTCTGATGCTATTTGGGTTGCACCCAGTTTCCTAGACAGATTATCTGCCTGCATTGCATCATGAAAAGCAACTTTATGCTCAGTTAACATACTTTGGAGCCATAGACTCTTAGCCAGAACAGATTCACAGGTCTTCAGTCCCAATAAGTCCTCCCCACAGTTGATTATTAGATCCAATTACAGGAGCTTGTGTGTGTGTGTGTGTGTGTAAATGAGAGGTACTTCCTAGTTAATTCCCAGCATCTCTAAATGAACCTGCCTTCAAGAGCAAGCAACACGCAGTGTTTGGAACACAACAAAGTGATAACAGCCTGTATGTTAAATACTTCATGGTGGAGTATGCTGATATTTCATTCATACCGGCCTGGTATGGATAATGTAAATATATATACACTCATGGTTCTCATAATTTAAGAGGCTACTTTTCTTCACACGGCTATTTTTGAGACACAGTATTAATAAAGAATTATCAGCCATTAAGCTAACAGACAAATCATCCTTGCTACTGACACAGGTTAATAGCAACTGACAGTAACAGTGGAAGACGACAACAATGAGCAATCAGGTTTTTAATCTATTGGGATTTTTTGCAGTTCTGTAGAATTTTAATATTTTTAGCTATCTTGAGCAACTGCTATCAATAAACTTTTAGAACACCTGCAACAAAGGTGGTACTAAAAACAAGAGAATAAGCCAGTCCTTGCTTACATTTTTAGTTACTTCAGCAATGCTGTGACACCATATCGACATATTTTGCTTGCCAAGTCAATGATATTTAACTTAGAAATGTCTTCCTTCTCATACTATGCAACATTTGTGATGTTTGATTTGTATCAGATCTCAGGGTGGATTTATTTAAAGCAAATAGATTTAAATCACGATTTAAATCACTAGTCAGTAAGACTAGATTTATATCATGGTTTTTTTACATAAAGACTCATTCTTGATGGTATAATCTTAATATTTACAACCAGGTGAAGGTTTCATTTTTGGTCCTCTTCTAGATAGAAAAATTGCCCAAAATAATCTTACAGAAACCTCTGGAAGAGCATGACATTGTGAATGGATTAATGGAATTCATTTACCAAAAAATATAAACATTGCATATATACAGCCTCATGCTACATAATTAAAAACTAATCCTTATTTCATGATGAATACCTTTGGACTATAATGTATCTTATATAGAAAACTATCTTTAGTTTTCCTCAAAAATCCGATTTAAATTAAAAAAAATCCTATTTAAATAAAAAAATCAATTCATTTTTATCCACCCTGTATCTTTTGCATCTGGCTGGAACTCAAAGAGGCTCAACGGAAAAGGACTTCCTTCAAAAGGAGAGAGGTGGAAATAGGAATTGAGGGTGAGGGCAGGGAGATGAGCTTGCCACCACTTCCTAGAACATCTACTGCAATGCACTCTACGTGGGGCTGCCATTGAAGACAGTTTGGAAGCCTACTCTGGGAAGAGCAGAAACAGCTTCAGGAGGTGACAAGCTATTCTAAACAGAACAACATCTAGCCTTTCCCCCCTTCAAACTAACTAACAGGAGAAGGGGAGATATTGAGGGGCTGGTTTCTCT
Source organism: Hemicordylus capensis (assembly GCF_027244095.1). Lineage (NCBI taxonomy): Eukaryota > Metazoa > Chordata > Lepidosauria > Squamata > Cordylidae > Hemicordylus > Hemicordylus capensis. The sequence goes on along the minus strand of NC_069659.1, from coordinate 297,467,333 downwards.
TTAAGGGATAAGTCCTAGTCTGTGTGTTTGTGTGTGTTATTTGCCAAGGCTGGCACTTGCCAGGGCTAGCAAACTCTAGTGTTTTTGTTTGTCCCTGCCTGGAGGGGGTGGAGTCACCTAGGGCCATGGAAGGTCCCACATCCTGTGTCTCAGTTTGAAGCCTACTCCTACATAAGAGTTGAAGGCCCAAGAGCATAGTGAAAAGAGCATAGTGAATAGGGATAGCAAACAGGACGTTGTGTGCTCGGTGCAAGGAGCTCTTGGCTCTCAGGGAACAAGCTCGTTCCCTTGAGACCAAGGTGGCGGATCTGGAGAAGCTCAGGGAGACAGAGGCATGAGGACGAGACCTCTAGGGACGTGGTAGAGACATCCCACTCCAGGGCTGATAGCTCCTCTGCTGTCACGGAGAATGAAAGTCTCGGGGAAAGAGGACAATGGTCTGAGGAAAAGGGAAATGCTCCTTTAGAAGAGACCCCTTCCATAGAAGATGAGCCCATACCCTCTCGCACAGGGGATACTCCTCCGGGGGGGGACCTCCTTGTAGTGGGTGATTCGATCATTAGAGGTAGAGAGAGATGCATTTGTGACCCGTGTGTTGACCACACAGTGACTTGCCTGCCTGGTGTGAAGGTTGCGGACATCATGCAGCATTTAGATAGACTGTTAGGCAGTGCTGGGGAGGAGACAGCTGTTGTGGTGCATGTCAGTACCAACAATGTGGGGAAATGTAGTTGGGAGGTCCTGGAAGCAAAATTAGGCTGACAGGTAGCATATTGAAGTCCAAGACACCCAAGGTAGCATTCTCAGAAACGCTACCTGTTCCACGCGCAGGTACAGTGAGACAGGCAGAGCTGAGGGGTTTCAATGCGTGGATGAGACGTTGGTGCTGGGAGAAGGGGTTTAGATTTGCTAGGGATACATTCTGGGGCAAGCAAGGCCTGTACAAAAGAAATGGGCTGCACTTGAACCAAGAGGGAACCAGACTGCTGGCACTTAAAATCAAAAGGGTTGCAGAGCAGCTTTTAAAATGAAGCCTGGGGAACAGCCGGAAGGAGATGAGCAGTAACAGGTTCGGCAAATGCCATCCTTTAAGGTGTGAGGGTGCAAAGGATTCAGATAAAACAGAAGGGAACAGAGCAGAACCACATAAAGAGCAGATAGAAGGCTGTGCCAGCTGGTCAAAGAGTCCAGAGAAGATAGCATACAACAGGTAAGAGATTCAGCGTACAGGTGCTTCTATGCCAATGCCAGAAGCCTCCAAGCCAAGATGGGTGAGCTGGAGAGCTTGTTTGCTAACACAGAAACAGATATAGTGGGCATAACATAAACATGGTGCAACAGTGAGACCCAGTGGGACATTGTTATCCCTGGATATAAACTCTATAGAAAGGACAGAGAGGGGAGCCTTGGAGGTGGAGTAGCAATGGATGTTTAAAAAAGGGGTAGAATCTAACAAGGTAGAAAACCTAGGTGGACTGGAATCCTCCACAGAAACCCTGTGGATGACAATACAAGGACTGAAAGGAAATGTGCTCAAAACACTGACAGTAACTGGGAGTTGCAGTAGGAAATCAGGGAGGTGTCATGGAGATGTAAGGCAGTAATAATGGGTGACTTCAATTACCCACACATTCACAGTCAGGTAGTGACAGAGAGGTCAAATTTCTAGATATGCTGAATGAATGTGCCCTAGAACAGTTGGTCTTGGAACCAACCAGAGAGAAGGCAACCTTGGACTTGATCCTGAGTGGCACCCAGGACTTGGTGAGGGATGTCAGTGTCATCGACCCTTTAGGGAACAGTGACCATAGTGCGATCAAATCAGCATACATGCGGGGAGAGAATCACCAAAGAAGTCTAATATAGACACTTTGAATTTCAGAAGAAGAAACTTCTCCAAAATGAGGAGTATGGTGAAAAGGAAACTGAAAAGGAAAATCAGGAGAGTCACTTTGCACCAGAGTGCATGGAATTTACTCAAATCCACAATACTAGAAGCCCAGTTAGATTGTATATCCAAAAGGAGGAAAGGTACCACTAAGTCCAGGAGGATGCCAGCATAGCTAACAGGTACTGTCAAGGAAGCCATAAAAGGGAAGAAGACTTCCTTCCGAAATTGGAAGGCCTGTCTAAATGAAGAGAACAGAAAGGAACACAAACTCTGGCAAAAGAAATGCAAGGTGACAATAAGGGAGGCAAAAAGAGAGTTTGAGGAACATTTAGCTAAAAGCATCAAGGGGAATAACAAAAACTTCTTTCAATACATCAGAAGCAGGAAAAACCTGCCAGGGAGGCTGTTAGACCATTAGACAATGAGGGAGTGAAAGAGATTATTGAGGACAAGGAGGATGCAAAGAAGCTAAATGAGTTTTTTTGTCTGACTTCACGGCAGAGGATACTGAGCATATACCTGTTCCTGCTAAATAACTGAGTCAGATAGAAGTGACAAGCGATGATGTTCTAAACTGTCTGGAAAAACTGAAAACTAGCAAATTGCCAGGGCCGGATGGCATCCATTCAAGAGTCTTCAAAGAACTCAAATGTCAAATTGCCAACCTCCTTGCTAAAATATATAACTTATCCCTGCAAACAGGCTCTGTACCAGAGGACTGGAAAGTAGCCAATGTAAAACAGATTTTCAAGAAGGGATCCAGGGGCGATCCAGGAAATTACAGGCCAGTTAGCTTAACGTCCATTCCAGGCAAATTGATGGAAAGCATCCTCAAGGATAAAACTGTAAAGCAAATGGAACAACAGGCCCTGCTGGGGGAGAACCAGCATGGCTTCCGCAAAGGTAAATCTTGCTTCACAAACCTTTGGGAGTTCTTTGAGAGTGTCAACAAGTGTGTGGAGCAAGGTGATCCAGTTCACATAGTCTACCTGGACTTCCAAAAAGCTTTTGACAAAGTTCCTCATCAAAGACTCCTGAGGAAACTTAGCGGTCATGGGATAAGGGGACAAGTCCATGTGTGGATTGCTAACTGGTTGAAAGACAGGAAACAGAGGGTAGGGATAAAAATGGAGAGTTTTCACAATGGAGGGAAGCAAGAAGTGGGGTCCCCCCGAGATCTGTACTGGGACCGGTGCTTTTACATTTATTCATAAATGATCTAGAAGTAGGAGTAAGCAGCGAGGTGGCCTGATGATACCCAACTCTTTCAGGTAGTGAAATCCAAAACTGATTGTGAGGATCTCTAAAAGGATCTCTCCAGACTGAGTGAGTGAGTGAGTGGGCGACAAAGTGGCAAATGCAGTTCAATGGTCAAATATGCTAAATAAATAAATAAATGTTGGCAAGCATAAAGTGATGCAAATTGGGACGAAAAACCCCATCTTCAAGTATATGTTAATGGGATCTGAGCTGTCGGTGACTAACCAGAAGATGGATCTTGGGGTCGTGATGGATAGCTCATTTAAACTGTCGACTCAAAGTGTAGCAACTGAGAAAAAGGCCAGTTCCATCCTAGGGATCATCAGGACGGGGATTAAAAATAAAGCTGCTAATATTATAATGCCCTTATACAAAACTATGGTGCAGCCACACCTGGAGTACAATTCTGGTCACCAAATCTTTAAAAAGGACATTGCAGAACTGGAAGAGGTGCAGGAGAGGTCAACCAAGATGATCAGGGGCCCAAAGCACCTTTCCTATGAGACAAGGTTACAACACCTGGGCTATTTAGTTTAGAAAAAAAGACGATTGCAGGGAGACATGATAGAGGTCTATAAAATAATGCATGGTGTGGAGAAAGTGGCTAGGGAGAGATTCTTCTCCCTCTCACATACTACTAGAACCAGGGATCATCCCATGAAATTGATTGCCAGGAAAACTAGGACCAACAAATGGAAGTACTTTTTCACACAACGCATAATCCATTTGTGGAATTCTCTGCCACAAGATGTGGTGTCAGCCAACAACCTGGATGTCTTTAAGAGGGGTTTGGATAACTTCATGGAGGAGAGGTCTATTATCAGCTACTAGTCTGAGGCCTATAGGCCACCTCCAGCCTCAAAAGGCAGGATGCCTCTGAGTACCAGTTGCAGGGGAGTAACGGCAGGAGAGAGGGCATGCCCTCAACTCCTGCTTGTAGGCTTCCAGCAGCATCTGATGGGCCACTGTGTGAAACAGGATGCTGGACTAGAAGGGCCTTGGGCCTGATCCAGCAGGGCTGTTCTTATGTTCTGAAGCTTCAGCTGGTCCAAAATGCTGCTGCAAGGATGCTGATAGGCACAGGTCACTTCATGAGTATCACACCCATCCTGTGGCAGCTTCATTGGTTACCGGGCTAGATTCAAGGTGCTGGTCTTGACCTTTAAAGCTCTACATGGCTTGGGGCTGGGGTACCTGTCAGACCGCATTTGTCTATATGAATCTGCCAAGGCCCTCCGGTCATCATCTCAGGCCCTGCTCATGTCCCTGCCACTAACAGAGATCTAGTTGGCGGGTACTAGACAGAGGGCCTTTTCAATCGTGGCCCCTGGGTTTGCCATGCTCCCTTCCTCAGTGTTTTTAAAAGACAACTAGAAGCACATCTTTTTAAAGAAGCTTTTTAATGCTCCATCTTTGGTTATATCTGGTAGGTCCTTTAGTTTTTAGTTTTTATAATTCTAAATTTTAACTTTTAAAATAACTTTTAATTTGCAACTCAATACTGATTGGGGGTTTTAACCTGACTTTTAAATTATTTACTTAATTTGGTTAATTTTATTACTTTTATTGTATATTGTATCTATTTTATTGTTGTGACCTGCCCCAAGCAGTAGTGTACTGGTGGGGTGGGGTATAAATGTTTTAAATAAAAATAAATAAATCTAAACTACATCAAGTCAACAACTTCTGGGGAGTTGTCAGATGCTGGAGCAGGTAACCCCATCTCCTGGTTACAGGCTGCAAACTTGCCTTCAAGAAACATAGGTCAAGGCTTCTTGGTCCTCCTGCTCCTGAGCGGAGACTATGGCAGCCTCATTTCCTCTGATCCAGATGTCACTCATCTCAAGAAGTACTGCATCTCTTGCTTCTCCTCCAGGGAATTCTGGTTTGCATCAAAGGGAGAAAAAGGCTCCTATGGCTCATGATCAGAAGACACTACAGATAGTTACCACCACATTGTATGTGGACCCTATTTGAGTTCTTGTCTATATTTGTTTAACGTCCCCTGTTTCAGAAATGTGTGGCCCTCCAATGTAAAATACAAATATGATTTGAACAGTATAATTCAGGTTACTTAAATTTAGAACAGAAAAATATACACAGAGGCAGTATTTTTTATTCCATTGTGCATTATTCTACAGCTGAGTGTATCAAACTGAGACAACTATTAAGTTTACTTTAGAGATCTTCTGCAAGCAATTCATTCAACAATGATATTTTAAGATTCAATATATTTTAGACTATTAGGTAATCCATGTTAGTTAAATACAAACTCCTGCTGGTAGAGATTTCAATTCTCTTTGCTACCAACTACCAATAAGGGGCTTTTTTTTTTTTTTAAATTCCTCTACTCCTAGACAACAAAATAAGGATTTGCTTCTATTTTGGTGATGCACTGCCTACATTTAGTTTAATAGGTATAGACCTGTAAGAAAATATTACAGTATATCCCTGGTATGCAAATGTTATCTGAGCCTGAACATGGTAAAAGTGTTAGGCACCTTTCAGAGGCAGAAAGGGTTGTGACTATCTTGAGGGGGTATTATTCAAGCTGAGAAATTTCCCACACTTTTTGTTTAAGCCCTCCTCTCTCCCCTTCACTACTAAGCTCCATTAGCTCCACCTACTTGCTTGTCTGTTAATTGCTCTCTGAGTCCACAAACATTCCACTCCATTGAGTTAGACTGGGATGGTTGAGGAGGGTCCCCTTAGAGGTTTTTTCCTTCAGATTTTTGTGAAACCAACGTATCTGCACGTAACCCTGAGTCTGCTGGTAGCTCTCTCTCATCCTCAGTAGTTTTGATTCTGCATCCATAAGGATCACATAGAACAGCCATGTATAGAGAATATTTGCACCCAACTATAAACGTCAAAGACGACATGAGGGATGCAATGGAATTCATTGGTTATTGAGTGTGGGTATGAACTTCATTTTAATGGTTTTTTTGCAGACAAGATCTCCTGTATTCTGGCCGACTTGGACTCCACTGTTTTTGCAGGGTCTATGGAGGAGGTGACCAGCAATCCCTCTTTCAGTATTAGATTGGATCAGTTTCAATCTGTGACTCCTGAGGAGGCGGACAAGCTGCTTGGGGCAGTGAGGCCTACCACCTGTTCTCTGGATCCTTGCCTGACCTGGCTGCTTCTATCTAGCAGGGGGATTGTTGGAGGTGGCCTAGTTAATATCGTAAATGCATCACTGAGGGAGGGTAGGGTGCCCCCGTGTTTGAAGGAGGGATTGATTAGACCACTCCTAAAGAAGCCTTCTTTGGATCCCTTAGTGTTGGACAGTTACAGGCCAGTCTCCAATCTCCCTTGGTTGGGAAAGGTGATTGAGAGGGTGGTGGCCGACCAGCTCCAGGCAGTCTTGGAAGAAACTGATTATCTAGATCCATTTCAAACTGGCTTTAGGACTGGCTATGGGGATGAGACAGCCTTGGTCGGCCTGATGGATGACCTTTACCGGGGAATCGACAGAGGGAGTGTGACTCTGCTGGTTCTTCTGGATCTCTCAGCGGCGTTCGATACCATCGACCATGGTATCCTTCTGGATTGCCTGGGGGAGTTGGGGATAGGGGGCACTGCTTTGCAGTGGTTCCACTCCTATCTCTCGGGTAGATTCCAGATGGTGGAGCTTGGTGACAGTTGCTCCTCAAAATGGGAGCTGTTATATGGAGTCCCCCAGGGCTCCATTCTGTCACCAATGCTTTTTAATATCTACATGAAACCGCTGGGTGAGGTCATCAGGAGATTTGGTGCTGGGTGCTATCAGTATGCTGATGACACCCAAATCTACTTCTTTTCATCTTCAGGAAATGGCACTCATTCTCTAAATGCTTGCCTACAGGCTGTAATGGGCTGGATGAGGGAGAACAAATTGATGCTGAATCCAAGCAAGACGGAGGTGCTCATTGTGGGGTTCAGAATCTGAGGAATGAGTTAGATCTCCCTGTGCTGTAGGGGGTTACACTCCCCCAGAAGGAGCAGGTGCGCAGCTTAGGAGTACTCCTGGACCCAGGCCTCACCCTAGTATCTCAGGTGGAGGCCATGGCCAAGAGTGCTTTCTATCAGCTTCAGCTGATTCAACAGCTCGGAGAGGATGACCTCAAAGAAGTGGTGCATCAGCTGGTAACTTCCCGGCTTGACTACTGCAATATGCTCTACGTGGGGCTGCCTTTGCACGTAGTCCGGAAACTTCAGTTAGTTCAGAATGCGGCAGCCAGATTGTTCTCTGGGGCAACCCGGAGAGACCATATGATGCCTGTTTTGAAACAGCTACACTGGCTGCCAATATGTTTCCGGGCAAAATACAGAGTGCTGGTTATTACCTTTAAAGCCCTGAATGGCTTAGGTCCAAGTTATCTAAGAGAGTGCCTTCTTTGATATGATCCCCACCGCACGTTAAGGTCATCTGAGGAGGTCCGTTTCCAGTTGCCACCGGTTCGTCTGGTGGCGACGCAGAGGCGGGCCTTCTCTGTAGCTGCTCCTGGGCTATGGAATGCACTCCCGGCAGAAATTCGTAATTTGAGATCATTGCTGTCCTTCAAGAGAGCCCTTAAAACGTACTTATTTGGCCCGGCCTTCCAGAGTTTTAAATGATTAATTGTTTTAAATTGTTTTAAACTGTTGCCCTGATTTTCAGGGTTTTTAGCTGTTTTATTGGTTTTATTGTGTTTTAATAGTTTGATTTTAATTGTTAATTTGTTTTCATTGTTTTTATCATGTTGTGAACCGCCCTGAGCCATTTTGGATGGGCGGTATATAAATCTAATAAATAAATAAATAAAATTTTATGTTGTTTTGTTTCCTCCCTTTCATTGTTACTTTCTTTTCCCTTCCTGTTATGTGAAATTGGGAATTTTATTTCCATCCTCTATGAGACGTAGTGTATTTGTAATGGGATTGACTGATTGCTGTCAGTCCTTTTGCTGAATGACGACACTGAGTTGTATTTAAGAGCACGACTCTGCCACTTCTTGTATAGCACTGAGGCTGATGTTTTACATCAAAACATCTTCTATCTGGAACACCTGTTTTTAACATATTTGTGCATTAAAGAGGTCTCAAAAAAAGCTGGTGAGTTGTGGAAGACGCGTATTTCATTGTTATTATACTGTCTGATAACAACATTTCCAGCTTTTTCAGAAATAGATATTAGGCTTGTGCCCGAAACGTTTTGGAGGCCATTATGAAGGGCTCCGAAACGTTTCAGTGCTGGGGGCAGTTTTGGCGCTGAAACGCCGACAGGGGTAGCACTTTAAGGGCGGGGGAGGGTTACTCACCCCTCCCGCTGCATTTCCCCCGCTGGCGTGCTGTCGTTTTGAAGCCCCTCGGGGTGGCAGCGTTCCTCCCTGCCGCCCCGTTTCCCCCGTCGGCCAGAAGTGGCTGGAAGTCACGAGCCCGCATGCGCGCGCATGCGTGCTCACGACTTCCGGCCACTTCCGGCCGACAGGGGAAATGGGGCAGCAGGGAGGAACGCTGCCACCCCGAGGGGCTTCAAAACGACAGCACGCCGGCAGGGGAAATGCGGCGGGAGGGGTGAGTACACCCTCCCCCGCCCTTAAAGTGCTACCTCCCGTCGGCACCGAAGATCTTCGTGCACATCCCTAATAGATATAAGATTTGATAATATAACCTCTTTGAATTGTCAGTCAGATATTCAGAGTCAGCACACAAGAAACGATTGAGTTGGCATAGTTCTGCTTGAATACGGAAATTCTGTTCTGGACCACTTTCATAGTCAGACATCTTACAAATAATTTTCAAAAACTAATAAGGTTTTACTACTCCCAAGCCTTACCTTTTCCTTTCTAGACATTAGCTTCAAATTCAGCCCACAGTGTAAGGTCATGGAAGGAAAAATGCAGTGGCCTGGTTGCTGGGCTCCAAGACATTTTAGGCTGGTATTTTACTCAGTCTAAAAATATAATATGAGTTCCTGGACACCTGAACTATTTTTTCCAACCCTATGTATGATCATGGAGGACAAGGCTAAACTAAGAAAGAAGCCTTACTTAAGAATTTCCAGAGCAAGTAAGGGAAAGCAGTAGATTTTTTAAAAATGGAGAACTTATGTGATGAGTAGGTGCTCACATCTGTAACATAACTGTAACGTAACATAAGAGCCAGCGTGGTGTAGTGGCTAGAATGCTGGACTAGGACCGGGGAGACCCGAGTTCAAATCCCCATTCAGCCATGATACTAGCTGGGTGACTTTTGGCCAGTCGCTTCTCTCTCAGCCTAACCTACTTCACAGGATTGTTGTGAGGAAAAAACTTAAGTATGTAGTACACCGCTCTGGGCTCCTTGGAGGAAGAGCAGGATATAAAATGTAAAATAAATAAATAAATAAATAAATAAATAAATAAATAAATAATAACAACTGACACTCATGGATTGCAAAGAATCTGAACACCTCATGCATTTCTTAAGGTTAATATATGGAGGAAGAGTAATAAATGCAGAATATGATCAATGTTCTCTCTAATTTTCTTCATCTGTATGGAATGAGTTTTGTTCTGGGAGGCAGTATTAAGGAGGTGTGTGCACATGTACATTCAGAGTGGGACCTGCCTGATTAAACCCGAGTGGGATCTAAAATTAACTGAGTGGACATCAAAAAAGTGTGAGCATGTGCACACCTTAGAGGGAACACTGCATATGATGGTTGTAAAAAGAAAAAATTGCACATTAAAAGCAAAGTGTGCAATCTCCAAGAATCTCCTGCAGATGATATAATACAAGAATGATTGAAGAACTTATTTAATTGGTTTTAAAAACCATTACTGGAAATCTACTAAATAAATCTACTTAAAATGCTTTTGACTAGCAGTTTCCATTAAGCAAGCTCACAGAGAACTCAAAGCACAGAGATCTAGTTTCTTGTTACAGGACCTTACCTAACTTAAAGCAAACCACATGACAAGGCCTGCTCTTTTGCTTTATATTTTAAGAGGAAACACTCTGCTTCACCCAGACAGACCCCAAATCACATTAACATATATCTCTGTGCTCCACATTTGGACATAAACCAGAAAGAATAATTTAAATCAAGCACAGAACAAGAAGGTATACTTATGCAATACCATAGAAAGACAAGGTCATTCTTTCAAGATTTTAACATAACACATTCTGAAGCTCAGACGGAGAGGCAGAGATTTTATTCTCAATCATAAAGGATGCAGGGGAACTCTTGTGTTAATTACAAAACTGGATCATGTCACCCTAGAAGTCTTAACAAAATGGAGCTTTTTCAAGGGGCACTTGCATAAAAGCAGTCTAGCTTTAACTCTATGGAAGGTTTTAGAAAGTTGGAAAAAAGCTCTCAATTAGCATGGGAAAGTGCTTTTTGTTTATTTAAGAGGGGCTCTTTTAAGAACTCCCCTCTTTGAAGAGCAAGACAGACAAACAATAGCTGGATCTCATTTCTAAGCATTTAACAGATTTATTCAGAACAAAACAATTCTAGTATTTTTATCTTAATATTTTAAGTATGTTCTTAGCATTGCTTATAAATTGAGTCACTTTCCTGCCTAAGATTTTAAAGTTAGGAACATGTCAGCAATTTAACATATCACCCAAATGATATTTTTGTGCTTGCTATGTAGGCTATAGTACGAAAGTACCTTGGAAACATGCAATTAAGTTTTACTCACGCCGGGCACATTCACTAACACACACACAAAGTTAAGCTCACTACAGAATCTACTTCCTTTGACTTCGGTCACAACCAGTAAGGTGTCCAGATACCATGAGCTACTTCCTTTAAATTTCTGTCAGAGTTATTCTCTGCTACAATTCACACCTTCTCATCACTACACATAGCAATCATTAACATCCACTAAACTTTAATGCTTCTGGAAGAACAACAGAGTGACACTATTCCACAGTTCACACCTTGCAAAGCAGAAAATCTTCTCACACTTCTCTTTTTCAGCCCAATTCACATGTGCATTTTATAACACCAGAAAGTGAAAGCTGCATGAGCTCTGCTACCCCACTCTCCCACCTGATACGATGCTGTGTCAGCAGGACAACCTATTTCACACTTGGTTTTCTTGGATCCTAAAGCATACCAACTAGAGCAGCTCAGAGGGAGCTGAGAGACTACATCCATTTCAGCTGCCCATCTTTGCTTTTACCGTATTTCAGCTCTACCGAGATCAACAGGTTTTCCTTATAAAACAAGGCCACTGCAAGCATTAATTCTCTGGAATATTTATTTCATGAAGCTGCCATATACTCGTAAACCAGCTTCCAGCTGAATTTCAGACAAACACACAAAACATCAAGATTCACACATTAGGAAGACATTACATATGAAAAAGTCACCTTGCAGTGGTTCAGTAGCAGAAAGTTTGAGAATTTCAGGCATCAGCTTGAACATGAGCCTAGCTACAGCTCATGCTTCCAGTTGTCACAATACCATTAAACAGGGCCTTCAGAATGTCTTCACATCTCTACCCATTTCCATTCATGAAATGAATGTTTTTTTCCTAGCTAGCAAGACCAATTTTTCTATAGTTCTTGAATGTGAAACATGAGTAGGTGTGGCCCATCACTGACTAGACAAAGTCATTTTGCATAATTATACTTATAGGAAGGTTCAACAAATTAAATATATGTAATCCATTTTTTTAAATTAATGTGCTTGCAGAAGGGAAGTAAGAGAACAGTTTGAAATGTGTAGGATTCCAACTTTAAATAGTCTCATTTTATTGAATAATGGCCATATATGGAAAGTTTGCATCATGGTACATTTGAATCTGAGAAAGATCTGCTTTTCTTGGGCATATTGTCATTTTGGAACTATTGATCTAATTACTGAGTGTTAAAAATCTGTTGAGAACAATAACAGTTAAAATATGATTATTATATTCAGAACGTCCTCTAAAAAATACAATTTAAAAAAACCTTTCCCCAAGCATATTCCGTAGTAAAAGGTAGTGCATTCACCTAATTTAAGAGGCAGAGGTCTTTGTGCAAAATTTATCTGTATATCATTGGGAAGTATGACTTTATTTTACGCGAACAAGTTCTTCAAAATATATAATGCAGGTCGATCTTGTCATCTGCGGCCCCAGCACCCATGGTTTCACGTATCCGTGGTTGGGCCATGTGCACCCAACCTTGGTATGTGCTGTTAAACAGAGTTAATATGCACATATCCATGGTTCCTAGGTGGCCAAAAATGACTTTCGAGATAATTTCTGGCCACCATTTTGCTTAGCAGAGCCATTTTGTGGCTTTTTCTTGGGGTGGGGGGGTGGGAATCACAGGACAGCTGGAGAACTGTGGAGCACAGTATGACACTTAATTTCTCTGATTTCCACCATTTTAAAAGCGATCTTTGCCCTGCAGGAATCTAACCCCCCAACTGCCATTGACCAATGCCTGTTTTTTAATCGGCAGGAATGGAACCCCTGCAGATAACGAGGTCCACCTGTAGATTCAATTCAATATTATTCACACAGCTATTGAAACTGAGCTGAAGGACAGTTCCTGCCTCCAGGAACTGGTTAAACTACTCTGACAGATTCCAGGTAGTACTTTTGTATAAATTAAAAGAAGCAAGTGGGTAGACATTATCATGCATTATGACAAGTTTGCTCATCTTTTGAAAGCTGTACTGTCCCCAGGCATTTCCTCAGAAACCATTTATTGTAAATGCACACCGAATCAACACACTCAGCTTCTATAAGGATAACTGCACTGATTCGTGTCAATCCCACCCATCCCAAGCCCAAATGAGCATGAGTGGACAGCACAGTTGCTATAGTCTGAACTTGACACGGTGGCAGGATCACTGCAAAAATGTGCAAGATTTGTGCAATACTGCTTTCTGTATCTTAGTACTCAATTATGCAAGCCTCAGTGCAGAAAGCTACTGTCAAGAGGCACCCTCTGTTAATGAAATAAGCACAAAAATGTTTCTTGCTACTAGAAGACTCTCTTAAATCAATTTTACTAAATGTATATTTATTATACATCCCCTTCTAACTGAGCAAAGAGGCACCTTTTTAAAGTGGTGCTTTTCTTTATTTAGCAGGGGGAGAGCAACTGGCCCTATCCATTCCCAGCACAGCGTCCCTCCACTGGCTGTTCCTGGGGTCTGTCTTATATTTCTTTTTAAGACTGGGGACAGGGAGCCATTTTATTTATATCTATGTAAACTGCTTTGGGAAATTTTGTACTGTTGTATTATTTCCTAAAAGCACAAACTGCTTAATATTAGGCTTGTGCCCGAAACGTTTCAGAGGCCGTTATGAAGGCCTCCGAAACGTTTCGGCGCTGGGGGCAGTTTCGGCGCCAAAACGCCGACAGGGATAGCACTTTAAGGGCGGGGGAGGGTGTGCTCACCCCTCCCGCTGCATTTCCCCCGCTGGCGCGCTGTCGTTTTGAAGCCCCTCAGGGCAGCAGCATTCCTCCCTGCCACCCCGTTTCCCCTGTCAGCCGGGAGTCGCGAGCGCGCATGCGCCCGTCGTGTATGTGTGCGCGCGCGACTTTCGGCCGACAGGGGAAACGGGGCGGCAGGGAGGAACGCTGCCGCCCCAAGGGGCTTCAAAACGATAGTGCGCCGGCAGGGGAAATGCGGCAGGAGGGGTGAGTACACCCTCCCCTGCCCTTAAAGTGCTACCCCCCGTCGGCACCGAAGATCTTCGTGCACATCCCTACTTAATATAGTCCGGAATTTAAAAATGCCTATATTTTCTTTTCAAAAGCAGCACAACACAGCGACACCTTTTAAGATGATTTAACCATCTAAGTTTGATAGCCAAAGAGACAAGCCACTCTCACGAGATAAGCTGCTGATGCGTTTAAAGCTGTTGCAGTAAACAAAGAAAACTCTAGCAGCACATGTGGTTCTCTTTCTGTACTCAGCCTCTTTGAATTACAGCCATAACCATTCAAATATGTGGATGACTAGCAAAATAGAGTCTTTAAACTGTATTTGGTAGTACATTTTGCTAGGTACATACTGACTAGAGGATCAAGTTATACATTTAACAATAAACCCAGATTTTCACACACATTATTGATTGTTAATATCATTGTTTTGAATTGAACTTGTTTCCACTTTGGTCTGGGATGCCAGAATGTTCAGACAATTCTTAACTCTACTTTTTACTATGAGTACAGAGCAAAGTCACACATGCAGATTCAGCATGATCAGGACCATGCCAAGAAGGTGTCTCTTGCTTACTCAGCAGATCAGTATCTGGAACACTAACAGCAAACCAGAATCACTTTTTAAAACTTCAGGTTACCTAGATATCCATTCACTGGACATCTTCAGATTTATAATATTTATAGGCTACTTTCCATCAAAAATGTCCAAAGAATTTTAACACATTAAACACAAAACACAGACATAAAAACAATAGCCGACCTCCAGAGAAACTCTAGCCCCATGCAGACTTTTTAAAAGTGCCACTGTGACTGTGTACAGTGGCATAAAAGTTGGAAGTCCCACTTTGACTCATCAGTCACCACTGCTCTCTGCTGCTCATGCTTAGAGTGGTGTTTGTATTTAAAAAGCGAAGTGCTCACCATAACTGATATTTCAACACCACTGTAATGGTGACTAACAGGTCAGGGATAGAACTTCCAACCCGCTTATGCTGCTGCACACAGTTACAGTGGCACTTAAAAAAAATCTGAATGGGGCTTGTGTGTCAGTTTTCTGTTGCGTTACAGAGGAAAAGCAACTTTCGGTGATCCCCTTCATTCCCTGAACAGTTGCCTTTGCCTCCCAAAATATGTCCCTGATAGTTTCAGGAGACAGAGGCAGCTGCAGAGGAGAGTTCATTGAAAACTCGGGATGGCAACACAGGTTAGTGTGAATGCTAGCCAATGGGCCATATCCAGAGCATTACTGACACAATGTGCACCTAGCAAGGCACCTTCCACTTACTCCACTGAAGCTCTCTTAAGCCCCCTGAAAAGCCAGTGATAAGGGGGCCTGTGGCAACTGTATGGGATATAGCATGGGGTGCTGCAGAGGAAGTGGAACTATTCAGAAACCATGAATAGAGCAGTGTCTCTGCTAGCATCCCCCCCCCAGGTTTCCAGGTTACCCGCCCCCATTCCCCTGCAGCCCTCCCATTGTGTTGCATGCTGTTGCCGAAAGTCTGAGTCCCCCACTCCTCAGCAACATATTGTTTTGGTGGGCTAATGGATCTTCGGTAGGGAGGAGGTGACAGTGGGGGAGATGATTTGTGCCGGTACATATTGTGCCAGCAGTGCACTCTGGATGCTACCCAAGTAAAAACAGCACAGCAAAGAATGTGTGTACCTAAGTTTGGGGACCAGGGATAGACTGGGACTTCTCTTGGTGTACCGATTGCCCCGCTGCCCAGTGGAGTCCCTACCTGAGCTGACGGACTTGGTCTCAGGTTTGGTGTTGGAGTCTCCCAGGCTTGCGCTGCTGGGGGACTTCAATTTCTACTATGGGACCAATTTGTCTGGGGTGACTCAGGAGTTCACAGCAGCCATGACAACTATGGGCCTATCCCAAAGGGTCTCAGGACCAACGCACATTGCAGGTCACATGCTTGATCTGGTCTTTCACTCTGATCAGGGTGGTATTCTGTGGGTGGGGACTCATGTGATTTCCCCATTGTCATGGACGGACCACCATCTGGTTAAGGTTGGACTTACAATCACACCCCACCTTCACAGGGGGAGGGGCACATTAGAATGGTCCACCCAAGAAGATTATTGGATCCAACAGGGTTCCAAGTAGCCTTCGAAGGATTTAGTGTTGGCTCTGCCGGTGAGCCTGTTGATACCCTGGTGGAGAACTGGAACAGCAAGCTCACCAGGGCAGTAGACATGATTGTACCTAAGCGTCCACTCAACCTGCTTCAAAATTGGCCCCTTGGTATACAGAAGAACTACAGGGGCTGAAGGTGGCGAAGCAGACGACTGGAGCGCAAGTGGAGGAAGACTCGACTCGAATCTGACAGATTACAACATAGAGCACATTTGAAGATCTATGCTCTGGCAATACAGGCGGCAAAGAAGCGATTCTTTTTGGCCCATATTACATTCGCGAGTTCACGTCTGGCAGAGTTGTCCAGGGTTGTGAGAATGCTAGTGAGTGCCCCTCCTCCCTTGAATCAGAATTTGGAACCATCTATTACCCACTGTGATGTATTTAATGATTTGTGGATAAAATCTCTCATATTCGGGCCAACTTGAATTCAAACTCCACAATTACTGCAGTGTCTGAATTGGAAGTGTCCAGCGACTCTTCTTATGTGGCTGGATCAGTTTCAGTTTGTAACTTGTGAGGATGTGGACAAGCTGCTTGGAGCGATGCAGCCTACCACCTGTTCTCTTGACCCTTGCCCGACATGGCTAATGCTATCTGGCAGGGAGGCTGTTGTAGAAGGCCTAGTAGAGATCATAAATGCTTCTCTGAGGGAGGGCAGGATGCCTCCTTGTCTTAAGAAGGCAATTATTAGACGACTTCTGAAGAAGCCTGCCCTGGATTCCTCAAAGTTGAGCAACTATAGGCCTGTTTCCAACCTTCTGTGGCTGGGCAAGGTAATTGAGAGGGTGGTGGCCTCTCAACTCCAGACACTCTTGGATAAAACTGATTATCTAGACCCGTTTCAGACCGGTTTTCGGGTGGGCTATGGGGTGGAGACTGCCTTGGCTGGCCTGATGGATGATCTCCAATTGGGAATGGACAGAGGAAGTGTGACTCCGTTGGTCCTTTTGGACCTCTCAGCAGCTTTCGATACTATCGACCATAGTATCCTTCTGGAGTGTCTGAGGGGGTTGGGGTGGGAGGCACTGCTTTGTGGTGGTTCCAATCCTATCCCTCGGGCAGATTCCAGATGGTATCTCTCAGGGACTGTTGTTCTTCAAAAACTGAACTTCAGTATGGTGTCCCTTAGGGCTCCATATTGTTTCCGATGTTGTTTAACATCTACATGAAATGGCTGGGAGAGGAGAGAATCTTCATCAGGAGATTTGGTGCAGGGTGTTATCAGTATGCTGATGACACCCAAATCTATTTCTCCATGTCAATGTCATCAGGAAAAGGCATAACCTCCCTAAATGCCTGCTTGGAGGGAGAGATGAGCTGAAAGAGATAACAAGCTGAGACTGAATCCAGACAAGGAGGTACTTAATGTGCGGGGTCGGAACTCGGGAGATGATTCTGATCTGCCTGTTCTGGATGGGGTCACACTTCCCCAGAAGGAACAGGTACGTAGACTGGGGGTGCTTCTGGACACAAACCTCTCCCTGGTGTCACAGGTTGAGGCAGTGGTCAGAGGTGCCTTTTATCAGCTTCGGCTGATACGCCAGCTGCGTCCATTTCTTGAGATAAATGACCTCAGAACATTAGTACATCTGCTGGTCACCTCCAGACTTGACTACTGCAATGCACTCTATGTAAGGTTACCTTTGTACATAGTCCGGAAACTGCAGTTTGTCCAGAATGTGGCAGCCAGATTGGTCTCTGGGTTATCTCGGAGAGACCATATCACTCATATCTTAAAACATCTGCACTGGCTGCCAGTAAGTTTCCGGGCAGAGTACAAGGTTTTGGTTATAACCTATAAAGCCCTAAACAGCTTGGGCCCTGCGTATTTAAGAGAACGCCTTCTTTGCTATGAACCACACCGCCCATTGAGATCATCTGGAGAGGTTCGTCTGCAGTTGCCACCAGCTCGTCTGGTGGCAATTTGTACCCAAAACCTAGCTGATTTGGAGACAAAACAAATCACCCCTGTGGTCCACTGGCTAGATTCGGGTACAAATTGCATCACATCTGATTCGATTCAAATCGATTCAAAGTTCGGATCCCTTCTATTAATTCCCCCAGATTCTCAGCTTTCATTTTTTAGAAAAGCTAAGCTCTAGCCCTTGTAGAAATGGGGCTATGGAGCAAAATGTGTGGTCACTATTTTTCAAGTTTTTGGATTCTTTGGTGTATAATAACTTTCCCTCAATGAATCCCTATGAGGATTCATTACACACCTTCATTTCTTCTATTCATTTTGACTGTCTTTTTGACAGTGCCAACTGTCAACTGCCATGTGCCAACTACACCCCACTCTCACCTGCAAGGCAGTTGGGTACTATTCAGTTTATGTTCTAGGATTTTTTCCAAGTGTTTAGGCTATTTGGTGTCTAATAACTTTTCCTCATAATGAATCCCTATGAGGATTCATTACACACCAAAGAGTCTAAACACCTCAAACATTCCTAAAATATAAACTGAGTACCCAGTGGATTGTGGGTTGCGAGGTAGTTTGAACATGAGATGCCACCAATTCCCCACCCCCACCTACAAAGCAGTGGGGTCAAGATGAACATAAGAAATGAAAGTGTTTAATGAAGACACCAAAGAATCTAAACATTTCAAAAATACCTAAAAAATAAACTGAGTACCCCAGCGTGTGTGTGTGTGTGTGGCGGGGGTGTAGTTGGCACTGTCCAATGACAGTCAAAATGAACAGAACAAACAAAGGACTATAAGGAATCCTTATAGGGATTTATTATGAGGAAAAGTTATTGGACACCAAAGAATCTAAACATTTCAATATTCCTAAAAATTAAAATGAGTACCCCACTTCCTAGCAGGTGAGAGAGAGTGTGTGTGTGGGGGGGGTGTAGTTGGCACATGGCAGTTGACAGTTGGCACTGTCCAGTGATAGTCAAAATGAGCAGAAGAAATGAAAGTGTGCAATGAATCTTCATACTGATTCATTATGAGGAAAAGTTATTATACACCAAAGAAACCAAACACTTGAAAAATGATGGCACATTTTGCTCCAGAACTCCACTTCTACAAGGGCTGGAGCTGAGTATTTTTGTTTTTTGTTTTTAAATCAAAGCTGGGGATCCGTTTTTGGGTTAGGGTATGGCAACTTCGAATCCCCATTGTTTCCTATGGCGGAAATGTTCAAAATCAATTAAAAACAAAAAAATCATTAAAAATCAACCAAGTGTCCCACTGATTTGAAATTAGGGTGGTAGGTGGCACCCATGGGGACCTACCCACTACCTAAATTTGGTGCCCCTAGGACCTTGTTAGTGGTCCAAATATGAATAGAATCAAAGCAAATACAAATCAAATTTGGGGTGATTTGGAGGGGGGGTAGATTTGGATACAAAACTGATCAGGGATGATTTGTTTTGGGCACAAATTGAATTTTAAAAAATCAATTTGTGCACATCCCTACCAACCACCAAAAACGATGACTCTGAATTGAGTCTAGAAACAAGTCAAGAGCCAGTACAAATCTAAAAGCAACAGCAACATGATCTTTATACAAGGCACCTGCAGAGATGTGGGTTTTCCAGAAAAAATGCTGGAAATATTTCTAGTTCCCATTCACATTGGGATTTAAAAATCCCTAGAAATTTTTACTATGCAAATTTTTCTAATGCCCTAAATAAACTGTAATTGGATATGGCATGTTATTTAATCTAGATATTTAGTGTATAACAGAAACAAATGTTCAGAGCAGAAGTACAATAAAGGAGGATAGAGAAAGTTCTTACACATCCAGATATGGCTGTTTAGGCTACAGCAACAAATGGTCATGATACAGTTTTATTGAAGTCTATCTGTGAGACTGACATTCCATTAGTAAGGACATTTTAAGTCTGTGAGCACCAAAATCAAGTCAGCATCAAACATTCATGTGCCCAAACAATCGTGCCACAATTTTTTCCTGATGCTCCAATCTACACACATTGATTTCAGCCCACACCACTGAGTATAACTGGCTGCAGATGGATCTTCTCATCTGCCTCAGATTCATTCATCAAGTATAATAGGGACTGATGAACACTATGATGTGCATCCACATCAGTTGCACTTGCAGATCGCCCTTGCTCAACTGACTGGAAAATATATTCAACTAACCACATCTCTCTATGGATAAACAGTCCTACACCAAACCATGCACATGTGCCAACTTCCACATCTATAACACATTTTAACATTTACTGTAGACTCTTACACAAGCTCTGATCAAAACCACCCGTCAAATCAGTTGCACATCATATCACACATCTCTAAGCAGCTAGAATGTGTCTGTGCAAATACAGAAGAATCTCCTATCTCTAGCACGAGCTGACAGAAATTAATGCACTGTAAGTGTAAGATACTTTTTAAGCATGCTTTAGGAGGACTAAAATCAGATATGATGTGCTACATTTCATAAAAGTTATATTGCAATAAAGAATGCCAGGGCATCAAACTAACTGGCACACCAAATCACAAAGGAGAAAGTGTTTACCGGGTGCCTATTATTAGGGAACCACTGGTTCTTAGTTCAGACTAACGAATTTTTATAAAATTATTGCTCTCGCGTGTACAATATAGAGTACCTTTTTAAAAACCTGCTCCTTTTACAAGAATTTAATTTCTAACAAGCCAGGCAGTCACTGTTTACAAAACCAAACCACCCCGCTAAGCGCTAAAGTTAGCGCGGTCTGGTACAGGACAAGTTGCTTATTGGCCTTGGCTCTGGGAGGCTTCTGCTCTCACCTTCGCCATGAACTCACTGGGTGGCCTTTGAGAAGCAAGCGACTCCGCCTGCCTCAGTTCCCCCTTCATTTGGACTCTCACCTCTCCCTGCTGCGGTGGCCAAGGCGGATTTGGAGGGTGCGCCGAAAAGCATGTTTTTAAAACACCAGCACAAGGAACCCGACCATCTCCTCGCAAAGCGCAAGCAGGCGGCCCCGTCCTCCAAAGCCACGTACGTGCAGCATTGGTTTCCACCCCGACATCCAACGCCACCCAACGAGCCCCGTGCAGCAGGACTGCTAAGCAGCATCAGCGCAGCCGTGAGACCGTACAAGGAAGGAACGAAGGAAGGGCCCCTGGGGGCGAGGAGGGAGGGGCTCCTTCCCGGAGCGACCCCCGCCATTTAACCCGCCTGGCGGGGGCTGGGGTTAGAGGGAAGGCCGGCGGTCCTTATCCGGAAGCTGGAGCCCATCAGCTCTCCCTCTCCCCCGGAGGAAGCCGACCCGGAGCACAGAGAGGACGACGACCCGCACACGGGCCCGGCGGCAGCGGGGCGAGGGGAGTGGCGCCACTGCCCGCCCCTCACTCACCGAGGAGTCGCCGCACCTCCTCCTGGCTCATGTAGACGCTCAGGCCGGGCCCGGTGGCGGGAAGGGCAGCTTCGGGAGGCCCCCTCAGGCCCTCGGCGCCCGCGGGCAGCGGCGACAGCAGGAGGAGGAGGAGGAGGAAGGGGAGGCAGCGGCAGCGGGGACAGCCGCGCCGGGACAGCCGCGCCTCAGCGGTGTCGCAGCTTCCATCCCCGCGGCCACCCCGCACCATCGCTCGCTCCCGGCTCCCTCGCTGGGGAGGGGACGCGGCCCTCCCGGGCCTCTCACGCTCGGCAGCCGGTCATGCTCCGGCCGCGCGCTCCCGCGCTCTTCGGGCCGGAATCATGGAAGCTTAGCAGGCCCGCGAGCGAGAGCACGCCCGTTTTCCCCGCCCCCTCCAGCCGAGGAGCGAGCGCGGCCCTCCCGAGCCGAAGGAGGCTAGGCCTGTGCCCGTTCCAATGCGCGTGCGCGCTCACTTCCCCTTGTTTCCCTCGCTCCACGCCTGCGCGAAAGGGTCTACAAGCACTTGCCCGCTGCAGCAAACCGGAGGCGCGCTGTTTCTCTCAGAACTCCTGAGCGTCTTATTCCTCGCCCCGCCCTTTCCCTTGCAGACCCCGCCTCCTCCCTGCATTCGCGCTTTGATTGCGGGTCAGATCTCCCTTGTCGCTTCGCGGACTCGTTTGGGTCGTACCGCTTCTACGTTGTACGACCTGTCTGTATGTGCAGTCCGATCCCCTTGCACGTTTGCTCCGAGGTGTAGTCGGCTGTGCTATGGACGCTTTCTTGCAAGTAAGTCCTGCTAAGCAGTGGGACTTATCAGAGTAAACATGCCCGGGTTCGGGCTGTAAGGATGTAGTGCACACGTACTTGGGAGTAAGTCCCTTGGAACTTAAGCGGGACATACTTGTGAGTAAACATGCATTGGACTGGGCTGTTAGTCCGAACTAAGTGTATTTAGGATTGCAGCTGCGGGTATTAGGACTCTTCAAACTAACACATTCCTACCGGGAAATCCACTCTCTGCAGAAGGTACCTAAGCTGGAGAGATTGTCACATGATGATTGTACGCAGGGCTTTGCTGTATCCATATCCCTGTTCTCTTTGATTTATGCCTAACTTGTTGTTTTAATTTCAATGGAACTTTCTCACGTAAATTTTGTCACGGTGTCAGTAGAAGTGCACTTACCCCTTGACTTTGGGGCTGAAGTCCAGGGCCTCCACAGCCCCTGCCCCCCCCCTTTAGTCTGTCCTGAGTGGTGTGGTCGCCTGGTGGAGCATAATTATGCTTAATTTGCAGGGGATCGGGGGCTCCCAAGGCCTTTAGGTCCAGGCTCCAAAATTACTAGGGATGTGCATGGAACCAGACAGGGAAAGTTTGAAGGCAGGGTTGTGCGTTTTGTTTTGTTTTCTGTTTTGTTTTTGGCCCGAATCCGAAACACCCCTCTTTTGTTCTTTGTTCAAAATCAGCCAATCCGAAACACCCCAATTTTGTTCTTTGTTCGAAACTGCAAAATCCAAATCCGAAACGTTTTGGATTTTGAAAAATGGCCCCAGGGAAAAACTAGTGGTTGTGGGTGGTATCCACATTTCAGAGGAATTGGGCAAAGGGCTGATTTTTGGTGAATTTTTGAAGTATAGGATTTTTCCCATAGGGAAGAATGGAGGTTTCACCAAAAGTATAGCTTCATGTTGGGGGGAAAGGGGTGGCTTAGAGCAGAGTAGGGTGGGTGATAGTGCCCAGTGGGGGCAAGGAAGCTGCCAGAATTATTTCAAAGAAATTGGGCAGAGGGCTGATTTTTAAAGATATAATGGATTTTGCATGTCTGTAAAGTTCTTCCCCATAGGGAATGATGGACCTCCGTAATTCCTGCTCCATAACTGCACTTGGGGGGCACCAGGGTGGCCCAGAGCGAGTGGTGGTGTAGACCACAAAGGGTGCCAACCACCCCCATGGGTTGCTAACCCATGGGGTACTGAGTTCTGTTGTTTCTGAGATGTTTGAGTGTAGATTCAGATTCTCTGGTAGCATATGAGAGTGGATTCATGGTTTGTTGTTGAAAATCTCATATGCTACTAGAGAATCTATACTCAGAACACCTCAAAAACAACAGAACCCATGGGGTTAGCAACCCATGGGGGTGGTTGGCACCCTGTGTGCACTACACCACCACTCGCTCCCCGCTACCCCAGTGCCCCCCAGGTGGAGTTATGGGTCTTCTTAAACCTCCATTATTCCCTGGAGGGGGAGAACCTTAAAGAAGTGTAAACTTCAACAATTCCTAAGAAATCAGCCGTTTGCCCTATTCCTTTGGAATAGGGGAAGTGGCAGGCACCCCTTGGGGCACTGCCACCCAACCCACTGTTTTTCCCCTCAGGCCCCCTTTCTGCCCCAGATCTGCCCCAAAGACATGTCAACTTCAGAAATTCTTTAAAATCAGCCCTTTTCCCAATTCCTTTGGAATCTGGGTGGCAGCAGGCATCCATTGGGGCACTACTACCTGAACCACTTTTCTGCCCCCAAAGTCCCCTTTCTGCTCCGAATCCACACCAAATAACATCAACATCACACATCAACAACAGCAGAGCTTTGGAAAAAAACAGGCAGCTTTCCAAAGGTCATGCACATGCACATCCCCCCCCCCGCCCAAAATGCAATTGATTTACACACAACAGTGTGAAACAATAACAATGAAATGCACACTGCCCCACTGGCCAATGAGGGTAAAATTTACCCTTAAATTTGCTTAAAAGGAATAAGAAGGCAATTGCCAGCAGATCAGCCCATGCTTTCGCTGGCCAGTCTGTGGGCTGGAAGGGCTGGAAATTCAAACAGATGTCAAAACTCAAAATGGAGACTGAAGGAGAAAGACTTTTTGTGATTGCAAAATGGAGTTCCAAAACAGCCGAAACAACCAAACATTTTGTATCCGAAACAGGGATGTTTTGTTTTGGCTACAAAATTTTCTGTTTTGAGCATTGGGTGTTTTGTTTTGGCTACAAAACAGCCCAAATGGCCTGTTTTGTGCACAAAACGTTTTGTATCCGAAACGAAATGCACATCCCTAGAAGGCAGGGGTGTGTGACTTTAAGGGCAGTGGAAGGTGCACTTACCCCTCCCTCTGCTTTCCCCCTGCCGGCGCTCCATTGCAAACCAGCCCAACGGGACAGCAGCGTACATCAGGTGCATGTGCAATGTGCGCACATGTGCCATGTACTTCTGCTTAATTCTGGTCAGAGGAGCGGATGGGGCAGCAGGGAGGTACACTGCCATCCCGCTGAACCCATTTGCAATGGAGCTCTGGCGGGAGGGAAAGCAGAGGGAGGGATAGGTGCACCCTCCCCTGCCCTTCCCACCACTTTTCCCATAGAACTCTATGGGGAAAACTCTGGAAAAGACCACACTTCCAGAGCTCCATGCACACCTTCCACGATGGTGCTGCAGCAGCTTGAGCGGGCTCTCTGTTTCCCCTAACAAAGCCCTACCAGCACTTGGCAAAATGCAGCACCACATGGTGTGAACTGTTGACTCTGTTCAATTCTGGGGGACTGTGCGAAGTATTCAGCTTCAACCCAAAGTTTCATACAGCTATACTTAGGGTTGATGGGAGCTGCCACAGGCTCTTGGACCATGCAATGAAGAATACTGCTCTAGTAGGAAAAGAGATGTTGGCACCTGCAGTAAAAATCCACTTATTCATTGGTGGAGAGCAGTGACACTAGGAAAAAAACTGCAGTGGAGATAATTTTCAGAAAACCGTTCCATAACATACCCATATTGTATGGCTCTAAAGATGGCTATTAATGCTATAGAGGCTTCCACAACAAGCAGTATATAAACCAGAATAAGAGTTAAGAATACCTAAGAATTCCTAATTCTTGCCTTTCTTATTTGTCAGCCTCAGCACTGAAAGTGAAGGAATTTTCAGACAGAAGAGTGAAGTTCTAGAAGATGCCTGTGCTTATTCTTCTATTTGAGATAGAAGAGTGAAGTTCTAGAAGATACCTGTGCTTACTGAAACTATAGAGAGGACTTGAATGTACATGATATAAATGCAGCTGCAACATCAAGGTAGCTTATTCTCTCTTTGGTCTGCTGAAGGAAGAAGAGACTATAAATGGATCATGACTGATTGATTGATTAAGTGCTGTCAAGTCAGAGTCGACTCTTAGGGACCACATAGCTAGATTCTCTCCAGGATGATCTGTCTTCAACTTGGCCTTTAAGGTCTCTCAGTGGTGCATTCATTGCTGTCGTAATCGAGTCCATCCACCTTGCTGCTGGTCGTCCTCTTCTTCTTTTGCCTTCAACTTTCCCCAGCATTAAGGACTTCTCATGGGAGCTGGGTTTTTGCATAATGTGTCCGCAGTATGATAGTTTGAGCCTGGTCATTCGTGCCTCAAGTGAAAATTCTGGATTGATTTGTTCTACGATCCATTTGTTTTCCTGGCTGTCCATGTTGTCCTCAAAAGTCTTCTCCAGCACCAAAGTTCAAAAGCATCAATGCTTTTTCTATCTTGCTTCTTCAAATTCCAGCTTTCGCATCCATAGAGTGTCACGGGAAAAACCATTGTCCGAACTATTCTAATCTTTGTTGGTGTAGACACATCACGGCATCTAAATATCCTTTCCAAGGCCTTCATTGCTACCATACCAAGTGCAAGTCGGCAGAGTATTTCTTGTCTGCTGGATCCTTTACTGTTGACAGTCGATCCTAAAAGGCAGAAGCTATCCACCTCTTCAGTGTCTTCATTGTCAATTCTGAGGCAGGTTGCTGTACCTATTGTCACTAGTTTAGTCTTCTTTACATTTATAAATTATTATTTATTATTAAAAATTTTATACCTCCCTTCCAAAAGGCTCAGGGCAGTCTACATTAAAACACTATTAAAATCAATTAACAAAACAGAAATTAGAAAACTGCATAAAATAAAACATCATAAAACACCATTTAAATAGCCAAAACAATTTAAAAACAAGTTTTAAAAAGCTAAGAAAGCTTGGTTGAAGAGATGTGTTTTCAAAAGTTTCTTTAAAATTGCTGGAGATGGGGAGGCTCTCAGCAAGGAGCGCATTCCACAATCTTTGGGCAGCAGCTGAGAAGGCCCGTCTCTGTGTAGCCACCAAACGAGTTGGTGGCAACTGGAGACGGACCTCCTCAAGTGACCTCAGCGGGCGGTGGGGCACATAGCGAAGAAGACATTCTCTTAAATACCCTGCCTGTGGCTTCCAGTGGCATTTGGTGGGCCACTGTGCGAAACAGGATGCTGGACTAGATGGGCCTTGGGCCTGATCCAGCAGGGCTGTTCTTATGTTCTTACCCAGGGCCTAAGCCAGTTAGGGCTTTGTAAGTTATAACCAGCACTTTGTATTTTGCCTGGAAACCTGTTGGCAGCCAGTATAGCTCCATCAACAGAGGAGTAATGTGGTCTCTCCGAGATGACCCAGAGACCAACCTGGCTGCCGCATTCTGAACCAACTGAAGTTTCCGGACTACGTACAAAGGCAGCCCCACATAGAGCGCATTACAGAAGTCAAGTCTGGAGGTTACCAACAAATGTACCACTGTTTTGAGGTCATTGATTTCGAGAAACGGGCACAGCTGGCGTATCAGCCGAAGCTGATAGAAAGCACCCCTGGCCACCGCCTCAACCTGAGAAACCAGGAAGAGATGTGAATCCAGAAGTACGCCCAGACTGCAAACTTGTTCTTTTTGGGGAAGTGTTACCCCATCTAGAACAAGGAGATCAAAATCGTCTCTAGAGTTCTGACCCTGAACAGTAAGTACTTCCATCTTATCTGGATTAAGCTTCAGTTTATTCTCCCTCATCCAGCCCATTACCGCTTCCAGGCAGGCATTTAGGGAGGATATGCCAACTCCTGAATAGGTTGACATGCAGAAGTAGATCTGGGTGTCATCAGCGTACTGGTAACATCCAGCTCCAAATCCCCTGATGATCTCTCCCAGCCGTTTCATGTAGATGTTAAAAAGCATTGGAGAAAGTACGGAGCCTTGAGGGACACCATACTTAAGCTCAGATTTCGAAGAGCGACAGTCTCCAATCGACACCATCTGAAATCTATCCGAGAGGTAGGAGCAGAACCATTGTAAAACAGTGCCTCCCACCCCCAACACTCTCAGACATTCCAGAAGGATTTAGTTGTAGTCCCATTTATTCACTGTGCTCCTTGACTTTCATTACTAGAGCTTGCTGATCATCTGCATTCTCAGCTATCAGGGTGGTGTCATCAGCGTAGCGCAGGTTATTGCTGTATCTTCTTCCAGCTTTAAAACCACGCTCATCTTCTTCCAATCCAGCTTCTCTCCGTATATGTTCAGCATATAAATTGAATAAAGAAGGAGAAAGTGGATGGATTATGGATCATGTCTGGTAAATAAATAAGGCTACCTAAAAAATAAGCAGCTGAAAGTAGAAAAATGTTGTGTTGAGTAAGTGATTTTGTTATATGTTGTATGGCTTATTATAGGATATTATGGGATATCATTTGTTTTGAAAAACAAGACATCTGATATTTTGGAGTAGCTGAAGAGGCCTGTATGGGAGGACTGAACTCAAAAGCACAACACTGCTCCTTTGAGGAATTAGAACTATGGGCAGTGGTGGATTTAAGCAGAGGCAGAGTAGGCACTTGCCTATGGCAGCAAAATTTGAGGAGCGGCAAATGTGGCTGCTCCTCAAATTTTGCCACTCCTCTCTGGGGGCGAGGGGAAAGCCCCCATTTTTCTCCTTAAAAACCGCCGCTGTGAACCACAGGATAAGGTCAGCGAAGGCCACACAGCAGTGGCTGTGGGGAGGGGGCGAAGGGCAAGTCCACCCTTTACCTTTAAAACACTGCACAGGTGATGGGGCTGCAGCAGCGGGGAGGGTGGTAGTGGGCCGGGGGGAAAGTTCCCCCTTATAGCAGTGCCGCTGGGCGGGCAGCAAGGGCAGCCAGGGAGAGCTCCTTCCATCCCCCCTCCTCCCTCCCAGATGACTGCGTGGCCTGTCGGCAGTCCGTTATGGGCCTTTCTCCACATACGAAGAAAGGCCCATAACGGACTGCAGACAGGGCGTGCAGTTGTTTGGGAGGGAGGAGAAGAAATGGAAGGAGCTTGCCCTCGCCGCCTGCGCAGCAGCATTGCTAAAAGGGGGGACTTTCCCCTCAGCCCAGTACCACCTTCCTTTCTGCAGCCCTGTCGCCTGCGCAGCATTTTCTTTTTTTCTTTTTAAAATTATTATTTAGCATATTTTTATACTATGGGAAACTCCTATATCAGGCAGCAGTGATATAGGAAGGTGCTGAAAGGCATCAATCTCATACTGCACGGGAGATGGCAACAGTAAACCGCTTCTGTATTCTACCAAGACAACCACATGGCTCTGTGGTTGCCAGGAGTCGACACTGACTCGATGGCTCAATCTTTCTTTTCCTTTCTTTCTCCCTGCACCCCTACCCTTGCTGCAGCAGCAGGAGTGGCAAATCCTTGGCTGCCTACGGGTGGCAAAAGGCTTAATCCACCCCTGACTATGGGTGGACAATGCAGAACCCAAGGTTCATGCAATCCCCCTCAGCCCTAGGAGCACACATTTCCCCTTCCATCTCCATGCAAGTGCCTAATTCCTATGTAGGTCAGGATGTGTGGCGATTGGTGGGTTCAGATGTTGTGACCAGTCTTGGTGTATCTTACGCTATTTGCTCCAGAAAACTCAAGATGTGAAACTAACTTCAACCCTCGAGTTCAGATCTTGGAGTCCCTGGAGCAAGTAGGTTAGGATATGCCGAGATAGGTGGGTTCGGACATTGTGACCAGTCTTGGCATATCCTAACCTCAGCCTACTTCCTGACACAAAGGAAGTAGGCACGTGCCTGGGATGGGAGTGGGGAGTGCACACTCCTGGGGCTGAGGAAGGTCACGTGAACCTCAGCTTCTGCATTAGGTCTGAACCTGCATGTATGTTCCAAACAAGTTCGTTGTATTACTTGACAAAGACATACATGTTGAAAATGAAATATACTGGTGGTCCATTGTATATATTTTAAATGTTTTGCCTATTAGCATGGCTTTGTGTTAAATAGATCATTATATCATTCATTGGGTCTTTTTATTGCTCCCCCACCACTTCGTTAAACGGAGACTCTTTTTAGTGTGTTTGTTACCATAAATGGGAGCTACCCACTGGGACCATATGACAGCCATTTTGAAAGAGCTGCACTGGCTACCAATTTGTTTCCGGGTCCAATTCAAGGTGAAGATTTTGACCTTAAAGCCCTTAACCCTTTGGGCCCTAGATATCTGAGGGACCGCCTGCTCCCAAGGATTTCTGCCCGCTTAACAAGATCATTGGAGGGGGCCGATGGTGAGAGAGGCTGAGTTGTTGAGCACGTGAGACAGGGCCTTCTTAATCATTTCCCCCAGGCATTGGAATGCTCTCCTGGTTGGCATCCACTCCTCAGTCTCCTTGACAGTTTTTAGGAGGGAAAGTAAAGACGTGGCTCTTCACCCAGGCATTAAGATGAAAGTGCTGGTTTTACTGCTGCTGTTTTGTGTTTTATGTATTATTGGTTTTAATGGATCCTCCTAAAATGGCGGATATTGACACTTCCATTCGTTTATACACGGACGATGCGGCAATTATCTTGTGCACACCAATTGGGCTTAAAAGAGCTGTGAGATCCATATTCCAGTACAGCAGTGAGAACAGGCTGGTTATTAATTTCCACAAATCAAAAATTATGAGGTTTGCAAAATGTGGGAGACTGCAAAAATGGATTGTTGATAGAAATGGAATCAAGCAGGTGTCGTAACTTTAAATACCTTGGAGTAGTTTTCCACCCCAAGGGAATTTGGAAGTCCCAGGTCATCCATGGCTATCAAGAGGTTTTTCTATACCAAAGGAGGAGAACTAATTCCAGCAGCCTTGAAGCTTTTTGAGAGCAAAACTCTGACCCAAATCCTCTATGGGTATTTACCTCAACTGAGTTTCCATATAGCAAATCCAAACAAAATTCTTACGGTCTCTTCTTCTGATGCCCGGCCCACAGTCTGGTGATGCGAGAGCCATGGAGCTTGCTTGGATGCGGCCTTGATTGATCAGAAATAGGGAGGGGCTCCCCTGCCCTGAAAATGGAGATGGACAAACATCCGCGATGTGATTCATGGTTAGAAAAATTGACCATGGGTTTGGCAACCTCCAGTTTAATGTTACGTGCAAATGCAGCCACTATAACTCCATATTTGAAAGGCATGATATTCTGGGTAACAATTCACCTCAATTTTGTTCCGGAAACTTCAGAATGTTTGCAGAATAATGGGATTTTGTTCCAGCTATATCAGATACAGACAAACTAGAGTTTCAAGACAAAATAAATGAAATTGTTGCAACATAAAGTACCAGTAAGACTTCAGAAAAAAGATAGAATAATAACTTATTAGATACAGAGTAATATTTTCTTTAAAAGAAAGAGAGAGAGTAGGAACGAAAGTGTTCTATTTGGAGGCATGGAGAGATGAAGTTCTAGGGAACATCGGCAGGAAATTGAGACCTAGAATAGCAGCCACATAGTTCTCATTAGAGTTGTATAGTTGTTTGCTCCACACTTCAGTCTTGTGTCACAACACTTTACAACATCTGCAGTGGCAAATATTACATTTCACTTTTCACTGCTCTGCAGTCATTAGGTGGTAGCAGAATTACAATCTCCACCACTTGGATTTTGTTTTGCAAGGATTAGGATCCTATATGTGGTTCAAAAATCATGTTTGCTACTTAGGTTGCTAGATGCAAATGCACACACTTCTCTCTTTTGTTTTGTACCATGCCATCCCTATTCCTCCATTTTTAGCTGCCTCTTTTTTTTTCCTTTCCCCCCTACTCCACTGGTCTCTCTGCACCCCATAGCATCCACTTCCTTTTATCTGCACTACTACAGGTTTCTCACCTCCCTTTTAAAAATTTCTCCATTCCACATGTTTCTCTCCACACTCATCTCTGTTTTCTCTTTGTCTTCCTTAGGTCTTCAGGGTGCAGGCTATGGGGGAGGTTCTGTTCCTGTCTCTCCTTCTCCTTGCCCTGGAACTCTTTTAGATTGTGAGCTTTTTTGGGACAGAGAAGCATGCTTATCCCCCCCCCAAGCCACTTTGAGAACCTGATTGAAATATCCATGGTAGTATTCATAGCAGCAAAGCTCTATTCCTCTTCATGGAATGCACCAACAACAACAAACAGAAGGCTTTCACTTGCCCAGGTAATAAGGGTTTTCACATGACCGGATGGGCAGGCAAGGAGTCAAGGTCAAACCTACCTTCCCTCCAGATGACAGGCTCTGTTGACTTAGGTGTGCCTCCATATGCCCACATGATCCATGCTGTTCCTGGCAGCATGGATCAGTGGAGGCCAGGAAAATGAGACCCGGCCTCCAGGAATTCCACAATGAACCATGCAATTGGGGATTCCCCTGTGAGTCGGGCGCTCTAGGCGCCGGACTCTCCGTATGCGCAG
Source organism: Hemicordylus capensis (assembly GCF_027244095.1). Taxonomy (NCBI): domain Eukaryota; kingdom Metazoa; phylum Chordata; class Lepidosauria; order Squamata; family Cordylidae; genus Hemicordylus; species Hemicordylus capensis. The sequence goes on along the minus strand of NC_069659.1, from coordinate 297,435,595 downwards.
GGTGCATGCAGCCCGAGCATACACATGACCTTGGTGCTGGGGTTAAGGGCATGCTTGTTAAAGGCTGGGCTTAAAAGTCGGGCTACCCATCAGGGCAGCGCCAGGATCAGGCTTGATCCCAGCAGTGCATGTGGGCAGCCAAACCCAAGCTGGGCTGCCCTAACCTGGGTTTGGCTGCTTGTGTGCACAGCCTCAGTACATACAGTGAGGGAGTCTCAGACAGAAGTGTGAATCAGACCTGAAACAGCTTGCCTTGGAAAATGACTTAGCAGTGTTTTAAAGTTCCTATTTGTGCTGAGTCCTTTAGTCCCTCTCTCCAGAGGAAAACTGAGATCTAATGTATGAGATCTATTTTTTCCCTTCTTTGCAGACAAGGCAGCTTCTATCAGAAGACAGTTATGCTCAGAACTCAGAGAGCCTCAGGGCAGGGTTTTTATTTTCAGCAAGCCATTTTATGCCTAGAAATGTAGCTTAGATGGACAGAGGGGCAAAAGAACTGTAACACTTAGCAGGGGTAGCATCTAGCCTAGAGCAGGTCTTGGAAAAAGCGTTCTAGGAACATTTGCCCAAGAAGCCAACTGTAGCTATGACTGAATTAAATAAGCAGACACATGTGGGCTGAGGTTGGAAAAGAGCAGAGCATCTGCACATTATTATAGCCTGTGGTTGGAATCCTACATACCATTCTTTTGTTTGCCTTATAAGGGGAGTGGTGTGTGGTGTAATGGTGCTAAGCATGTAAGGATCCCCCCCCCCACGCCCCGCTTCTCGGATTTTACAGTTGGCCATTGCCTGTGAGCCTATTTCTGTATGTGTCTGGAATGTTGGCCAGACTTCAATGTAGTCTGAATATTAATTTATGCTATATTTCTGAAACATTTTCATGGTAAGTCGATGACAAAGCTATTGATTGTCCTGGCTGCAGGCTGAGCATTACGTTTCCAATTACACATGACTCTGTTTTGCGTTTCACAGACAAGAACATAATTTTGTGGAGAAGATAAGAAGATGGCTCTTGTTTCCCTTGTCCTTTCCTAAAAACAGCAGAGAGGGAAAGTGTTCTCCAAAATGCTGGATCTTCTGCGTCCCCTCCAAGTTTTGCAATGCCTGAAGACATACATAAACTTGCACCCCGCTTCTTCCCCCATTAGTGCTCTTCAGAGGTGCTCTTATCCCTGGACTTGCAGGCCGAAGTCCAGGGCCTCCATACCTCCTAGGGATCCCCAAATCCTCTTTAGTATCTCCCGGGTGATTTGGTCGCCATGCTGCGCTGTACCACTGGCCTGTGTTGCACTAAGCGGCTGAGTGTGACTGACCTGCGCCAGGTGGCTAAGCATGACCTCTGCTTTAGAGACAGAGCGAGGAGGGGGGAAGAAATATGTGGGATGGGAATATGTTAAATTGTGTGTTGAAATGTTTCTGATTAAGTGCCATCAAGTTGGTGTTGATTCTTAGTGACCATATAGATAGATTCTCTCCAGAATGATCTGTCTTCAACGTGGCCTTCAAGGTCTCTCCGTGGTGCATTCATTGCTGTCTTAATTGAGTTCATCCACCTTGCTGCTCATTGTCCTCTTCTTCTCTTTCCTTCATCCTTTCCCATCATTATGGACTTTTTAAGGGAGCTGGGTCTTCAAATAATGTGTCCCAAGTATGATAGTTTGAGCCTGGTCATTTGTGCTTTGAGTGAAAATTTTGGATTGATTTGTTCTGTGATCCATTTGTTTGTTTTCCTGACTGTCCATGGTATCCTCAAAAGTCTTCTCCAGCACCAAAGTTCAAAAGCATCAATGCTTTTTCTATTTTGCTTCTTCAAATTCCAGCTTTTGCATCCATAGAGTGTCATGGGGAAAACCATTGTCCGATCTATTCTAATCTTTGTAGGTGTAGACACATCACGGCATTTCTACTAATGCATCTTGTTAGTAGAAATGTTTGGGATTGCTTTTAATGAAAGGCGGTATATAAATTTAACAATAAATGAAATAAATAAATAATGTCTATTTGCATAAATATACCTGTTTTATATTCTTACATTCTTGTGAGTTCAGTTGCTGTTTGTGCTCTCAAGAACCCACGTGTTAAAAATACCGTGAGGCTATTCACACGATTGCAGAAAATCGGGCTAGCCTGTGCTGTGAGCCCGGTGGTTCTAGAGCGGGTAACCCGCTCAAGTACCCCTCCCCTAAAACCGGGTCTGCAGAGTGAGCGCCGGTTTTCAAGATTGTGAGTAGCTGTGGCGCGACTCTGCGCAGCGGCTACTCACCAGGAGACCCCTGGAGGGGAGGCAAAAAGCCGCCTCCCAGCTCTGGGGGTCTCACCAGCATGCCCTGCGCACTCGGCCCCCTGGAGCTTCCAGGGGCCAATCGGACCCCACTCCCCCCAACCCCTGCCGGCTCCATCACAGAGCCGGCAATTGTGTGGGCGGCCGATCCAGGCAACCAGGGCTCCCTCCCTGATCGTCTGCGGGGAGAGCGGACTGAGCCCGCTCTCCCTGCTCAGCTCACTGATCATGAGACCCGGCTGTGTGTGTGTGTGTGTGTGTGTGTGTGTGTGTGTGTGTGTGTGTGTAAGAGGATGATGCTAAACTTGCAATGGGTGGGATGGCAGTGCTCCAAAGGCCTTTAGGTCCAAGGCTGCAGAATTACCTAGGTGCACCTCTGATGCTGTTCCCAAGATATAGGGTAAAGTTGTGCCATCAAGTTGGTGTTGATTCCTGGCAACCACAGAGCCCTGTGGTTTTTCTTTGGTAGAATACAGGAGAGGTTTAAGAACATAAGAACAGCCCTGCTGGATCAGGCCCAAGGACCATCTAGTCCAGCATCCTGTTTCGCGCAATGGCCCACCAGATGCCACTGGAAGCCACAGGCAGGAGTTGAGGTTATGCCCTCTCTCCTGCTGTTACTCCCCTGCAACTGTTACTCAGAGGCATCCTGCCTTTGAGGCTGGAGGTGGCCTATAGCCCTCCGACTAGTAGCTGATGATAGACTCTTTACATGCTGATTCATGCTTTACAATTTTATCCTTGAGAATGCTTTCCATAATTTGCCTGGAATGGACGTTAAGCTAACCGGCCTGTATTCCTGGATCGCCCCTGGATCCCTTTTTGAAAGGGATCGCTCCTAGATCCCTTTTTAAAATGGGTTTACCATTACCATCTCCCACGCAGTATGAGATGATGCCTTCCAGCACCTTCCTATATAACTGCTACCCGATATACGTGTTTCCCATAGTCTGGGTTACATCCCAGCAAGGATTTGAACCAGCAACTTCTTGCTCCCTAGTCAAGTTACTTCCCCGCAACACCATTAGGTGGCTAAGATATAGGGTAGCCTAGCCATATTGAGGAACAGTACATATGCTATGCTTGTCTATTGCCCATCTGACAAAGAGATTGGACGGAGAGACATTTTAATCTCACATCAGCTCTCTGAGGAAGTTTAGGATGAACAATAGTTCTTTGCCCAAGATTACCCAATCAGTTACCTAGTGATAGCTATGAACTATACAGCCCTAAGTGGCCTGGATATCTCAAGGGAGCATTTGCTCCCACAGAAACCACCTCACTGTTATGTCTTTTACAGTCTATAGCCGAAGAAATTATAGACTGTTTTCAGCATTAACTTCCTGCTCACATCTATCTATCTATCTATCTATCTATCTATCTATCTATCTATCTATCTATCATATTTTATATACCACCCAAAACTCACATCTCGGGGCAGTTTACAATTAAACAACAAATCAAAACAAGATTAACACATTAAAACAATTTTTTTACAACAATGTAAATCCTACAAATCTAATTAAAAACCTGGATGAACAAATGTGTCTTAACAAACAAAACAACAAAAAATATTTATATACCGCTTTTCAACAAAAGTTTCCAAAACGGTTTACAAAGAAAAATGTCTACATAGAAAAAATAAACAAAATGGATCCCTGTCCGCAAAGGGCTCACAATCTAAAAAGAAACACAAGACAGACACCATTACATAAGCAAGCCTCTGCAGAGAGCATCCCTTCTGTCATGACCCCAGCCCTAAGTAGTAATTTGAAGTCTGACCACAAAGAGAGAAGAACAGTCAGGCCAGAGGAGAGAGCTCCAGTTCCAGCCCCAAGCTCTGGCACCAGAACCAGAGCCCCTGGAACCAGAGGCCCCAGAATCAGCATACGTGGAGCCTGAAGTTCATGAAGTTTATGTGGAGGTTTGGAGGAGCATGAGGCATGGAGTGTGGGAATGGACGGTGCATTGAGGAGCTTGGGTTCAGGCCCTGAACCCAAGCTCCTCAATGGACTGTCCATTCCCACACTCCATGTCTCATGCTCCTTCAAGCCTCCACATAAGTCCTGGCAACAGGTCGAGCGGGATGAAGGAGTGAGGATGGCCATTAGACTCCAGGGCAGATAATTGCTCTCCAGGTAGGGTAGCAGAGCCTCGGTTGGGCAGTCTGAGCCTGGAGGTATTGAAGACCTCTTTCCAATTCTGGCCCGCAAGTTGTTCACTGGGAGCTATATGTAATCCTTGCCTTGATGGCCCCTGATTTTTGGGACACAACATTTTGCTAGCTCCAGAACCACATGCATATCAGAACTAGATCCCCGTGCTATCTAAGTAAAGAGGCACTTTTGAAGTGGGGACTTGCTTATATTTAGCAATGAGAGAGTAACTGCCCCAGTCCAACCCCAGCATGGTATTTTCCCAGTGGCTGCTGGTGGTGGCTACCGTGTGTGTGTGTTTAGATTGTGAGTCCTTTTGGGACAGGGAATAATCACTTCTTTTTCTATATAAATTGCTTTGTGGACTTTTGAGGGGGCGTGTTGAAAAGTGATATTTAAATATTCACAACAATAATAATATTCACATCCACTTAGCAAAAGGCATTTGGATGTACATCCTCAAATGTGATCTCCACCCACGGGTGAATCTCGATGCAAATTCACATCAGTATTGCAGTGTAGATGGCAATGCACATCTTCACCTGTTGCTTTAAACTACTAGTCCTATTCAACGTGTTGTATCATGCATGACTTACCTCTTTTCAGTTACAAGAGTGTTTCTGTATATGTGTATTAATTGAGATCCTTCTGACAAGGCTGCCAATTAAAGAACGTTGGTTGATTAATCATTTGTCTTTTAACCAACACATTAAGTGATTAAATTTCAATAAACCTGCATATTACCACATTTCTTCAAAAGTGCTTTTCTGAGACATTGAAGAAAGAGTAAGGCTAATTACCAATTAACAAACAAATGCTACCATGCATTTTTAGAATGAAAAACCCTTTAATATTTCCTTTTTATCCCTGTTACAGTAACACACCAGAATCAAAATAGCATCAAAAAACCAAACAAGCATGTGTTTAATTTGCAGCCTCACCAATTAAAATTGGCCATCCCTGATTAAAATTGGCCACTACTGATCAATCAACTAAAATGTTGAACTAATTCATCTATCAGTTAAACGGATTAAGCTTGCAGCCCTCCTTTTTTATCAATATTTTGAACAATATTTTCTGATTAATGAAATCAGGGTGAAATTCAAGAGGAGAACTCTGATAGCTAAACTCATATTTAGTCCTGAAACGCAGAGCAGCAAAAGCAGACTTTCATTGAACAAATAAGTCTTCAAAATCCAGGCCAGAATTTCAAAGCCAGTGTGCAATTCATTTCAGCCCTGGACTTGCCACACAGCTTTGTATTGATGTGAAAATGCAAAGCTGTATGACACTGCCACCTGCTGCTTTAAAGGGGTGATTAAAAGTTTAATGCCCCACCCGCACCACATACTCAGCCTTTTCAAACAACCCTCCTTCACCCACCCCTGACATTAGAACTGAGATTTCTTTGAATGAGAACTACAACAGCCGGAGGATGTGTAGGAAGGCTGGTGGTGGCCTGGGGATGGGACGTGAAGGTGGGCACTGTGTCTGTCCCTCCTGTTGCCACCATGTGGACGCCACTGGGTGTGCCACCTCGTGCCAGCCACACCCTGTCCATCTACATCATTCGGCATGCCAGTGCAGTGGGTGTTGCTGGCTGGCGCTGGACAAGGAAGTGCAGCCTGTCCAGATGACGAACACTTTCTTTGCTGGCCTGGCTCCCTCAGAAGGGAGAGGAAAATAGCACGCTGCCAGGCTGGTGAAGAAAACACACATCCAGCACAGGTAGCATGCCAGGCAGAGGAAGGGGGAAGGTGCCACATACACTGGAGGTGCCTGGCAGTAGCGGCGGGGGCGGGTTGGTGAGCAAAGTGCCTGATGTCTGGCAGCAGAAGTCATATTGGGAGGGTGATGGGATGCCTTAGTGGCCCCTCCCCCCCCCCCAGCCAAGGTACATTTGTATTTTTCTACCTCTCTCACAACACTAGAACCTGGGGTCATCCCATGAAACTGAAGGTCGGGAAATTTAGGACTGACAAGAGGAAGTACTTTTTCACACAGCACATAATTAATCTATGGGATTATCTGCTACAGAATGTGGTGGTGGCCACCATCTTGGATGGTTTTAAAAGGAGTTTAGACAGATTCATGGAGGACAGGTCTATCAATGGCTACTAGTCTGGTGGCTGACCATTGGTCTATCTAGCTCAGTATTGTCTTCACAGACTGGCAGCGGCTTCTCCAAGGTTGCAGGCAGGAATCTCTCTCAGCCCTATCTTGGAGAAGCCAGGGAGGGAACTTGAAACCCTCTGCTCTTCCCAGAGCAGCTTCATCCCCTGAGGGGAATATCTTGCAGTACTCACACATGAAGTCTCCCATTCATATGCAACCAGGGCAGACCCTGCTTAGCTATGGGGACAAGTCATGCTTGCTACCACCAGACCAGGTCTCCTCTCCTGTCAGCCACCTCCAGCCTCAGAGACATGATGCCTCTCAATACCAGAGCCCACCTCTTGCCTGTGGGCTCCCCAGAGGCTTCTAGTGGGTCACTGTGTGAAACAGGATGGACTAGATAGGCCTCGGGCCTGATCAGGCAGGGCTGCTCTTTTATTCCCTCCCCACTCAATGGTATCTATGCTATTGACAACCATTATGATTTGTTCGTTGATTATTTTGTGTATTTTTATACTGTCCAATATATACATCTCTGAGTGGTTTACACACTAATGAATGATGATAAAACCAATACAAACCAATGGATCCTAATCTATTTTGTGAATACTTAAGTGCATCAATGTATTTTTCCATTCCCAATGTTTTACATTTTCATTGCTCTTGGAATCTGAGACCCCCATTCTATGGGGAAAAATAAGAGAGCTTTAGATCTGTCACCATCATTTTCACAGTTGAATGCACCACCTGAGAAATTTGATCATGTGAATTGATCCACTCAACCGTTTATTCCTGTTGTTGAAAGAAGTCAATACCTGCCTTTAAGCCCCACTGTGTGCTGCAGCCAAAAAGGCTGAAACACCAGGTTTACCAATTATGTGCTGTGGGGCAGCCAAATCCATGTCTGATGCATTCATAGGGTCAATTTCCATGTGGATACACATCATGGGAAGACTGAAGACAAGCTGCTGGTCATGTGAATCCAGTTTTAGGCCCTGTCCTTGTCCTAACTTGTACATCTTTCTATGTATCCTGGGAATGATGAGATACACAATTAATGGAGGCTTTGGCTTCTTGGGAGACTGTAGCTTGTGGTTTGCGTCTGTTGTTAAAAACATCCTGTAATGTGTACAATTTTACAAAGTAGACCAATGACATTTTGTATTTGAGCACCTATATTATTGTTACATATGGGGGGGGGCATAGCGATAACTGAACAAAGGGGTAACAAATGTCCCTGGGCCCCTGAGGGAGGGGAGGCACTGATTGAGCAATAGCTTCTTGTACACTCTCCCCCCCTCCTCCTCCCAGACTTACTGGTATACTGTTGGCTCCTGATCAGCAGACTTGTCTAGGTTCAAAAAAGATGAGGCCTCTCCAGGAGGTAAATATGTAGGTAGTAGGTATGTGTGTATGTCTGGTTTTTTAAAATCTGAGCCAAGGGAATACACACACACAAGTATGTATGTGAAAGTGTCTGAATGTGTGATATTTACATAGGAATGAGAGAAATGGTTTGTTGAGAATGGTTTGTTGTTGAGGACATTATTCCAACATGTCCTTACATTTCTACTGTAGCAAAGACAGAGATGAGGCAGCAGTGGCCCACCCAAATGTTGCCTCAGTTCGGTCCGAATTTGAACTGAATTTGGACCGAACTTTGGGTACACAAATCAGTTCGGTTGAACCGACTGGCTAGGCCAGCTGGGCTGAGGAAACAGTTTGAAGTAGTCCATGATCAAACCACTCAAACTGGCCGGTTTGGGAGGTCCAGTTCGCGACCAAACTGGTTCTACATATCCCTACCCACTTTGATTTTTGTCCCAGGGCCCACTCCAGCCTTGCTATGCCCCGTATATGTGTGGTCCACAAACGATGCTAGAAAACATACTGCAGCAAGTACTGACTGGAGATGGAAGAAAGAGTTTAGTGGAATCAGTACAAATGAAAAATGTATACTATACTTCTGTGACCACTAGGTGTCAGTGTTCCCTAAGGCCCCAACTCGAGAGGTGGAGAAGAGAGGGGGGGAAATCCATACTAGGATTAGAATGTTAGATTAAGGATATTAGAATGCTTGACGTCTCTCCATGCACAGTTATTAACAACTGTATAGCTGGAATCTGGGTATCTTTGATACCATTGAGTCTCATTTTTAAAAGCACATACTTCCTTTAAGGGCAGCTGAAGAAGCTTCCTTTCTGCTTGCTTTAATTGATGGGTGGGGTGGCTGGGAGGATTCATTGCCCACAAAAGAAGCTGCCACAAATGACATGGAAAACATATTACTTTCAGTTTATAAGACAATAATAAGGAAATATGATTTCATATCCATCTATGGTGTTCCCACTGATTTACTAAGATATATGGTCTTGGTCATCTCATCTTAAATTGATATGTTGAACTCAGGAATAGTACCCCAAATTAACTCCTTCCATATGAATAAAAAGACAGCATTATCTCAATATTTTCATGTGATCCAATATTTGTCCAATAAATATACCTCATTTTCCTTGTGTTGTACACCCACACTACTCTCTACAACATTTTGTATCCTGGAATTGGAAAACACAATACTCTGGCAATGCATTAGTTCCTGTTGTTATTGTTGTGTACAATATGGTTGCACAATGGTCACCAATACCTTGTGTCATGCAACTAGTCATGAAAAAGATGAACAATTCTGCATAGCACAAACAAGTTTGAAGCAAGAATACAATGGCAGACATATTGCACAAAACTACCTCAAAACAGTGGTACATATGCTGGTAACCTCCAGGCTTGACTACTGCAATGTGCTCTATGTGGGGCTGCCTTTGAAAATAGTTCAGAAACTGCAGTTGGTCCAGAATGTGGCATTCTGGTCTCTGGGTCATCTCGGAGAGACCATATTACCCCTATATTGAAAGAGCTACACTGGCTGCTGGTAAGTAACTGGGCAAAATAGAAGGTTCCGGTTATAACCTATATAGCCCTAAACAGCTTAGGCCCTGAATATTTATGAGAACATCTTCTTTGCTATGATTCCCACCGCCCATTAAGATCACCCGGGCGCTTTCCAGACTAGAACCTACAACGGGGTCAGGATGTATATCGGAAGTGTGCTTCCACACTTCCTGCGTCGTGACACAGTCCCTACATGGACAGCAAGGTGCCGTTCACATTTCCAATGCCTTGTTGAGAATTTAATCACTGCAATACAGAGCAAGAAAGTCATATATCCGGCATGAAAAAGTTGCTGTTTTTTGGGGTTGCTAGTTTCTGCGAGACTGCGCCCCCTGCTGTCTATGTTCCAAATGCAACTTGCCTGAATGGAGGCATTTTGCTGCTGTTTCAGCAGCTAGCCTGGAAAGCGCCCTGCAGAGGTTCGTCTGTGGTTGCCGGCAACTTGTTTAGCGGCTACTTGGCAACGGGCCTTCTCTGTTGCTGCCCCGGGCTTTGGAATGCGCTCCCTGCTGAAATAAGAGTCTCCCCATCTCTGACAACTTTTAAAAATTCAGTTAAGATACATTTGTTCACCCAGTCTTTTAAACAGATTTACAGTTTTTATATTTTTAACTTGTTTTAAGTTTTAAACCATTTCAATGTTTACATTTTGTTTTGATTGTGTTTTTATTGTGAACTGCTCAGAGACGTCAATTTTGGGTGGTATAGAAATTTGTTAAACAAACAAACAAACAAACAAACAAACAAAGTCAGTTCTGAACTTCCTGTGCTGCTGCAGGTGGTAGAGAGCTCATCCAATGCTTCTTCCACAGCCACAGCACTGTGGCGATGCAGTTGCTCAATTTTAAGTAGTAGTAGATGAGCCCTGTTCCACAAGACAGTGAGTGATGCTTTAGAGCCTTCCGTGGCATGCGCAGCTCAGAACTGATCGTGTTGCATTGTGCAGCATTTCAGCCAATGCCTTTAAATGATTATTCTGCCTGGTTTTAGCTGACTTTGGTATATTGTTGCTGTTAAGATCGTCAGGCTGGCATTTGATTATTGTGATATTTGCATTATTGTAAGCTGTTTTGGGTGCAATGTAGAAAAGTGGAGAATGCATGTTAAAAATAAATGTAAATAATGGATATTCTTATATATTATATGAGCTACTCTACTTTGGTGTCATTCCAGTAAAGAACTTTTGTTTGATTTGTCTTTTTATTTCCCCTTTTAAAATCACTGTTGTTTTTATCTGTGGTGTTTTTATCTCCTGTCCTCTCCTGATGTGCTTTATTACTGATTTTAATACTGTTTTTAAATTTTAATATGCACCCTGAGAGCACTTCTGTGTTAAAGAGCAGAATAAAAATCTATCAAGTAATTTTAAAAAAACACACCTAAGCTCACAGCTGATCTTTGGTACTCATTGCCACAGGACAAGGAACATTCCAACAGTATAACTGGGTTAGAAGAAGCCCTAATCAAATACAAGGAAGTCAAAGAATATCAGTGGCTGCGATTGCTAACTTAAATGGATCAGATAAGGACATAAATCCAAGTGCTGCTGAATATACAGTTTTATGACCATTAGGAGCCAGAAGCAGGGGCGTAACTACTATTAGGCAGGGGGAGGCGGCTGCCTGGGGGCCGCCACGCCTCGAGGGGCCCCCCAGAGGCAAGTCACATGACTATATATTGTGAAGTGTGTGTGTGTGTGTGTGTGTGTATCAGTGAAGGGCCCATTTTAAAATTTTGTCTCTGGGCCCACTCCAGCCTTGTTACCCCCCTGTCCAGAAGTGACTAATAAATTGGGGGGGGGGGTGCGTGCGCACACGCTGTTTCATCTTTCAAAGCAGGGCTGCACAACTTTGATCCTCTAGCTGTTTTTGGATTATGGTCCCCATCATCCCCAGGCACGGTGGCCAATATTCAGGAATTATGGGAGTTGCAGTTCAACATCTTCAGGAGCACCAAAGTTGTGCAGCCCTGTAAAGCATCCAGAACAGGAGTGACCAACCTGAGGCTTTTGGGCTGCTTTTGGGCTACAACTCCCATCATCCTCAGCCAAAATTTGTGCCTGGGAATGATGCAAGTTGTAGTCCAACTACAGCTTGAGAGCTTCAGGTTGGCCACCCCAATCCAGAATAACAAGCTACTGTCAGAGAAAAGATTGCATGCTTAGACCCGCTTATAATACAACATAGGGAAGCTGCTCTAAAGGCCCCGTCTTTTCCCTCTCTCTGCTATTTCTCCATCATTTTTTCTTGTTGCTTAGAGCTATTATTTGATTGACCAATGTTTGTTTTTTCCTCTGAAATACATAGCGGTTTCTGATAGATTGATGGGAGAATTCCAGAATTCTGATGAATTGTCCCTCTTTCCTGGAAGAAGGAGGGGGTGCAGGGGGGAAGAGAGAGGAAAGGAGGCAAAAATTCCAGCAATTCCCTCTTGATGCTGTGTTATAAACACACACTGCTCTTCAAAATTCTCAGCCCAAAACCAATGATGATGGTGGTGATGAAACCCCTCCAGAGTTTTTAATTGGCGACCCTCCACCCTGAGCATTAGCGACACTCTGGCATTCTCCCTCAAGGAGATCTTGGCTGGCATTTCTGGGAGCAATATCTTGCAGGAATGTGGCTTTTGGCATTAGGACAGAAACTGACATTCCAGTCCCATGTTCAAGAATGTGGACAGAGTGTTTGCTCCAAAATCCTGGCACATGAGTTCATTCACCTTCTCTGCACTGTGCTGGGCAAGGTGAAGTGAGAGAAGGACTTTTATTGGATAGGGTAGGGGGCATGGCATAGAGAGGCTGAAAAGATGCTACAGATCTTCAGGCAGAGACGCCTGCTGTTGTCCAGCTATGAACAAGCATTGGCTTTCTGCAAGGTATCCAGTTGCTTCCTCCATGCCTGGATCTCTCAAGCATTTTCTTAGTGTAGGTTACACACTAGTGGAGAAATTGCGTCCCAACCACCGCTCCACCTCCTATTCACAATTACATAAAATCTCCCTTTTGACAGCAGCAATTGCTACATGGGATGTAAAGTTGGGAGAAAAAGCTAAGGGCATTGGAACTTCTTTTAATGCAATTTAAGTGATGGAAATTACAAGTCTATATTTATCCATGTCTCCACGTCCCATGAAGCACTCTGAGGAAGCACTAGTAAGACACAGACCTTAGCATGATTTCAGATCTATCCTTTTCAGGACGCCATCCAAGAATGCTAGCCAGGCCATTCGGGATAACTGCCTTTCAAAATGTTTGTGGGAAATAGATTTCTTCAGAGGCAGGCAAAGCCAGCTTGTATCTTCCTTTAAATCAGGCCTGCACAACATAAAGCCTGTGGGCCGGATCCAGCCCACAGGGACTCTTTTACTGGCCCCAGGTGTGGGCCGTGAACGCGCCTCCGGGGGTGGGTGGGCGTGCGGCATCTTTAAGTGTAAACGGAGCCAGTGCTCCGTGCTGCCCAGCAGCCCCCGTGGCGGGTAATCGCCTCCGCCACTCACCTGGCTGCTGGCGGGGGCTCACCTCCGTGGGAGCCAGGTAAGTGGCAGAAGCGATTCCCCGCCGCGGGGGCTGCTGGGCGGCACAGAGCACCGGCTCAGTTTACACTTAAATAAGCCTCCCCCGCCCCACCGGAGGCACGTTCACGGCCCGCACCTGACTGGCCCCAGCGATGGGCCCAAAGTTTTGTGGTGCCTGAGCTGAGGTAGAAAAATGCTGCCTTGCCCCATGGTCCTGGTAGGGGTCAGCCCCCTTTCAAAATTAAGCTTTTAAAGTGCAAGAAGGTGGAGAGGTTGCTAGCAGACTCCTCTTCTCTCCTCATGCTTTGGTGAATTAATAATTGCTCTCATTTGTATTTAATAATTAATTTTAATGTAATCATTAATGTGCTGAACATTTACCTCAGCCCCCACACACCAAGTCATGGTTGGTTCTGGCCCACTGGGCTATTTGAGCTGTGCACCCCTACATTAAATCCTTTCTTCAAATCCTACTTTCACAGCCTATCTCTTATTTATCTCATAAGTAAAGGAGTATTTTATCATCATTACAGAGCCAAATACAAATAGTAAATAATTACCGCACCCCTCAAACACACCTCTTGGAAAGCAGGCCCACATTATGTATAGTATCGTATCGTATCGTATCATATCGTATTGTATCGTATCGTATATATTACATTTATAGACCACCACTTCCAAAGGCTCTGGGCGGTGCACAAAAAGTTTAAAAAGACATAAAAACAAACACCATTTAAAACACATTGCTTATAACAATATAAAAACAATTTTAAAACAATTCAAAACCACAAATTACCCAGAACTTGGGCTGTGTCTGCATTGCAAGATAATTTCTGTTGAATTTGGTGTGTTTTTGATTCACATTGCATGCTGAGGAGTTGTGTTCTTGTGGTCTGTTTCTTCCTGTGTGCTTCCACATACTGCATTTTTTCAAATTGTGAAATTAGAACACAAGAAACACAGACTAATCAGAAGCTATCTTGACAAAATGTATGTCTACCACTAAACTGATTTCAATGGCCAGATTCAGAGGCATAGCTAGGGGAGAGGGGTCCCTGTTTGCTCCTCTCCTCAGTGCAGGGGCGTTGCAAGGTTGGAGTGGGCCCAGAGACAAGATTTTAAAATGCCCCCCTGTCACTGAAGCTCAGCTAATGAAGTAAAGAAATCTTAAATGAGGTTGAATAGCGGTAACAAAAAGCACACACACACACACACACACACACAAACACACCCCTATGTGTCACAATAGAACATCATCCTAAATTATTTTTTTAAAGGTTTTATTTATTTATTTAACATATTTTTAATCCGCCCAAAACTTACATCTCTGGGCGGTTTACAAAAAAATAAAACATTAAAACATTAATTGTAGAAGATGCAAGTCATTTAATGGTACTAGAGAAAGACATACTGTTCTGGTAGCTCCAGGTCTTAACACTCACATCAGTTTCGGAAGATGAATACAACTGAAGGAAGCCCGGGAGGGTGCGCGGCTGGGGGAGTCAGTCATGTGACTTGTCTTGGGGGGGGCAAGGCAGTGGGCCCACACACAACTGTCTCCCCTTGCCCTATTATAGTTACGCCCCTGCCTCAGTGACCCCTCGGAGTGAGGGAGATAATGAAAAAAATAGGGAGGGCTGATGCTGGGGCCACTCAGCAGCTGGGGGGCCTGGGGACTTTGAACCCATCCACTCAGTTATAGCTACATCCCTGGCCAGATAGCAGAATGGCATACAGAGAATTAGTATAAGAACAGGGATATCACCAGTTTGTTCCTATTTTAATCTGTGAAATGTTGAAGTATATGACATTACAGTTCACAACAGCAGTGGCAGCACAGTTTCCACCACACATTTTCTGCCCTTGTGAATTGTCATCGATTCTTTAAAAATGAAGGGAAGAGAGAGAGACAGAATCAAGCTGATAATCACAATAAAATCTTATAGTTTCCCCCCTATGGAGTCTTATGCCTCTGTAATGTAATCTTATCTTGCTGTCAACCTAACCCATCTCACAGGGCTGTTGTGAGGATGAAAATAATGTATCCCTATTTGCAACACCTTGAACTCCTTGGAGAATGAGTGGTACACAAATAAATACAATATTTGAGAAAGCCATAGGAATATAATTAAAAATGCTGTTCCAAAGCTGATCTTCTTTTCTGTTTTTAAAATTAAACATATAAATAATACTAAAAACATTTATATTTTGTTCAGAGTGGCACTGTTGCATACTTTGGCTTTGACATGTGGCACGCTCTCAGTACAGCCCATGGATGGTAGCACAAATAGTGCTCTGGGAAAAGACAGACTGCTATGACTGGTGTGTGTGACTGAGTGGTCCAGGTTCAGGGCCTACCCTACCATGAAGCAGGGTGAAACGGGCCACTCCAGGCAGCAGGCTGAAGTGAAGAAGAACAGCCTGAGCTCAAACAGGCTGACCTGGATGAGCGGGGCAAGCTGAAAGGGGCAGGATGGCTCAGCAGTAGTTCCAGAGCAATAGTAGTCTAAGGGCACACAATACAGCCACCTTCTTGTTGGGGATTGTTAGCACACACTCTAGTTACAGAGTAGTTACCAACTCTGCAACAGAGTTTAGTTGTTGCAGCCATTTAGAGAAAACATGTGGAGATTCTTGTAGAACTAAATACTAAGTATTATTGGTTAAGTACACTTGGATAGGAAAGACCTAATCCTAATCTAAAGGACTACATAATGAATAGCAATAGCAATAGCACTTACGTTTATATACTGCTCTATAGCTGGAAGCTCTCTAAGCGGTTTACAATGATTTAGCATATTGCCCCCCAACATTCTGGGTACTCATTTTACTGACCTCAGAAGGATGGAAGGCTGAGTCAACCTTGAGCCCCTGGTCAGGATTGAACTTGTAACCTTCTGGTTACAGGGCGGCAGTTTTACCACTGTGCCACCAGGGGCTCTTCAATAGGTAAGGAGGGAGAGAGATGTTTCCATCTGCTCTCTAAGAGGAAAGGAAGGATTGTGAGACTCAATAGGAAATACCCGAAGGGTCATATCAGGGAGCATAGAGTAGAGACAGGTAGAACAGTTAGGGAGACTCTTACTTACTATCTCTACTCCCAATGCCCCTAGTGGTCATTAGGATAGTTGGTGCAAAAGGTTGATGCACTGGAACTCCATCTCCAACAATACTGCCCCATCAAAAGGCTCTGGGCCGTGCACAACAAGTTAAATACAAAAACAAACACCATTTAAAGCAAACAGATTAAAACAACATCAAAAAGACACAGTTCAGAACCATTTAAAACCAATTACAAATACTGTAAAACAATTTTAAAACCTTGGAAGGCCAGGCCAAACAAGTAAGTCTTCAGGGCTCTCTTGAAGGCTGACAACCTTGCTGAAGCTAACCAGGTCTTTGTGTGGCAGTGCCTGGATGGGGACCCACGTATGCCTCCTCTAAGGATGGGGCCATAGTTCAGTGGTAGAGCATCTGCTCTGCATGCAGCAGGCCCTGGGTTCGATCCTTGGCATCTCCTCGTAAGGCTAAGAAAGACTCCTGCCTGAAACCATGGAGAGCCTCGGCCAGTCAGTGTAGACAATACTGAGCTAGATGGACCAAAGGTTTGATTAGGCATAAGACAGCTTCCTATGTGCTTTGAAAGACTGTTGGCCAGTTCCCCCACCCAGCCTACCTCTGATGCCTCCTCCATACCAGCCCCTCCCCAGCTACTGTTTTGCCTTCGGCTCTGGACTGTGGACCTCAGAATTCTAGCACAAAAAGTAGATTCTGCAAACTTTAAGCCTCCCCGTTCCTGATACAGATCATGTATGTGACAGAAGTGCATGAAACAGTCCAGGCAGCAGGGGCTGTGGCCAGAGACACTCTTGCCCCTCAACTTCTGGGCCAAAGTCCAGGGCCTCCACACCCCCTGGGGCCCACAAATCCTCTTTGGTCTGTTGTGGGTGGTGTGGTCGCCACACCGCCAGCATTACTATGACCTGCGCCGGGTGGCGGGACATGACCTCTGTTTTAAAGACAGAGGGGGGATTAAGAAAGAAAGCAATATGTGGGATGGGAATATGTTAAGTTGCATGTTGAAATGTTTCTGCTAATGCCTATTTGCATAAATATACCTGTTTTATATTCTTAAATGCTTGTGACTTCAGTTGCTGTTTGTGGCCTCAAGAACCCGTGTGTTAAAATACTACATGTGTAAAACTAGGTGGCCAGATCTGGCTTTTTAAAAGCCAAATTCTGGCTTACGGCCCGTTTGACCCACGAGTATACCCCTTAGGTTCTGGCCACCCTGGAAAATACTGTGTGTGTAGGGGGGTGATGCTTAACTTGCGGATGGCGGGGGGGGCGGGGCTCCAAAGGCCTTTAGGCCCAGGCTCTAAAATTACCTAGGTGCACCTCTGGCTGTGCCATTCCTGGGCAAGAGCAGGAAAACCTGCAGCCTGTGACCCAAGAGTGCAGGCTGCCCTCCTAAACGCTTATCTCATGCTGTGCTGTGCCCTGCTGCACAACTTGGAAACAAAACTGAACCAACACATCAGGTGTTGCATGTGTACTGAAATGTGCAGTAAAGGTAAAGTGTGCCATCAATTCAATTTTGACTCTTGGTGCCCACAGAGCCCTGCGGTCTTCTACAGGAGGGGTTTACCATAGTCTCCTCTTGTGCAGTATGAGATGATGCCTTTCAGCATCTTCCTATATCGCTGCTGCCCGATAGAGGTATCCCCCATAGTCTGGGAAACATACCAGCGGGGATTTGAACTGGCACCCTTCTGCTTGTTAGTCAAGCATTTTCCCACTGCGCCACTTAAGGTGGTAGAGTGGTATTATTTCATGCTTAGGCTTTGACCTGTGGCACGTTCCCCATACAGCACATGGACGGTATAGCATGGGAAGTGTTCAAGGTCAGACTGCTTCCGTAAAGCGACTGTCAGGTGACAGAACGGTCCAGTTTCAAAACTGCTCCTATGAGGCACCAAAATGCCATGGGCTAGCACTGTCCAGCATTTTGCATAGAAGATCATTTTATCCTTAATGGCTCTTGTGATCCTGTGATTGTTCATAGTACAGTACGACCTTTTTCCTCTGTTGCAGCCTCCAGGTGAAACCCACTGGCTCTGGGGTTTTAATGCCTGTAACAAATTAGTTAAAATGAATGTTTCCTTCAAACAAACCATTCTGCCCCCGCCCCCTTGTAATTTCAGCCCTACAGCACTTCTGGTGTGATGCACAATTACTGCTGGGAATGATGTGAAGCTGAATGCATGGGAATGCCAAGTAAATGTGTGAGAGAAAAGTATCTGTGTCCATGCCAAAGAAAGGGAAGCCCCCACACTTAGTGCAGCCGAGCCTTGCTCAGACAGCAAACCTCTCGGCTGATTTCAGCATTTCCCAGGCTCAGCTCCAGCTGCAGCTGACACACCCCATACTTTTCACAGGTTCCTCATTCCTCTCACCTGATCAACTTTGTAAGGCAAAGGTTGGCTCAAAGTAGATTAAGTTTCACAGCTTCTTTTTTTTTTTTTAAAAAAGTTTCTTCTTTATTGCCCTGGTCTTTTGAAGAGGGGATAGGGGATTTTTACTGGCTTGTAAACATGGTGTTGCTATCATTAGAGTTGCCAGTTCTTACTGCTAGCTTCCGTCCTGTACCATTTAACTCCAGCATGATGTGCAGACATTAGCAGGAGGTGATAATGCTGCTTATCTCAACACCAGGAAAAGTCTCAAGTGCCAGTTCCTGCAGACCATGGTGGTATTTCATGAATTGACAAGCATATTGTGCAAGGAAATTACATGATGTGCAAAAGGGACATCTGATCTGGACCTCCCACAGAATTGCCAGTAAGAATCAGCTGTCATGGTGGAACAATCCACTGTCTGGAAATACCCCAAGCTACTGGTAAAGCCAGAGGGGGAAAACCAAGGCCACTTTTTCTTAGTGGTAACCCAACACGGTCATATGAAACAGCCTTATACAGGCCATTTGTCCATTTAGTCCAGTTTTGGCCACATTCACACATAACACGAAACCCGAGCTCCCTTCACCTCCGGTTTCCGAAGCTGTATGTCCGAATGCGGGCAACCACAGTTTTGACAAAAAATTGACCCGTGGTTTCCCTCCTCAAACTATGAAATGAAACTTCAGTTATCATATGGTTTTGCTGCCTTCAACTCCAGTTACATGGTGCCCGTGTTATATCTGAATACTGGCACCGCAGTTTCACCCCTCTGAAACTGGAGTTGAGGGAGGTAGCTCCTCCCTCACTCTGGCTCCTATTGGCTGTGTGGGCTGTCCTTCATGAAAGAAGGAAGCCCACACAACCAGTTCCCAATCCTCTCTGCAGTAAGCGAGACTGCAGAGAGGGTAGCTCTACATTTCGTCCGAATATGGACAGGAGAGTGGGGGAAGGGGGCGCAGAACTGAGGGCCCATTGGACCGAAGGTGGCCATTATCTGCTCCAACAGGCAATGGCCCTCAAACAGTGATCATTCCCATCACTTGATACCTGATTGTTTTGACTCGAGAGCCATCCATCCATCCATCCATCCATCCATCCATCCATCCATCCATCCATCTATCTATCTATCTATCTATCTATCTATCTATCTATCTATCTATCAATCATATTTCTATACTGCCTGACATGTATCTCTAGGCAGTGTACATAAGTTGAAACAATATAAAAATAGGATAAAATGATTTAAAACAATTATGATATTTTAATAATCAATTAAAATTAATTAAAAGCCTGAGAAAACAGGTGCATCTTTTAAAAAATAGCCAGAGATGGAGAAACACTGATTTCAGGGAATGCATTCCAGAGCCCTGGGGCAGCCACAGAGACTGCCCCAGTTCCAAGTAGCCACCAAACGAGCCAGTGGTAACCGTAACTGGACCTCCCCAGATGATCTTAATAGGCGTGAGGGTTCATGACCAAGGAGGCATTCTCTTAGATACCCGGGACCCAAGCTGTTCAGGGCTTTATAGGTAACAACCAGAGACGCCAGGGACTGAACCTGGCACGTTCTCCATTCAAAGTATACTCTGGCACTGAGCTACAGCCCTTCTCTCAAGGCTTTGAGAAACAGAAAGGAGACCACATTTCACCAAGTGGGGCAAACAACAACACCTGAATGGTTGCAGATCCCTCAACATTTCACAAATGGAAATAGACGCATCTGCAGCAGCCCTACCCTCATACTAAGCATCACTGTCCAACTCCCCTCACTATGATTACTGATTGCTGAAGGCTCTACTCCGTCTGTTGTGTGCTGTATCATACCTGTCAACATGTCAGGTGAATGGGAAAATAGTAACATGTTGACACAGGTATGCTGCACTGTCATAGCCTGGCTTCCACTGATTTAAAAGCTGGAACAGTGTTTTTTCTTCTGGTTATATATTAGAAAAGCAAAACTGGGGAGACATGATAGAGGTTTATAAAATTATGCAGAGTGTGGAGACAGTGGATAGAGGGTTCCCCCCCCCCAATAATAATAGAACCAGAGGTCATCCAATAAAACTGCTTGCCAAGAAATTTAAGACTGACGAAAGGAAATACTTTTTCACACAGCATATAGCTAATCTATAGAATTCTCTGCCATGGGATGTGGCGATGGGCATCAGCTTGGATGGCTTTAAAAAGGTTTAAATAAATTCATGGAGGACAGGGCTATCAAAGGCTGCTAGTCCTGATGGCTACAGGCTACCTCCATGTTCAGAGGCAGGATGCTTCTAAATACCAGTTGCAGAGGAGCAGCAGCAGGTGAGGAGGCCTGCTTTCATCCCCTGCTTGTGGGCTTCCCAGAGGCATCTGTTGGGCCACTGTAGGAAACAGGATGCTGGACTAGATAAGCCTGGTCCAGCAGGGCTGTGCTTGCATTCCTTTGTCTGACAATATTTAATCTCAGTTCAAAATCTATTTCAGCAGCAGCTGCAGTCCATGAACTAGTGGCGATGCACTACATGGTGCCCTAGTGTACATGTGCAGTAGAGGCAAGATCAACGGTGGAGCCTGACCACCGGTGGTCTGTGTGTGGCTGCAGCAGCGGCCCTTCTGACCCCGCCCCCCGCATCTGACGTCAGATGTGGGGGGGCGTGGTCTGGCTCCCGAACGGAGCCTTGAGGCTCCATTCAGGAGTTGGAGTTTAACTCCCGAACAGGCCATGTGGCCCCTTCGGGAGCTAAACTAAGGCTGGTGCTGCGTTCACAGCGCAGCCAGGATCGGCTCTTCCTTGCAGGGAAGAGCCGTTCCTGGCTGCGCTGCAAACGCAGTGCCAGCCTTTTAACTCCTGAAGGGGCTGTGCGGGCTGGGGCCCTCCTGAAGGGGCTGCACGGGGTTCGTAGCGCAACCAGGAATGGAAGAGCCGCTCCTGGCAGCGCTGCGAATGCAGTGCCAGCCTTAGTTTAGCTCGCTAAGGGGCTGCGCGGCCCCCGCTCGGGAGCTAAACCTGCACCCCCCTATGTCTGATGTCACATGCGGGGTGTGTGTTGGGGCCACGAGGTGCAGCCCCTGATTGGGCACGGCCCGGGTTCTTTGAACCCGTTGGCCCCATGGTGGCTCCACCTGGGCAAGATGCATCTGCACCCCATTCAGACCTTTAGCTTCTAGACATCCTGTTAGGGGGAGCTGAACCCTGAAGTATTACAACTTTAGCAATTCATGCTGACACCATTTTAACAAGACATCTCCAAAAAGCAAAAACAGGGACATGAGTTAATAGGGACAAGTAAGATAGCAACAATTAAGGATGGTTCCTGGTAGATAGATATGAGGTTGCCACTATGTTGCAGACTTGAACTGATTGATATTCGGTGGCTGACATCCTGACTAATGAAGCACATGTGTAATGAGGGACTACAGGGGCATGACTGGGGCTCACAGACAACTCTCCCAGTCCCTCTCAGGCCTGCTCAAATTAGGCCCCCCAGCTGTTTTTGAACTACATCTCCCATAATCCCCAGCCACAGAGGCAAATAGCCAGGGATTGTGGGAATTGTAGGCCAACATCTGCAGGAGGACCGAAGTTGAGCAGCCCACCTGCTGTTGTACAAGCAGGTGAAATGTTCTCACTCTGCCCATGCTCTAGTCCGGAAGCAGTTTGGAAAAGAGAAAACACATCACTGAGGGTGAGTGGAAACTCAGAACTGGGTGTGTGTGTACAGACCAGTGTTCCCTCTAACAGGGATTCCCAGATGTTGTTGACTATAACTCCCATAACCCCCAGCCAAAGGCCATTGCAGCTGGGAATGCTGGGAGTTGTAGTGAACATCATCTGGAATTCCCTGTTATGAGGGGACAGTGGTACAGACCTTAACAAAGAGTATCCTGCAGCCCTGGTTCTCCATGACAAGATCCAGTTTCCTCTGGTTTTACCTCCTCTGGACCATTGGGCCTGTCATTTTTTTTGGGGGGGGGGGTTGCAATAATGCCTTTCAGCTTTGGGTGGATCAGATGGGCTAGCTTACCCGAAGTTTCTCTGACAGCCCTCAATGTAATTATGTTAGAAGACCATAAGAGCTGGGGTGGAGGGTTTTTTCTGGTCCGATTATTAATATTGATTGGTTCAAGGGACCCTTCATTGAAGCAGAATTTTGCCTCTCAAGTAGGTACTGTGGATCCAATTGAATGTTGTTCTCTGTTTGCAGAGAACTCTGGAGTATCCCTGCTAACTGATCAAAGAGGCATCTTTTAAAGTGGTGATTCTCTTATATTTAGCAGGGGGAGAGCAACTGGCCCTATTCAGCCTCAACACAGCATCCCTCCAGTGGCTGTTTCTGGTGTCAACCTTATGTTTCTTTTTAGACTGTGAGCCCTTTGGGGACAGGGGACCATCTTATTTATGTATTGTTTATTTTTCTATGTAAACTGCTTTGAGAACCTTGGTTGAACACCAGTATGTAAATATCCATAGTAGTAGTAGTGGTAGTAGTAATATTAATGTCATAATTAGAGGAGATGACAAGAGATGATGGACTCCTTGTGCTGAACAACATATAAACAAGCTCTATACCCCGCAAAAGACTGCAAGGTAAGCCCTATTCAGACATTATGTTGAACACTCATACAATGTGCACGTACATTGTACACAAATACAGATCTGTACACAGGTACAGTGATTAACACATTATGTTGTGCATAAGTACAGCAGTATACTGTACTTCCTGTCTCTACCATGCATTTCAAGGGGCCTGTAGCCAGGTTTACATTTAAAATGAGCTCATTTGCAGTCATTCATACAAAAACATGTACCAGTGTACAGACATCTGAACACAGGTACAATATAATGTCTGAATAGGGCCACAGAGATGAGACAGAAGCCCTATTCAGATGTTATGTTGTATGCGTGTACAGATGTCTGTACACCAGTGCATGTTTTTGTGTGAATGACTGTACCTGTGTTCATTTTATAAACTGAACCTGGGTTTCAGTTTGAAAATGAACCTCTTAAGTACATGGTACAGATAAGAAGTATACTGCTGTATCTGTGCAACACAATGTGTGAATAACTGTGCCTGTGTATGCTATAAATTCCTTGTACAAACGCTGAACATTGTGTGAATTGGGCTATATAGATCGTGGAGGGGGACACAGGACTGTCCTCTTAACAAACAGGTAGAACCTATAGATTAGATCAGGGTTCTCAAACCTAGGTCCCCAGAGGTTTTTGGATGACAACTCCTATAATCAGGGGCTTGGGGGACTCACTGGTGGCCTGCAGACAGGTCTGGCTGGTGACCCCTTGCCTCACCAGTCCATGCGTGTTTGTGCTGGCCACAACCCGTACCTCTGAAGTCAAAGGCAGGGCCAGTAGATGGGAGAGGCCATGTGACTCCTCTCCGACTCCATCTCAGCTGGTGAGTGAAGGGCCAGCGGAGTGTTTGCTTTCTCTTCCTCACACTGAGCAAGGGAGAAAAAGAAAGCACCCAGACAGTGCTTTGATTGCCAGCTGGGAAGGAGCGAGTGAGGGGCTACACCTTGCGTTTCCAGTTGGCAAATCAAATGCTTTGTTCTCTGGATGGGTGTGTGAGGTAGACAAGGTGCCTCATGGTGCCCTCTGAACCTGGTGGCCTAGGGACATTTGTGCCCCCTTGTCGAGTGGTGGCTATTTAACTGCCATAATAAGCTTTTTTATTGTATGTTTTAATTTTTGTAGACCGCCTTGGGGTTGTTTTTTAATGAAAGGCGGTATAGAAATCTAAAAATAAATAAATAAATAAATAAATAAATAAATAAATAAATAATCCCCAGCCACAGTGGTGGAGTGGTCGTCCAGAAACATCTGGGGACCCAGATTTTTGAAGTTTGAGAACCCCTGGATGAGATCCTGCTCGACTGGCATACAGGCAAAGCTTTCATGGGCTTCTTCTAAGGGACTCCTGCCTCACTTGGTTTTCAGGTCCAGCTTTCCCCCACTTTGGAAGAAATCTGCTGCTTCAAGGGTGGGAGCAGGGAGCTGAAATGAAAAGCCCGCTTGCTATTTTTCCGGCCTATTTCATTTTCTCAGAATTTCCTCTCTTTGGTTCTATCCCCCATCTCCCCCCGTCTCCAGATTCAACAGTTTTTGACAGCTGGAAAAAATAATATGTTTCCATTGCCATGGTAATGCAAACTTTGGATGGGCTCTATGGAATGCCAAGAGCTCCAGGCCATCCAGAAACCATTCAAGGAAAAGTGATCATACTTTCCATAAAAGACCATAGAGCTTGGTAAATGGTGCTGGTGCCCACACTGATCATCTGTGCAGGTGGGTGGCGATGCAGCTTCAAAACCACACGATGGGACCACAAGTCCAAGCACTTAAGTACATGGCATTACTTCATACTGGATTTTATGCAAAAGCAATGGGAAAGACTGCATGTTAAGGCAATTAAAATGAGGGTGGGTATATTTCTCAGTATGTGTCACTTTCCACTCTCGGCATCTTAAGTTTGTCTTCATGTCCCTGACACCTAACACTCCTCCAGAATTTTATTACCCTTTTCCACCACCCATAATTTTGAGTACACCCAGAAGGATTGTAATAAAAGTTGGATTGACACAACATGGAAGTTCTTGGAGAAAATGGTACATAATTTCTACATGCTTACAGCTCAGCACAGGTGTTGGTTTTAACCTTAAAGGCCCTACACATCCGGGGTTCAGGATGCACGAGAGCAGAGATGCACAACCTTGGTCCTCCAGCTGCTGTTGTCAGGGATGGTGGGAGACTACATCTCCCATCTTCCCTGACTATTGGCCACTGTGGCTGGGGGTGATGGGAGTTGAAGCCCAACGACAGCTGGAGGACGTGCACTCTTGCCCAGAGAGTGTCTGCTCCCATGTGTGAACCTACATGTTCACTCTGGTTTTGCCCTGCTCTGCAGAGGAGACCCCATGAAGTTGGCAGGGCAGGGTTGCAACACCACAGATAGCACTGAGCAGTTGCTCCAACACCAGTCAGAATTAGACCAAGCTCTTAAATACCTCTGAGCTCAGGCTACTCCTCCTGGGTTCCACCTCTGAGCCTGGAGAGTGGAAGCCTTAAAGGGGCAACCTTCTGGCTTGGAACCTGGCACCTCTCCTCTCCCACAATGGACCTTGTCTAGCCTGTTGCTGGTGTGAAGGTATTGGGGAGCACAAAATTAGTGGAGGGACCAGTTCTTTGGGGGGCTTGGGCTCTGGGGGTGTCATTTAGGGATGTGAACGAACCAATTTGGAGGCCCTTTTACGGGCCTCCGAACAGGTTCGAACCCTGGCCGGTTCAAATGTTCAGCGGGGGGTGGGGTGTAGGACTTTAAGGGTGGGGGAGGGTGCACTTACCCCTCCCCCCAGCTTCCCCCCCCCCACTGGTGCTGGAGTTTAGTAAAATGCCTTGGGGCGGCAGCATACCTCCCTACTGCCCCTTCTCCTTCTTTGGCCGGAAGTGGCCAGAAGTACCAGATATGCATGTGCACACCGCATGCATGCTTGTCAGACATGCACGTGCACAATCACGATGTGCATGCGCGGTGTGCACATGAGTGCCTGATACTTCCAGCCACTTCCGGCCGTAGGAGAAGGGGCGGCAGGGAGGTACCCTGCCGCCCTGAGGCATTTTACTCCAGCGCTGGCAGGGGGGAAGTGGGGGGATGGGTAAGTGCACCCTCCCCTGCCCTTAAAGTCCTAACCCCCACCCCTTCAAGTCACCCCTGCCCAGTTCTGTGCACATTCCTAGTGTCATTTCTGAGGATTCTAGTTTCAGAGTTCCTTGAGGTCATTCGTTCTGGCCTGGTGTTAGGGCCAAAGCTGGATTAAGGCTTTGGGAGTCCTCAGGCACTAACACAGGAGGGCTCTTGTGGCCCTGTCCACCTGGTGAGGGGTGGAGCTAATGGTAGACTGGTCTATGGGTAATATCAGGCAGAACCCTATCTTAACCAGTATATAAGCATTATGGAAGTTCTCTCACTGAAGAACACTGTTTTACCTTGTTCCAGAAGCATGCATGTGGACAACTACGTGTTGTCTTGTTTTGTTGATATTCCACTCTTCCTCCAAGGAGTCCAGAGCAGTGTACATGGTTATGTTTGTCTTCGCAACAGCCCTGTGAGGTAGGTTAGGCTGAGAGATAAGTGACTGGCCTAGAGTCACCCAGTGAGTTCCATGGCTTGACAGTAATGTGTCAAGAACTCACAGGAGTTCTGCTCCAGAAGAATAAGTTTTACATATTATTCAAATATGTGAAGAAATATGTGAAGCAGTAATAATACAGCATAGTCACCATGAGCATGTGCAGAGTGCCTTTCCTTCAATCCTAGAGCAGAAAGGAAATTGAAGATTGCACATTGAGGATTGCATAGACGTGCCATGATTGCACACACATGTACATATTTTGCCTTCTGCACACAGGCCTCTGACGGGCTCTATTCCTTTAAAAGAACATGCTGTTTTCCTAGCATGGAAACACATAAGAGGTTGAAACTGGTGCTTAATTAGAGTTTCTTACTGCAGCCTTGTGCAATACATTGAAAATGAAAGCTACATCTGTCAAACCTTGCTTGGCCTGTACTTATGAAAGGCACAGTGCTGTACTGGAGAAAGTAAGATGGACATTTTAAGGGTAAGGATGGAAAATGTTATTTAGGTTTGTTTTTCCTGGGAGTTCAATGAAAGAAGCAAAACTACACTTGACAAAATTCTCTTTGCTTGACAGTTTTAAGGGTATAGGAGCTAGGAATTTCTTGTTAGCTTTGAAAGAATCTCCCTTTTTAGTCCTTTCATACACTGGATGGGATAGCAGAATCTGAAACTGAGGCTGAATACAAGCAAGATGGAGGTGCTCATTGTTGGGGGTTGTAATCTGCAAGTCGGGATAGAACTTCCTGTTCTGGATGAGGTTACACTCCCCCCATAAATAACAGATTCATAGCTTTGGAGTGCTCCTGGATGCAGGTCTCACCCTGGTGTCTCAGGCTGAGGCTGTGGCCAGGAGTGCTTTTTACCAACTGCTATTGTTTCGACAATTCTGCCCTTTCCTTGAGGAGAATGACCTGAAAACAGAGGCACACCAGCTGGCACCTTCCAGGTTGGATTACTGCAATGCACTCTATGTAGGGCTGCCTTTGTACATAGTTTGGAAACTTCAGTCAGTCCAAAATGCGTCAGCTAGATTAGTCTCTGGGGTATCCCAGAGAGACCATATTATGCCTGTTCTTGAACAATTGCACTGGCTGCCAATATGTTTCTGAGCAAAGTACAAAGCAGGGTGGATAAAAATCGATATATTTTTTAAAAAATTAAAAACCCCAGATTTTTAAATTTTAAATCGTATTTTTTTATTTAAATCGGATTTTTTAACATTTAAAACACTTTTTAAAAAAAAGAAAATGCTTTTTGAGGAAAAAATCTATCTAAAGATAGTTTTCTATTTAAGATATATTATAGTCCAAAGGTTATTCATCATGAAATAAGGATTAATTTTTAAGTATGTAGCATGAGGCTGTATATATGCAGTGTTTAATTTTTTTGGTAAATGAATTCCATTAATCCATTTCTGATGTCGTGCTCTTCCAGAGGTTTCTGTCAGATTATTTTGGGCAATTTTTCTGTCTAGAAGAGGACCAAAAATGAAACCTTCATCTGCTAGTAAATATTAAGATTATACCAGCAAGAATGAGTCTTTATGTTAAAAACCATGATTTAAATCTAGTCTTACTGACTAGTAATTTAAATCGTTATTTAAATAGATTTGATTTAAATCAAATCCATCCTGGTACAAAGTGCTGGTTATTACCTTTTAAAGCCCTGAATGGCTTAGGTCCAGGTTACTTGAGAGAGCACTACAAGATCCCCACCACTCATTGAGATCATCAGGAGGGTTCTGACTTCGGGTGCCACCAGTTCATCTGGTGGCGACCTGGGATTGGTCCTTCTCAGTTGTCGCCCCTGGATCGTGGAATGTGCTCCTCATGGATATGATTCTCTTCCTTGGATGCCTTCAGGAGAGCCTTAAAGACCTATCTTTTTAGCCTGGCTTTTAATGATATCTAGTTTTGGTTTTGATTTTAATGAGTTTTAATCTGGTTTAATTTTTTTAAAAAATTAATTGTTTTATTATGTGTTTTTGATTTTAATGTAAACCACCCTGAGCCACTTTAGGAAGGATAGTATATAAATTGAATGAATGAATTTAAAAGAAAAAAAATAGCTGGACCACTAACTCTGACTGAAGCTATTCCTAGAGGCTCTTCTTCTACGATGTTCTTCCTAACTTTTCCCACAAGATCACACTATTAACATGACCATGATTGATTTCAGTCTGGAGATCTGATGCTCGTTCCTGGAGGGTTGGCAAGCCTATACAGAGGAAGATGCTCTGATGGCAAGAAAGGTAGGATAGGAATAGTCCTCCTACCCTGTGCCTTGAAATCAGCCCTAATGAAATAAGTTAGTCATCATGACTAAGGCTGCAATCCTATTCCCACTTACTTCAGAGTAAGCCATACTGAATACAGCAGGACTTCTGAGTAGACTTGCATAGAATTGCACTGTGATTTAAGAACTATTATTTGGGTCTACTCTAAACAGAACTGATACTGGGTACAAGGCAACAAATGTATAACGGTTGTATACCAGCATCGATGCAACATCACCAAAGGTGAGAATAAACACAAAGGAGGGTTGTGATCCTGGTCCCACTTGGAAACAACTTACAGAAATAAAAATGTATGTAGAAAAGGGATTAGGCATTCCTATGAAGAATGTAAGCTAAATCCTACTCTAAAATCTTAAAAATGCATTGCTAAAAAAAAACCACCAAAATATTGCTAGATTTGATGATACAACTAGATTTGATGATACAAATTTTTAAGAAAGCTTCAGCCCCCAACCCCAGGGGGGAGGGGGGGGGAAAGGCTGGAACTCTTTTCAAAAACCTACTGCTCCACTTCTCTCCCCCCTCCACCCACCGCCTGACAAGCTTTGTCTGCCTGAAAGTCCCCCAAATATGAAAAGCAACCTATTAAAAGGCCATGGCATGTTGGCTGCAGATAAAGTCTATTGCCAGCCCCGAAGACACACGGAGCTGGGTGGTATTGCTTCTGAGCCTGTACAAAGTGCTATGATAACTCCCAGCCATTCCTGGGCAGAGAAGAGGTGGTGAAAGAAAGCAGAATGACCTTTGAGCATGTGTAGATTAGAAGGAGCTCTATGGAGAGATGGCGCTTCTGAGCCTGTAATACAGAGTGCAAGCCACCTACCCCGCTCCTAGGCAAAAACGGAGAGCGACTTCTGGTGTGAAACAAAGCAGAATGGCATCTGAGTATGTGCAGATAGGAACAATAATAATAAAATATATAAAACACCCCAACAGGAGCTTTGTCTCTTATCCCTTACAGAAGTTCAACAGCTAGATGAGAAAAGACCCTAAGGGTTTTTTTTAGCTTTTCTTTCAAGATGGTCCTTTTTCTGAAAGGAGTGATTGATTGAGGCAGAGGGGGAAATATTCAGTCCCTTTTGTCTTGCTTCTTCCAGTCAGTCAGGATATAATTCTGCTGTAAAAAATACCGCTGCCCCCCTGAGTACTCCTTCTCCCCCCGCTCCCTAGTGATGTTATCATTCATTTGTCCTGGTCCAGGCCGATTCAAAACGCCCATGAGTCTTGGCTTCTGAGATGGAGCTGAGACCAAAACCACCAGCAGTAAGAAAAGACCTGCATGTCAAGCCCAATTTCAAGCCCTGAAGCTTGGCTGTGTGTTGGGTTATTCAAAAGAGCAGCCTTGGGAAAGATGCCGAGAAAAGACCAAACACATGGTGGTGGTTCTGCTGCTGCTTCTAGGGCTATTGTATTGGCTCAAGTAGGGAGTCATCGAGGGGGTCCTGCAGTCAGGAGCATAGCTAGGGGAGAGGGGGCCCGTGTTCATCCCTCTCTCTGGTGGCCCCCCACAGTGAGGGAGATAATGAATAAAATGGGGATTGGTGGAGCTGGAGGGCCCTCAGGACCTGGGGGCCCGTGTTCTTTGAACCCTTTCACTCAGTTATAGCTATGCCCCTGCCTGCCGTGCTCCCTCTGTTCCTTCCACCATGCCCATGGTCTGTCCCATCCATCTCCAGTTCAAGGTAAGCGGTCTAGTTATTGTTCTCCTCCCTCCCCACTCCCCTTCCCATCCATCTTCACACCTGCTCTGTGTGGCACAGAGCATGTAGAGAGGTAATTTGGATGATCACCCCTTACACACAAGTAAAGGACGTGCCAAGAAAGCGTTGGCACATCCCTTAAGGACGTCAGAGTAGGGACGTTCTTGCAGCAGCCGGCCTGACATGATTGTGTGTTGGGGCAGCTGTTTCTTTCAACTAGCCCAAGATGTTCTTTCAGAAGGCGCTTGAGGATATGACAAATGGAGTATGTTGGTTTTTAGTAATAAGTTTCTAATGGTATTTATTAGAGTTTTGCATTTTTAACATGGTACATTAGTTGCCTTAGATGTTGCAGTGACAGGAAGGAAAGGTATAAGCAAAGTAAACAACCTGCCTCTGCTGCAGGAGCTGGGATTTAGAAATGAGGCCCAACTTTGAGTGCCCTCATGGTCTGAAGCAAGATGAATTTTTAATTGACTGCTTTATTAAAATTGTTGTTTTGGTTTTAATCATTGTTAGCCACTTTGAATGCTTGAGTGGAAAGACAGGATATAAATTCCTTTATAATTAAATCATAAAATATATACGACAACCAGAAAAAGAGCTTCTTTGGCAGGACCACCCCTTTTGAGGGACTCCCACCCTAGGGAAGTCCACTGTGTTACCAGCTGAGCTTATTCTGCCTGCTTCCAGAAACCTCCCTGTTTGCAACTGCATCTCCAGGCTTGGAGATTGCACTTTTGCTGTGCTCAGGAGATGCGCCACAATGTGAGCTCCCAGTCTATGTTATACATGGGGACAAGTCGCTTAGTTGGTAGTGGACTGGTCACCCCTAGATTTGACTACAAGCTCCACAAATTGGAAAAGGGATTAGGTGCCCAGCTAAGCAGACTCCCAGGACTAGCTACTGCAAGTGTCTGACATCTAAGATCATTTCAACCTTGGGATGAAATCTAAACTCCCCTCTTACTCTCACAAAGAGAGACAATACCTGGCCATCAGTTTCTTATCTGCAGCCTCCATTACAATAGAGATGAGTTAGTGATGTAACTTTGAAAAGTGCGCATCGAAACTCTTGATAGAATTATTGGGAATCCCTTCCCAGCACAGGATATTCTTTAAACACACCTACACACTCCAATTGTCCTCACAATCAGCCTTGAATGCCATAGGTGATTCACACACATTCCTACCCACACACTGAATTCTCAAAAAAGGTTGTCCGGGCTCCCCTATTCAGCAGAGCAGGATAAAAGAAATGTGTCCTTGAGGCACATTTTGGGATATAAGTATCCCTAACTCCATGACCCAGTGTGCTTCCTTATGCAATTATATACCTGGGACTCCCACTGAGAAACACCTCAGTGTTCCCTTGTGACTTTCACTCTGGACCCCAGCAGACTGCAACAAGAGACTCCAGCAGACCACCTTGGTGTTCCTCTCCAGAACAGGTGATATCGCCTCTTGCCTGGCTTCTTCAGGGCTGAACCTAGCCCTTTCTCTTATTTCTGATATCTTACTCCTCTATCTGAAAGTACCTCTCTAGCCCATCTGGGAATGTACACATAATTTAGAACTTTAAGCTATATGTGCCTTACAATAGTCTATTTTAAAACATATTTGCATTGCTTCTACTTTTTTTAGTCTTATTTTTGCTTTAAATAAACCCCTTTTTGATTTAATTCAAACCTCTCTCTCAAGCTGGTTTTCTTGAGTTCATAAGCTTGCACAAATTAAGGCTGATTGGAACTGTCTCCCCTTTTGAGCTAAATGCCCCACATTTGCCCAAACTAGGGGGTGCAGGCCAATCACCCTCGAGGCAGTTTCATTAACAACTGCTCCCACCTGCCACGCACTTGAGAAGTAGAAGTCAGTTAACCCTGATGATCTGCATATTGACTATTTTTAATTCCTTAAAACCTTCATAGTGCTGCCTTGTCTAGCAACCAGCTGAACTACAGCAGCCTTGCCAGGCATAGAATTCTCAGGCCCTGGACTCACCCCTCGCAGCCAGGAAAGAAACAGAAAGGAGGACGTGACAGGCTGGGTGTGGGGGGACGTGGGGAAGGAAGGAAATGATTGGCTGGGCATGGGGATGGCAGAAGAAGAGAGAAAGAGAAAAGTATGAGACTGCCACTGGACAGACTGGGCAGGAGACGCAAGGAGAGTATGTGTGTGATACGCCAGGATGCAGGTGTGCGTGCAGAGATGGGAGGGCCATGCATATAAAGAGATATTGGGTTGCCCTTCTAAGGCATCACAGAGGCTTGGACCACTATTGGTCCCTTCAGAACCCCCCACCCCCAACACAACAACAACAACAAAAACAACTGGCATATCTTTGTCTTGTCTGCAATGTTGTGGCAGGTTTCAGACCCACAGAAGGAGCTACCACCCCTACAATTTTTGTTCCATTATGTCAAGAAATGTTTTAAGTACTTTAGTGATTCTCCATTATGGTTTATGGGTGAATGTTCTGGATTTGAAGTGAAGCAGCCCTCCAGTCAGGTCCAAGTGAAGAGCAATGTGCAGTGGAACCAACAAAGGAAATAGACCTCCATCTCCTGAATCTCCAAAGCAGTTTCCAAAGCAAATGCCTTTTGATGTACAAGCACAGTGTAGCATGGTTACTCGGCAGAAAGTTAAACTGAAGTATGCACATTCTGTTACCTTCTTTCCAGCCACTGCTTCTGCTTACACACTATGCTACAGACAGGGCCATCCTTAGGGGAGTGCTGGGCTGGGAGCGAATCAGCATGTGCAAGGTCTTCTTAACATTTCATATCATTACAGAATCATACTGATTGATGACATACAGTGTAAATAGTGTGAATAAGGTTTTTGGACATGTCCAACCAGCTTGGACATATAATGCATTTCTAAAGAAATAAAAATAAAAAGCACAACACATGCTTCTCT
This sequence comes from Hemicordylus capensis, assembly GCF_027244095.1. NCBI lineage: Eukaryota > Metazoa > Chordata > Lepidosauria > Squamata > Cordylidae > Hemicordylus > Hemicordylus capensis. The sequence continues at coordinate 297,402,068 of NC_069659.1, read as the reverse complement.
GTTCTCAGACCTTCTGGGTTGCAAATCAACTTGAGCATAGTGCATTCGTAAATAAATAAATATTATATATTGTTTGTTCCATAAGTTTTTGTAATTTTCTACCATGAAACAAACCACTTATAAGACTTTTTGGATGGTTTTTTTTTAAAACCAACAATTTGTCCAATCCATTTCAATTTAAATATACCTATTCCTCCAACCCTGCCCTACATCTCTGCTCATTACCAAAGCCCTATGCCAAGTCATTACAGGACAGGTGATCTAAAGGCTGGGGCAGAAAGGGAAACATTTTACCCTTTCTTATGAAGGCAAAGGGCAGATTCCTCCATATGGGAGTGGAATGATAGTCTAAGGCGGGGCTTCAGTTCCAGACATTTTGGTAATTTTCTGCCATGAAGCAAGCCACTTATAGGAACTTTTGGGTGGGGCTTTTTAAATTAAAGAAAAAAATTAAAAACCAACAATTTGCCTATTCCACTTCAATTTAAATATACACATTCCTCCCACTATGGCTCATATCTCTGCTCAGTGCCAAAGCCCTATGGCAAGCCAATCCCTAAATATTTAAGGGCAGGGAGATAACCACAAAAAGGAAATCACATCATACCTCCATTACTAAGGCTGGGCTGGGCAGAGGGTCTACAGGGAGCTCTGGTGCTGGACACATACACTCTCACATACACTCTCTCTCTTGCTGCCCGCCTGCCTGCTTGCTTCTTTCCTGAGCTTCAGGCTTCAGGGAGGCCTACATGGAGGCCTCTCTGGAAGCCCCGCCCACCCACCAAACAGCTGAGAAGCGGTGGGAAGGAGCTCTAGCAGTTTGCCTGGGAGCCTTTCAAGCTGCACACAGAAACAAAAGATTGGCTCTGGCTGGACTGTGGGGAAAGATAAGTGGCTGGGACTGGGAGAGAGGAGGGCAGACTGCACTGCAGTGTGCCCAGAGCTGGGGCCTGTCCCAGGGTGGGGCTCGGGGCAATTGCCCCGGTCGCCCAGCCCTAAGGACGGCCCTGGGTACAGAACCAAAAGAGTAGGAAGCTACTAGGCTGCAAACAAGCCCTAAGATCCAAAGGAGGCTTCTGTGCCACATGGCCTCTAGGGATTGACTCAATAGAGATTCTAATGAGCAACAAATAATAAGCAAATATGTTGCTTATAATCAAATATGTTGCTCCCATTTGCTAACTCATCTCAGAAGACATGCTTAATTACATGCTTGTTCTGGCTCCATTCATCCACTACTGAGCTGATCTAAGTTACGTAAGAGATGTCTAGCCTAGGGTTACAAAGGCACTGGGGATTCATCTTGCTGGAGGATGGCTGGTCCCACCTATCTCCATCTGTAATGACTGTAATTCACCACACAAATACTTTGAAGTAATGAACTTAGTGGCTCTTAAGGAAGGAACTTCACAACCCTGGTTAGCAACACATTTTTAATGGGGGCCAGTCCCTAGGTGACAACTAGTTTTTAATTACTTGACTGAGGGCCAGCAAAACTGGCTATGGCCACCAAGGACCAAACTAGATGCAATATGGAATTCCATGATTGGAACTCCTGATGTCTTTTTCTTTGTCCAAAAGCAATCTTAGGGGTCTGATCTGGATTGGGGCAAGAGTGAGGAGGGTCTAACCCTTCCCCCTGTGCTGCATCCCCAGACAAAATTGTAGGGGAAGAATGGCAGTTCAGTCCCCAAATAGCAGAGCAAAACCAGTTTGGTGAGAAAGCAGCAAAGCAAGAGGTCTTGAGACAGTTCTTTAGTACTGAAGAACTATAAGGATTCATTTAAAGAAAAGGTTACAAACAAATGTGAAAGAACCTGCAGCTTATTTCAGCTGTAGCTTGTGGCTGAAGAGAGATAGCAAATTAAACAGCCATCTCTGGAGAGACAAATGGAAACTAATACTGGAAGAACAAAGAGGGGAGGAGTCCAGTGCTTTTATCCATGACCCTAACCCCTCCCCCAGTGGTCACTATGAGACATTGCAGCTGAGAGCTGATGCTGCCAGGGTCCTAGCTCCAACAAAAATTGCCTCCACTCCCGAAGTTGATGTTCTGGGAACAAGTTGTGCTCCTAAGTCATTCCCCTAGTGGTTAATAGCAGAGCTTTCAAGGGACAGATGGAAGCTGGGGAAATGGCAAGGGGGTTGAACTCTCTCCCCTACACTATGACCCTGATCGTGTGACATTGTGCATAGTTTGGCCCTGCATGTGTGCTTTTTCTAACCTAAATAGGAGCCGTGGGAAGACTCTGATCAGGACTATGATGTGGGGGGCTACCGGGTTTAACCCATTGCTCCACTGCACCAATGGGAGCCGCCTTTCTCTTCTCCATACTCCACATCATTTTGTGATGTGTGGGTTCTGGGTTCCTTGACTGTGGAAGGCTTTTGGCTCTGAACTGGGCCTCAGTTTCACAGAAAGTGTGGTGAAACAGGGAGGATTATAGTGACCTTTAGACACAATATCCCTCATCCACTTACCTCTTGCTCCCTCCTGGATACTCATACCAAAAGTGTAAGAGGCATCCTTGGGCTTTCTCTACCACTTGTTACTCCTCCTCTTTCTCATCATTGGCCTCCTAAATGCCTGGCCACAATCACCTCAGATATTGCAAGGCAATGAGCCCCCCACCACCACCCGCCACTATGCAAACCCATCCTCCCATGACAGCTCCCAAAACTCCCCACTACTTCAGAAAATCCTGCTTCTTAGTCTTCTCCCTGGACCCACCCCACAACTCCAACCTGGAACTGTTTGCCATCTCTGCCCAGCCACACCTTCCTGACCAAGCGGGCAAGGCTCAGCCACCATTCAAGCTCCACCTGAAGGAGGCTTGGGCTCCATAGGTAAAGGCTGGTGGTGTTACCACACCAGGTGCAGGAACTAGGGCAGAAAGCCAGAAGGGTTATAGAGAGCCTGATGCAGGAATTGGGCAACAGGGATGGAAGAGCAAGGTTGGGGAGGGCTGTTGCACCAACAACAGCTGGCAGTAACTCTGAGTCCTAAACAGAAGGCCATTTATTTATTTATTTATTTATTTATTTATTTATTTTTACATTTCTATACCACCTTTCGTTAAAAGAAAATCCCAAGGCGGTTTACAAAAATTAAAACATACAATAAAAGCAGTAAAAACATAAAGCAATAAAAACATCAAGCTAAAAACATATAAACAAGCATAAAAACATGACAACAGATAACAGATAAAAACACAGAGAAGCCGCAGTAAAAACGATCATGTAAAAGCCTGGGTAAAAAGCCAAGTCTTTAAAAGCTTTCTAAAAGCCGTGATGGAGTCTGAGGAACGAATGGCCACCGGGAGAGCATTCCAGAGTCTAGGGGCAGCAACAGAGAAGGCCCTGTCCCGAGTGCACGAAAGCCGGGCCTCCCTCATTGTCGGCACCCGGAGCAGGGCCCCCTCAGATGTCCTTGTCAAGCAGGCAGCAACCTTTGGGAGCAGGCGGTCCCTCAAATACCCCGGGCCCAAACCGTTAAGGGCTTTAAAGGTCAAAACCAGCACCTTGAATTGGACCCAGAAACGAACCGGCAGCCAGTGCAGCTCTTTCAAAATGGGGGTGATATGTTCCCAACGGGCAGCTCCAGATAACACCCTCGCTGCCGCGTTTTGCACTAGCTGCAGTTTCCGGATATTCTTCAAGGGCAGCCCCACGTAGAGCGCGTTACAGTAATCCAACCGCGACGTGACTAAGGCGTGGGTAACTGTGGCCAGATCTGCCTTCTCGAGAAAGGGACGCAGCTGGCGCACTAGCCAAAGCCGTGCAAAGGCACCCCTGGCCACCGCCTCCACCTGAGCCTCCAAAAGCAGAGCCGGGTCCAGTAGTACCCCCAAGCTGCGTACTTGCTCCTTCAAGGGGAGTGCAACCCCATCCAGAACCGGTAAAATCTCCTCATCCCGATTGGCTCTCCTACTGACCAACAGTACCTCCGTCTTATCCGGATTCAATTTCAGTTTGTTAGTCCACATCCAACCCATCACAGCCTCCAGCCCCCGATTCAGGACATCCACCGCCTCCCTAGGATCAGATGACAAGGAGAGATAGAGCTGAGTGTCATCTGCATATTGCTGACAACTCAGTCCAAATCCCTGGATGACCTCTCCCAGCGGCTTCATGTAGATGTTAAACAGCATGGGGGACAAGACTGATCCCTGCGGGACCCCACAGGCCAACGGCCACGGGGCCGAGCAGTAGTCCCCCAGCACCACCTTCTGGACCCTCCCCTCAAGAAAGGACCGGAACCACTGCAACACAGTGCCTCCGATTCCCATACTCGAGAGGCGGCCCAGAAGGATACCATGGTTGATGGTATCGAACACCGCCGAGAGGTCCAGCAGAACCAACAGGGACGCACTCCCCCTGTCTAGTTCCCGGCATAGGTCATCCACTAGAGCGACCAAGGCAGTCTCAGTCCCATACCCGGGGCGGAAGCCAGATTGAAAAGGGTCCAGATAATCCGTATCATCCAAGACCCTCTGCAGCTGGGACGCCACCACACGCTCCATCACCTTGCCCAAGAAGGGAAGGTTAGACACAGGTCTATAATTGTCCAGGTTGGAGGGATCAAGGGAGGGCTTTTTTAATAGTGGTCTTACCACCATCTCCTTAAGGCACGATGGCATCCTGCCCTCCCTTAATGAAGCATTAACGATCACCTCCAGCCATCTGCCTGTCCCCTCCCTGGCAGCTTTTATTAGCCATGAAGGGCAAGGGTCTATATATAATAATATAATATTCTATATATAATATTCTTATTCATCACAGCTGTGTGTACTGCTGTTGTTGCCTCCCAAACCTCTGCCTCATGAAGAGACCACTCCTGGACAAGGCTGTGGGCTGCCAACTGAGTTTCCAGTGCCACTGCTGCATCCATACGCAGGCTTAATGGCGCCATCATCGTTCCTGGGGATCTGATGGGGAGGACAATGGCCTTCCTATAGCAGGAATTAGGGTCCTCTTGGTCCTCTTCAGGTGCAACCTTGCCCAGGTGTTCCCCAAAGCTAGGAAGAAGAGGTTGAGGAGAGAAGGGGATTCTGGGTCTGGATTTGCTTCGCTTGCCACCAGCTCCTTCTCTTAAGAAACCCCTTTGTCCCAGCTGATGGGGTGGGTTCTGGCACTACCAACCAGCCATGGAGCAGCGGACTCCACAGAGTATATATTTACTGTTATGAGACAAGATAACAATTGGCTGGTGGGCAGGAAGTTAAGTTCACAATGCAAGCATCCAAAACAAACTGAGCCCTTTCTCACTCCATGTTTACCAGATTCAGGTGTCAGGAAATCTCCTCCAGGGATCCTCAGCATCTGGCTAATATAGGGCCTTTGTGACATGAAAATCTCTGCTTTTCACTTTGGTTTTTATTTTTGATGGATGTATACAGGTCAGGAACATAACCAGTCATGCCTCAAAATATTTGTGTGAGCCTTGTTGCTTTTGGGAAAAGCTTGGCTGTTTCTGGGTGACTTTTGAACCACCCACTCAGGATGAGTGTGTGGAAATACCCAAGAGCAGGTTCATTTTATTTCCAGACAAGGTGGGGCCACAAAAGCCATCATTGTGAATTGCTCAATGGACACCCAAGCATTCAAAGTATTCCAGCAGTTTTCCAGAGGTTAAACAGGGATAAATAGCTGGTGGCCCAGCCTATGCCAGCATCTAAGGAGAAGCAGCATGGCAGAGTATCCAAAGAATGTTCTCTCTGACCACAAGCAGGTCACACAGTGGGCAAAAGGTGTGTGGGACTGGAGACAGTCTTCTCAGACCCGAAGATGGCTGACAAGGAGATGGGAAGGACAAAGAGTATTTGTGTGTTCCTATCAATGCCAGGAAAGATGGTTTGAAAGTTTCCATTGGTGGGTGGGTAGATGGAGAGAAAGAGATGTTCATTCACCCACACTATTCTCCACAAACTAAAATGTTTTAAGTCAAGGAGGTCATCAAGCCAATGCGGTCCAGACATGTCAGAATCTAGCAGCACTCCTCAAATCTCTTTTGCCAACTACATCACTTCAAGCTTTCTTCTGTCTTCCAGATGCAAAACCACCAAGGTTTAACATAAGAACATAAGAACAGCCCTGCTGGATCAGGCCCAAGGCCCATCTAGTCCAGCATCCTGTTTCGCACAGTGGCCCACCAGATGCCACTAGAAGCCACAGACAGGAGTTGAGGGCGTGCCCTCTCTCCTGCCATTACTCCCCTGCAACTGGTTCTCAGAGGCACCCTGCCCTTGATGCTGGAGGTGGCCCACAGCCCTCCGACTAGTAGCCATTGACAGACCTCTCCTCCATGAAGTCATCCAAACCCCTCTTAAAGCCATCCAGGTTGTTGGCTGTAACCACGTCCTGTGGCAGAGAGTTCCACAAGTGGATCACACGTTGTGTGAAAAAGTACTTCCGTTTGTTGGTCCTAGACCTCCTGGCAATCCATTTCATGGAGTGACCCCTGGTTCTAGTGTTGTGTGAGAGGGAAAAGAATCTCTCTCTCTCCACTTTCTCCACACCATGCATGCATTTTGTAGACCTCTATCATGTCTCCCCACAGTCGTCTTTTTTCTAAACTAAAAAGCCCCAAGTGTTGTAGCCTTGCCTCATAAGAAAGGTGCTCTAGGCGCCTGATCATCTTGGTTGCCCTCTTCTGTACCTTCTCCAGTTCAACAATGTCCTTTTTAAGATGTGGTGACCAGAATTGTACGCAGTACTCCAAGTGTGGTCGCACCATAGTTTTGTATAAGGGCATTATAATGTTAGCCGTTTTATTTTCAATCCCCTTTCTAATGATCCCTAGCATGGAATTTGCCTTTTTCACAGCTGTCGCACATTGAATAGACACTTTCAACGAGCTGTCCACCACAACCCCAAGATCCCTCTCCTGGTCCATCACCGACAGCTCGGATCCCATCAGCATATACTTGAAGTTGGGGTTTTTCGTCCCAATGTGCATCACTTTACACTTGCTAACATTGAAACGCATTTGCCATTTTGTCGCCCACTCCCCCAGTTTGGAGAGATCCTTTTGGAGCTGCTCACAATTTGTTTGGGATTTCACTACCCGGAAGAGTTTGGTATCATCTGCAAATTTGGCCACATCGCTGCTTATCCCTGCTTCTAGATCATTTATGAATAAATTAAAAAGCACCAGTCCCAGTACAGATCCCTGGGGGACTCCACTTCTTACTTCCCTCCATTGTGAAAACTCTCCATTTATACCTACCCTCTGTTTTCTGTCTTTCAACCAGTTAGCAATCCACACATGTACTTGTCCCCTTATCCCATGACAGCTAAGTTTCCTCAGGAGTCTTTGATGAGGAACTTTGTCAAAAGCTTTTTGGAAGTCCAGGTAGACTATGTCAACTGGATCACCTTGATCCACACATTCATTGACACTCTCAAAGAAGTCCAAAAGGTTGGTGAAGCAAGATTTACCTTTGTGGAAGCCATGCTGGCTCACTCCCAGCAGGGCTTGTTCTTCTAGGTGCTTTACAATTTTATCCTGGAGGATGCTTTCCATCAATTTGCCTGGAACGGACGTTAGGCTAACTGGCCTGTAATTTCCCGGATCACCCCTGGATCCCTTTTTGAAAATCGGTGTTACATTTGCTACTCTCCAGTCCTCTGGTACAGAGCCCGATTTCAGGGATAAGTTAAATATTTTGGCAAGGAGATCAGCAATTTCACATTTGAGTTCTTTGAGGACTCTTGGATGGATGCCATCCGTCCCTGGTGATTTGTTAGCTTTCAGTTTTTCCAGACAGTTTAGAACATCATCCCTTGTCACTTCTATCTGACTCGGCTCTCTAGCCTCCATCCCTAAAAAGCCTGGTTCAAGAGCAGGTATATGCTCAGTATCCTCTGCCGTGAAGACAGATTCAAAGAACTCATTCAGCTTCTCTGCAACCTCCATATCCTCCTTAATAATCCCTTTCACTCCCTCATTGTCTAATGGTCCAACTGACTCCCTGGCAGGTTTCCTGCTTCTGATGTACTTAAAGAAGTTTTTGTTATTCCCCTTGATACTTTTGGCTAAATGTTCCTCAAACTCTTTTTTTGCCTCCCTTATTGTCACCTTGCATTTCTTTTACCAGAGTTTGTGTTCCTTTTTGTTCTCTTCGTTTGGACAGGCCTTCCAATTTCGGAAGGAAGTTTCCTGCAGTGAATACATTTACTTCCACCCTTGTTCCTCATCTTTGTGTTATCAATAGCCCAAATCAGACTTTATGCGGTACAAGTGTACAGATGTCTGTGCACTTGTACATGTATTTGTGTGAATGACTGTACCAGAGTTCATTTTAAAAGTGAACCTGGATACAGGCCCTTAGAATGCATGTTACAAATAGGAAGTGTACTTCTGTCCCTGTGTTCAACATAACATGTGAATTACTGTACCTGTGTACAGATCTGTACACTCGTTGTACAAGCATTGAACATAACATGTGAATGGGTCTACTGTATGCCCACTTTGTATTCTTTCAGCAGGTTTGTGTGCTGCAGGAGAACAAGCCATCCACTACACTTTTCTGTACCCTGTCCTGGCTGCGCATGCCTACCTTCAGATGTTTTGTGTCACAGTGAGAGATCAGGCACCAGGGGCAGCAAAGCACAGCACCAACCTGCAGGGAGCCCTGGGGCAAAGACCTGCACTGGGCCCCTAGATAATACTTTATGTTCCTGTTTGCAGATGGGGAGGCAGCAGCAGTGCAAGAGATGCATAGCACTGCTGCCTCTTCCTGGCACCCCTCATTTTACCTCTTCAGCCTCAGGGGTGGCCATGGCCACCAGCCACCACAATAAAATTTACAAAACTTGGCCACCCCCGATGCCACCCCAACAGGAACTGCAATTCGGGCACCTTTGGCCGAGAGTAAGTGATGCAAGTATTTGACTGATTGTCTGGAATAAAGCAAACTCAAGTACAACTGAGTGATGATCATACAGCCATCCAACATTTGACCCTATCCTAAGCATGACAACTTGCAAGTCAACCGAACTGAATGGGACATACTCTGAAATATGTATGCATCAGATTGCAGCTTTATAGTTAGTGGATGTGTGATGAAGTTCCACAGCTACCATATTCCTACTACCATTTTCTTTTAATTACAGCCAATGAGCTAAATCTTCCCACTAACATCAGTCCAACAGTCAGCTTCTGAAGAAAGGTAATGTGACTCAAATGGACAGAGAGAAATAGTTCATTGATTTATTGGGCAACTTTGGGCGAAAGATTGTTCTTCACAGGCAGAGGTGCACCTAGGTAATTTTTGAGCCTGGACCTAAAGGCCTTTGGAGTGCCCCCTCCCCCCGCTGCAAGTTAGGCATCATTTTTTAACACATAGGTACTTGAGGGCACAAACCACACCACCCAGGACAGATTAAAGATGATTCGGGGGGGCCCCAGTGAGTGTGGAGGCCCTGGACTTTGGCCCCGAAGTCCAGGGGTAAGAGTACCTCTGTTCACAGGTCTCTTATAAGGACCAACACAAGAAAGTTTGCAAAACACTTTGCAAATGGAAAGTATTTTATGAATGGTTGTTCTATCAGTAGTTCCACAGCACGTATAAATGATCAGCTCAGATGGAGTTCTGTTCGTTCATACCACTGAGGTATCTGCCTTCCTGCTTATTTATGTGCCACACCATAGATTCATTATATTAGCATAGCAAGCTAATAACTTCCCATTAACAAAAATGTGTTGGCTTCTTTGCTGTTCCGTGCAATAGATGTTGCCACATATTTGCAAAAGATATGAGTAGTTTCATTAATGAAATATGTACAGAAGGTACTTATGAGAGGCTTGTAATTAAGAATGAATTCTTTTTTTCATTTTCCCACATGTGGGTGGTAAAGGAAAGTGGGTTGCTGCTTCCCGCATATCTCTTGCAATAAGTCTACTCAACCCTTTCATCCTGATGGAGGCGAATACTGACTTAGCTATTTTTAAAAATGTATTTCAAAATGTGAACCTGCCCTTCAGGCCATAGTAGGCCCCTGTGGTAACTTACAACAATAAAAGTACTTATCATAGATTCAAAGATTAAAAACATCTGAGAAGCTGTCTTTAAAAACTGGATGCTGATATCCAATATCCCATAACTGATATCAAGGGCATTTTCTTGGCAACTAGCTGCAGATCGTCAGCCAGTCCAGCAATATTGCTCTCAGACACAGCAGCACCAGATTCCTGCTGCATGCCACATATATAAGGAAGAAGCCTTTCTCACATCCCTGAAAATAGGGTAAGAAGAGATCATATTCTCCTAACTGGTATCTCCACCTCAGCGATCTGACTAATGCCTTTCATCGGTAAGAAATGTATGATTGAGCCCAGAATGACTTGTACTACAACTTTGCTCAGGGCAAAGACAGACTGACTAATTTTCTATGTATAGTAAGTAGGTCTGGCACCAGGCAGAAATCCAACAAACACTACTTTTTCTCATCACGCCCTCCACATGTCTGGAAAGGCTGTGCCAGTTGAATTTCTGACTGCCATACAGCTGATAAAGTTAGAGGCTCTGTCAGTATGAAAGATAGAAACCCAGTAATAACATGCTGGAGGCAATAACTCCTCTTAGGCAGTCAAACTACCTATTATGTTAAGCACATGCTTCAAGTGAACATACTTTTTCCCTTTTAAATAAATAGCAGCAGGATTGGGCTCCCCTGGGGATTAGAGCCATGATGAAAGGGCCATGATGAAAGCTTTCCATGATGATGAAAGCTTTCTGCCTCTGTCACAGTTCCAATCCAAATGAAATTCCAATCCCCACTATCAGCTGCTATTTACCCGGGCAGGGGGGATTCCATTGACCTGTCTATGTAGGTTCTCAAACTTGGGTCCCCAGAGGTTGTTGGACTACAACTCCCATCATCCCTAGCCCTCCGTCATTGTGTCTGGGGGTGATGAGAGCTGTAGTCCAACAACCTTTGGGGACCCAAGTTCGAGAACACTGGCTCTAGGAGATTCATGACCTATCTCCCAGTGTTTTGCTTTTTACTGAAATGCCAATAAATGGAGCTCCCAAGTGGCTCACAGGAGAAGTAGAGAGGAGAGAGAGGGTCTCTAATCCTTTTCACTGTATAGTTTTCCCAGTAAAAACTCAAAGCAAACAGTAGCTATGGTTTTGATCAGGAAAACAGCTCAGAGCAAAGGGAAAACAACCAGGGCAAAGCACCCTTTCCTCCAGCACTGCTGTTGCAAGCAGACAGCAACCTCTCCTCCAGGCTGTATTTCATAAACAGAAAATTAAGAGATCTGCTATGCATTCCACAGTCTAATGTGTAGACGGGCCCTAATTAAATGCTGGGAACTGATCTTTGTAGGACCCATAATTCTCAACTTAGTACACGCCTGCTTTTAAAAAGTTGACCCTGTGCCTTTTAATAGCAGCCTGACACTCAAAAATTAAACATGTGAAGCCTTTCCTTATCACTTAATTCCATGCATGCCACCCAGAGAACAATTTGTTATGGGGTGGCTAATAAATAAAGTATTATTATTATTATTATTATTATTATTATTATTATTATTATTATTAACACAGTCAGACAGGTGTTATTGACTGGTTTGCTTTATCCAGACATCGAGTTCTTCCCAAGGACCTGGGATGGCTGAATTTTACTATCAATGTTGTTGCTGTTATTATAGATATCGTCGCAGAATATAGGCTGTTCCCAGTAAAGCTGTTTTTTGTAATTGGCTGATGGTGATTTCTGTGACCCCTATGGTGTTGAGGTGCTCTTCAAGTTGTTTTGGAATTGCACCCAGGGCACCAATTACCACTGGGATTATTTTGGTCTTCTTATACCACAGCCTTTCAATTTCGGTTTGTAGATCTTTGTATTTTGTTATTTTTTCTATTTCTTTTTCTTCTGTTCTGCTATCCCCTGGTATTGCTATTCTTAAGCCATTGCCAGGTCTTGGTGATGTCTGATTTTCCACTTATATTGTGCAAATATTGACCATGCAGTGACTTATTTTTCTGCTTGGTTCTTGACTTGTTCTTTCTTGTAGGCCTACTTTATATCATTGGTGTTGAATAGTTTCGCGTTATTGATCATTTTGAGTGCATCTTCCTCACTGTCCTTGATATATTCTTCAAGGCCTCTTTTCTCCTCCTCTACTGTTTGATGGACTTGCAGCATTCCTCTTCCACCTGAGCTGCGAGGGAGGTAGAGCCTACCTACATCACTGCGGGGGTGCAGAGCATGATTGATGGTCATGATTTTCCTGGTCTTATGATCTAGCGTCTCTAGCTCTGCCTGGGTCCAGTCTATTATTCCTGCAGTGTATCTGATAACAGGTATAGCCCAGGTGTTTATGGCTTGTATGGTGTTCCCGCCATTGAGTTTGGACTGTAGGATATTTGTAACTCTCCTGATGTATTCACTTCCAATTTTTCTTTTAACTTCAGTGTGTGTGATGTTATCAGCCTGGAGAATGCCCAAGTATTTGAAATGTTCTTTCTCTTCCAGGTTCTTGATCTTGCTTCCACTGGGCAGTTCTATTCCTTCTGTTTTTGTTACTTTCCCTCTGTTCATTATTAATGCAGCACACTTGTCTAGTCCAAACTCCATTGCTATATCGCTACTGAATCTTCGGACAGTGTTTAGCAGTGATTCGATTTCTGACTGCGACTTTCCATACAACTTCAGATCGTATATGTACATGTAAATATCTGAATGTGTTTGCTGACACCAGTTGTTTCTAAACATTTTAGTATCCATGTATGAGGCAATGAGTTGAAGCCCTTCTTGTAGTCAATCCATGCAACACTTACATTTGTTTTTCTTCTCTTGCAATTTTCTAAAATCATTTTGTTAATCAGCAGCTGGTCTTTTGTGCCTCTGGTGTTCGGGCAGTTTCCTTTATGTTCAGCTGGAAGGTGCTTATTAGTTAATAAGTGTTGCATTACTCCATCTGCTATTATTCCAGTTAATAATTTGAACATGGTTGGCAGGCAGGTTATCGGTCTATAATTACTTGGAACTGCACCTTTTGCTGGGTCTTTCATTATGAGATGAGTTTTCCCACTTGTTAGCCATTGTTCAATATCACCTCCTTGCTAAATGTGATTGAACTGTTTTGATAGTTGTTTATGAAGGCTTGTTAGGTGTTTAAGCCAAAAGCCATGCAGTTCATCGTCGCCTGGCGCAGTCCAATTTTTAATTTTCTTTGCTCTTTCACTTATTAATTCTGGTGTTATTATTAGATCTTGCATTTGTTGGTTACATTTTTCGACCTCTTTCACCCAGCCTGCTTTTTTATTATAATCTATTGGATTGTCCCATAGTTTTCCCCAGAATTGCACTGTTTCTTCTTTATTTGGTGTTTCTACGTTTCTTGCAGTTTCTCCTTCTATGCTTTGGTAGAAACGTCTCTGATTCGACTCGACTAGAATTGGAGATTCTGCCTGTGTTGTGTAATTCTGGCTTTGTATCTGCTAATCTTTTTTGACACTGCTGTTATTTGCTGCTTTATTATTGCCAGGACTTCTCTAATTTTCCTTGAATCAGATACTGTTTGGTGTTTTCATTCTTCAGCTTCTTGTCTTTCATATCTTTCAATTTACTAGCATCTGATCTAAGCCTGGTGATTTTATTTTTTAATCTAACCTTCCATGTAGGTGATGTAGTACTTTCTTTTTTTACAGGTCCACTGATCTTATATTCGAACTCTTGTGTTGTTATTGTACTGCACTGTACATTAGTTGGTTTGTTTCTTGCAAATTATTGGTTGTTATTTCTGCAAGTGCAGCATTTACAGCTTTTAATGCCTGAGCAAGTTGTTTTTTGGCAACTGTTTTTAGAGCTGGAAGCCAAACCCTGGTGGTTGTTTGGTTCATGTGTTCAGTTATTTTTTGCTTTAGTTCTTGTTGTTTTTCTGTTAAACGGCATTTGGGTTTTGGAGGTTAAGGCAAAGGGGAGGTTGCCTTGTTTTGATTTTGAAACAGTTCAGCAACAGTGGCATCCTCTATTTCCAGCACCTCCTCCACCTGTGCCTGAGCCACTTCTTCAGTTGGTGTTAATTCTTCTTCCATATCTTGAGCCTGCATTTCTCTTTGCAGTTCTTCCAGCTCAACTTCTGTGAATATTTTATTTCTTTTTATGAATTTTCTCTGGTATGTTATCCTTTGTTCTGTTATTTCTGTATCTGGATGCTTCTCTTTCCAAATCTTGTACATTCTTTTTAAATAACCTCTTCTAGTTGGACTAGACTTGTAATAGCAGATCATTATTTCCTTGTTGGCATTTTTCGTATTTTTTTTCCAGTTAAGCGACGTTTCTTCCAGTAACCTTGCAGTCTCCAGCCCTGGTTGCTCAGTTGAAGATCCTGAGTCCTGTAGCCCACTTGCCACCAGATATCCAGGGACTCCAGCACCTGGCGCAGTCCTTGTTGACCCGGGCAACGACCGATCCGGTATAGATTTATTAAATTTATGTCTCACCATATTGTTGATGGGAGAGGCACTCTTCATTTGGCTCCGCTGGTGAGACCTGTCCAGTATAGTTGGACCTCTGGCATAGCTCTCACCTTCCTCTGCACACGCAAGCCCCACAACCATGCCAAGATGACGACGACGATGATTATGATTATGATTATTGCTATTAAAATCATCACCTGCTTAGTGAGTGTGTTTGTGTGTGTTTGTGTGTGTGTTGACCGCTGCTAACAGCATAGGAGCAGTACCAACTGGCAACTCTAGCAGATTTTCTGAGGTACATTGTCTGATACTTAGCTTTATTTGTTCAAGCATCCTATATATTGGACATTTGATTTATCTTTGCTCAGTTCCTCTATGGTAGTGGACTTTTCAGGAAAGATCTGCAAACTGGAGCTGTCAGAAATCTAGTATCCTTCTTGCATATCTTTCCTGGCAAATCTATGTGGAATTTTAAGTACTGACATAATGTTTTCTGTGCAAACTTCTCAGCTTAGAATAGGGTGACCACAGATGCAGCAGAGGGCAGGGTCCCCATACTTTAGTCCTTGATTGTGTAAAAGAGAGAACTGGGGCTGATGGAGTGGCCCATGCTAGGAGGTACAGAAGCCCTTTGCCGCCTTCTTTGCATTTGGTCTCCCCCTAACAAGCAGAAGATTGCTGGTTTGAATCCCCACTGGTATGTTTCCCAGACTATGGGAAACACTTATATTGGGCAACAGTGATATAGGAAGATGCTGAAAGGCATCATCTCTCCCTGCGCGGGAGGAGGCAATGGTAAACCCCTCCTGTATTCTACCAAAGACAACCACAGGACTCTGTGGGCTCCAGGAGTCAAAATCAACTTAATGGCACACTTTAAAGTTTAAGGTAAACCTTCTGCTTGTTAGTCAAGCATTTCCCCGCTGCACCATTTACTTTACTTTAATTCACCACAATCTTCCTTCAGGATGTATCATCATTCTGACCTGTGTAATATAAGCAGGTAAAAACTCTAAGAAAGCTTCTGCAGAGTTCCACAGAGAGGGTATTTCCAATAGACGTGCTTCTTTTGTCACTTACAGCACTTTGCTGGGGAAAGTGGCACACCTTATGAAACTCTCCTTTGTCTGCCATTCCTAAAAGCATAGAGGTGCTCGCATGGTCTGGCCCTGACACAGTAGATGTGTGCAAGCCAGAGGGTGGATCAATGATGGGAGAACATACTCTGGGAACAGCACTCACCCATTTCTGACTCACAGAGCTTGCATGCTGAATCTTGCATATACCTGCCCTCCATACAGTGCTGAGAAACAACACAAATTTGTATACAGAAACAGACCCAGGTGCAGGGGCGTAACAAGGTTAGAGTGGGCCCAGAGACAAAATTTTAAAATGCCCCCCCCCCCAACACTGCCTTCCTCTAAATTTTTTTTAAAAAATATTCAAGGAAGCTCGGGTGGGCGTTGGGTGGGGGAGACATGTCTCTGGGTCCCCCAGAGGCAGGGGGCCCTGAGACAACAGTCTCCCCTTGCCCTATTATAGTTACGCCCCTGCCAGGGTGGTCTCTCCATGAGGATGCCAGTGGACTGAAATGTTTGCCTACACATGCTACCTGGTGATGTATTCCAGAGCCAATGCATGCTAGGACAGCCACTGTAGCTGTATATATGGGGCTGCAGCTTAGTGCTAGAGCAGCTTAGTGCTAGAGCTTCTGTTTTGCATGCAGAAGGTCCCAGGTTCAATGCCTGGCATTTCCACGCCAGGCTGGAAAAGACTCCTGCTTGAAAACTTGAAGATTCACTTTCAGTCAGTGTTGATCAGCCTTGTACAATTTTGGTCCTCCAGGCTCCAGCTGTTTTTGAGTTACAGCTCTCATCATCCCCAGTCTCTCAGGGATGGGATTATGGGCGTTGTAGTCCCACATCTGCAGGAGGGCTGAAGTTGTGCAGCTCTGGTGTAGACAATACTGAGCAAGATGGACCAGTGGTGGTCTGACTAGGTAGAAGGAAGTCACCTATGTTACTGTAACAGCATGATCAGTGGATATTAGCCGGTGTTACAGGAACATAGGAAACTGCCTTATATTGAGTCAGGCCTTTGGTGTATCTCACTTGGTAGTGTCTACACAACAAATCTTCATACTGTGAAAAATTTCACCTGCTGGCATGGGCGCAGCAAGGATCGGAGTGGGCCCAGAGACAAGATTTTAAAATGGGCCCCTCGCTGATATACACACACAAACACACTTCACAATATATAGTGCACTCACACCCACATCTTCATTATGAATATGGTGAATATCTAGTTCACACTGAGTCTAGTTTTTTTACTCTCTGCTACTGCCGATCTCCAAGAGACTCAACATAATTCATAGGGGGTGCAACACAGGTGGGCGGGGAGTCATGTGACGTGCCTCGGGGGGGGGAGCTTGAGGCCGTGGGGCCCCGAGATGACTGTCTCCCCTTGCCTAATGGTAGTTACGCCCCTGCCTGCTGATTTCTGCAAATAAAACTGTTGTCAAAGGCACAACATGAGTCACAAATAGTCCCCCCCACCGGTTACTTGGCAATCCTAATTCACACACCCCAAAGCTGTCATCAGATTGTTTAATCTTGATTCCAACCCGTAGCTAGGCTTTCAGTTTTTGTTCTTACTAGCCCTGCTAGTGTGACTAATGTAGCATACTGCCTAGGAGGTTGAGCAATCAACCAGGAAGATTTCTGTTGGAATCTTACTTCTGCCACAAGCTCACTAGGGACTTAGCCAGGCCCCTTCTACCTTGCCTCCCTCCAATATGGAAATAATAATACCTCTCTGCTTTACAGGGTTATTGCACGGATTAATGAGCAGCAGCCTGACATGCAGAAATTAGGTAGGTAATGCATTTCCTACCATGGAGATCAAGTGGTAAGAAACCTTGCTTAATTAATTTCTGCATGTTAAGAGTACTGTCAGAGACAGTGGAGCAGGGCCAGAAAAAGGTAACAACCTTACTTGTTACCACAGCACTGGTCACTCTACTTTGGGAAGGTTTGCAGTGATCAAAGCCATGATCTGCATATCGGGAAACAATCAGATGGCTGTTTTGCTGTGGAATTTAAATGCTTGCTTAATATATCTTACCATGCTAAAGTGATTATATGAATTGATCCCAGGACTTGCAGAGAGAGACTACAGCTGAGCTACTCACAATAAATGATGTACCCAGCCCTGGTTCTGTCCCCTGCTCTGGAATGTCCGTAAATAACTTTCAAAAGTAGCTCACCATTATTTTTATTACATGTCAAGCTTATCTCATCAACTTCCAGCATCTGCAAATATTTACTGCACCGGCTAGTTATAACTAGTTGCTGGATTAAACTGAATGACATTCTTTTCTCTCTTTTTTTCGAATTAGCACAAGTACATTTGTTACAAAGAACTTGCATGCAAATATCATTACATGTGGAATTTGAATTCTAGGAATAATTCAACTGAAGGAGATACAGAAATGAGGCTGTTACACCCTCCAGCCAGAAATGGTGCAGCAAGCAAATATACAAAAGGAAAAAACAAGTTCACCTGTTGAAATAGAGAGGTGACTGTTAGGAGAAATATTTCAGTGCTAGTTTTCACAGAGCTTGCTAACATGGTTTGGAGATGGCTCATACTCACTTGCTTTGCATATGGCCCAACCAGTTAGACCAGACACAGCATCTCAGAAATGTTCATCAGTGTCTACTACTGGCATACCAAGGTTAAATCGGGCTGATAGGGTAAAAAAAGAGTAAGTCCCCCTACAAAATTTAGGCTAGTCATACTGACTCCGATACGCATAGTCAAAAGTTTTTCTGAGCTGGAGAACAGGACTGCACCACTGGAAACATTGGGGCTATATCTTGAACAGACTAGGACAGTTTTCACATGTGTAATGTAGGCTGCAGACCTACATGCACTTTCTTGAGAGCAAACCCCATTGAACACAGCAAGACTAACTGCTCAGTAAACATGCATAGGATGATTGCATTGTTAAAGGCCTTTTGAGGTTCTCCCCCACAGTTAGTGTGACTGCATGGAAAACAGAAATGCAGTTTCAAATGCACTTGTATCAATCAGTTGGTGGCCATGCAGGTAGGTGGATTTACAATTGCATTTCATCCTTGCTGCATTTGTTGTGACAGGTGTGAACGGATGCATCCTAACTGAAGCACATGTTAAGCCCCCTCACCAACCCATTATTTTCTCCACAGAGTTGCACACATTTGAGGAGTGGCCTTTTATTTGCATCCATTCATTCGCTTATTTATTTATTACACTTGTATCCTGCTCTTCCTACGAGGAACTCAGAGAGGTGTACATAGTTATTTTTATCCTCACAACAACCCTGTGAGGTAAGTTAGGCTGAGAGATACATGACTGGCCCAGAGTTACCCAGTGAGTTTCATGGTTGAATGGGGATTCGAACTCGGGTTTTTCCGGTCCTTATCTAACACTCTAACCACTACACTATGCTGGCTCACCTTCGCTATGCTGGTACACTTTAACAAGTATGGCATGGCTCTCTTCCCTGAGTCCTCCTTGTTGCCCATTACTGTGGGCATCTGCTGAATGGCCATTTCCTCACAGTCCCCCTAGCCCTGGCCCCTGGTGAAACTGGCAAGCTTTTCCAGTTTCACATATCTCATCAGTTATTTTTAATAAGCATCACTAAGTGAACCAGCCCCATATAGATGCCATTTTGAAGTGGGGGAAAGAAGAAAAAAGAATACGGTATTCCCAGCCATGTCCTGATGGGATAGTTTCTGAATCTGGTCACAGTTTCTGAATCTGGTCACAGGGCAGTATGAACTACCATCTACGGTAGGCAAGTGAAGGAATGTCTTCTCCCACACCAGCTAGAGTGGGTATGCTGATGTTTAAACGGGAGTAGCGTAACTTGTGAGCAGTAGTAATATGAAGAATAATTTTAAAAATGAACTGAAGCAAGGGAAGATGACCAGTGATTATTAAAGCAGTCAGGAATCTTTACCTTAAGACTAAGATATTTCTCCATAGATATCCGCTTGCCAATGAGGCCATTTTACTCATTATGTAATTCATCACAAAGACTACATGTACTCATATGACTGTTCAAAGCAACCTGTGTTTCCAGCCACATGTGCATTTACAGGAACATGCACTCTAAAATAGATTGAGCCACCCATTCCTCCTATGAACCTGTAGTTTACCATTTCCCCACCTCTTGTAACTAGCTGATTGTCTAGTGTGTCTTGACTTGATTAGCAAGCCAGAGGTTGCCGGTTCGAATCCCCACTGGTATGTTTCCCAGACTATGGGAAACACCTATATTGGGCAGGAGCACTATAGGAAAGATGCTGAAAGGCATCATCTTATACTGTGCAGGAGATGGCAATGGTAAACCCCTCCTGTATCTGAATTCTACCAAAGACTACTGACTCCGACTCAACACCTACGACATCTTTTAGTATATACTAGCCGACCCCGCACAGAGCATCTGTGCACTCTTTGGGGCGGGCGGTTACCTCTTTCCCTGCCACCTTCTGCCCCAGTCTCCACTTCCGGGCACAGCCGCCTCTCCTCCCCACCGCCACTTCTGCCCCCGCACTTTCTTTCCCCCCTCCTGGGCCTTGCCTCCATCGGTAGGCTGGGCCCACCACCACCTCTGGCCTCCGCAACCAGGCCCACTGCGGCAGTGACCAATCCTCCTCGGTGCGCCTCAGCCAATCAGGCACGTCCACTGCCCAGCCAATCAGCTGGGTGCTGGGACGCACATTCCAAGGCACACCCAGGAGAATTAATATAATAGACTAGTGTTTCAGGCCCGTTGTGATAACGGGCGCTAGTAGGGGAGAGTTCCCCCCCCGCCCCACTTCCTCTGGCCTCCCCCCCCCCACGCCCTCCCAGCTGGCCGAGACTTCCTTACCCAAAGCAGCCCGCGACAGTCGGGCGATCAAAAATCCATTTTTTGCGAAGAAGAGAGGAGCTCCGGAACAGAGCTCCTCTCTGTGCTAAGCCAATGCCCAAACTGCTGCTATGGACGCAAAGGACGCAATAGGCGTCCTTTGCGTCCATAGCAGCAGTTTGGGCATTGGCTTAGCACAGAGAGGAGCTCTGTTCCGGAGCTCCTCTCTTCTTCGCAAAAAATGGATTTTTGATCGCCCGACTGTCGCGGGCTGCTCTGGGTAAGGAAGTCTCGGCCAGCTGGGAGGGCGGTTGGCGGCCATGGCGGCGGCCGCGGAGGCATTCTTCTGGGCCATTTTGGCCCTTAATCATTTGCGGGGGGGGGGAGCGGGGAAGGAGTATTTGGGCAGCTGGGAGGGCGGGAGAGTGGGCGGTGGCGGTGGTGGTGGCCGGGCAGACTCTGGGGGCGCCGCTGCCGGTCCGGTCCGCCCCCGCCTCACATTCCCGGCCGGTCTCCCCGGAAGGGCAAGGGCCCCAAGGACTCGCAGCCGCCTGGCTGCGGCGGCGGTGCCAGGCCTCGGCGGCGGCTCTGCCGCCACCTCGGCCGGCTTACCCCGTCACCTCCTCCCCCCGCCCGGCTTCGGCGGCGCGGCTCCACCGCCGCCTTGGCCGCGCTGCATCCTCTGGCCGAGGCGGCGGCTTCGCCACCGCCTCGGCCAGTCTCCTCCTTCCCCGCATTCCCGGCTTCTTCGGGGCGGCCGCTTCTGGCCGCCCAAGATGGCCACCGGGTGCCGGCCCTCATGTCTCCCTTGCCCTGTTCTGCGCCTGCGCTTCGCGCAGGCGCAGAACAGGGCAGGGAGGCACGAACACACGCTTGGTGCCCGTCCACGGACGGACACCAAGCGTTTTATTAGAGAGGACTAGTATTTTGAAGCCCGTTATAATAACGGGCGCTAGCCTTTTCCTCTCCCCTTTACTGTTTTTTTTTAAAATTCTGACGACGACGCTGCCGCCGAAGTCCCACCCTCCCTCCCTCCCAACTTCTGAAACCACCTTACCCCTCCCGTGACAGTTGAGAAAAGAAAGACCTAAACTGAAGAGGGAGAGAGGAGCTCGCAAGCAGTGCTCCTCCCTCTGCAAAGGCTCTGCCCGAACTGGCGCTTGGGGCCGAAAGGACGCCTCTTGCGTCCTTTCAGCCCCAAGCGCCAGTTCGGGCAGAGCCTTTGCAGAGGGAGGAGCACTGCTTGCGAGCTCCGCTCTCCCTCTTCAATTTAGGTCTTTCTTTTCTCAACTGTCACGGGAGGGGTAAGGTGGTTTCGGAAGTTGGGAGGGAGGGAGGGTGGGACTTCGGCGGCGGCAGCATTTTTCTTCGGCCGCCACCCACCGCGGCCCGTGTCTCCGGCCGGGCCGGCCACCCAGGGCTCTGGCGGGCCCGCCACCCACCGCCGCCGCGGCTCCAGCAGGCCCACCGCCGCCGCCCGCGGCTCCGGCCGGGCCCTCCGCTGCCCGGGGCCTCTCCCTTGTCGCCGCGGCGTGTCCTCTGGCCAAGGCGGCGGCGGCCAGTGTCCCCCGGCACCGCTCACCCGGCTTCTTTGGGGCGGCCGCTTCTGGCCGCCCAAGATGGCCACCGGGTGCCGGTGGCGTGTCTCCCTTGCTCTGTTCTGCGTATGCGCTCCGCGCATGCGCAGAACAGGCCAGGGAGGCACGGACACACACTTGGTGTCCGTCCACGGACGGACACCAAGCGTTTTATTATAGAGGATAGAGGCTATTCTCACGAGGGGCGGGGGAACCGGGCTAAGGGAGCCCAGCCCAGTTTGCGCCCATCGTGATAACCATCTAAAACAATCAAATAATTTAAACACATCCATATTAATAGCATATCTGTACATTGCTTCTAACCATTAGTAAACAGAGTACTGTTATTGTCCAGTCTTTGCCATTTGTAGTATGGACAGGGGAGAGGAGAAATAGGATTGCTGACTGGCCAGGATTTTCCTGGTCTGGCCAGAATTTCATTCTGCCCAGCCACCAACCCAGAAGATGTATAACTGGGGTGGGGTGGGTGGGATGTTCAATTTTTACTGTGTTACTGCTATACTATCTAAAAAAACACAGATTTTATATTTTTAAAATACCGTTAGATGGGGGCACTTTGCACATGCTCAAAGGCATTCTGTCATTACTTTGATTTTAAAAAAAACAAAAAAGGGGCTTCCTTTCAGAGGAGAAAGAGAGACATGATGGTCTTAGGTCCATCTTTTAAAATGAATTTGGATCCCTTTACAAAGGAAAAGATGCTCAAGGGTGCTCAGAAAAAGGTGCCAGTGTTTTTGGAAACCAACACTGGCAACTGGAGCAACAACAGCATGAGATGAAGTTGAGAGTTCCTGAGGATGCAAGATATTGGTTGTGCCCTTCCCTGACAACCATCAGGTAGACTTGGCCGTAAATGTTAGCAGAGCCCCAGTGACCATGGACAGATGTAGTACTTCTTACTCTAGTGTCTGAAATATGAGGAAGTGCAAGAAAAATACTTCCATGGACTCTTGGGCATCCTAATGTGATGGTTCATCAGGAAATGATAAAGGAGAAATGGTATCTGACCCCAGGGAAAGGAGCAAGATGACAGAGATGTGACCTACTACCAGGTTAGTAGTGAGCAGTGATGACAAATGGACACAAAATCAGCTGCAAACCATGGTGTTGCCATGGTTACCACACACAGGCCTGTGAAAAGGGCCTGAGGTGGGTTACCTCGCCACTGCCCCCTCAAATTTGGCAACATTTGCCCAGTATGTTGCCCTGCCAGTTCCATCTCATGGAGCTGAAACAGGGCATATGCGACTGTGCATAGCCTACATCACAATTATCTGGTGCTTGTGTGTGTTTAAAGCAGAACAAAGCCAGGATGTAGTCTTCTTAGTTTGCCTGAATAAGCAGAAAGCCTTGTATGTCTGAACAAGCTTGCCAAATTCTCCCTCCCTCTTGCCTGCACTATACGGCCTGCCTGACATTCCTTGCATATAAACAGTAAACAGCCTGTTATTATCCTGGCATGCTTGGAATAACTGTGGCTATTTTTTCTCTTCCCAGAATTCAAAAAAGGCAAACAAAACAAAACAAAATTATAAAGATGGAGCAGTTTTTGAGTCCTCTCTCACTCTTTCTTTCCCACCACCCCCACGACCTTGAGAAACAGGCAAGAAAGTCATAGTCCTTCCCCTCTCTTTCCTTTGTTACGTTTGTTGCATGCTACTTTGGCTCCCCAACTACTGAAGGCTGCGTCTCGTGTTACAAAATACACAGAAATCACTTCTCTGTAGGAATTAACGTGTTCCCACATGTTGGCCCTAAGTTTGCATACTTTATGAGCCCTATTCACATGTTATATTCAACATTCGTACAGTCTGTGTACAGTGTACACAGGTACAGAGCTGTATGCAGGTAAAATTACTCACATGTTACGTTGAACGCAGGTACAGCAGTCCACTTTCTATCTGTACAATGCATTTCAAGGGGCCAGTAGCCAGGTTCACTTTTAAAAGGCATGCAGGTATTGTCATGCACACAAAAACATGTATGAATGTACAGACATCTGAATGCAGGTACAATATAATGTCTGGATGGTGTATGTGCTGCCACAAGAGCATCACGGGTTTAGAATGCATACAAAGTAAAAATGCTATGTATTATTGCTGTGTGATGCAGCCATGAGCCTGTGTAGTTGTCTAGAGCAGTGGTTCCCAACCTGGGGTCCTCCAGATGTTGCTGAATTACAACCCCCAGCATCCCCAGCCACAATAAATTGTAGCTGGGGGTAATGGGAGTTGTAGTTCAGCAACATCTGGTGGAATCCTGGTTGGAAACTACTGCTGTTTACCATTGAATTACCCAGGAACACCTGGTTACATAAACAGGAATTAACTTGTCAGCACTGTATATACCGTATGAGGCTCTACACACGGTCTGTGTGTAGAGCCCAACCGGGCTCTGCGGGGAGAGCGGGTTTAGCACACAAGCAGGCTGAGCAGGTGCATCCCTGGGGGGTCGAATTGGCTGCCCACATGATTACTGGCTCCGTCATGGAGCCAGAAGGGGGGATTGGGGGGCCATCCAGCCCCCGAAATTCGCAGGATGCCCCTCATGAGTGTGTGAGGCATTCTGTGGAAATCCCCAAGGCCGGGAGACTTGCAAACAGGGTTAGCGGAGCGCTGGAGCTCCACTAACCTCATTTAAGGGGAGGGCTACTTTGGTAGACTAGCCGCTATTGAACCACCGGGCTCGCGGGCGAGCCATCATGAGAACCAAAGACCGAAATAAAGACTGACTGACTGGACAATCAGTGCAGGTAGTAGCTGTGCTTTGAGTTGGAAAGAAAGAGAGAGAGAGAGAGAGAGAGAGAGAGAGAGAGAGAGAGAGAGAGCGAGAGAGAGAGCTATTTCCCCCCAAGGTCCATTCTTGCATTAGCCCTTACAGAGTGACCAGAGGAAAGGGAAAGAGGGTTTGTCTACTTTTAACAGTGGATTATGATGTTTAAACAACAACGGCTTTTCTTGTTAGCTTTTAATGGAGTTTGATGTGTGCTGCTGCTTTTATTTGTGTGAATTTTGTACTGATGGCTTTATATTATTGTTAGTACTAATTGATATCTACATGTTATTGTTAGTAGTTCAGGAATCCTGTGATTTAGAGGTAGGGCACAGATCTTATCAATAAATAAAAATAAAATAGTTCAAGGAGAGAATTTGGCCAGGTGGAGCTTGTCATGCAGGAATGAGAAAAATGGCAAATTGCTGAAATTCCCTCTTCTGCATTACTATTATCGTTTCAGCTGCCCTGCCCTGTCCTTTTTTGCATCTGATCATCCTGCACATCCTACATTTTCCATTTACAAATGAGCCTGTGGGAAGCTGACGTCTGGATACACCCTAAAAAGACAATCAGAGAACTACACTGCTGCAACTCAGATGTCTCCCTGGTAGAAAGAATGGCACATCCTGATGGTACTTTCCTGTGCTCCCATCTAAATTGCCCAGGTGGCAATTCAGGAAGTATCTCAAGAACAGCAGACACCTTTCCCCTCAAGATAATTAAAAGTTGTGAGCAAGGCCTCTTTCCGAAAGTTATTATCTTTTGTGGTCAGGAGAGTACATTACAAGTATATGTGCAGCAAAATAAATGCATGTATCTGACTAACACAAAGATACACAGGGTTACACCTGTGCCATACCCTTTGATTTGAAAGATGTAATGTGGGTCTGAAGATATATGATACTGTTGCGCTGTTAAAAGTAAGGAGGCCTTACCAGAAGGGAAGATGAGGTGACTGCCTTCAAGAGCAATTGAGTGGGAAGCAGACAGGTCTGACGCAGGCAGGTGTAGTCAACCAAATGTTTATCCTGAGCAAACCCCACTGCAAGAAAGAGGAGTTAAGTAGTGCAAGAGCACAGGAGTCTTTCATAGCTCCTATTCATTTAATTGACATTTGCATTGGAAAATGTCCTCCTGGACTGGGCCCTACAGCAGATCACTTGCAGGTGTCAGTGCCACCAGGCAACTGACAAGACCCCATTTCTTCAGAAGGACCTCCTGGTGCTGACCCTTGAACAGCTGCTGAGAGGGTTGCTGACTGAAGCTATTCCTGGATATTTCACCCCAACAACCATATTTCACCAACCACCCCCATATTTCCCCCAATATTTTTCATAATATCACGCCATTACAATAATCAGGATTACTTTTCAACCTTTCCTGGAGACTGATACCAATTCCTGCAGATTCCAGGCCAATCCTAGATGGCTGGAATCCCTAGCTGATGACTGGCAGGAAGGCCTCCTGGGAGGTTTGCCCTCCCATGGCTGCCTTGGGCAGATTGGTTGCTGTGTCCAAACCCAACTACCCCGCCACCCAGAAAGTGGATGCAGGGGACAGCTGGCATTTCTTAGCCACTTGGCTAGGCAAGTGACAACAGCACTGCAAGGAGCAGCCACTTCATGTCCTCCATTTCAATGATGAAATAGGGATATGCCTGTGAATGTGTAGGGGGTCTGGCCAAGCATCCTGGGAGGTGTGGCACACAATTCTGACTACCAGCATGCCACAAATGGAAAACGCATGCAGAGCACGTGATCCAGATTATCAGATCAGAGGAGCCCAATTCACATCTGCCAACATTTCACAGATCTTACTTACCTACTTACTTACTTACAATACTTGTATACCGGCTGATATGTATATCTCTAGGCGATGTACAAAATTTTTAAATATGTTTAGGGAGGAGAGCTGGTCTTGTGGTAGCAAGCATGAACTATCCCCTTTGCTAAGCAGGGTCTGCCATGGTTTGCATTTGAATGGGAAACTACATATGAGCACTGTAAGATACTCCCATTAGGGGATGGGGCCGCTCTGAGAAGAGCATCTGCATGGTTGCATGAGGAAGGTCGCAGGTTCCCTCCCTGGCATCTCCAAGATAGGGTTGAGAGAGACTCCTGCCTGTAACCTTGGAGGAGCCACTGCCAGTCTGTGTAGACAATACAAGCTAGATGGACCAATGGTCTGACTCTGTATAAGGCAGCTTTCTATGTTCCAATGAAAATAGAGATGCACTTTTAATAACCAATTAGCATACCAAGGATTACTGCCCAAGCCCCCCACCCACTATTATACATTGCCTATAGGACTGGGTTCTACACAATCTATGCTGTGCACTTCATGGCATCTTAGTGTTGTACACACATTTAATCCAGGTGTCCTAGAGGCAGGATGCATCCATTCAGCCACTTGCAGATTTAATTTCTAGAGGATCTGAGGAAGGAGCTGAATCCTGGAAAATGACAACTAGTAACTTACAAGATAAATATTGAACAAGGAATCCCCAAGAGGCAAAAATAGGGACAAAATAGGCTCAATGATTTATCAGGGACAAATGCTAGAAGAAAGCTGGCATTGTCCATGGTAAATAGATGCAGTTGGAGCTGATGTATTGTTAGACTGTTTTATCACACATACCCATGTATACTTCCCTAACTTCAATATATATATATATTTTTTTTAAGAAATAAGCAGGCCTAAGGGCCTGACTCACAACTTTTAATAACAGGCAAGTAATAAAGGAATAAATACATGAATAAAAAGCAGCATGGTAGTTACAGAGGGAAACCCCCAAAAGATGAGCAATAATGCTTTAGGGGGGAAATGAAAGAAGACTTCATGGTGTGAAAGCAAGGAAGAAATACAAAGAAAAGAAGGCAAAGGGACCAAAGGAGAAACCGAAACATTTTTGTCCTGCCTACTTCTTTGCCTGACAAGAGCTGTAAAATAATTATCATGATTTTTTCTTTTTCTTTTGTAAATACCACAGCCTTGTGTCATAACTCCCGGTGGCTGCCAGCTTTTTACAACACATGAAGAAAGAAGTGACCCAGAAGTTTGATAGGTCTCTTTTTAGATTTCATTAATAGCTAAACAATGAATTGTGAGGACACAGATCTGCTCAAACATAGAAGGGGGGGTGGGGGCAGAGTTCTCAGCTCAGTTCTGGTTCAGAACAGGGGGAAAGAGGACAAGATCAAAAGAGGTAACCATTCCCCCTGAATATGTTTGCTTCCATTAGTACATGCTCCCTAACCTATGGAGACATTTAATGAGTTTGTTGTGTAAATCTTTTCTGCATTCTGTTCATACCACTGGCTCCCAGTTCTTTGGAAAGTTCAAACAATCAATTTGTGTAACAGGCTGGACATTCCAAACCTTATATAAAAGATAATGAACACCCATCGGACTGTCACAAAGCAGCCGGGCTCCCATTCCAAAGGGGATTGGGTCAATTGTACTGTTGCTGCTCCTCTGCCATGTCCGTCCTCTTACATGCAGCAATGCAATTATAAAGCAAATGGCTTGAAAGAGGCTGAGAGCTTTAAGTCCTGTTGCCTCTACTCTAAGGAAGAATGCTCCAACTCTGACAAATACTGCGGACTAAGATTTTTGCTGGCCTCCACTGATATTTTCAAAACTGTACTTGGAAAGGTGTAGTGGTTAGAGTGCTGGACTAGGACCGGGGAGACCTGAGTTCAAATCCCCATTCAGCCATGAAACTAGCTGGGTGACTCTGGGCCAGTCACTTCTCTCTCAGCCTAGCCTACTTCACAGGGTTGTTGTGAAAGAGAAACTTAAGTATGTAGTACACCGCTCTGGGCTCCTTGGAGGAAGAGCGGGATATAAATGTAATAATAAGAATAAGAATAATATGCTACAAACCTCTGCAGAGGAAGTCCCATTCAGAGGTGTAGCTATAAAAAGGGCAGGTGATGTGGCTGAACATGGGCCACTGATGCCCAGGGGCCACTGTTGTCCCCTACCCTCATGGCTGTCTTCACTGACCATCTGCCTCCACTGGCCTGCCTCCTTTTATTGGGCTGGGCCACACCTTAGTCCAACGAAGTTACCACACTGGTGCCTGTTCTCACTAGGATGGGGTAGCATGCACACGCTGGTGCAGAGATGCCATTAAAGCATGTCACGATCCAGCAAAGGGAGGCACGTTGACAGAGGCCACCTCAGATCTCGCTCCAGGGCCACCCTCAATGTTGCTATGCTACTGGTCCCATTGAACTCAGTAAGACCTACTTTTGAGTACTCATGCATAGAATGAGGCTGTGTATGGGGTTGGGTGCAGACCCTTAAAATCCTTGATACCTGGAAGGAACTCTCAGATCTCTTCAGGGTTTGGAGCTTCAGGGATCCATTACAATCAGATTTGCAAGCTTGTACATGAAAAGAAGAAAATTTAACCACGCAGGGGTAGAAATCTTACATTCTTATGGTTATAACAAGCTATGTCTTTCTCTATGCAACCTGTGCTCCCTTTCTGTTATACCCTTGGCCAGGAGTGTGTGTGGGGGGGGTGTGTAAATGGCAAACTGCCTTGGTGTAGTGGTTAGAATGCTGGACTAGGACAGGGGAGACCCGAGTTCAAATCCCCATTCAGCCATGAAACTAGCTGGGTGACTCTGGGCCAGTCACTTCTCTCTCAGCCTAACCTACTTCACAGGGTTGTTGTGAAAGAGACACTCAAGTATGTTGTGCACCGCTCTGGGCTCCTTGGAGGAAGAGCGGGATATAAATGTGATAATAATAATAATAACAACAACAACAACAACAATAAATAATGATGTTGAGGGTACCCAGTGTTTTGGTTCATAGTGACAGCATTTGTGGGGGGTGCAGGAGGAGGGCCCCAAGACTGTCTTGCCCCAGACCCGGGTTACCTCTTTGCAACCCCGCAAAATAGGAAGATATACCAGTGCCGATAGCAGTCAAACCAGCACTTGTTTGCCCAAGTCTGGAATGTCCTTCCCATTCTCAGAGTTTCCTGGGCAGCAACAGAGAATGGTGGGATAATGTGCTTTGCACGTCTGGAGCTGTAATATCCTACACATATATGATGACTCCATCGCTACAGTATAAATTAATGGTTTCTTCCTTGCCACTTCAGAACTTATGAGCTGGAACTCCACTCCACCCTTTAATACTCCACTGGCCTTAGAAAGCCATCATTTAGGACCTCAGTTATGTTTGGAATTCAGTCAGTCTATGAAGCAATTGGGCTGAGTGGGCTAGCAAGAATTTCCAAACAAGCTGATAGGGTGAAATGAATAGAGAGAGGTTAGAGCCAGATCTCAACAAGGGCAAGATCTCAGGGTGTTAACTAATGAGAGAAAAATGCTTCTGTATCAAAAGCATCTCCTTGTGGAAAGAGAACGACTGCTTCTTGCTCAAGAATGCTGATTTCCAAAGAGCCTGGCATAACATATGGTGTGTGTCTGCCTATGTGCGTTTGCATGTGGGTGTGGGTGTTTGTGGGTGTGTCATTTGTCTGTTAGACAGTAGGAAAGTTTCTGAATCACCTTTTCCCCCTCAGATGCATGCCGTAGACCAATTTGACAGAATCCCCAAGTGAACTCTCTGACCTTGGCGAGAAAGGAAGCTCACCAGACCTTTTCCTATTTTTATTCACAAGGGGAAATGGATCAGTAGTTGGCTGAGCATACAACTGTCTGTGAAATAAACAGCTCATAGCTCTGTGCATATGTGCTCGTTCTTGCTTGCCAGCTTGGAAAGGTGTTGGTACATGTATGATTGCACTCCCAAGAGAAATGCCAGTGGGACACGCATGGTTTTCCTGGCATGTGCGGAAACAAGCACACTGTCCAGGCAACTTTAAGACTGTCAGTAAATGGATTCCTTGATTTTAAAAAGAGCTTAAATCAACTAAAAAGGTGCTTCCAACTGATCAGCCAGTTGTTGTGTTTTTTATTTTAAGAAAGTATTTTTAATACAGGTACTTATAAAAACTTCAGGCACCACAGGAACATAGGAAGCTGCCTTATACCAATTCAGACGATTGGTCTATCTAGCTCAGTGTTGTCTACAGTGGCTGACAGCAGCTTCCCCAAACATTTAGGCAGGAGTCTTTTCCAGCCCTGTCTGGAGATGTCAGGGATTGAACCTGGGACCATCTAGCAGATGTTCTACCACTGAGCAACGGTCCTATCCCCATGCTCGCAAGTAGTCACCCATCCAAATGCAAACCAAGGTGAACCCTGCTTAGCAAAGGGGACAGTTCATGCTCACCAATGCAGGACTACATGTTACATTTGTCTCATCAGTGGGGCTGATGTGGGAGGGCCCAAATCACATGATTGCACCGCGGCTGCAATTTCACAAAGAACAGCCCTGCGAGGGATGGTGGAACTGGATCAGAATCGTAGCATGGAGGAGGGGGCTTGAACCCTTGCTCTCTTCATGGTCCCAGTCTGGATCAGACTGCTGTTTCCCCATGGAGGAGTCTGAGGGCACCACTGCCACTCCATTAGTTATGAGAATATGGCAGGACTTACCACTGCCATTGGTACTAGTAGCAGCTTCCATCCTGGGGTAAAGAGCCACAAAGGGAGCAATCTGGATTGGGACCATGCTTGAGGCAAAGGGTTAAATCCACTCCCTTGCACCACAGTCCCAGTCCAGTTTGCCCTTCCTCACAGCTGCTGTTTAACAACAATTGTAAACCGCCCTGAGCCATTTTGGAAGGGCGGTATAAAAATCAATTTAAAAATAGAATTAATAACAGCAATAACAAAAGGCAAGCCAGCATGTGGTTTCTACTAGTTTTCTGAGGCATAAGAGGGGCATATGGAGAGATTCCCCACATCCAGAGACTTGCAGAGGAACTCCACGTTACCCCTTAGCTACACAATCCATGCAAGAGAGGCACCTCAGTGTCTGCCTCACAGCCTGCATATCTGTGGCTCTGCACCAGAGACCAGCATTCCTCTGATTAGGATCAAGTTCAACAATGGTGTTTGGAGCACACGGATTTTTCAACCACTGTTGTACTCTCTGGAGCGGGATTAGCATGAGGAATTTGCAAGCAATAAATAGTGTTATCTTGTTATAGAAAAGCAATTAAAATTTACGCTACAATTCTTCTGCCACTAGTAGTTATGACTTAATTTGGTCTGTCACCAATCCAATAAATATTTGTATATATTTGCATATGGATAAAACCAATAATTGTGAATCCAAAAACACATGTACTTCCTTCATATATATATATATATATATATATATATATATATATATATATATATATATATGTAGGTGTACTGTAGAAAAGGTAACATCTTAGAAAAGGCATCCCCTCAAGCATAAAAGAAAGGGAGCTCTTCTCTCTCTCTCTCTCTCTCTCTCTCTCCATTTATATTCCGCTCTTCTAAGATGGTATTTACTACCTGAAGTTTTTATATGTAGCTGTATTAATAAACAGAGTTTTTGTTTTGTTTTTTAAACTGCTTTCTTGGGGCATCTTTTAGTCAATCAATATATTTTAATTGATTAATTGATTGATTTAATTAATTAAAATATATTGATTAACTAAAAGATTAATCTGATTAACTGATTAAATGGTGCAGCCCATTACTATATTTATCCAAATTGAAGATGACTCTGAATTTAAGATGACTCCCTTTAAAAGCAGAGGTTAAATACAGGTCATACCTGCATTTACTCAAAAGGAACAGGACTCTGAAATTAAGATGACCTCCCGATTTCTAATATAAACAAACTTGGGGAAAACCTTGTCTTGGATTCAGTAAATTATAGTATTATTTATGTATGGGAAGAACACATTTATAACTACCTTAGTTTAGAAAGCACTTTTTCTTACCTTAGAAAGCACTACCTGAGTTTAGAAAGCACAGAGTTTGACTTCTGTGCCCGCTCCCGCTCCCACCCCTTTTAAGAAGTGCAGAGCCCCAGATTTAACTTGAGTCACACAGGCTGCACATTCTGTGTGGATGACCAGTGCATAACTAGCCTGCGCTGGTTTGGAGATACGTTGGGAGAGGGGGGAAAGTTCAGGAACTTGGAGCCCACCCAACCCTTCCTCTACAGCTGCCACCTCCCTCCTCTCAGCAGTGCAGGCCCTACAATTCTTAGGGCCAACCACACTCTCCATCTCCCTGAGAGGCAAGTTTTAACAGCACTGAAAGGAGCTTCCCTCCATGA
Organism: Hemicordylus capensis; assembly: GCF_027244095.1. Lineage (NCBI taxonomy): Eukaryota > Metazoa > Chordata > Lepidosauria > Squamata > Cordylidae > Hemicordylus > Hemicordylus capensis. Next base: position 297,369,162 of record NC_069659.1, on the reverse strand, counting down.
CCTACCAAGCCTGACCACAACCAAGACAACCCCCATGCACACACTTACTTCCCGTTTTGGTCTGGGCACTTGAGAAACCAGGATGGAGGCTCCTTCCCAAGCAGCTGTACAGCAGTAACAGAGTGAGGGAGCCCGCTTCAGACATTATAAATCATAAGCATGAGCTCGGCTCGAGAGGGGAAAAGTAGGGAGGAAGCCCCACCCCCCACTGTCATTCCCTGTGCCCAATGACAATGCTTACTGCACTTTTTGTCTGAATGGGGTGGCCCCGTAAGCATGGTGGCTAACGATCCCATGAGCTGCAACCTTGATTGATCAAGGTCCAGAATTCGCCAGCCATCATGCTTACAGCACTGCCCCATTCAAACAGTGCCGTAAGCATGGTCTTCAGGCACAGGAAGTGAGTGATATCAGGCGCAGGGCGGGAATTCCTCCCTGCTTTTCCTTTACAAGCAGCGCTCACACTTATGATTTATAATGTCTGAAGAGGACTAGGAAGGGTGCAGGTACTGAGTGCATTGCGCGGGGAGGAGAAGGAAAACAAGCCAGAGATCAGCTAGCAGGTAGGTCCTACCCACTCAACTTTCACACAGGGATCTGCGGCACCTGCCACCCAAGAACCAGTGCCCCAGATGATTGCCTTAGTCTGCCTAGTAGACGGGCAGGCCCTGAAACTAGGATTTGGCATTTCCCAAGTCATACTGATTGCTGTTTTCTAGAACACAACACATAGGGCATGATGTGGACATGACTGTCTCCTTTTCTGTATCTTAGCATCTGGTAACCAGAGGTATATTGCCCTTGAATATGAAGGTTCTCTACGAATGGAGTAGGCTGATGGTGCCGCCATTGGGGATGTGGGCCAGGATACAATGGCAAGTTAGGGTAGAACCCTTAAATGTGGCAATATTGTTTTGGAGAATTGACCTGGACTATATCACGAATCCCAAGTTCATCAATGCTTCACACAACATTTAGATTTCATGTCAGGACTCAGGCAGATTTAGACAAGGAAGTTTGGAGCCATACAACATTCTGTGCAAAATGAGGTTGTGGTGACTTCGCACGGATTTGCTTGAATAAATGCAAAGGATGACAAGAGCATGGTACATCTTCAAGCCATTCCCTGTTGTGGGGAATGGCTAAAGATTGTTCTTGTATGCCCCCCACCCCCTGAGAAATATTATCCTTGTCCCCAGAGCTCTCAGCAGCTAGGATTGTACTCTTCCAGCAAAGTGTTTTTAAAAGAGATTTTCTCCAGCTATCTTTTGTGATGAATGTCTATAACTCTAATTCAGAATTTAGGCACTTGAACGGCAGATCTTGTTGGTGCCTTATATACAAGATAAGGGTCAGACTAGCTGTTCCTTCCTGAGCTTGGATTCCCTAAACCAAGTCGGTTTATTAACTCTTCTCCATCATTAGCTGAGCAAGGCATGTAGTGCTGATTGGAAAGATCACTCATCATTTTTCATTCTAGTAAAACCCTGGGGCCTGGTAGAAGCTGAACTGTCCAGCAGGCTAGACAGGGATGGTGAATGGATATTGCACAAGTTGGGTAGCCCTTTGCTTATTCAGTTATGCAAGGTGAACTCACTTGTGCAGGTGTCAAGGCTGGCTTATGTGTTCACAGCTGGAGTATGAGGCAGCTCTTTACCCTCAAGGGTTTCTGGAAATGGAAGTCAGAACAGTTCTGAAGCACCATGACCAAGAAGGACCAGCCTTATCCACTTGTTATCTAGATTCAGACCCATCTAGAGAGGGGACATTCTACCCCTTCCTCTCATATCAAACGGGACTTTCAAATGTCTAGGCCCCACATATATAGAAGACATTCTGCCTGGAGAACACTGAAGATTTTCAAATCCAGTTGTTTTGGACCAAGCACTCACTGCATCTTATCACATTTGTATCCCAACTTTCTTCCATCATGGAATTCCAGTGGCAGTCCCAGGTGGTTACCCATTGAGGCATTGACCAGATTTAGACTTGTTTAGCTTCAGCATGGTGGCTGTTAAGCGCCCTTGGACCATGCCCTGGGAATTAACAGAGCCGCAGAGAGGACTCAGCCTCTTTACATTCTGTGATGGCCCCTGAACTATAATTCTTAGATTGCTGTGGCAGGCCATCATTTGGCTGAAATTGTGGGGGGTGGGGTGGGAATAAGGGGGCATTTGGATTTCATTAAATGCACCCTACCTTTTCAGGGGTATAACTATAAAAGGGCAAGGGGAGACAGTTGTCTGGGGGCCCACTGCCTTGCCCCCCCCCCAGAGGCAAGTAATATGACAGACTCCCCGAGCCATGCACCCGCCCGGGCTTCCTTCAGTTGTATTCATCCTCTGAAATTTATATGAGTGTTAAGACCTGGAGCTACCAGAACAGCATGTCTTTATCTAGTACCATTGAATGACTTGCATTGTCCACAATTTACAAAACTTTTAAAAATAATTTAGGATGATGTTCTATTGTGGCACATAGGAGAGAGAGAGAGAGAGAGAGAGAGAGAGAGAGAGAGAGAGAGATAGAGAGATGCTTTGTGTTACCATGGTTCAGCTTCATTTAAGATTTCTTTACTTCCATCAACTGAGCTTCAGTGAGGTGGGGCCCATTTTAAAATCTTGTCTCTGGGCCCACTCCATCCTTGCTACGCCCCTGCTTTCCCCTCATAATTTATGCATGGTCTGGACTTCCAGAAGTTTCTAGGTGACCAAGCCACAGGCAAAATAAATCTCCTTTGGCCTTGTTTATTCCTCGCCTTCTTTCTAGCACCCCCATCTCCATGCAAGTGATATGGCCTTCCAATTGCTCCCCTCAGGCCGGCACACCCACCCTCTCACTGACAGATTTTGTGGATATTAGATTGCCAACCCTTTGCAAAGGGGGAACCCACTGAGGACATTGCTCATTGCAAACGTTAATTAATTCATAACAAGACACATTTTTAAATGGCTGAGCTCTTAAAACAACAGTCCGGTGGAGGGGGGCGGGATATTAGTCTGGTAAGTCAGCCAGGTAGATGACTAGCAGTAGTCACAGATGGAAAAAGAGGAAGAACCAAGTCCTCCTGTGTGCTTACCATTTGCCATGCCATTAGGCAGCTCTCTGGACATTTGCCAGTGTCTGGTGAGGGCGCTGGGCTGATCACCAAAAGAAATGGGAGCTGCTGGGGTGGCCCAGGAAGAGGTGCAGGAAGCAGGAAGAGGCACGAGGGCGGCCAGTGCTGGGCCCCTGCCACCATGGATACCACACTCTACTGTCCACCACCATTACCTTTCCTCATCCCACTGTTCCTAGCATGGGCATCCACAGGACATTGTTCTGGTGGTGGGATGGGGGAAGCCAGAAATCCCATATCCCCCCCAGGAGTATGTCCCACTGAATTCAGTGGGAACAGGCTCAATCCAAGGGGGGCATGCCCCTCTTGCCCCCCCCAAAGCCCTTGCTTCCTAGCCCAGCTGGGGCACACCTCTTTCCCCCCCAAATCCTACCTGAGCTAAGAATGCCCCTGCCCCCACTTCCTGATCTGAGTGTGATCACCTGTCGCCACTGGTGCCACAAGTCGCCACTGGTGCCTCAGCAACATGGCCTGGGAATGCTGAGGAGCCCACCGGCAGATGAAGGGGGTGTAATATTCTCCTTCACCTCAGGCAGCAACATGTCTTGGGTGTGGAGCTGTCCCGGTGGAGCTGCCTAGTATGAATGGTGGCCAGAGACCACCAGCTTCCTTCCTAGTGAAGAGAGGAGCTACCTCTAGCATTCATGCTATGAGCAAATGGTCTGAATTTCAAACACAGCATCTGAAGAAAGTAATAGCTACAGAAACCTTAAACGTTTGCCACCACATCAGTGCCTTGGCCAGACTTCTCTCTGCATTAAGCCATGCAGTGGGCATTTTTCTTTCTTCTTTCTTATTGCCTTCGGTCTGAACTGCAGCCATGGGCTTTTCAATAGGAGGCAGAATGGAGCAGAGGCACAGCCTGTGGACTGGAGAAGAGCTGTTGGGACTAAAGTAAATAAGCTGCCACTCAGCAAGATGTGAGCTATGCCTGGAATGCAATAAAGCCATTTGCTGGCATCTGCCTTGGCGTTCACAACAAGGAGTGCACAATGCGCGGTTCATTTCTAGGAATGCACAAGTGTGTGTGTGTGTGTGTGTGTGTGTGTGTGTGTGTGTGCTGCTTACAGTACAATTTTGCTGTGTGTCTTCACAACATTTACTATGATCTCCACCATTGGCTAGGAAAGAGCCCCCCTGATGTTGTGTTATTCTCTTTTTCTAGACTTGGGCGGGGCTGGTTGAAGAAGGAGCCCCAAATCCCTAGAGCTTTGAGGTTGCTTCCCTATTGATATGGACTGATGACCTCCTCACTGAGCTCAGGGTGAAGTAAAATTTGGGTATTGAGTCTTCCTCTGGAACATGTGATAGCCACAATAAAGAAAAGAGAGTTTCTGCTTATGTGCGGAGTGCATGTGCTTCGCAGCCAACTAATTGCAGTATGACCTGGGTCTGGAAGAAAGGTCTTACCAGTCAAAGGTGTGGCTTCCAGACTGGCCTGAGCCTCCCTGCCTCTCATTTTAGAAATTAACTACTGCCTAGGACCCATATATGTTCCGTGGGACCATAATGTGAGGATTTGAGATGGCCATTAGCCAAGATGGCTTTAAAAGGGAGTTAGGCCAAAGTACTTGTGACATCAAAGCAGGGCAACACAACTTTGACTCTCCTGTAGATGTTGGACTACAGTTCCATCATCCCTGACTATTGGCCACTGTGGCAGGAGATGATGGGTGCTGTAGTCCAACAACAGTTGGAGGGCCAAAGTTGTGCAACTGTGCATTAAAGCTATCATGACTGGCTGAGGGGGGTGGGTGGTATCCAACCCAGGACCATGGCATGTAGTTAGTACTGTTTCCCCTTACACTGTTTTCACACTGTAAATCACTCACAAAAGTGGCTGTTAGCTATCTGCTGGAAATGCAAATTTCTGGGTTAAATAGCCACTCAGGTGGGCAATTTGCTGTGAAAAAATAGCTCAAGAAGAAAGTGTTAACCCCACCACACACATACACCCCACCTCACCACACACCACAGGCTTGGTTCATATTGCCACTTGTGGCAGATTTTGGGGGTGGAAAAGGACTGCTTCTGATCCACTTTCTTGTTCAGCCTGCCAATCAATGGATTTTTCTTTATTTCAAATAAGTAATGCAACTTAAATTCATTACCTAAAAATGATACAATATACATACACACACCAATGATGGATTTAATGTTATGTGTCATTTGATTCTTAGATAGATTCATGGAAGATAAGTCTATTAAAGGCTTGGCTGCTTCCCAGTTCGGGGCAATATATCTCTGAATACCAGCTGGGGATAGCTGGGTGGTAGAGCATCTGCTTTGCATGCAGAAGGTCCCAGGTTCAACCTTTGGCATCTCCAGGTAATCATTTGCTGCCAATCAGTGAAGACAATACTGAACTAGGTGGATGAATGGTCTGACTCAATATAAGGCAGCTTTCTATGTTCCTATGGGAGCAAGAGCAGGAGAGGTCGACAGATTCTACTTCTGGGCTTCCCAAGACATCTAGTTGGCTGCTATGGGATGCAGGATGCTGAATCCATCTTGGGGCTGATCCAATAAAACCATTCTTATGTACTAACATACATGGCTGAGGGCAGCCGTGCCTCTTCCCCCCTGGGATTATGCAATGGTGTTTCTACTGCTGGGATACGCCCCTCCTTGGTCAGTACATTTCTTAATGTCTGGGTGGTTATTTTTAACATGAATTTATGTATGGAAGCCAGGCGTGCTCTTTTGAGAAAGTGGCCATGTATCCCAGGACACATCTGCCTCATTTCTGGCACCCAGGGCCACATTTCTCTGCTTTCTGAAGGATGATGGTCATAGCTTTAAATACATGTCTAGTTGCTATAACTGGGGTCGCTATCATGTACACACAGACTGCTTTCTATTTTCTGCAGGAGGCTCTTCTACACTCCTTGAATCAGAAACATGTTTACAACCCTTCCTTGTAGGGACATGCAATGACACATATCTTACTGATGAGAAACTGAAGCCCAAAGACAAAAGGATTGGGCAAGTCTTGTAGAAGGATTTATTGACAGAGACATGACCCAACCCCCACCCCACAGTCTTTATTCTCACAGTGATAATGGTGGTGATAATGAATAATAGATTTGCAAGAGATCCAGCGCTCAATTAGCCCAACCTCTGCCTCTCATACACAGTATCTAAAAATGTGAGTTGTGAGCCAACATGTTCTCAGTTCAAATCTTACTTTAGCCATAAATGAACTAGGCACCTTAGACAAGCTACTGTTACTAAGTGTACACTGCCAACATGTGTGTGTCTTTTAGACTGTGCTTTTAGACTGAGTTAGGGGAGTTAACTCAAAAACCAAACCTACAAGTGTGCATAACAAAAAATTGCAGTGTGGACACAGGCAAATGCCAGAGTACCCCAGAGAAGCAACAGACTCAGAGACAAGGTTTTTGAATCAATGAAATAAAGTTCATTGGCATAACAGAAGCACAATCAATAACAATAACAGCATATTTCTTACGCCAGATATACAATGTCCTAGCTCTATATTGCAGCAATTAAATTCGAAACAAGGCATTGGAAATGTGAACAGCACCATGCTGTCCGCGTAGGGACTGCGGAGTCACAACACAGGAAATGTGGAAGTACACATCCGAGATACGACTTGACCCCGTTGCAGGGTCTAATCTAGAAAGTGCCGAGGTGGGAAAGACCCATCTAGAACCTTGGAGAGCCACTGCCAGTGAATGCAGACAGTACCGACCTAGATGGACCAATGGTCTGACTTGGTATGACAGCTTCCTATGTTATCCCACCTGTGTGATAGACTCACTTTGTGAACTTATGCAAGTAATTCCCACTCTGCCTCAGGCCCTCATCTCTAAAACAGGAATTGTAGTGATTAGGATTTAAACCCCGCCCCCCTTCCCTCCCAGGCAGGACACTTTTAACAGCTGCAGAACAGGACAGAAATGCAATAGGTGAACCTTTGCCATCACTGCATCACTATTCAAAGCAAAGCTTCACCTACGTGCATTTTTGTCTGTTATGCAACTGTTAAAGATACAGGAGCCTTGCCAGAAAAAAAAGGTGGGACAGCAACAACCTACTTTAGAGGGTTGTTGAGCAGATTAGTCTAATAAAGATCACAAAGCTATCCTCAATTTTTAAATGAAAAAAGCAACTACACATTTCTGTTTGCAGAGAGATTTACAGTATTCCATTGATCTGCACCACAACCCTGCGAGGCAGATCATTACTTAGTGATGCCACCTTTTTTTTTTTTCTAACAAGGCTCTTGTGTTTAACAGCTGCATGACAGGCAGAAACTCACTGCCTGACATACTGAGGAAAATTACTCAAAGTACTCCCCTTAAAATTAAATGGACAAGTTAAGAAATTCTTAACTGTTTGTACAGAAGCAATCATTTCAGGAGGAGGTAAAGGTCAATCTTGACAATAAAAGTGTTAACCTTGAGCCTAAAAGATGCTACATCTACTGCCAGGCAAGCTATTAAGGGGAGGAAGTTCCATAGATCAGGTGCCACCAATGAAAAGGCCTTTACCCTACTGAGCATCTGTCTCCTCTCAGAAAGCAAGGACACCCAGAGTCAGGCCTCTGATGCTGATCTCCATTAACAAGCAGGTCTGTGTGGTCCCAGACATTTTGGGAGTTAAATGTTTAATGTCCACACACCCCCTCCTACACCCAGCTGTTGAATGAAGCACTCACTGGCTGGGAAAGACGGACATGTGGCTGCTCAACCTCTCCCAGCTGGCCCTCTCTTTGTTCTCCAGTTGGGTGCTTTGTTTTTTTCCCTTGCTTCGAGCAAGGGAGAGGAAAGAAGCAACCAGGTGGCGAAGAAAGCACTTGCTGGCTGGGAGAGATAGAAGTGTGGACCCTTGCCTCCTCCAAACTAGTGAACAAAGCTCTGGCCGGCTAGGTACTTCCCGTCTCTCGCTCACTCCAATACTTCTGACACCAGTGCAAAGGGCGTAGCTGGTGCAGGTGCATGGTGGGTGGCCACCCCAAAGGCAGGTGGTGGCAGGCTACCCCAGGCCACTGCCAACCTTCCTACACCCCTGTTTGCACTTTCAAATTTGTGTTTGGAAACAAGCCAGGAGCCAATGCAGGTCTTTCAGGTCTGGCAAGGTCGATTAATGCCTGGCTGCATCAGTTAAGTGGTTTGAGCTCTTTTCTGAATAAGCTGAAGTTTCTGAACAGTCTTCAAAGGTAGCCCCAAAGTGTGCATTCTAGCAATCTGTCCCAGATATTACCAGAACATGAATGACTGTGGCCAAATCATATTTTTCCAGGAAGGGACGCAGCTGGCAAACCAGCCATAGCAAGTGAAAGGCAGTTGGCGCAACAGTTGTTGACCTTTCTGCTAGGCAGGATCTAACGGCACCCTCAAGTTGCCGAACTGATGATTTATGGGGAGTGCAAATGCCATACAGAACTGGACAAACATCAACCCCCCCCCCCGCCACCGCCAGGCCCATCTTACCACCAATCAAGATATCACACGGGTTTTATCTGAATCACACTTCAGAGAGTTGTTGGCTTCCAGTCAGCCAGATGTTATGTAACATGAAGTAACAGCTCTGAGAGTTAGCCATGCCTTAGGAGATGTTTTCCTCTAAGCATAAAGCAGTTGCTTGCAACTCATTCTGGTCTGCAAGTTCAGAACATATATCCTCCCCTTCCTTCCAGCACACTCTGCCTGCCATCACTGTGGATCCCGCCCTCCAGCTCTCCTGCTCCTGCTCTGAACCTCTGGGAGTTTGTTTGAGGGTGCAGAAGCTACATTCCAAGCTAAGTCTGGAAGCAGCCATCACTGAGCTAGCGCTGATAAGAGCTGGTATTCAACAAGATAAGGAACCGAACCGAGGGAGGCATGCATGTAATGTCATGGAGCAGAGAGCTAGGGACTCTCTAGCTGGCTCAGAAGAGCTACAGAAGTTGGGATGGGGACCCCGTTGGTTTCTTTCTTCTCAAGTCGCTTCTTGCATTTAGCCACAGGTCATTGTAATGCAAAACTCATGCTACAGCAGGGATTCTCAAACCTGTTCCCCGCTCACAGACCACTTGAAAATTACTTGTGGTCTTGGAAGACCACTTACACTTTTTTGTTGTTGTTCTACAAATCAAAGCACATAATTCATATATATATATATATATATATATATATATATATATATATATGAGTTTGACTTCAATACACAGTAAAACATTAGACCAAAGAATAACCTGAACAGCTAACAGGCTTCTTATTCAAAGCTTTGATCCAATTTTTCTCTTCTCATCTTTTTTTCATTTCTTTTCTTTTCTGCTGATACTGCACTATGCATAGCATATGTATCTTTCTCCGAAAGCAGTCAGCAAATAGCATCAGCTGAAGACCAATCTGAATGTAAAGACAAAAGTTAGGAAATAACTTCCCTCCAGGCTGATCATATATTATTATTATTTTATTACTATTATTTCTTGTTTACACAGTCAGACAGGTGTTATTGACTGGTTTGTTTTATCCAGACATCGAGTCCTTCCCAAGGACCTGGGATGCCAGAATTTTATTGTCAATTGTTATAGATATCGTCGCAGAATATAGGCTGTTCCCAGTAAAGCTGCTTTTTGTAATTGGCTGATGGTGATTTCTGTGGCCCCTATGGTGTTATTAATTATTGTTATTATTATTTTATATAGAGGGCACTGCAGCACATACTGTACCACATCTTCATCTTGATCAGCGCCATAGATACAATATCAACAGACCGCAGGAATTTGATGATATCTGCTATCCAGATATGCAAATAGCATGGATTGAAACCTGAGCTGTGTAAAAGTCTGCCTGACTGAAGACTGAGTAGACCTTCCTTCTCAAATCCTGTACTTTTAACTGGGGTTCACTGTCTTTGGGATCAGCTTGCTCTAAGGTCTTGATAACTATCAGCCGAAGACATCGATGTTGGGTATTTATCAGTGATTTTAAAAAAATCTAATATATTATTATAAATATGATATAATGGTATGCAAGTATGTAATTCCACATGTAAATATGGAAGGGTTTTGTATGGAAATGTCCTGTAGCCCAGAGGTAACTTGTATAGGGTCTCTTTGTGATTTGAATCACGTTTAGTGTTCACTAAGCACTTAACTATGAATTTAATGGTGTACTTATCTGTTTACTTATCCTGATTGGTTTCTGCATCTAGGCTATGGTGTACTTTCCATTTCCTGTAATGGAGTTCTAATGTCTGCACATGCAAGTGTTGCTTTAATTTTTTTTAAATTAAAAACCTCAAATAAATAAATAAATAAATCCCAAGACATCCATGTGAGAACAAAGATCAATAAAGAGGAATATATGAGAAAGAACGGCTACAGGATTTTGCAAATGCCTGGCTAACTTTTCGATGGCCATCTCTTTACCAGAATGAACTGACTGCTTTGTCATGCATTGATAACAACCACCAACAAGGTGGAGATCGTTGCGGGTCAGGGATGAAAAGAACGTACAGTGCTGTAGCAAGGAAAAACACATTGCAGGCTCAAGCCCCATCTAAACTGCCCGTCTGGATCTGGAGGAACTGTTACACTCACTAGCTCTAGTTGCATACTGGAAAGTGACAGGTTTTTTCAGAAGACAGATGCATGCCATTAAAAGCCATGAAGTGAGGAGAGAAAGCATTTGCATGGGATAGTGGTTCTCTGCTTCTACTTCCTTCCTCTTCCCCTAGTGTCTCCCTCGTGTTTGTTTTCAATTATAGAGCCCTTCAGGACTGGCCTTGCCGCTCTGCGTAAAGTGCTATGCACAGGGATGGTTCTATATAAATAAAAATCATGGCTGGATTCTGCCTGTGGTTCCTAATCTGGCAAGTTATACTTTCATGTGCAGATCTCCTTCACTTGTCTTTTTTTTTTTTTTAAATGGTCAAGTGCTCTGGAGAACCTAATTCACTAGAATACACCCTCCGAGTGAAGGTTCACTCTTTGACATCTGTGGCTAATTTTAAAAAACAACTAAAGACTTTTTTTTATTTGTTCAGGCTTTTACCCCTTAGGGGCTTGCAGGTCTCTCCGCTCTCCAGCTTCTGTTTGTCTTTTTAATGTTTTTTTCTTTTTTCTTTTGGTGTTTTATGCTTTTTACTGTTCAACTGATTTTAAGGTTTTAAATGTGGTTTTTATGGAGTTTTATTGTATTTTAACTTTTGTAAACCACCTTGGGATGTCTTATGAAAGACGGCATTAAAAAATTGAACAATAAATAAATAAATAAAAATTAGTCCATGCACTTTTTGCTTGATGGTTTTCATTTCTTTGCAAGTTGGCAACAACTGCCCATTATATGAACAAGGCAAATTATCAAAACACCCTGGATCTCCTTTACTAGCATATCTTTTGAAAACTGACATATATATATATATATATATATATGAATGAATAAGTGCTTGGTGAAAGAGGACATGCACATTGGTGCCTCCACATATGCTTGAAAACCAGGAGGTAAATTTAAGCTATTGTATTCCAAAAAGAACCACATGATTCAGCTTTTAGGATCAGTAGACCAGATACGATGAAGCTCAAGGCTCTTGTGCCTTTAATACGTATATAGAAGAATGCAGATCATCACATCATAATACTGGTTGAGTTCAAAGAAGCAACACCTGCCAAAATTTCATCTTTTACCCTGCCATTAAAGTCATAGCAGCTGAATCATCCACTGCATCTAGTTCCTCTACTTTTGGGCCCTCCTAATTTCTCAAGCATTTGCTGAGCGGCAAAATAGTCTAAAAAATCTGGAGTTTGATCTCTGAGCTCTACAGGTCTCAACCTAGCCCAGGAGTTCCCATATGTGGGTCCCCAGATGTTGTTGGAATACAACTTGCATCATTCCCAGCCACAATATATATTATGTATGTATTTAACATATTTGTACGCCGCCCAAAATGCAAGTCTCTGGGCGGTTTACAACAAAACAATAAAAACAAGAAGTAACAAGGTTAAAACATTACAACAATTGAAAACTTAGAACAACGTTAAAACTATTAAAAACCACCAAACTATTAAAACAGTGAGGCTATTCTCACAACCAGCAAAAATCGGGCTAGGAGAGCCTAGCCCGATTTTTGCTGGTCGTGTAAACCACGGGGCTCGCAAGCAAGCCTGATGGTTTGCAAGCAGGTAACCCGCTTATGGAGCCCTCCTCCTTGCCCAGGTTAGCGGAGCGAGTGCTCCGCTAAACTGTGCTTTCGGATCGTGTGTTGCCACAGCGCAGCTCTGCGGCGCGGCAACTCACGAGGAGACCCCCGACCGAGAGGCTAAAAAGCAGCCTCTCCGCTCAGGGGTCTCTGTAGCATGCTCTGCACGATCGCTCAGAGCATGCTGGAACTTCTGGGGGCTGCACGGCCCCCAATCCCCGCAGCCCCCGCCAGTTCCATGATGGAGCTGGCAGTTGTGTGGGCAGCCAATCCAGGCACCCAGGGCTGCAGCAGGGATCATCTGCGGGGAGAGCAGGCTAAGCCCGCTCTCCTCGCAAAACCTGTAAGAGACTCTTGTTTCAGCAGGGAGCATGTTCCAAAGCGTTGGGGCAGCAACAGAGAAGGCCTGTCTCTGGGTAGCCACCAGACGAGCCAGTGGCAACTGCAGATGAACCTCTCCAGATGATTTCAATGGATGGTGTGGTTCATTGCAAAGAAGAGTGAGGAGAAAGCTAAGTATGTAGTACACCGCTCTGGGCTCCTTGGAGGAAGAGCGGGATATAAATGTTTATTATTATTAAATAAATGTTTATTTATTATTATTATTATTATTATACAAGGTCTTAGTTGTAACCTATATAAAGCCCTAAACAGCTTGGGCCCTGGGTATTTTATTATTATTATTATTATTATTATTAATAATAATAAAATACCCAGGGCCCAAGCTGTTTAGGGCTTTATATAGGTTACAACTAAGACCTTGTATTTTACCCGGAAACTTATCGGCAACCAGTGTAGCTCTTTTAAGATAGGAGTGATATGGTCTCTCCAAGATGACCCAGAGACCAACCTGGCTGCTGCATTCTGGACCAACTGCAGTTTCCAAACAACATATAAAGGCAGCCCCACATACTGCACATTGCAGTAGTCAAGTCTGCAGGTGTTCAGCAGATGTAGTACTCTTCTGAGGTCATTTATCTCAAGAAACGGGCACAGCTGACGTATCAGCTGAAGCTGATAAAAGGTACCTCTGGCCACTGCCTCAACCTGTAACACCAGGGAGAGGTTTGTGTTCAGAAGCACCCCCAGACTACGTACCTGTTCCTTCTAGGGAAGTGTGACCCCATCCAGAACAGGCAGATCACAATCATCTCCTGAGTTCCAACCCTGCACAATAGGTACCTCCGACTTATCTGGATTCAGTCTCAGTTTGCTATCTTTTATCCAGCCCATCACTGCCTCCAGGCAGGCATTTAGAGAGGTTATGCCTTCTCCTGATGGTGTTGACATTAAGAAATAGATTTGGGTGTCATCAGCATACTGATAACACCTTGCATGTCTGGATAAAACAAACCAGTCAATAACACCTGTCTGATTGTGTAAACAAGAAATAATAACCCCCCAGTGAGGCACTACCTTGGCGTGGTTGTGGGGCTTGCGTGCTCTGAGGAAGATGAGAGCTATGCCAGAGGTCCAACCATACTGGACAGGTCTCACCAGAGGAGCCAGATGAAGAGTGCCTCTCCCATCAACAATATGGTGAGATGTAACTTTAATAAATCTCTACCGGATCGGTTGTTGCCTGGGTCAACAAGGTCTGCGCCAGGTGCTGGAGTCCCTGGATATCTGGTGGCAAGTGGGCTACAGGACTCAGGATCTTCAGTTGAGCAACCAGGGCTGCAGACTGCAGGGTTACTGGAAGAAACATCGCTTAACTGGGGGAAAAAATACGAAAAATGCCAACAAGGAAATAATGATCTGCTATTACAAGTCTAGTCCAACTAGAAGAGGTTATTTAAAAAGAATGTACCAGATTTGGAAAGAGAAGCATCCAGATAGAGAAATAACAGAACAAAGGCTAGCAGACCAGAGAAGATTCATAATAAGAAATAAAGTATTCACAGAAGTTGAGCTGGAAGAACTGCAAAGAGCAACGCAGGCTCAAGATATGGAAGAAGAATTACCACCAACTAAAGAAGTTGCTCAGGTGCAGGTGGAGGAAGTGTTGGAAATAGAGGATGCCACTGTTGCTGAACTGTTTCAAAATCAAAACAAGGCAACCTCCCCTTTGCCTTCACTTCAAAAACCCAAATGCCGTTTAACAGAAAAGCAACAAGAACTAAAGCAAAAAATAACTGAGCACATGAACCAAACAACCACCAGGGTTCGGATTCCAGCACTTAAAACAGTTGCCAAAAAACAACTTGCTCAGGAATTAAAAGATGTCAGTGCTGCACTTGCAGAAATAACAACCAATAATTTGCAAGAAACAAACCAACTAATGTACAGTGTAGCAACGATAACGACACAAGAGCTCGGATATAAGATCAGTGGACCTGTAAAAAAAGAAAGTAGTACATCACCTAAATGGAAGATTAGATTAGAAAATAAAATCACCAGGCTTAGATCAGATGCTAGTAAATTAGAGGAGAGCTGGTCTTGTGGTAGCAAGCATGACTTGTCCCCTTAGCTAAGCACGGTCCGCCCTGGTTGCATATGAAAGGGAGACTAGAAGTGTGAGCACTGCAAGATATTCCCCTCACGGGATGGAGCCGCTCTGGGAAGAGCAGAAGGTTTCAAGTTCCCTCCCTGGCTTCTCCAAGATAGGGCTGAGAGAGACTCCTGCCTGCAACCTTGGAGAAGCCACTGCCAGTCTGTGAAGACAATACTGAGCTAGATAGACCAATGGTCTGACTCAGTATATGGCAGCTTCCTATGTTCCTATGAAAGACATGAAAGACAAGAAGCTGAAGAATGAAAACACCAAACAGTATCTGATCCAAAAATACCATCTAGATTCAAGGAAAATTAGAGAAGTCCTGGCAATAATAAAGCAGCAAATAGCAGCAGTGTCAAAGAAGATTAGCAGATATGAAGCCAGAATTACACAACACAGGCAGAATCTCCAGTTCCAGTCAAATCAGAGACGTTTCTACCAAAGCATAGAAGGAAAAACTGCAAGAAACCTAGAAACGCCAAATAAAGAAGGAACAGTTCAGTTCTGGGGGAAATTATGGGACAATCCAATAGGTTATAATAAAAAAGCAGGCTGGGTGAAAGAGGTCGAAAAATGTAACCAACAAATGCAAGATCTAATAATAACACCAGAATTAATAAGTGACAGAGCAAAGAAAATTAAAAATTGGACTGCACCAGGCAACGATGAACTGCATGGCTTTTGGCTTAAACAACCAACAAGCCTTCATAAACAACTATCAAAACAGTTCAATCACATTTAGCAAGGAGGTGATATAGAACAATGGCTAACAACTGGGAAAACTCATCTCATAATGAAAGACCCAGCAAAAGATGCAGTTCCAAGTAATTATAGACCGATAACCTGCCTCCCAACCATGTTCAAATTATTAACTGGAATAATAGTAGATGAAGTGATGCAACACTTATTAACTAATAAGCACCTTCCAGCTGAACATAAAGGAAACTGCCCGAACACCAGAAGCACAACAGACCAGCTGCTGATTGACAAAATGATTTTAGAAAATTGCAAGAGAAGAAAAATAAATCTAAGTGTTGCATGGATTGACTACAAGAAAACCTTCAACTCATTGCCTCACACATCGATACTAAAATGTTTAGAAACAACAGGTGTCAGCAAAAGCATTCAGATATTTATTTATTAAGCAACTAGCATGTGGAGTACACAGTTAACAATCAATGGTGAGAGACTTGGACAGGTCAGCATTAGAAGAGGTATTTTCCAAGGGGACTCACTATCCCTTCTGTTAGTTGCAATCGCCATGACTCCACTCTCACAAATACTAAATAAAACAGGCCTCAGATACCAAACATCTAAAACATCAAGTAAAATAAACCATCTGCTGTACATGGACGATCTGAAGCAATATGGAAAGCCCCAATCAGAAATCGAATCACTGCTAAACACTGTCCGTATATTCAGTAGTGATATAGCAGTGGAGTTTGGACTAGACAAGTGTGCTGCATTAAAAAAGAAAAGAGGAAAATAACAAAAACAGAAGGAATAGAACTGCCCAATGGAAGCAACATCAAGAACCTGGAAAAGAAAGAATATTACAAATACTTGGGCATTCTACAGGCGGATAACATCACACACACTGAAGTTAAAAGAAAAATAGGAAGTGAATACATCAGGAGAGTTAGAAAAATCCTACAGTCCATACTCAATGGCAGGAACACCATACAAGCCATAAACACCTGGGCTATACCTGTTATCAGATACAATGCAGGAATAATAGACTGGACCCAGGCAGAGATAGAGATGCTAGATCGTAAGACCAGGAAAATCATGACCATCAATCATGCTCTGCACCCCCGCAGTGATGTAGATAGGCTATAACTCCCTTGTAGCTCAGGTGGAAGAGGAATGCTGCAAGTCCATCAAACAGTAGAGGAGGAGAAAAGAGGCCTTGGAGAATATATCAAAGACAGTGAAGAAGATGCACTTCAAATGGCCAATAATGAGAAACTATTCAACACCAATCAAACAAAACAGGCCTACAAGAAAGAACAAGTCAAGAACCAAGCAGAATCATGGAAAAATATGCCACTGCATGGTCAATATTTGCACAATATAAGTGGAAAATCAGACATCACCAAGACCTGGCAATGGCTTAATAACGGCAATTTGAAGAAAGAAACAGAGGGTTTAATACTGGCTGCACAAGAACAGGCACTAAGAACAAATGCAATAAGAGCAAAAGTAGAAAAATCCACAACAAACAGCAAGTGCCGCCTTTGTAAAGAAGCAGATGAAACAATGGACCACCTAATCAGCTGTTGTCAAAAGATCACACAGACTGACTACAAACAAAGGCATGACAAGGTAGCAGGGATGATACACTGGAACTTCTGCCAAAATACAAGCTACCTGTAGCCAAAGATTGGTGGGACCATAAAACTGAAAAGGTTGTAGAAAATGAAGATGCAAAAATGTAGAAAATGAAGATGCAAAAATATTATGGGACTTCCGACTACAAACAGACAAACATCTGCCACACAATGCACCAGATATAACTGTAGTCGAGAAGAAAGAAAAACAAGTTAAGATAATCAACATAGCAATACCAGAGGATAGCAGAATAGAAGAAAAAGAAAGAGAAATATAACAAAATACAAAGATCTACAAATTGAAATTGAAAGGCTGTGGCAGAAAAAGACCAAAACAATCCCTGTGGTAATTGGCACCCTAGGTGCAATTCCAAAACAACTTGAAGAGTACCTCAACACGATAGGGGCCACAGAAATCACCATCAGCCAATTACAAAAAGCAACTTTACTGGGAACAACCTATATTCTACAACAATATCTATAATAACAACAACAACGATATTGATAATAAAATTCAGCCATTTCAGGTCCTTGGGAAGGACTCGATGTCTGGATAAAACAAACCAGTCAATAACACCTGTCTGACTGTGTAAACAAGAAATCATCATCAATCATCATCATCATCATCATCATCTAACAAATAATGACCAGATTATTTTTAGGCAGCATGCAAATACTTCCATACCTTATGTCCATGTCATTTTTACACTCAACATAAACATCTTTTGGAAGTATTATAAAACTGTGCTGGCTTTGGGCCGTGTAGATTAAACCAGCAGGGGGTGGAAATTGACACCTTTTGGGGCATGATCCAGTTGCCCACTATATCTTCCCCACCCTGTACTGTTGCGCAAGCTGCTCCAGAATTCCAGCTACCAACCCCATTTGCCCATAGAAGGTCCTCCTAAAAGTGGAGAATTACACTCACAGAAAGGCTGTGCACACCAATGGCATACTTAAGGGACTAAATGGATCTTGTGTTTTAGCTGTGAAGTGTTTATCCAGTGAAGTAACAGGTGAAGCTTTTTATGGCAACGAGCTAAAACATGCTTACCTGCTAATTGCTGCAGATCCGACTGCTGTGAAGGGCCAGCAGAAGCTTCTCTCAAAGTTGGCAACCATATGTGAGAGAGAGCATTGATTGGAGGGCAGGCTGAGGAATGAGCCTTCTTCCCAAAATATTCCCGCAAGAGACACATTGGCAATGGTTCTTTGCTTTGCTGGAATGTGCATGAGAGAGCAAGAAAATAAAATGGATGTGAAACTTAGAGGGTGATTCATGCTTCTCTGGAGCATTTCATACAAGATCCAAAGAGAATTATGATGTTAAGATATGGAAGCTCTCTGTCTCTCACAACTTTTGGAAACATTTATTGGGCAAGAGAGAGGAGACTTCTTCTTATACCAGGATTCAAGGGTGGCCCAAGGTATTGCAGCACCTGAGGTAAGGTACCAAATGCTGCTTTGCTCCATGACCCTGGTGGGGGCCAAATTCCTTTCAAAACTGACCTTTGCAGGTTTTGAAAGTGGTACAGGGGTTGGGGAAGAGGGGAGGTTGCCAGCAGCCTCCGCTTCTCTCCTCATTCTTCTTGCAAGCTTTGCAAAGCGTGTGAGGAGAGGCACTCCTTGCAAAGCTTGTGAGGGTCAGATCAGTCCTGAAGAGCTGCTCTGATGGTGGCAGTGGGGGGCATCTCACCACCTGATTGGAGCCCTAATAATGTGCTGCCTGAGGCTAACAACTCACCTTGCCTCATGAAAGGGCCACCCTTGCCTGGATCAAAACTAGGTAAGGCCACCATTTAACTATCCTTGGTCCTGACAAAGATATACTGGCAACAGCCATCCCAGGTTTCTTTTGTCAGGTGTGCAGTCATACTGATGGAAAAATGTAGACCAGTTTGACCAAGCATGTTAGCAGGGTCTTCACACCAGCCCCATCAAAATCAGTGCAAGTATCTAAAATGAAACTGGACTCACTGCTCAGGCAAGGGGTCTCAGCCTTGGGTCCTCAGATGTTGTTGGACTATCAGGCCTTTGTGGCTGGGGATAATGGGAGTTGTAGCTCAACAACATCTGGGGATTCAAGGACAGGGGCCCTGGCTTAGGCACTTCACTGGATCAGACCTGAGTGCCTTGC
The DNA here is from genome assembly GCF_027244095.1 of Hemicordylus capensis. Classification (NCBI taxonomy): domain Eukaryota; kingdom Metazoa; phylum Chordata; class Lepidosauria; order Squamata; family Cordylidae; genus Hemicordylus; species Hemicordylus capensis. The sequence continues at coordinate 297,349,927 of NC_069659.1, read as the reverse complement.
TCCTATCAGATTTGAGCCGTGTGTGTAGCTCAAGGTTATGACCTGGTCAAAGTAGTCCATATAAGGCAGCTTCATATGTAAATCCAGTAGTACGTTCTCCCAAACAAATACTACTGCGGAGGCTGATGCCTTATCCATTAGGTGACTTCCTTATGATCAGCGCTGTTGCCCCTGCAGCTCAGGGGATATAGAGTCTATCACCCATGGTCTTCTTTATTGCCAATTTTATAAGGACGCTCGCACCAAATTTATTGCTCCTATTTTAGCCATTTATCCTGGTCACACAGATAAATTTTATCTGGAAATTATGCTGACCAATTTTAAACCTCTAATTTCAGATAATGTGGCAAAGTTCTGTTTCGTGGCTTTGGAGCTCCATAAAGACTTTATTAGTAATTTGAACAGTTTGTGACTTTGTAAACTTTGAAATTTCCAGAATTTTCTTATTAATGCTATTAATTGTTATTGATCTGGTCTGTGACCACAATAAACTTACTACTGCGGCAGCCAGACTGGTCTCTGGGGTATCCCGGAAAGACCATATTATGCCTGTTTTAAAACAGTTGCACTGGCTGCCGAGATCTTTCCAGGCAAAATACAAAGTGTTGATTATTACCTTTAAAGTCCTGAACAGCTTAGGTCCGGTTTACCTTCAAGAGAGTCTTCTTCTGCATGATCCCCACTGCATGTTAAGGTCATCTGAGGAGGTCCATCTCCAGTTACCTCTGGTACATCTGGTGGCAACTCACAAGCGGGCCTTCTCTGTAGCTGCTCCTGGGCTATGGAATGCACTCCCGGCAGAAATCCATTACTGTCTTTCAGGAGAGCCCTTAAAACCTTTGGCCTGGCCTTCCAGGATTTTTAAACTGTTAATGTTTTAATTGCTAATGGTTTTGTGCTGTTTTTAAATTGTTTTTTAATGACTGTTTTTTAAAGGATTGATTTTATTTTTGTTGTTGTGCACCACCAAGAGCTGTTTGGATGGGGCAGTATATAAATGTCATACATACATATTAGGATCCTATTGTACGTGTGCGTGCTTACTATGGGACTGATACCCAAGTGTGCAGTACAAGTCACTGCTGAAGCTCAAACGACATGTGACAGCATCAAACTGTTTACACTTGAGCCTTATTCACACGTTGTATTCAAGGCACTTACAATCTGTATACAGGGTACAGACATAATTCCCACATTATGCTTCCTGCCTGTACCCTGCGTTTGAGGGGGCCTGTGCCAAGGTTCACTCTTTAAGCCAGACTCACTTCCAACTTGACTTATTTGCCAAATGAGCCTCAGCCTCTAGCTTAATTTGCAATACCCACCTTCAGATGTTTTGCTTGAATGGCCTGAATGTTGTTCAGTTGTTTGGGCACCATGTGACAAATCTTTAATTGGTTGAGGATTCTTTTTTTAAAAAAATCATCAGTGGTCACCTGGGGAAAAATGGAATGTATCAACATCACTTTGCACAGGTCTTAAAATAGCTTATCTATTATGTTTATTACAATAAATAAGGCAGTCCTGCCTATCATTGTTTATTTCGGAGAAGGAAACCACAGAAAGGTTGTTTAAGCACTGCTTTCCTCTCTGCAATAACTTTGTTGGCTTCTAACTCAAATTCTTCAGGTTAATCACAACACATACTGGGGCCAAATGCATTGTTAATAGTTACAGATTAACCACCAAGGTCAGTGTCTACAGGATACAAGTTGCTGAGATGAAGCAGAAAATGTTAATGGACCTTAACAGGACATTTTGGAAGTGTACCCTTCCCTGCAGTGGAATGTAACTGCAAAGTAAGCGTGTGTGTGTGTGTGTGTGTGTGTGTGTGTGTGTGTGTGTGTGTGTGTGTGTGCGCGCACGTGCGCACATGTGTTGCTGTGGGCACAGTGGTTGCCATTGATCTCTTTTAATGTGCTGGAATCTGCCTCGCCCTGATCTAGAATTGCCATGTGCGCACACATTGTTCCCTTATTACATATTGTGTTTGCGCGATTTCGCGCTCAGTCAGAAATTGGGCCCTCTGGACACAAAGACAGCTTGTACACTAATTGGCTTGCAGTTTAAAGTGGATACAGCAGACAGATACGCTGAGTTCAAGGCACTATGAGATTCTGCTGGACAGCAGAGCAGACAATGGCTCTAGCATGCCAGCCACCCAGCCAACCCTCACCAGTGCAGTCAAAGAGCTTGTGTCAGCTACCTGCCACTCTCTAGCTTTCAGACTACACTCACCTAGAGCTGCTTCTCCCATTAGGTTTCCCTAAATCTGGGGTTGGCAACCTTGGCTCTCCAACTGTGGTTGAACTACAACTCTCATAATCCCCAGCCACAATTTATTGTGGCTAGGCATGATGGGAGTTGTAGTTCAACTACAGCTGGAGAGGCAGGATTGCCCACCCCTGTCTTGAACACATTCTTAGAACCAGAGCACACCCAGCATAACAGGGTGGTCCTCTGGCCAGGGGTGCAGATCCTCCACTAAGCATTTGAGGAATTCCTCCCTTCTCTTACTGAACTTCCTCTGCCAAGCCTATTAACCCCTATCTCCCCCACAAAAGTGCCTTTTCTCCCCCTCACAAAAATTTAAGTGAGGAGAGTTGCTCCCCAAGCCTTCCTGCTGTCTGCACCCCTGCCTCTGGCCTCACTCCTGTGCTAAACTGCTGCTAGACCAAGGCTGATACTGGCATTAGGTAGTTGTGTGACCGTAAACAAAAGGATAGTGGCATTGCATCATAGAATGGGGAACAAAATCAACCTCAGCACTGACAGGCATGCCTATAGTGTCCCTGGTCAGCCAGTTGTGAAGCTCATTGTGACGGCAAGTGATATCACGGGCTTGCGGCGATCTATTCCAACTGTGCAGGCATGCTGGAGCACCTCGCAGTTCTCAAGGGCTGCTGGGCTGGACAGACAGGCCCAGCAGTAGTTTCACCCACCATGGTGGGGGGCGGACTGCTCAGCTCACCTCCTACCCCCGGGTGCACACATGGCAGATAAAATTATGGGGAAAATCAGTGATTCGGTGCAGCAGGGCAGTGGTGGGATGGGTGCTGGGTGGCAGCAGGAGCCCCCCTTGGACATCTGGAGGGCCCCTGGACCTTCAAGGCCACAGACTGGGCCCCCAAGGTTCAAGGGTAAAAGCACCTCTGGACAGTGCCATAACCATGGTTCCATGCAGTCAGAGGTGCTCTTACCCCTGGACTTTGGGGCCAAAGCCCAGGGTCTCCACACCCTCTGGGGCCCCCCAAATCCTCTTTAGTCTGGCCGTGCTGGTGTGGGTTGTGCCCTCAAGAACCTACATGTTAAAAAATGATGCTTTACTTGCAGCGGGCAGGGGTGGGATGGGGCTCCAAAGGCCTTTAGCTCCAGGCTCCAAAATTACCTAGGTGCACCTCTGCATGCAGTTTCTGGAACTGCAATCAAGAGATGGTGGTGCAGACCCACCTGGGATCATACCTGCTCCATGCCTGTGGCACTTCTCGCAGGCCGCCTCTTCGAGAACTCACCCTGCCCTTTCTGTCTCCAATAGGGATGTGCACAGAACCAGCCAGACCAGTTCAGTTCGAATCTGAACCGGATTCAAACTGACCTGGCCAGGCCCAGTTCTGGTCTAACCAGTTCCAGCTCAACAGTTCAGGTAGAACCAGACCCGGTCTGGTTTGGCCACTGAACCTGTTTGAACTGGTTCATGGACCAGTTCAGGGGTCTACTTGTAAAGAGGCGGGGGTCTTCCTAGATCTAGAGGGTGTGGGAGGAGAGTCAGGGCTACTGACATTCAGTGGCGGTGACAGCAGTGGTGGCAGTAGTGGCTCCTCCTCACCCCCCCTGGCCTCCTCCAGAGTAGCTCAGGCCGGAAAAGGCCTCAGTTGGGCTGCAGCTGGCCCAGGCTACTCTGGAGGAAGCCAGTGGGGGTGGGAGGAATGTCGCCGCTACCACTGCCACTGAAAGGAAGTTGTCCTGACTCCACTCCCACACCCTCTAGTCCTAGGAAGCCCCCCAGCCCAGCCCTTTAACTCATAAAGAGGAATCCTCACGGACTCCCCTTTACGAGTAGACCCCGAACCAGTCTGAACCGGGGCCAGTCTGGTTTGAACTTGGACTGGCACCCCCTTTTGGTGTGCCGATCTGGTTCAAACCCAGGCCACTCGAACCACCTCGCATCGAACCACCTCCCACGTGGTCTCCCATTTGAATCAAACCAGGATTCGAACTTGACGGGTTGCACACCCCTAGTCTCTGATCCAACAAAGCAGTTGCCTGGCAATAGGGGTGATCCACATCCCAGCCCAAGCTTGTCAGCCTGTCAAATGGCAAAGACACACAGGGCCATGCACTCTTCACTCTGTCCCTTGCTCCCTGACCCTGGCAAGCAGGAGGGAAAGGGGATGGGATGACAGGATGGGGAGTCTAAGTGCACTAAGTGCTTTGCTCCCTGAAAATCAAGTGGCAAATATGTATGCTCACAAGCAATCCAGATGGCATCATAAGCAGGGTATCCCACTCGAGCACTGTCACAGAAATATAGGGGATATCCAGGGTGAGGTTTAACGGGCAGCCCCAACCAGGGATTCTTATATGGCTAAGGTATGTTTTTTGTACAAAGTTATAGGAAAAGGGGGGCCCAGCCCCTTCCCCTTGGGGGTACCTGTGCGGTCACTAGGTTTACTCATGAGAAAGGCCGGGCAGCAGGAACACCATTGCCAACCTTGAGAAGGGAGATTTCTCCAATTTGATAATGATGGATGCTGATCTTGAGTGGACTGCTCAATCATGAGAATGTAAGACCATGGCGACACCCTCTCACAACTCATGAGAAGAACTGTCTGTGGAGACAGAGTTGTTGAGCTGAATTGCTAATAATGTGTGATGGCATCCCCTTCTCCCACGGACCGCTCTCTCACAAGAGTGTCAGGCCATGGGGACCGGATAACAGATGCTACCCAGACAGGTTGCTCTATATAGGGAAACTGTGGGAACGGGTACCCCAGCAACCGCTCTTGGTGACTGCCACCAAGAAGCTGTCAAAGTGTGCCCTCTGCTAGCCCATTTGCCCATTTGGACATGTCCATCCTTGCTTGTGCCCCAAAATGGCAACCTTACAAGATCAAGCAGTGATCCAAAGTTGATCTACCATGTCTAAAAGGCAACCTTACTCTCCTGGAGTCACTGGAAATCGGGAAACCCCTCTCCTGCAATTCCCTGTGGCAGCAGATCTTCATATGATGGAACACCAGTCCGAACCCAGGAATTTTGAATGAGTGTAAAGATCCGTCCCCACACCTGGTGTCTACCCTGTCTGCACATGTGGCGAGGCTCTGACGCATTAGGCATCAAAATCTCCTTTGGGTCCATGCAAGCCTTCCCAGGGGAGGAGGGGTTTGCAGTGCAGAAGTTCTATCATTAACCAGAGAGAGCAGTAGCCCCATGCAAGTGCGTCCCCCCTTTGTTGGGTTAGCTCAACTTATGCATGCACAGTCAACAGAAGACCACAGGTGTTTCACCCTAAGGTCCTCTTCAGTAGACTGGCCCTCTTAGGAGAGTGCAAATGTGCTGGCAGCAAGCCACCCAGGGAGCAGGGGTGTGGTTTCATCTGCATGGACTGCTTTGACGAGTTGAACCATCACAAGAGCATCCTTGGTCACAGAGGGCCAGACCTCAGGATCCTTTGCCCTCCCTCATATACATATTCCTTCCTAGGAAGTCATCATGTTCTTTTTCCTTTCCTGAAATAACAGGAACATGGTGCCTCCCCCCAAGATCCCCCTCCCCAGTTGTGCTTGTGCGGAACAGTTTTGTTTCAGGGCTCTTAGGAAGGCAGTGGTGCCATTGCTATCAGAAGAAGTGCTGGCATGGCATGGCATTTAAAGGGATTTAAATGCCTTTCCATGACAAAGGTGGTTGGACCGTTCTGAAAATGTATGATCGAGCTTGGTACGCCCCCTTTAAGATTGTGGCCAATGGCTGCTGCTCCTCTGATGTGCTGACGCCTTGCTTGCAGTCTGGTGACACCAACACTACGGAGCTTGCAGGAATATGGCCTCTGTGGACCAGGAAGAGGGAGGGGCTCCCCTGTCCTGAACTGGAGGTTGCCAGATGAATATCTGTAATGCAATTTACAATTTGAAAAATTAACTGACCTGGTTTCACATTAGGTGCAAATTTGGCCATTCTGTGGAAGCAAGGTAGGAGGAAAGCCTGGATAGCTTTTCCTCCTACCTTGCTTCCAGACAATCAGTTCTGCCCAGGTTTTCCTCTTACCTTGCTTCCACACAACCAAAAACTGGGAGCACACACAGCTCCCAAGCCCGGGTAGAACACAGTTTTTAATTGTGTGAATGACCTCAGGGTTTCCCTGACAGCACAAGCATAAACAGCCTACAAGCAGGCCTTCTTTTGCCAGGCAAAATGCCAGGGCCACAAAAGGAAGGAAGGGGTGCCATTCCTGTCCCAGCACTAAGCTACCTCTACAGTGCGTTGGGTAGGAGGCACACATTGAGATCCCATGTGCTCCCCACGCAAAGAGTTCAACTCCTGATGGGAGAACATACAAAGGTTCAAGAGAACACTTGAGGGAGGCTCTTATTTCAGCAGGGAGTGCATTCCAGAGTCTCACGTCATCAACAGAGAAGACCCATCTTTGTATAGCCATTATCTGAGCAGGTGGCAACTGCAGACAGACCTCTCCAGATGATCTCAATGGGTGGTGGGGCTCATGGCGAAGAAGACATTTTCTTATATACTTATATGTTATAACCAATACCTTGTATTTTGCCTGGAAACTTATTGGCAGCCAGTGTAGCTATTTTCTTATAGGAGTAATATGGTATCTCTGAAATGACCCAGAGACCAACTTAGCTTCCGCATTCTGTAGCAACTACACTTTTCAGACTATGTACAAAGGCAGCAGCTCCCCATAGAATGCATTGCAGTAGTCAAGTCTGGAGGTTACCAGCATATGTACCACTGTTCTGAGGTCGTTTATCTCACGAAATGGACGCAGCTGGTGTATCGGGCGAAGCTGATAAAAAGCACCCTTGCCACCACCTCAACCTGGGACACCGGGGAAGAGGTTTGGATCCAGAAGCACTCCCAGACTGCATACCAGTTCCTTCTGGGGAAGTGTGACCTCATCCAGAACTCACAGATCAAAATTGTCTCCTGAGTTCCAGCCTAGCACAGTAAGTACCTCTGTCTTATTTGGATTCAGTTGCCGTTTGTTATCCCTCATCCAGCCCATCACTGTCTCCAAGCAGGCATTTAGGGAGGCTATACCTTCTCCTGATGATGTTGGTATTGAGAAATAGATTTGCGTGTCATCAGCATACTGCACCAAATCTCCTGATGATCTCTCCCAGAGGTTTCATGTAGATGTTAAACAACATTCAAGTCAATATTGAACCCTGAGGGACACCATATGAAAGTTCAAGTTTTGAAGGACAGTCTACAAGTGACACTATCTGGAATCTGCCCGAGAGGTAGAAGCGGAACCACTCCTGCCTGTAGCTTCCAGAAGCATCTTGTGGGCCACTGTGCGAAATGGGATGCTGGACTAGATGGGCCTTGAGCCTGATCCAGCAGGGCTGTTCTTATGTTCTTAAAGCAGTGCCTCCCACCCCCAAACCCCTCAGATGCTACAGAAGGATACGATGGTCAATAGTATCAAAAGCTGCCAAGAGATCCAAAAGGACCAACAGTCACAATCCATCAATTCCCAATTGGAGTCCATCCATCCGGGCTGACCAAGGCAGTCTCCACACCATAACCTGCCCGAAAGCCAGTTTGAAATGGGACTAGATCAGGGATTCTCAACATTGGGTCCCCAGATGTTATTGGACTTCAACTCTCATAATACCCAACCAAAGACCACTGGGGCTGGGGATTATGGGAGTTGAAGTCCAATAACAGCTGGAGACCCAACATTTAGAATCTCTGGTCTAGATAATCAGTTTCCTCCAAGATTGTCTGGAGCCCGGAGACCACCACCCTCTCAATTACCTTGCCAAGCCACAGAAAGTTGGAGACAGGCCTATAGTTGCTTACCTCTGAGGGATCCAAGGCAGGCTTCTTCAGAAGAGGTGTATAACTGACTCTTTAAGACAAGGAGAAGGTATGAAGAAAATACTTCCCCTTTGAATGATCAGCTGGGCGGTGGAACAACCTGCTTAGGCCAATTATGCCATCTTAGTCAGTGGAAGTTTTCAAGACTGTCCTGGAAAAGTACCTGCCGCTCATCATGCTTTCAATGCAGGACTTCCTGCCTCCAGGCAGATGGGCAGTTAGACAGGATGACCCGTACAAATCTTGGTTCTCTGACTGTGTGTAGCAAAAATGTGAAGTGTGCAAGATGAGTATCCTTTCCACATTTTCCTTTGGCGAATGGCTTGTGCTGCTCCATCCTGGGCCACTAGCTCTGTCACCAGGTTAAATGAGAGTGCTATTGAATAGTACCTGTATTGCCACTGCATCCATTTCTAGGCAATGACATGGTATGTTGCATCTTTCTCAGAGCTAACTCAAATCCCCTTTCACGTGTCTTTCTTCTAAGCATTCTAATCTAACCAAACTCACGTACACACTTCATTCGTCTAATTTCCAGAAGTTCAAAGCACATGGGGGAGGTGGGGTGTGTGTGCACAATGCCACCTTTATTTGGCATATTATTTAGGCTTAGATTTGTGTCCCAGAAGTCATTCTGAGATTCAGACTATGAGAGATTCCTCTCCCAATACATTTTAAAAAATGCATTACTCTGATCCACAAAAGCCCACTTTAAACAAATTACTGAGGACAAAAAGACAGCCCCTGGAAAATATCTTCAAGCTTAGTTCCCTCACTGTGTAACAACCTTTGAGAATACCTTACTATGCACTCTTTTGTCATGTGAATGTGGTGCAGGAGTACAATATATGAAGCCGCCATTACCATATCAGACCACTGGTCCATCTAACTCAGTATTGCCTTCACTCACTGGAAGAGGCTCTTCAAGACAGGAGTCTTTTTTAGCCTGACTTGGAGATGCCATGGATGAACATAAGAACATAAGAAGAACATAAGAACTGCCCTGCTGGATCAGGCCCAAGTCCCATCTAGTCCAGCATCCTGTTTCGCACAGTGGCCCACCAGATGCCACTGGAAGCCACAGACAGGAGTTGAGGGCGTGCCCTCTCACCTGCCATTACTCCCCTGCAACTGGAACCTGGAATCTTCAGTATGCAAAGCATGTACTCTGCTTTTGAGATATGGCTCAAAACTGGAACCTGGAATCTTCAATATGCAAAGCATGTACTCTACTTTTGAGATATGGCTCCTCCCCTAAGTAGTACTATTAAGAGTTAGGTAACACTCTCAATCTTAGAAAGCTGATCATATGTAGAGGATGAGTTGGAGGAAACGGTAATAGCCTCTTAAGTAAACTGGGGTTCCCAAGCCATTTAAGGCAAGTTGTGGATTGTACCTAGAAGACAATAGGAGAGTATGCATGCAGTGTTAGGAAAAGGCTTCGGAGACACCCACTGCTTATGATCTCCTACACAATGGCAAATGTAAGGTAGTGGAAGAACACAGGCTTATTAGACAATATTTTTTTATTATTAAAATATTGTTATACCAAGTGGAATGCTACAGCAATCTCGGTATAAAGCGGCATAATAAAACAGCCAGGTTTACATTTAAATACTTAAGATAACTTAAAATGCATCCAAAACAACAACACCCCTCATTGTCTTTGGCAGAAAAAAAAGTTCACAGCACACACAAAAAAAATACTTAAAGGGATATCAATATTAATACGAAATATATTAAGCTGTGTTTCTCACTCTCTCTTTCATAACTTTTTTGCTTTTTCACTTTGTAAACAATGCACGATAACTGAACACCTTTTTACATATTTATGGAGGGGTTTTTTAAAAAATGCAGTTGTCCAGCAAACGCACCTGTTTAACACAAACAGGGGGTTGGGGGGCATGAAAGTGTGTGAATGAAGAGTCAAAAAAGCACCATTGTTTGGTGGAGTGAGTAATGTATTCACATCTGAGTTGGCTACTGTCAGAAGCCAGCTGTCAGTAGACGGGGAGTGTGTAAAAGGCCTTTATGTGATCAAGACAGCATGTTCTGGAGTGATTCCAGAGGGGGGAAAGAGAAAAGGGTGTGTATGCATAATCAATATTCATCAAGAAATTTAAAAAAGAGTTACATTTAGGATTTAAACTTCTTGTGCATCTCCATATTCACTCGCATCATTCCCAGAAATGCCCCTTATTTCTTTAGAAATATACTACTCAGTATTGGCCACGCTCCCCTCTTCACAAACATACCAGCTCAACACAAACCCCCACACACATACTGCATCATCTCTCCTCCTCCACTCTCTTGAAGTAGTTCAGGTTCACTTTTTTCAAGCATTGCTTGTGTGAATAATCCTCGTTCCTGTCACCCAGAGGCCAAGTCATGATCTTGCCTCGGACCAGATGATACTTTCCACTGATGAAATGACCCCCATTTTACCCTAGCCAGGAATCAGGGCCATTTGTCCCAATACAGCTGTTCTGATCTCCCACCACCTGAGGATGCATCCAGTTTAAAAGGCTGCAGTTTGATAACGGCAGCACACAAGCAGAAAGCACTTGGCTTGTGGCTGTATTCAAACAAAGAGCAGGGAAATTCCAATCTGAAGCATCATGGGAAATTGCTTCAAGGGAAATGGAATCTGAAGGACTCTGAAGGCGGATATTTAACTCTGGACAAACAGGATATGAAATGGAGGAAAAGAAAAAGCAAACACTAGAGCAATCCGAAAACAAGACACACACACACACACACACACAAAAGTGGTGGGGACCAAACAGAAAGCTCAGGCAGAACCATTGCAAATAGCAGAAAGGGACAGGAAGAGCCAAATTAGAGGGATTGTGGCTGAAATGTTGATTTCTGTTGTGCTTTTTCTTCTAGAAGATATTTACAACAAAAATGGGACCATCCCCTTAATCCCCCAACCCCAGTAACCATGTGCTATTCCCCAGCCAAAGGTAAGAGACTGCTTGCAGTCCCCAGTATCTGCAGCTGCCCTCTGCTTGGGAGGCAAAGGGTGGACTGTGCGGGGCGGGGAGGGGGGGCAGGGGAAGAGAATAGGGTCTGCGGAACGAATTCTAGCCACACCAGCACCAGAGAGACACTCTAGGCTTATGATAGCTTACACTTCAGGTCCAGGTACCTGCCAGGAGCCCAGTGAATCAGGATGCCACCTCTTTCAGTGCCAAAGTCCAGCATGTCACCCTCTATTGGGTCACATCCAGGCAGCACAAAGGTCCCACTTAGCATCCCAGTTTGTCTTTCCATCTCTCAGGAGAGTCAGTGGCAAAGAAAACATGGAGCAGTTGTCTCTGTACAAGCATCAGCTCAACACACTGTGCTCCAGCTCTGGCTCAGTCCATTGGAGAGGAGATGTCTGTCTGGGCACCAGGGGACACCCCCAGCCCCAGCCGAGTTGTGCTGCTCTTGTAGCTTTTCATCCCAAAATGCAACAGCTGGTCTGCTTCATGTGCTCCTCCAGCCCAGTCCCTCTTGCGGAGTCTTTTGCCTAGCCACCACAGGCCATCCTAATGGCTGAAGGGTTCCTCAGTCTGGGCTCTAGCAGTCAGTTTCTGTCCCCCTGATAAGGCTGCAGTCTGCTAGGGCAGAGAGGAGCAGCTCGGTCCGGTCACGTTCATGGAGGCCTCCCTGTTCCTCAGATGAGAATCTCCACCATCTCTGACAGGTCCAAGGCTTTAGCAGCTGGCAACGTCTCTGCAAGGCAACCAGCCAATGTTATTGCAAACGTATTGAGGAAGAGTTCAAAGCTACTTTTAGTACCAAGGTGCCACAAGGGACCCCAGGGTCTCTGCAGCAGGAGCTTCATCATAATGTGAAAAACAAGAACAAAAACTGGAAGGAATTTTAGAGCCATATGCTGAAAAATCACTTTGCAACCAAGCAACCGTCCCTTTCAAAACACTTCATGGGATAAGCACCAAAACCTCACATTGAAAACTCCAACCACGGCAACCCCTTCCTGATGCTAATGGAACATATGGCACATTGACATAGCCATGGGCATCAGTTATTAATTCAAGCCACGTGTAGGAGGAGGCTGATCACATCCTGCTCTCAGAAAAAGTTCTAAGCACATCTGTCCCTCCTACCTCTGCTAGCTTTGTAAGCTTGGGGGTTCAGGATAAGACTTCTTGTGGGTTTGGGGCCTGGACAGAACCCTAAAACACAAGCTGAGGTAAGCACCAGCCACTGAGGTGGAGGGAAACAGAAGGCAGCTGCTCAGATTTCACCAGCCCCCCCCCCACTCCCAACTTGAATCATCCTTCATAACTTCAGTTCTCCGGTCCATGATGATTAGACAGTGGAATGTTGGGAACATCTGGGCTTTATTGTGGAATGCGGTATCTGTAAGACCACTAGGGAATTTAAAGGAGCTCCAAGGATGCTGTTCTTCCACACAAGCCATTGTTTATCCTCTCTTTTTTCTGTGCTTCCCCCCACTCCCTCAGTCCCATCTGCTCCTTTCAGATAAGCCTGCATCACATTGCATGAAACTCATGATTAGTCACTATGGCAGGAATCTCAGCCCTGGCATCTAGTCTACACAAGGCAGCTCTGTGTTCACCGCTTAGTTATGTGAACCTTGTCAGGCATCCCTGGTAGGGGAAAGCAGTTCACTGGGTTTACTGAAGGCATTGCTATGAGGCTAGTCTACAAGAGAAGGTCAAGCACTGTGGTAGTCCTATGGTCAGTCATTGGGGGTTAGACCAGCACTTGGCACTTACCTAGTGAATTTGCTGCGCCACTGCTGTTTTCAAGATGGGGCTCAGGCTCATCAGACTGAGTACTCTCAGATGAGCCATCTGTCTGCGTACTCCCATCTTTGCTGCCATGTTTGGCATGGAAAGGAAGAGGGCCACAAACTGATGGGACGGTCGTTTCTGCTGAAGCCTTCGGTGCTGATGGATGAACAGGAGACTAATTTAGACCAGCAAATTCAGGATAGGCTTACAGAGAAACACCTAGAGAATGACTACAATATTATACTCCTTTGCCTTCTGTATTTCCTCCTTGTTGCAACCGCCAGCAAGAAAATAAGTTGGGAGTGTCAAGATTTACTGGCAGATATTTATCTTATCTCTTGCTATAGGTCTGTGTAGAAGTAAATTCCACAGCTGGATGGTTGACTTTGGAGTATAGTTAATTACAGAGCACAGGCCACTGACTGGAGAGAGGCAATTCACCCTCAGTTCTAAGACCATTTCTCACTCAAGCTCTGATCAAGGGACTCACATGTTCAATTCAGATCTCATAGTATCAGTTTTCCAAACCAGACGCCTGAAGTGAGAGCTCTCATAAGGATCCTATCGCCACATACTTGGTGGATTTGAAGCCATGATTTGAAATGGATTGCAAACCACGGATTGGAGGGAAACTATGGTTTGGACTAGGAACTATAGTTTGCTTGATTTGGACACAATAGCAAACTATGATTACCCAAACCATGGAAGAAGTATGAAAAATCTCTACATGACAGGGCATGAGGGAGATTTAAAGTCCACAATACATTCCTGATCCTCCAATCCATGGCTTGGGAGAATTGAAAACATGTCACCTGAATTCAGCCAAGGTGTTTTCCTTGCAGTACAAGAAGTAGAGGAGAAAGAATATAGATCCTATGCAAATTGCAGCTAGTCAAATGCTTCTTGGGAAGCTTAACAGGGACCCAAAGCAAAGGAACTCTATACACATTACATATTTAGAATTTCTCTCTGCCCTTCTCCCAACATTATGCAAAGCTTCTGTTACCTGGACTCCCTTGGGAACCACTTTCACTGGCTGAGGCACCTGGCCAATACTGGGTGCCAAAGGCTGCGAAGATGGATGGCACAGATTTGGCAGGCCGCAGGGAGCCCTGAAGTGCCTTGCTGGGGTCCTTGCGAGAGCGCTGCTGCAAAACTTTGATGACAGCATCCTTCTCGAGTATTTGAGCATGAAGTACTTTTAACCTGGGAAATGAAGAAGGACGGGCAATGTGATAAAAAGCAGGCAGTAGTGTCAAGGTTTGCAGGCAGGTTATCTTAGAGGAGCACCATCTTGCGGACTCCTGCTCTTCAACTGTTAACTGGAGTTTTCCCTCTACCACCACTGTTTCCATTTTGCCAATAGAGAATCTGCTTTTAAATTTGCCATTAGTGCTAAAGAGCTCATCATGGACACTTTATTTTCTTATGTTTCGAAGGCTGGCCAAGATCTCAGCAATGCAATGTTTAAAAGGGCAAATCCCCTCCTTTCTGCTGGAGCCAGGCCAATGGACAAGCATCTGCTTACGCATCTTCCTCTGGCAGGATGTACCTGTTCTCCATCTCCTGGTGCTTGTGATTTGCCAGCAAGAGGTCCTCGTCAAAGCTGCTGTTGGGGGAGTGGCGGGGAGAGTGGTTGATGATGGTGGTGTCTCGCTGTGCAGCAGCAGTGGCAGCAGCGTCCATGGCAAACTGCCTCATGGTGCACTCTTCTAGGTACTTTTGCTCCCACTTGGTCATATCAGCCTCCAGGGCTAGGATCTTCTCTTCCTTCTCTCGCAGCTGTTCAGATAGCATGTGGGCATTCAGCTCAGGAGATCCTCCATTAGGTGCTCCCATTTGTCTCTAGATTGGCAGAGAGAAACAAAAACTCGCATCACACTGCATTCTATGCTGCTGATGGAAACAACCTATTCATTATGTGAGGTGTAGTGGGCCAGAGTGCTGTGGGTGTGTATCTCAAACCACTTTGAGATTTCAGCAATTTTGTTTTGGAAGGAGTCTGCTTCCATTAAGCCTGTTCTTTGCAGCAGCCTCTTCACGAGGATGTTGTCCAATACCTACGGTTCCCAAATTGGCCATCCAAGTGGGGGAGCTTCAGTGTGCCTCACCATCAGGTCACTTTTGGATGCAGGCACATCTCAGCTTAGTAAGTAGCTGTACCGAGGACAGCACTAGAGATGGCAACCAATCCCCCCTTTTAAAAAATTCATCTTCCCCCCGCTTTTTAATTTATCCAACAAAATGACCAGTGTCTTTCACTTCTTGCCAGCTGCTGATCTAATAGGTTAATTTATGTAAAGCACTTTGCACATAGGTGGCAATAAAATAAATAATAATAATAATAATAATAATAATAATAATAATAATAATAATAATAGCAGCTGACATGAGGAGGAAAATTACTCAGAAAAGCCCGGCTGAAATTACAAGCACAAGTTAGACAATTACTTTGAGTAAATTTCCTCATCCTCTCAGTCACTAATAAGAATACAATATAACAATTTTTACAGTCAGCAATATCTTGGGGTATCGTTCCTTTATACATGATGCACAACTTCTCCATTTTGTGGCTACCAAAATCTCAGCACACACTAATTTACAAGATATCCACTTGCTGTTCCAACTAGCTGTTGTTCCCCAATGAATCCTTCAGTATGTGGTAGCCAGATACTTAACTAATGACTGTGTGTACCTGCCGCCACTGATTTTTAATCACTGGGCAATCTAACCAGCTGAGTAAGACGACCGCTGGAGAGGATCCATATGCCAACAACAGTTATTTGACTGATGTTCTATAAATTTGCTGTATATTATTGGGCTTGGAGGTACAAACTAGCCTTTTGTTTGACAGACCTCTCCTTTTGAGTTATTGCAAGGTGAACCTGCTGGGCCTCTCTAGCAAAGAGTTATGGCCATAATTCACCAGAGGAGTTGCCTTGATCCAGAGTTAGAGTCATGCCACCCAGGGTTTTTAAACAGTGTCACTGGCCCTGCTTGTTAAACTCTATCACATATGGATGGAAGACTTTCTACAAGTGTTACTTCCAGTTCCTTGGAGTTGGCCTTCTCCTCTCACCTGCTGAGCCCGCAGCATCTTCAGCTCCTGCTCTAGGCGTGTACGGAGGCGCAGTTCCAGCTGCTCTCGCTTCTCACAGGCTGTCTGGAGCTGGCCCAGTGCCTGCTGCAGCCTCTCCACTTTCTCCACATACGCCCGCTTCTTCCGCAACTCATCCTCGGCTTTGGCGGTCCGGACTTGAGCACTGCTCAGGGCCTGTTCCAACAGCTCTGCCCGCCGGCGTTGATCTTCGTTGGCACTATGCAGTCGTGCAACATCCCTCTCCAGCTTCTCCCTTTCTTGCTGGTGCTCATAGTCTGGAGGAAACACAAGGAGGAGAGGCCGTTAACGAGAGAGATCTACTCCTCCCTAATCAGGAAAAAGACACACTGAAGCCAAAGGCCTTCCTTCCATTATCTGCAGACAGAACTTCTGACAGCTTCATCACAAACTTAAACCAGCCATTCCCTCAGTCATTAGAAGAGAAATGGGTGTTGACTGCATTCTTAGCAGCCATTTACTCTTCCCGAGCTGAATTATTCTATGGTGTGGTCATATTGGGCTGGTGCCCAGGCAACCGACAGCCACAGGAAAGAAAAAGAAAAAAGCATATTTGTGCCAATGTACTTTGAATTTGGGCCACCTAATGGCGCAGCAGGGAAGTAACCTGCCTAGAGAGCAGGAGAGCAACTGTTGGCTGTTGGTTTGAATCCCCGCTGGTGTGTTTCCCCAGAATATGGGAAAACTCCTATAATGGGCAGCAGTGATATAGAAAGGTACTGAAAAGCATCATCTCATACTGTGTGGGAAATGGCAATGGTAAACCTCTCCTGTGTTCTACCAAGAAAACCACATGGCTCTGTGGTTGCCAGGAGTCGACACCGACTCGACAGCACAACAACACACCTTGAAAATATGCTATAATCTTAGGTACAAATACCCCAATTCAAGCATCCTCACATTATTGCTCCTCCCAATGTGATCATGAGGGGTGCCCCAAGTATGTTCAGTGCAGTGAGATAAAGTGTGGGGGGGAAACTGACGGTATGTAGCATAGTGTCCAAAAAGCTCCAGACTAGATTTACTGTACCAGTTTCTTTCAGCCTGTGCATGCATGTTGGGACTGCGTACATACTATCTCCCACTAAGTCTACCAGAAGCAAGGAAGACGGGATAGCCTGACAGAGCTATGGAAGTTCCATCCATAGTTCTGGGGAAACCATCCACATTCTTTCCCTCAGTTCCATGAAGACTCAAAAATCACCTACACAGGAGCAGGAATGTGTTAGGACGACAACAGTGGGCTAGTCGCCCCTTCCCTCCTCTCCCAAACTTGCAGCCTTCCTGCCAAGGCCAGTGTCAAGGGTCGGCCGTGGGGCATTCGACAGGGGCCCAGAGCCATCAGAGCAAACTTGCAGCCAAAATCTGCCCAGTACCCAATTTCTTGCATATTTTTTTTAAAAGATGGTGGCCATCAGCACCACTGAGGAGTGTTCTGAGTTTCTGCAACTGCCAAAGTAAGCCTCCCTCAAACCTTGGTGATGGGGCAGTAGTGGGCTGGAATGCTCCTTGGCAGCTGTCTGCCAGCCACATATATTTTACCAATAATGCAATGCCTCTGTTGCTGTGAGATGGTAACACAGGCAGGGACACTATATTACTGATTTTTCAAAGAAGGCGGCCACTGAGGAGTGCTCCATGTCACTGCTGCCTCCCCCATGAAGAAAATCCCTCCTTGGGATTGGAGGGCCCACCAAGACATCTGGTCGACGGTCCCCATGAATCTGGAGATGGCCTTGCCTCCTGCCATTACAAGTTACATGAGAAAGCTGAATGGATACAAACGAAGGACAGGAGGCCTCTTGATGCAATTCCTCTACAACTGAAGTTAAATGGACCACTATAGCTATAACAAAAGAGCTATCAGAGGGCTATACCCATTTAATGCTTAACGGAGTTTCATGCTGCCTTGTTTACAAGGCTAGGAAGAAAAGTATGCTTTGGGAGGAACCAGGAGTGATTTCTATGAAGGCAAGACAGTTCCTTGCATTAGCTGCTGAAAAGAGAACTCATACTTTTCTTCACTGTTCCCACCCGCCCCTGCCCCAGGGCACTTTCCACCCCTTGGCAACAATTTCTCTTTAAAAAACAACAAACCAACAACAACAAAAAACCCACCTAGAACAATAGCAAGAGAGAGACAACCGCTTGGACCTAGGATTTAAAACAGAGGGAGTGCACCCTGTGTGCTGGAACAGCCGGAACAGCCACTGGAATGCAAAGAATCCAGGTCACACTGATGGCTGTGGTGATTAATGGCTCTAGTTTAAGTGCCAAGAACAGCTTAGCGCTCTCCGGGGAATGGCAAAAAGCTTCCAAGGGAGGATCTGCCTCCTCTTCATTCTTAAAGGAACCTCAAACTTTCCTTCCTCCCAGCCCGTCCACAGCAAAAGCCTTGGGAAGAAGACTGCAGTGTAAAAAATAACCCAACTAAGCTTGACATGCAGTTTCATCAGCATAAACTGCTTTATGAGACTTACTTTGGGCAATAAGTTTTGCCATAGTCCCTTGATTTCCTTCTTGGTTTTCCTGTGCCCGTCTGGCCAGCTGCTTGTTTGCAGACTCCAGGCGTTCTGTTGCAAATTGTGGAGGGGGTGGGAGAGAAAGGAGGATCAGAATGTAATTCTTACAACGGCCTCTGAATTATTAGAAGGCATCAGGCAGTCACTTTCAGGTACCAGAGATGGCGCTTTGGTAACATGCAGTTAGTAATACAAGGGAAGCATAGCAGCTAGCAATGGCACTCACTTTTAGATGGGAACAGAAGCAGGTTTCCCCACCAAAGGAAGACAAGCAAGAACTTCTCTAGTTACAAAGCCTTAACACACACACTGCTGTCATATTTTGGTTTGGTTTATTATTCACATGTTCCCACAAGTGCCAAGGTTTAAGAACATGATTTTAAGAACTGAAATGGATTTCAAGATCCTACCAAACTAAGTTGTTTTCTCCAGACCATGGTTTGAAGCAAGGCTTCCAAATTTTGGATTCCCAGAGCTTCTTGCGTCTTATTGGACTATGACTCCCAATGGCCTTTGGCTATTGTGGCTGGGGATGATGGGAGTCATAGTCCAGCAACATCAGGAACTATGGATGTGCACGGAACCGGCTGGCCCAGTTCGGCGGTGGGGGTGTATGTGTGTCCGCGGAGGTACCCCCTCCTCCCCAGCCTTCAAAATCACCCCCTTGGCCAGTTTGGCCAGTCTTCAGCCGGTTTTCGGCCTTCACCCGGCGGCCATTATGGGAGCCGTGCGCCACTGGGCTGCCGGGTGTAGGCCAAAAACCAGCCCAAGAGTGGCCAAACTGGCTGAGGGGGTGATTTAGAAGGTCAGCAGGGGGAGGGGGAACCTCCGCGGACCCCCTCCTGCCACCTCCAGGAACTCCCCCGAGGGGAGTAAAAGGTGAAAAAATGTTTGTTTGTTTATTTATTTTAAACCAAAACTAAGTTTGTGAATCCCCTGAACTTTCGGGGGTGTTTGGTACGGTGTTGTTTAGTTCGACCCCAAACAGGGGGTGTTTGGGTTCGACCCTGAACAGTCGAACTGAACCGGTTTGACGTCAAACACATTCAATGTCGAACCTGTTTGCACACCCCTATCAGGAACCCCTGGTTTGGAAGATCACAAGCAAGCCATCAGTGTTCCCTCTAACAGGGATTCCCAGATGTTGTAGACTACAACTCCCATAATCCCCAAGCAAAAGCTATTGCAACTGGGGATTCTGGGAGTTGCAGTCAACATCAGGGAATCCCTGTTAGAGGGAACACTGAAAGCCATCAAGCTGCACCCTTCCCACTCTCCTCTTGTGAACAGCTTCTCTCTGCATTTCCTGTTTAGCATTCATCAGTTTGCCATGACATCCAGCCTGGCAAACTACTACTAGCACTCGCCCTCCAAATGAGATCTAGAAACCCACTGGTAAATAGGAGTGAGAGGGAAGTTGCACATGTGAAAGGAAAAAAGTGTGCACAATTCCCAACCTCATCCATTATCCTCCAAACCAAATCAGGGTGCGGAAGATCATCTGAACTGAACCAGAGTCTGCTACTGTGAGAGCAGATACACAGTCTGATTGGACCCCTAAGTAGGACCACACCAGGCAGAAGAAAATATTATACCAAATTTCTGGGTTATTTTAAAGGGATGCAGGAGTGGAAGAATCCAGCCTTCTTATGACTACCATTTGCTCTACTAAGATACTAGCACTGAGTGTACTGTCCAGGGCCAGCCACACAGTCTTACCTTTCAGATCCCGGTTGAAGTCCTGCAACCGTCGCATTTCCCCATCCTTCTTATTCCTCATGGCCTTCTCCAGTGTCTCTCGCTTAGAAGATGCTTTCATTAGGTTTTCATAATCCTCTGAAATTCGCTGAATCTCAGTTTCCAACTAAGGGAGAGAACCAAGAGATCTCTGTTAAAAGTTATCAGCATGAAAAGATACACACTGAAATGTCCTGACAGATATTTGCTCAAGACATACTTCACAAACCAAGTGAGAATATAGATTTGCAATCATTTCCCATCTATAAGTATCCAGAATTGGCCTGTAATCTGAATGCCAAGATAGATATCCAAATGCCCTTAGCAGATATTTGCTCGATAGATGTACGTCACAAACCAAGTTAAAATACAGATTTGCTTTTGAAGATAGATCACAACATTCAAACCTACTTTGACCCATGAAACAAATAAGCAGAGCTGCTCAGGGGAGACCAAGGACTGGAAAAGCAGGAAATCTTGTAAGTCATGAGTGAAATGTAAATTGCAGGATACAGGGAAATCTTGCCTGGCATCTGCCTGGCCCAAGCTGTTGCTCTTATAGCATGACTACCGGGCAAGTTTAACTTGGGTCTATTATCACTTCCTATCTTTTTGTCTAGCCAAACCAGGAATGTTTACATTCAAACACATTCTTAAGTTTTCCTTCTCACACAGAAGCACAGGAGAGAAAAACAGAAGTCAAAAAAGTTTAGGACAAAGACTGTGTCAGCATGACTGGCCTCCACTCCAAGAGGATTTAAACTTGCCACTGTTCAGTTCTGATTTCCCAGCTGATCACTCTGAACGCCCATCCACCATTTCCTGCTGGTTCACTGAACTATCCAACATATTGCTGAGAATGCAAGCTGCAACTTAAGCTAAACAAGGCTTGGCCTTTGTCTAAAAAGGAGCAGCAAAACTCATGGCTAAGGAGTTATGTTGGCTGCAGCTCCTTGCCTGTCCATTTTTTATGGACAGAAAAGCTGTCAGTGTCTTTTTATGGACAGAAAAGCTGTCAGTCTCCAAAGCTCCAGAAAAGTTAAGTGACACACAAAATCATGGAAATAGATTTAAAAAGTAAAACAATCTTAAAAATCAGTTCTTTCCCCTCTGTATTAAGAAGCATTATGATTTCCTGGAAATTTTGCCTTCTTTCCTTTCTTCCTGACTCTCCTCTCCCACTCCGTTCCAGCTGGCAGGGTCTTGACATGTTCCATTTTTACCCCTTTCCTTTGCAGGCTTGGCACATTCCCTCTGCATCCCCACCTCTGTAGGCCTGGCACGTGCCCCTTAGTCCCCAAATAACTCTTTGGTTCAGAGGGGAATCGTCTCGCTCTTGGCTCAAGCCAGGCTAGAACAGGCCTCTCCTTATGTGCTGTGGGACAAAAGACTTTCTGTGACTTGCCTAATGCAGACCCTAAGAGGGAGGGCCCGATAGTGAGAAGGCACAACTGTTAAGAGAGATGGTGAATGCACTCTTTTCTATCCACTCAACAACTGCTTTCGCTTCAGACCTGTTGTGCACTGTGTGCTTGTGCTCCACAGCTGTTTAATGGAGAAGGGCAATGATAAGAAGGAATGCATTTTCATAACAGCTGTTTCAGAGAAACAAAAGACAAGAGTCAGAGAATTTCAGGAAATGTTGCTGAAGACAAGGCTAGGGCCAAGAGGCATTTTGAGGAAAGCTCATCTGTCCATGGGAAGGAGCATCATGGCTGCTCCCACTGACAATGGCTACCTCATAATGACCTCGACAGGCACTTGCTTTGCTATCGCTCTTCTCCTAACTGGAGGCTCCCAATACGGGAAGAACATAGAAACCTTTGGTGGGTGGCAAATTTGGGCACTGCTTCTTTGCTACTTGTTCTGCAACACACCTTCAGCCCTTGACATAATTGGGGAGCTTGTGGACAAATCAACATTAAGCTATTTCTCCTCATTCAAATGTGCACCAGTGACCTCAGGGGAAGTGCAGTCAAGGTGGTGCTGACACAAACCTAGTCCCAATGGCTTTACAACAAGGTTTACCAAAAACATTAAAATAAAGATGGTTCTAGGGTAGATTTACTGGATGGGGTCATTGTTCAGTGATAGAGCATGTGCTTTGCATGCAGAAGAGCCTAGATTAAATCCCTGACATCTCAAGGTAGGGCTGGGAAAAACTCAACCAGAAATTCTAGAGTGGCTGCCAGCTAGTGTAGACCAGGGGGTTTCTAACCTGTGGTACTCCAAACGTTGCTGAACTACAATTCTCATCACTCCCCAGCTACAGTTTATTGTGGCTGGGAATGATGGGAGTGGTAGTTCAGCAATATCTGGAGTACTTCAGGTTGGGAATCCCAGGTATAGACAATACTGAGCTAGATGGACCAATGGCCTTACTCAATATAAGGCAGCTACCTATGTATGTCTAGAATTTCTAACTTCTGATCTAGGGGAGAATTTGTGTGGAAGAGAGGGAGAATGGTTTCTTCAATCAAAATGGTAGGAGAAGCCACACCAGAGAAATGCCTTATGGCTAATAAAGGCCCAGCAGCCCCAAAGATCACCAACACACTCCAATTCATTTGCTCAGCTATTAACTGAGCAAATGCATATTATCACAATCACTTGGAAGAGTTCATTTAAACCCCAATGCAAAGAAGGGATTAACAGCACAAGCTGTGGACATACTGGAGCTAAGCTGGCTTCTCAGAAGGACATGACTGTTATGTCCCTTGCCTTCTGCATATGCTACTCTCTGGTATTGTTTCTAAATCACTTTAGGAAATTCGGGTTAGCTCTACAGCCATAGTGCAGAAAAGAGAGGTTAGAAAAGGGTCAGAGTAGAAATTCCAACTGTAAGCAGTTAGGAATCACCCAAACTTATTCTTATGAGAAAGCCCCTCCACCTCTGGCTGCAAATCTTTTTTACGTTGTACTGTCAAGTCAGTGTAGACTCCTGGCGACCACAGAGACATGAGATTTTCTTGGTAGAATACAGAAGTGGTTTACCATTGCCATCTCCTGCGCAGTATGAGACAATGCCTTTCAGCACCTTCCTATATCACTTGCTATATCGCTATATAGGAGTTCCCCATATTCTGGAAAACACACCAGCGGGGATTCAAACCAACAGCCTCCTGCTATCTAGGCAGGTTGCTTCCCCGCTGCGCCATTAGGTGGCTCAGTCTGCAAAAAGCCATATCCTCCGTAGTCTCACTGCCAGCCATGCCAAGTTAAAGGAGGTTTATATTCCAGATATTAAATATAGATTTAAATTCTAGAATCCTAAAGTGTGCTTGCCAAGTATGTGCAATTCCTTTGCTTGAAGCAGTTTCAGCCTGCATGTGGCTCTGAATCTGTTGCATATGCTTTGCTCATAAGGCGCTGTTCAGAAAGCTATGATGATGCCCACTCTTTTACCTTTTGGATTCGACTGGCTTTTTCACCGTAGCTTTCCAGTTCCCGTCGCAACATCTCGTTTTCCCGCTGAAGCTTCTCATTCTCTCTCAGCAATTTCTCATTCTCCATCAACACGGCTTCCATCTGGGACAAATGGCTACTAGTGGAAGCAGCCTGAGCAGACATCAAGGCCTCCATCCCAGCTGGAGTGAGTGATCCCAGGGGACTATGGCACATGGCAGCCTGTGGTGGCAGGAAAGTTTGGGACATCTGTGCCTGCATCATTCTAGAGAAAGGAGACATGAAGGAATTAAAGAGAGGTTCTTTCCAACAAGAGGGCCTCAGCACAGGTCTTGATCCAAATCTGTAGCTCCAGTTTGGGTACCCAGTAGAATCAAATGAACAACATAAGTTGCTAGGCCTCAAGAAGTTTTACACCTTGGATTTTTGTGACTAAGATCTATTGCTGTAGGGCAAACTTTGGTCCCCATATGTTATACTACAGTTCCTATCATCCCCAGTCATTATGGCTGAGGATGATGGGCACTATAGTCCAACAACATCTGGGGACCTAAGATAGAGACCCCTGCTGTAGGAGCTTTTCACATTCCAAACTTTTAAAACTCTTCACTAAACCTTGAGAGGCTGGGGTTGAGAACACAATCTGGACAGTGAAATCTGTTTTAGACTTCTGCTGTACTCATCACCAAGTGATTTTTCCCTGTAGGAAAAATGGCACTGAATTTGCTACTTAAACTCTTTCAGTATTGCTTTTTTCAGAATAATCCTTAAATGCCTAAAAGATTCCTTGAATAACTCCCAAAGCATTTTTGAGAAAGGGCCAACCTCAGTTTGATAACACATGGTCTCCATGGCAACAAGTAGCACTACCCAGCTAGCCAAAAATCACTCCTCACTGGCCAGACCTTATTCTTGAAGAAAGCAAATGTCATAAAGGTTATTCGGAACAAAAATGAACAGAAGTGCTTTTGCAAATCTAACCCATATTTTTGCAAATGTTACATTCTTGCACTTCATTCCTTCCCAAAGTCCCCATGTTAAAAGAGCAAATACTGTATACCTCTCAACACATTGCAAAAATTGAATACATAAAATGTAGCTGAAACACAGTCATTCACCACTAGTGTACCACTTTTACAGTTTCTGATATTAAGCAAACTAGTCTGTAGATACAGAAATAAACCTGTATTGCAAAATACATAAAGCAGATTTGTTGCTCTGAAGTACTCTGATATTTGTGTGAATTAATATTCATTTAATTTTTCAGAAAGTTTGATTGGTCGTGCTGTGCCATGCAGCTAAAAACACACCATTGAAGTTATCTGTACCCTGCTCATTTACTAAAGAGAACCAAGTCTTCTGACGTCAGTGGAGTCTCTTTCCAAGTAAATGTGCTTCATCCTCAATGGCAGTCTGAAATGCTTAAAAATTCAACATGGCTACCATCCTCCTGCCTGAATGGTAAAGTGTTTCCTGAAAAGACATGGCCTCATCTGACTGCGGATTGTCCGGTGGAGACTTATTCAGACATTATCGTGAAGCAATCTTGGAGCAAGAATGAACAACTGTGCCTTCCTTTTAGCATATAGCTGCCACCCCTCCTTTGTTCCCCAGGAAAGAGGCTATTTCCTGTCTCCAATATTATCTCTTCCTGTCAGCATTCACTACAGTTTGCTTCACAGCAAGAAACCACAGTTCAGTTTCCCCCATCTTTCTCTGAATCTATGGCTTGCCAGTAAGTCACAGACAGAGGGAGGTAGTTGTGAGACCTCTTAAGACAGCAATAAAAGTGTTTATTCCTTAGCAAATAGGAAAGCCCTTTACATGGTTTTAAGGTGCCTTGCATTCTCCAAGATCAGCCCTCTGCATACTCATCCATTGCTGGAGGCAGAACTCATGATTTTGGAAGGCATAATGAGATAGCATGTTACACCCCCACTGATATTTTGAGGGCTTACTCTGCAACCTCTGAAGCACTCACCACTTTTACCTTCCTTCTATCAGGAAAACACAAGTTCTGTGAGTAACCACATGCAACTTAGGCAGAGCATAACCCTGCTATCCCTTCCCCAATTGTGCAGATCTGTTCTAAATGTAAACTCAACACTTTCCTAAGTACTTTGCAGTTTAAAAAGCACAAGAAATGGCACTTTTTAATTCTGGTACAATGTTTTTATCTATGGCTTGATTGAGTGAAGCACTGCAGTTCTTGACATCTCTCAGAACAAAACCTTGTGGGGTTTGCACCTCATTTCTAGTTGTATTCAGAAAGGAGGCTGGGACCCAATAAGGCAACCAGTTACTTCTCATAAGCTGCTTAATTCCTTCAAGTATTTCGTTGCCACTTGAGTCTGCTGCTTTACTTCTTTTCTGACCTGGGACAAGAGTGAATACTACTAGCCAAAAGACCCATCTCTTTTTTGGCTTTGTTTCCTTTGAGGAAACTCAGGTCCTTTCCCCCACTCAAAGCTCACTATAAGCCCTTTCCAAAGCAAAAGGGGACAATGCATTTAAACCAGCCCACAAAGAGAAAAAGGTTTCCATGAGGAAAGGTAAATTTGAAAACAAACTGAGCCAAGTTTACTCCCAACAAGTAAATCAGTACACAAGATTCTGAGTCACTTTATCCCAAGTTCCACTTACACTGATCACATTCCAAACTACTTCCCTTCTCTGAAAAAGAGGAAGGTGCTTTACAACCAGAGGAAAAAGACAATTGTTTGAAGCAACAACTGATTACCTAGCTGGATCAAACCACAAATCTTTAACACTTTAAGAATCCCAGCTTAACAAAACAAAAACAAATTTTTTTTCCAGCCAAGTGGTAGGACATGTTTTGCATGCAGAAGGCCCCAAATCCAGTGGGCAGTATCTCCAGTTAAAAGGATCAGGAGAGGTGAGGTGGTCACCTCAGGCAATGGATTCTTAGGGTGCCACCAAAATGCCCTCATCCCCTGCTTTTAAAGAGGGGGAGGAGGCAGCATTTGACACACAGAGGTCTTGAGCCACCATTGGATCATGTAGCAGGTGATGGGAAAGCCCCACTCCTACCTGAGACCCTGGAAAGCCACTGCCAATTAGAGTGGATACCATTGGCCAAGATGGACCAATAGCCAGACATATAAGGCCGCTTCGCATTCTGAGTTGAGCCAATTTACTACCCGAGTCTTTCTAGACCCACCAAGGGACCTTTTCATCACAACTGAAACCCATTAAGGTGTGTGAGGGCAAGGTATTGCACCAAAACAATGGGATTACCTGAATTCAGGATGCTGAAATCCTGGGTCTTCTCTGTAGTGGTGCCTGGGGTCTGGCAGGTAACCGCCCGAAGCATCCTGTGAAGGGATGATGTAGGGATATTCTGGAGGGGGGCCACGGGGCTCCACCTCATCCGAAGACTTTCCTCTAGAGATAGACAGCTGGTAGTGCCTAGAAAGCTGAGGATAGCTGTGAGAGGAGCTCATGTGGTTCTGAGATTTGGCCCCGTTCCTCTCAAGCGACAGCTGCAGGAGCCGCTCACTGAGTGACCGCACGTGTCCATGTTTCAGCTCTTTCAGAGACTCGTCCTGGTGCTTGCTGCTGGCGTCAGAGGCACAGGCCCTGCGCTGCCCTCCTTCGCCATGTGCTCCAGACAAGGCCGCCCCAGCCTGCTGTCCTCGTTGCGAGGCATAATACTGGGAATGAGCTTTGGCCTCCTCGTAGGTGGGGAGCTCCTCTCCCTTGTGCTGAGATGGGTAGAGCCGATACATGTTATTCTCCAGGTAGAGGTGGTCAACGTGGTGCTCCTGGCCTTGAGGCTCCTGCCGAGTGGATTGCTGCACCATCTGGCTCTCTTCCTGGGTGAGACTCTCAAGGGAAGACCGTGGGCTGCTGCTGCTCCCTCCTCCACGCAGGGCCTGCTGCTGTATTGCCAGGAGTGTACGGTTCTCAGTAAGGTTGCCATACCTCAACTGCTCCTGGATGAGGCGGTGAAGGACAGTCCCGGAGGAATCCTCAGCTGTCCGCATTCTCAACTAACTGGTTGACAACTAACCAGCTACTTTCCAAAGGTACTGAAAACACGAT
Source organism: Hemicordylus capensis (assembly GCF_027244095.1). NCBI lineage: Eukaryota > Metazoa > Chordata > Lepidosauria > Squamata > Cordylidae > Hemicordylus > Hemicordylus capensis. Next base: position 297,322,244 of record NC_069659.1, on the reverse strand, counting down.
CCCCAAGATCTAGTAGCCACTGTCCAGCCAAATGATCCTGAAAGCAAAGAGAACAGAAGTCAGCAGATAGCACAGCTCAGTGAAGTAGAGAGCGGGCGGAAATCCTTCCTCTTTTACATCTCCATGGATGTCCAGCAGAACTCCAGCCTGAAAGACTAGGGCCTACTTTTAAAAGGAGCTGCCTCACGGAGGCCAAACTTGCCTCACAGGGTTGCTGTGAGGATAAAATAACTCATCTAATTCTGTGCTAGGCTCTTTGGAAGAAGGAAAGGTGGGATGGAGAATGGGATACCAACACTGTAAGAGATTAGGTTTTGTTTCACATTGCTCATTGCAAGCCTTGTGTTGCTCACTGCAAGCCTCACACAGCTCTTGCAGTTGGATAAGACAGAAGTTCAGTATATATAAACATGCTTAGGATTGCAGTCTTGCAAGCTAATCCTATTGCTATTTCTCAGAAACAAATTCCCCTGATTTCAATAGGACTTACTCCCAAGTAAGTGTGCATAGAACTGCAAACTAACTGTGGGCAGTGTGCAAACTGATGTTCATTTTTTAAAATCAGATTCATCCTCACAGCCTGTGTAGTTGGCCACAACCCTGTGACACTGGCCACACAAACTGAGAGATCTCACTGACCTGGCTGGTATAATGAGCAATGGCAGAGAATTAAACCTGTTTTCCCCAGGTCCTACTCCAACCCTTTGACCACTATGTGGCAAGAATTAATAAGCTTTAACATTCTGAAATAAGTACCACAAGGGTCTAGGAGTTGCAGTTTCCTCTCCCAACAGATCAGGATTCGTCAACCTGAGGATGTCCAGCTGTTTTAGGACTACAACACCCATCACCCCTTGCCACCACAGTGGCAGGGAGTGATGGGAGTTATAGTCCAACACTGGACAGCCTCAGGTTGGTCACTCCTGCAATATACTTTGCTTCCATAACATGCATTATCACCTCATCTAAGAGTGGCAGGGGGAGTCAAGTTTAAAGTGTTCTCAGCAGGATCATTTGTATATGGACAGTCCTACTAGGAACAGCCATCATGCCAGTGGCAATATCCTGGGAGGACTTCTACTAACTTGGCTCCTAGAAACTGCCCCTCTGTTCTCTGCCTCAGTTTTTGTAGGCTTCCTAACCTTCCACCAGAGAGGAGCTGCAAGTCCCTCTCCCAACACACACATATTTTATTCAAGCCCAGAATGAAAAACAGAACACAGGGCAGGCTCTGGATAAATTCTGGTTAAACATTCATTTCCTTGAAATGAGAAAAGGAATCTCACAAAGGCAGCATTGTTGGGGCTACAAAGCAGTCAGTCCTTGATTTCTACAAGGAGAAGGTCCACAGCTGGAAACCAACCATGCCCTCTGCCCTGGAAGCCTTGCCACCTTCTGGCTCTGGGCATGCTAACCACTCTCTGCGCACCCCAAAGCGCTCTCTTTAGTAATATTCTGCAGGCTACACAGTGCTGGCACTAAAGAACTGGAGCAGCGAAAGGTAAAGTCCAGCGGGAACATGCTCTGTTTCTCATACATAAACTCTTCGGGAAAGAGCACCTTGTAGTATGGAAGGCGGGGAACAAAACTGGTAACAGTTGGAAGTGGACATTTGCTCATTTTGCCATACCGTAAATTCCCAGAGCTAAGCCTTTGTACTGCAGAAAAGGGTTTGGGGTCCAATAACATGGGAGAGTCCTGTCCAAAATTAATTCTTGGATTCAAAAAAGGAAGGGAAAGGGGGTAGAGGGGAGCTATAAATTAAGCATGATTTCCTTTTTGCAGATGTATCCATCACTTTGAAATTTCTAATTCCTGATTATTTGATGGTATTATGACACTTTGCAGTGTAACAAATGCTTCACAGTTTCTACTGCACTAATTTTTAGTAAGCTATATGATTAGTCTTTAAATGGCGTGCATTTTCCAGATTTAGAGAGAGCAATCCTGTGCATGTTTACTCAGAAATAAGCCTCACAGTGTTCAATGAGGCTTACTCGCCAGATAAGTGTGCTTAGGGCTGCAGCCTTAATAGCTGTAACAACATTAATGTATTATTCATCTAGGCTCCAAGTTCCTTCCCTGGCATCTCCAGGATAGGACAAGATTTTATTTTATTTTTTTATAGGACAAGATTTTTTATTGAACCAACAAACTACCAAAGCATACAGTATGTCTCCAGGATAGGGCTGAGAGAGATTCCTGCCTGCAACCTTGGAGAAGCCGCTGCCAGTCTGTGTAGACAATACTGAGCGAGATGGACCTATGGTCTGACTCAGTATATGGCAGCTTCCTATGTTCCTATGTAAGATTCCCACAACACTTTACAGTGTGCAAAGTCTGACACTTCTTATCTAGAGCATGAGAAATTGCAGAGGGGTGGCGTGTAAAGTCTTCTTCGGCAGCAAACACACACACACGAAGCCTAGTAGTGGCATTTTAAAGGTGAATAATAAATGTCACAATAAATCTGTTTTTATTTAACGTGCCACAAGACGAGTGTACGCGCGTGTTTGCTTATCTTAATGATCTGCGATAAGCTCTGCGGCCAGTTCCCGGGCAAGTCTCCCGTCCCGTCTCCAGCATCGGCCAGAGACTGGAGCGGGCGAAGGGCAGGATTCCACCCCCGGCCCGCACCCAAATCGAAGAGCGAGCGAGCGAGCGCCTGTAGCTCACTCAGCAGATTGCCCTCTGCGGCGCAGTATTTCGAGTTCCCCAGCCTCGCTGCCCGCTCTTTGTTTTCCAAATAGTTCTGCACTGACATCATAGGGGTTTGGATTGCAATTAACATTCCTTCTAAGTGAGAAGAACGAGCGCTCCTGGGCTCCGGAAAGCATCGGCCAGCAGTGGCAACACAAAGCCGAGGGAGCTTTTCGCAGGGGATACCCCCAGCAGCAACACCTGCAACGCCCGCCCCCAGCAACTCACCCCGCGCACGCCCTCCTCATCCCCGATTAGCAGCGGCCCCTTAGAACCCACACAGACCCCCCGCCGCGACGCGAAGCTTTTCCTGCCGTGCATGAGGGCAAGCCGCAGAGAGTGAATGCCATTTGCAAACACGGCAGCAGCAGCTGCAGGCAGGCTATGAAAGAAGGGGGGAGACGATCGGGGACACGGGGGGGGGGAGAATTCAAAAGGAGTCGCATCCCCAGGTCTAAATCCGGGCTGCAGGGGAGGGAGGACGCTGCCCGTGCCCGCAAGCTTGTCAAGATCACCGACATGAGAGACAGGGAGTCATTGGGGGGAGTCATCCGATCGACTCCCCAAGACTTTTAAAACAGGGGCGCAGTCTTGGGAGGGTCCAGTCCCCCATCAGCGCAGCACCAGACGCCACGGTGATGGGCAGAAAGCCAGAAAGCCACGGCGCTCGCTGCAATCTCCGCGAACACAGAACGACATATGTCACACGGCCGCTTCTCCTTGCAGTCCCGAGTGGCGTGTGAAACTTACCGGACCATAGCAGCCCAAATGGCCTCGTCCTGCCGGCACGGTTGAGGTCCCCAGAAGCCGCCACTCGGCTCCTCTCTCCGGCTTTGGGAGCGCGAAGGAAAACGAGGGTTCAACTCCTCTCCTGCTCGCAACGTGTTGGCGCTTCGGCGAGTGAGTGAGTGAGTGAATGTGTGTGCATGCAACAGCCTGGCCTCGCAAAGCGCCTGCCTCTCTGCCCCTGCTGGAAGGAAGGCAACTGAGCACAGTGCCTGCCTCCTCCAGCTGTAATGAGAGCCAGGGAAGCCGGACTGCGCAAGAGCCTGCTGCTATGTCAGGAATGCAAGAGTTTCAGGTTCCCCCCGGGGATCAAAGCCACTCACTACAAATAACCTTGCTGCTGCTCCTCCTCCTCCCTCCACAGCTGAGCTGAGGGACGGAGCCCGGCAGGGGGCGCGAGGCAGTGTCCCAACCCTTACCCCACACATGCCGGCCAAACTCAGCAGAGTACAGGCTGCACACGCCCCCTTTTCCACAGAAAGACTCAGGACAGGAGGGCAAGGATGTTGGGGGGGCCGTGTAGGAGGTGGAAAGTGGGTCCCGTCCCAGCGCTGCTTATCTCTTAAAATGAAAGTGGTCTGCCTGGGATGTTATTGAATAGTTTCATTTTTATAATTCCTCCAAGCAGCAGCTCAGGATAGCATGCCTGACTCTTCTCCCTTCCCTCCCATTTTCACAACTGTGAGGTCGGTTAGACTAAAGAGGGAATGAGTGGCCCAAGGTCAGGCAGTGAATGTCGTGGCAGAGAAGGGAATCTGAACCTTTGCCCCACCCCTCTTGTTCCAAACATTCTAACCACTCGACCAGGGGTCTCCGGCCTTAGGCCCCAGCCGTTTTGGGGACTGACTGATTGATTGATTAAGTGTGGTCAAGTCAGTATCGACTCTTAGCGACCACGCTATAAATGGATCATGACTGATTGGTTGATTAAGTGCCGTCAAGTCGGTGTCGGTCTCAAGTCTTAGCGACCACATAGATTCTCTCCAGGATGATCTGTCTTCAACTTGGCCTTTAATGTGTCTTTCAGTGGTGCATTCATTGCTGTCGTAATCCAGTCCATCCACCTTGCCACTGGTCGTCCTCTTCTCTTTCCTTCAACTTTTCCCAACATTGTGGACTTCTCAAGGGAGCTGGGTCTTTGCAGAATGTGTCCGAAGTATGATAGTTGAGCCTGGTCATTTGAGCCTCAAGTGAAAATTCTGGATTGTTCTGTTCTATGGATCATTTGTTTGTTTTCCTGGCTGTCCATGGTGTCCTCAAAAGTCTTCTCCAGCACCAAAGTTCAAAAGCATCAATGCTTTTTCTATTTTGCTTCTTCAAAGTCCAGCTTTCGCATCCATAGAGTATCACGGGAAAAACTGTGGTCCAAATGATTCTAATCTTTGTAGGTGTAGAAACGTCACAGCATCTAAATATCCTTTCCAAGGACTTCATTGCAACCCTACCAAGTGCTAGTCTGCAGCATATTTCTTGACTGCTGGATCCTTGACTGTTGATGGTCAATCCTAAAAGGCCGAAGCTATCCACCACTTCAGTGTCTTCATTATCAGTTCTGAGGATGGTTGCTGTACCTGTTGTCATTAGTTTAATCTTCTTTACATTTAGTTGTAGTCCCATTTTTTCACTGTGCTCGACTTTCATTACTAGAGCTTGCAGATCATCCGCATTCTCAGCTATCAGAGTGATGTCATCAGTGTAGCACAGGTTATTGATGTTTCTTCCTCCAACTTTAAAACCATGCTCATCTCCTTCCAATCCAGCTTCTCTCAGTATATGGGACTACAACTCCCATAATTCCCAGCCACAATGGCAGAAGGCCCTGATGGGAGTTGTATCCCAACAATGTCCAACAATGTCTGAGGACCCAAGATTGGGAACCCCTAGATCTGACACCAAGTTGACGGCACTTAATCAATCAATCATAGCCACCTAATGGTGCAGTGGAAAAATGACTTGAATAGCAAGCCAGAAGTTGTGGGTTGAAATCCCTGCTGGTGTGTTTCCCAGACTATGGGAAACACCTATATTGGGCAGTAGCGATAGAGGAAGATGCTGGAAGGCATCATCTCATAGTGTGCGGGAGGAGGCAATGGTAAACCCCTCCTGTATTCTACCAAAGACAACTGCAAGGCTCTGTGGTCACCAGGAGTCGACACCAACTCTACAGCACACTTTACTTTTAATCAAACACTAAAGGACACTAAAGGACTAAAGGAAAATTAAGTTGAACATAATTAAGTTAATTTTTGCTAGACTTAATCTTATGACATAAACCTGTATCTGGGCTGTATCACTCCAGACTGCAGGTAGCACTGAGCCACATGACTGACAGTTCCTCCATATATCATTAGTAGTGTTTTTAATTTATTTTACAAATTTCTCAACTGCCTTCATCCAATACCAGCATAAAACAATATTAGTCATATTTCACTAACCTCACGGCACAAAAGTAAATTGTCTAGTGAATCTGTTTAATGAGAAACTTCAGGTGCTTCTTGCTGCTACAGTGCTGAGGCACTGAGCTGCAGAACCTGTTTTTCACACTAAGGAGCATATCTCATAATAGTTGAGTCCCCCACCCCTCACACTGGCATGCTAGCTGGTGATGAGATGAGAGAGTGCCTCTGAGCTTGTGCAGAGTGGTTTACTCTTCCTAATGAGTAACTGCTGCTAGTTTCAACATAACAAGGACTGTAGATCTGGAATTCCAGGTCAGAGGTCAGAGGTTCAAAGCAAGATTGAGCCCTGGCTCATTTTGCAAATGAAGCATGGTTAAGAATATAATGTCTGTGATCCAAAAAACAATTGTCCTTGTTTGGTGGGAACTCTTGGAGGAAAGGTGGTCCCGTATTCTTTCAGGATGGGACCTAGCTTTTCCTTTTCCCTTTTTAATTTCCCAGTGGTGCTGGAAAAGTGCAGGGGATATTTTACAGGAGTTATTTACTGAGGGGGGGAGCAAGAAGTTTTTGGAACAGTTAGTTGGCTCTCAGTTTTGTGTGTGTGTGGTGTGTGTGTAGAGGGCAGGCAGCTTGTAGCTAGAGGAGGGGTATTTACTGACAAGGGGATAAGCGTTCTGCCTGCCAGCTGCCTGTGGAAATAAATCTTATTTAATCAAAGCTGTGAGAGGATCTGTTGTCTTTAATGCCAAACAAGGCTGATTAAAACAAGAAAGAAAGAAAGAACCTGCCTTTACCATCTGCTCTTCCTACTGCTCACCCCACAATGAAGCTTCCCCCGCCCCAGTCTGCCTCCATTTGACAGGTGATGGCTGTTTGTAAGAAAGAAAAAGGCACAACATCCTTTGACTTGCAGGAACATTCCAGGGGGTGGCTTGGGAATTCCTCTCCCCCTTTCTGTGCTTCCTTCATGATGGCAGATTTCCAAACTATTTCCTGCTTCACCCAAAGGACATAGAGCCATGGCATTAGGATGAAATTTTGATTCTGTGACAGCGAATTAGACTGACTGAAGACCACATTTGATAGGAATATAGTAGGGGAGGCTTTAGAAGAGACAGAACAGGCACAAAGGTGAAGACACTGTACTACTGTTTATTACGTTTTAAATCTGGGAGTCCAGAGTCTCCGAAGAACTACTCCAGCACCTAAGCACAATGTGCAACATGTTAATACAATTTGTTTTTTTAATTACCATATCCACCGCTTCCTCTAAGGAGCCCAGAGTGGTATACATGGTTGTGCTTATCCTCACAACAACCCTGTGAGGTAGGATAGGCTGTGACATAAGAGGCTGGCCCAGCGTCCCCCAGTGAGTTTCATGGTTGAATGGGGATTTGGTCTCTGCAGTCCTAGTCCTAGTGCGATAGTGGGGAGGAAGGTGAGTTATGTTGCTCCAGGAGTCACTATTTGCATTTTTCTCCAATCTCCCCTCCAATATCAATCTGTCTGTCTATAATATTTGTTATCCTACCTTTCAAGTCACAGCCCTAATTAATGGATAAAAACCATCACAATTCCACATTTTAAAAAGTATTTAAGGTAGAGACTAAAATGTCAGCAAAAACGTCCCACAGGGAAATCCACAGAGGGACCCATCAACTAAAACTAAATCAGTTTAAAATCTTGCAGAAAAGGTTTTCATTGTTTTAAAAACAAAAAACAAAAAACCCCAGCTTGTAACAGTGCTCAACAAAAGCCAGAGCACAGTTGCAGTGCCACCACCAAAATGTCCTATCTCTGGTTGCTGCCAAATGGGCGAGAGAGAGAGAGAGAGAGAGCAGGGCTTGTGAAGCTGATTTCAGCACCCAGTGGGGTTCATTTGGGAGCAGGCGGTCCTAATTGCCCACAGCCCTTAAGCAACCATATTGCACCCAGCAAACATGAGAGCAAGAGATATTTGTGGGAAACACTGTACTTTTGCAGAGACAGAATATTGTGATTTTAAGTGCTTGGCCACACAAATAGAGGCAACAGCAGTCTAGCCCTGGGGAGACGAGGTGCAACTTAGTCAAGTACGACAAATGAAAAACAAAAGTGCATTTATGGCACAATGAACTGCTTGTTCAGAAAAGCCCTTAGGCTGACAGCTGGTATGGACACCTTAAAAAAAGAAATATTTAATACAGATACCATAAACAAACAACAACTATATCCTCAGCCTACTCTTAGTCATTGGAAACTTGCTTATTTTTTGTGTTGCATAATGCCTGGGAAGTGCCCAAGCTTGAGCTTTGGCTGATCATAAAGAAATGCAAGACCTGAAAAGCAGGCAAAGAAAGCATGGCTTTTTACGTCCTCACTATTCTCATTTTTTTTTTAAAAAAAATTGGTTACATTTATAAACCACCCTTTGTCATTGTCCCCTTTGCTAAGCGGAATCCACCCTGGTTGCATTTGAATGATAGACCACTTGTGAGTACTGTAAGAAATTCCCCTGAGGGGATGGGGCCTCTCTGAGAAGAGGAGAAGGTTCCAAGTTCCCTCCCTGGCATCTCCAAGATAGGGCTGAGAGAGACTCCTCTTGCAACCTCTGAGAAGCCACTGACAGTCTGTGTAGACAATACTGAGCTAGATGGACCAATGGTCTAACTCGGTATATGGCAGCTGCCTATGCTCCTATGTTCCCGTAATTGGCATAGGAAGGGCACTGTCAAGATAGCCTAAACACATTTACTTGGAAATAAAGTAACAAAGAGTTTTGTGGCACTTTAGAACCTAAAATAGTTATTGTGGCAAGTGATCATGAACTAGAGCAGTGTTTCTCAATGTTTTTGGAGTCGTGGACTGGTACATTCTTTGTGCGCGGTTTCCCGGACCAGCAGTTAGTAAAGGGGTCACCCCTTCACCCCTACCCTCACGTACCCCCAAAACAATTTTGAGCTGGTGGGGGCCGCCAGTGGGGCGCCAAGGATCCATGGAGCCTGGGCGAGCTCCCTGAGGAAGTGAAATGAGTGTTATCCCAGCAGCGAGGGCTGCTTGCTTAGAAATGAGTTCTGGAGTGCTCCCGGCGGCAGCAGCCCCCACTGGCTCAAAATTTGGTTTCTTGGGGGGTTAATTCCTCATGGACCAACATGGACCAGCACTCAACTCCTCACGGACCAGCACCGGTCCACAGACTGGTGGCTGAGAAACACTAAATTAGAGCCTAATTCAATTGCTTCTCGGCCTTTTGGCTAAGATAAAGTATAGAGCCAACTTCTTCAGATGCATGAAGTGTTATCCTCAGTGGGCAGACACATATATACATTTTTCCCTACAAAAGACTAATGTGGTTACTCTTCTGGTAATAAAAATAAATTATATTTAACAAAATTTGCATGTACACAGATATGCGTCAAATTGCAGTGTAAGAGATTTATCTTTCCTTGCATTGTTAGCTAGGGTTACGAGATAGTTGTTGCTACAAGAACGTGTTTATTGGTACATATTTGGCATATGGAACTAAGGTTAAATCTTGGTTTTATGCTATGAGGTCATCCACACAATGAACAACTGCTTGGGTGTAGCGCCTATTGGACAAACAGGGACAAAGGCCCAGAGGTCTGGGGGGGCCTCCAAGGGGCCCCCAAGCAGGCTTCTCCGCCACCCTTACCTTACCCCACCGCCGGCCCTGCCTCGCCACCGCTGGCCCTGTCCCGCCATTTCTTAACGGTTGGCGTCCGGGGGTGGGGTTGGGGGTGAACCAAGTGGGGTGAACCCTGTGGTGGCAGCAGATGCTGTGGCTGCCTGGTGGGACTTTCCTTTCCTCCCTGGCCAGCTGGCTGAACTGCATGCCTGAGCAGTTCAAATACGGACATCGCATGCCCATGACGTCACGGGCATGCAACGTCCATATTCGAACTATACAGGCATGCAGTTCGGCCAGTCAGAGAGGAGAGGAAAGGTCCACCAGGCAGCCACAGCGCTTGCTGCTGCTCGGCTCATCCCCCCACCGGAGGCCAACAGTTAAGTAGCGGTGGCAGGGCAAGGGTGGCAGCAGGGAGATGCTGGTGGGCAGGGGCGGTGGCGGGGAGATGTTGATTGCCCCACTCATTGTATCTTATGTCAGATGCAGGGGGCATGGCTTAGGGTATGGGGGGCATGCGTGCCCCCTAAGAAGACTTTGTCTCCTGGCCCCCACTATGCCCCTGAACAACTGTGTTCTACCCAGGTTTGGGAGCTGTGTGTGCTCCCAATTTTTGGTTGTGTGGAAGCAAGGTAAGAAGAAAACCTGGGTAACTTTTCTTCCTACCTTGCTTCTACACAATGGGGCTATTCTCACAAGCAGCAAAAATCAGGCTAGGAGAGCCTAGCCCGATTTTTGCTGCTCGTGCAAACCATCGGGCTCGCAGGCAAGCCCGGTGGCTTACAAGTGGCTAGCCCGCTTTTGTAGCCTCACGTGCTCTGCAAACCCGGGCTTCCTGATCGTGAGTAGCCGCGGTTCCGCGCCGTGGCTACTCATGAGTAGACCCCCAGAGGGGAGGCAAAAAGCCTCCTCCCGGCTCTGGGGATCTCCCCAGTATGCCCTGCACACTTGCGCAGGGCATACTGGAGCTTTTGGGGGCCGCGTGGCCCCTGAGCTCCCCAACCCCCGCTGGCTCTGTCATGGAGCCGGCAATCGTGTGGGCGGCTGATCTGGCTGCCCAAGGCTCCCTCCATGCTCGTGTGCAGGGAGAGCGTGCTTAGCCTGTTCTCCCCACGCACTCTCCGAAACCAGGTCTCACTAATTGTGAGACCCAGCTCAATAGATTCTACGCAGGTTTGCCTCTTACCTTGCTTCCACGCAACCAAAAATTGGGAGCGCACGAAGCTCCCAAACCCAGGTAGAACACAGTTTTTGATTGTGTGAATGACTTCAATGTTTCTGAGCCTTGGAAGCACGCACTTCCCATTCCCTTGTCTGCTTGTAAGTCAAAAGAATTATACTTCCAATCATGGTTAGGAACAAACCAAAATAAAGACATCTGAACTGACTGATCTTGGTTTATTCTAACCAGATTGCTTGAAATAAACTGAGATTTGAATCCAAACTTAGAAGTTAGTTTCAGATCATGGTTTATCTCATGCACGTTGACTAAAATAAACCAAGGTTGGTTGGTTTGGATGTTGCGGCTGATCTTGATTTGTTTTTAACCTCAGCTGGAAGTAGAATTCTTCTGAGGCGCATGTGGGGATAGAGTTGCCATGCCCCCCGAAATTCTGGGTTTTACCCAGATTTAAAGCATCTCACCAGGCTTGCTTAGCCCACTCAGATTCTCCCATATTTCAGAGTTCATTTAAAAAAGAAAAGGAAAAGCTAAGCTCCAGCCCTTGTAGAAGCAGAGCTATGGAACAAAATGTGCAGTCACTATTCTGCTCAGAAATTATTTTCCAGCCAGTTTACATAATATGCAAATTAGGCAACCAGATTTGGAAAGCCGGGTTATGGCAACCCTTTGTGGGGAGGAGAGAAGGGAGCATGCACACTCCCAAGACTTGGAGATGTTGCATGGAAGCCAGATTAACCGTGGTTCTGAATGA